>NC_141458.1:55177500-56485000 GCF_015680905.1 Coptis chinensis | reverse complement strand
TATATCATGTCTTGCTTAAATTCATATGGAAATGATAGTTTGATGAATCAAGGTTAAACCTCTATTAGAGGAGTTTGATGAAGCTTTGATAAAAACTTGATTGTGTAGTATAGAAATAGTTGTAAGAGTCTATTCCACTCTAGAAGGTAGTTGATTCGCCATGAGAATGAGTTGAACTTCCTCACATGCTAGTCATTAGTTGGTAGAAATTGCCATGAATGATTAGGGATTAGAATGACCAATTCTTATCGTAAGAACGTAAGAATTGGATTACAACAATCTATGCTAGGCTATTAAGTTAGATTCAAGGTGGAATCAAATTCCCCTAATTCTTTATCTAGATTCAAACCTTAGCATTTCGTAGTTGAAATATTCATATCTTGTTAGCATAATTTGCATCGTAGTATAATTCCCATTATTACTCTCATTAACTTTGGATAGACCGATAATCTTAGGAAACGCAAATTCTAAAGAACTAGGAGTGGAATGAACTTTCTACTCCAACTCTATTGCGATAGCATCGAGAGTAGAAAACTTTGATAAATCATAAATCATAAAACGTAAAGTTTAGTTTTAGTTTTACTTGCGTTGAGTTTTCGTAACTTATTCATAGGTAAAACTACATTTTACTAAAGTATCACTCTTCTTCAGAAACCATTGCAAACCTTTTCATGAACAAGTCGATCGAAGGTGTAACATCGGGACCAACACCCACACATTGGGAGAAGCAGATAATGTTTTCCAAAAAGGGTTGATAGCAGTCAAAAGGATGGACCGCTCTTGCTCTTCAAACTCAATTAATTCATGAGCACATAGCAGTCCATGGCTCGTGCGCAAATAGCACTAACACTTGATCTCTCCATCTTTAACACATTTTACAAGAGTATCTATTTCTTCAAATAGCAAGTCCAAACATTTGCGTGAGATAAGGCCTCTGAGTTTACGAAACAAAGGAATCTGGTGGTGGTGCTGAGTTACAATCTTACTCTTCTCGAAGGTAGCTCTAATCTCATACATCTAGATCTCTAGAATTAGGAGGATGAAGCTAAACATACTAAAAAAATCATGAAAGTTTGCATTTCCTAGTACACGTTTCACTTGAGCATGAGACCCTTCAACTATATAGGTCGTTGTACTCCCAAAGTGAATGTGTTGGTCAATCTAAGAACATACGAATTGATCCCTGTGAGGAAACCAAGTCTTTTGCAAATAACTAACAAAATTGGAGTACTCAACCCTGTAATATTTTTCCAAAGCATCCTATCTACGCTGGAAAATAACCTCTGTCTTCAATTTGACTTCAGTGTTCCATGAGAACTGGGCCTTCTCTACAAGTTCTGTGGTTGGAAAAATATAATAACATTTTGAAATGATGCACGTAGCGATATGCCATCTACATAGATGCCTGTGTGCGTTAGGGAAAACTTTATCAGCAACACTCATCAGGGCCAAGACCCTGTCAGACATGATCACGGATGGGTTTATGTCACCAAGCAAGCCACTAAAACCGACGCGAAGGCCCACTCAGTATTCGTTATTTGGTGATCGGCAAAGACTTGACATAACGTGAAAGACTTCTACGTTGAACTCACCCTAACAAACTGTACGAAAGAACACCGATACCTGTTTGTTTTGTAGGTAGCGCCTAATATGAAAACTATTGGAAAAGTCTGAGCCAACTTAACACCTTCTGGATGGGCCCATAACAACCCCGTTATCTCCTAGGTATTCTCATCCTCTCAACTCCTCAAAATAATGTTCTTTTGCTAACAACTCATGCAATCTCTGCAATTGTGTGAGACCGTTCATATCTAATCTCCTCACCTTCTGTCTTGCAGTGTAAACTTGGGATATACTAGATATGTTTTCATGATATCTATTATTGATGGAATCCAAAATTTGTTTAGGCTTTATTCCACACTTACTCATCTCTGACAAGTACTTAAACTCTGGAACTATCAGACGAGTAGCAAATGCATGTCCTTCAAGGGTTTTCGCCAATACATGGTTGTGAATACCATTTCTAACTTATATTTTCAAACTATTGACAGTACCGCGTTAGAAAACATCTTTTAACGTAAATGGACATCCCGATTTCATGGTTCCTGATAAGAGCCCAAAATTGTAGTTTTAACCCTTTAACAATATTGCTTTTTGACCAATTATGTGATTAATAAGTAAGAGTTAGTACTATTTGTAGGAACCGTTATTTCAAAATGACTATTTCTACAAACCATGAGAACAGATTGGAAATCAACCCCTTGATGTTCTGTTGTATTCGTTTAGAACAGATTGGACGTTGTGTGGGCAATGATCTACCAATCCCATTCTTTCTCACAAAGCTAGATCAAATTTTGGATCTATCTTTCTTTGCCTCTTTTTCTAATCCTAGTGAATAGTGAATTTCGGCCAGAGAGAGAGTATTCTATTTATAGGCTACAACAGGGACCATGAGGAGAAATTAGGGTTGGGCCTCCTGACGGGCTTGGGCTTCCCATGTTTGCCCAGAACACACGACCCAAGTCCGGCAACAAATGGCTTATTCCATTAAAGGCCATTGTTGCACTACCGCCCTAATCCCAAATTACGTGTCAGCGTTTATGGGCTCCATATTATATGCTTGTGGATCTCCCCGTGTTTAAGATATCGAATGTCCGTTGATTAAGTCAAGTTACTGACAACTACATTAATCAACTTCTTATGTCCTTGAGTAGTACCACTCAACCTCATTGTCATGTTGGAATAAATCCACCTGTAGGGTTTACATGACAGTCTTTTTGAGCTCCTCAAGGGGACATCATCAACTCGACTTCCTGCGGGCCACGGATTCCTTCTATAATCAACAACACACCTTACATACAATGTCATTACCCAATTCATCGAGTTTGCTGATTCACAAATGAATCTCACTCATTGATGATTTAAAGTAATATACAGTGCACATAAGTGCCTGTTATTATATCCAGATTAAGAGGACAAGCATCCATAATAACAGAGGTGTTTGTTCTCTTATATAGATAGTATAAGGAGAAACAACCTCACTTGGTCCTGTTCAATACACACAAAGTGTACTAGTGTAATCTTATAGTCAAGATAGACTAATACCAGATTATACTACAATCGTACTAATGGTTTGTCCAAATCCATCTAGATTGTGAACGATTACTTATATTTTATAAGGTACTGATGATATGATCTTCTGTGTGTTCACACCATATCATCTATAATGTAAAGTATTAGACACATGCATATAACATGCATAACATTTGCCCATATGATTCTTATTCAAAAAATGAAGAATTAGAGTTAATACAAAAGTAATGCTTTAGTATATAACCCTATCACTGTTATTGTGTTCTTATGTATTTCAGGCATTGGAGTCAAATATGTACAAAAATGCGCCCTTTTTGTGAGATAATGGAGCAAGAGTTGGTTGTTAAGATGTTCTTTGATTAAAGGCCAAGATCCAAGGAGAAAAAGCCCATTTAAAAGCCGATCAAAGCTAAAAAGTCAAAGTCAACGCGGGCAGAAACATTGCACAAAAGTCAGCAGAACTTCCAAAGGCTGTATCTTTGGACTCAGACCTCGGAATTGGGCCTACCTTATGTTAAAATGACCGGCTTGGAAAGAGATTTCTAATAGTCCAAGACTTAACCTAATCAGAGGAGCAAAAGTGGATGAAAAAGTTGTTGAAGTTAAATCTAGCTGAAAATGCCTCTGTGGACTGAAGAAATTGGGTTTTGGGCTCAATTTTTCAGCCCAAAACATGGCTCCTCAGCCCATGCACGAAATTGTGGATCTTGTCTCCTCTATTTGAAGACACAAGACTTAACTCTTAAACATCTAGTTTTTTTACTTAGCAATTATCCAAGAACTTAGTTTAGATCTAGTTTTTACTTCAAAGAATTAGTTTTCCATTCCAATAGATTAGTTAGAACAAATAATGAATATTATTTAGAATCAGATTTAGTTTTATAATAAATTATTAGTTTTTCACTTCAATTTAGTTTATTGATTCAATCCTTATTTAGTTTTAGTTGTCTTAAATTCATAATTAGGTTATCTTAATTTGATAATTAGTTAATCATCATCTTAGTTCTAGATTGCATTTAAATCTTGTTTTAATTCATTTGGAATCATTATTATTATTGTTTAATTAGATTTATGAGTTTAATCATTTATTCAATAATGGGTTGTTCTATGTGTTCTTGTGTTAGAAATGATATTATAATGATTCAAGGCTAAAACCTCCATTTTGAAGAAGCCTTGATGAAAACTTAATTGTTGTTAGTGTAGAATAGTTCGTAATATTCTATTCCATTTTAGAAAGTAATTAGTTCACCATGAGAATGAGTTTGATTACTTTACATGCTAGTTGTTAGTTGGTAGAGATTATCATGAACAATTAGAGATTAGAAACACCCAATTGTTATGTGGAAGAATTACAATTCGGATTACGACAATTCCTCGCTAGTTGATTAAGTCGAGTTAAGGTGGAATCAAATCCCCCTAATTCATTATCATATAGTCAATTTAGTATTTTCGTATTTTGAATTATCGCATCTTGATTAGTATAATTTCCATCATTACTCTCATCGACTTTGATCGAACTGATAATCTTAGTTAACGTAAATTCTAAAGAACTAGGAGTGGAACGAATGTTCTATTCCAACTATATTGCAATAGCATCGAGAGTAGAAAACTTTGATAATTAAGCGCGAAATTAGTTTTAGTTTTACTTACGTTTGAGTTTCATCACTTATTCATAGGTAAAACTAGCGTTTTACATTTTATCAGTTCCCAACCTTCTCTTATTAGCCCTCCCTTCGCCTTCCTTCTTCTGTGACCGATATACACCCGAGCACTCGCATGCCAAATTCAATCTTGCTACTCTGTTTCCCTTAGCATACTCCGACTTTTCAATTACCACAACCACATTAACTTGTTTTATCCTCTAGCGGTTGCCCAACCAATTGCCTCACTACGTGTATAAAAAACCTAAACACATAAAAAACAACAACTATTATTAATACACTAATAAAATTACATTTAGAAAAATAAAATAAAATCAATGCCTACTCCATCATAATCTTTCGTAGTAAAAATTAATGTTGTATCACTTAAAATCGGTTGACAATCCACGTCATTCGAGTTTGCAGAGGATTGGTTCTCGGATTGCAGAAAATGATACTACATATAGAATAAAACAAGAGTCTAAAACAATTTGTGTAATGAGGGAATTCAAAGTCACAAAAAAACAATGAACTTCTCACTAAATTTAGTCCAAATGACCCAGCCACATCGACCAATAGGGTTTCTAAACGACCCATTCATGTAGTTCCAAAGAGAGTCCAAACGGCCCAACCATGTAGTTCCATAGAGGGACCAACCCAGTCATGTAGTTCCATAGAGGGTCCAAACGACCCAGCCATGTAGTTCCACAGAGGGACCAAACGACCCAGTCATTTAGTTCCATAGAGTCCCCAAACGACACCTCGGGCACGGGTTTTAAATGTTATTGATTTATTCATTCAAGTGTTTTGCATTCATTCATTCAATCAATCAATCAAGTGTTTTGCATTCATTCTAATCAATGCTCTTTTATAGACTCATTCATTCATTAATTCAATCAATCAAGTGTTTTGTATTCATTCTAATCAAGTGTTACCGCATTATTTAGGTTTGCTTGTCTTTGTCGTCGACGATTTCTCGGCATCTCATTTCCTCGACTAGTCGCATCTTCTATTTCTTCAACTTCTTCACCTTCAACATTTTGTGCCACTTCTTCACTTTCAACATTTCTTCTATTTTCTCCTCCTCTAATTTGTTGTTACACCTCAAGCATTATCTCAAATGCTTTTTTTCATCTTCGTGTTCCATTTAGGATTTTAATTGGGTATTCTATGTAGAGAAACTTGAGTATTCTATGTAAGGAGTAAGGATTATGATGAAAAAAGGAGTAAGGAGTAAATGAGAAACTTGAGTATTCTATGTAGAGATATTTGAAATTTTGATATATTTTGAATAATTGAGTGAAATATGTTTGTAAACCCTAAACCGTAAACCCCAAATGAGTTTATTATTCACAATTGAAAAAAAAATGGAAAATAATAAGTTTAGATATAAAACAAATTATTATTTTAGATTTAGATAATTGAGTGAAATATGTTGAAATTAATTTTTTTTTATATCAGTACGAAATTTGTAAACCCTGAACCCTAAACCATAAACCATAAACCCCAAACTAGTTTATGATTCATAATTTGAAAAATAAAATGGAAAATAATAAGTTTAAATATAAAACAAATTATTATTACGAATAATTAAGTGAAATATGTTAGTACGAAATTTGTAAACCCTGAACCCTAAACCCTAAACCCCAAACCCCAAACCCCCAACTAGTTTATGATTCACAATTTGAAAAAAAAATAAAAAAATAACAAGTTTAGATATAAAACAAATTATTATTTTGAATAATTAAGTTAAATATGTTGGTACAAAATTTGTAAACCTTGAACCCTAAACCCTAAACCCCAAACCACAAACCCCAAAATAGTTTATGATTCATAATTGAAAAAAAAAATGAAAAATAACAAGTTTAGATATAAAACAAATTATTATTTTAGATTTTGGCTTGTTTGATTACATTATTTTAGATTTTGGTATGTTTGATTGCATGTTTTAACTTGGTTATATAGATACTATGTCATAACAGATAAAGAATGCAGAGTGCATGTAACTGTGTTGGTGCAACTAATTGTGTTGTTCCTAACCCAATTTTTAAAATCAGATTTCAATTTTTCTAATTTAATTGGGATGTGTTCATAAATGATCATTACTAATTCAATTTTGCAGATCATTGTTTAAATAAATTATTGTACAATTATGATCGATTAATGATTTTGTATTATAAGAAAAGTAAAGTGAGAAGTGTTTATGTATAAGAAAAGTGTAATTGGTGTTTATATAATAAATTTTTATTGGTTAATGGGGCTAATCATTGGTTAATCAGGAATTTCCTTGGTTAATCGGGCTAATCAATTATTTTAGCCAAAACGACTAATACAGGTTGCCATATAGTAGCCCCAAACGACCCAACCATATCGCTTGCATATGATACCAATGATATGTTCAAGCCATTTGAGTGTACACTCAAACAAAGTGATTGTACCGTTTGAGTGTATACTCAAACGACAATTAAACGACACTCAAAGATATCGTTTGAGTGTACACTCAAACGACATGGCAATATCGTTTGAGGTTCAAGCGACAGAGGTTTCGGCGAGACCGGTTGAATTGGTTGTTGGGCCTAGGCCTTGATGGAAAACTTGTAATATGGAAAACTTGTAAAATTTCTTTTTTTTGGGGGGGTTGCCCAATCTAATTTGATAGCAAACTTGTAAATTTTTTTTGGGGGCTTTGATGGCAAACTTGTAAATTTTTTTTTGGGGCTTTGATAACAAACTTGTAAAATTTCTTTTTTTTTTGGGGGTTGCCCAATACCTGGAAACATATTTGGGCATTTTAAAGGAAACACTTCAAACAAATACAACCTCAGGAGACACAAACTCGATGAAGCCAAAATGCTTAAATTTTCTTGTCTAAAGAGCACCAAACAAAACAATTAAACTTAGCATACAATGATATAACGAGATGGA
The DNA here is from genome assembly GCF_015680905.1 of Coptis chinensis. Lineage (NCBI taxonomy): Eukaryota > Viridiplantae > Streptophyta > Magnoliopsida > Ranunculales > Ranunculaceae > Coptis > Coptis chinensis. The sequence goes on along the minus strand of NC_141458.1, from coordinate 56,477,342 downwards.
CATATAATTGGTTGAAAAATCATGTAAATAAATTACTACAGCGTAACAAATTAACCTACGTAATGCTAAGTGGAAAGCCATTAGCACCTATACATGCATCATTCAACAAAGGCAAACACGCTTCAGTACCGGTAAGCATTTCGGATCTCTCTATTCCACTAGTAGACATAAAAAATTAAAAATGTGTACCTGTTTTAATTTTCTTCTTTTTTCTTTTTTCTTTTCTTCCTAACCTTTCTTTCTTTTACTATATCTCTTCCAAACTTGCAACATGACAATATTTCAACAGTAAGGTATATATTTAATTATTTAGTCATTTATATAGTATATACATATAAACTTATGCCAAGAGCCATATATTATCAACTTCTTCCTGTAAAGGCACTGAATTGATTCCAACACTATGCAAATCAACATTCTATCACATAACTACCCAAGGCTCCACACCACAGGTAAAACCAAGCTTGCATAAACTAACAAAAATAATAGACTATTTCTTTCCATATTTACTATATGGATTATGGAGTCATTAACTATGCTCTTGAACTTGGGGAGTTTTCGCTTACATGTTTCTCATTAGTTTATTAGTATCACAACATACAAGTCCCATAATTTGCAAGTATGTTAAGCTCACTTACACAAGTAATAGGCACAAGTGAATGTTTTTGCTTCCTAAACTTCCCTGTTTCAATACACAAATGGTAAACACAATGGTCTATATCTTCCAACCTTCCAAAGTCGAACTAGTTAATTCATTTAGGCTTTTAATAAAATACCATTTGGCGAACTAAGAATATAAGGGGCAAATAAAAATGATGTTTTCAATTAAGTTATCCATGTATTGACCTAATTGGAGAGTAGATTAATCTCCTTAATCTCAAGTGTCCATAAGACAATTAAAAAAAAAACATTGGATTATATATAGATAAACAATTAAATTTGACTCGTGACACACTCATACACCTAACACAAAAATAGCTTCCTATTAACCAACTGACATTTGGTTGCGCAATATCCACCCGTGACTTAATGTTAAGATCCTAGCTAACTTTCATTGCTATAAGATAATGCAGACACTGCCTAAAAAAAAGGAAAAACTAATTGCAAATATGACAATTTAACTAACCTTCTTTTTTCGCGCAATTCTCAAATTCTTAATATCACCAAATTGTTTAAAGAATTCTGCAAAATAAATAAATAACTAAAAACTTAAAAAACAGATTTAATATAAACTCACTTTAACATTAAATGAGTAAGAGCTAAATACCATGCATCTCAATCTCATAAAAGCCGTGAGGTATACGACCGATATATAAAACGGTTGCAATATTCACAAATTGTTCTGGTTGGTTTGGTAGCTTACATGATGGTCCACCTTCCAATGGCTATATATATATATATATATATAAAATAATTAGAAAAATTGATATTAGTTTTAGAAAAGTAAAAGAAAATGAGATTTTTTTTGTTACCAAGAAATCAGCTGATCGTTGTTTTTACGAGCGAAGGCTAAAGAGATAGAAGAGGCCTTCTTTTTTGCGTTCTTTCTCATCATTGATTTCTTTCTTTTCTTTTTTTTAATCGGCAAGCGAGGTTTTTATAGAGGTCCCCTACCCCTTTTCATTAAAAAGATAAAATTAAATTGTTTCAGAGAAACTTATTACAAACAGATACTAAATGTATCCCTCCGAGACCACATACATAACTTAATAGTATGAGAAAAGCGTGATTCACACAAGTAATAGACTACCTACACCTATTGCTAACACTACCCCTTACTGTTAAGTTATGTTTGTACCCAATTTGATCCCCTTCACATGAGTAGAAGGCTGACTAGCCCTTTTGGGTTTTCTTCCCCCAATCCGCTATCTCTTTAGACACCCCCGCATGTTTGCTGCCAACCATAATTGTGCCCTTGTTGGTTACAGGTGCTGCCTTCACTGGTTCTTGAACCCTCTCCCTTCCAATCACTGTACCCGATGCCTTAGCAGTCACAGTCCTCTGTTCTGCCTTTGCCTTTATCGTATGCGTCCTAGGTGGAGTTTCCCAGCCATCCTTTCCAGTCTCAGTTGTACTCACCTATTCGCCTTGGCTCCCATCTTTACGGAAAGAGGAGAGGGTTTGAGTGGAGGGTTTATGCAGACACAAACACACTAAGCCCTAAAACGCTTTCTTTTATTAGTCTACGAGTGTAATTGGGGCAGGCTAACCCGAACATTTTAGCCCATAGTGTCACAAAATTGGATTTTAGACTCGTTGTTAAACACAGAAAGATAAAAAAAACTAGGCCCGTTCAACGGATCCACACTTTAGATTGTTGGACTTTGCGGAACCCATCTAGCATTCTAATTTATTCCCCACACGTTATTTGCAAAATAGGGACAAATTGACTAAAACAAAAAACGCTTCAAGTACAATTTTGATTTTTATTCTTAATTATTATTGTTGATGTGATGTAGCAACTCGACATGGATCTAAAAATAATATGGACAAAAGTACCGCTTTATGCAAAACCTCACAACAACCGGTGCGTAGCATGGATCGAGTATTGTAACTTTTTGATCCTCACAAATTTGAGTTTCCTAGAAAATACAACTATATAAGAACTAAATTTCTTTTCGCGAGTATAAATTGTATGAGCATCACTAATGGGAATGTGTAAAATATTTTTAGTGTAAATTTATACAATTCTCACTAAAAAACCTCTATCAATGGGAATGTGTAAAATGATTTTTAACTTAAATGTGTTTAAATCATTGTTTAAAAATGAAAATAATTTTACACATTTTTTAACTCAATTAGTTATAACTCCCTACTATTTCAAAAATGGGACTCTATAAGTTTTGTATTTTCATTATTTTAAACCAATAGGAAGCCAACACAATTTGTTTTTGCATATTTTGCAAAAAGATTTCATTAGTTCACTATTTTTGTATTTTTATCCATTAGACTTATTGTGTAAATCTCTATTAAAAACACATATTGACTCCTATGTAGAGTTTATGCGGCTGTGTAAATTTACACAAACCATTGGTAATGCTCTAAAGGACTACCTTTAAGGTCTAGCCGGTGTTCAAGATTCCGAACGAAATGTACGAATTCCGCCTGATATTTCGATTTAAAAAAAACCGGAAAATACTACATAGGGTCGAAATATTAAGTATTCCGAAATTTTGTCGAAATCATAATTTGACATGAGTCGAAATATGGTCAATTTTGGTTTTTGGATTTGTCGAAATTTCAAGAATTCCAAAATCCCGAACTATGGGTCTAGCACAGGGTTCTCTCAGTCTCATAGAGCAAGCATGCAACACAATGTCCGTACTTGCACAACTAGGTGCTCAAAGTTCAACAAAGGCCCGATATTGGCTGAATTGGGCTTGGGTTGGGATTTTGGACTGAACCAATCCTAATTGGAAAAGGTGCATTTATATATCCTATGATTCCTATCCGAGGGTGATTTCGTGAATTGAAAATTTCTAATGCGGTTAGTTTGTTGTTCTGTCATTTTCAAATTTTCATTTGGGCAGTTATTCTAGAGTTCTATATTGGGCGCCACACGAATTGGATTGATCAGCCTCCAGCCCAAGCCCAAACAGCGAAGTCCAAAAGAAAGCCCAATACACCCCCACCTAAATCGCGAAAATTGGGAAAACCTTTTCAACCGGTATCATCTCTCTCGCGCACTCACTCAAAAAAACCAAATATCAAAAACCAAAAACCGTACCTTTTTCACCAATTCGAGTTTGGGCAATTCAGTTTCAGTTGGGACAACCACCGTCTGCTCTCATCTCTTTGAGTTTGGGCAACACTCATCTACTACAAGTATTTTGTAAATCAATTATATAACTTGTTATGTTATTGTTGAATAATTTGTGGTGTGTTAATTATGGTGATTTAATTATACAAAACAAACTATTGTTTGAGAAGAATTGAAACGACCCAGTGAGGTCGTTTTGAAGATGCACCAAATGACTTAGTGAGGTCATTTTGGAAATGGCCCAAATGACCCAGTGAGGTCATTTGAATGTGTGTGTGTGTGTGTGTGTGTGTGTGTTTTTTTTTTTTAATATTCTTGAATATTCTTTGTATTGTTGAATAATTTGTGGTTTCTATTGTTGATTATTATACAATGCAAGTTGTTTGGACTCCAAAACGACAAATTATACAATGCAATTTGTGGTTTCTATTGTTGATTATTATACAATGCAAGATGAATAATAAAATCGGTAGAATGTATAAAGATGTGAGAGATATTTTTGGGTACAGTGAGGGAGTCTTGGCTTTGAAACTTCGGGGTTATGAAAAATTGGGTTTGAGTGCACCTATTGTTGTTAAGTTAGTAAGTTGTAGTCCATCGCTATTAGTTGGTGTTGTTAATGAGGATTATGTTAGAGTTCTTTAGAAGTTGAATGGTTTACGAGTCAGTATTGATTGGTTTGTGGGGCATTTGTCATAATCTTAATGGTATACCAATTATGGCATTTGTTTTGTTGTGAAGTAATTCTTGTTGGGATTTTTGGAAGTTTGAAAGTTTTGGAACTGTAATAGTAGTGTTAAAAATTAGAATATGATTTAGATTTGATTTAGATTTGATTAAACTTATTATAGTTACTAATACTTTTTTTATTTTTCTTTGTAGCAATGGGTCCTTGATCAAAGAATGTGAAGAATGTAGCGAAAACTACATTCAAAGGTGTGAAGAAGTTGTTAGGCAGCGGTTCATCTAGTGGTGACACAATTGAAAGAAAGAGACAAAGGGGAGAGGGCTTAACGACATTAGCGCATAGAGGGGACCACAAAGAAAAAGGGGTTCATGAGGTTCTTGAAGTTCATTCATCGAGTGAAGATAGTGTAGATAGCGATAACAATATAGGTTTAGATGTAAATATAGATCGTGGGAAGAGTATAGTGGAAGAGGAGAGTGAGGAGGGTGAGGAGGGGGAAGATGAGGGTGATGAGGAAGGTGAGGAGGGGGAAGAAGAGGGTGATGAAGAGGATGACAATAGGGATAAGGAGGAGGAGCAGGATGATGATGTGGAAGAAAATGTGGTAGAAGCACCTATGGTATTGGATTTTGTGAGAAAATCCAATGATGATTTGGAGTTCAAAAGAGGTGAGTATGGGGATGGCCCGTATGAGTCAGAGCTGTTGTACGACTATGCGGTGCATGTCGCTCGCGATGTTTGGGAGAAGAGGGTAATATTTTGATTATCTTTAATACTTTAATTTTCTTTTACAAAATCTTTTGTTTCTGTTCATACATATTTAATGCGTGCTTGGTTATTTCAGGAGGATCGCGCGCTAACAACTGGGTGAGGACAAGTGGCGTATTTCGAGGCTGACTTACTGCGGAGAAAGCTGCAAAGAAGAGTTGCACCAGATTGATGATAGAAGTAGACTCAACATGCTACAATTACATCTTTCAATGTGTAATTAAGCCTAGATGGGGCAATAACCAAGAACCTAATGTCCTTTAAGCTCATGTTTGGAGTGAAGACGATTCCTCTTAATATGTTATTAAATGTGTTATATGGTGGTTGATAAGAGTAAAATGAATAGTTTACCTACGAAATGAACTATGAATTCAAAACGTAAGTAAACTAAAACTATTATTTTATACTCAATTATCAAATCTTCTACTCTCAATGCGAATTGCACTAAATGGAGTACGAAGTTTGATAAGAGTAAAATGACATTTGTAATGAATATGATAAAATGACATTTGTAATGACATTTGATAAGAAATAAAATGACATTTGTAATGAATATGATAAAAATGAATAGTCTACCTACTTAATGAACTATTGATTCACAACGTAAGTAAACTAAACTTATACTTTTAATTGTTTGAGTTATCAAAGATTTCTACTCTCAATCCTATGAGATATAGTGGAGTAGATAAGTTCGTTCCACTCTAGTGCTCTAGCATGGATGTTTTCTAATCTAACTAGTCGCTTTTAAGTCTATGAGAGTTTTACTTAAGGGAATTATACTACGATGCAACTACCCACAAGATGCAACTAGTCGATTATCTAAATAATTATGGGAAGGCTACGTTGATTCTATGATAAGGAGTTAGAGGGGATTGATTCCACCTTAACTCAACTTAATCCACTAACGATTTAATCGTCAGAATCCGAATTGAACCGCCAAGAGAACAATTGGTTATTCCTAATCCCTAATTATACATGGCATTTCTACCAATTCATAACTAGCATGTGAACAATTAAACCCATTCTCATGGTGAACTAATCATTTCTAGAGTGGAATAGAAAAATACATCGACTCTACGATAATCGAATCAAGCTTTCATCAAGGCTTCACAACCCCTCTAATGGAGGTTTAGCCTTGAATCATTCAATCATTTCCATTTAGATTAAAACTAAACATAATATAAAGCATTGAAATTTACTTAATTTAACAATAATGAAATCTAATTTAATGACTAAATTAGAAATAAGGACATGAATTGAAATTAGATCTAGAATTGGAATTGACAAAATCGAAATTGATAAAGAATACTACTTTATTGATCTAATCAAATTGAAGAACAAGATCCAAAGGTTTAATCTAATAAAGGATTTGAAACTAATTAAATAAAACAATTAAATCTAGATCTAGAAGCTATTTTAATGGCTACTTTCTATTCTAAGCTATCTACCCTAATTCTCTACTATTTAATCTACCATTAACAAAGAATTAAGCTTTTGTTTTTATACATTCAGATCCAAAAATCGTGCATGGGCTTGGAGCCATGTTTTGGGCCAGAGAATCAGGCCCAAAACCCAATTCTTTCAAATTCAAAAGGCCTCTTCAGCTGCAGTTGGCTTCCACAGACTTTTCGTCCACTTCTGCTCCTCTGATTGGGTCAAGGCTTAGACCATTGCAAAGATCTTTCCGAGCTGGTCGTTTTGACATAAGGTAGGCCCAATTCGAGGTCTGAGTCCAAAGATGGCGGCTTTCGAAGTTCTCACGACTTTTGCTCCTTTATCTCGCGCTTAAAGTGGTACATTTCTCGCACATAATGGACTTTGAAGCCCGAAATGCATAAAAACGCGTAATCAGTGTTAACTCTTACTTATTATTCACATAATTGGTCTAACAAAGATGATTATTAAGGGGTTAAAACTACAGTTTTGGGCTCTTATCAAACCACCCCAAACAAAGATTTTGTTTTGTCCTCAAGCAAAGATGAGAAATTAGAATAAGTGACCAAAAATGGAGTTCTCACTAATCTCGTTTCGCCGAGTGCGATTGCATTGACCATATGCAACAAGGCTTTAAACCACTAGGAATTCCCTAGTGGACAAGTTATAGCCTCGTGAGAGTTTTCCGGTGAAGGTACTCACAAACTTCATCTATACTACAACGACTAAGAATAAAACTATTGTTTCCTTATTCATGCTCAACTATCTATACATCTCTCTAGCAATTACATAAGAATAACCAGTCAAAACCCTAAGTTAATATATGCATAATAATCAGTCATCTACAATAAAACATATATACAATGAGTAGTACTATCAAATGTTTAGCGGGTTTGTTTTTCGAGAACTCGGAATAAGCGCCCTTAAGTAGGTTCTCACAATAATAGTCAAGAAACAACACTCTGATTTTTCCACTCGAGTTTTTACTCCAAAGGTGTACAGTGGGTACACTTTACCTTACAATCTCAATGACAACAAGGAAGTTCGGGTCGATCAAACACATCCGCCAATTTACTATCACACTAACCTATTCCTAATCGAGCTAGAGGTCTTTATTAGGTGTTACGGGATTAGGAGGTGGTTTTAAGGAAGGAAATGGATATTCAAAGGACAAGTCCGAGATAATAGAGTCTTCAGATTATGTAACTTAGAGAAAACCTTGTTATTTTCTTTTGTTTCTATACTTTGTTTCCATCCTTAGCCATATTTTTCTTTTTCTTTTCTTTGGCTTTTGACTCCCTTTTATTCTATTTTTTTTGGAGTTTTTATTTTATTTCTATTTTTCTTTTCTTTGGATGGAAACTTCTTTTCTTTATTTTTCTCAAGCAACTAACATCTTTATTTTCCTCAAGCAACTAACAAACTTTTTGTTTTTACACGTTTTTTTTCTGCTTCTTTCTTCACTCATTCTATTCTCGACTTATTCTAAATTGGGTAGGTTGATTTATTCTTTTTTTTTTTTATTTTGTTTTTGTTTTTGTAACAGGTAAAGGAATTGTGGTTTATGGAAGCGGCTAATGAAAGGCTCAGAGTGGCTTACTAGCGGAAAATAATTCATAGGTTTGAATTTCGGCTATATCGATCCAAAGAGCGGCCTAAATTCTCACTTAGGATATGGTTTAGTGATCAAGCAAGTGGGCGTGTGATTTCTCTATCCGGATTTTACTTCTCCCTTGTGTCATTTCTCAAATGTTTAAGCTTCATATAAGGCTTTAGGCTATATTCTCACAGGATTTGTAGAATAAGTACTCTAGCCTAGATTTCTTTAAACTTACCGCTAACAATCATAGATACTCATGTAATATATTTATAGATAGATGCAAAGATTATTACCTACGATTAACCTAAGTTTCTAACAATTATTCCGATGCAAACACTATGTGAGACTTCTAGATTGTTAAAAGCATGGAGAAAGAAACAATACCAATATTCCTAAGTGTATAGCATGACTTATTTATTTTTATTTTAAATTTTTGAAATTTTAACTAGAAAACAAATGCATATTATGTCTATCTATATCGTATCAGATGTCTTAATTACACGTGTTTCTATGCCCCCCAAACAAAAAGCATGCTTTTTGTCCTCAAAGCATTTAAATAAAGAGGGTAGGAAAAATACCATTGAAACGCTGCGGAAATTCGTGAACATCCGCAAAACAAAGTTAGAACGCACTAATATAGGAAATAAAACCGACACAACTCTATAAGAGTTCTACCCATTATGGGGTTAACCTAATTAAATTGCTTTGGACATAAGCGGACACTCAACGTAACTAAAACTTACCTCCACTCCCGTTGTTATGCGTCATCGTCGCCATCCTCTACTTCTATAAAGAAGTGAGGTTCCTTCGCCCCGCCATGCTATGATAATTTGCCGGGCTTCACGCCATTTATCATCTATGGTTGCTAACCTATTAAGTGCCACTTGGTCCGATGGGGTGTAGGGTGCAACTGGTGAGGTTGTATCCGCCACCCATGCCAAGTCATTGCACGGAAAGATCGAATAATACTATTGGTGGGTCGCGACCGCGTCTACCTTTTAATCCAATCCGTGAAACGGTACAAAAACAGGGAAAGAAACATAGCATAATACGCGGAATTAGAACAGGCATAAGAAGGTACTTATGCCTCATGGTATGGGCTCGTGCTAAACTAGACATCAAAGTCCTGGGAAGGTCATAGAACCGGGCGCCCATTGGCTAAAGCAAGGAAAACGCCGCAAGTGGCGCCATTCACGTAAGAAAAACGCCATTCCCTAAAATGTTTAGCATAATCCAAAACATAACAGTTCCTATGTTCATGGGACGGGCTACCAAGGGCAACGTTATAGTCCCCTTTGGTCCTCAATACGGAAAATGCCTGCCCCATAAGCCTCGCGGCAAAGACTCATAAGTATAGACATGCATATTATCGAATCTAATAGCACCATGGGTCTTGTATCTCAAATGGGCATAGAAAGTCCAAGAACAAATGCTAGCAAGAACCCGGTAATTTCCATTGGTTCATCGTCAATGGTGATGGAGAACACTTGTTCTCCATCCGGTCTCTCAAAGAAAATGCAGTTATTATAAAAATAAGATGCAAGTGCCGAGAATAAAGTTCAGCCGGTCTTACCATAAGAGGTTCCCTACCAACGATGTGATCACCTCACAAACCAAGCACCGTAAGTAGTGCTTTGGAACAAATCTTCGAAAGACTATTCCGGTATTATTATGGGAGATGTCATCTCAAAACTACGCCTCGAATAGCCGCAAAACGACCGGCACAACGCTAAAAACTGAAATTTTTCTGGTCCCGAAGTCAGCGCTGGCGCCAAATAGAGCTGGCCTTTTTGTATTTTAGAATTCCAAGAACTTAGCGCTGGGTCGCTTTGACTTGAAGCGCTGGGCGCCCGAAAGCAAATTTTTCTCGACAGAAGTGTAGAGCGCTGAAAGGCCAACTAGGCGCTGGGCGCCGCCCGAAGTTGCGATTTTGTGAAAATGGAGACTAAAACGTGGGGAATCGCGGGTGTGAAGGGCGAGTGATGGAGTTTAGGTGTAGTGTGAGTTGTGAGGATAGATTGTATCAAGTTTATATAGGTATAAAGTTGCTAGAATGGATCGGAAAGTTGCCAAACTTAATTACGGCAGTTTCCCGAAATCCAAAAATTTCCAAACTCGAAAACGGAAACAACTCATCTCCCCGGATTCTAATTCAAACCCAAAGATTCTTATTTGGATTTTATGACCGAATGTACCTATTTAATCTAGATTTCATCCTACAATGATTCTCAATCATAGATATGCCTAAACTACCATATTTTCACCTTACTCCACAGTAAATTCTAACACTAGGGTTTTTTATAAAAAATACAGCTTGACATAATCAAACCACCCCCAAACAAGTTGGGAAGGTGGGGTCAATATGAAACAAGCACACAAACTGAAAATAACCCCTTATATTAAAATTTTCATTCGGAGGTCCTTTCACTTACAAAATTCAAATTACGGAAATAAAAGTTACATTACAATAAAAACAACAAAAGTAAATAAAACAACAACTTATAAAACAAAAATAACTACGACTATCACTCCTCATCCTCTCTAAACACCTCGCCAGTGGTGGGTGAGGGCACAGTCTCTAGTGGTGGCTCCTGGGCTCCAGAAGGTCCAGCAGCAGTCGTCCTTCGTCGACGACGCTCATGCCTCGCTGTGTCCCGAGAGGCGAGTCCAGATGAGGTGGGAAGCGCGGCTAGCATATCCACTCTAAACCGGCTACTGGCTTCCATCTCAGCCTCGCCGCCTCCCATCTCTCATCCTCCCTCCGGGTGCGGATCTCGGTTGTGATGAATGGTCGCCTCGTCGAGTCCGGAGGTCCGAGAGAGAGTGTTGAGTGAACGCGATGCCCCTATGAAGCATAGTCATCGCCAAAGATCGCACCAACACCTCCTCGAAGGCATCCGTGATCAAAGCAAGTGCCATCCTCCTCATCCTCTCTAACCTCAGCCCTCCTCCATACTTGTTGGGCACACTCCCTATAGATACGCTGGTTACGGTGCGGTGGTAATGTAAATCCTCCTCGATGCAGGAGTTGCTTTCATCTTCAAAGATGATCTTAGTAATAAGCACAGTGGAGAGGTGCCAAAGACCTTCCGAACCCCTAATAATGTTCAAATAAAAACTGCAGGATGCAGAAATCATACTTCTCGCTTCCCGGAGTACCCATAGGACGTGGAGGAGTGTCGGACCGATGTCATCGACCTTGTCCTTGCCTAGGACATTCCGACCAATCCACCGAAGCCAGTTTGGTTGGTCCCGGTGGATGCTCTGGCGAACACAATGGGAGTTTGGATTATAACTCCCATTGATGACGAAACGCCCATCAACGGCTCTACCCCCCGTCAAATTGAGGATCCCGTAAAGTGGCATTCAGATTGATTCTAGGCGGAATGCCTAGAATCTCACCAACAGCCCGTAGTCAACTCCCCTTCTTCTTCCCCGACCATCACAAAATCCTACTCCCTCCAACTCCCCTAGTGTTGTAGAATCGCCGGACCAAGTCTTCGTGGTAGAAGTCTTCGGTCGAAAGTACCGAGACTATTCCAGTCTCTACTAGCCATTTCGTCACCGTGAAAACGGCGCTAAAATGGTCGGCAGATGAAAAACTTGCTCCGGTGATGATTCGGGCTGAGCCATCTAGTGTTTGGAATGGAGTGAGGGTCTAAATATGATGTGGTGGTGGTGGATTAGCTTGACCGACCTAAAGAACAGTGGTGGTGATGGAGTGGTGGCGGCGCTAAAGACCAATTTTTAAATTTTCGTGGTTTTAGTGCTTAAAATCGGTGGGGTTTGTGGTGGTTGTTGTTTGAAGTCGATTGGGGTTGGGATTTGATTTTTGGCGTGGGTTTATGGTATTTCTTTTAATTTTTATTTTCTAGGTTTGGAGGTTTGTTAATGGCGGTGGAAGATGAAAAACGATGAACTGTTGCTAAAGAAGGTAAGAAGAGCGCTTCCATGGGCTCCATGGGGCTGGTTGCCTAAGCCCAAAATCGAAATTTTCGATTTTTTCGATTTTTTCGCGAATTTCAAATCAAAATTCCCGCCGTTACATGTCCGATTTTTTGAATGAGATATGGAATTGATCAGGAGAGAATTTCCTATCCAATGATCCATAAAACACTCTATTCCGACTTCGGATGACATACGAGATAGTGGAAAACGCCCGAAGTGTGTGCATGACGAAGTTATGCTTAACGAATGAAATCTAAATGAATAGATCATGTCAATCCGAATCGTAATACAATAAAACGGCCTAAGCAACTCTAATGGGACATAAAACATTTTAGTATCGAACATTTAACACCCCACCCCCAAACAAATTTTTACAACGAAGCTTAGAAAATTTGTTTTAGCAAAGGGGTCTTTTAGAGTCGATTCCCGAGAATTCCTAGATTACTATGTTTATTTTTTATTTTTTTATTTTTATTTATTTTAGAAAGAAAAACAATAAGCAATAAAGACATAATTCACACCATAGAGAAACATGACTCAAAAATCCGAGAAAAACATGCAAGAGTGGAAAACGGAACTATGTGAACCGTGGACTTAGGATCCCGTACTTACAGCCACACACTCCATGGGAGGGCCCGGTTACCTTAATGGTGCACTCACCAATATATTGGAATGAAAGGAAATGCACCAACACAGAATTTGAGTCGTTTATAGTCGATACTCAAGACTTTATCTAAAACATATGTATGAACATGCAGTTGATCATATATCAACAACCGAAATAGTTGTGGATCATTCCATAAATAAATATCACAGAAAAATATCCAAACACAATGAAGCACCAAGATTTCCTACGACACCACGCCTAGTGGAATCCAAACGAAGTCGGATAACCCTATTGTGTAACTTATCATGCACCTTCTTTTTTCATTTTGAATGCGTGGGTGTTTTAGTAAATAAGTGTGGAAAAGTGAATGGTTGTGGAGGATATGGTGGATATGGATAAGTTTTAGAAAGACAGCCGTGTAACAATGAGGATGTGGTTTTGGCAATCAACTCATTCATTGTGTGTGTAGTGGACTCGCCTCAATTCTGAAAATGAAGGTGTCAAATAGTTTGTCCTTTCCAAGTATCTCGCTTTGCTAGGAGGATTTAAAAAATTATGAAGCTACATGGGAGAAACAAAAGGATCGAAAGTGCAAACTCGAGATTCCTTTGAAAGGGTGGAAGGAGGGGAATCGAGGTGGATGTTGTGCAAGTTAGTTCTTGATAGGGTGAATTGTCACCTACCAAGAAACTCATCAAATTCCTCATCAAGATTGGTCATATCCACATTACTATGGTAGTCCTCTACATCTTTGAGAAAATCCTCTATCCCTTCCTCATCAATAATCGCGGTATCGACTAGTGTAGGGATGAAAATGTTGAAGTCCGACTTTCCAAAGGAAAGAATTTTGGGCATATGACTATCGAGGGGAACGTGTTGTTGAAATAATCTCGAAAGCAAAGCTCTCGATCATGCTAACCTCTCCATCCATAGACTAATCGGGTAATCGCGGTCCTTGTTTTAAAAACATTGACTTTCAAATGCAAGATGGCCAAAAGACATGGACATTGAACCATCACGGCAATTAATGAGCGCATTGGCGGTTGCCAAGAAAGGACGCCTCTAAAATGATCGACAGAGTCGTTAGCGACTTCTCAGATCGAGAACTACAAAATCAGCCCGGATAGTAAAAATCCTGAATTTTTACGTAACATTTTCGACGACACCCTTAGGATACTTAATAGACCGATCAGCTAATTGCAACGCCATTTTAGTGGGTTGCATCTCGTCTAGACCTATTTGTCTATACAAATAAAATGGGAGTAAGTTGACACTAGCCCCCAAGTCTAATAACGGTCGTCAGATAGGAATCTCCTAAGGTGCATCAGACAAAGAGGGGCGACGGTGGTCCTTGTACTTAACAATTCCATTATTTTCAGATAAGGTTGGGAATTGTTCGCATTAAAAAGGCGCCTTTTGGTATATTTGTCTTACGCCTAGTAGTACACAATTCCTTAAGAAACTTAGCATGATGTGGTAGCTTTTAATAGCTTCGAGGAAGGGAAGGTTTATAGTTAGATTCTTAAAAACGTCCCTAATCTCCTCGTGAATTTGTATCCCTAGTTAACATGGCTAATTTTTGTGGATACGGTGGTTTCTGTCTATATTTAGCAATGGTATCACCGGATGTTTAACTGTGGCTTTATGTTTCTTAGGTTGTGTTGTAACCGGTACCTCTACGGTGGTAGGCTCTTCAGTTTCTATTTCGTATCTAGTAAAAGAGCAGTGTAGGGGTTGGTGGGGGTAACTATAGGCATAGTTACCTTGTTATCAACCACTCGCCAGTAACGGAGAGTGGTGATGGCATTTATCTCACCTACATTTTCATATTCATTACTAGTATTATCGGTGACCTCAAAGGTCGTGTTTGTTGTTTTAGGATTAGGTATTGCGTTGAACGGAAACACACCTTTGGGTTGGGCTTTATCTTGAGCCAACTTGTTGGGTTAAATTATTAACGGATTGTAGAAGCTGTTGGTTAGATTGAGCCATGGTTTGGAAAAGTTTTGGCTCACTTGTATGAAGGTGTCAAGACGATCCGGTTGGGTGGGTGTAGTGTTCACGGGTGTTGTTATTCGAACTATTTCCGTGAATTATTTATCGTGGATTTTGATAGTTATTATTTCTTAGGAACGATACCTCTATTAGCATTATAATTATTATAATTACCTTGACCTTGTGCTTGACCTTGTCGAGGTTGCACTTGGTTGTTATAATTATTAAAATTACCCCGACCACTCGCTCCTTGTCTTGGTGGGGCTTGGTTAAAGCTTTGCGTAGGCCTAACATATTGATTATTGTACCCTTCGAGGTGTGACTTGTTGGTTATTTCTCCAACCGAAGTTGGGATTTTGTCTCCAGTGGGCGTTAGGTTCACTATTAATGGAACAAGCCCGTTCATAGGCTATAGGACGATGGGAATCGGGATGCTCAGGACTCCAACAGAAACTACATGGATTTGAATTTACATTCATAACGGGGATTGGCTTTTGTTGTACAGAAATGGCATCTACCTTTTTAGTGAGGGATTCGATTAGAGTTTTAAGCTCGGAATTGTGTTTAATTTCAAACATACCGGGCGCCTTAATCATTGAAGAAGAACTAGGCCGAAAGGGGATATCCTCACTACCCCCAATTATTATTTCGCTTTAGTTTGGTCTTCTAAAATTTATAAGCCTCCGAGGCTCCTTTACTTAAGAAACTACCCCATTCATAATGTCAAGGACTTCTTTATGGTGATGTTGAAGTCCTTTGAAAAAGGCATTTAACTAACGTGTCTTTTGCTAGGTTATGGTGTGGACACTCTATAAGCGATCGGTGAACGATTCCAAGCCTCCGAAAATGATTCATGAGGATTTTGTCGAAAAGAAATGAATCTTGGAAAGCATCTCATCCGTCTTTAGGGGTGGGTAAAAATGTTCCATAAACAGTGAACAAGTTTAGCCCACGAAGTCCACGTAATTTAGCGCTTTGGGCAGTTAACCAAGACGCCTTTATCGGCTAAGGTGAAAGGGAATACCCTTAATTTAATTTGTTCCGCACCAACCGTAGGATGGTGGAATGTTGTTAAGACTTGTTCAATCCCACGCGATGTGGTAAGGTTTTTCATGGTCTAAACCATGAAACACGGGTAACAAATTAAAAATATTTGGAGGATTCTCAAATCCCCGGTGGGTCCGCTAGAACGATGCAAGATTTGGGGCTATCGCCAAGGCTTTGTAGAAGTCCCGAGAGAGGAGTCTCTCTTTCTTCCCCATTATATCGTGGTGTGTGTGATATAGTAGCTAGAGGTGTAGTTTGTGGTATACTAGATAGACTTGTTTGTTGATGTTGTTGTGTATTTACGTTAGGTTTTTGTTCGCCGGACCTTAATCTCATGCAAGGCTAAGTCGAGCTTAACTAAACATGCAACACTCCAAACAATTTCGATGTACTAGTATAAACCTCTAACAGGAGATGCGAGGTGTGGAAGAAAGGAATACCTGACAAGGCCCTTACTTCGCTTTATGAATAGCGTCTTGTGTATGCGTGTTTAGTGTATATAAGAGAATAAAACACTGAAAAACTTGACAACTCGGGTTCGAAGCAAACCGTGGAAACCGGAATTTTCAGCTGGCGTAGCGCTTATGTAAATTCGAAAAGTCCAAGAACTTAGCGTGGGTCGCTCTCTTTGAAGCTGGGCTGGCCCGATGTATTGATCAAATTCCAAGAATAACATGGCGCTGGTCGCGCTCTTTTTGGCTTCGGTTGTATTTTCTCGCGAATTTTTCCAAAACTGAAACGGCAACCTAAAGATGAATCAAACAAGGGTGGGTGGGTGAAATGGGACTTAAAAATTACTAATTCTATTATGAAAACAATGCTAAAGTGCAACTAAGATGGCAGCGGCACCATTTGATAAGAGTAAAATGAATAGTTTACCTACGAAATGAACTATGAATTCAAAACGTAAGTAAACTAAAACTATTATTTTATACTCAATTATCAAATCTTCTACTCTCAATGCGAATTGCACTAAATGGAGTACGAAGTTTGATAAGAGTAAAATGACATTTGTAATGAATATGATAAAATGACATTTGTAATGACATTTGATAAGAAATAAAATGACATTTGTAATGAATATGATAAAAATGAATAGTCTACCTACGAATGAACTATTGATTCACAACGTAAGTAAACTAAACTTATACTTTTACGTGCTTGAGTTATCAAAGATTTCTACTCTCAATCCTATGAGATATAGTGGAGTAGATAAGTTCGTTCCACTCCTAGTGCTCTAGCATGGATGTTTTCTAATCTAACTAGTCGTTTTAAAGTCTATGAGAGTTTTAATTAAGGGAATTATACTACGATGCAACTACCCACAAGATGCAACTAGTCGATTATCTAAATAATTATGGGAAGGCTACGTTGATTCTATGATAAGGAGTTAGAGGGGATTGATTCCACCTTAACTCAACTTAATCCACTAACGACGATTTAATCGTAAGAATCCGAATGAAGCGCCAAGAGAACAATTGGTTATTCCTAATCCCTAATTATACATGGCATTTCTACCAATTCATAACTAGCATGTGAACAATTAAACCCATTCTCATGGTGAACTAATCATTTCTAGAGTGGAATAGAAAATACGACGACTCTACGATAATCGGAATCAAGCTTTCATCAAGGCTTCAACCCCCCCTCTAATGGAGGTTTAGCCTTGAATCATTCCGCAATCATTTCCATTTAGATTAAAACTAAACATAATATAAAGCATTGAAATTTACTTAATTTAACAATAATGAAATCTAATTTAATGACTAAATTAGAAATAAGGACATGAATTGAAATTAGATCTAGAATTGGAATTGACAAAATCGAAATTGATAAAGAATACTACTTTATTGATCTAATCAAATTGAAGAACAAGATCCAAAGGTTTAATCTAATAAAGGATTTGAAACTAATTAAATAAAACAATTAAATCTAGATCTAGAAGCTATTTTAATGGCTACTTTCTATTCTAAGCTATCTACCCTAATTCTCTACTATTTAATCTACCATTAACAAAGAATTAAGCTTTTGTTTTTATACATTCAGATCCAAAAATCGTGCATGGGCTTGGAGCCATGTTTTGGGCCAGAGAATCAGGCCCAAAACCCAATTCTTTCAGTCCAAAAAGGCCTCTCCAGCTGCAGTTGGCTTCCACAGACTTTTCGTCCACTTTTGCTCCTCTGATTGGGTCAAGGCTTGGACCATTGCAAAGATCTTTCCGAGCCGGTCGTTTTGACATAAGGTAGGCCCAATTCCGAGGTCTGAGTCCAAAGATACGGCTTTCGGAAGTTCTGCTGACTTTTGCTCCTTTATCTCGCTAAAGTGGTACATTTCTGCACATAATGGACTTTGAAGCCTGAAATGCATAAAAACGCGTAATCAGTGTTAACTCTTACTTATTATTCACATAATTGGTCTAACAGTATGATTATTAAGGGGTTAAAACTACAGTTTTGGGCTCTTATCAGTGGTTATGACAGAATATGTAACATACATCGGTGTAGTTTTTAATCATACATGCCCAAATTCTAATGTCATTTCATAAGACATATTTAAGTTTATGAGAAAATAATTAGTGTAACCTAAAGTATATATGATGAATATATTGTCATAAGTTTTGTTATTGCTATATGAGCAACATTATAGCTAAAACCGATGTAGACATGTAAAGTGATATTTATAATCCCAGTATTATCAATTGTACTTAGATTGATTTTTTCTTGGTAAAACAATTTATTTATTATGCGTCATATAACAATAAGGGCAGTCATGTAGCAATAAGGGCAGTTGACATTAGAATATGCCCATTTTGGTTGCATTATACATTTTTTTCTTTGCTAAAGGAAACTTGATGTGGCATTAAAATAGGAAGGAAAAGCTAGGGTGTTGAGGATCAAAATTCGAAAAAGTAACACCAAAATGATGTTAGTGTCTTACTTTTTCAATTTAGTGTCATGAGACCAAACTTGGTATGACATTAACAAAGGTTGTACTTGTGTGATTACAAATGGCGGAATATAAGTATGTGTCATTCCAAATCATATATAGGTACTTAGCGTCTCTAGGTGGAGGCAAATACATGGGTTTGCCTCTACCAATTCGGAATCTACTGAAATTCCATATCTAGGTGGAGGAAAATCTAGCCTCAAACCACTTTATTCGTATCCGTACTTACAAATTTAACATTTTGTTTGCGGATACGGTGCGACATTGTGTAGGAACCGTTATTTTCAGAATCAATATTTCTACAAACCGCGAGAACCACACGCAGCATAATTAATGGGGTTCTCACGATTTTGGATAGAGAACATACCTTTTGAGAATCGGCTTAGACGTAATCTCTGAGAATCAAAGCTTTATCAAATCCGAAATCAACCCCTTGATCTTCTATTGTATTCCTTTAGAACAGATTGGACGTTGTGTGTGCAACGATCTACCAATCCCCTTCTTTCCCACAAAGCTAGATCCAATTTTGGATCTATCTTTCCTTGCCTCTTTTTCTAATCCAGTGAATAGTGAATTTTGGCCAGAGAGAGAGTATTCTATTTATAGGCTACAACAGGGACCATGAGGAGAAATTAGGGTTGAGCCTCCTGACGGGCTTGGGCTTCCCATGTTCTCCAGAACACACGGCCCAAGTCCGTCAACAAATGTCCACTAAAGGCCATTGTTGCACTACCGCCCTAATCCCAAATTACGTGTCAGCGTTTATGGGCTCCATATTATATGCTCGTTGATCTCCCCGTGTTTAAGATATCGAATGTCCGTTGATTAAGTCAAGTTACTGACAACTACATTAATCAACTTCTTATGTCCTTGAGTAGTACCACTCAACCTCATTGTCATGTCGGAATAAATCCACCTGTAGGGTTTACATGACAATCTTTTTGAGATCCTCAAGAGGACATCATCAACCCGACTTCTTGCGGGACACGAATTCCTTCTATAATCAACAACACACCTTACATACAATGTCATTACCCAATCCATCAAGTTTGTTGATTCACAAATGAATCTCACTCATTGATGATTTAAAGCAATGTACAATGCATGTAAGTGCCCGTTATTATATCCGGATTAGGAGGACAAGCATCCATAATAACAGAGGCGTTTGTTCTCTTATATAGTTAGTATAAGGAGAAACAACCTCACTTGGTCCTGTTCAATACACACAAAGTGTACTAGTGTAATCCTATAGGCAAGATAGACTAATACCAGATTATACTACAATCGTACCAATGGTTTGTCCAAATCCATTTAGGTTGTGAACGATTACTTATACTTTATAAGGTACTGATGATATGATTTTCTGTGTGTCCACACCATATCATCTATAACATAAAGTATTAGACACATGCATATAACTAATAACATATATAATATGCATAACTTTTGCCCATATGATTCTCATTCAAAAAATGAAGAATTAGAGTTAATACAAAAGTAATGCTTTTTAGTATATAACCCTATCACATTGGGAGTGTCGCGCGACTTTGGCAATGTCTCGTGGGTATTATTTTGACTTTTCAACTTATCGACTTTGGGACTGTCGTAAGGGTTTTCTTTCAACAAACCATTGCCATTTTTTTGGCCAAAAGAATTTTTAAATAATTAAAAAACTAACTTGGGGCCCACTTTTAATAAAAAATAATTTTAAAAAAAAACTGGGTCCCACTATATAGTTGATTTGGTTGCTACCATCTAGAGTTGGGGACGGTTTGTGAGTGACTATTCATATTGGTGGAGACAAACTGTGGGGATTTGCCTCCACCACCTAGAGATGCTCTTATGTCATTACAAATGATGTAATATTGGTCTATGTCATTCCAAATGATATATGGGTACTTATGTCATTATAGCTGTGTAATATAGATCATTCCAAATAACATATGGGTTCTTATGCCATTACAAATAGAGTAATATATATATGTCATTCCAAATGATATATTAGTACTAATGTCATTACAAATGGTGTAATATATGTATATGTCATTCTAAATGATATAGAAATTAGACTTGGTGTTGGAGAAAAGCATACGTATGTTACTTTAAGAAGTAAATGGTCAACATGAGAGGGGCTAACGTGAGAAAATGGTCAAAGCTGGATAGATGCTTAGTCAATGCTGCCTGGACATCTCTAACCTTGTCCACAAGTGTGGAAGAATTAACCCAGGGAATCTCAGATCACTGCCCATTGGTTATGTCTTTCTTTAGTTCTGGTAAAAGCCACCCCCCCCTTCAGGTTTTGTAATTTCTGGTTGCTTCACAAAGAGTTCAAGGCTTCTCTCAAGGAGTGTTGGGATATACCAGACCATGGTAGCCCTTCGTTCATGTTGACAAGTAAGCTGAAAAGTCTAAAGGCATTGTTAAAAGGTTGGGCAAGATCCTTTTGTAATGACACTCAGAGGATGGTTGAAGAAGCAAGAATGCAACTCCAGTCAGTGCAAGCTTTGTTACACCGGAATCCGATGGACTGCTTCCTTAGTGCTCAAGAGTTTGAGTTGAGAGAAAAGCTATGTAGCTTGATTAAAATGGAGGAAGCTGACATTTTCCATAAAACCGATATTGACTGGCTATGCTTCGTGGATAAGTGTAGTGCATATTTTTTCAATGCGCTGAAGGAGAAGAAAACTAGAAACTATGTAAGGGTTATAACATATGCACAAGGCACAAAAAGAGAAGGGAAGGACAAAGTAGTTGCTGCTTCCTCCAATTATATTCCAAACTTTTGGGGGTGTCTTCCGAAGCATATTGTGACTCTGGGTTCCTCAATAACCTTATAGTGAAGGAGATCGATCAAAATACAAGCCTCTCTCTCATCTCCCATATTACTAAACTAGAGATCAAGGAAGCCTTATTCGATATGGAGGATAATAAAGCACCAGGCCTTGACGGTTATAATGCTTGTTTTTTTTAAAGAAAATTGGGATACTATTGGAGCAGATTTCATCAGAGCTATCAAGTATATAGTCCTCCACAGAAAAATGATTGGAGGTATAAATTCCATTTTCCTCTGCCTCATCCCAAAAATGAAAAATGCATCTTCAGTTGGCTCTTTTCGACCCATAGCTTGCTATAACATTATATACAACTATGTGTCAAAAGTAATAACCAACAGGATGAAGACTTGTATCTCTGGGCTAATCTCAAGTTCCCAATCAGCTTTTATACCTAGGAGGTCTATTCAAGACAACCTTCTCTTAGCTCATGAGTTATTAAGGGGGTATTCGAGAAATCATGGCCAGAAGAGATGTGCAATAAAGCTTGATATCAAGAAGGCCTACAATTCGGTTTCTTGGCAAGCTATTGAAGCCATATTGCACAAATTCAAGTTTCCCAACTTGTTCATATAATGGGTGAAAATGTGTTATGCATCTCCTACATATTTAGTTCTGGTGAATGGGATGCCTGGAAGCTATTTTGAAGGAAAAAGAGGACTTCGGCAGGGTGATCCAGTCTCTCCGTATTTATTTGTACTTGTCATGGAGATCTTGAGTACACTTCTTCACCAAGATTTGCAGATGAACATAAGCAATGCTCACTCAAAGTGCAGAAAGCTAGCCATATCACACCTCTGTTTTGCAGATGATGTGCTACTTTTCTGTAAAGGCAATATTGAATCCATAATGTCCATCAGTGATACTCTGAAAGTCTTCTCAGAAACAACAGGGTTTCAATTCAGCAATGAAAAGATGACACTCCTAACAGGCAACATGACTGAAGCAGAATGGTTAGAATTGGCAGCAGTTCTGAATATCTCAGTGGCCACTCCACCTATAACCTACTTAGGTCTCCCCCTCATTGCAACTAGACTAGGCATTAGAGAATGTTTGTCACTCATTGAGAAGATATCTGCTAGAATATCTAACTGGAAGAATAAAGACCTAAACAGAGTTGGAAGAGTGCAATTGGTGAAATCGGTCCTATCATCTTTTCAAACCTATTGGGCTCAAATTTTTGTCCTTCCTAAGAATGTGATAGAAAAGGTGGCAAAGTTATGCAATAGGTTTATTTGGGTAGGGCCAAGCATGGAAAAGAAGATGCATCATGCAAGTAGTGCGACCTTCAAACTAGATAAAGAACACGGAGAACTTGGCCTCGTTGACCCTATAGTTTGGAATAAAGCTACATACTGTGGCCTGGTTTATAAACTTGTGCAGAAATCAAGATTGTCTGTGGGTCAAATGGTCATGGAAACATCATATCAAACACAAACATTTTTGGACAATGAAAGCACCGAGGGACTGTTCATGGGTGTGGAGAGGAATAATGAAACAGAGAGAAATCTCATGGAAGTTCATTAGATATTGTACTGCAGATGGCAATGGTACTAGATTCTGGCATGACCCATGGTGTTCAGGCCCACTTATTCTCAATGGTCAAGCCAGAGCACTACTAGCACATGCTGTCCCAGAAGACGCAAAGGTGTCAGTAGTGATAGCTGATGGTGGCTGGTCAAAGATCATCACTGACCTACAAGAGTGCGAGGTAAAGGAATGGATTATGAAAACGGAGATTAATGCCTACACCACAGAGGACTAAGTTACATGGACACCTAGCAACTCAGGAGCATTTTCTACATCTTCAGCTTATTCGTTCCTAAAGAATGTGAGGAGTAAAGTCAAATTGTTCAAGATAGATGGGGGAAGTACTCAGTTCCAAAGCACTCATTCACAGTTTGGCAATTGTTTTCCGGAGCTCTTCTGACACAGAATAGACTGATGGCGAAGAAGGTCATTAGAACTACAAAATGTTGTTTGTGTGGCAACCATGATGAAAGTTTTTCCCATCTGTTTTTTTATTGTTCCTATTCTAAATTGGTTTGGGAAGAGTTCAAGAGGGCTATGGGCCTACCAGCCACTGTTAGAGCATCCCATGATGAATGGTATTACTTAATGCGATTATGCAGATCGAATACTATGGTGTCAGAAGTGATAAGAACATTCATATGTGTAGCAGTGCAAACCATTTTGGACTGAGAGAAATTGGAGATTAAAGAAAAAAAAATTTAAAGCAGCTCACGAGGTAAGTCAAAAGGTCCTAAATAGTATGAAGATTTACTTGGGGAAAACACTGGAATCAGTCCAGGAAGATGTGGGAACCAAATTGTTGTTGGCAAAGTTGGGAATTGGGGTAAGATTCAAAGACAAAGAGGAAAAATGGGTTAAATGGGAAAAGCCAGAGGTGGGTAAAGTGGTTCTGAACTCTGATGGGTCGGTGCAAGAAGGGGTGGCAAGCTATGGTGGAGTCTTGAGGGATAGTCATGGGGAAGTGATAATGGCGTATAATGGAAGTTCTAAGAGGTTGTCAGTGATCTTTCAGGAACTCCTCGCTGTATTAAAAGTGCTCGAAGGTGCGGCACAGCTGAACATCAAACATCTTCAAGTGCAATCAGATTCTATGCAGGGGGTCCATATCTTAACCAAAAAGGGGAAGCCACCGTGGTACTATAGGAACCTAGTTGCCCAAATTCAAGCTAAGAGTTTGAAGTTTGATCAATTATCCTTTGTCCATGTCTTCAGGGAGGGTAACCAAGTAGCTGATTACCTATCAAAAATAAACAGAGAAGATTGTAATGGTATTTTGTTCTTTATTCCCCCTATGGATAAAAAAAATGCATGTATTGATCATGAGGGATAAGGAAGGAACGTTGTATCTAAGAACCTGATATAAATAAAAGGTTGGGGTGTCCGAACCCCTAGTTATTTCAAAAAAAAAAAAAAAAAAAAAAAAAAAAGTAAAGCGCCAATATGACATTGAGAATGACATATGACATTATGGATATTTTAATTACAAACAATATAGAGTCATATGAGACCAAACTTGATGTGGCATTGAAACAAGTCATACTATGTCATTCCAATTGTCATAATAAAGATATGTCTTTCCAACCATTATAATAACTACCTAATATGTTATTATATTTACCATACTTAACAATATGACAGTAAATATGTTCACATATCATTGATGTCAAAAAAAGAAACAAAAATTGTCATAATATATGCATATATACAATTATCTTCCACAAATCATTCTAAAGACTCTGGTACATCAATCATTTAATCCTACACAATCAATCATTTACTCCTGCACAATGCAACCTTATACTCTTAGATTTGAGTAGACAAACTATTAGGGGGGTTGAAAACGACGGAAGATGAACAAAATGTTCCAGTTCCAAGTGGAACAATTAAACATATTCCTGCCCTAGTCAAGAAGAAGTGGGGAAGGTGTTGAGCACTGGTACTAAAAAAAACCTCTTCTTTTCTCTTTTCTCATTGTAGTTTAAGAAGACAAAGATGCATCAATATTGATTGTTCCGTTAAAAAGGATGCACATCAAATAGTGGTACTTTTCTATGATTCTTCAAGGCACGAACACCAAGTGCAAGTATGGATATCAAATTCCTTCACTAGCATGAGAAAGAACACTAAAAAAAAAGTTAGTGAAGAAAGCTATACCAAACTTGGAAACTAAAAACAAAAAGGTTGCAAATCTGACATAATATGACCTCGGTAGGATATTTCGTATGTTCAACAATAGATAGAAGCTTATTTTCCCATAGAATCTACATAAAAATATTATTCAACAACTAATAGTAGGATAAGAAGAAATTAAAGTATATCAAAATACAGTGAAAAGGATGCACCACTGTCCTGAAGAATACGAAGCAAGGGATGCTCAGCACAGGGAACAAATACTGGAGATGACAATTTTGAAGACAGTCCCCACCTTAACCTCAACCTCAACCTCTTGGACCATGTCAAACTTCGTATATCAAGAACCTGAAAATGGCCTCAGAATGGGGAAAAGTTAAATTGTTAAGCACCTAGAGTGCTCATGGTGAGTACCACACATGGTGTAGCTTACAAGATGTAGAAGGACAACTAGCCTCACGTTTACAACTACATTGCCAAGTTAGTTACTAAAGTTCATTTCCTTGTGCCTAAACATGCCCGATCAAGCCATTGCTTCTCAATTCATAGTTTCTTTGACAAGGTGAAAAACATTGTATATGAAGTTCTAAACAGTATGACATAGGAGAAAAGCAACATAAGATTTTGACTTAGATATATACGAGAAGGACAAGGTCTGATTGAGTTTTAAGTTTTTAAGTGAAAACTAAGGTTTAAAAGTTAGACCACTAGAATGTCATCCAATTATCGTAGTGCAACTTATGTATTATAATACCAAGTTCAACTTTTTCTTAAACTCAAGAAATGAACTTTTTCTAAAGTTAGACCACTAGAATAACCAATATTCTAAACTTTTTCTAAACTTTTTCTAAAGTTCATTTCCTTGTGCCTAAACTAGCCCAATTACTATTAGTTTTATAAGTAGCTGGAATAACCAATATACATGTTCATTCACATATATAGTAAATAAAACTAATAGAGCTGTACAATGATAGACTAAAAAGATTCAACAACCTTATCTACTTCTAGTCTTGTATGTCCTTAGGCATTCAATCTTTTTACCACTTGCAATCACTAATAGAAGAAACAAGACAGTGGTAAGAAAAAATTCTACCAATTCCACATAATACCAAAGATTCTCGCAAGAAGCCACCAAAGTGCCAACGAAACCACAATCATTTACAATGCTAAATAATACCTTTTTTTTTTTTTTTTTCCCCGATAACAATACCAAATAATACAATATCTATATAAGCATTTTTTTTAGCATGGTTCATTTCTAAAACAAAAAGAAATGGCCCACTCAAGCAACAAAAGAAAGATTTACACCCAACGGAGGAAAAGATAAATTAAGCAAAGCAAAATTCCGTACCTCCGTGTGTTACAGGTACACACACAAATCCCAGTCTTTGGAACTCCCTTCTGACACCAAAATCAGACTTGTTTGGTATAATGCAATTAGGTATATTGTACTAGTCACAACTTGATCCATCAAACAATAAGAGTTCCACCCACATAAAAAGCATCCATATTCACCAATATATTCAGAACTAATTTAGCCAAGACAACTAAAATCTTTAGTAAAATTTCTAGAAACCAAAGTTCATTCAGACTTACTAGTATGCTGGGACGCCTAGAATCTCGAAAACTTTGAGGTGATACAACACATATCACTAGTTCGCTACTACAAGCCTTCCCACTAAGTCCTCTAAATTGGGCATTCCATAGATATTAACAAAAGAAAAACCCTACACTGATTTTCAGTGATTAATGAAGAAAAAAATAATCCCAATACTCTTCTAACCTTTTACTTTAATGAATGAAAATCTATTTTTTTTTAGACATCCAAAAGCTGAAATCATGCAAAAATTTCAACTTGGTTAAATTACATATAAACATCTATTAAATTAGCAAAATAAAACCACCACCAATTTAATTTCTCTTCAAGAAAAGGTAACAAATTCGACGAATGATGAGAATGGGGATAGAGAAAGGACCTTGGAAAAGAAATAAATAGTCAAGTCACTAAAATTGTTATCAATTACAAGAAAAAGAATAAATGCCAAGCAAGAGAAATTGTATATCAAAGCTTCTATAGAAGTGATGGTATTTGGGTGGGAATTGTGGTCAGGTTTAGGACTGGCTAGTATAGAAACTAACATTTTATTGAGGTAGACTATCCAACACTTAATAACCAAAAATAGTATGGTCTGGTGAGAACTTGAGCCACTTGATATATAAACAAACCCTAAGAATGAACGAACAAACAGGTCACTAAAATAGTGCATGGAAGTAGGCAAAAACTGGTCATATCTTTGTGCACTTTAAAGTGGCTAAATGCAATTTGTGGCATCCTTTATGCTTGCATAAGTGATCCTTATAATAGCAATAGTGACAACAGTAAATGAAAAACAAGCATATAACTAACTACATGAGAGCATATAGAAAAACAAGAAAAAGAATATATAAACTGCCAAATATTTTAATCTCTAGTGAGAGATATACCAACATAATTATTCTCATTTGACTTCAAACTAGACAAACTAACAAAGGGGGTCAAGGGTGCCTAAAATGCAAAATGCACATGAGGGAGCAAGTTTTGTAGCAACAAGATTCCAATTGGCATTGGTCTTACATACCTTTCGGAAAAAAAACACTGTAGAACAATAAGAGTTGCACTCCCCCTGCATAGGTTTGCAAGTAACTAGTAAAAAAACCTTAGGTCACATCATAAATCAGAAGGATCATCTACCAAAAAAATAAAAAATCACAAGGATGTAACACATGCATGATTACTTTTTTTTTTCTTTGTTACTTTACCATATATCAAACCTTAGTTCACTTCATTAGCAACAAACAAATGAATTAGTTTGCTTCTACATTTATATAATTGGCTTGACTAGAGGAGAAAATACAGTGTTCAGGAGAAAATTTATGTAGAAGTAAGACAAGTACTATGAAAATTGGACATTTCTGTAAAAGTAAGAGAAGTACTACATAAATACTCATTCTATTCAATATAGCCAAAGGAACTTAAGAATCAATTTCTAACTAACTATGATGACTTGGGGAAAGTTGGAAAACAAGATTCTTTGCAACTATAAATATATGATAATTTCATATTGGATTTTTGAATGACAAATTCTAATGGATTCAATGTTCAAAGAAATGTACCACATAATTAAAAGAAGAAAAGTGAGTCAGCATAACATACCAGATAATCCGAGTAAATGCCTTAGAGGATCATCACTATCAAAACCAAGGGCAGAATCACTAACATTGGCATATCGGTCCCCTCTGCATGTACAACACATCAGGGATTTTTTTAAGATAAAAACCTAGAATGAGAACTATGCTAAATTGAACCAACTAATATTCCATTTTTAGTAAAAGAAACTAATGTTATTAAATCTAAAGAGAGAGGGGAGGTTCAGTAGGTTTGCATAAGCCCATTACTAACCAAATCAATTCAAAGGCCTGCAACAATCGTGGGCACAAAAATTATCACTACTTTCCTTTATTTACATCATGTTAACTTAACGAACACTCCAGAGTGAGCTTTTAATAACAATGTGCAACCAATAATCTGTATTGATTAAGGAAGATAAGTATTAGGGAAAACACAATTTAGTATTAAATAAATCTAGAATATAAGAAACTTTAACAAGTTTCAATCATGCAGCGCCTACACAGAATGGACCCCTACAAAGTTTGCCCCTACATATGAATTTCTAATTGAATTATTTAACAACCAAGGAAGCAATAAGCTCAAGTGCAAGACAAGTATATGTGGATATATACCATGTCAGGCCATGAATACATTGTAAATAATAAGCAAACACATTTTCGACCAATTGAACCCCAAACAATAAGTGAGCTTCGAAAACACTAGGCTTGATGGAGCAAAAGACAGCGAGAACTTAGAAGCTGTTATAGAAACTCAAGTGCACTTGGCTTGGCTCGAGCTGAATTAGAAAGCAAAGAATTCACCATTTTGACTCAACATGTGGCAATCTTTCAACCTTTAAACTTTCAAGATCATGTGGTTGTCCGGATGAGTGATTTTGTATGTCAAACATATATGTCCCTAGAACCATTTAAAGTGTTAAAAATCCTCAGTAAATAGATATAACTTTGAGTTATCAATTAATCAAAAGTTTTGTATGCATGTAATATTTTCTAACAAGCAAACACACCTAACATGCAGAGTTTGGTAAAAAATAAAAATGAAAATGAAAAATGAAAGGGCAAAAGGGACTGCAAATGATGCAACTTTCATCTAAATCATGCATATGGTAATAACTAAACTAGTGCACAGGGAAGCTCATGAACAAAAAATGAGAATCTCTAGTAACATTGCCAAATCAGATAACAATTTAACAATTCTTTTCAAACTTCCCAAAACATATCAAATGTCTTCCATGAAAATAACTTAAGTAGTAAAATGCTGAATGTAAAACATACATTGGTTATACCTTTTAGGAAGCTTTGCGGCTTCTTCACATCTAAGTAACTCTGCATACAAGCCATCAATGGCTAACAGTTCCTCATGGGTACCCATTTCAACAAGCTGTCCTTCCTCCAACACGGCTATATAGTCAGCATTTTTTATTAGGCTAAGATGTCGAGCTATGATAATAGTTGATCGCCCCAACATGAGAATATCTAGAGCCTCTTAAACAACCCTTTTTGCTTCAAAGTCAAGGCCACCAGTCACCTCATCAAGAAGAAGAATAGATGGATTTGAAAGCACTGCTATGGCAACAGAAAGTTTAATCTTTTGTTCTTTCGTTAATGCCAACCCATCTCTGCCCACCTAAAATGCATAAAAATAGAGGAATATCAACAAAAGAATAATTTTTCCATTAATAACTTAATACCAAGCATTAAGATACATGACTTTGCTATGATAATAGTCATTGTTTAAGAGCTACCCACTCAGAGGTTCTGGGGGTGTTCTTTGCGAGAGTTTTTGAGTTTTTTGGATTGCGCTCTTAATGAGATGGGAATATTTATAATTCTAGGACTTCACAAGTTGATACTTTGTATATTGTCAAGATGGAAAATGAGTCGTGGGTTGCATCTTTACCTTTCAAATATAGGTATACAAGAATTCAATGAACGCCTTTACTTGTATAATTATCTTCAAGGTTGAAATAAATTTGAACATAAGAAAATATCACATATATTCTACCTGTGTTTCATATCCCTTCTCAAGGGAGCTGATAAAATGTATGTGCATGCGTTGTTTTAGCAGCTTCCTCAATCTGATCAGGTGTGGCAGATCGTCCGTACGCAATGTTATCTCTAATGCTCAAACTAGGTAAAGCAAGCTCCTGTGTGACCAGTCTTATTTGGCTTCTTAACCATTCTAGTTTAAGATTCTTAATATTCTCACCATCCAACAGACTTCTCCTGAAAGCAGGCCAAAAAGCATTCAATCTCAAGTCTGACAAATGATATAGATGAAACATAACTAAAAATTAATAATAAAAAAAATTAAATAAATAAAAAATTAAATCATTAAAAAAAACATGCCAACAGTGTATGAGAAAATGTTCATCCAAATATACCTAATGTAGGATCATAAAACCTCTCCATGAGAGGAATTATACTGCTTTTTACTGGACCATTGCGACCAACAAGTGCAACAGCTTTTTTAGCAGGCACAGTCAAGAAAAATCCACTTCATCAAATGGGAATTTCAGGACGAGAGAGGTATAGAAACTCAAGTGTAGATGAGAACATTAAAAGCAATAGGCCAGCAAGGCTTCCAACTCACTCAACATATCTTTTAATATTATTTGTACCAAACATCTTCTGACCACTCATTCTCAACTAAATCTTGCACAAATTTATAGAAAAAAAAAAAAAGGTCAGATCATATGAAATGTTTATAAGAAAATAAGGAAAATTTCACAGCTACTCCATCAAGATATAATAACAATGTACTAAAGAGTTACTCATGCAGATGAATAATTTTCTTTTACTCATAAGGATTTCTAAATGCTTGAGGAGTGATTTTTTATTATATTTTTCTTGTTATTTTTAACTTTGTCATTATTTTTTTTCAACTTTTAATTTTCTTGATAACACAGAGACAAACATGCAACCAACTTGAAGTAAATATGGTCTTGACATTCAAGAGGTAGAAGTTAAGGTTGAGAGAAAAAATCGCTGCTGTGCTTCTGTGTTACCCTTTTCCCGTATGTGAGAAACTTATTCACCCATTCATGATATTAAACATGAGTGGCTGAGAATCCTATGCACCGATACACCCCGCGCACCATAGCTTTTCTATTGGTATATAATATAAAACTTTGTTTTGAATGAACAGACTCTACTAGTACTAAAGCTATTCTATGAGACAAAGTTCTAAAGTAATACACTGCTAACATTTGTCTATAAAATGCAGAGAGCTCAGAGCTAAAGTTGGAGTGTGGAACAAAGTGTGGAACCACCATATTCCTCACAAATATGCTTTTACTTTCCAGAAGTATAAAAATCAGACAGAACATGCAAGCCTTGCTACTAAAAGCATAGGTGTCATTGTGTCAAAATAGCACTGAGCTGATCGAGATGTCCTTGTTGCCAGCAAGATATGGAGTCTCTTATGGGAATGCAAATTTGCTAATAAAATATGAGATGGCTATTGAAATGGTTCAAGAATCTGGCAATACTTCACCAATTTCAACGAGGCTATATATCCTGAACTAAACAAATGAGTCTATTCACTTAACAACTATGAAAAGCAGTTGTCTTCCATTCAATGGTGGTGCTATGGAAACATAAGAATTCAATTATTTTTTCAGTAAGAAATTAAACGTTCAATTGAGTTTTTCAAAGAATGATTTAATCTCTTCTAATGAGT
This sequence comes from Coptis chinensis, assembly GCF_015680905.1. Classification (NCBI taxonomy): domain Eukaryota; kingdom Viridiplantae; phylum Streptophyta; class Magnoliopsida; order Ranunculales; family Ranunculaceae; genus Coptis; species Coptis chinensis. The sequence goes on along the minus strand of NC_141458.1, from coordinate 56,445,205 downwards.
AGAGTTTTCCTAGTTAAGGGGAATTCCTACAACTTGCTTATACACCGAGTTATAAGTCAAAGCTTGAGTAATATTAGGACAACTAGTAGATCACCTATGCTCACAAATACTATCGGTGACCTCCAATCCAATGATAGGTTAAGTTTAAACTTTGGCGGCGTATTGAGAAAAATTATTGAATTATTGGTTAAGGTATATATCAGTTTAAGATTATAATGTAATTTCGTATAAGTTATCCAAACAACAATTAAAGACATAGTAAACTCGTTCAAGCATCTTAAGCATTCAAAGAAGATGATCCTTGTAATATAACCTATTACAAATCCATACTTAAAACAACAGAAACCACCAACAAGCATTTCGAATGCGGTTTCTCTACATTAGTGCAAACCACATTAAATAAGCTTGATCAATAATAATTACAAATCAACTTACTCAACATATCCTCTATTTAATTTCCCATGTTATTTCTACTATATTCATTTTTTTCGATGTGTATACACTCATTTGTTAAAGCTTTTCCAAATATTCATTATTTTTATTTAATTATGGATCAAATAGTCGCATTCTAAATGGTCAAAGTTTCGAATAATTAATAAAATTAATATTGAGTAGCCACACCAATTCAAAAATAAATAAAAAAAAAGATGAAATCAACTAACCTAAAGAAACACTAAATCACTAAATACTCCATAGTTCTTCCAACCATCCAATAGTTCTACCATCTAAAGAAAAACATGAAGAGAAAATTCCCACTATAACTTTATCATTCTTTGGATGCGCTTTCTCGTATGATTTTCTGAAGTGGGATGTGGGACGGTGGGAGTATATCTATTTTTTTTTTCGGTAATAATCTGGAGTGATATACCTTTTTACCCCCCTTTCATGCCACCTAAACAACCAGTTGTAAGTTGTAAAATGAGTGGCCCAAAAACGTGCATAGCAAAACATCTCGCGCATTGAAGAAGCCCTCTTTATTTTAAGGGTTGTGGTTCTATAACATTTCATCTATTTGTTTTGAGCACATGCTCGACATAATTTCTTTATTGAATATAGTACAATGCACTGAAATGGGTAATGGATATAAGTCTTGCTTAACTATCTTTATTACTGTATTCATTAAATATCTCTATACTTTGATTTAAAGTTATTTATTAAAGTTTTATTCAAGATTTGAAAATTACATTTGCAAAAGCACATTAAAGCTTTTGTCTCACTTTATGCTTTTACAGTGGTCTTTTGGTTCTTCATTTTTCTACAATTGCTTCCATCATAGCCCTCATTTCTCCTAATATGCACAACTTTTCGAAAGAGGGTTCTTATCAATTCTTTCAAGTACGGCAAGGAACGGGTTGGGTTTTGGTTAGATATGGGGTGAATTTTTTCATGGTATCCGAATCCGAATTACTTCAAATATTTCTACCGAATTCGAACCCGAACCGAATCCGAATAAAAACTCAATCGGGTAATTCTAAAAATTTGTATTTAATTGAAAATAATATGATATTTTATTATATCCCCGAACCCGACCTGACTAGGTGTATCCAAATACAAAAACGAATATATTTTTTTACCCGAATTGGATTCAGTTCAGGTTAACACGACCTGATTCCCTGCCCTGTTTGCAAGTATATTACTTATTTTAGAAAGAACTTCTATTTTCTTAATCAACCATGACTTCATGTTTTCTCCTTGCTCTTATAAAATCCAATCATCTTAATTTTCTTTAACAGATATATTGATTTTCAAAGATTTCTTTTACATACCAATCTTAATTATATCATTCATTTTGTACCAATTATTTGCATTGTTGATTTAGTTGATTTTGATTTGGCACTGTGATCATTTTAATTTTGTTGTTGATAGGTAGTTCTATAATGAACTTTCGGTTTACAATTTTTCAGATATAACACTTCAAAAGTGTAGATGACTTTACTAATCTACGATGTTAACATTAATTTATATGCTATGTTATGTAACTTTCTAGATCCTCAATGTGAGAACATAGCGCTTATAAGTACCCTTCGTTCTACATTCACATTACTACAACACACGTGTCCACCATCCAGGTCGTATCACCACCAGCTCGTACCACGCTACCAGGATGTGACAACGATTCAAACTCAGGTTGTCCCAAATATATATCAAGCACAGCCATATATGGAAGCGAATGATCCACCGCAATCCTGAAGCTCAGTCAATGCACTAATCAAGGAGTCATTTACTTTGTAACATCAGAAGTAATGACTAATCTTCAAGATAGCACAAAATATAGATCTACATTTTACATCGGACTGGAGCAGATAAGGAAAGTCGGCTCAAACATCTATAAGTAGATAGCGATGAACTACGTAAGGCTGGATTCAAGTTTACCCAAGAAACTTGATACGTAGGCAACTATTGTCTTAAGAAAGAGTGCAACCATTCCCTATCAAATACAACATCAGGTCGTAGACCCAAAATCTATACCTCTACATTGGTGCCGTCTGCTAGTTCATTTCCTTGAGAAAAACACACAAATTATTTTCTCAAGCTCATGAAGCTGGTCAGAAAACCACCATGGAAGCACAACTACAAGCTTTAGCAGAGCAAATGAAGACTCTCCAAGATTCTTTTATAGCCTTTCAACAAGAGAACCAACCTATGCGTGAGCAAACCACCTCTAACACTAACAACGTCATGCCAGACGCCATCGACAACATTGCGGTCACAACACTCACTACAACCACTAATCAATGCTTCGATGACCTCACCCAACTATTGGAAAAAATAGGCAAAAAAGCTAGTGCAGCCCAGATCGTACAGAAGATACTCCAATCGTACAAGGCCTCACCATTCACCACCGAAGTCAGAGACAAGCAACCTCCCACTGAATTTATCCAACCAAAGTTCTCATTGTACGACGGTAACTCATGTCCAGGCCAGCATATAGCTCGCTTCAGACTATGACTACCTGATAAGCACCCAAAACTGTAATACTAAACCTCGAGAGACATAGCATTTTGGTTAATTATGTGTTTAATAATCATGAAATAATTATATTTTCGTACTTTTGCAGGTTTTTCCAGTTAATGTGAATATGATGATAAAACATACATCAAAGTACGGGAATACTGGCATACTTAAAGTCTTCCCACTCAGCCCCAGTGAAGCCCAACAAAGCTTGACTAGAGCCGAAGTTTCCAAAGGGACAAAACCAGTGCAGAACGGGTCCATGTGTAAAGAAGCAGCAAACTTCGAAGCTCACATCTTTCATGTAGGAACCGTTATGGTTTCGCTGAATGATTTACTACGAACCACGAAACACCCACGCGCAGCGGAATAAAAGGTGTCACGGTTTGGTTAGAAATTTACCTTTTAGATCAGCTTCTTGATATCTCTGAGAATCCAATAGCTATGAATCCGAATCAACCTCTTGATTTTCTGTTGTATTCCTATCTTTAGATTGGACGTTGTGTGGGCAACGATCTACCAACCCCCTTCTTTCTCACAAAGCTAAAACTAATTTTAGGTCTATCTTTCCTTGCCTCTCTTTTTAATCAAGATGAATAGTAAATTCGGCTAGGAGAGAAGGGTTTCTATTTATAGGCTACAATAGGGACCAGGATGAGAAATTAGGGTTGGGCCTCCTGACGGACTTGGGCTTCTCATGTTCGCTCAAAACACACGGCCCAAGTCCGTCAACAAATGGCTTATTCCACTAAAGGCCATTGTTGCACTACCGCCCTAATCCCAAATTACGTGTTAGCGTTTATGGGATCCATATTATATGCTAGTTAATCTCCCCGTGTTTAAGATATCGAATGCCCGTTGATTAAGTCAAGTTACTGACAACTACATTAATCAACTTCTTATGTCCTTGAGTCGTACCACTCAACCTCATTGTCATGTCGGATCAAATCCACCTGCAGGGTTTACATGACAATCCTTATGAGCTCCTCAAGGGGACATCATCAGCCCGACTTCTTGCGGGACACGGATTCCTTCTATAATCAATAGCACACTTTACATACAATGTCATTATCCAATCCATCGAGTTTGTTGATTCACAAATGAATCTCACTCATTGATGATTTAAAACAATGTACAATGCACGTAAGTACCTGTTATTATATCTGGATTAAGAGGACAAGCATCCAAAATAACAGAGGCGTTTGTTCTCTTATATAGTTAGTATAAAGAGAAGCAACCTCACTTGGTCCTATTTAATACACACAAAGTGTATTAGTATAATCCTATAGTCAAGATAGACTAATACCAGATTATACTACAACCGTACCAATGGTTTGTCCAAATCTATTTAGGTTATGAACATTTATTTATACTTTATAAGGTATTGATGATATGATCTTCTGTGTGTGAACACACACCATATCATCTACAACATAAAGTATTAGACATATGCATATAACTAATAACATATATAATATGCATAACATTTGCCTATATAATTCTCATTCAAAATATAAAGAATTAAAGTTAATACAAAAGTAATGCATTTAGTATATAACCCTATCATTTCAAACTTGGATGCCAATTTCGGCTAATGAACTGCCAGAGCAACCAGAGCGATAAGCTCTACAAAAAGACAGAAAGTTGTAATGCCAAAATCCGAGCTGCCACTGGGCACATCACGTGGACCCACTATGTGGGCCTATAAGAAATGATGAGTCAGCATAGACAAGTGGTCAGCATAGACAAGTGGCAAGTAATGGTCACTTGTGTGTGACACCTTGTTTGGAGAAACAAACAAAACTTTAAATGGGTTTTGTTTTGTATGAAAACAAAACCTTGGATTTTTATGGAAGAAAAGGACAAACCTTATGAAACAAGGTTTGGAATTTGTGGGGAAACAAAAGACAAAAGGAAGGGACCTTACCTTTTTTTAGTTTTTAGTTTTAGACTATAGTTTTTAGCTTTACATTCCTACTTTCATTTCCAGTCCGTATTATTGCTTTCTCTTTCCAGTAGCTTATCCTTCCAGCATCAAGTACTGTAAGTCTTTTACCTTAATAAAATTCATTTCTTTTCAAGTTAAATTCCTGTTCTTTATTTACTTGTTTAGTGTATACAAAAAATTCAATTAATCATCTAATGACCATGAGCTAAAATTCCCCCCCCAAAGGGGAGGGTTAATGATGCTCATGTGGGATCCGGATTGACACTTTAATGTTCCAATTTCACTACGTAGGAATTAGGTGTAGATTATGCATCCGGTCCCAAAATGATTGAGACTATCCAAGTTTGGAGTGCTGATGCTCCAGAACAGTCTCGTGAGAGACCCAAAATGTCTCGCGCGAGACTCTATGGTGTCAGATAGCTCTCTGATTTGTCCAGCTGATGTAGAATCGAACCAGGAGCTGAAATGATATTCCAGAAATGAAATATTAGTTCAACTCCTTATGCTAGTGAGATGAACTCAGAGATGTGTACATCTCACTAGGGATCGATAGTCGACGCCGTCTCGGGGTTGCCTATGAACTCAAGATGGATTAGAGTTATAGTTATATGGTACTCTAACTGTTGAAACTGATTCTTGCATGAGTACGGTTAACCCTATTCTTCTTTCTCTATCCATGTTTATTTACGTAGAAATCAATCGTTATTATTTTTACGTTACTTGTATTACCGTTAATTTACTTAAACTAACTAAATAACCTAAAATCCTACTCACTAAAAGCTGTAAATCCAGTTGTGAACCTTGCCCAGCCCTAAGGTATGGACGATCCCTTACTTGGCCTATCCTACTAACCTACGTGAGTAAGGTAACTTGACGAAACGGACATTTACGAACTTTGGACTTTGGATTTCGGACTAAAAGAATCAAACCTGAAAATACCATTTATCAAATGGCGCTGCTGCATGCCTAATGACTTTGGACATTTAATGTAATAACTGGAATACATCATGGAATAACCCCCTTCTCCTACCCCTCATCTTTTCAATTTTCATTTGTTTTGCGATACTAATGTGTTACGTACATGCTTGTCCCAAATTTTCTTTTTCTACTAACAGATATCTATGAACTAGATCTTTTTTATCATTATTATCACAGTCTAAGTATTTCGTAGGAAGTTGAAGTACTGAATTAATCTTACAGTCTTGGACGAGACTATAATAGTAGTACAAGAAGACTAACACGAGTATCAACACTCCAGTTTTCAGGTACAATTCACTTTCCTTCTCAGTACTATTTTGGACTCTCTAGACCTGTTTATCCAACTTCCAGTAAGTTGACGAGCTTAGAATTAATTGGATCATTATACGAGGAATCGCGGGATGCCAGGTTTCGAATTCTGAAACTCCTCAAACTTTGTCGAGAAAATTAATTGGTTAATTGCTATAACTTGTTTTATATCACATATTCGTATGTTGGCATGAGATCTCGTTACATATATAGAATAATTTCTGGGTATGTATGGTTCGTCATTGCATATTAATACGGTTAATATGATTCGAATATATTTGGATGTCTGCGTAATTTCAAACCACCTACTTAGATTATTATTTTTGTATATGTATATTACATCCATTCACGTACGCAGTATTACTTTGCATGAGTTTGTTCTCGACATTCCCCTAGCTCGCATTTAGTTGCACTTATTTTTAGCTATATATTATTGCATGCGTAGGACGTGTTTATATTCATGTATAAGTAATATAGAGTTACATGTGTAAACTTCATGTGTATAACTAGCATGTGTTAATTCTATGTTTAGTCTTCTATTTTCGCATATCTCATCTTTAATTGCATGTTTCATAATCACGTCTCCATAATACATTAATTACGTAAACACAAAACAAAACAAAAAAAAAAATTCTAATAATAAAAATTTCAACATAATCATCTTAATAATAATCGCATAATACATAAATCATCATCCTATTCCATCGGTGTCTAGGAAACTTGAAAGATTGAGGTTGCCTAATTAAGAAACGTGCTAGCACGGACAACCTCCTTCAATTCTCTCATGTGACCTGACTGCTGGAATATTCACATGTTACCCTAGCTTACCTACTCACATTAGCAACAACTCAGGAAGACATGGTTCACCTCCCTCCTTCCGTAATAATTAATCCTCATGTCATAATTCGTTCCTTATGAGCATAGAATTAAAATTTGTGTTTGCATGAGACTACAGTCTGGTACTAATAAGGAATTAGAAACCACAAGAAAACAGGTTTTACGCCACGACCCAAAACTGTGGGAAAAGGGTTTTTCCCACGGTTTTGGACCGTCGGAGGACCGTGGGCTTTTGGTGCGCCGGAAATGGTGTACTAACAGTCATGACCGTCGTTAAAGCCCACCAATAGCGACAGTCTTTGCGTCGGTCATTGCCGTCGGCTTAAAACCGTAGGAAAAGCTGTCAGAAAAGGTTAGTATTTCCCACGGTTTTAGTTCATGGGGAAAAATTAGTTTTACCGATGGTTCGAATCCGGGGGAAAAGATATTTCCTACGGTCTTAGTTCATGGTAATTGTTGTTTGCGTCGTGAATTTTGGTTTTTGGCTTCTTGTTATTTGACCGTGGGTAAAGTGAATGACCGTGGGAAGAAGTGCTTTTGTGACTGCTATGGGCCATGGCAGAGTTATTTATTTGTTTTTAAAAATTATTAATATTTTAATTCCTGGGTCATTTCACCTGCAATCAACAGAGACCTAGCAAAACTCCCCTAACCATCCTACACCTCAAAATCACCATTTCCATTCATCCTCATCATCTTGAAAGAATCGCGGTTGAACTATAAAATATATATAAAATTACAAAGTACGGAGAAAGCAACAAAGGAAATAGAGGACATCTCAAGTAACTAGCCAAATTAACCAATCAGCGAGAGACATGAAACCATAAAAAATGCATCAAGAGATACTCACAATGCTAAAAAATGATGCATATGCCTTTCAAAAAATAGCATAAATTACACTAGCACAAATTTCAATATAAAGTGGGTAAAAAAATGCACTTTGGTTTGTTGCTTATTTATTTCGAGCTGCAAATACATCTCTAATTATTACACATGAGAGGATAAGTTACTTGTAATGGAGTACCAACAAAAAGTAAATGTGTTGGTAGCGATATCTATCGAGATCTCGTGCTAGAACTGATTCCCTGACTTTCATTCGTTGTGCTTCGTCGATTATGATATACTTCCAATCAATTCTTGATAGCTTCGACCGGTCATACATAATAAACTCATATGTGGTCACAAACACATTAAATTTCAACACACAGACCTCATATAGGACAAGTATAAGCATTAGAAACATTACTGCACCAAATACCATATCAAGGTCATAAAAAGAAAAAAGAGAAAGTATCAGTCTCTTACATGAGAAAATAACTTTTAGAGTGTTAACCACTCAGCTGCGAATGAAGCCTGCTCGATGTTGGAAGGGAAGCTCAATGACCATTGATCCTTTCCACCGACATAATAAATGCATGACATAAAAGAACCCGTTGATTTGTTTCCGGAAATGAGATCATATGATACAACCTAAGCACTGAGCAGATGTAGGCATGTGTAGTGATTGTGGCCAAAATTTTCTAAGAATGTCCACCAGAATCCATTATTTGTCTTCTTTATTTGCATGTAACTAGTCTATTGAAATGTAGAAGTTAAGAGTCAGAAAGGAAAATGCCAACAAAATAACAGTGATAGATATTTTTCTAGTTAAGTAATTTGGTGGGTATTGTTTGACTAAGGGAGTAGCTTCACTCCCAACCAATCTCAAGTGCTTGGTTCAATAAGTAAAATCTCCGGATATTTCATTACATTGAAAATTTTCACGTAGGGCGAAAAGATAGAAACAAGGCTATGGTACATGCACAACATATCATTAACACTTATGGCTATGTAGTGGAGGCTCTAAATATCCTTTTAGTTTATTTGATGTAAGACTACTCAGAATATAATGACCCCAAAAAGAACAAAACACAAAAACCATAGAAAAAGCTAGAAGTATAGAGATCATATAGGATGCACTTGTTTTCACATAACAATATACCTATTGAATAAATCTTCAACAACTTCACAATCAGATGAATTGTAGAACCATATCTGATAAGAGCCCAAAACTGTAGTTTTAACCCCTTAACAATCATACTTTTAGACCAATTATGTGAGTAATAATTAAGAGTTAATACTGATTACGTGTTTTTATGTATTTCAGGCTTCAAAGTCTATTATGTGCGAAATGTGCCACTTTTAGCGAGATAAAGGAGCAAAAGGTCGGTTGCTAAGGAGTTCTGTGAATAAAGGCCAAGATTCAAGGAGACAAAGCCTTTGTAAAGCCCGGTCAAAAGCTGAAAAGTCAACATGGGCAGAAATAGTGCACAAGTCAGCAGAACTTCCGAAGGCCGTATCTTTGGATTCAGACCTCGGAATTGGGAGTATCTTATGTCAAAACGACCGGCTCGGAAAGAGCTTTCCAATGGTCGAAGCTTTGGCCCAATCAGAGGAGCAAAAGTGAACGAAACATCTGTCGAAGCCAACTACAGCGGAAGAGCCCATTTTGGACTAAAGAAATTGGGTTTTGGGCCCGATTTTCCGGCCCAAAACATGGCTCCAAGCCCATGCACGATTTTTGGATCTGAAAGTATAAAAACAAAAGCTTGACTCTTTGTTAATGGCAGTTAGGTTAGGAAGCTAATGTTAATGGAGTTTAGGGTTAGAAAAAGATAGTTAGATCTAGATTAGTTAATTACTTAGTTTTCATTCCATTAGTTAGTTTCATTCTTTGTTTTAGATTAGTTATTTAAATCATTGAATATCATTAATTAGATAAATAAAATAGTTGTTATTCATTCAATCATATCTTGTTCTTATTGTTCTATTAGATAAATAAAGTTAATTAGTTCTACATAATCTAGTTTCATTTTCATTTATTTATTAGCTTAAATTCTTAGATTTACTTATTTGTCATTATTAGTTTAATTCAATTATTGCATGAGTAGTTTCGAATTAAGTTTAAACAAATAAAGTTCAAATCTTTATATTATGTCTTGTTTAGATTCAATTGTTGGGAATGGTAGAATAGAAATTTCACATCAAATCATTACTCTCACCATTGTTCCTTTTGGGTTTGATTAGTTGAATTTGTTTAAGTCTTGAGGTTTAAGAGTGGAACGAATCCTGACTCTCTTATATTACTTTGTTATTGAGAGTAGGAATATTGATATAAAACGTATTTACGTAAATTGATTATTTGTGTTTACACATAGATAGTTAGAATATGTAAAATAACCGTTATCAAATGGCGCCGCTGCCGTCTTAATCTCATTCATGACAAGAATTCAATTGCTTGAATCCAAAGGGCAATCCCCCATTCTCTACCCACCCACCCTTTTAATTTTTCATTCTTGTTTCTTGAATTTTCGGAACTGTTCACTGTTTCAGGCATAGGGGCTGCGGATTCACAGAGAAAAACACTGCGGTGAAGGTATTTATAAATTTTCGAAAATTCTGAAAATTTTCATACATACTATTTAATGTGTTGTTGATTTACTGGAATATTTTCAGATTTTTTAAAGTTGGTTTACCTTGTGAAAAAAATACGATCTTTACAGTGCTGCATTTCAGTTTTCACACCATATGTTCTTGAAAAACAGACGAGTAAGGTTACTTAGGGAGTTCTAAAAATTCTATAATTTTTACAGGAGTATTTATCCTAAGTCAGGAGTTTGTAGTAAAATTTGATGAGTTTTTTATTTGTTTTAACCTCCTAAATAGTAGAGTGTTTCCAGTGTATTTCTGCAGTGTTGCAAACACTTAATATCTGGAACACCAGCCAATAAGGAGAGGTTGTAGAACTCCAATTGCTCTAAATTTTTTACAGGAACAAGTAGGATCTGTCAGGAGTCTCCAATAAAAATTTGGAAATTTTTGGCTTTGTTTTGATGGGTTAACCATTTGGTTGTTTGTATTGTGTCCGAAAACTGTTTTGCAAACTTTGCAGGGCAGTAGAGGGACTTTCATAGCTCCGATTGATCTGAAATTTTACAGGCTACTTGATAGACATCTTAGAAAATTACTCTAAAAATTTCAAATTTTTTAGAGTAAGATAAAAGGCCTAAAAATTGAAAACCCTGGAGCGCGACCGCGCCCAAAACACTGGACATTCGACAAAACAGAGGGCACCCGCGCTCTCGAAGGAAAATTCAGTGTGAACAACCCAATTTTCATAGGTAAATGTAAATTTTTATTTCTTCAAGTTATTCAGTATTTCTAACTTGTTAAATACACTGAGATCGCAGATACAAGTCGCTATTCAAACGCTGGCGTAGCAAGGAGGCATTCGGTACTCCTTCTTCCACTCTCGCCTCTTACGTGGAGGAGTTTTAATTCTAGTATAATCAGGCTTGTTTTTCATAAAATAAATACAACACGCCTATCTAGAATTTCACACACTACACTTGCATCAATGGCTAAAGAACAAAGAGACTCCTCTCTCGATTTTTATAAAGCCCTAAACGATGGCCCTAAGTCGTGCATCATTCTTGCAGACCTAGTGGGGATTTTTGAATCCCCTAATATATTTAACTTGTTACCGGTTTTTCATGGTTTAGACCACGAGAAGCCTTACCAGCACTATGCGTAGGATAGACCAAGTTCTCACTACATTCCATCATCCTAGTGTAAGTCCGGATCAAGTTAAACTTAGGGTGTTTCCTTTCACCCTAGCCGACAAGGCGGCGTCTTGGTTAACTACCCAAACGCCAAACTCTGTGGACTCATGGGCTCAACTTGTTCAATTGTTCATGGAACAGTTTTACCCACCACTGAAGACAGATGAAATGCTTCACAGGATTCATTTCTTCCACTATAATCCTCATGAATCCTTTTGAGGAGGCACGGAATCGCTTTCATCGATCTTTCTCATTGGATGCCCGCATCATAATATTGCGAAAGACACGCTTGTTCGTGCTTTCTTCAAGGGGCTTTCACATTATCATAAGGAGGTTCTAGATATCATGACTGGGGGTAGTTTTCTTAGTAAAGGAGCCTTAGAGGCTTATAAATTCTTAGAAGATCAATCTAAGAAGAACAACAATTGGGGAGGAAGCGATTCCTCCCGCTCCTCTCCTTCTTCTCTTGAGGTTAAACATGATCCCGAGCTGAAAACTCTTATCGATGCCCTCACTAAAAAGGTAGATGCCATCTCTGTTCAACAACAACCCACTCCAGTCATGAACATTAACTCTACTCGTTGTAATGTCTATTGTAGTCTTGAGCATTCCGACTTTTATTGTCCTCTTGTCTATGCACAAACACCACCACAACCATCACACTTTAACCAGTTAACTCAACATCAAGGACAAGAGAACTTAGGTGACCAGAATAGAGGTTTAGTACCCAGAACCCAGAACTATCAACATCAAGACATGAACGCTCAACAAGCTTTAATTCCAATACAACCATCTATAGACAAAGTAGTAGTGACCTTGTTGGAGAAACAAAATCAAATTATGCAACAAAACTCCAACTTGATGAAAGATCAGCATGATCAAAACTCTAATATGATGAAACAAACGATGCAAATGATGCAGTCTTTGTGCCAAAAGGTTATTGACATGTCTTCTAACCAAAATAATAACCAAACCGGCGTGTTTCCAAGTCAAGCAATGCCTAATCCTAAGTTAACAAACCGCGCCGAAATAAAAGTATTGATGTAATGGTAATATAAACCAAGGGGACCTCTGGTGATCACTACCCTTCATTCGGGGAGAGTAGTTGATAACCAAGTGATTATGCCTAAAGATCACCCATGAAACTATAAATGATACCATACCAAACGGGTCATAGAAATTGAAGACCCTATACTGTAGAGGTTCCAATATGGAAACCTAGTTGGAAAGTGATAAAAGATAAAGCAACGGTTAACAAATATGTTCCCCCCTCATATTAGGTATAGGGATAAAACACCGCATGAACAACTAGATTTTCCTGTAGAAGGTGAAGTTAAGTCTATTGAGAGTTTTGTATATCACATTAGTGCTTCCGGCGATGTCGTCCCCTACACTAGTACATATCCCTCTTATGGAAGAAGACAAAGATCACAATTTTGACTCTTTGAACATAACTGAACTAGAGAAAGAATTTTCAACCCTACCTTCGACCATAGAAGAGATGGACTAAACCTCATAATAGGCGAGATAGATGAATTCCTCAAAGATGGAGATGAATACCATAATTATATGGATGCGAACAACCTAGATGAGGAATTCGACGAGTTTCTAAGAGCCTGTGATGATCCACCTTCTCAAGCACTACCTAGAGCACCACCCTACCACCATCCACCTGAGTTAATCCCTCATAAAATCCAATCATTCTTCCCACCCTTTTCTTCTAACACTTATCTATATTCCAAGTATTTTCCAAAACCATTCATTTACTCACGATCATTCACTTGGACACCTTCTTATTCGACTAAGTTGCGTCGTAGAAAGTTTTGGAGCTTGATTCTGTTTGGTGGTGCATTCCATGTTAACTATTTATGGAAAGATCCACAATTGTTTAGATTATTGATATATGGAAAACTGCATGTAAATACATATATATCACTTTAAGTCTAGGGAATCTGACTTTAAAAGACCCACGTTTTAAAACAAATTTTTACAAACCTGTTTTGAAAAATTAAACCTGTTTTCAAAAATTTGTTTGGGGGTGGGGTGTTTGGTTTTTCCATGTTTGATCACTAAACTTCCTATTCTTATCCCCACCTCGCTCCCTTTAAGAGTAGCTAGATTTCTCCTTGTTTGTTGTTTTGATGTTGTTTTTTTATTATTTTTAGTAGATAGGATGTTACGTTGTTAAATTCCGTAGTTAACTTTGAATTTGGTAGTTAAATGTTGTTTGAATTTCAATTTTAATATAATGTTGTTCTTTTCAAATTGTGCATGGATTTTATTGTTAATTCCACCTTCCGAATTATTTGGGGGTGGTATTATTTATTCTATCATGATTTGTAGAAGATCCTCCATTTTAGAGTTTGTTTTGGAGTGAAGGTTGAGAATATTGTCGTAATTGGCATACCTATGATTAGATGTGGTGGTAGGATGAAATCTAAGAGAGTTTAGAAGTTACTATTCTAAATCCAGTATAAAAGATACCAGGGTTGTTATAAAATCAAAAATATGGTTTGTTTCCGTTTTCGGGTTTGGAAATTTTCTATTTTCGGAAATTGCCTTAAACAATTTGGAAACTTGCCGATTCGTTTTGGAAGCTCAGAACCTATTTAAACTTCCTTCATTCTACACTCACAACCCACACTACACCCCACCATCATCTCTCACCTTTCACTCCAAGCTTTCCCTTCTTTTTCCTCTTAAACTTACGCTTCAAGAAAGCCCCTACCTTAAGCCCATGCCTTAGTAGAGCGCACTGCGCCCTAGACAATTTCAGAAAGTTTACTCAGAGTGACCGTCCCCAACTTGGCGTGACTTGCTCCCAAACACTGTAACTCAAAAACCTCGAGGAGCGACCAAGTAAGAGCGCAGCAGCGCCGCCTTCCGTGAACACGGAAAATTCGGTTTTCTGCGTGTTGTTCCCGGGTGATTTGCAGCTGTTCCAGAGCGTAGTTTTGAGATGACATCTCCTACAATAATACCGGAATAGTCTTTCGAAGATTTGTTTCAAAGCACTACTTATGGTGCTTGGTTTCGCGAGGTGATCACACACGTAGGCTGGGAACCGCTTATGGTTCTTGCTAGTATTTGTTCTTGGACTTGCCATGCCCGCTAAAATACAAGACCCATGATGCTATTGGGTAGATAATATGTATGTCTACACTTATGAGTTTTTGCATGAGTCGTATGGGGCGGGCATTTTCCGTATCGAGGACCAAGGGGAATATAACGTCGCCTTTGGTAGCCTGTCCATGAACATAGGAACTGTTATGTTTTGGATCATGTTAAACATTTTAGGGGAATGGCGTTTTTCTTCTGTGAATGATGCCACTTGCAGCGTTTTCCTTGCTTTAGCCACGGGACGTATGTGTCATGACCTTCCCCGAACCTTGATGTCTAGTTTAGCTTGATCCCATAGCATGAGGCATAAGTACCTTCTTATGCCTGTTCTGATTTCCCGTATTATGCTATGTTTCTTTCCTGTTTTTTGTACACGTTTCACGGATTGGATTACGGTCGACACTGTACGACCGACCAATAGTATTATTCGATCCTTTCGTGCAATGACTTGGCAAGGGTGGAGGAATGGCGGGAAGCCTGGCAAATTATCATGGCATGGAAGGACGCGAAGGAACCTCACTTCTTTATAGAAGAAGAGGATGAGGAAGATGATGAGTAATGCGGGAGATAAGGTCAGTTTTCATTCTATTTAGTGTCTGCTTATGTCCCAAGCAATTTCATTCTTGTTAACCCCATAATGGGTAGAACTTCATTATAGAGTTCGTCAGTTTTATTTCCTATTTTAGTGCGTTCTAACTTTATTTCATAGATGTTCCTGAATTTCACAAGTTTCAATGGTATTTTTCCTACCCTCTTTATTTACAATACTTTGAGGACAAAGCATGCTTCTTGTTTGGGAGGGGGCATAGAAACACGCGATGTAATTAAGGCATCTGTTAGGATATAGATATGTATAATATGCATTTGTTTTCCAGTTAAAATTTCAAAAATTCAAAAATATAAATAAATAAGTTATGCTATACACTTAGGAATAGTGGTATTGTTTTCTTTCTCTATGCTCTTAACAATCTAGAAGTCTCACGTAGCTTTTGCATCAGAATAATTGTTAGAAACTTAGGTTAATATGTAGGTAATAATCTTTGCATCTATCTATAAATATATTACATGAGTATCTATGATTGTTAGCAGTAAGTTTCTGAAATCTAGGCTAGAGTACTTATTCTACAAATTCTGTGAGAATATAGCCTAAAGCCTTATATGAGCGAAACATTTGAGAAATGACACAAAGGAGAAGTAAAATCCGGATAGAGAAATCACACGTCCACTTGCTTGATCACTATGCCATATCCTAAGTGAGAATTTAGGCTCTCTTTGGATCGATATAGCTAGAAATTCAAACCTATGAATTATTTTCGCTAATTAAGCCCCTCTCGAGCCTTTCTTTAGCCTTCCATAAACCACAATTCCTTTACCTTGTTACAAAAACAAAACAAAATAAAAAAAATTCAACTTACCCAATCTAGAATAACTCTGAGAATAGAATGAGTGAAGAAAGAAGAAGAGAAAAACCTGTGTAAACAAAAATTAGTTAGTTGCTTCAGAAAAAGAAAAGAAGTTTCCATCCAAGGAAAAGAAAAAATAGAAATAAATAAAAACTCCAAAAATAGAATAAAAGGGAGTCAAAAGCCAAAGAAAAGAAAAATAAAAATATGGCTAAGGATGGAAACAAAGTATAGAAGCAAAAGAAAATAACAAGGTTTTCTCTAAGTTACATAATATGAAAACTCTATTATCTCAGACTTGTCCTTTTGAATATCCGTTTCCTTCCTTCTTAAACCATCTCCTAATCCCCGCAACACCTAATAAAGACCTCCAGCTTAATTAGGAATAGGTTAGTGTGATAGTAAGTGGCAGATGTGTTTGATCGACTCCAGCTTCCTTGTTTGTCATTGAGATTGTAAGGTAAAGTGTGCCCACCGCATTAATCGGAGTAGTATAAACTTGAGAGAAAAATCGAGTGGTTTTGTCTTGACATTTATGTGAGGACCTACTTAAGGGCGTTATTCGAAGTTTTCAGAAACGAACCTACTAGGCATTTAATAGTATTACTCATAGTATATATATTTGTATCATAGATGATTGATTATTATGCATATATTAGTTTAGGTTTTTGACTTGGTTATTCTTATTCAATTGCTAGTGAGATGTATAGATAGTTGAGACATGAATGAGGAAACAATAGTTTTATTTCTTAGTCATTGTAGTATAGATGAAGTTTGTGAGTACCTTCACTGGAAAACTCTCACGAGGCTATAGCTCGTCCACTAGGGAATTCCTAGTGGTTTAAGGCCTTGTTTGATATGGTCAATGCAATCGACTCAGTAAACGAGTAGATAGAACTCCATTTTTGGTCACTTATTCTAATTTCTCATCTTTGCTTGAGGACAAGCAAAATGCTGTTTGGGGTGGTTTGATAAGAGCCCAAAACT
Source organism: Coptis chinensis (assembly GCF_015680905.1). Lineage (NCBI taxonomy): Eukaryota > Viridiplantae > Streptophyta > Magnoliopsida > Ranunculales > Ranunculaceae > Coptis > Coptis chinensis. The sequence goes on along the minus strand of NC_141458.1, from coordinate 56,428,070 downwards.
GTAGTTTTAACCCCCTTAACAATCATACTTTTTAGACCAATTATGTGAGTAATAATTAAGAGTTAATCGATTCGTGTTTTTATGTATTTCAGGGCTTCAAAGTCTATTATGTGCAGAAATGTGCCACTTTAGCGAGATAAAGAAGAAAAGGTCGGTTGCTAAGGAGTTCTGTGAATAAAGGCCAAGATTCAAGGAGACAAAGCCTTTGTAAAGCCCGGTCAAAAGCTGAAAAGTCAACACGGGCAGAAATAGTGCACAAGTCAGCAGAACTTCCGAAGGCCGTATCTTTGGATTCAGACCTCAGAATTGGGAGTATCTTATGTCAAAACGACCGGCTCGGAAAGAGCTTTCCAATGGTCCAAGCCTTGGCCCAATCAGAGGATCAAAAGTGGACGAAACATCTGTCGAAGCCAACTACAGCTGAAGAGCCCATTTTGGACTAAAGAAATTGGGTTTTGGGCTCGATTTTCCGGCCCAAAACATGGCTCCAAGCCCATGCACGATTTTTGGATCTGAAAGTATAAAAACAAAAGCTTGACTCTTTGTTAATGGCAGTTAGGTTAGGATGCTAATGTTAATGGAGTTTAGGGTCAGAAAAAGATAGTTAGATCTAGATTAGTTAATTACTTAGTTTTCATTCCATTAATTAGTTTCATTCTTTGTTTTAGATTAGTTATTTAAATCATTGAATATCATTCATTAGATAAATAAAATAGTTGTTATTCATTCAATCATATCTTGTTCTTATTGTTCTATTAGATAAATAAAGTTAATTAGTTCTCCATAATCTAGTTTCATTTTCATTTATTTATTAGCTTAAATCCTTAGATTTACTTATTTGTCATTATTAGTTTAATTCAATTATTGCATGAGTAGTTTCGAATTGAGTTTAAACAAATAAAGTTCAAATCTTTATATTATGTCTTGTTTAGATTCAATTGTTGGGAATGGTAGAATAGAAATTTCACATCAAATCATTACTCTCACCATTGTTCCTTTTGGGTTTGATTAGTTGAATTTGTTTAAGTCTTGAGGTTTAAGAGTGGAACGAATCGACTCTCTTATATTACTTTCGTTATGAGAGTAGGAATATTGATATAAACACGTATTTACGTAAATTGATTATTTGTGTTTACGCATAGATAGTTAGAATACGTAAAATAACTGTTATCAATATCCCATTAACTTCTTGGGCAGCATTCTTATATAGCAAATATGGGATCGTCATCTCGTATTCAAATTCTCCCAAGAGATCCTCCACCAAATTATCTGAAAGAACATTACAATTTCAATTAGAAACAGAGAACTCTTTTCATATAGAGAAAATATTTTCTGTTACTCTGTTGCATAACTTGACACAATTATTTAGAAGTTGAAGTTACCATATCGTGCTCCAACCCCTTGGCATCTTCATATGAGAATTCAAGTGCCCCTCTATAATTAGCCTCATTTAAACACCCTGTAGCGATAGTATTCCAAGTGATGGTATTCACTCCGCTATTCAATATTTGCATCGTCTCAACCAACTCAAACGCATGATCCCACATTCCCTTTGAAATGAACCCAATGTGTCTCTTCAAGTCATCTTACACCGCCCATGACTATTGTTGTTTGGAGTATAATTTGTCTTCTCCTCAACTTCCATATGCAATATTCTATACACCATTCTAGCATTATATTGGTATATACGGATTGGTGTCGTGTTACGTCTGCGGTCACTGAACTGCAACATCTCATCGGTTTCTATTGTCTCGATATATCAAACTTTAAACAATGGGGTCCGGGAAAGAGTATAACACTAAGGGCAAAATTTAAACACATTGAGAATTACGAATTACAGGAAGGGAAAATGATCAAGAAGCTAATTCCACAAATAAATACAAGCACATAAACTAAACAACTATGTAAATTAATTAAATATTGTAAGCTTTCGTCAACTATCTTGATTTCTCTTTCAACATAGTAGGATCTACAACTTTTAGAGAACAAAATAAAACTGAAAATAAGAAAAGGGACAAAACTACAACATTACAAAGTGGATTAAAAAACCAACTCACAAACACTGATGAACTCGAAGAAGAAAGAGCATTCAACCATTTAAAGCAGACTTATAGTGGTTCTCGTTGATTGTTGTGTAAATCATGCCTTCATTTTCCAGTAATCCGATAGATTCCCTACACATACCAAAGGGGGCAAACGTTTGCTTAAATGCCTGTGTCAAATGATTGAATACCAAAATCAGAAATGCAAGGTGTCCTAAACGAAAAACTGTATGCATTGTCTAGTCTTGGATAGTATCGATGAAGATGTTGAATTTTTGGTGAAGGACTAAAAAGCATAAAAGTGTGTGTGTGTGTGTGTGTGTGTGTGTGTGTGTGTGTGTGTGTGTGTGTGTGTGTTGGGGGGCAAGATACCTAATTTTTGTGATGGAACTTTAAGATGCTGGGCAAGTTCATTTATATGTACCCCCGCATCGCCAGCACTAAAATTAAGGCAAAGAGATGCAAATGGACCAAAATTCATTAGTAAGACCCTTCGAAGAAATCAAGAAAAGCACTACATATACAATCTGCACTATCAAGGACCATTCACACCAGGTGATTAGAAAGGAACTAGACACATCTAGTGTACAACAATCATTATAATTGTCCGCAGGAAAAGAAAAATAAAAGGGGTTAGTTTTGTCGCCTAACTTACAGGTTTGCAGGGAGCTGCAAATAATCAAGCACCATCTTAGATGTCCCATTGATACCGTCGCAGCTATATTGTTTCTCAGAAACCTACAAATTGGAAAACATTCCATTAAATACATTTGAAAAAGAAAAGGAAATTGGAAGGAAATGTAAGACCCAATTCGTGTCTTGCTTGATTTGGAACAACTCCTTGATATCCTGTTGACCCAGCTCCTTGATATCCCGTTGACAAGTTCCCGCCTGTGGCAGAATTGGTCGCATGTGGTTGAGTATGTGCACTACCTTTCATCTGGTTTAAACGGAAACACACCACATTAATAAAAAAAATGTAGATGTGAGGCGTCAAAAGCATACAAAATTATGTTAAAGATAGACATATTCATCGAGATAAGTGACAATTACCTGTAATTTAGAGTTGTAGAGGTGCACATATATGCACTCAATGCTCCATGAACTCTAACGTACATTCCATCTCTAAAGATCAACATACAAAAAAAAGAAAAGGCTATTAAGTAATTAAATTATTACTCTAAAAATAAACTGATAAGGAACCCACTTACTGTATTTGTTCCATTTCCTTCAAATTAATGCTCTCATTCAACATAAATACAAATAGAAAATAAAAATAAAAATTATAACTATAAACAATTCTTGCTTTCATTTCTTACAATGGGATGGTTTGTTGACTAAAGGCATGACTTATATCAACTTAAGGAAAACTCACCATTTGTGGCAAAGAAGCGCCGATGCCATCATCAATAGAGAAAGAAACATCGTAGCCCTTTCAACTCTATCGTAAAACCATCCCAACCAACTTAATCTAATAAAAAAACACAAAATATATATATATATATATATATATATATATATAATAAAAATAAAGGGTGATAAAAATAAATAGAGTTTGAGAAATTTACATTATTGACATCAACACCATCAATCGACTATATTAGATTTCTCATCATTTGGGTTGACGGCGTCTTTGATTTGCTTCACTCGTTAGCGGTAGTAAGACTTATGAGTCACGATTCGTACTAAACAAAAAACAAGATTAGTTAAAACCCTAAAGAGAGAGAGAGAGAAAAAAAAAAATGAATGAGGGTAGAAATAATTGAAAAATACACCCAACAGTTAGACATAATAATAAATCACCATGCATAGATACTGATAAAAATAAACCATAAGCAACAGTACTGCCCATAACAACAACATCTAATAAAAATAAAAATAAAAAATCAATCTTTAATAGCATAATAAACACTTGTACGTCACCTTCAGCCTGTAATAAACGAATCGCGTTTGGAGAAGAGGAACAAAGATTTAAATCCCTTTCCCATAGTAAATCCTAAGAAAATTAAACTTGAAAAATTAGTTCTCCCAGTTTTGGAAAAAAAAAAAAAATCGGTGCTTGAAATACGATTTTTGCTTCAATACCTTAAATACCTTGTTGAGATGAGAGAAGACGAAACAGAAACAAAAAAAAAGGGGCTGAGTAGCGGTGGGCGACAAAGGCTATGTGGGTGGAGGAAAAAATAGAAGTTAGAACAGTTTGGTCTTTTCTTTTCTTTTCTTTTTCGAAGTGTTTTAACTGTTGGGAGGGAAGCAACTGGTCAGCCTGCCCAGACTTTTCAGCCCTAACCCCACGGTCAAATCGCGTAGAACAGGTGTCCTGGTTAAAAAAATTGTACCGACGATTTTGGCCGTAGCTTCACCCACGACCCAATTAAAGAGATAAACCGTGGCTAAAGGTATCGAAAGCACAAAGCGAGAAAAAACCTATTTGCTACGGTCCAAATTCGTAGGAATCAGTGGGCAAAAGTCGATTTTCTTGTAGTTACATACCATCGTCAGAAATACAATAAACAACTGCATAAGTTATCCCCTAGACATAATTCTTCCTCCTTAAATCAACCTCGTCAAGTATCTCAGTTGCAATTACCTCCCATAGTTATGGCCCCAGGAAAATCTCAGAGTAGAAAAGTCCCTTTCGGACTTCTATACTGCCTTATAGGAAGGACCTACTTCCTACATTAAACTCGATGAGATTGCAGGTGATTTTCACATTTCGCCAAACGTTTTTGGTTTGTTACATGTTTACCATGGTCTAGACCATGAAAAACCGTATAATCATCTTCGTCGGATGCAGCAAGTAGCCACCGTACCACTTTCCACCATCCAACCGTTACCAACGAACAAGTCTTGCTTAGGTTGTTTCCCTTCACCTTAGTTGATAAAGTTTCGGTTTGGCTCGCGGGCGTAGCGCCACAATCCCTTGACACATGGGCCAAGCTCGTACAAACATTCATGATAAAGTTCTATACTCAGAAGAAAACTATAGAGATGCTTCAGAAGATTCAATTCTTTCGCCAGCATCCCTAGGAATCCTTTACGGAAGCATGGAGCAGATTTATTGATCTGCTTCTCGAATGTCCCCATCATCAACTCGACACCATTGTCTTAGTCCAGTCATTCTTTAATGGTCTCTCTGACCATCAAAAGGAAACATTAGATATCATGAACGATGGCTGTTTCATGGACAAAGGCGTTATTGAAGCATACACTTTTCTTGAGAAACATGCTTCACAAAATAACCATTGGGGTAATACTGATTCTTTCAGATCTTTTAAAGACACTCCTACCAAAGTTATGTCTATGTTCGAGGTCAAACTCGATCCAGAATTAAAAACTCTGATCGAGTCACTACCCAAAAAGGTCAATGCCCTTTCTATTCAAGTGAATGATAAAAAACCCAAACAAGTTATGGTCGCCAATGCTTCCCCATGTCTTCTTTGTTTAAGTCCTGAGCACTCCAATTCTTATTATCCTTTGGCATACGAGTGCCCTCCCCAACCATTTGAAGAGGCTTTTGCTTTCAACATCCCTAATGCACCTTGGCAACAACATCCGAATTTGGCTTGGCATCCCCCTACCCAACAGCCAGCTCCTCCGGGTTTCAACAACATTCCTGTACGACCACCCACAAACTACAATTCCTATCGTCAAGGAAGTCCTCCGCAATTCTAGCAAGGGCAAAGTCAGTCTCCCAGCACTGCCAATATAGGGTATCAAAACAATCGCAGCCTTGTTCCCACTAATCAAGGATATGACTACCAAAATCAACCCGTAAACAATAACCGTGAACTTGTTCCTATTGCTCCACTGGTATAATCCACTGCCGATAAAACAACTAAAACTTTTCTGACTTACATGAATCAACAATCTCAAATCCTAGCATCTATCCAACAGTCTCTTCAGCTGTTAGTACATGATAAAAGTCAAAAAGGCGTGTTTCCTGGCCAAGCAGTTCCAAACCCTAAGCCACAAACACTGCCTTTCAACTCACCAATGCACTAGGATCTAGTAATCCCAACCAGGGTGAAGTGAATGCCATCACCACTATTCATTCTAGCCGAACCGTCGACAATCACATACGTATGCCAGACATTGAATTGACGAAAGAAGAGGTTGACGTCCTTCCAACTCCTACCTCACAACCTATAGCGGACGAAGTTGTTCCTTCCAAATCTACATCCACGTCCCTAGGGAAAGACGCCACTAATCCATTTGCGCAATTCTGCCCAAAAGCTCCGTTCCTTACCCGTTTGGCAAAGAACAAACCTGACGAACATTTCGATAAGATCCGAGAAACCTTCAAAAATTTGACCATAAACCTACCTTTTCTAGATGCACTTAAGCATTTGCCCAAGCATGCCAAGGTTTTTGAAGGACATGTGCACCAACAAACGACGAACAAATGTTCCTCAACAAGCGTTCCTCACTGAGTAGTTTCCCTCCATTACTACTACCAATGGTGTGGTTAAATATAAAGACCCAGGTTGACCAACTGTACCATGCATGTTCGGCGACAAGTATATTGCTACCGCACCTTTAGGCCTAGGCGCCAGTGTTAACCTACTTCCCTACTACTTATTTAAGCAGTTAGGTCTTCATGAATTAAAACCTATCAACATGACCCTGCAACTCATGGATCGCTCCATCAAGTACCTAAAGGGCATTGTAGAAAACGTCTTAGTCAAGGTCCAAGATTTTTACTACCCCATCAATTTTGTAATCCTAGATACCGAAGTTGCCTGTGACTCCATTCCTATCATTTTAGGACGTCCATTTCTTGCAACTGCTAACGCTCTAATAAATTGTCGGGATGGTTCAATGACAATGTCTTTTGGGAACCTTTCTATAGAAGTCAATGTATTCAACTTAATGAAACAACTTCTCGATCCTGATATTGAGGGTGAGATTAGCCTGGTTGATAGTCTGGCACATGAATATTTCGCAAACTCTTTTTCCCCAAACGAGGTACACCAATTTTTTTCTTTTGATAATCCTGAGTTTGACGATGACTCGTACATTAAGGATGTCCACGCATTATTAGAGTCAGTACCACTATTTGACCTTACTACTGTGTTGCCAACTGATTCAGAAGAACCGGACTTGCTCTTTTCCATTGAAGAGACAACCCCTCACGAATCCTTGATCCCCACTCTTCCAACTCCGGATTTAAAACCTCTACCCTCTGATTTGAAGTACGTGCATCTCGATCCCCATGGTAGTCACCTTATAATAATTTCTTCCCACTTGACTACCGACGAAGAGCACATTTTATTCGTGTCATTCGTGAACACCGCTCCGCTATCGGATGGTCCTTAGATGATATCAAAGGAATAGACCCTAGTGTATGCACACATCGCATACATCTGGATGATGGCACAAAGACATCGTGAGAACCGTAACGTCGCCTTAACCTCGCCATGAAAGAGGTGGTAAGGGAGGAAGTTTTATGTTTACTTGATACGGGTATCATATACCCTATCTCTGATAGTGATTGGGTTAGTCCCTATCCACGTCGTTCCCAAAAAGTCTGGCATTACAGTTGTGCAAAATGAAAATGATGAATGCATCTCCACTCGCATTCCATTGAAATGGAAAATTTGTATCGACTATCACAAACTTAATGCCAGAACACGTAAAGATCACTTCCCTCTTCCATTCATTGACCAGATGCTAGAGCGTTTAGCGGTCATGCTTACTACTGTTTTCTTGATGGCTATTCCGACTACTTCCAAATTGTCATCGATCCCGCCGATCAAGAAAAGACAACTTTCACATGTCCCTTTCGAACCTTTGCATAAAAACGAATACCTTTTGGTCTTTGCAATGCCCCAGACACTTTCCAATGCTGCATGCTTCACATTTTCAGTGATATGGTGGAACGTTATATGGAAGTCTTCATAGACGACTTTTCCATTTATGGAAATTCTTTTGATGATTGCCTATCCAACCTTTCTAAAGTGTTAACACGTTGTGAAAAAAAAAATCTGGTACTTAATTATGAGAAGTGTCATTTCATGGTTACTACGCTAGTAAAACTCTTAATGACACTCAACGTAATTACACGACAACTGAGAAAGAGTTCCTAGCTATTGTCTATGCTTTAGATAAGTTTTTCCCTTACCTGGTCTGATCATCGACCATCGTATATCTTGACCATCTGCACCGGTACCTACGCGAAAAAGATGCGAAGCGAGAGATTGTTCATTTGGATCCTTCTCTTGCAAGAATTCACCACGGAAATCAAAGACATGAAAGGATCCTAAAATGTCGTGGGCGACCATTTATCAAGGCTGGTTGGTGGCGTTGATAGTGATTCTGAAGTCATTTGTGATTCCTTCCTAAACAAACATTTGTACTTCATTTTTCCTCTCCATGGTAATGCAGCGGATATCGTTAACTACCTAGTTACTGAGAAAGTTCCTTCCTCTTGGTCACGTCCTGATTGTAAAAAGTTCTTATCCACTATAAAATATTATTTCTGGGATGACCCCTACCTTTTTAATTATTATTCTGACCAACTCATTCGTCGCTGCAATCCCGACTAGGAACACACCGACGTGTTATTTTTTTGCCATGAACAATCTTGCGGTGGTCATTTCAGTGGGAAGAAAACTACGGCCAAGGTTTTACAATGTGGTTTTTACTGGCCTACCTTTTTTCATGATGCACACGAACATTGCAAAGCTTGCATTCGTTGTTAGCACCTAGGTTGCATTACCCAACGCAATATGATGCCCCTAAATCCCATTTTAATTGTGGATTTTTTTTATGTTTGGGGCATTGATTTTATGGGACCCTACCCTATTTCTCAAGGTTTTCTCTACATTCTAGTGGTTGTGGACTATGTGTTCAAATTGATTGAGGCACTTGCATGTCGCTCAAATGACCATAAGACTGTCGTGAAATTTGTAAAAGAAAAGATTTTCTTTCGTTTTGGTGTCCCCAAAGCTATCATCAGTGATTGGGGTACACATTTTTGTAATAATTTTTTTGGATTTTTAATGAAGAAATATGGAGTTACTGATAAGTGTAAAAAGTATAGTTTTACCTAGACTTAACTAATTAAATATAAGAATAAGTAAAATGATTAAATTTTACTCTAATGCATCAAAATTCTACTCTCGTTATCAATGTAATATGTGGAGTAGAGAATTCGTTCCACTCTACTTCGTTTTAAGCGTAAGATTTCCTAGTTCATTAATTCTAACAAAAACGATGAGAGTAATGAAATGAACTTATGATAAGACGGTGATTTAACTAATTTAGATGTTATGATTTAAACTATGGCAATTCAATAATACGATATGAATATGGGTAGGAATTAGGAGAATTTGATTCCACCTTGATTCAACTTAATAAACTAGCATAGAATTTGTTTGTAATCATAATCTTTATGTTTTCACATAACGGATAGGTATATCTAATCCCTAATTATTCATGACAATCTCTACCAACTAATAATTAGCATGTGAAGCAATTAAACTCATTCTCATGGTGAACTAATTACTTTATAGAGTGGAATAGATTATTATAACTATTTCTACGCTTAACACAATTAAGTTTTTATCAAAGCTTCCTCAAACCCCTCTAATGGAGGTTTTAGCTTTGATTCATCAAACTATAATTCATAGAATAAAACAATAAGAACAAGACATTATTGAAAGAATAATAATTGCTTTATTAATCTAATTCAAATAGTCTAATTAGTTTAAAGCGTATTAAAACTAAGTACTAACTAATTAATTAAATCTAATTTATATTATGGATCTAATCTAGGATATGATAAGAGTTTGGCCTTAGTCCTCTTTATATAGAAGAGGCTAGGACTACAAATTCGTGCATGGGCTTTGGAGCCATATTTTGGGCCATAAAATCGAGCCTAAAACCTCGTTACTTTAGTAGTCCAAAGGGGTTTTCTATTGGAAATATCTTCAACAGACTTTTCGTCCACTTCTACTTCTCCGATTGGATCAAGGACTGGACCATTAGAAAGCTCGTTCCGAGCCAGTCGGTTTGACATATGGTAGGCCCAATTCCAAGGTCTGAGTCCAAAGATCGTCCTGGGAAGTTCTCACGACTTTTTATCGCTATTTCTGCCCGCGTTGACTTTGACTTTTCAGCTTTGGCCGGGCTTTAAAAGGCTTTTTCTCCTTGAATCTTACCCTTTAATCATAGAACTTCTTAGCAACCAACCTTTTCTCCTTTATATCGTAAAAGGGACACATTTATGCACATAATTGACTCTAATGCCTGAAATACATAAAAGCACGTAAATGATACTAACTCTTATTTATTAATCAAATAATTAGTCTAAAAGCAATATTGTTAAGGGGTTAAAACAACAGTTTTGGGCTCTTATCAAACCACCCCCAAATAGCATTTTGCTTGTCCCCAAGAAAATATGAAAAATTAAAATAAGTGACCAAAAATGGAGTTCTTACTAATCTCGTTTTGCCGAGTGCGATTGCATTGACCATATGCAACAAGGCCTTAAACCACTAGGAATTTCCTAGTGGACTGAGTTATAGCCTCGTGAGAGTTTTCCAGTGAAAGTACTCACAAACTTCATCTATACTACAATGACTAAGAAATAAAACTATTATTTCCTTACTTATTCCCGGATATCTATCTATCTCACTAGCAATGAATCTGAGAATAGTCAAGTGAAAAACCTAAGTTAATATATGCATAATAATCAATCATCTACGAATAAACACATATATGATGAACTATGCTATGAAATGCAATAACAGGTCCGTTTTTTAAACCACTAGGAATTCCCTAGTGGACGAGTTATAGCCTCGTGAGAGTTTTCCAGCAAAGGTACTCACAAACTTCATCTATACTACAAGGACTAAAAAATAAAACTATTGTTTCCTTACTTATTCTCAAATATCTATCCATCTCACTAACAATGAATAAAGAAAAGTCAAGTCGAAACCTACGCTAATATATGCATAATATATATAATCAATCATCTACGAATAAACATATATATATAATGAACTATGCTATGAAATGCAATAACAGGTTCGTTTCTGAAACTTTGGAATAACGTCCTTAAGTAGGTCCTCACATAAATGTCAAGACAAAAACCACTCTGATTTTTTCACTCAAGTTTTGCTCACTCCAGTGTGTAGTGGGCACAGTTTACCTTACAATCTCAATGACACACAAGGAAGCCGAAGTCGACCAAACACATCTGCCACTTACTATCACACTAACCTATTCCTAATTGAGCTAGATGTCTTTATTAAGTGTTGCGAGGATTAGGTGATGGTTTAAGAATGATGGAAATGGATATTCAAAAAGAACCAGTCTGAGATAATAGAGTCTTCATATTATGTATTTTAGAGAAAACCTTGTTCTTACTTTGCTTCTATACTTTGTTTCCATCCTTAGCCATTTTTTTTCTTTTTCTTTTGGCTTTTGATTCATTTGATTATGTTTTTGGAGTTCTAACTTATTATTTTATTTTATTTTATTTTTTTGGATGGAAACTTTCTTTTCTTTTCTTATTTGAAGCAACTAACAAATTTTTGGTTTCAAAGGTCTTTCTCTTTATTCTTTATTTCATCTCTATTCTCAGACTTATTCAAAGATGGGTAGGCTGATGTTTATTTTTATTTTGTTTTGTAAAAGGGTAAAGGATTTGCGGTTTATGAAAAGCTAAAGAAAGGCTCAGAGGGGCGACTAGCGGAAAATAATTTCATATAGGTTTGAATTTCTGGCTATATCGATCTAAAAAGGGCCTAAATTCTCGCTTATGATATGACATAGTGATCAAGTAGTGGACGTGTGATTTCTCTATTCGGAATTTACTTCTCCCTTGTGTCATTTCTCAAATATTTCACTCATATAAGGCTTTAGGCTATATTCTCACATGATTTGTAGAATAAGTATACTAGCCTAGATTTTAGAAACTTACTGCCAATACAAACATAGATGCTCATGCAATATATTTATAGAAAGATGTAAAGATTATTACCTACATATTAACCTAAGTTTCTAAAGACTATTCTAATGCAAAAGCTAGCATTGAAACTTCTAGATTATTAAGAGCATAGAGAAAGAAACAACACCAATATTCTTAAGTGCATAGCATAAACTTTTTATTTATAGTTTTGAATTTTTAAATTTTTTATTAGAAAACAAGTGCATATTGTACATATATATATCCTAATAGGTGCCTTAAATTATGTGTGTTTCTATGCCACCCCCAAACAAAAATATGCTTTGTTCTCAAAGTATAGAAATAAGATGGGTAGGAGAATATCATGGAAACGCGTGAAATTTTGGAACATCTGCAAAACAAATTTAAAACATACTAATATAGATAAATAAAAACAGACGCAACTCTATATGAGTTCCACCCATTATGGGGTTACAAAATAATAATAATAATAATTTGCTTGGGACATAAGCAGACACGAACAAAAATAAAACTTACCTCCTATCCAGCATTTAGGCGTCATCATCCTCCTCTACATAGAAGCGATGTTCTTTTACGTCCTTCCACGCCATGATAATTTGCCAAGCCTCTCTCCATATATCATCAACCCGTGCTAACCTATTAAGTGTTACTCAGTCTGATTGGGTGTAAGGAGCAACCCATTGAGGTTGTACCCTCCATCCCAGCCAAGTCATAACACGAAATGAACGAACAACGCAATTGGTGGGTCTCATAATTTCAACCACAACCCAATCCGTGTAGCGGGTATAGAAATCAGGGAAAAAACAGCACATGATATGACAAACCAAAACAGGCATAGGAATGTACTTTATGCCTCATATTATGGCCTCTAGCTAGACTAGCCACTAAAACCTTGGGAATGTCATATAGGAAACGTCCCTCAGCTAAAGCAAGGAAAACGTCACCAGCGGTATTATGCCTGTAAAAACCGCCAATCTCCTAAAATATTCATCATAATGAAGAACATGGTAAGGCCTACGTTCAGGGACAGGCTGCCAAGGGCTATGTTATACTACCCTCGGTCCATTACACGAAAAACCCCTCCCTCATAAGTCTCGTGAAAATACTCATAGTTATAGAGGTATGCATTATTAGTCAGATATCCCCATGAGTTTGTAGGAACAGACATAGGCATTCCCACAACAAAAGCAACCAAAAACTTGCTGAAATCCATTGTCGAATCATTCACTCCGACATAGAACACTTGTTCTCCATCTGGTTGACAAAAGAACTTTGAATTATTATAGAAATATTCAGTAAGTTGAGGTGAATACGAGTCATCAAGACTTACCAGCAGATGCTGCCATCTTGACTGCACGATTCTATTGTAGAACCATCTTCCATAGGTGTCGCTTCAGAACAAATCTTCAAAAGACTGCTCCGGTATGAGTGTAGGAGAGTTCATTCCAACAATTACACTCTAAGACTATTGGAAACAACTTCAGAAAAATCCACAAAAAATTAGAAGTGAAATTGACTGCATAGGCCAAGGCGCGGGGGTGCGCTCAAGAATTGGCTGTGAAGGGTGTGTGGCGTGCTTGGAATTTGCCTATTAAGGGCGCGGGGCGCGCTCTTGTCTTGGACGATGTCCAGGCACTTGAGGGCGTGGCACGCTCAGGAATAGGCAAGCTAGGGCGCGTGGTGTGCTCTGTGTACCTAGAGTGCTTTGACTTGAAAAGTGGAAAAGAAAAGTGAGAGATAACAATGAGAGGTGCAAGGTGAGAGGTGTGGTGTGGAATGTAGAGGGAACCAAGGTTTTATAGAAGTTTAGTTTCTTAATCGAGTTCCACAAGTTGCCCAAATTGTTAAGGCAAGTTGATGGAAACAGAATATTTCTAAAACCAAAACGGAAACAAACCAGATTCATTATTCCAAAAACAAACCTAACAGTTTAAAGGTTTGAACTTAAAATAGTAACTTTCCAATTCCATTCCTTAAAATTTTCACCACTACACACTAGCTAATCCTAGCTCCACCAAATTAGTAACATTCTCACATAATCATATTCTCACAAACTTGCAACAAATACTTCCAAAATGGTGGATAGAGGAAACAAAACAATGCTGAACAATTAATGCCACCCCCAAGCAGATTGGGAAGGTGGGATTCATAAAAGAAAACAACAACATACCTGGATAAAGTTTTAATTAAACTTAAAATTATACGAACAACTAAATATTCGACTACCATTACAGAATTCAAAATGAACTACTTAACTAAACAACTAAAAATCAAATTCTACTGAAAACAGGGGAAAAAAATCCTAAACACAAAACAACTAAACTACGAGCCACGAGACGTGGATGGTTCCGAGTCATCAGTCCTGCGTCGACTACACTCATGCCTCTCAGATTCGTCAGAAGTAGAACTCTAATAGGGTGGCAAGCGTTGTAGAACTTCTACTTGGAACTTCCGTTGACTCTCTAGATATGCGTTCATGGATTCCTCGCGCTCCTTATCACGCTGGACTAGGGTCTCCATGGTAGTTTGGAGCTCCCGATTACTCGCACTGAGCTCCTCAAAATTCTGATGGATGTTCACTTGCCTAGTCCGCAGATCCACACAAGTGGTATAAAGAGAACACATGCCACGATGAAGCAATGCCATATATTCTCTATCAGAAGCAACTTCTCCAAGGCATCGGCCTCAAAACATGCCGTATCTTCTTCGTCATCATCCGAATCAACAACCCTATCTTCAAGCAATCGCCACAGCTTCTGAATACATTCCAAATAATTCTTTGCATTTGAATGCAATTTCAACATAATCCGCTCAGATTTCGGTTTATCTCCAAAATGCAGCATGATCTTAGTAATCAAAACAGGGAGCGATGCAAAATGTTCTCTAACGCTTCTAAGCTCAGAAATCAAAAAAATAAAGGATACAAAATTGATACTTCTTCTCCTGAAGAACCCAAAGAAGGTGCAGACAAGACGAGCCAATGTCGCTGACCTTCGAGGTGCCAATGATGTTCTTACTAATCCACTGAGCTACAGCCAGTTGGTTGGTTCTCAGAGATGACTATCAAACGCAATGCGATTTTGGATTGTATTGTCCCTCTAAGACAGTCTCTCTCATTGATGCCTCGATCCCACCCTACTGCAATTCCTGCAATGTAACTATGGGGCAGTTGTTCGGCTCAATGCCTAGCAACCTAGACAACATCCCTGTACACACTTCTCTCCTCACACCATTCACCTTAATAAAAATCCTCCGACCTTCGATTTCCCGCTTCTTATAAAAATTCAAAACCAAATCCGAATGGTAAAAATCATTCTTCGTATACCACAACATCCGCCAACCCCTACGCCTCATCTCATCATTGTAAAATGGTGCAAAATGGTCTGATGTAAAAACTTGTTCCGGGATAATTTTTGTTTTTGGGCCATTTTTTTGTTTTTGATTTTGAAAATGGGGTTAGGGTAAGGTGGGGGAGAGTAAAATTGATCAAAGGATGAAATGTGGTTTGATTAGTGGTTTGATTGGCGCGATTTTCTTTTCTTTTTTTTTAATGGTTCGTTCGAACTGATGGAGGCATGAAAAAGATGAACAAAGGGTTTTGCTCTCTCTTTTGAGTTTTTTGGAGACCCACGTGCAAGGCACGTTACCGTGAGGTTTTGGGCCCAAGCCTAAACAATTTTGAAAAATGCCCATTATGTCCTTATGTGCGCAAACTTAAAACTGAAAATCTCGATTCATTAATGGTCTGATTTTTGCGAATGAACTATGAAAATGATCAGTAGAGAATTTCCAATCCAATGATCCATAAAACAATCTATTCTAACCATGGTTGACATATAAAAAGATGGAAAATGTCTCGAAGTGTGTGAATGACATAAGTTATGCAAACAATTGAAATCTAAATTCATAGATGGTGTCAACCTGAATCAAAATACTATTAAACGGCATAAACAACAAGAATAAGAAGTTGAGAGATCAAGAAAAGGAAAGACCAAACACCCTACCCCCAAACAAATTTTAGACAACATAGTTTAAAAAAAATTATTTAAAAACGTGGGTCTTTTAAAGTTAGATTCCCGAGACTTGCTAGATTACTATTTTTATGGTTTTCTTTATTTTTTACTTTTTATGAATACAGATTAATATAAGGAAAAACAATAAATAAATAAAGACATAATTCACACCATAGAGAAGCATGACTAAAAAAACTGAGAAAACATGCAAGAGTGGAAAACGTGAATTATGTTAAACGTGGACTTAGGATCCGGTACTTATAGCCACACACTCCAATAGGAGGGCTCGGTTACCTTAATGGTGCACTTACCAATATATGGAAGTGAAAGGAAGTACACTAAATAACAAAGTTTAATCCTCATAGATAGGGTCCTGTAAAAGGACATCCTCCATATCAGGGGACATTAACTCGTGAAAATGTTTTAACCGTTGGCCATTGACTTGAAAGGTACTGTTGTTCTTGGGATTTACCAAGGTGATTTCCCCATAAGGGGTGACTTGATGTCGAGAAAAGGACCAGACCATCTGGTTTTTAATTTCCCTGGGAAAATATGCAAACGGGAGTTGTAAAGCAAGACCTTTTGACTAACCACAAACTCTTTGCGCAAGATTTGTTTATCATGAACACATTTCAGGTTAGCTTTATAATCTTTTGCGAGATCATAAGAATCACTACGGACTTCTTCAAGCTCATTTAATTGCAATTTGTGCTTGACACCTGCCTCATCAAAATTAAAGTTAAGGCTTTTTATAGCCCACATAGCACGGTGCTCCAATTCAACGGGCAAGTGACAAGGTTTTCCAAAAACAAGTCTAAAGGGAGACATACCTATAGGAGTTTTAAAAGCAGTCCTATACACCCATAAGGCATCAGTTAGACACTTAGACCAATCTTTTCTATCAGGATTTACAGTTGTTTCTAATATTTTTTAAATTTCCCTATTAGAGACTTCTACTTAGCCACTAATTTGTGGATGATATACGGAGTTTCCACCTTATGGGTAAC
The DNA here is from genome assembly GCF_015680905.1 of Coptis chinensis. Classification (NCBI taxonomy): domain Eukaryota; kingdom Viridiplantae; phylum Streptophyta; class Magnoliopsida; order Ranunculales; family Ranunculaceae; genus Coptis; species Coptis chinensis. Next base: position 56,411,071 of record NC_141458.1, on the reverse strand, counting down.
TCCATACTTTTTAACTAGAGAAGCAACTACTTTGTTGCAAAAATGTGTTCTGCCATCACTAATGATGGCTTTAGGAATGCCAAATCGACAGAATATGTATTCCTTAACAAAAAACACAACTGTCTTATGGTCATTGCTACGGCAAGCCATGACCTCTATCCATTTAGACACGTAGTCCACGACAACAATAATATAAATAAAACTGTATGAAATAGGAAAATGACCCATGAAATCAATGCCCCATACATCAAATATTTCTACTATAATAATGGGATTTAAGGGCATCGTATTACGTTTACTGATTTGCCCCAGTTGTTGGCAACAAATACACGTCTTGCAATGCACTTGGGCATCTTTAAAAAAGGTAGGCCAATAAAACCCACATTGAAGAACTTTAGTAGCTGTTTTCATACCACTAAAATGGCCACCACACTCTTTGTCATGGCAGAAAGATAGAACCTCATTATACTCCCACTAGGGAATACAACGACAAATAATTTGATCTGTACAATACTTAAAAAGGTAGGGCTCATCCCAGTAGTATAGCTTAACTCTGGCCAAGAACTTCTTATGTTCATTTCTTGACCAAACATCAGGAATAATATCAGAAGCTAAATAATTCACAATTTCAGCATACCATGGTGCAAAAAAAAATAGCATAAAGATGGTAATCGGGGGAAAAAGTCAGGTATGGACTCAGAATCACTATCATTGTCATTTGTTAGTCTAGATAAGTGGTCGGAAACTACATTTTTGACCTCTCGTTTATCCTTAATTTCTAAGGTGAACTCTTGCAGGAGAAGAATCCATCGGATCAATCTCTATTTAACATCCTTCTTTGCAAGAAGGTACCTAAGGGCTGCATGGTCCGTGTAAACTAAAGTCTTAGTACCAACTAGAAGAATCCATCAGATCAATCTCTGTTTAGCATCCTTCTTTACGAGAAGGTACCTAAGGGCTGCATGGTCCGTGTAAACTAAAGTCTTAGTACCAACCAAATAAGGAAGAAACTTATCTAAAGCATAAACTACAGCTAAAAATTCTTTTTCCGTAGTTGTATAGTTCTCGTTAAGCATCGTTTAAAGTTTTGCTAGCATAATAAATAACAGTCGACTTATCATCTAGTTTCTGTCCTAATACAGCACCAACAACATAATCACTAGCATCACATATTAGTTCGAAAGGTTTAGACCAATTAGGAGGCTGTATAATCGGTGCAGATGTTAAAGTGACTTTTAAAGTTTCAAAAGCTTATTTGAAGTTATAATTGAAATCAAAGATGGCATCCTTTAAAAGCAGATTAGTTAAAGGCCTAGCTATTTTTGAAAAATCCTTGATAAAATGCCTATAAAATCCTACATGGCCTAGAAAGACTTTAATGTCACGGACAGTCCGTGGTAAAGGTATAGACGCTATCTTATCTAATTTAGCCTTATCTACTTCGATGCCATCACTAGATACAATATGACCTAGCACTATTCATTTTTTAACCATGAAATGACATTTTTCCTAATTTAAAACCAGACTCTTCTCCTCACACCGTGTCAAAACCTTAGACAGGCAGTCAGTGAAAGAGTCTCCATAGATAGAAAAATCATCCATGAAAACTTCCATAAAGCGCTCTACCATGTCACTAAAGATATGAAGCATACACCGCTGGAAGATACTAGGAGCATTACAAAGGCCAAAAGGTATTCATTTATAGGCATATGTTCCAAAAGGACATGTGAAGGTAGTCTTTTCTTGGTCATCAATATCGATAATAATCTGAAAATAGCCAGAGTAGCTATCTAAAAAACAATAATAAGTATGACCAGCTAGACGTTCGAGCATTTGATCTATAAAGGGTAAAGGAAAATGATCCTTTCATGTCATGACATTTAAACGTTTGTAGTCAATACAGATCCTCCATTTTATAGGGACACGAGTGGAAACATATTCACCTTTAGCATTACGCATGATGGTAACCCCCGATTTCTTAGGAACTACATGAATGGGACTTACCCATTCGCTATTGAAAATGGGATATATGATACACGAATCGAGTAACCGTAAAACTTCTTCCCTGACCACCTCTATCATGGCAGGGTTCAAGCAACGCTGAGGTTCACGTGAAGTCTTGGCATTATCCTCCAAATGGATACGATAAGTTCAAACATTAGGGTCAATCCCCTTAATGTCATCTAGGGACCAACCAATCACGGAACGATGTTCCCTAATCACCCTAATCAAACGTGCCTCTTCGTCCCAGACAACAGAGAAGATATAATCACCGGATGACTACCATCCGGATCAAGTTGAATATACTTCAACTCAAAAGGTCGATAAAGGCTTCTAGAGGTTCCTCATCTTGAATAGTGAAGACTTGTTTAGGAGGAAGGTCTTCAAACTCAGTAGATGGAGCTACAAAAAGATTTATGATGGGCATAGACTCAAAAAGGGCGTTGAATTCCTCTACGTAGGAGTCATCGTCAAAATCCGAACTTCAGAAAGAAAGGAATTTATGCATCTGATTTTCTGGAAATGTGTTATTGAAATAATCTTGGGCTAAGCTCTTGATCATGCTAACTGCCTCATCTATAGACAAATCTGGTAACTTTTTCATCATTTTAAAAACATTTACCTCAACAGAAAGATAGCCAAAAGACATGAACATTGAACCATCACGACAGTTTATAAGCGTGTTGGCAGTTGCTGAGAAAAGACGACCTAAAATAATAGGAATAGAGTCGTTAGCGACTTCTGTATCGAGAATAACAAAATCAGCTAGATAGTAGAAATCGTAAACCTTAGCAAGCACGTTTCCAACAACACCCTTAGGATACTTAATAGACCGATCAGCTAATTGCAACGTCATTTTAGTAGGTTGCATCTCCTATAGACCTATTTGTTTCTATATATAATAAGGGAGTAAGTTAACACTCGCCCCCAGGTTTAATAGCGCAGTCGTCGTATGGGTATCTGATAAGAGCCCAAAACTGTAGTTTTAACCCTATAACAGTCATACTTTTAGACTAATTATGTGAGTAATAATTAAGAGTTAACACTGATTACGTGTTTTTATGCATTTCAGGCTTCAAAGTCCATTATGTGCATAAATGTGCCACTTTAGCGAGATAAAGGAGCAAAGGTCGGTTACTAAGGAGTTCCGTGATTAAAGGCCAAGATTCAAGAAGACAAAGCCTTTCTAAAGCCCGGTCAAAGCTGAAAAGTCAAAGTCCACGCAGTGAAAAAAAATGCACAAAGTCAACAGATTCCGAAGACCATATCTTTGGACTCAGACCCTCGAATTGGGCCTACCTTATGTCAAAACGACCGGCTCGGAAAGAGCTTTCCAATGGTCCAAGCCTTGACCCAATCAGAGGAGAAGAAGTGGACGAAAAGTCTATTGAAGCGAACTGCAGCTGAAGAGGCCTTTTTGGACTGAAAGAATTGGGTTTTGGGCTTGATTCTCTGGCCCAAAACATGGCTCCAAGCCCATGCACGATTTTTGGATCTGAGAGTATAAAAACCAAAGCTTCACTCTTTGTTAATGGTAGATAGTTATACCTAGATTAAAGATTAGATTAGTAGCCTCCATTAATTAATTCTAGATCTAGTTTTCCTTAGATTTAATTAGTTTAATTTAATTAGTTTCATATCTTGTTTTTATTTAATTCCTTGAATGATTGTTCGTCATTTAATTAGATAAATAAAATAGTTATTATTATTCAATTTCGATTTTTGTCATTTGCATTTATAGATCTAGTTTAAATTCTTGTTCTTATTTCATTATTAGTTAATTATTTAGATTTCAATTATTGTTTAATTTAGATTAGTAAAGTTAGAATTTTGATATGATGTGTAGTTATAATTCAATGGGAAATGATGGGTTGATGACTCAAGGCTAAAACCTCCATTAGAGAGGGGTTGATGAAGCTTTGATGAAAACTTAGTGGTTTAGTGTAGAAGCGTTGTAGAATCTATTCCACTCTAGAAGGTCGTGATTCGCCATGAGAATGGGTGGACGACCTCACATGCTAGTTAGTATTTGGTAGAAATGTCATGAACAATAGGGATTAGAACTTCGAAATTCTTGCCGAAGAACGTAGAAGAATCGAGATACAAGAATCTATGCTAGGTTATCAAGTTGGATTCGAGGTGGATTCAATTCCCCTCTAATCCTTTATCTAGATTCAAAAACAATCATATTTCCATAGCATTCGTAGTTTAAATTCAACATATTGCTTTTCATATTGCATCGTAGTATAATTCCCCCTCGTAAAACTCTCATTAGACTTAAAAACGACTAGTTAAACTATGAAATCATTCCATGCTAGAGAACTAGGAGTGGAACGAATTTGTTACTCCACTCTATTTCGATAGGATTAAGAGTTGAGAAATCTTTGATAAGCATATAGCATCAAAAAATAGTTTAGTTTACTTACGTTTTGATTTCATCGTTCATTTCGTAGGTAAGCTATTCATTATAAGTTTTATCAAATGGCGCCGCTGCCATCTTAGTTGCACTTTAGCATTGTTTTCATAGTAGAATTAGTCATTTTTAAGTCCCATTAAACCCACCCACCCTTGTTTGATTCATACTGTGGTTGTCCATTTCAGCGTTGAAAAAGTTCATAAAAAAATATACACCGAAGCGACCGGCGCTGCGCCTATACTATACGGACCCCGGCGCGACCCCCTTCATACCAGTAGCGACCCAGCCCGATTCTTGGACCTCGAGCGTGACCCGCCCTCATACCAAAGCGACCAGCTCACTTACTTATGGACACGGAGCGACCGCGCCAAAGCGAAGACAGCGCCCTAAGCAAAATTTTCCGGATTTCTGCAGGTTTGTTTCGAATTTCGATTTTTCAAGTTTTTCAGTGTTTTAACTTGTTATTTACACTAAACACGCGTAAACAAGACGCTATTCATAAGTGAAGCAAGGACGCAATCAGGTATTCCTTTCTTCCACACCTCGCATCTCCAGTTAGAGGTTTCTACTAGTATATCAGAATTGTTTGGAGTGTTGCATGTTTAGTTAAGTTCGACTTAGTCTTGCATGAGATTAAGGTTTGGTCGAAGAAAAACAACTAACGTAATTACATGGCAACGTCAACAAACAAGTCTATCTAGTTTCCCACCCACTACACCTCTAGCTACTATTTCACACACACCACCTGATATTATGGTCAAGAAAGAGACTCCTTTCTCGACTTTTATAAAGCCTCGGCGATAGCCCTAAATCTTGCATCGTTCTAGTAGACCCAGACCTGGGGATTTCGCGATCCCCCAAATATATTTAATTTGTTACCCGTTTTTCATGGTTTAAACCATGAAAAACCTTATCGACATATCGTAGGATTGAACAAGTCCTTACAATATTCCACCATCCTACGGTTGGTGCGGAACAAATTAAATTGAGGGTATTCCCTTTCACCTTAGCGATAAAGGCGTCTTGGTTAACTGCCCAAAGCGCTAATTAATTCTGTGGACTCATGGGCCAAACTTGTTCCATTTGTTTATGGAACATTTTACCCACCCCTAAAGGCGGATGAAATGCTTTCCAAGATTCACTTCTTTCGAGAATCCTCATGAATCATTTTTGAGGCTTGGAATCGTTTCACCGATCTCCTTATAGAGTGTCCACACCATCACCTAGCAAAAAGACACGTTAGTTCGTGGCCTTTTCAAAGGACTTCTACACCACCATAAAGAAGTCCTAGACATAATGAATGGGGGTAGTTTCCTAAGTAAAGGAGCCTCGTGAGGCATATAAATTTTTGGAAGATCGGACTAAAGCGTAATAATAATTGGGGGGGGTAGTGGACGATTACTCCGCTCCGCTAGTTCTTCTTCAATAGTTAAGGCTACCAGTATGTTTGAGGTTAAATCAGATCCTGAGCTTAAAACTCTAATTGAATCCCTCACAGAAAAGGTAGAGGCCATTTTTGTACAACAAAAGCCTATTCCCCGTCATGAATGTAAATTCAAATCCATGTAGTTTTGTTGGAGTCCCGAGCATCCCGACTCCCAACGTTCCTATAGCCTATGAACATTCTTGTTCCATTAATAGTGAACCTAACGCCCCTTGGAGACAAAATCCCAACTTCGGTTGGAGAAATAACCAACAAGTCACACCTACAGGGTACAATAATCAATATGTTAGGCCAACACACAGTTATAACCAAGCTCCACCACAACAAGGACATGATCAGGTTAATTATAATAATTATAACAACCAAGCGCAACCTCGACAAGGTCAATGTAGTTATAATAATTATAATGCTAATAGAGGTATCGTTCCGGTAAATAATAACTATCACAATCCGCCCATAAATAATCAAAGCGAGATAGTTCCAGTCACACCACCCGTGACTACTGCACCCACACAACCGGATCGTCTTGACACCTTCATATAAGTGAGCCAACAACTTTTCCAAACCATGGCTCAATCTAACCAACACATTTTACAATCCGTTAATAATTTAAACCAACAGTTAGCCCAAGAGAAAGCCCAACCAAAAGGCGTGTTTCCAGGCCAAGCGATACCCAACCCTAGAGCACAAACAACACCTTTGAGGTAAACGGTAATACTAGTACGGAAACTACAACCGTGGGTGAGCTAAATGCCATCACCACTCTCCGTTCGGAAGAGTGGTTGATAACAAAGTAACTATGCCTATAGTTACCCCATCAAGACTCCTACACCGGATATCGAACTAGATACGAAATAGAAACGAAGAACCTACCAGCTGTAGAGGTACCCGGTTAAACCACAACCTAAGAAATAGAAAGCCAAGGTTACACATCAAGTCGAGCCATACGCTAAATATAGAGCAAACCACCGTTCCTCGAGAAATTAGCCATGCTAACCAGGGGATACTAACTTTGAGGAGATTAGGAACGTTTTCAAAAATCTAACGATAAACCTTCCTTTTCTCGAAGCTATAAAAAGCTACCTAACCACGCTTAAGTTTCTTAAGGAGTTGTGCACTACTAGGCGTAAGACCAACATACCTAAAGACGCCTTTCTAACTAAACAGTTCCCAACTTTATCCGAAAATAATGGAATTGTTAAGTACAAAGACCTCGGTCAGATCCATCAGACAATGCACCTTAGGAGATTCTCACATTAATAACGGGCTTACTAGACACGGGGGCTAGTGTTAACTTACTCCCATTTTATTTGTATAAACAAATAGGTCTAGAGGAGATGCAACCTACTAAAATGACATTGCAATTAGCCGATCGGGTCTATTAAGTATCCTAAGGGTGTGGTTGAAAACGTCTTTGGTTAAAGTCCAAAAATTTTACTACCGGCCGACTTCGTTATCCTCGATAACGAAGTCACTAACGACTCTGTACCTATCATTTTAGGTCCCTTCCCTTCTTGCCAACGCCAACGCTCATAAACCTGCCAGCGATGGTTCGATGTCCTTGTCCTTTGGCCATCTTTCGTTGAGGTAAATATTTTCAAAACGAGGACCACGATATCCGATTCATCTACAAATGGAGAGGTTAGCATGATCAAGAGCTTAGCTCAAGATTACTTCAAAAACATGTTTCGGAGAAACAGATTAACAAATTCCTTTCCTTCGAAATTCGACTTTAACAATGACTCCACGGTAGTAGGCTAAATCGAAGAAGAATTCACGCAACTCTTTTGCACCGCTTCTTTACCATTTTGCGAGTCCCCTTGCCAACAACCATTCATCCCTTGATGCTATGACGGAAGATGAATTTTTCAATCTCTATCCCAGTGATCCTTTTGACCCACCTATTGAGGAATGTCTTGCATATATCAAGATTTCGATGATATGGACTTGAGAGCTCTAGCTGAGAATCATTCACCTTCCATCACCAATATTCCCCACCCTCCACCTTTTCAAAGGAACCTCGAGTTTGCACTCGATCCTTTAGTTTCTCCTGTGCTTCATGATTTTTTAAATCCACCTAGTAAACAAATACTTCCCAAGGATAAACCACTTGACACCTTCATTTTCAGACTTGAGACAGTCCCTAACTACACCATGAATGAGTTTTGTGCTAAACCCACATCCTCATTTTTTCCATGCTTTCCCTCTAAAACTTATTCCAACCCACCATATCTTCCACAACCATTCACTTTTCCACACTTATTCACTAGGACACCCTCTCATTCAAAGATGAAACATAAGGTGCATGCTCAGTTATGTTATAGGTCGATCCGATGATAAGAGCCCAAAACTGTAGTTTTAACCCCTTAATAATCATACTGTTAGACCAATTATGTGAATAATAAGTAAGAGTTAATACTGATTACGTGTTTTTATGCATTTCAGGCTTCAAAGTCCATTATGTGCATAAATGTGCCACTTTAGCGAGATAAAGGAGCAAAAGTCGTGAGAACTTCGAATGCCATATCTTTGGACTTAGACCTCGGAATTGGGCCTACCTTATGTCAAAACGACCGGCCCGAAAAGAGCTTTGCAATGGTCCAAGCCTTGACCCAATCAGAGGAGCAAAAGTGGATGAAAAGTCTGTTGAAGCCGAATCTAGCTGAAGAGGCCTTTTTGGACTGAAAGAATTGGGTTTTGGGCCTGATTCTCTGGCCCAAAACATGGCTCCAAGCCCATGCACGATTTTTGGATCTGGATGTATAAAAACAAAAGCTTAGTTCTTTGTTAATGGTAGATTAATTAGTAGAGAATTAGGGTTCATAGCTTAGAATAGAAAGTAGCCATTAGAATAGCTTCTAGATCTAGATTTGATTGTTTTAATTAAGTTTAGTTTTAATTCAAATTCTTGTCTTAGATTAAAACTATTAGAATCATAGTTCTTCATTAGTATTAATAAATAAATAGCTATTAGTTAATTTCAATTTTTGTCATTTCCATTTCTAGATCTAATTTCAATTCTTGTGTTTATTCCATTTTAGTCATTAAATTAGATTTCATTATTGTTTAATTAAGTAAATTTCAATGCTTTATATTATGTTTAGTTTTAATCTAAATAGGAATGATTGCGTAATGATTCAAGGCTAAACCTCCATTTGAGGGGGTTGAGAAGCCTTGATGAAAGCTTGATTCCGTTTATCGTAGAAGTAAATTAAGTAATTTCTATTCTACGCCGGAAATAATTAGTTCACCATGAGAATGGGTTTAATTGTTCACATGCTAGTTATGAATTGGTAGAAATGCCATGTGTAATTAGGGATTAGGAATAACCAATTGTTCTGCGTAGCAGTTCAATTTGGATTACGACGATTCGTCGGTAGTGGATTAAGTTGAGTTAAGGTGGAATCAATTCCCCCTCTAACTCCCTATCATAGAATCACGTAGTAATTTCATAGTCGTTTATTTAATTGACTAGTTGTATCTTGTGGGTAAGTTGCATCGTAGTCTAGTTACTTATTTCGTAAAGCTCTCATTGACTTAAGACTGATTTCTTAGACTTAGAAAACAATCCATGCTAGGGAACTAGGAGTGGAACGAACTTCTTACTCCACTTAGTGCAATTCGCATCGAGAGTAGAAGCTTTGATAAACAAAGGCTCAAAAGTCCAGTTTTAGTTTACTTACGGATTGAATTCATCGTTCATTTCGTAGGTAAACTATTCATTTTACAGTTATCAAATGGCGCCGCTGCCATCTTAGTTGCACTTTAGCATTGTTTTCATAGTAGAAGTAGTCATTTTTAAGTCCCATTAAACCCACCCACCCTTGTTTGTTTCATACTGTGGTTGCCCATTTCAGCGTTGACAAATTCCACGAGAAAATACCGCGGCCGCCAAGGAGAGATGCGACCAGCTAAGTTCTTGGAATTTCTTCTACCACCGAACCAGCAGCCATACCATAGCGACCAGCCCAAACATCACTGTAATTAATTTTTAATCGTGACCGCGACCAGCGCTTAAAAAACAATAATAATTTGACAATTACGGGCCTGCGATGGCGCTTCTATTGAATGCCTTGGAAATACCGTGTTAAATTTTTCGGATTTCGACAGTTTTGATTCGAACTTTGATCTTTCATATTTTTCAGTGTTCTAACCTGCTCTATACACTGAACAAGCGTAAACAAGACGCTATTCATAAGCAAAGCAAGGACGCAATCAGGTATTCCTTTCTTCCACACCTCGCGTCTCCTGTTAGAGGTTTCTACTAGTATATCAGAATTGTTTTTAGTGTTGCATGTTTAGTTAAGTTCGACTTAGTCTTGCATGAGATTAAGGTCCGGTTGAACAAAAACACCGAACGTAAATACACAACAACATCAACAATCAAATCTATCTAGTATACCACCCACTACACCTCTAACTACTATTTCACACACACCACCGATATAATGGGGAAGAAAAGAGACTCCTCTCTCGGACTTCTACAAAGCCTTGGCGATAGCCCCAAATCTTGCATCGTTCTAGCGGACCAAGTGGGATTTGAGAATCCCTCCAAATATTTTTAATTTGTTACCGTTTTTCATGGTTTAGACCATGAAAAACCTTATCGGCTACATCGTAGGATTGAACAAGTCCTAACAACATTCCACCATCCTACGGTTGGTACGGAACAAATTAAATTAAGGGTATTCCCTTTCACCTTAGCCGATAAGGCGTCTTGGTTAACTGCCCAAAGCGGCTAATTCGTGGACTCGTGGGCTAAACTTGTTCATTTGTTTATGGAACATTTTTACCCACCCCTAAAGATGGATGAGATGCTTTCCAAGATTCATTTCTTTTCGACAAAATCCTCATGAATCATTTTCAGAGGCTTGGAATCGTTTCACCGATCTCCTTATAAAGTGTCCACATCATAACTTAGCGAAAAGACACGTTAGTTCGTGCCCTTTTTCAAAGGACTTCTACACCACCATAAAGAAGTCCTTGACATAATGAATGGGGGTAGTTTCTTAAGTAAAGGAGCCTCGGAGGCTTATAAATTTTAGAGGACCAAACTAAGAGAAATAATAATTGGGGGTAGTGACGATTACTCCGCTAGTTCTTCTTCAACAGTTAAGGCGCGGTATGTTTGAAATTAAACACGATTCGAGCTTAAAACTCTAATCGAATCACTCACTAAAAGGTAGAGGCCATTTCTGTACAACAAAAGCCTATCCCGTCATGAATGTAAATTCAAACCCATGTAGTTTCGGTTGGAGTCCCGAGCATCCCGACTAATCGTCCTATAGCCTATGAACAGGGCTTGTTCCATTAATAGTGAACCTAACGCCCTTGGAGACAAAATCCCAACTCCGGTTGGAGAAATAACCAACAAGTCACACCTCAAGGGTACAATAATCAATATGTTAGGCCAACGCACGGCTTTAACCAAGCTCCACTCACGACAAGGATGTGGTCGGGTAATTTTAATAATTATAACAACCAAGTGCAACCTCGACAAGGTCAAGCACAAGGTCAAGGTAATTATAATAATTATAATGCTAATAGAGGTATCGTTCGGTCAATAATAATTATCAAAATCCACCCATAAATAATTCACGTGAAATAGTTCGGTCCACACCACCCGTGACTACTACACCCACACAACCGGATCGCCTTTGACACCTTCATACAAGTGAGCCAAAAACTTTCCAAACCATGGCTCAATCTAAACCAAGCGGCTTCTACAATCGGGTTAATAATTTAACCCAACAGTTGGCTCAAGATAAAGCCCAAACCAAAGGTGTGTTGCCAGTCACGCATAATACCTAATCCTAAAACAACAAACACAGCCTTTGAGGTAACCGATAATACTAGTAATGAATATGAAAATGTAGGTGAGATAAATGCCATCACCACTCTCCGTTCTGGCAGAGTGGTTGATAATAAGGTAACTATGCCTATAGTTACCCCACCAGTAGCCCCTACACCTACTATTTTACTAGATACCAAAATAGAAACTGAAGAGCCTACCACTGTAGAGGTACCAGTTACAACACAACCTAAGAAACAGAAAGCCACGGTTAAACATCTAGGTGATACCATTGCTAAATATAGACAGAAACCACCGTTTCCACAAAAATTAGCCATGTTAACTAGGGATACAAATTACGAGGAGATTAGGGACGTTTTCAAGAATCTAACTATAAACCTTCCCTTCCTCGAAGCTATTAAAAAGCTACCACATCATGCTAAGTTTCTTAAGGAATTGTGTACTACTAGGCGTAAGATAAATATACCAAAAGACGCCTTTTTAACAGAACAATTCCCAACCTTATCTGAACATAATGGAATTGTTAAGTACAAGGACCCCCGGGTCGCCCTATTTGTCAATGCACCTTAGGAGATTCCTATATCTGACGACCGCGTTATTAGACACGGGGGCTAGTGTTAACTTACTCCCATTTTATTTGTATAGACAAATAGGTCTAGACAAGATGCAACCCACTAAAATGGCGTTTGCAATTAGCTGATCGGTCTATTAAGTATCCTAAGGGTGTAGTCGAAAATGTCTTTGGTAAAAGTTCGGGATTTCTACTATCCGGCTGATTTTGTAGTCCTCGATCGTAAGTCGCTAACGACTCTGTCCGATCATTTTAGGGCGTCCTTTCCGGCAACTGCCAATGCGCTCATTAATTGCCATGATGGTTCAATGTCCATGTCTTTTGGCCATCTTGTGTTGAAGTCAATGTTTTAAAACAAGGACACGAGTTACCCGATTCGTCTATGGATGGAGAGGTTAGCATGATCGAGAGCTTCGAGATTATTTCAACAACACGTTTCCTTGATAGTCATATGCCCAAAATTCTTTCCTTTGGAAAGTCGGACTCAACATTTTCATCCCTACACTAGTCGATACACATATTATTGATGAGGGCCGGGATAGATGACTTTCTCAAAGATGTAGAGGACTACCATAGTAATGTGGATATGACCAATCTAGATGAGGAATTGATGAGTTTCTTCGAGTAGGTGACAATTCACCCTATCAAGAACTAACTTGCACAACATCCACCTCGACTCCCCTCCTTCCACCCTTTCAAAGGAATCTCGAGTTTGCACTTTCGATCCTTTTGTTTCTCCCGTGCTTCATAATTTTTTTAAATCCTCCTAGCAAATAGATACTTGAGGAAGGACAAACTATTTGACACCTTCATTTTCAGAATTGAGGCAGTCCCTACACACACAATGAATGAGTTGATTGCTAAAACCACATCCTCATTGTGGTATGTGTGTGTGTCTTTCTACAACTTATCCATATCCACAATATTCTCCACAACCATTCACTTTTCCACACTTATTTACTAAAACACCCACGATTCAAAAAATTAAAAAGAAGGTGCATGATAGGTTACACAATAGGGTTATCCAACTTCGTTTGGATTCCACTAGGCTGCGTCGTAGGAAATCTTGGTGCTTGATTGTGTTTGGATATATTTTCTGTGATATTTATATATGGAATGATCCACAACTATTTCGGTTGTTGATATATGATCAACTGCATATTCATACATATGTTTTAGATAAAGTCTCGAGTATCTGACTATAAACGACTAAATTTTTGTGTTTGGTGCACTTCCTTTCACTTTAATATATTGGTGAGTGCACCATTAAGGTAACCGGGCCCTCCCTATGGAGTGTGTGTGGTGTAAGTACCGGATCCTAAGTCCACGGTTCACATAGTTCCGTTTTCCACTCTTGCATGTTTTTTCGGATTTTTGAGTCATGTTTCTCTATGGTGTGAATTATGTCTTTATTGCTTATTGTTTTTCGTTCTAAAAATAAAAAAATAATAAAATAATAAAAAATAAATAAAAATAAATAAAAATAAATTAAATAAAAATAAAAAATAAAAAATAAAATAAAAAATAAATAAATAAATAAATAAAAAAAAAAAAAAATAAACACAGTAATCTAGGAAGTCTCGGGAATCGACTTTAAAAGACCTTTGCTAAAACAAATTTTCTAAGCCGTTGTAAAAAATTTGTTTGGGGTGGGTGTTAAATGTTTCCGCATACTAAAATGTTTTATGTCCCATTAGAGTTGCTTAGGCCGTTTTATTGTATTACGATTCGGATTGACATAATCTATTAATTTAGAGTTCATTCGTTTGCATAAATTACGTCATGCACGCACTTCGAGGCGTTTTCCACTATCTCGTATGTCATCTGAAGTCGGAATAGAGTGTTTTATGGATCATTGGATAGGAAATTCTCTCCTGATCGTTTCCATATCTCATTCGCAAAAATCGGAATGGTAACGAAGCGGCAATTTTGATTTGAAGTTCGCGAAAAAAAATAAAAAATAAATAAAAAATTTCGATTTTGGGCTTGGGCCCAACCCGCGCCCTTACCTTCACCTACAGTTCATCGTTTCTTCCTCCATTCCGCCATTAACAAAGCTCCAAAACCTAAAACAAAATAAAAATTAAAAAGAAAATACAATAAACCCACGCCCAAAATCAAATCCCAACCCAAATCTTCTCTAAAACAATACCACCACAACCCCACCGATTTCCATCACTAAAACCCAACCGAAAATTCATAATTTTTTGTCTTTGCGCCACACCCTCCACCACAACCACTGTTGCTTCAACCGCCTATTAAAATCCCACCACCACATCACATTTCAACCCTCACTCCATTCCAAACACTAGATGGCTCAACAACGGCCGAATTTTACCGAGCAAGTTTTCATTGCCGACCACTTCGGCGCCGCTTTTTATGGTGACGAAATGGCTAGTAGAGACTGGAGTAGTTTTGTGGTACTTTCGACCGAAGCCTTCTACCACGAAGACTTGGTCCGACGGTTCTACAACACCGGGGAGTTGGAGGGAGTAGGATTTTGTGTTGGTAAGGAAGAAGAGGAAGGAGTTGACTACTGGACTGTTGGCCGAGATTCTAGGCATCCCGCCTAGAATCCATCTGGATGCCACTTTACAGGAGCCCCAGTTTGATGGGGTAGAGCCTTTGATGGGCGTGACTGTCATCAATGGGAGCTACAATACAAACTCCCATTGTGTTCGCCGGGCATCCTCAGGACCAACCACCGGTGGCTCTGATTTCGGTGGATTGGTCGGAATGTCCTAGGGAAGGACAAGGTCGGTGACATCGGTCTGCGCCTTTGCCTCCACATCTTATGGGTACTCCAGAGCAGAAATAACGATTTCTGTATCTTGGAGTTTTTGCTGAGCATGATTAGGGGTCGGAAAGTCTTTGGCACCTCTTCCTGTGTTAATTACCAAGATCATGCTGAAGATGAAAGCAGTTCCGGCGTCTGATAGGATTTACATTACCCTGCACCGTAACCCGCGTATCTATAGGGAGTGTGTCCAACAACACTGGATATTGCCCGCGGATAGGGAACAGGATGAGATAGAGGAGGAGGATGAGGATGATTCGGAGGAGGATGAGGAGGACGTGACTTGCTTTGATACGGATGCCTTCCAGAGGTGTTGGTCGATCACGAACGCATGGCGTGGCTTCATAGGGGCATCGTTCACTAAACACTATCTGTGCAGACCTCCGGACTCGACGGCGACTATTCATCACAACTTTTGAGATCCGCACCCAGAGAGGATGAGAGATGGGAACGGCGGGCTGAGATGGAAGCCCGGCGCGCCAATTTAGAGTGGATATGCTTGCACGCTTCCCACCTCATACAGACTCTGCTTCTGAGGACACAGCTACGAGGCATGAGCGTCGTCGATGAAGGACGACTGCTGCTGGACCTTCGGGAGCCCAGGAGCCACCACTAGAGAGTGTGCCCTCCGCCACCAGTGGCGAGGTGTTTAGAGAGTCTGAGGATTGATAGTGGTTGTTGTTTTATTTATTTTTGTTGTTTTTATTGTAATGTAACTTTTATTTTCGTATTTTGAATTTTGTAGTGAAAGGTACTCCGAATGAAAATTTTAATATAAGGGGTTATTTTCAGTATGTGTGGTTGTTTCATATTGATCCCACCTTCCCAACTTGTTTGGGGGTGGTTTTATCAATTCAAGCTTTATTTTTATATATAACCCTAGTGTTAGAATTCATTGCGGAGTAAGGTGAAATGATGGCCGTTTAGGCATATCTATGATTGAGAATCATTGTAGGATGAAATCTAGATTAAATAGGTACATTCAATCATAAAATCAACCTACAAGATACTGGGTTTGAATTAGAATCAAGAAAATGAGTTGTTTCCGTTTTCGGGTTTGGAAATTTTAGGATTTCGAAAAAACCGCCGTAAATACTTTTTGGCAACTTCCGATCCGTTTTAGCAACTTAAAACCTATATAAACTTCATACATTCTACACTCACAACTCACACTACATCTAACTTCCATCACGCACCCTTCACACCCGCGATTCCCCGTTTCGTCTCCATTTTTGCAAATCTGCAACTTCGGGCCGCGCCCAGCGTCGCGGAGGGCTCACGCCTACACTACACGCCGACGAAAAATTTTGCTCGAGCGCGCCGCGCTTCAAGTCAAAGCGGCGACTTCGGCGCTCAAACACTGGAATTCCAAAATACAAAGAGCACGACGACTTCGCGCCCTAGTTGGCGCTTCGGCTTCGACTTCCTTGGACCAGAAAAATTCCGGTTTTCGCGAGTTGTGCCGGTTGTTTTGCATTGTTGTTCGAGGCGTAGTTTTGAGATGACATCTCCTATAATAATACGGAACAGTCTTTGAAGATTTGTTCCAAAGCACTACTTACGGTGCTTGGTTTGTGAGGTGATCACCTACGTTGGTGGGAACCTCTTATGGTAAGACCGGGTGAACTTTATTCTCCAGACTTGCATCTTATTTTTATAATAACTGCATTTTCTTTGAGAGACCGGATGGAGAACAAGTGTTCTCCATCAACATTGACGATGAACCAATGGAAATTACCAGGTTCTTGCTAGCATTTGTTCTTGGACTTGCTATGCCCGCTGAGATACAAGACCCATGGTGCTATTGGGTCGATAATATGCATGTCTACACTTATGAGTCTTTGCACGAGGCTTATGGGGCAGGCATTTTCAGTATTGAGGACCAAGGGGACTATAACGTTGCCCTTGGTAGCCTGTCCATGAACATAGGAACTGTTATGTTTTGGATTATGCTAAACATTTTAGGGGAATGGCGTTTTTCTTCTGTGAATGACGCCACTTGCAGCGTTTTCCTTGCTTTAGCCACGGGACGCCGGTTCTATGACCTTCCCAGAACTTTGATGTCTAGTTTAGCACGAGCCCATACCATGAGGCATAAGTACCTTCTTATGCCTGTCTCTAATTTAACGTATTATGCTATGTTTCTTTCCTGTTTTTTGTACACGTTTCACGGATTGGATTAGGGTAGACACGGTGCGACCCACCAATAGTATTATTCGATCTTTCCGTGCAATGACTTGGCAAGGGTGGCGGATACAACCTCACCAGGTTGCACCCTACACCCCATCAGACCAAGTGGCACTTAATAGGTTAGCAACCATAGATGATAAATGGCGTGAAGCCCCGGCAAATTATCATAGCATGGCGGGGCCTTGAAGGAGCCTCACTTCTTTATAGAAGTAGAGGATGGCGAAGATGACGAATAACAAATTGGCGGGAGTGGAGGTAAGTTTTAGTTTACGTTGAGTGTCCGCTTATGTCCCAAGCAATTTAATTACTGTTAACCCCATAATGGGTGGAACTCTTATAGAGTTAAGCGTCGGTTTTATTTCCTATATTAGTGCGTTCTAACCTTGTTTTTGGATGTTTCTGAATTTCCGGCGCTTCAATGGTATTTTTCCTACCCTCTTTATTTAAATGCTTTGAGGACAAAGCATGCTTCTTGTTTGGGGGCATAGAAACACGTGTAATTAAGATATCTACTAGGATATAAATATGTATAATATGCATTTGTTTTCTAGTTAAAATTTCAAAAATTCAAAAATATAAATAAATAAGTTATGATATACACTTAGGAATATTGGTATTGTTTCTTTCTCCATGCTCTTAACAATCTAGAAGTCTCAATGTGAGTACATTGCGTCGAGAATAATTGTTAGAAACTTAGGTTAATATATAGGTAATAATCTTTACATCTATCTATAAATATATTACATGAGTATCTATGATTGTTAGCAGTAAGTTTCTGAAATCTAGGCTAGAGTACTTATTCTACAAATCCTGTGAGAATATAGCCTAAAGCCTTATATGAGCGAAACATTTGAGAAATGACACAAGGAAGAAGTAAAAGCCGGATAGAGATATCACACGTCCACTTGCTTGATCACTATGCCATATCCTAAGCGAGAATTTAGGCCCTCTTTGGATCGATATAGCCAAAAATTCAAACCTATGAATTATTTTCCGCTAGTCGCCCCACTGAGCCTTTCATTAGCCCTTCCATAAACCACAATTCCTTTACCCTGTTACAAAAACAAAACAAAATAAAAAAAAATAAATCAACCTACCCAATTTAGAATAAGTCTGAGAATAGAATGATGAAGAAAGAAGAAGAGAAAAACCTGTGTAAACAAAAATTAGTTAGTGCTTCAGAAAATAAAGAAAATAAGTTTCCATCCAAAGAAAAGAAAAATAAAAAAATAGAAATAAAATAAAACTCCAAAAATAGAATAAAAGGGAGTCAAAAGCCAAAGAAAAGAAAAAGAAAAAATATGGCTGGGATGGAAACAAAGTGTAGAAGCAAAAGTAAATAACAAGGTTTCTCTAGTTACATAATATGAAGACTCTATTATCTCGGACTTGTCCTTTTGAATATCCATTTCCTTCCTTCTTAAACCATCTCCTAATCCCCGTAACACCTAATAAAGACCTCTAGCTCAATTAGGAATAGGTTAGTATGATAGTAAGTGGCGGATGTGTTTGATCGACTCCGCTTCTGTGTGTCATTGAGATT
This sequence comes from Coptis chinensis, assembly GCF_015680905.1. Lineage (NCBI taxonomy): Eukaryota > Viridiplantae > Streptophyta > Magnoliopsida > Ranunculales > Ranunculaceae > Coptis > Coptis chinensis. The sequence goes on along the minus strand of NC_141458.1, from coordinate 56,392,297 downwards.
GTAAGGTAAAAGTGTGCCCATCTGCATTAATCGGAGTAGCTTAAACTTGAGTGGAAAAATCAGAGTGTTGTTTCTTGACTATTATTGTGAGAACCTACTTAAAGACGCTTATTCGAAGTTCTCGAGGAAACAAACACGCTAAACATTTTATAGTACTACTCATTGTGTATATGTTTATTGTAGATGATAGATTATTATGCATATATTAACTTAGGTTTTGACTTGGTTATTCTTATTCAATTGCTAGAGAGATGTATAGATAGTTGAGCATGAATAAGGAAACAATAGTTTTATTTTCTTAGTCGTTGTAGTATAGATGAAGTTTGTGAGTACCTTCATGGAAAACTCTCACGAGGCTATAACTTCGTCCACTAGGGAAATTCCTAGTGGTTTAAGGCCTTGTTGCATATGGTCAATGCAATCGCACTCAGCGAAACAAGAGTAGTTAGAACTCCATTTTTGGTCACTTATTCTAATTTCTCATCTTTGCTTGAGGACAAGCAAAATGCTGTTTGGGGGTGGTTTGATAAGAGCCAAAAACTGTAGTTTTAACCCCTTAATAATCATCTTGTTAGACCAATTATGTGAATAATAAGTAAGAGTTAATCTTGATTACGTGTTTTTATGCATTTCGGGCTTCAAAGTCCATTATGTGAAAGAAATGTGCCACTTTAGCGAGATAAAGGAGCAAAAGTCAGCAGAACTTCGAATGCCATATCTTTGGAGTCAGACCTCAGAATTGGGCCTACCTTATGTCAAAACGACCGGCTCGAAAAGAGCTTTGCAATGGTCAAAGCCTTGACCTAATCAGAGGAGCATAAGTGGATGAAAAGTCTGTTGAAGCCGAATCTAGCTGAAGAGGCCTTTTTGGACTGAAAGAATTGGGTTTTGGGCCTGATTCTCTGGCCCAAAACATGGCTCCAAGCCCATGCACGATTTTTGGATTTGGATGTATAAAAACAAAAGCTTAGTTCTTTGTTAATGGTAGATTAATTAGTAGAGAATTAGGGTTCATAGCTTAGAATAGAAAGTAGCCATTAGAATAGCTTCTAGATCTAGATTTGATTGTTTTAATTAAGTTTAGTTTTAATTCAAATTCTTGTCTTAGATTAAAACTATTAGAATCATAGTTCTTCATTAGTATTAATAAATAAATAGCTATTAGTTAATTTCGATTTTTGTCATTTCCATTTCTAGATCTAATTTCAATTCTTGTGTTTATTCCATTTTAGTCATTAAATTAGATTTCATTATTGTTTAATTAAGTAAATTTCAATGCTTTATATTATGTTTAGTTTTAATCTAAATGGGAATGATTGCGTAATGATTCAAGGCTAAACCTCCATTTGAGGGGGTTGAGAAGCCTTGATGAAAGTTTGATTCCGTTTATCGTAGAGTCGTCGTAATTTCTATTCTCTAGGAAATAATTAGTTCACCATGAGAATGGGTTTAATTGTTCACATGCTAGTTATGAATTGGTAGAAATGCCATGTGTAATTAGGGATTAGGAATAACCAATTGTTCGTGGCGAGTTCAATTTGGATTACGACGATTCGTCGGTAGTGGATTAAGTTGAGTTAAGGTGGAATCAATTCCCCTCTAACTCCCTATCATAGAATCAATGTAGTAATTTCATAGTCGTTTATTTAATTGACTAGTTGTATCTTGTGGGTAAGTTGCATCAGTAGTCTAGTTACTTATTTTCGTAAAGCTCTCATTGACTTAAGACTGATTTCTTAGACTTAGAAAACAATCCATGCTAGGGAACTAGGAGTGGAACGAACTTCTTACTCCACTTAGTGCAATTCGCATCGAGAGTAGAAGCTTTGATAAACAAAGGCTCAAAAGTCCAGTTTTAGTTTACTTACGGATTGAATTCATCGTTCATTTCGTAGGTAAACTATTCATTTTACAGTTATCATCCGACTTCGCTTTCATTCCACTAGGCTGCGTCGTAGGAAATCTTGGTGCTTGATTGTGTTTGGATATGTTTTCTGTGATATTTATTTATGGAATGATCCACAACTATTTCGGTTGTTGATATATGATAAACTGCATATTCATACATATGTTTAGATAAAGTCTCGAGTATCTGACTATAAACGACTCAATTTTTGTGTTTGGTGCATTTCCTTTCATTTCCATATATTGGTGAATGCACCATTCAGGTAACCGGGCCCTCCCTATGGAGTGTGTGGCTGTAAGTACCGGATCCTAAGTCCACGTTTCACATAATTCACGTTTTCCACTCTTGCATGTTTTCTTGGTTTTTGAGTCATGTTTCTCTATGGTGTGAATTATGTCTTTACTGCTTATTGTTTTCCTTTATATTAAACCTAATTCATAAAAAAAAAAAAAAAAAAAAAAAAAAAAAAAGTTTAAAGCTATAAAAATAGTAATCTAGCAAGTCTCGGGAATCTGACTTTAAAAGACCCACGTTTTAAAACAAATTTTTACAAACCTGTTTTCAAAAATTTGTTTGGGGGTGGGGTGTTGGTTTTTCCATTCTTGATCACTCAAATTCCTATTCTTACCCCCACCTCGCTCCCTTGAAGAGCAGCTAGATTTCTTCTTGTTTGTTGTTTTGATGTAGTTTTTTTATTATATTTAGTAGATAGGATGTTACGTTGTTAAATTCCGTAGTTAATTTTGACTTTTGTAGTGAAATGTTGTTTGAATGACAATATTAATATAATGTCGTTATTTTCATTGTGCGTGATTGTTTAATGTTGATCCCACCTTCCCAAATTGTTTGGGGGTGGTGTTATCTATTCCAGCATGATTTTATATAAACTTCATTCATTCTACACTCACAACCCACACTACACCTAACTTCCATCACTCACCTTTCACTCCCACGTTTCCCATGTTTCGTCTCATTTATCAATCTTCAGCACCTCGGAGCGCACCTGCGCCCCAGAGGAGCGCACACGCGCCCTACACAATTGTCAGAATTTTGTACAGAGCGCACTCGCGCCCAATTTGAGCGCGACTCGCGCTCAAACACTGGAATTCCAAAATCATCAGAGCGCACTCGAGCCAAGAGCGCACTCGCACCCTGACTTCCGTGGACCAGAAAAATTCCAGTTTTCTGCGGGTTGTTCCCGGGTCATTTGCAGCTGTTCCAGAGCGTAGTTTCGTGATGACATCTCCTACAATAATACCAGAACCGTCTTTCGAAGATTTGTTCCAAAGCACTACTTATGGTGCTTGGTCTTGTGAGGCGATCAAACACGTAGACTGGGAACCGCTTATGGTTCTTGCTAGCATTTGTTCTAGGACTTGCCATGCCAGCTGAAATACAAACCCCATGGTGCTATTGGGTAGATAATATGCATATCCGAGAGATAAGGTAAATTTTTAATTCCATTTAGTGTATGCTTATGTCCCAAGCAATTTAATTCTGTTAACCCCATAATGGGTGGAACTCTTATAGAGTTGCATCAGTTTTTTATTTCCTATATTAGTATGTTCTAACCTTGTTTTGCAGATGTTCCAGAATTTCACGCGTTTCCATGGTATTTTTCTACCCTCTTTATTTAAATGCTTTGAGGACAAAGCATGTTTCTTGTTTGGGGGTGGGCATAGAAACACGTGTAATTAAGGCATCTGTTAGGATATAGATATGTATAATATGCACTTGTTTTCTAGTTAAAATTTCAAAAATTCAAAAAATTCAAAAATAAAAATAAAAAGTTTATGCTATACACTTAGGAATATTGGTATTGTTTTTTTTCTATGCTCTTAATAATCTAGAAGTCTCACATAGCTTTTGCATTAGAATAGTTTTTAGAAACTTAGTTTAATATGTAGGTAATAATCTTTGCATCTATCTATAAATATATTACATGAGTATCTACGATTGTTAGCAGTAAGTTTCTGAAATCTAGGCTAGAGTACTTATTCTACAAATCCCGTGAGAATATAGCCTAAAACCTTATAAGAGTGAAACATTTGAGAAATGACACAAGGGAGAAGTAAAATCCGGATAGAGAAATCACACGTCCACTTGCTTGATCACTAAACCATATCCTAAGCGAGAATTTAGGCCCTCTTTGGATCGATATAGCCAGAAATTCAAACCTATGAATTATTTATTTAATTAAGCCCCTCGAGCCTTTCTTTAGCTTTTCATAAACCACAAATCCTTTACCCTGTTACAAAAACAAAACAAAATAAAAAAAAAAAATCAACCTACCCAATTTAGAATAAGTCTGAGAATAGAATGAGGAAGAAAGAAGAAGAGAAAACCTGTGTAAACAAAAATTAGTTAGTTGCTTCAGAAAATAAAGAAAAGAAGTTTCCATCCAAAGAAAAGAAAAATATAAATATAAATAAAATAAAAACTCCAAAAAATAGAATAAAAGGAGTCAAAAGCCAAAGAAAAAAAAAAAAATATGGCTAAGGATGGAAACAAAGTGTAGAAGCAAAAGTAAATAACAAGGTTCTCTCTAGTTACATAATATGAAGACTCTATTATCTCAGACTTGTCCTTTTTGAATATCTATTTCCTTCCTTCTTAAACCATCTCCTAATCCCCGAAACACCTAATAAAGACCTCTAGCTCAATTAGGAATAGGTTAGTGTGATAGTAAGTGGCAGATGTGTTTGATCGACTCCGGCTTCCTTGTGTGTCATTGAGATTGTAAGGTAAAGTGTGCCCACTGCGCACTAAAGTAGCAAAACTTGAGTGGAAAAATCAGAGTGTTGTATCTTGACTATTATTGTGAGAACCTACTTAAGGACGCTATTCCGAGTTTCAGAAACGGACCTGCTATTGCATTTCATAGTATTACTCATTGTATATATGTTTATTGTAGATGATTGATTATTATGCATATATTAGCTTAGGTTTCGACTTGATTACTCTATATGCATTGCTAGTGAGAGGTATAGTTAATTTAGAGCATGAATAAGGAAACAATAGTTTTATTTCTTAGTCGTTGTAGTATAGATGAAGTTTGTGAGTACCTTCACTGGAAAACTCTCACGAGGCTATAACTCGTCCACTAGGGAATTCCTAGTGGTTTAAGGCCTTGTTACATATGGTTAATGCAATCGACTCAAATAAAAGCGAGAGTAGATAGAACTCCATTTTTGGTCACTTATTCTAATTTCTCATCTTTGCTTGAGGACAAGCAAAATGCTGTTTGGGGGTGGTCTGATAAGAGCCCAAAACTGTAGTTTTAACCTTGTAACAGTCATACTTTTAGACCAATTATGTGAGTAATAATTAAGAGTTAAACGATTCGTGTTTTATGCATTTCAGGCTTCAAAGTCCATTATGTGCATAAATGTGCCACTTTAGCGAGATAAAGGAGCAAAGGTCGGTTACTAAGGAGTTCCGTGATTAAAGGCCAAGATTCAAGAAGACAAAGCCTTTCTAAAGCCCGGTTAAAGCTGAAAAGTCAAAGTCCACGCGGGCAGAAATAGTGCACAAAGTCAACAGAACTTCCGAAGACCATATCTTTGGGCTCAGACCTTGGAATTAGGCCTACCTTATGTCAAAACGACCAGCTCGGAAAGATCTTTCCAATGGTCTAAGCCTTGACCCAATCAGAGGAGCAGAAGTGGATAAAAAGTCTGTTGAAGCGAACTGCAGCTGAAGAGGCCTTTTTGGACTGAAAAAATTGGGTTTTGGGCCTGATTCTCTGGCCCAAAACATGGCTCCAAGCCCATGCACGATTTTTGGATCTGAGAGTATAAAAACCAAAGCTTCACTCTTTGTTAATGGTAGATAGTTAGACCTAGATTAAAGATTAGATTAGTAGCCTCCATTAATTAATTCTAGATCTAGTTTTCCTTAGATTTAATTAGTTTAATTTAATTAGTTTCATATCTTGTTTTTATTTAATTCCTTGAATGATTGTTCGTCATTTAATTAGATAAATAAAATAGTTTTATTATTCAATTTCAATTTTTGTCATTTGCATTTATAGATCTAGTTTAAATTCTTGTTCTTATTTCATTCTTAGTTAATTAATTAGATTTCAATTATTGTTTAATTTAGATTAGTAAAGTTAGAATTTTGATATGATGTGTAGTTATAATTCAATGGGAAATGATGGGTTGATGACTCAAGGCTAAAACCTCCATTAGAGGGGTTGATGAAGCTTTGATGAAAACTTAGTGGTTTAGTGTAGAAGCGTTGTAGAATCTATTCCACTCTAGAAGGTCGTGATTCGCCATGAGAATGGGTGGACGACCTCACATGCTAGTTACTATTTGTAGAAATGCCATGAACACTAGGGATTAGAACTCGAAATTCTTGCCGTAAGAACGTAAGAATCGAGATACAAGAATCTATGCTAGGTTATCAAGTTGGATTCGAGGTGGATTCAATTCCCCTCTAATCCTTTATCTAGATTCAAAAACAATTATATTTCCATAGCATTCGTAGTTTAAATTCAACATATTGCTTTTCATATTGCATCGTAGTATAATTCCCCCTCGTAAAACTCTCATTGACTTAAGACTGATTAATTAGATTAGAAAACAATTCCATGCTAGAGCACTAGGAGTGGAACGAATTTGTTACTCCACTCTATTTCGATAGATTTGAGAGTAGAAACTTTGATAAATTTAGACACGTAAATAAGTTTTAGTTTACTTACGTTTTGATTTCATCGTTCATTTCGTAGGTAAGCTATTCATTATATGTTTTATCAGTATCCCCTAAGGTGCATTGTACAGTAGGACGACCAGGGTCCTTTTACTTAACGATTCTATTATGTTCAGATAACGTGGGAAACTGTTCAGTTAAAAAGGCGTCTTTAGGAATATTTGTTTTACGCCTAGTAGTGCACAACTCTTTTAGAAACTTAGCATGTTGTGGTAACTTTTTAATTGCTTTAAGAAAAGGTAAGTTTATCGTTAGATTTTTAAAAACTTCCCTAATCTCGTCAAAATTTGTATCTTTATTTAACATGGCTAGCCTCTGGGGAAACGGTGGTTTCTCTCTATATTTAGCATATAGATCAACCGGATGTTTAACCTTGGCCTTTTGTCTCTTTGGTTGTGGTTTAACTAGTACTTCTATAGAGGTAGGTTCTTGGTTTCTATTTAGGTATCTAGTAATGTTTCATTTGTTATGACTACTGGTGGTGTAACAATGGGCATAGTTACGGCGTTATCAAACACTTTGCCAAAACGGAGAGTGGTGATGGCATTTAACTCACCTACGTTTCCATTTTCATTACTAGTATTACCAATTACTCCAAAAGATGTGTTTGACATTTTAGGATTAGGTATAGCTTGACCTGGAAACACACCTTTTGGTTGTACTTTCTCTTGGGTTAACTGTTGTAAGAAAAGTTGGATGGATTGTAAAATCTGTTGTTGGGTTTGCATAAAGGCGTTGAAACGATTTGGTTATGGAAGAGTGGTTGTTACAGGTTGAGTGACAGGAACTATGTCACGTTGATTATTAATGGGTGAGTTGTGATAGTTATTATTTACCGGAACGATACCTCTATTAGCATTATAATTATTATTGTTATAATTATTATAATTACCTTGTCCTTGTCCTTGTGATGGTGAAGCTTGGTTGTAATTGTTTGGTGGCCTAACATTTTGATTATTATACCTTGGAGGTGTAACTTGTTGATTATTTCTCCAATTGAAGTTGGGATTTTGTCTCCAAGGGGCGTTAGGATTAGAATAGCTATTAATGGAGCAAACATTATCTAGTTGTGATGGTTGTTGTTCATAGGCAAGAGGACAATATGAGTCGGGATGCTCAGGACTTAAATAGAAATTACATGGAATAGAGTTGACATTCATGACAGGGGTAGGCTTTTGTTGAACATAAATAGCTTCTACCTTTTTAGTGAGGGATTCAATTAGAGTTTTAAGCTTAGGATCGGATTTAACCTCAAACATACTGGTAGCCTTAACTGTTGAAGAAGAAATAGTGGAGCGGGGGATATCATCACTACCCCGATAAGTGCTCAAAAAGTGCTATTTAACCCTCGATTATGCCTCTTGTTCAACCATCTTAGTGGACTAATAGTGTTTATAAGTTATGTTTTAAGATTCTACAGGTGAAAAAGACAGTTTTGTAGAATATTAGAGAAAATGGGGTAAAACGAAGCAATTCGGAGCATGAAGGATCACATGGGAGGCCTGTGGACAATCATGGAGAAGGCAAAGGAATTGGAGCTATTAAAGATGCGACTTGGACCTATTTTAAGGCTATTTGGAAGCCTAAGGCCAAAGGATTCGTTGCTTGGACCAAATCCCGCAAAAGAGGATAGAAGGATAGAGCGAAGTAAGAGAAAATCGGCTTATCGCGGGACGATGGATCGGCGTCGAGGCGATTGATTGCGTCTCGGGGATCGATCGTCAGCGTCGAGACGCATTTATTAAGTCTGGGACGCATGAATAATGCGTCGAGACGCATGTCTTGTAGCCAATTCCTTACCGGTTTTGAAGAGGCGAAGTTGGACTCGAAAGAAGTCTATTTGTATTAGGAAACAAATGACGGTTTGGAATGCTTCTAGAGCTCATTGTAACCCCTATAAATAGAGGACCTAAGTGCCTCATATAATTTGCCAATTTACTTATATTCTTGTCTCCAGAACTTGAGGCAGAGAGAGATTAATAATAAAAGATCGGTTTTAACTAGCTGAGTCTTAATAAATTAGTCTTTCTAGTCTTATGTTCTTCGACTCTTCTTCTTCTCGTTCTTCGTGTTCTTCCTTCTATATGGAAGGCTAATCTTCTCCTTCAAGGGAGGAGATGAAGCCGGTGCTTAAGGTTTAATGATTCTTCTGGTTTATGGTGTTCTTCAATCAGGTTAGTTCTTTATGTTTTTAGTTATTAGTTCCATTGCCCACACCAGGGGATGGAAGTATAGATTAAGGTTTTTATTTATTACAATTGAATATCATGCTAGTTTAGGGTTTTATTTATTACAATTGAATATTTGCTAGTAACATCCTTTTATTTATTGCAATTGAATATAATGCTAGAATAGAGTTTTATTTATTGTAATTGAATATTATACTATTATTTCTACTTTTCTTCTAATTGTTTGTTTTAGATGGTGATTCCTTGTGTTTTGAATGGTGATTCATTGAATAGTTGCCCAAGCTCACATAAAAGGAAAGAAGATACTAGTAACATGAACATAGGAACAACCTTAAGTAGAGTTAATTGTTTAATGATGTTTCACCTAAAAGGCATCGGCACTTCGATTCGATTGCCCGATTGTAGTCTACTTGGAGAACAACATGAAGCAAAAAGTCATTGAATCAAAAGCATTGGTGGATTTGAATCTCTTGAATCTATATCTCTCATATTCTATCCTTATTTCCAATTCTTAGCTTTAGTATAAGTTTAGTTAGTTTAGTTTAGTTTAGCATTAGAATCTACAATATCTATAATCATAGTTTTTAATCCCTCAAACCCCCTTTCCAGTCCTGTCCTTCATATAAACATACACTTAAAAGTGGAACGATACCCTAGTCATCCTTTACTTATTGAGGAATAATTAGGTTTTGATATGCTTCTCTTTTGTTCAATGACCATACCACATCTCACACACAAAAAGAGGCTGGTCAAATGGCGCCACTGCCGTTTTAAGTTGTTTATGTTTAACGTTTTCTTTCAAAATTAGAATTTTGGATCTTGAGGTAATTTTAGCCGCATCATCCATCCTTTTAAGAAAGAAAGAAGCTTGAAGGACATCTCGAAGACAAGATCTACCATCCAGGTTAGTCGAATCTTCATTCTTTTTATTGCTTTCTTAGTATAGTTGCATCATAGTTTAGTTTTATTGCTTTCTAGTATAATTGCATTTAGGATCTTTTCAACAATTGAAGTTGTAAGCCAACACAGCGAAATATCAAACTCTAGTGTTTCTTGTCTGAATCTTGACAAACGGACTATCGTCTGTGGGATGTGGTACTTAAGCAATCCAAGTGATTCACCATAACCCTAGAAGACACAGCTTTAGACAACGGGCGAGATACTAGCTGCAAAGCCCAACCAAGTTGAAGAAAAGTAGTTTTGCATATTAGTATAATTTAGAATAGTTGCATATTAGTTTAATTGCATTCAAGCATAATAGGATAGTTTTCATCATCTTCGCATAGCAAGAATACTAGACAGGATTGATATAATGGCCGAATGCAATGATGGAGGTGTTTTGGACACCAATAATCCTGAAGCTATCCCACCCATGCAAGCACAACAGAGGAAGAAATTGAGCGATTTCTATTCGCCAATCATTGGAGACCCACCGAGCAGCATTGTTTTTCCAGAAACAGAAGCTAACCAGTTTGAGCTTAGAGCATCAATAATCTCTATGCTTCCAAAGTTCAACGGTTCAAACAATGTTCAGCCTTATGTTCACATGAACAAATTTCTATCAGTCCTCAGAACTTTCAAGAACCAGAATATCAGGGATGAGAGTATCAAAATCATTTCGTTCCCCCTCTCACTCGAAGGTAAAGCATCCGAATGGTTAAGCGCCGCGACCCGATCAATTCAATAGACAACTGGGAGAAGTTGAGAACAAAGTTTATGAACAAGTTCTACCCACCCCTGAAGGCGGATGCCATGCGACAAGCCATCAACAATTTCAAATGGAAGGTGATGAAGAAGAATATCATCAAAGATGGGAGAAATTCAATAATCTGCTAGTCTCATGTCCATATCATGGATATGATAAGAGCACACTTGCTCATTTTTCTATCGAGGACTCTCGATGATGAACAAGTAGATGATCTGATCAATGCACAAAGGCAAGTTTACATCGATGGATGGAGAGGAAGCTTACAACTTTCTCGAGAATTTAGTGAAGAAAACACAATGGTGGACTACTAGCAACGAGGATGTCGCTAGCATGGAGGGGGAGCCAAAGCAATTTGGCTACCAAGCACATGAACAATCAGATCAAGAACTGAAGTCTACATTGGCCAGCCTGGCCACCAGCATTGAAACTCTGAGTAAGAAATTTAATCAGTTCTCTATGAGTCCCTCCAAGTTTAACAAGTCTCAAGCTAAATCTCTCCCAGTCATGCAAGCTAGCCAATACTGCGAAGTCTGTTCGGACACTTCTCATGCAACTCTAGAATGTCCTGGTTACTATGAACATGCATCAGTTGGAGAGTACAATATAAACTCATTTCAGAGGCCCAACCAAGGTGGTAATAACTTTCAAGGTAATTATTGGAGACAGAATGCTGGACCCCCTGGTTCTCAAGATCAAAGTTATATTCCACAGACAAGTCAAGTTTCACAGTTGGTCCCTCAACAACAATTATACTCTTAACAAAATTCCAATACAAGTGGAGAGTTAGTGCCTGATCCTAGGAGAAATTATGCCGACACCGCCTTGACTGGAGAATGCAATTACTTTGCTATCACTGAAAAATCAGAAGTTTGAAAGTGTTCTAGAGCTTCTTGCAGTCTCGGCTCAATCTCCAGCAATCTCGGGCAAGTCAATGTTCTAGAATGGAGTCTCTAGAGGCTAAGGTCGACCTAACTCACCTTTGCTTTGTCTGTAAAGACACAAGCCACTCAACCTAGCATATTGGAACCAATATTGAAGAGTGAAGATGTATGCCACATTGGGACAACTTCTAGTACTGATCACCTCCATGATCATGTCAACTCAGTTACTACTCTCAGATCAGGATTGAAGATAGACAACAAGGTTGACTTACCTTCTCATGATGACATTGCTACAGAGCAATCAGTCAAGATTTCAAATGAAGTTCGAAAAGAAGTGGGGGAAATCCTTTCCACTCCTAATTGTTAAGATGAACAAGACAAGATATGCAAGAATGCCAAAGAGAAAGAAGAGCAAACACATGCTGATGAGTTTGTACCAAAGGCACCTTTTCCTATGTTTTTTGCTCAAAGGAAAAAGGACAAGCAATTTTTAGAGATGAAGGAGGCATTTGAGAAAGATAACATCAATATCCCCTTTCTTAAAGAAATCAAGCAGTTGCCATCATATGCCAAATTCTTGAAGGATGCATGCAACATAAAGAGAAGTACTCATGTTCCAAAGCGAGCATTTCTAGGTAGACAAACAACATCTATTATCCATCAGCAAGCTCCAGTCAAGCTCAAAGATCCAAGAAGTCCTACAATATCATGCAGGATAGGAGAAAAATTCATGGGTAATGCTCTCTTAGACCTTGGTGCTAGTGTTAATCTCTTGCCATATCATGTGTACCAAGCGTTGGGCCTGGAAAACCTAAAGCCTACACAAGTCAAATTGAAGTTAGCTGACCACTCTACCAAGATTCCCGGAGGCATAGTTGAGGATGTTCTTGTTCAAGTAGCTGATTTCTACTATCCGTGGATTTCATTGTAATAGACACCAAGGAGGCCTTTGATAAAATTCCAATTATTCTAGGTCGACCTTTCCTCGCTACCGCATAAAAGTTTTGATAAATTGTCACAATGGTGAAATGAAGATCAACTTTGGTAAGATGTCCATGGACATAAATATCTTTCACCTGTTGCATAAGGATTGTGATAACACCGAAGGTGGAGAGGTGTACTTCCTTGATAGCATGATACAAGAATCCTTCCCATTCGAAGATACAATTGAGAGTGCTCAATCTCTGAAAAACTGTGATGAACACGAGAACCCCACCACGAGGCGTTGCTAGCCATGTTCTTAGAATCTATGCAGAAAATTCAGGATTTAAGTGAGCATAATGGAAAATTGACAGAGAGAGTATCATATTTTGATAAGATGAACTCTACATTTAAGGATGAACAACAGACTTCTACCCAGAAAAATCAGTTACTAGAGAATCAGCTTAAAGAAGTTTTGGAAAAACAACAGAATCTAGAAACTGAAATGAGTCTTCTAAAGCAGAAAGTGAACCATATTGATAAAGAGAATTGCACTGTTGAAGCTTCTTCTACACCATCATTGTCTGAACAAGAGAAGTATGTGAACCAGTCTACTGCCCACCCTGAGCGTAGTCAGCCAGACATCCATTATCATCACTGTGGTGGTAAAGGGCACATAATATACTATTGTCCTATTAGAAAGAGAGATTTTCGTCAACCTTCTACACAGGGGAACCACAAGGCCTATCACACAATCATCAGACCTGAAATAGTTCAAGGTAGAGAAGCAACTTCACCAACAATCTTTCCAGCATATCAAGGAGTATTTTTGATGACCCACAAGGTGAGACCTCCTCGCCCTCCAAACATTCGTCAGATTTGGGTGAGAAAATCTGATCTCCTCACTCCAAATTGATAATGCATGATATAAAGTCTTGAGAATCTGACTTTAAAAGACTCACATTACGTCTTAGGGATCTGACGTAAAAAGACCTAAAAATTTGGCATCAATGGTAACATCTTCCCTTTTTCTCATTCATTTCATTTACTTAATTTCTATACATTGAGGACAATGCATATGTTAAGTTGGGGAGGGTGTACTTGAGAAATGAATTTCGAAAATTAGTTTTCACAAACAAAAATATTTTTGTTTCTATATCAGCAGCATGAGAAAAATGAATTTTAATGATGAGTCTGGGATATATATTTTATACTGCTTAGTGTTGAGTTTGATAGATAGTTGATATTATTGATTTCATTACCGCTTAGACTATTTATTATGCTTAGACATAGTTCCTGTTGATAGAATTCTTTATCAAGGCACCACCATAGTACTTGGTCAGTTTTGTGTACTTTTGCTAGAAGAGAGATTTAAACCCCTAGTAAACTGGAAGTAGAGTTTTTTGACTTAGCCTGTGAGACTTGAGCTTTATACCCATTTTTTGGAGAGTTCTTACGAGAAAAATCCGAGTCTTAGTGACTCAACATCTTTCAGTTCTTTATGTCGTTGTAATATAGTCTCATTATTTTGTTGATTTGGTTAATCACGAAGTGACATCAACTGGGGAGATAGCCATTAGGTCTTGTAGTCTATTCGAAACAGAGTATCATACTGATAAGTCAAGTAGTAAACCCATTCAGCCTTTATCCCACCTAGTTGGACCATCATGTTAAACCCTTTTGCGCCTTATAATAAGCCATTTTCTTTCATAAAACCTTCTACCCTTTACCCAACTCCAGACAAGGAGTATAGCCAAAATCTTTATCAGCCATACCCATATGTTTTTGAGAATACGAGGGGCCCAAGGAGGAAGAAAGAGCACAAAAGGAAGATTACAAGGAAATATCAGAGAGATACAATGAAGACCATCATTCTGTTCAAAGTGAAAGAAGCTAGTGGAAAACAAGTATATCTAGTATTAATCAAGGATATACCACTGAGTTTAAAAAAAAAAAAAAAAAAAAAAAAAAAAAAAAAAAAAAAAAAAAGCAGAATGGATGGAAAAGCTAAGACAAAGGAAGAATTTTTCTGCAATACAAAATTTAAAGAAATCTTCCAAAGAAAGAAGCAAAAAACCGTAGTGTTTTTCAGAAACAACCTTAGAATCCTTTTTACCTTTCCTTCATAAACCAAAACCCAAGCCAAGTTACAACCCATGGCTTATCACTACAGTATGGTACGAAGTCTAGAATAGGTGAGAGGATGCTAAAGTGAAAGACCCGACACTTCATATGTGATTGACATTCTTTCCATGAGACTACTTTTATTCAGAAGTCTGTTTTTCAAGGTAGTATGTGGGATATTCATATGCATTATTCTTTTCCCCACATACATGAGGTAAAATAGTAGACCATCTTCTGAGAGATTCTTTGTTGAGAGTATAACTAGTGAGGATTGAAAGTCGAGATTTATCTGTCTAAAGGTAAACTAGGGATTCCGTTTCTTGGATAGGAGAGTATGGAAAATTGACTAAGTACACACATAAGCCTTGATTAAGAATTTTTGTCAATTTTTACTATCTCCCATCATAATCTATGAGTCTTTGCAGCAATGTAGTTAGCAATGGAGACCGTCTGTTGGAGTAAGCACTAAGTAGGTAAGGAATTTCCCTCTCTGAAAAATATCATCATTCTTGAACATGTTATTGATTGATTTTGTGGGTATATCACCTGAAAACCCTCACGAGACCATAACTCGTCCTTTCTGGGGAACTTAAAGGTTTAAAGCCTTGTTGCATATGGTAAATGCAATCGCGATGCCTGTGAAAATGAGTTAGGATTTTATTTTTGTTCTTAGGATGTGATTTTGATCACTTATCTATATTTTTATCTTATTTGCTAAGAGACTAGCAAAAGGCTAGTTGGGAGTTGTGATAAGTGCTCAAAAAGTACTATTTAACCCTCGATTATGCCTCTTGTTCAACCATCTTAGTGGACTAATAGTATTTATAAGTTATGTTTTAAGATTCTACAGGTGAAAAAGACAGTTTTGTAGAATATTAGAGAAAATGGGGTAAAACGAAGCAATTCGGAGCATTAAGGATCACATGGGAGGCCTGTGGACAATCATGGAGAAGGCCAAGGAATTGGAGCAATTAAAGATGCGACTTGGACCTATTTTAAGGCTATTTGGAAGCCCAAGGCCAAAGAATTCGTTGCTTGGACCAAATCCCGCAAAAGAGGATAGAAGGATAGAGCAGAAGAGAGAAAATCGGCTTATGCATGCGGGGCGATGGATCGGCGTCAGACGCATTGATTGCATCTGGGGCGATAGATCGGCGTCGACGCATTGATTAAGTCTGGGACGATGAATAATGCGCCCGGGACGCATGAATCGACACTATAGCCAATTCCTTCTCGGTTTGAAGGCGAAGTTGGACTCACGAAAGAAGTCTATTTGTATTAGGAAACAAATGGACGGTTTGGAATGCTTCTAGAGCTCATTGTAACCCCTATAAGAAGAGGACCTAAGTGCCTCATGTAATTTGCCAATTCACTTATATTCTTGTCTCCATAACTTGAGGTAAAGGAAGAGAGAGATTAATAATAAAAGATCGGTTTTAACTATTTGAGTCTTAATAAATTAGTCTTTCTAGTCTTATGTTCTTGACTCTTCTTCTTCTCGTTCTTCGTGTTCTTCCTTCTATATGGAAGGCTAATCTTCTCCTTCAAAGGGAGGAGATGAAGCCGGTGCTTAAGGTTTAATGATTCTTCCGGGTTTATGGTGTTCTCAATCGGGTTAGTTCTTTATGTTTTTAGTTATTAGTTCCATTGCCCACACCAGGGGATGGAAGTATAGATTAAGGTTTTTATTTATTACAATTGAATATCATGCTAGTTTAGGGTTTTATTTATTGCAATTGAATATTTTCTAGTAACATGCTTTTATTTATTGCAATTGAATATAATGCTAGAATAGAGTTTTATTTATTGTAATTGAATATTATACTATTATTCTCTACTTTTCTTCTAATTATGTAGTGTTTTAGAGTAAGGGAAGTATTCCTTGTGCTTGCCTTAGATGGTGATTCATTGAATAGCTGCCCAAGCTCATATAAAAGGAAAGAAGATACTAGTAACATGAACATAGGAACAACCTTAAGTAGAGTTAATTGTTTAACGATGTTTCACCCAAAAAAGGGCGCACTTTCGATTGCACGATTGTAGTCTACTTGGAGAACAACATGAAGCAAAAAGTCATTGAATCAAAAGCATTGATGGATTTGAATCTCTTGAATCTATCTCTCTCATATTCTCTCCTTATTTCCAATTCTTAGCTTTAGTATAAGTTTAGTTAGTTTAGTTTAGTTTAGCATTAGAATCTACAATATCTATAATCATAGTTTTTAATCCCTCAAACCCCCTTTCTAGTCCTGTCCTTCATATAAACATACACTTAAAAGTGGAACGATACCCTACTCATCCGTTACTTATTGAGGGATAATTAGGTTTTGATACGCTTCTCTTTTGTTCAACGACCATACCATATCTCACACACAAAAAGAGGCTGGTCACCCCCCTCAGTTATTATTACGCTTTGTTTGATCTTTTAAAAACCTATACGCATCTGAGGCTCCTTTATTGAGGAAACTACCCCCATTCATTATATCAAGGACCTCTTTGTAATGGTGTAAAAGCCCCTTGAAAAAGGCACGAACTAATGTGTCTTTCGCAAGGTTTTGGTGTGGACACTCTATAAGAAGATCAAACGATTCCAGGCCTCTGAAAAGGATTCATGAGGATTCTAGCAGAAAAAATGAATCTTGTAAAGCATTTCATCTGTATTCAGTGGTGGGTAAAACTGTTCTATAAACAATTGAACAAGTTTGGCCCATGAGTCCACAGAATTAGGCGCTTGGACAGTTAACCAAGACTCCGCCTTTAACGGCTAGGGTGAAAGGAGACACTCTCAGTTTAATTTGTTCTGCACCTACCGTAGGATGATGGAATGTGGTAAGAACTTGTTCAATCCTACGCATATGCTGATAAGGCTTCTCATGGTCTAACCCATGAAAAACTGGTAACAAATTAAATATATTCGGGGGGATTCAGAAATCCCCCACTAGGTCTGCAAGAACGATGCAAGATTTCGGGCTATCGTTCAAGGCTTTGCAAAATTCAGAGAGAGGAGTCTCTCTTTCTTCAGGCATTGATTCAGGTGTAGTGTGTGTATACTAGATAGGTGTGTGCGTTGACGTTCACGATAGATCACGTTAGTCGTTTTTTCCTTACCTGACCTTAATCTCATGCAAGGCTAAGTCCATAGTTAAAGAAAACGTGACAACAGTCAAAACAACCTTGATATGCTAGAATAAATCCTCTAACAGAAGAGGTGAGGAGTGGAAGGAGTACTTGAATGTCTCCTTGCTACGTGTTAGAATAGCGTCTTGTATACGCGATTTCAGTGTATTCAAGCAGATAACAACACTGAATAACTTGAACAAATGAAAGTTTGAACTAACTGTTGTGAAATCAAGCTTATTGGAAGAGAAGAGGCGTGACGTGCTTGGATTTAGCCTAAATAGGGCTCGGGGTGCGCTCTTACCTTGGACGATGTCCAAGCACTTTAGCACGGGGTGCGCTTCTTTTTGGTCTGAAATGGGCGTGGGGCGCGCTCTTGCCTTGGACGATGTCCAGGCACCTTAGCGCGGGGTGCGCTTAGAATTTGGCTAAGAAGGGCGCGTGGCGCACTCTTTGTATTTCTGCGAAAAAAAATTAGTTTTTGAACCAAACAAACACAGTTAGAACCAAACAAAGGTGGGTAGGTTTAATGGGATTTTGGTAGGATTAACAATACTAAAGGAAATGAATTTAAACAAAACTAAGATAGCAGTGACGCCATTTGATAAACGTAAAAAGTATAGTTTTACCTAGACTTAACTAATTAAACACAAGAATAAGTAAAACGGTTAAATTTTAATCTAATGTATCAAAGTTTTACTCTCATTATCAATGCAATAGAAGGAGTAGAGAATTCGTTCCACTCCTTGTTACCGTTTAAACGTAAAGATTTTATAGTTCATTAATTCTAACAAAAGCGATGAGAGTAATGAAATGAAATTATGCTAAGATGGTGATTTAACTAATTTAAATGTTATGATTTAAACTATGACAATTAAATATCTGATGTGAATATGGGAAAGAATTAGGAGAATTTGATTCCACCTTTATTCGACTTAATAAACTAGCATAGAATTTGTTGTAATCTTAATCTTTACGTTTTCACGTAAAAATGCGTTTTCCGCGTAAAAAGGTTGGGTATTTCTAATCCCTAATTATTCATGGCAATCTCTACCAACTAATAATTAGCATGTGAAACAATTAAATCCATTCTCATGGTGAACTAATTACTTTTTAGAGTGGAATAGATTATTACAACTATTTCTATGCTAACACAATCAAGTTTTCATCAAAGCTTCCTCAAACCCCTCTAATGGAGGTTTTAGCCTTGATTCATCAAGCTATCATTCATAGAATAAAGACAATAAGAACAAGACATTATTGAAAGAATAATAATTGCTTTATTAATCTAATTCAAAGTGTCTAATGATTCTAAAGCGTATTAAAACTAAGTCTTGACTAATTAATTAAATCTAATTTATATTATGGATGTAATCTAGGATAGGATAAGAGTTTGGCCTTAGTCCTCTTTATATAGAAGAGGCTAGGTCTACAAATTCGTGCATGGGCTTTGGAGCCATGTTTTGGGCCATAAAATTAAGCCCAAAACCTCGTTACTTCGATCCACAAAGGGTTTTCTCTCTGGAAATGGCTTCAATAGCCTTTTCTTCCACTTCTACTACTCCGATTTTATCAAGGCCTAGATCATTAGAAAGCTCGTTCCGAGCCAATCGTTTTGACATATGGTAGATCCAATTCCGAGGTCTGAGTCCAAAGATACGGCCTTCGGAAGTTTTGCTGATTTTTATGCACTATTTCTGCCCGCGTTAACTTTGACTTTTCAGCTTTGACCGGGCTTTAAAAAGACTTTTTCTCCTTAAATCATGGCCTGTAATCATATAACTTCTTAGCAACCAACCTTTGCTCCTTTATCTCGCAAAAGGAACACATTAATGCACATAATTGACTCTAATGCCTGAAATACATAAAAGCACATAGACAACACTAACTCTTATTTCTTAATCACATAATTGGTCTAAAAGAAATATTGTTAAGGGGTTAAAACTAAAGTTTTGGGCTCTTATCAGTTACTCACAAAGTTGTTACTCCATATCACCCACAGATGAGTGGCCAAGTGGAAGTCTCCAATAGAGAGATAAAGTCCATTATGGGAAAGCTGTCCAATCCATCAAAAAAGACTGGTCTCTCCATTTATCGGATGCCTTGTGGGCATACCGAACGGCATTTAAAACACCTATAGGGATGTCTCCTTACCGTATCATTTTTGGAAAACCTTGTCATCTGCCCGTTGAACTTGAGCATCATGCCCTATGGGCCATCAAAAACCTCAATTACAATATCAACGTAGCAGGCAAGAAACGAAAACTGCAATTAAACGAGCTTGAGGAGATTCAGAGTGATGCTTATGATCTCTCGAAATCCTATAAAGCTAATATGAAAAGAGTGCACGACAAGCACATTTTGTGTAAAGATTTCAAAATTGGACAAAAAGTTTTACTTTACAACTCTAAACTACACATTTTTCCTGGTAAATTGAAAACACGATGGTCTGGTCCTTTCATTGTGTCTGCTGTGACCCATTATGGGGCAATCTCGTTGCTTAATCCACAAGATAACAACGAATTTCAAGTAAATGGACAACGCCTCAAACATTACCACGAGTTACGCTCCCCAACTGTTGAACATACTCTTCTTAAGGATCCGGTCTATATAGACTAGATGTTTCATTTGACGTTCTCAATCTTGTTTTTTTTGTAGAGGGTACGCCATTTTGGTAGCTGGGCCATCTTCTATTTTATGATCTTAAAAGTTCTTTGAAGTATGTGGTTGCAAGTGCTGGAGCCGTAGTCTACAAAAACTTTATTTCAGAACTGAGTATAAATGTATTCTGCAATGCGACCAAACGCGTTCTGGCGGCAAGCGATGGGTACCAAAAATTTCACCTCCTTCCTTCTCTTCTCTTTTCTATTATCTGCCTCGCGAACTTCAGCTAATCATTTGGTATAAGTCTCAATCATCATGAATAGGTAATGGTCGTAGTACTTTTGCTCGTAAGCGGCGTGCCACGAAGGATGAGGTGGTGTATACATTGTCAACACCATTACGTCGGTCTAGACTTCCTATCCAATACTAGCGGTATAAGGTATACTTTTGTCGACACCGGTACCGCGGGATAAACTTCGCCGCCCGCCATTTCTCCCGCGGGTTGGGAATCATCTTAAGGATCGATGTTAAAAGACTCACAAACGCGTCTTGAGGATCGGCGTTAAAAGACTCACATTGTAGATATGTATATATTGTAGTCTTTTAAAATTCCCATTGCATTAAAAGGTGTGCACGTAGAGATTCGTGTTCAACCTCGGATGTTGCCTACTTGGAACAAGTACGGGTAATGGATTCCACCAGGCCAACCCCTAGAATTGGTTACTTTGAGTTCCCTTTGGGTCGGTTTAAAGATAGCCTTATGTAATAAGGGCAATATTATTAGGAGCGGTAGAGTGCCAGATCGGGATGGTGCCATCCTACCCCTAAGCCCATAATACATAAAGGTGAAAGCCACGGTCTGGCTGGATTGGGTTTTGCTCGGAGCCGACATGACAGTTGCCTAAGAATTTAGATGGTGACTCTTACGGACATCGGTGTTGTTCACATTAATCTCCCTTGTATAGAAATAAAACCATATAAAAAAAAATTGTTCATAAATAAAACATCCCTCCTTTTCAAAAATTCTTGTGGCTTTTGAGAAATAATCATATAATTGGATGCCATTTTTTTTGTGCCGATCATTTCGATAGCTCATTTATCTAATTCGAGTCGAACAAGTCATGTGTGAGAGTTTACATTTTTTAGGCTTAAATTGGACTTTAGGCTTGATTTGGGCTTGGAAAAGTTTTTGGGCCCAACCAAATCTCGTGATTCTAGGCCCATGTATGAACCGAGACACCTCTCCCATATGTCACCATTTCTTTTTTCGTCTTCCCCAAAAATCTGGATCTAGTTCCCTCTCATTTGAGCCTCGCGAGACAACACACCACGTTAAATTTGAGTCTGTGGCGAGACCACCACAGTTTGGTTTCAAATTCCCTTCCGTCAGCAACTTCCAATTCTTCTCCTCATCTCAAATCAATATCCATCCTCTTTCTGCGATCACATATGGCCGGAAACAGGCGAATTTTGGTGGAAAGAAATTTTGGGTCCCTATTTGAAAATGGGATGTGTGCTCCATTTGTTGATACGGAAATACACTCTAGAGGATGGGAGTATCTCTTGTGTGCTAATGGCGGGCTATATTCAACGGATTTGGTGTTGAAGTTCTATAACAATGGTGGCTTTAATGGTGACCATTTTTGGGTCACCATCGACGGCGTGCGACTCCAAGTCACACCCTCCTTGATCTCTGGGATCATGGGAATACCTCTGATCGACCATGTACTGACTCATCAATAGTCCATGTATCCACGGACTTACGACCTAATGCTCGACACGTTAATTGAAGGTGAGTATAATATGGATGGGAAATGTGTGTATCAACGTTCTGTGCGGCAGAACCAGCTTGCCGTGACTCAATGGCTAGGTCAGAATGTCATTGGCACCTCTAAGCCATCTGACATAAACAAGACATTTCTGCACCTACTCTGGGTTCTCTATGAGTGAAAGGGTAACCTCTGCATCGTAACCTTTCTATTCGACATCATTACGCATGCCACACTCAGGTCAGCCCCTCTTGCCGTCATTGTCACACAAGTCATGATTAATTTGAGTTTTTTGTCTGCCACCCCATTAGTCCCTATCTTTGCTATATGAGAATATGAATGTTTTCAAGAAGTGCATACTGTCCCCATGGGAACCCACAACACCAATGGGAGTTGAACACGATAACTTTGGTTCAACTCACCCACCCTTATTTAATGAGGCTGCTATGAGCAAGATGAGACATCCTATGGATGCCTTACGCGCTATGAACAGTGGCATGAGAGACATGTATACTCGCCATGTATCGATGGAACATACCATGGGCGAGTTCAGGGAGGATATGACCACTCTCCACTAGTCGCTGACAGACACCATGGGTGAATTTCAGCAACAAATGCGAACTTCCATGAATGCATTACAGGATCATATGACTACTCGCCATAACCAGTTCCAGCGAATGCTCATGGCAAACCAACACCAGTTTCAAGCTCAGGTGATGGATACTCTAGGCAATATCCAGGAGCAGTTAGCCTCCATGGGAGCTCATACTGCACGCCGTCGCAGGACTCCTGGTTCATCTTCAGTAGCCCCTGAGGATTCTCAGTAGACATTTTATTTTCTAGGACTTATATTTTATTTATGTCGGATATTTTATTTACATGTTTGCATTTTTATATTCCACCCTAGTATGTCTTTTATTTCCTATATTTTCCAAAAATTTTGCCTTGTCAAATATTATATTAGATCTTATATATCTCCAATATTATATTATATATAGATAGAAACATATATAATAATAATAGTAATATATATATATATATATATATATATATATATATATATATATATATAATTTTTGACGTCACTTAATGATAAACATAAAAATAAATAGTTTTACTCACAAATACAATTATGCATAGGTAAGTAAAACTAGAACTAAACTTTACTCGGTGTTTATCAAAGATTATTCTACTCTCGATTCTATCGAAATAGAGTGCAGTAAAAGATTCGTTCCACTCCTAGTTCGTTAGTATTCAATGCTTTCTACGACTATCGGTCTATCTAAAGTTAATGAGAGTAATGAGGGGAATTTATACTACGATGTGAATTCATATAACAAGATACACTAATTCAAACTACGAAATTTCTAAATTGACTATAGGATAAAGAATTAGGGGGGATTAATTCCACCTTAACTCGACTTAATCAACTAACAAAGATTCGTCGTGATCCAAATTTCAATGCTTTCGCATATCAAAATGGTAATTCTAATCCCTAATTATACATGGCAATCTCTACCAATTAATAACTAGCATGTGAAGCAACCAAACCCATTCTCGTGGTGAACTAATTACTTTTTAGAATTGAATAGATTATCACGACGATTTCTAAGTGAACAAAGATCAAGCTTCATCAAGACTTCTTCAACCGCCTCTAATGGAGGTTTAGCATAGAATCATTATGATATCATTTCCAATCGAAATTGAACAAGACATAATATAAAGATTCTAATCAATAATTCAAAACTAAATCAACAACTAAGAAATGATTAACAACTAAGTAATTTAATTTAGAGCTAAATACTTTAATAACTCAAAACCGAAATTATGAAGAACTAACTATTTTTATTAATCTAATAAAGAATTAACAATCATTCAATAATCTAAATTAACACAAGGTAATAGAAAACTAATTAAATTAATGTAAAAACTAGAGCTAGAATTATTCTCTAATGGCTATTTTCTACCAAACCTAATTGATGCTTAAGAGTTAAGTCTTGTGTGTTCAAATGGAGGAGACCAGATCCACATTTTTGTGCATGGGCTGAGGAGCCATGTTTTGGGCCGGAAAATCGAGCCCAAAACCTAATTTCTTCAGTCCACAGATCTTTTTCCAGCCGTATTTGACTTTAGCTAAATTTTTGTCTACTTTTGCTATTCTAATTTAGTTAAGGCTTAGACCATTGGAAAGCTCTTTCTGAGCTGGTCGTTTTGACATAAAGTAGGCCCAATTCCGAGGTCTGAGTCCAAAGATATGGTCTTCGGAAGTTCTGCTGACTATTGTGCACTACTTCTGCCTGCGTTGACTTTGACTTTTCAGCTTTGACCAGACTTTAAAGAGGCTTTTTCTCCTTGAACCTTGGACTTTAATCACATCACTTCTTAGCAACCAACCCTTGCTCCTTTATATCGCCAAAGTGACACATTTCTGCACATAATTGACTCTAAAACCTGAAATACATAAAAACACGTAATCAGCATTAACTCTTATTTATTACTCGCATAATTGGTTTAAAAGGATTATTGTTAAGGGGTTAAAACTACAGTTTTGGGCTCTTATCAAACCACCCCCAAACAGCATTTTACTTGTCCTCAAGCAAATATTAGAAATTAGAATAAGTGACCAAAAATGGAGTTCTAACTACTCTCGTTTCGCCGAGTTGCGATTGCATTGACCATATGCAACGAGGGCCTTAAACCACTAGGAATTCCCTAGTGGACAAGTTATAGCCTCGTGAGAGTTTTCGAGTGAAGGTACTCACAAACTTCAACTATACTACAACGACTAAGAAATAAAACTATTATTTCCTTATTTATGCTCCTAATTATCTATATATCTCACTAGCAATGAATAAAGAATAATCAAGTCGAAACCTAGGCTAATATATGCATAATAATCAATCATCTACGAATAAACATATATACAATGAGTAATACTATGAAATGCACTAGCAGGTCCGTTTATGAAAACTCGGAATAACGTCCTTAAGTAGGTCCTCACATAAATGTCAAGACAAAAACCACTCTGATTTTTCCGCTCAAGTTTCGCTACTCCAGTGTATAGTGGCCACACTTTACCTTACAATCTCAATGACACACAAGGAAGCCGGAGTCGATCAAACACATCTGCCACTTACTATCACATTAACCTATTCCAAATTGAGTTAGAGGTCTTTATTAGGTGTTGCGGGGATTAGGAGATGGTTTAAGAAGGAATGAAATGGCTATTCAATAAGAAAAAGTCTGAGATAATAGAGTCTTCAAATTATTTAACTAGAGGAAACCTTATTCTTACTTTTGCTTCTACACTTTGTTTCCATCCTTAACCATATTTTTTTTTTCTTTTTCTTTGGCTTTTGACTCCTTTGATTCTATTTTTGGAGTTCTAACTCTTGATTTGATTTGATTTTATTATTATAATTATTATTATTTTTATTTGGATGGAAACTTTCTTTTCTTATCTGAAGCGACTAACAATTTCTTGATTTCAAAGGTCTTTCTCTTTTCTATTCTTCATCTTTATTCTCGGACTCATTCAAAGAATGGGTAGGCTGATATATATTTTTTAATTTTGTTTTTTGTTTTGTAGCAGGGTAAAAGGATTTACGGTTTATGAAAGGCTAAAGAAAGGATCGAGGAGGGTGACTAGCGGAAAATAATTCATAGGTTTGAATTTACGGCTATATCGATCCAAAGAGGGGCCTAAATTCTCGCTTAAGATATGATATATTGATCAAGCAAGTGGACGTGTGATTTCTCTATCCGGATTTTACTTCTCCTTTGTGTCATTTCTCAAATGTTTCACTCATAAAAAGGCTTTATGCTATATTCTCACAGGATTTGTAGAATAAGTACTCTAGCCTAGATTTCATAAACTTACTGCCAAACAATCATAGATACTCATGTAATATACTTATAGATAGATGCAAAGATTATTACCTACATATTAACCTAAGTTTCTAAAAATTATTCTAATGCAAAATCTACGTGACACTTCTAGATTATTCAGAGCATAGAGAAAGAAAACAATACCAATATTCCTAAGTGTATAGCATAACTTTTTATTTATATTTTTGAAATTTTTGAATTTTTACTAGAAAATAAGTGCATATTATACATATCTATATCCTAACAGATGTCTTAATTACATGTGTTTCTATGCCCCCAAACAAGAATCATGCTTTGTCCTCAAAGTATTTAAATAAAAAGGGTAGAGAAATACCATGGAAACGCGTGAAATTCTGGAACATCTGCAAAACATGGGACGCCACTAAACCTGGACGCCAATTTCGGCTAGTGAACTGCCAGAGCAACCAGGGCGACGAGCTCTACGAAAAAATAGAAAGTTGTAAAAATGTCAAAATCCGAGCCGCCATTGAACACAGCACGTGGACCTACTTTGCGGGCCAACAAGAAATGACGAGTCAGCATAGACAAGTGGCAAGTAATGGTCACTTGTGTGTGACACCTTGCTTGGAAAAACAAACAGAACTTTAAATGAGTTTTGTTTTGTATGAAAACAAAAGCTTGGATTTTTATGGAAGAAAAAGACAAACCTTATGAAACAAGGGTTGGAATTTGTGGGGAAACAAAAGACAAAAGGAAATAAATAGAGGGGGGGGGGGGGCTTTACTGAGACCAGGAGCTATATATATGAGAAGGGGACCTTACCTCTTTTAGTTTTTAGTTTTAGACTATAGTTTTTAGCTTTACATTCCTGTTTTCATTTCCAGTACGTATTGTTGCTTTCTCCTTCCAGTAGCTTATCCTTCCAGCATCAAGTATTGTAAGTCTTTTACCTTAATAAAATTCATTTCTTTTCAAGTTAAATTCCTATTCTTTATTTACTTGTTTAGTGTATACAATAAATTGAATTAATCATCCAATGACCATGAGCTAAAATCCCCGGGAGGGTTAATGATGCTCATGTGAGGATTCGGATTGACACTTTAATGTTCTAGAATCACTACTTATGAATTAGGTGTAGATTATGCATCCGGTCCCAAAATGATTGAGATTATCCAAGTTTGTGCTAATGCTCCAGATTAGTCTCGTGAGAGACCCAAAATGTCTAGACTATGGTGTCAAATGAACTGATGTAGAATTGAACCAGGAGCTGAAATGATATTCCAGAGATGACATATTAGTTCAACTCCTTATGCTAGTGAGATGAGCTCAGAGATGCGTGCATCTCACTAGGGATCGATACTCGACGCCGTCTCGAGTTTGTCTATGAATTCGAGACGGATTGGAGCTGTAGTGATATGGTACTCTAACTGTTGAAACTGATTCTTACATGAGTACGGTTAACCCTTTTCTTGTTTCTCTATCCCTATTTATTTATGTACAAATCAATCATTATTATTTTACGTTAGTTGCATTACCGTTAATTTACTTAAACCAACTAAATAACCTAAAATCCTACTCACTAAAAGCTGTAATCCAGTTGTGAACCTTGCCCAGCCCTAAGGTATGGACGATCCCTTACTCGGCCTATCCTACCAACCCACGTGAGTAAGGTAACTTGACTAAACGGACGTTTACGGACTTTGGACTTCGGACTTCGGACTAAAAGAATCAAACTTGAAAATACCATTTATCATTACCTAAAGTGCAAACTCTTTCCAGCCAGCTTGAAGGACGGAGCACTAGATTGGTTCTACACGCCCACTCCTGATTTAATCAACAACTTCGACAAGTTGGCCAAAACATTCGCAGCAGAGTTCGTCCACAATAGGAAGAAACAAGCCGACCTTGAGTCCTTGTTCTAACTGAAGGAAGCACATGGCGAGACGATCCATGTTTTCTTAATTAGGACATTTCAAGAAGGAACTCCTATCAATGGAGCCAGGACTCAAAGATAGGTTTGCAACTTTTGCATTCACCAACGCCCTCCTGGACGACTCCGACCTAGCAGGGTCACTAATGCGTAATAAGCTAGAACGTCTAGACGACTTGTACCACAAAGTCGACAAGTACATGAAGTACGAAAAATGGATGGCCCAGCGCAAGGGCAAAAAAGTCCTCGCAGTAAGCGACAAGTGAGGACCCAAAGAAAATAATCAGTACTCATGCAACAACAACAAGGGTTCTAGCTCCCACAAGCCCTCATACACCAAAAGAGACTTCTCCAACTTCTCTAGGATGCCAAGCCATATCCTGAAGAAGATATATATATAACACCTTACTTCAAGCCAAACATCAACAAGGTCATAGCAATACCAGGACGTCCATACTGCCACTTCCACAAACTCGACCACCATGACACAGATGAGTGTTGGAGCCTCAAGTATTACCTCCCAGATTTAGTCGAATAGAGAAAGCTCAAAGAGTTCTTGCCAGAAAGTGACCTCAGGCATAAACTGAATGCCAACTGTAACAGAAGCAGGAGCCGGAGCCATGAGGGACCTACTCACAAAAGGAGCAGAAGCAGAATAGCTCAACGATCTAAATCTCCAGGTCAGTCGAGGCACAATAGGAGATAGCACTTCTCCGATCACTACAAAGAAAAGGTAATCTACATGATTATAGACACCTCCAACAACGAGACATTTGGTCGTGAAAAGCGCAGGCGTGTAGGAGCACTGCAAGAAATCTACCACCTCTCCTACAAAGTTGAAGTGATCACTCTGATAAAACATAAAAATGATAGTTTACCTACGAAATGAACGATAAAACTCAAAACGTAAGTAAACTAAAACTTCTTACGTGCCTATGATTTATCAAAGATTTCTCTACTCTCAATCTATTGAACAGATATAGTGGAGTAGATGATTCGTTCCACTCCTAGTTCTTTCACATGGTAATGTTCTCTACGTATAAGTAATCTTAACTAAAGTCTAATGAGAGATTTACAAAATGATAACTAGACAACGATGCAACTACCCACAAGATGCAACTAGTCGACTATTTAAACAACTATGGGAATACTACGTCGATTCTATGATAAGGAGTTAGAGGGGGATTGATTCTACCTTAGCTCAACTTAATCCACTAACGACGAATCGTCGTAATCCGAATGAACTGCTTCGCAGAACAATCTAGTTATTCCTAATCCCTAATTACACATGACATTTCTACCAATTCATAACTAGCATGTGAACGATTACACCCATTCTCATGGTGAACTAATCATTTCTAGAGTGGAAAGGAAATTACGGCGACTCTATGATAATCGAATCAAGCTTTCATCAAGGCTTCTCAACCCCTCTAATGGAGGTTTAGCCGAGAATCATCATCGCTTATCATTCCCAATCAAATTGAACAAGACATGGTATAAAGATTTGAACTTTACTTGTTTAAACTCAATTCCAAACTACTCATGCAATAATTGAAGTAAACTAATAATGACAAATAATTGAATCTAAGAATTGAACTAAATAAGTAAATAGAAAATGAAACTAGATTACCAAGAACATTATTTTATTAATCTAATGAATAATAAAACAATGATTCAAATACTAAATTAATAATCTACTTTGTTCTAAAGTAATTAATTAAACATGAAACTAGATCTAAAACAAGATATGAAAAACTAATTAATTAACTAATTGAAATTCTAAAAACTAAGTTCTAAAACTAATTAATGGAGACTAACTAATCCAATTTTTAATCTAGGTCTAACTATCTACCATTTACAAAGAGCTAAGCTTTTGTTTTTATACTTTCAGATCCAAAAATCGTGCATGGGCTTGGAGCCATGTTTTAGGCCAGAGAATCAGGCCCAAAACCCAATTCTTTCAGTCCAAAAAGGCCTCTTCAGCTGCAGTTGGCTTCAACAGACTTTTCGTCCACTTTTACTCCTCTGATTGGGTGAAGGCTTAGACCATTATAAAGCTCTTTCCGAGCCGGTCGTTTTGACATAAGGTAGACCCAATTCGGAGGTCTGAGTCCAAAGATACGGCCTTCGAAAGTTCTGCTGACTTTGTGTGCTGTTTCTGCCCGCGTCGACTTTTCAGCTTTTGACCGGGCTTACAAAGGCTTTGTCTTCTTGAATCTTGACCTTTAATCATGGAACTCCTTCACAACCGACCTTTGCTCCTTTATCTCGCTAAAGTGGCACATTTCTGCACATCATGGACTTTGAAGCCTGAAATGCATAAAAACACGTAATCAGTATTAACTCTTAATTTTTACTCACATAATTGGTCTAAAAGTATGATGGTTAAGGGGTTAAAACTACAGTTTTGGGCTCTTATCAAACCACCCCCAAATAGCATTTTGCTTGTCCTCAAGCAAAGATGAGAAATTAGAATAAGTGACAAAAATGGAGTTCTATCTACTCGTTTATTTGAGTGTGATTGCATTGACCATATGCAACAAGGGCCTTAAACCACTAGGAATTCCCTAGTGGGACGAGTTATAACCTCGTGAGAGTTTTTCGATGAAGGAACTCACAAACTTCATCTATACTACAACGACTAAGAAATAAAACTATTGTTTCCTTATTCATGCTCTAAATTAACTATACCTCTCACTAGCAATGTATATAGAGTAATCAAGTCGAAACCTAAGCTAATATATGCATAATAATCAATCATCTACAATAAACATATATACAATGAGTAATACTATGAAATGCCTAGCAGGTTCGTTTCTGAAACTCGGAATAACGTCCTTAAGTAGGTTCTTACAATAACAGTCAAGATACAACACTCTTATTTTTCCACTCAAGTTTCGCTACTCCAGTGTGCAATGGGCACACTTTTCCTTACAATCTCAATGACAACAAGGAAGCTGGAGTCGATCAAACACATCTGCCACTTACTATCACACTAACCTATTCCTAATTGAGCTAGATGTCTTTATTAGGTGTTGCGGGGATTAGGAGATGGTTTAAGAAGGAAGGAAATGGATATTCAAAAAGGACAAGTCTGAGATAATAGAGTCTTCATATTATGTAACTAGAGAAGACCTTGTTATTTACTTTTGCTTTTACACTTTGTTTCCATCCTTAGCCATATATTTTTTTTCTTTTTCTTTGGCTTTTGACTCCTTTTATTCTATTTTTTTGGAGTTTTTATTTTATTTCTATTTTTATTTTTATTTTTCTTTTCTTTGGATGGAAACTTCTTTTCTTTATTTTCTGAAGCAATTAACTAACTTTTGTTTACACAGGTTTTTCTCTTCTTCTTTCTTCCTCATTCTATTCTCAGACTTATCTAAATTGGGTAGGTTGAATTTTTTTTTTTTTTTTTTTTTTGTTTTGTTTTGTTTTGTAACAGGGTCAAGGATTTGTGGTTTATAAAAGGCTAAAGAAAGGCTCAGAGGGGTGACTAGCGGAAAATAATTCATAGGTTTGAATTTCTGGCTATATCGATCCAAAGATGGCCTAAATTCTCACTTAGGATATGGCATAGTGATCAAGCAAGTGGACGTGTGATTTCTCTATTCGGATTTTACTTCTCCCTTGTGTCATTTCTCAAATGTTCCACTCATATAAGGCTTTAGGATATATTCTTACAGGATTTGTAGAATAAGTACTCTAGCCTAGATTTCAGAAACTTACTGCTAACAATCATAGATACTCATGTAATATATTTATAGATAGATGCAAAGATTATTACCTACATATTAACCTAAGTTTCTAAAAATTATTCTAATGCAAAAAGCATTGAGACTTCTAGATTATTAAAAGCATAGAGAAAGAAAACAATACTAATATTCCTAAGTGTATAGCATGAACTTATTTATTTATATTTTTGAATTTTTGAAATATTAACTAGAAAACAAATGCATATTATACATATTTATATCCTAACAGATGTCTTAATTATACGTGTTTCTATGCCCCCCAAAAACAAGAAGCATGCTTTGTCCTCAAAACATTTAAATAAAGAGTGTAGAAAAATACCATGGAAAGCGCGCGTGAAACTCTGGAACATCTGCAAAACAAGGTTAAAACATACTAATATAAAAACTGACGCAACTCTATAAGAGTTCCTCTCATTATGGGGTTAACAAGAATCAAATTGCTTGGGACATAAGTAGACACTAACTAGAATGAAAACTTACCTTATCTCCTGCTTTATTCATCATCCTCATCATCCTCTTCTTCTATAAAGAAGTGAGGTTCCTTCGCGTCATGCCCTGCCATGATAATTTTCCAGGCTTCCCGCCATTTATCATCTATTATTGCTAACCTATTAAGCGCCACTTGGTCTGGCGGGGTGTAGGGTGCAACCTGATGAGGTTGTATCCTCCACCCTTGCCAAGTCATTACACGAAAAGAGCGAATAATACTATTGGTGGCATCGCGATGTAAGCCGCCGTAATTCAATCCGTGAAGCGTGTACAAAAACAGGAAAGAAACATAGCATAATCACGGAAATTAGAACGGGCATAAGAAGGTACTTATGCCTCATGCTATGGGCTCGTGCTAAACTAGACATCAAGGTTACGGGAAGGTCATGGCACATACGCCCCGTGGCTAAAGCAAGGAAGGCGGCGCAAGTGGCATCATTCACGTAAGAAGAAAACGCGTCATTCCCTTAAAATGTTTAGCATTATCC
Source organism: Coptis chinensis (assembly GCF_015680905.1). Taxonomy (NCBI): domain Eukaryota; kingdom Viridiplantae; phylum Streptophyta; class Magnoliopsida; order Ranunculales; family Ranunculaceae; genus Coptis; species Coptis chinensis. Next base: position 56,359,851 of record NC_141458.1, on the reverse strand, counting down.
AAAACATAACAGTTCCTATGTTCATGGATAGGCTACCAAAAGCGGCGTTATAGTCCCCTTGGTCCTTGATACGGAAAATGCCTGCCCCATATCGACTCATGCAAAACTCATAAGTGTAGACATGCATATTATCTACCCAATAACACCATGGGTCTTGTATTTTAGCGGGCATAGCAAGTCCAAGAACAAATGCTAGCAAGAACCTGGTAATTTCCATTGGTTCATCATCAATGTTGATGGAGAACACTTGTTCTCCATCTGGTCTCTCAAAGAAAATGCAGTTATCGTAAAAATAAGATGCTAGTGTTGGAGAATAAAGTTCAGCAGGTCTTACCATAAAGCGGTTCGGTTCCCTACGTATGTGATCGCCTCGCGAAACCAAGCACCATAAGTAGTGCTTTGGAACAAATCTTCGAAAGACTGTTCCGGTATTATTGTAGGAGATGCCATCTCAAAACAATGCTTTGGAATAGCTGCAAATGATCCGGGAACAACCCGCAGAAAATTGGAAATTTTTGCATTTACGAGGAGGGCGAGCGAGTCGCTCGATGATTTTCGAGTTCAGTGTTTGGCGAAGTCGCACCACCTTGGGCGAGAAGCGCTTTGTGCAAAATTTCAGAAAAATGAGTAGAGCGAGTCGCTCCTGAAGACAGTGCAAAAGCTCCGAGGTCTTTGATGGTTGAAAAATGAGACAAAATGTGGGAAACGTGGGAGTGAATGGGTGAGTGATGGAAGTTAGGTGTAGTGTGGGTTGTGAGTGTAGAATGAATGAAGTTTATATAGGTTTTAAGTTGCTAAAACGGATCGGGGAAGTTGCCAACAAGTTTTACGGCAGTTTAGGAAATACTAAAATTTCCAAACCCGAAAACGGAAACAACTCATATTCTTGATTCTTAAATAACCCTAGTATCTTTTAGGTTGAATTTAGGATAGAACCTACCTATTTTATCGAGATTTCATCCTACCATGATATTTATTCATAGATATGCCTAATCGGCCATATTCTCACCCTGACTCCGAAATAACTTCTAAAAACGAGGGTCATATAAAAATCATGCTGGAATAGATAACACCACCCCCAAACAATTTGGGAAGGTGGGGTAAATATTAAACAACCATGCACAATGAAAATAACCGCATTATATTAAATTTTTAATTCAAAGTACTTTTCACTACAAAATTCAAATTATGGAATTAAAACTTACATTAAAATAACTAACAATAATAAAACTACAAATAAAAATCATCAAGCTATACTATCCCTAAACACGTCGGTACTAGTAGCGGAGGGCAAACGCTCAGGAGATGGCTCCTGAGCTCCCGATGGGCTAGCACCATTCGTCTTTCGGCGACGACGCTCGGGCCTCGATGATGTATCTTCAGAAAGAGAATCCCCGTGAGGTGGAAAGCGTGCAAGCATATCGCCCCGGAACTGGCGCTGAGCTTCTAGCTCAGCCCTCATCTGTTCCCAGCGTTCATCCTCTCGCTGGGTACAAATCTCGAAGTTATGGTGGATAGTAGCCTGTCAAGTCCGGAGGTCTTCGCAGATAGTATTGAGTGAACGCATGCCACGATGAATCACAGCCATGCGTTCTGCATCTAACCAACACCTCTCCAAAGCATCAGCATCAAAACAAGTCAAGTCCTCCTCGTCCTCCGAGTCATTCTCATTTCCGACGTCCTCCTCATCCTCTTCCCTATCCTCAGGCAACCTCCAAACTCGTTGGACACAATCCTTATAAATACGAGGATTTCGGTGTAGGGTGAGGTAAATCCTATCAGACGTCGGAGTCGCTCTCAACTTTAGCATGATCTTGGTTATCAAAATAGGGAGAGGTGCAATAGACTTCCCTACTCCCCTAATCATGTTAAGCAAAAAATCCAAGATACAGAACTCGTACTTCTGCTCCTGGAGTATCCATAGAATGTGGAGGCAGTTCGGACCGATGTCGGTGACCTTCTCCTTTCCTAGGGACATTCGACCAATCGAGCCGCAGCGACCGGTGGTTGGTTCGAGGATGCTGGCGAACACAATGCGAGCTTGTATTGTAGTTCCGCCCGGTGGCTGTCGCGTTCATCAACGGCTCAACCCCATTATATTGGGACTCTATAGCGTGGCATCGGATGGATTCTAAAGCGGAATGCCTAGAATCTCGACCCAACAACCAATGATTATTTCCTTCCTCCTCTTTGCCACCATAACAAAAATTCTACTCCCCTCTAACTCCCTCGTGTTGTAAAACCGTCGGACTAACTCTTCGTGGTAAAAGGCGTCAGTCGAGTACCACAAGCTATTCAATCTCTACTAATCATTTTCGTCACCGTAAAATGGTTAAAAAAGTGGTCGCCGATGAAATGCTTGCTCCGGCAAAATTCGACGTTGTTGAGCCATTGGAGTTTGAACTGATTTGGGGTTTGTAGAAGGTGTATGAAGCAATGAGGAACAACCTCACTGGAACAACAATGGTGGTGGTGCGGTGGTGGCGCGGCAGCTTGAATTTTTTATATTTTTGGTGGTTTTTGATGATTTAAATTGGTGGAGGTGGTGGTGGTACGGTTTTGAGAAGATTTGGAGTGGGTTTGGATGTTTGGCGTGGGTGTATTGGTTTTCTCTCTTTTTTTTTTTAGTTAGGGTTTGAAGCTTTGTTGGTCGTTAATGGCGGTTTGGAGAAGTGAAGAACGCGACTGTTGGTGTGAAGGTAAGGGGCACGCAGTGCGGCTACTTGCAGTGCTGGTTGTGGGTTGGGCCCAAAGCCGAGTTCAATTTTTGAATTTTTGTCGATTTTTAGTGCAACTTCAAACTAAATTTGCCGCTTCGTTACCGGTCCGATTTTTGCGAATGAGATATGGAAATGATCAGGAGAGAATTTCCAATCCAATGATCCATTAAAACACTCTATTCCGACTATGGATGACATATAAGATAGTGGAAAACGCCTCAAAGTGCGTGCATGACGTACGTTATGCGAACAAATGAACTCTGAATTCATAGATTATGTCAACCCGAATCAAAATACAATTAAACGGCCTAAGCAACTCTAATGGGACATCAAACATTTGAGGACAGAAACACGAACACCCCACCCCTAAACAAATTTTTACAACAGAGTTTAGAAAATTTTACAACAGAGTTTAGAAAATTTGTTTTTTAAAAGTGGGTCTTTTAAAGTCAGATTCCCGAGACTTCCTAGATTACTATGTTTATTATTTAATAGTTTTTTACTTTTATAAGGAAAAACAATAAGCAATAAGGACATAATTCACCCCATAGAGAAACATGACTAAAAAATCTGAGAAAACATGCAAGAGTGGAAAATGTGAATTATGTTAAACGTGGACTTAGGATCCGGTACTTACAGCCACACACTCCATAGGGAGGGCCCGGTTACCTTAATGGTGCACTCACCAATATCTGGAAATGAAAGGAATGCACCAAACACAAAAATTGAGTCATTTATAGTCAGATACTCGAGACTTTATCTAAACATATGTATGAACATGCGGTTTATCATATATCAACAACGAAATAGTTGTGGATCATTCCATAAATAAATATCACAAAAACATACCCAAACACAATTAAGCACCAAGATTTTCTATGACGCAACCTAGTGAACTGAAAGTGAAGTCGGATAACCCTATAACGTAACCTAGCATGCACCTTCTTTTTCATTTTTGAGCGAGAGGGTGTCCTAGTGAATAAGTGTGGAAAAGTGAATGGTTGTGGAAGATATGGTGGATATGGATAAGTTGTAGAAGGAAAGCATGTAAACAATGAGGATGTGGGTTTAGCACAAAACTCATTCATGGTGTAGGTAGGGGACTGTCTCAAGTCTGAAAATGAAGGTGTCAAATGGTTTGTCCTTCGGAAATATTTGTTTGCTGGGAGGATTTAAAAATTATGGAGCCCAGGAGAAACAAAAGGATCGAGTGCAAACTTCGAGATTCCTTTGAAAGGGGGTGAAAAGGGGAGTCAAGGTGGATGTTGTGCAAAGTAGTTCTTGATAGGGTGAATCATCACCTGCTCTAAGAAACTCACCGAATTCCTCATCTAGATTGGTCATATCCACATTATTATGGTAGTCCTCTATATCTTTGAGAAAGTCATCTATCTCGTCCTCATCCATAATATATGTATCGACTAGTGTAGGGATGAAAATGTTGGAGTCTGAACTTCCAAAGGAAAGAAATTTAGGCATATGATTATCAGGGAACGTGTTGTTGAAATAATCTGGACCAAAGCTCTCGATCATGCTAACCTCTCCATCCATAGACGAATCGGGTAAATGTGTCTTTGTTTTAAATACATTTACTTCAACAGCAAGATGGCCAAAAGACATGGACATTGAACCATCGCGGCAATTAATGGCGCATTGGCGGTTGCCGGAAAGGGCCTTTAAGATGATCGGGACAGAGTCGTTAGCGACTTCTGTATCGAGGATGACAAAATCAGCCAGATAGTAGAAATCCTGAACTTTTACCAGCACATTTTCGACCACACCCTTAGGATACTTAATAGCTCGATCAGCTAATTGCAACGTCATTTTAGTGGGTTGCATCTCGTCTAGACCTATTTGTCTATACAAATAAAACGGGAGTAAGTTAACACTAGCCCCCAGGTCTAATAACGCGGTCGTCGTATAGGAATCTCCTAAGGTGCATTGTATGCGATGGGGCGACCGGGGTCCTTGTACTTAACAATTCCATTATGTTCAGATAGAGTTGGGAATTGTTACGTTAAAAGGCGTCTTTTGGTATATTGGTCTTACGCGCCTAGTAGTACACAACTCCTTAAGAAACTTAGCGTGGTGTGGTAGCTTTTAATAGCCGAGGAAGGGAAGGTTTATAGTTAGATTCTTGAAAACGTCCCTAATCTCCTCATAATTTGTATCCCTAGTTAACATGGCTAATTTTTGTGGAAGCGGTGATTTCTCTTTATATTTAGCAATGGTATCACCTGGATGTTTAACCTTGGCTTTACGTTTCTTAGAACGTGTTTATGGCGGGTACCTCTACGGTGGTAGGCTCTTCGGTTTCTATTTCGGTATCTAGAAAAGTAGCATGTGTAGGGGCTACTGGTGGGGTAACTATAAGCATAGTTACTTTGTTATCAACCACTCTGCCAGAACGGAGAGTGGTGATGGCATTTAGCTCATCGACATTTTCATATTCATTACTAGTATTATTGGTTACCTCAAAGGCTGTATTTGTTGTTTTAGGATTAGGTATTGCGTGACCTGGAAACACACCTTTGGGTTGGGCTTTATCTTGGGCCAACTGTTGGCTTAAATTATTAACGGATTGTAGAAGTTGTTGGTTAGATTGAGCCATGGTTTGGAAAAGTTTTTGGCTCACTTGTATGAAGGTGTCAAGATGATCCGGTTATTGTGGGTGTAGTAGTCGGGTGGTGGTGTTGGAATTATCTCGCGTGAATTATTTATGGCGGATTTTGATAGTTATTATTTACCAGAACGATACCTCTATTAGCATTATAATTATTATAACTACCTTGACCTTGTGCTTGACCTTGTCGAGGTTGCACTTGGTTGTTATAATTATTATAATTATCCTAACCCTGTCCTTGTCGTGGTGGAGCTTGGTTATAACTGTGCGTTGGCCTAACATATTAATTATTGTACCCTGGAGGTGTGACGTTGGTTATTTCTCCAACCAAAGTTGGGATTTTGTCTCCAAGGGGCGTTAGGTTCACTATTAATGGAACAAGCCTGTTCATAGGGTATAGGACAGTGGGAGTCGGGATGCTCAGGACTCCAACAGAAACTACATGGATTTGAATTTACATTCATTACGGGGATAGGCTTTTGTTGAACAGAAATGGCCTCTACCTTTTTAGTGAGTGATTCGATTAGAGTTTTAAGCTCGGGATCGTGTTTAATTTCAAACATACCGGCAGCCTTAACTGTATTAGAAGAACTAGCAGAGCGGTGGATATTGTCACTACCCCCCCAGTTGTTATTTCACTTAGTTTGATCCTCTAAAAATTTATAAGCCTCCGAGGCTCCTTTACGTAAGAAACTACCCCCATTCATTATGTCAAGGACTTCTTTATGGTGGTGTAGAAGTCCTTTGAAAAAGGCACGAATGATAAGAGCCCAAAACTGTAGTTTTAACCCCTTAATAATCATACTTTTAGACCAATTATGTGAGTAATAATTAAAGAGTTAACACTGATTACGTGTTTTTATGCATTTCAGGCTTCAAAGTCCATTATGTGTAGAAATGTGCCACTTTAGCAAGATAAAGGAGCAAAGGTCGGTTACTAAGGAGTTCCGTGATTAAAGGCCAAGATTCAAGAAGATAAAACCTTTCTAAAGCCCGGTCAAAAGCTGAAAAGTCGACGGCGAGAAAATGTAAACACACACACAAGTGAGAACTTCCGAAGGCCGTATCTTTGGACTCAGACCTCGGAATGGGGCCTACCTTATGTCAAAACGACCGGCTCGGAAAGAGCTTTCCAATGGTCTAAGCCTTGACCAAATCAGAGGAGCAGAAGTGGACGAAAAGTCTGTTGAAGCCAACTACAGCTGAAGAGGCCTTTTAGTGAAAGAATTGGGTTTTGGGCCTGATTCTCTGGCCCAAAACATGGCTCCAAGCCCATGCACGATTTTTGGATCTGAATGTATAAAAACCAAAGCTTCACTCTTTGTTATGGTAGATAGTTAGACCTCGATTAAAGATTAGATTAGTAGCCTCCATTAAATAATTCTAGATCTAGTTTTCCTTAGATTTAATTAGTTTAATTTAATTAGTTTCATATCTTGTTTTTATTTAATTCCTTGAATGATTGTTCGTCATTTCATTAGATAAATAAAATAGTTATTCTTGTCAATTTCGATTTTTGTCATTTACAATTTATTAGATCTAATTTCAATTCTTGTTATCATTCAATTCTTAGTTATTAATTAGATTTCGATTATTGTTTAGTTAAATTTCATAAAGTTAGAATCTTTGTAATATGTTGTATTCAATTTCAATGGGAAATGATGGTTTGATGAATCAAGGCTAAAACCTTCATTAGAGGGGTTGATGAAGCCTTGATGAAAACTTAGTTGTATAGTGTAGAAGCGTTGTAGAGTCTATTCCATTCTAGAAGGTCGTGTTTCACCATGAGAATGGGTGGACGACCTCACATGCTAGTTATAATTGGTAGAAATGCCATGTTAATTAGGGATTAGAACGAGCAATTCTTACCGTAAGAACGTAAGAATTGGATTACAACAGTCTATTCTAAGTGATTAAGTTGGATTCGAGGTGGATTTAATTCCCCTCTAATTCTTTATCTAGATTCAAGAACATTAGTATTTCCATATATTTCGTAGTGACATTCAACATATTGCTTTTCATATTGCATCGTAGTATAATTCCCCCTCGTAAAACTCTCATTAGACTTAAGACCGACTAATTAGATTAGAAAACATTCCATGCTAGAGAACTAGGAGTGGAACAAATTTGTTACTCCACTCTATTTCGATAGAATTGAGAGTAGAAACTTTGATAAATATAGACACACGTAAATAGTTTTAGTTTTACTTGCGTTTGTAAGTTTAATCGCTTTATTTCGTAGGTAAAACTATTCTTTTTACGTTTATCAAATGGCGCCGCTGCCGGGAATCGAACCCGGGTCACCCGCGTGACAGGCGGGAATACTCACCACTATACATGTGTCTATACTCACCACCCGCGTGACAGGCGGTTTCATCGTTCATTTTGTAGGTAAACTTTTTATTTTATGTTTTATCAAATGGCGCCGCTGCCATCTTAGTGCACTTTAGCATTGTTTTCATAGTAGAATTAGTCATTTTTAAGTCCCATTAAACCCACCCACCCTTGTTTGATTCATATTGTGGTTATCCGTTTCAGTGTCGAAAAATTCCGCGACAAAATTACACTGAGCGCGACCGCGCCCATAAGGAGCGCACCTGCGCCCTATACTCTGGAACACGAGCGCGACCCGCGCTAAGTCACTGGAACAAGGAGCGCGACCGCGTCCTATGTGAGCGCACCTGTGCCCTAAGCCAAAAATCCCAGATTTCAACAGGTTTGTTTCAAACTTCGATTTTTAAGTTTTTCAGTGTTCTAACTTGTTATTTACACTGAACACGCGTAAACAAGACGTTATTCATAAGCGAAGCAAGGACGCAATCCGGTATTCCTTTCTTCCACACCTCGCATCTCCAGTTAGAGGTTTCTACTAGTATATCAGAATTGTTTGGAGTGTTGCATGTTTAGTTAAGTTCGACTTAGTCTTGCATGAGATTAAGGTGCGGTGAAAAAAACAACTAACGTAATTACCGCGACAGCGTCAACAAATAAGTCTATCTAGTTTCCCACCCACTACACCTCTAGCTACTATTTCACACACACCACCTGATATTATGGATGAAGAAAGAGAGACTCCTCTCTCTGACTTTTATAAAGCCTTGAATGTAGCCCTAAATCTTGCATCGTTCTAGTAGACCCGATTGGGGATTTCGCATCCCCAAATATATTTAATTTGTTACCCGTTTTTCATGGTTTAGACCATGAAAAACCTTATCAGCACATGCGTAGGATTGAACAAGTCCTTACAACATTCCACCATCTTACGGTTGGTGCAGAACAAATTAAATTGAGGGTATTCCCTTTCACCTTAGGCGATAAAGGCGTCTTGGTTAAGCTGCCAAAGCGCCTAATTGCAATGGACTCGTGGGCCAAACTTGTTCATTTGTTTATGGAACATTTTTACCCCCCCTATAAGCGGATGAAATTCTTTCCAAGATTCACTTCTTTTCGGAGAATCCTCATGAATCATTTTCAGGAGGCTTGGAATCGTTTCACCGATCTCCTTATAGAGTGTCCACACCATCACCTAGCAAAAGACACGTTAGTTAGGTGCCTTTTCAAAGGACTTCTACACCACCATAAAGAAGTCCTAGACATAATGAATGGGGGTAGTTTCCTAAGTAAAGGAGCCTCGAGGCATATAAATTTTTGGAAGATCGGACTAAAGCGTAATAATAATTGGGGGTAGTGGCGATTACTCCGCTCCGCTAGTTCTTCTTCAGATTAAGGCTACCGGTATGTTTGAGGTTAAATCAGATCACGAGCTTAAAACTCTAATTGAATCCCTCACAAAAATGTAGAGGCCATTTCGTACAACAAAAGCCTATCCCGTCATGAATGTAAATTCAAATCCATGTAGTTTTCATTTGGAGTCACGAGCATCCCAACTCCCAGCGTCCTATAGCCTATGAACATTCTTATTCCATTAATAGTGAACCTAAGCGCCCTTGGAGACAAAATCCCAACTTCGGTTGGAGAAATAACCAACAAGTCACACCTACGGTACAATAATCAATATGTTAGGCCAGCCGCGGTTATAACCAAGCTCCACCACAACAAGGGCGGGATCGGGGTAATTATAATAATTATAACAACCAAAGCGCAACCTCGACAAAGTCAAGCACAAAGGTCAATGTAGTTGTAATAATTATAATGCTAATAGAGGTATCGTTCGGTAAATAATAACTATCACAATCCGCCCATAAATAATCAGCGAGATAGTTCGATCCACACCACCCGTGACTACTACACCCACACAACCGGATCGTCTTGACACCTTCATACAAGTGAGCCAACAACTTTTCCAAACCATGGCTCAATCTAACCAACACATTCTACAATCCGTTAATAATTTAAACCAACAGTTAGCCCAAGAGAAAGCCCAACCAAAAGGTGTGTTTCCAGGCCAAGCGATACCCAACCCTAGAACAACAAACACAGCCTTTGAGGTAAACGGTAATACTAGTACGGAAACTACATCCAAAGGTCAGCTAAATGCCATCACCACTCTCCGTTCTGGAAGAGTGGTTGATAACAAAGTAACTATGCCTATAGTTACCCCATCAGTACTCCCTACACCGGATATCGAACTAGATACCGAAATAGAAACTGAAGAACCTACCACTGTAGAGGTACCAGTTAAACAACAAACTAAGAAACAGAAAGCCAAGGTTACACATCAAGTCGAGCCATACGCTAAATATAGAGCGAAACCACCGTTCCCTCATAAGTTAGCCATGCTAACTAGGGATACAAACTTTGATGAGATTAGGAACGTTTTCAAGAATCTAACGATAAACCTTCCTTTCCTTGAAGCTATTAAAAAGCTCCCTAACCACGCTAAGTTTCTTAAAGAGTTGTGCACTACTAGGCGTAAGACCAACATACCTAAAGACGCCTTTTTAACTGAACAGTTCCCAACTTTATCCGAAAATAATGGAATCGTTAAGTACAAGGACCACGGTCGATCCCTCTTTTGTAAAATGCACCTTAGGAGAGATTCCTACACGACGACCACTTTATTAGACCTGGGGGCGAGTGTTAACTTAGTCCCGTATTACTTGTATAAACAAATAGGTCTACATGAAATGCAACCTACAAAAATAACGTTGCAATTAGCGGACAGGTCAATTAAGTATCCTAAGGGTGTAGTGGAAAACGTGCTTGTTAAGGTTCAGGATTTTTACTATCCTGCTGATTTTGTTATCCTCGATACAGAAGTCGCCAACGACTCTGTACCGATCATCTTAGGGCGCCCCTTCTTAGCAACTGCCAACACACTTATAAATTGTCGTGATGGTAAGATGTCCATATCTTTTGGCCATCTTACAGTTGAGGTAAATGTTTTTAAAATGATGAAACAATTACCAGATTCGTCTATAGATGGGGAGGTTAGCATGATCGAGAGCTTAGCTCAATATTACTTCAAAAACATGTTTCCGGAGAAACAGATTAACAAATTCCTTTCCTTCGGAAATTCCGACTTTAACAATGACTCCCTGGTAGTAGACGAAATCGAAGAAGAATTCCTGCAACTCTTTTTGCACCGCTTCTTTACCACAGCGAGTCCCCCTTGCCAACAACCATTCATCCCTTGATGCTATGACGGAAGATGAATTTTTCAATCTCTATCCCAGTGATCCTTTTGACCCACCTATTGAGGAATGTCTTGCATATATCAAGATTTCTGTTGATATGGACTTGAGAGCTCTAGCTGAGAATCATTCACCTTCCATCACCAATATTCCCCACCCTCCACCTTTTCAAAGGAACCTCGAGTTTGCACTCGATCCTTTAGTTTCTCCTGTGCTTCATGATTTTTTAAATCCACCTAGTAAACAAATACTTGCCAAGGATAAACAACTTGACACCTTCATTTTCAGACTTGAGACAGTCCCTAACTACACTAGGAATGAGTTTTGTGCTAAACCCACATCCTCATTTTTTCCATGCTTTTTCTCTAAAACTTATCCCAATCCACCATATCTTCCACAACCATTCACTTTTCCACACTTATTCACTAGGACACCCTCTCGTTCAAAGATGAAACATAAGGTGCATGCTCGGTTATGTTATAGGTCTATCCGACTTGGCTTTCATTCCACTAGGAACGTGTCGTAGGAAATCTTGGTGCTTGATTGTGTTTGGATATGTTTTCTGTGATATTTATTTATGGAGCGATCCACAACTATTTAGGTTGTTGATATATGATAAACTGCATATTCATACATATGTTTAGATAAGTCTAGGGAATCGACTTTAAAAGACCCAAGTTTTAGGTACAATACCAACTTTACGAGTATAGGCCAAACAAAATTTTCAAACTAAAAAGAGTTTTCCAATTTTGTTTTGGGGTGGAAATATTTTGGTATTCATTTCAAATCATGTTGCCACCCTAAGCTGTAATGTTTACTCGATTAGAGTTTGTGTTAGTTAGTGCGATACCGGTTTAATTGTGCTTCATATTATCGTATCATCTTTACAATATTTACATTACAGTCTTGCCAATTTTTGCCACGTTTCTATTGTAAATTCTTTCCTTATCTCTTTACACTTTGAGGACAAAGCGTTCGATTGTTTGGGGGTGGGATAGAAACATTTGCAAAAATTAGACACTTTTAGGATGTGAATTACCCACTTTTATTTATAAAATGTTAAAAATTATAAAAATTAGTTAGTTACATAATTTAATTGTGCTATTGAATTGTTTCATGAACCCCCTTCTCCCAAATTGTTTGGGGGTGGTATAGAAACACGATGTAAATGTTAAGCACATATTAGGTTATATATTACGTATTATTTGTCTTAAAAATAATAAAAATAAAAATAAAAAGTTTATGCTATACACTTAGGAATATTGGTATTGTTTCTTTCTCTATGCTCTTAATAATCTAAAAGTCTCACGTAGCTTTTGCATTAGAATAGTTTTTAGAAACTTAGGTTAATATGTAGGTAATAATCTTTGCATCTATCTATAAATATATTACATGAGTATCTATGATTGTTTTGGCGGTAAGTTTCTGAAATCTAGGCTAGAGTACTTATTCTACAAATCTGTGAGAATATAGCCTAAAAGCCTTATATGAGTGAAACATTTGAGAAATGACACAAGGGAGAAGTATATTCTAAATAGAAATCACATATCCACTTGCTTGACCACTATAACATGTCCTAAGAGAGAATTTAGGCCCTTTTTGGATCGATATAGCTAGAAATTCCGACCTAAGTATATTTTCCGCTAGTCACCTCTGAGCCTTTCATTAGCCCTTTCATAAACCACAAATCCTTTACCCTGTTACAAAACAAAACAAAATAAAAAAATTCAACCTACCCAATTTAGATAAGTCCGAGAATAGAATAAGGAAGAAAGAAAAAGAAAAACACGTGTAAACAAAAAGTTAGTTAATTGCTTCAGAAAATAAAGAAAAGAAGTTTCCATCCAAAGAAAAGAAAAATAAAAATAGAAATAAAATAAAAACTCAAAAAAATAGAATAAAAGGAGTCAAAAGCCAAAGAAAAAGAAAAAAAAAAAAAAAATATGGCTAAGGATGGAAACCAAGTGTAGAAGCAAAAGTAAATAACAAGGTTTTCTCTAGTTACATAATATGAAGACTCTATTATCTCGGACTTGTCCCTTTTGAATATCCATTTCCTTCCTTCTTAAACCATCTCCTAATCCCATGACACCTAATAAAAGACCTCTAGCTCAATTAGGAATAGGTTAGTGGGATAGTAAGTGGAGATGTGTTTGATCAACCGGCTTCCTTGTGTGTCATTGAGATTGTAAGGTAAAGTATGCCTTTGCCTTTGGAGTAGCAAAACTTGAGTGGAGAAATCGAGTGATTTTTGTCTTGACTTTTATGTGAGAACCTACTTAAGGGGCTATTCCAAAGTTTGAGAAAACGGACACATTCTGCATTTCATAGCATTACTCATTGTATATATGTTTATTTGTAGATGATTGATTATTATGCATATATTAGCTTAAGTTTCGACATGATTATTCTGTATTCATTGCTAATGAGATGTATAGATAATTGAGACATAAATAAGGAAACAATAGTTTTATTTCTTAGTTGTTGTAGTATAGATGAAGTTTGTGAGTACCTTCACTGGAAAACTCTCACGAGACTATAACTCGTCCACTAGGGAATTCCTAGTGGTTTAAGGCCTTGTTGCATATGGTGATGCAATGCACTCTCAAATAAAAAGAGAGTAGATAGAACTCCATTTTTGGTCACTTATTCTAATTTCTCATCTTTGCTTGAGGACAAGCAAAATGCTGTTTGGGGGTGGTTTGATAAGAGCCCAAAACTGTAGTTTTAACTCCTTAATAATCATACTTTTAGACCAATTATTTGAATAATAAGTAAGAGTTAATATTGATTACGTGTTTTTATGCATTTCAGGCTTTAAAGTCCATTATGTGCCGAAATGTGCCACTTTAGCTAGATAAAGGAGCAATGGTTGGTTGCTAAGGAGTTCTACGATTAAAGGTCAAGATTCAAGAAGATAATGCCTTTCTAAAGCTCGGTCAAAAGCTGAAAAGTCGACGCGAGGCGTAAAACTTGATTACACAAGTCGTGAGAACTTCGAAGGCCGTATCTTTGGACTCAGACCTCGGAATGGGGCCTACCTTATGTCAAAACGACCGGCTCGGAAAGAGATTTCCAATGGTCCTAGCCTTGACCCAATTAGAGGAGCAAAAGTGGACGAAAAGTCTGTTGAAGCCAACTACAGCTGAAGAGGCCTTTTCAGACTGAACTTTTGGGCCTGATTCTCTAGCCCAAAACATGGCTCCAAGCCCATGCACGATTTTTGGATCTGAAAGTATAAAAACAAAATCTTAGCTCTTTGTTAATGGTAGATAGTTAGACCTAGATTAAAGATTAGATTAGTAGCCTCTATTTATTAATTCTAGATCTAGTTTTCCTTAGATTTAATTAGTTTAATTTAATTAGTTTCATATCTTGTTTTTATTTAATTCCTTGAATGATTGTTCGTCATTTAATTAGATAAATAAAATAGTTATTATTATTCAATTTCGATTTTTGTCATTTGCATTTATAGATCTAGTTTAAATTCTTGTTCTTATTTCATTCTTAGTTAATTAATTAGATTTCAATTATTGTTTAATTTAGATTAGTAAAGTTAGAATTTTGATATGATGTGTAGTTATAATTCAATGGGAAATGATGGGTTGATGACTCAAGGTTAAAACCTCCATTAGAGGGTTGATGAAGCTTTGATGAAAACTTAGTTGTATAGTGTAGAAACCTTTTAGAGTCTATTCAATCTAGAAGGTCGTGATTAAGCCATGAGAATGGATGGACGACCTCACATGCTAGTTAGTATTTGGTAGAAATGCCATGAACACTAGGGATTAGAACTCGAAATTCTTGCCGTAAGAACGTAAGAATCGAGATACAAGAATCTATGCTAGGTTATCAAGTTGGATTCGAGGTGGATTCAATTCCCCTCTAATCCTTTATCTAGATTCAAAAACAATCATATTTCCATAGCATTCGTAGTTTAAATTCAAATAATCAATTTCATATTGTATCGTAGTATAACACCCTTCGTAAAGCTCTCATTAGACTTAAGACCGATTAATTAGACTAGAGAACATTCCATGCTAGAGAACTAGGAGTGGAACGAACTTGTTACTCCACTCTATTTCGATAGATTTGAGAGTAGAAACTTGATAAACATATAGGCTCATAAGATAGTTTTAGTTTACTTACGTTTTGAGTTCATTGTTCATTTCGTAGGTAAATTATTCATTTTATGACCCGTAAAAACTCAATTAGATTACTCTAACCTTATTCTTACGGTATCAATAATTTATTTCCTACTCTCACATATATATTCATGCAATATATAGAGTACGGAATCGTTCCACTCTTAACTCTCAAGACTTAAACAAATTCAATTGAACAAACACAAAGAACAATGGTGAGAGTAATGTGTTATATGAAATATCTATTCTATGATTATACTACGGATTCAATTTATAATAACAAGATACAATAATTCAACTACAGAAATACTAACTGGACTCTATGATAAAGAATTAGGGGGATTGATTCCTCCTTAACTCTACTTAATCTACTAACAAAGAACTGTCGCACTCCAAATTGAAATGTTATCGCATAACAATTGGTAAATCTAATCCCTAACTATTCATGGCAATCTCTACCAAGTAATAACTAGCATGTGAAGCATTAAACCCATTCTCATGGTGAACTAATTACTTCTAGAATTGAATAGATTATCAGGACGAATTCTAAGCTAACAAAATCAAGTTTTCATCAAGGTTTCCTCAACCCCTCTAATGGAGGGTTAGCCTAAAGTCATTAAACTATCATTTCTCATGGAATCTAAACAAGACATAATATAAAGATTTGAACTTTACTTGTTTAAACTCAATTCGAAACTCCTGTAATAATTGAATTAAACTAATAATGACAAATAAGTAAATCTAAGGATTTAAGCTAATAAATAAATGAAAATGAAACTAGATTATGGAGAACTAATTAACTTTATTTATCTAATGAATAGCAATAACAATAATTTAATACTGAATTTAAGGCAAGAATAAAAACTAATTAATTAATCTAAAACTAGATCTAGAACTAAGGTTTAATGGCTACTTTTCTTATCCTAACCTAATTTATTTTCTAACCTAACTATCTACATTTAACAAAGAGCTAAGCTTTGGTTTTTATATGTTCAGATGCAAAAATCGTGCATGGGCTTGGATCCATGTTTTGGGCCAGAACTCAAAACGCAAGTAAACTAAAACTTTCTTGTGAGCCTATATTTATCAAAGTTTCTACTCTCAAATCTATCGAAATAGAGTGGAGTAACAAATTCGTTCCACTCCTAGTTCTCTAGCATGGAATGTTTTCTAGTCTAATTAATCGGTCTTAAGTCTAATGAGAGTTTTACGAGGGGGAATTATACTACAATGCAATATGAAATTGATTATTTGAATTTAAACTACGAATGCTATGGAAATATGATTGTTTTTGAATCTAGATAAAGGGTTAGAGGAGAATTGAATCCACCTCGAATCCAACTTGATAACCTAGCATAGGTTCTTGTATCTCGATTCTTACGTTCTTACGGCAAGAATTTCGAGTTCTAATCCCTAGTGTTCATGACATTTCTACCAAATACTAACTAGCATGTGAGGTCGTCCACCCATTCTCATGGCGAATCACGACCTTCTAGAGTGGAATAGATTCTACAATGCTTCTACACTATACCACTAAGTTTTCATCAAAGCTTCATCAACCCCTCTAATGGAGGTTTTAGCCTCGAATCATCAACCCATCATTTCCCATTGAATTATAACTACACATCATATCAAAATTCTAACTTTACTAATCTAAATTAAACAATAATTGAAATCTAATTAATTAACTAAGAATGAAATAAGAACAAGAATTTAAACTAGATCTATAAATGCAAATGACAAAAATCGAAATTGAATAATAATAACTATTTTATTTATCTAATTAAATGACGAACAATCATTCAAGGAATTAAATAAAAACAAGATATGAAACTAATTAAATCTAAGGAAAACTAGATCTAGAATTAATTAATGGAGGCTACTAATCTAATCTTTAATCTAGGTCTAATTATAATTAGATTAGAAAACATTCCATGCTAGAGAACTAAGAGTAGAACGAATTTGTTACTTCACTCTATTTCGATAGAATTGAGAGTAGAAACTTTGATAAATATAGACACGTAAATAGTGTTAGTTTACTTACGTTTTGAGAATTATCGTTCATTTCGTAGGTAAAGTCTATCATTTTATGTTTATCAAATGGCGCCGCTGCCATCTTAGTTTCACTTTAGCATTGTTTTCATAGTATAATTAGTCATTTTTAAGTCCCATTTCACCCACCCACCCTTGTTTGATTCATACTATGGTTGTTCGTTTTAGCATTGAAAAGTTCATAAAAATTACGGAGCTGACCGCACCTAAAGCAAAGCGCACTGCGCTAAAACGCTGGAACCTTGGCCGCCCCGCCCCCATACCAAAGCGACCAGCTAAGTTCTGGAACACGGAGGCGACCGGCTTCATGGCGCAAGCATACAAGCTTTGAAATTTGCGGATTTCCACAGGTTTGTTTTGAAATTTTGATTTTTCAAGTTTTTCAGTGTTTTAACTTGTTATATATACTGAACACGCGCGTAAACAAAGGCGCTATTCATAAAGCGAAGCAAGGGCGCAATCAGGTATTCCTTTCTTCCACACCTCGCATCTCGGTTAGAGGTTTCTACTAGTATATCGAGAATTATTTGGAGTGTTGCATGTTTAGTTAAGTTCAACTTAGTCTTGCATGAGATTAAGGTGCGGTGAAGAAAAACAACTAACGTAATTACGGCAAGCGTCAACAAACAAGTTTATCTAGTTTCCCACCCACTACACCTCTAGCTACTATTTCACACACACCACCGATGTTATGGTGAAGAAAGAGACTCCTCTCTCGACTTTTATAAAGCCTTGGCGAAAGCCCTAAATCTTGCATCGTTCTAGCGGACCGATGGGGATTTCCGCATCCCCAAATATATTTAATTTAATTTGTTACCTGATTTTTCATGGTTTAGACCATGAAAAACATTATCAGCTACATCGTAGGATTGAACAAGTTCTTACAACATTCCATCATCCTACGGTTGGTGCGGAACAAATTAAATTGAGGGTATTCCCTTTCACCTTAGGGTTTGCGATAAAAGGCGTCTTGGTTAACTGCCCAAAGCGCCTAATTCTGTGGACTTCGTGGGCCAAACTTGTTCAATTTGTTTATGGAACATTTTTACCCACCCCTAAAGGCGGATGAAATGCTTTCCAAGATTCACTTCTTTTCAATGAGAATCCTCATGAATCATTTTGAGAGGCTTGGAATCGTTTCACCGATCTCCTTATAGAGTGTCCACACCATCACCTAGCAAAAAGACATGTTAGTTCGTGCCTTTTTCAAAGGACTTCTACACCACCATAAAGAAGTCCTAGACATAATGAATGGGGTAGTTTCCTAAGTAAAGGAGCCTCGAGAGGCATATAAATTTTTGGAAGATCGGACTAAAGCGTAATAATAATTGGGGGTAGTGGCGATTACTCTCGGCTCCGCTAGTTCTTCTTCAACTGATTAAAAGGCTACCCGGTATGTTAGAGGTTAAATCGGATCGAGCTTAAAACTCTAATTGAATCCCTCACTAAAAGGTAGAGGCCATTTCTGTACAACAAAAGCCTAGCCCGTAATGAATGTAAATTCAAATCCATGTAGTTTACATTTGGAGTCCCGAGCATCCCGACTCCCACGTCCTATAGCCTATGAACATTCTTGTTCCATTAATAGTGAACCTAACGACCCTTGGAGACAAAATCCCAACTTCGGTTGGAGAAATAACCAACAAGTCACACCTACGAGGTACAATAATCAATATGTTAGGTCAAACGCGGTTATAACCAAGCTCCACCCCACAACAAGGACGGGATCGGGGTAATTATAATAATTATAACAACCAAGCGCAACCTCGACAAAGTCAATCACAAGGTCAATGTAGTTATAATAATTATAATGCTAATAGATGTATCGTTCCGGTAAATAATAACTATCACAATCCGCCCATAAATAATCAACGCGAGATAGTTCCAGTCGCACCACCCTTGACTACTACACCCACACAACCAGATCGTCTTGACACCTTCATACAAGTGACCCAACAACTTTTCCAAACCATGGCTCAATCTAACCAACACATTCTACAATCCATTAATAATTTAAACCAACAGTTAGCCCAAGAGAAAGCCCAACCAAAAGGCGTGTTTCCAGGCCAAGCGATACCCAACCCTAGAACAGCAAACACAACCTTTGAGGTAGACGGTAATACTAGTACGGAAACTACATCCGTAGGTCAGCTAAATGCCATCACCACTCTCCGTTCTGGAAGAGTGGTTGATAACAAAGTAACTATGCCTATAGTTATCCCATCAGTACTCCCTACACCGGATATCGAACTAGATACCGAAATAGAAACTGAAGAACCTACCACTGTAGAGGTACCAGTTAAACCACAACCTAAGAAACAGAAAGCCAAGGTTACACATCAAGTCGAGCCATACGCTAAATATAGAGCGAAACAACCGTTCCCTCATAAATTAGCCATGCTAACGGGGATACTAACTTTGAGGAGATTAGGAACGCGTTTTCAAAAATCTAACGATAAACCTTCCTTTTTCGAAGCTATAAAAAAGCTACCTAACCACGCTAAGTTTCTTAAGGAGTTGTGCACTACTAGGCGTAAGACCAACATACCTAAAGATGCCTTTCTAACTGAACAGTTCCCAACTTTATCCGAAAATAATGGAATTGTTAAGTACAAGGACCCTGGTCGTCCCCATTGTCAATGCACCTTAGGAGATTCTCACACGACGCCGCTTACTAGACACGGGGGCTAGTGTTAACTTACTCCCGTTTTATTTGTATAAACAAATAGGTCTAGAGGAGATGCAACCTACTAAAATGACATTGCAATTAGCTGATCGGTCTATTAAGTATCCTAAGGTTGTGGTTGAAAGCGTCTTTGGTTAAAGTCCAAAATTTTTACTACCCGGCCGACTTTGTTATCCTCGACCACGAAGTCACTAACGACTCTGTACCTATCATTTTAGGCGTCCCTTCTTGGCTACCGCCAGCGGCTTATAAACTACACGCGATGGTTCGATATCCTTGTCCTTTGGCCATCTTTTACGTTGAGGTAAATGTTTTCAAAGCGAGGACCACGATATCCGACTCATCTACAAATGGCGAGGTTAGCATGATCGAGAGCTTAGCTCAAGATTACTTCAAAAACATGTTTCGGAGAAACAGATTAACAAATTCCTTTCCTTCGGAATTCGACTTTAACAATGACTCCCGGTAGTAGGCGAAATCGAAGAAGAATTCTGCAACTCTTTTGCACCGCTTTTACCACCAGCGAGTCCCCCCTTGCCAACAACCATTCATCCCTTGATACTATGACGGAAGATGAATTTTTCAATCTCTATCCCAGTGATCCTTTTGACCCACCTATTGAGGAATGTCTTGCATATATCAAGATTTCTGATGAT
Organism: Coptis chinensis; assembly: GCF_015680905.1. Lineage (NCBI taxonomy): Eukaryota > Viridiplantae > Streptophyta > Magnoliopsida > Ranunculales > Ranunculaceae > Coptis > Coptis chinensis. Next base: position 56,339,375 of record NC_141458.1, on the reverse strand, counting down.
ATGGACTTGAGAGCTCTAGCTAAGAATCATTCACCTTCCATCACCAATATTCCCCACCCTCCACCTTTTCAAAGGAACCTTGAGTTTGCACTCGATCCTTTAGTTTCTCCTGTGCTTCATGATTTTTTAAATCCACCTAGTAAACAAATACTTGCCAAGGATAAACCACTTGACACCTTCATTTTCAGACTTGAGATAGTCCCTAACTACACCATGAATGAGTTTTGTGCTAAACCCACATCCTCATTTTTTCCATGCTTTCCCTCTAAAACTTATCCCAATCTACCATATTTTCCACAACCATTCACTTTTCCACACTTATTCACTAGGACACCCTCTCGTTCAAAGATGAAACATAAGGTGCATGCTCGGTTATGTTATAGGTCTATCCGACTTCGCTTTCATTCCACTAGGTCGTGCAGTAGGAAATCTTGGTGCTTGATTGTGTTTGGATATGTTTTTGTGATATTTATTTATGGAACGATCCATAACTATTTCGGTTGTTGATATATGATAAACTGCATATTCATACATATGTTTAGATAAGTCTAGGGAATCTGACTTTAAAAGACCCAAGTTTTCGTACAATACCAACTTTCTAGAGTATAGGCCAAACAAAATTTTCAAACTTAAAAAGAGTTTTCCAATTTTGTTTGGGGGGGTATGATTTTGGTATCCATTTCAAATCATGTTGCCACCCTAAGCCTGTCATGTTTACTCCAGTAGAGTTTGTGTTAGTTAGTACGTAACAGTTTAATTGTGCTTCATATTATCATATCATCTTTACAATATTTACATTACAGTCTTTGCGCCAATTTTTGCCACGCGTTTCTATGGTAAATTCTTTCCTTATCTCTTTACACTTTGAGGACAAAGGGTTCGATTGTTTGGGGGTGGGATAGAAACATTTGCAAAAATTAGACACTTTTAGGATGTAAATTATGCACTTTTATTTATAAAATGTTAAAAATTATAAAAATTAGTTAGTTATATAATTTAATTGTGCTATTGAATTGTTTCATGAACCCCCTTCTCCCAAATTATTTGGGGGTGGTATAGAAACACGATGTAAATGTTAAGCACATATTAGGTTGTATATTACATATTATTTGTCTTAAGAAAAAATAAAAATAAAAATAAAAAGTTTATGCTATACACTTAGGAATATTGGTATTGTTTCTTTCTCTATGCTCTTAATAATCTAGAAGTCTCAACGTAGCTTCGTGATTAGAATAGTTTTTAGAAACTTAGGTTAATATGTAGGTAATAATCGTTGCATCTATCTATAAATATAATACATAAGTATCTATGATTGTTTGGCAATAAGTTTTCTGAAATCTAGGCTAGAGTACATATTCTACAAATCTGCGGAGAATATAGCCTAAAAAGCCTTATATGAGTGAAACATTTGAGAAAATGACACAAGGGAGAAGTATATTCCGAATAGAGAAATCACACGTCCACTTGCTTGACCACTATACCATGTCCTAAGAGAGAATTTAGGCCCTTTTTGGATCGATATAGCTAGAAATTCCGACCTAAGTATATTTTCCGCTAGTCGCCCCACTGAGCCTTTTATTAGCCCTTTCATAAACCACAAATCCTTTACCCTGTTACAAAACAAAACAAGGTTTTCTCTAGTTACATAATATGAAGACTCTATTATCTCAGACTTGTCCCTTTTGAATATCCATTTCCTTCCTTCTTAAACCATCTCCTAATCCCCGCAACACCTAATAAAGACCTCTAGCTCAATTAGGAATAGGTTAGTGGGATAGTAAGTGGCAGATGTGTTTGATTAACTTCGGCTTCCTTGTGTGTCATTGAGATTGTAAGGTAAAGTATGCCCACTGCACACTGGAGTAGCAAAACTTGAGTGGAAAAATCAGAGTGATTTTTGTCTTGACTTTTATGTGAGAACCTACTTAAGGACGCTATTCCAAAGTTTCAGAAACGGACCTGTTACTGCATTTCATAGCATTACTCATTGTATATATGTTTATTCGTAGATGATTGATTATTATGCATATATTAGCTTAGGTTTCGACTTGATTACTCTATATGCATTGCTAGTGAGAGGTATAGTTAATTTAGAGCATGAATAAGGAAACAATAGTTTTATTTCTTAGTCGTTGTAGTATAGATGAAGTTTGTGAGTACCTTCACTGGAAAACTCTCACGAGACTATAACTCGTCCACTAGGGAATTCCTAGTGGTTTAAGGCCTTGTTGCATATGTTCAATACAATCGTACTCAAAGAAACGAGAGTAGATAGAGCTCCATTTTTGGTCACTTATTCTAATTTCTCATCTTTGCTTGAGGACAAGCAAAATGCTGTTTGGGGGTGGTTTTATAAGAGCCCAAAACTGTAGTTTTAACCCCTTAATAATCATACTTTTAGACCAATTATGTGAGTAATAATTAAGAGTTAACACTGATTACGTGTTTTTATGCATTTCAGGCTTCAAAGTCCATTATGTGTAGAAATGTGCCACTTTAGCGAGATAAAGGAGCAAAGGTCGGTTACTAAGGAGTTCCGCGATTAAAGGCCAAGATTCAAGAAGATAAAGCATTTCTAAAGCCCGGTCAAAAGCTGAAAAGTCCGCCGGGCGTAAAACAACACACAAGTCAACAGAACTTCCGAAGGCCATATCTTTGGACTCAGACCTCGGAATGGGGCCTACCTTATGTCAAAACGACCGATTCGGAAAGAGCTTTCCAATGGTCCTAGCCTTGACCCAATTAGAGGAGCAAAAGTGGACGAAAAGTCTGTTGAAGCCAACTACAGCTGAAGAGGCCTTTTCAGACTGAAGTTTTGGGCCTGATTCTCTGGCCCAAAACATGGCTCCAAGCCCATGCACGATTTTTGGATCTGAAAGTATAAAAACAAAAGCTTAGCTCTTTGTTAATGGTAGATAGTTAGACCTAGATTAAAGATTAGATTAGTAGCCTCTATTAATTAATTCTAGATCTAGTTTTCCTTAGATTTAATTAGTTTAATTTAATTAGTTTCATATCTTGTTTTTATTTAATTCCTTGAATGATTGTTCGTCATTTAATTAGATAAATAAAATAGTTATTATTATTCAATTTCAATTTTTGTCATTTGCATTTATAGATCTAGTTTAAATTCTTGTTCTTATTTCATTCTTAGTTAATTAATTAGATTTCAATTATTGTTTAATTTAGATTAGTAAAGTTAGAATTTTGATATGATGTGTAGTTATAATTCAATGGGAAATGATGTGTAGTTATTTCATTCATTTTGATATGATGTGTAGTTATTACTTTGGACTTTGGACTTCGGACTAAAAGAATCAAACCTGAAAATACCGTTTATCAAATGGCGCTGCTGCACGCCTAATGACTTTGGACATTTAATGTAATAACTGGAATACATCACGGAATAACCCCCTTCTCCTACCCCTCATCTTTTCAATTTTCATTTGTTTTGCGATACTAATGTGTTACGTACCTGCTTGTCCCAAATTTTCTTTTTCTACTAACAGATATCTATGAACTAGATCTTTTTTATCATTATTAGCACAGTCTAAGTATTTCGTAGGAAGTTGAAGTACTGAATTAATCTTACAGTCTTGGACGAGACTATAATAGTAGCGCGCAAGACTAACCTGGAGTATCAACACTCCAGTTTTCAGGTACAATTCACTTTCCTTCTCAGTACTATTTTGGACTCTCTAGACCTGTTTATCCAACTTCCAGTAAGTTGACGAGCTTAGAATTAATTGGATCATTATAAGAGGAATCGCGGGATGCCAGGTTTCGAATTCTGAAACTCCTCAAACTTTGTCGAGAAAATTAATTGGTTAATTGCTATAACCTGTTTTATATCACATATTCGTATGTTGGCATGAGATCTCGTTACATATATAGAATAATTTCTGGGTATGTATGGTTCGTCATTGCATATTAATACGGTTAATATGATTCGAATATATTTGGATGTCTGCATAATTTCAAACCACCTACTTAGATTATTATTTTTGTATATGTATATTACATTCATTCACGTACGCAGTATTACTTTGCATGAGTTTGTTCTCGACATTCCCCTAGCTCGCATTTAGTTGCACTTATTTTTAGCTATATATTATTGCATGCGTAGGACGTGTTTCTATTCATGTATAAGTAATATAGAGTTACATGTGTAAACTTCATGTGTATAACTAGCATGTGTTAATTCTATGTTAGTCTTCTATTTTCGCATATCTCATCTTTAATTGCATGTTTCATAATCACGTCTCCATAATACATTAATTACGTAAACACAAAACAAAACAAAAAAAAAAAATTCTAATAATAAAAATTTCAACATAATCATCTTAATAATAATCGCATAATACATAAATCATCATCCTATTCCATCGGTGTCTAGGAAACTTGAAAGATTGAGGTTGCCTAATTAAGAAACGTGCTAGCACGGACAACCTCCTTCAATTCTCTCATGTGACCTGACTGCTGGAATATTCACATGTTACCCTAGCTTACCTACTCACATTAGCAACAACTCAGGAAGACATGGTTCACCTCCCTCCTTCCGTAATAATTAATCCTCATGTCATAATTCGTTCCTTATGAGCATAGAATTAAAATTTGTGTTTGCATGAGACTACAATCTGGTACTAATAAGGAATTAGAAACCACAAGAAAACAGGTTTTACGCCACGACCCAAAACTATGGGAAAAGGGTTTTTCCCACGGTTTTGGACCGTCGGAGGACCGTGGGCTTTTGGTGCGTCGGAAATGGTGTACTAACAGTCATGACCGTCGTTAAAGCCCACCAATAGCGACAGTCTTTGTAGTAAAATTTGATGAGTTTTTTATTTGTTTTAACCTCCTAAATAGTAGAGTGTTTCCAGTGTATTTCTGCAGTGTTGCAAACACTTAATATCTGGAACACCAGCCAATAAGGAGAGGTTGTAGAACTCCAATTGCTCTAAATTTTTTACAGGAACAAGTAGGATCTGTCAGGAGTCTCCAATAAAAATTTGGAAATTTTTGGCTTTGTTTTGATGGGTTAACCATTTGGTTGTTTGTATTGTGTCCGAAAACTGTTTTGCAAACTTTGCAGGGCAGTAGAGGGACTTTCATAGCTCCGATTGATCTGAAATTTTACAGGCTACTTGATAGACATCTTAGAAAATTACTCTAAAAATTTCAAATTTTTTAGAGTAAGATAAAAGGCCTAAAAATTGAAAACCCTGGAGCGCGACCCGCGCCCAAACCGAGCGCGACCGCGCCCAAAACTCTGGGCATTCGACAAAACAGAGGGCACCCGCGCTCTCGAAGGAAAATTCAGCGTGAACAGCCCAATTTTCATAGGTAAATGCAAATTTTTATTTCTTCAAGTTATTCAGTATTTCTAACTTGTTAAATACACTGAGATCGCGTATACAAGTCGCTATTCAAACGCGTAGCAAGGAGGCATTCAGGTACTCCTTCTTCCACTCCTCGCCTCTTCTGGCAGAGGAGTTTTAATTCTAGTATAATCAGGCTTGTTTTCATAGAAATAAATACAACACGCCTATCTAGAATTTCACACACTACACTTGCATCAATGGCTAAAGAACAAGAGACTCTCTCTCGATTTTTATAAAGCCCTAAACGATGGCCCTAAGTGGGTGCATCATTCTTGCAGACCCTAGTGGGGATTTTGAATCCCCCTAATATATTTAACTTGTTACCGGTTTTCATGGTTTAGACCACGAGAAGCCTTACCAGACATCGCATTAGGATAGACCAAGTTCTCACTACATTCCATCATCCTAGTGTAAGTCCATATCAAGTTAAACTTAGGGTGTTTCCTTTCACCCTAGCCGACAAGGCGGCGTCTTGGTTAACTACCCAAACGCCAAACTCTGTGGACTCATGGGCTCAACTTGTTCAATTGTTCATGAAACAGTTTTACCCACCACTGAAGACAGATGAAATGCTTCACAGGATTCATTTCTTCCACTATAATCCTCATGAATCCTTTTCGAGGAGGCACGGAATCGCTTTCGATCTTCTCATTGGATGCCCAAGATCATAATATTCGCGAAAGACACGCTTGTTCGTGCTTTCTTCAAGGGGCTTTCACATTATCATAAGGAGGTTCTAGATATCATGACTGGGGGTAGTTTTCTTAGTAAAGGAGCCTTAGAGGCTTATAAATTCTTAGAAGATCAATCTAAGAAGAACAACAATTGGGGAGGAAGCGATTCCTCGGCTCCTCTCTTCTTCTCTTGAGGTTAAACATGATCCCGAGCTGAAAACTCTTATCGATGCCCTCACTAAAAAGGTAGATGCCATCTCTGTTCAACAACAACCCACTCCAGTCATGAACATTAACTCTACTCGTTGTAATGTCTGTTGTAGTCTTGAGCATTCCGACTTTTATTGTCCTCTTGTCTATGCACAAACACCACCACAACCATCACACTTTAACCAGTTAACTCAACATCAAGGACAAGGGAACTTAGGTGACCAGAATAGAGGTTTAGTACCCGTAACCTTAACTATCAACATCAAGACATGAACGCTCAACAAGCTTTAATTCCAATACAACCATCTACAGACAAAGTAGTAGTGACCTTGTTGGAGAAACAAAATCAAATTATGCAACAAAACTCCAACTTGATGAAAAATCAGCATGATCAAAACTCTAATATGATGAAACAAACGATGCAAATGATGCAGTCTTTGTGCCAAAAGGTTATTGACATGTCTTCTAACCAAAATAATAACCAAACCGGCGTGTTTCCAAGTCAAGCAATGCCTAATCCTAAGTTAACAAACACCGCCTTCGAAATAAAAAGTATTCAGTGTAATGGTAATATAAACCAAGGGGACCTACAGGCAGTCACTACCCTTCGTTCAGGGAGAGTAGTTGATAACCAAGTGATTATACCTAAAGATCACCCGCAAACTATAAATGATACCATACCAAATACGGTCATAGAAATTGAAGACCCTATACCTGTAGAGGTTCCAATATGGAAACCTAGTTGGAAAGTGATAAAAGATAAAGCAACGGTTAACAAATATGTTCCCCCTCATATTAGGTATAGGGATAAAACACCGCATGAACAACTAGATTTTCCTGTAGAAGGTGAAGTTAAGTCTATTGAGAGTTTTGTATATCACATTAGTGCTTCCGACGATGTCGTCCCTACACTAGTACATATCCCTCTTATGGGAGAAGACAAAGATCACAATTTTGACTCTTTGAACATAACTGAACTAGAGAAAGAATTTTCAACCCTACCTTCTGACCATAGAAGAGATGGACTAAACCTCATAATAGACGAGATAGATGAATTCCTCAAAGATGGAGATGAATACCATAATTATATGGATGCGAACAACCTAGATGAGGAATTGACGAGTTTCTAAGAGCCTGTGATGATCCACCTTCTCAAGCACTACCTAGAGCACCACCCTACCACCATCCACCTGAGTTAATCCCTCATAAAATCCAATCATTCTTCCCACCCTTTTCTTCTAACACTTATCTATATTCCAAGTATTTTCCAAAACCATTCATTTACTCACGATCATTCACTTGGACACCTTCTTATTCGACTAAGTTCGTACAGTAGAAAGTTTTGGAGCTTGATTCTGTTTGGTGGTGCATTCCATGTTAACTATTTATGGAAAGATCCACAATTGTTTAGATTATTGATATATGGAAAACTGCATGTAAATACATATATATCACTTTAAGTCTAGGGAATCTGACTTTAAAAGACCCACATTTTAAAACAAATTTTACAAACTGTTTTGAAAAATTAAACCTGTTTTCAAAAATTTGTTTGGGGGTGGGGTGTTTGGTTTTTCCATGTTTGATCACTAAACTTCCTATTCTTATCCCCACCTCGCTCCCTTTAAGAGTAGCTAGATTTCTCCTTGTTTGTTGTTTTGATGTTGTTTTTTATTATTTTTAGTAGATAGGATGTTACGTTGTTAAATTCCGTAGTTAACTTTGAATTTGGTAGTTAAATGTTGTTTGAATTTCAATTTTAATATAATGTTGTTCTTTTCAAATTGTGCATGAATTTTATTGTTAATTCCACCTTCCCAAATTATTTGGGGGTGGTATTATTTATTCTATCATGATTTGTAGAAGATCCTCCATTTTAGAGTTTGTTTTGGAGTGAAGGTTGAGAATATTGTCGTAATTGGCATACCTATGATTAGATGTGGTGGTAGGATGAAATCTAAGAGAGTTTAGAAGTTACTATTCTAAATCCAGTATAAAAGATACCAGGGTTGTTATAAAATCAAAAATATGGTTTGTTTCCGTTTTCGGGTTTGGAAATTTTCTATTTCCGGAAATTGCCTTAAACAATTTGGAAACTTGCCGATTCGTTTTGGAAGCTCAGAACCTATTTAAACTTCCTTCATTCTACACTCACAACCCACACTACACCCCACCATCATCTCTCACCTTTCACTCCAAGCTTTCCCTTCTTTTTCCTCTTAAACTTCTCGCCAAGAGACTTAGAGCACGGTAGGTTCTCCTCGAGAAGCACCTGCGCCCTAGACAATTTCAGAAAGTTTACTCAGAGCGCGACCCGTCCCCAACTTGAGCGTGACTCGCTCCCAAACACTGTAACTCCAAAAACCTCAGAGCGCGACCCGCGCCCAAGTAGAGCGCACCCGCGCCCTGCCTTCTGTGAACACGGAAAATTCCAGTTTTCTGCGTGTTGTTCCCGGGTGATTTTGCGGTACTGTTCAGGGCGTAGTTTTGAGATGACATCTCCTACAATAATACCGGAACAGTCTTTCGAAGATTTGTTTCAAAGCACTACTTATGGTGCTTGGTTTCGCGAGGTGATCACACACGTAGGCTGGGAACCGCTTATGGTTCTTGCTAGTATTTGTTCTTGGACTTGCCATGCCCGCTAAAATACAAGACCCATGATGCTATTGGGTAGATAATATGTATGTCTACACTTATGAGTTTTTTCATGAGTCGTATGGGGCGGGCATTTTCCGTATCGAGGACCAAGGGGAATATAACGTCGCCTTTGGTAGCCTGTCCATGAACATAGGAACTGTTATGTTTTGGATCATGTTAAACATTTTAGGGGAATGGCGTTTTTCTTCTGTGAATGATGCCACTTGCAGCGTTTTCCTTGCTTTAGCCACGGGACGCACGTGTCATGACCTTCCCGAACCTTGATGTCTAGTTTAGCTTGATCCCATAGCATGAGGCATAAGTACCTTCTTATGCCCATTCGATTTCCGTATTATGCTATGTTTCTTTCCGTTTTTGTACACGTTTCACGGATTGGATTACGATTACATCGCACATAATCGACCAATAGTATTATTCGATCCTTTCGTGCAATGACTTGGCAAGGGTGGAGGAATGGCGGGAAGCCTGGCAAATTATCATGGCATGGAAGGACGCGAAGGAACCTCACTTCTTTATAGAAGAAGAGGATGAGGAAGATGATGAGTAATGCGGGAGATAAGGTCAGTTTTCATTCTATTTAGTGTCTGCTTATGTCCCAAGCAATTTCATTCTTGTTAACCCCATAATGGGTAGAACTCGTATAGAGTTGCGTCAGTTTTTATTTCCTATTTTAGTACGTTCTAACTTTATTTTGCAGATGTTCCTGAATTTCACAAGTTTCAATGGTATTTTTCCTACCCTCTTTATTTACAATACTTTGAGGACAAAGCATGCTTCTTGTTTGGGAGGGGGGGGGGGCATAGAAACACGTGTAATTAAGGCATCTGTTAGGATATAGATATGTATAATATGCATTTGTTTTCCAGTTAAAATTTCAAAAATTCAAAAATATAAATAAATAAGTTATGCTATACACTTAGGAATAGTGGTATTGTTTTCTTTCTCTATGCTCTTAACAATCTAGAAGTCTCACGTAGCTTTTGCATCAGAATAATTGTTAGAAACTTAGGTTAATATGTAGGTAATAATCTTTGCATCTATCTATAAATATATTACATGAGTATCTATGATTGTTAGCGAGAAGTTTTTGAAATCTAGGCTAGAGTACTTATTCTACAAATCTGTGGAGAATATAGCCTAAAGCCTTATATGACCGAAACATTTGAGAAATGACACAAAGGAGAAGTAAAATCCGGATAGAGAAATCACACGTCCACTTGCTTGATCACTATGCCATATCCTAAGTGAGAATTTAGGCTCTCTTTGGATCGATATAGCCAGAAATTCAAACCTATGAATTATTTTCGCTAGTAAGCCCCTCGAGCCTTTCTTTAGCCTTCCATAAACCACAATTCCTTTACCCTGTTACAAAAACAAAACAAAATAAAAAAAATTCAACTTACCCAATCTAGAATAACTCTGAGAATAGAATGAGTGAAGAAAGAAGAAGAGAAAAACCTGTGTAAACAAAAATTAGTTAGTTGCTTCAGAAAAAGAAAAGAAGTTTCCATCCAAGGAAAAGAAAAAATAGAAATAAATAAAAACTCCAAAAATAGAATAAAAGGGAGTCAAAAGCCAAAGAAAAGAAAAATAAAAATATGGCTAAGGATGGAAACAAAGTATAGAAGCAAAAGAAAATAACAAGGTTTTCTCTAAGTTACATAATATGAAAACTCTATTATCTCAGACTTGTCCTTTTGAATATCCGTTTCCTTCCTTCTTAAACCATCTCCTAATCCCCGCAACACCTAATAAAGACCTCCAGCTTAATTAGGAATAGGTTAGTGTGATAGTAAGTGGCAGATGTGTTTGATCGACTCCAGCTTCCTTGTTTGTCATTGAGATTGTAAGGTAAAGTGTGCCCACCGCATTAATGGAGTAAATGAAAACTTGAGCAGAAAAATCAGAGTGGTTTTTGTCTTGACATTTATGTGAGGACCTACTTAAGGACGCTATTCCGAGTTTTCAGAAACGAACCTACTAGGCATTTAATAGTATTACTCATAGTATATATATTTGTATCATAGATGATTGATTATTATGCATATATTAGTTTAGGTTTTTGACTTGGTTATTCTTATTCAATTGCTAGTGAGATGTATAGATAGTTGAGACATGAATGAGGAAACAATAGTTTTATTTCTTAGTCATTGTAGTATAGATGAAGTTTGTGAGTACCTTCACTGGAAAACTCTCACGAGGCTATAGCTCGTCCACTAGGGAATTCCTAGTGGTTTAAGGCCTTGTTGCATATGGTCAATGCAATCGCGACTCAATAAACGAGAGTAGATAGAACTCCATTTTTGGTCACTTATTCTAATTTCTCATCTTTGCTTGAGGACAAGCAAAATGCTGTTTGGGGGTGGTTTGATAAGAGCCCAAAACTGTAGTTTTAACCCCTTAACAATCATACTTTTAGACCAATTATGTGAGTAATAATTAAGAGTTAATACTGATTACGTGTTTTTATGTATTTCAGGCTTCAAAGTCTATTATGTGCAGAAATGTGCCACTTTAGCGAGATAAAGAAGCAAAGGTCGGTTGCTAAGGAGTTCTGTGAATAAAGGCCAAGATTCAAAGAGACAAAGCCTTTGTAAAGCCCGGTCAAAAGCTGAAAAGTCAACACGGGCAGAAATAGTGCACAAGTCAACAGAACTTCCGAAGGCCGTATCTTTGGATTCAGACCTCAGAATTGGGAGTATCTTATGTCAAAACGACCGGCTCGGAAAGAGCTTTCCAATGGTCCAAGCCTTGGCCCAATCAGAGGATCAAAAGTGGACGAAACATCTATCGAAGCCAACTACAGCTGAAGAGCCCATTTTGGACTAAAGAAATTGGGTTTTGGGCTCGATTTTCCGGCCCAAAACATGGCTCCAAGCCCATGCACGATTTTTGGATCTGAAAGTATAAAAACAAAAGCTTGACTCTTTGTTAATGGCAGTTATGTTAGGATGCTAATGTTAATGGAGTTTAGGGTCAGAAAAAGATAGTTAGATCTAGATTAGTTAATTACTTAGTTTTCATTCCATTAATTAGTTTCATTCTTTGTTTTAGATTAGTTATTTAAATCATTGAATATCATTCATTAGATAAATAAAATAGTTGTTATTCATTCAATCATATCTTGTTCTTATTGTTCTATTAGATAAATAAAGTTAATTAGTTCTCCATAATCTAGTTTCATTTTCATTTATTTATTAGCTTAAATCCTTAGATTTACTTATTTGTCATTATTAGTTTAATTCAATTATTGCATGAGTAGTTTCGAATTGAGTTTAAACAAATAAAGTTCAAATCTTTATATTATGTCTGGTTTAGATTCAATTGTTGGGAATGGTAGAATAGAAATTTCACATCAAATCATTAGTCTCACCATTGTTCCTTTTGGGTTTGATTAGTTGAATTTGTTTAAGTCTTGAGGTTTAAGAGTGGAACGAATCGACTCTCTTATATTACCGTTATTGAGAGTAGGAATATTGATATAAACACGTATTTACGTAAATTGATTATTTGTGTTTACGATAGATAGTTAGAATAATGAAAAATAAGCATTATCAATATCCCATTAACTTCTTGGGCAGCATTCTTATATAGCAAATATGGGATCGTCATCTCGTATTCAAATTCTCCCAAGAGATCCTCCACCAAATTATCTGAAAGAACATTACAATTTCAATTAGAAACAGAGAACTCTTTTCATATAGAGAAAATATTTTCTCACATTACTCGTTGCATAACTTGACACAATTATTTAGAAGTTGAAGTTACCATATCGTGCTCCAACCCCTTGGCATCTTCATATGAGAATTCAAGTGCCCCTCTATAATTAGCCTCATTTAAACACCCTGTAGCGATAGTATTCCAAGTGATGGTATTCACTCCGCTATTCAATATTTGCATCGTCTCAACCAACTCAAACGCATGATCCCACATTCCCTTTGAAATGAACCCAATGTGTCTCTTCAAGTCATCTTACACCGCCCATGACTATTGTTGTTTGGAGTATAATTTGTCTTTTCCTCAACTTCCATATGCAATATTCTATACACCATTCTAGCATTATATTGGTATATACGGATTGGTGTCGTGTTACGTCTGCGGTCACTGAACTGCAACATCTCATCGGTTTCTATTGTCTCGATATATCAAACTTTAAACAATGGGGTCCGGGAAAGAGTATAACACTAAGGGCAAAATTTAAACACATTGAGAATTACGAATTACAGGAAGGGAAAATGATCAAGAAGCTAATTCCACAAATAAATACAAGCACAGAAACTAAACAACTATGTAAATTAATTAAATATTGTAAGCTTTCGTCAACTATCTTGATTTCTCTTTCAACATAGTAGGATCTACAACTTTTAGAGAACAAAATAAAACTGAAAATAAGAAAAGGGACAAAACTACAGCATTACAAAGTGGATTAAAAAACCAACTCACAAACACTGATGAACTCGAAGAAGAAAGAGCATTCAACCATTTAAAGCAGACTTATAGTGGTTCTCGTTGATTGTTGTGTAAATCATGCCTTCATTTTCCAGTAATCCGATAGATTCCCTACACATACCAAAGGGGGCAAACGTTTGCTTAAATGCCTGTGTCAAATGATTGAATACCAAAATCAGAAATGCAAGGTGTCCTAAACGAAAAACTGTATGCATTGTCTAGTCTTGGATAGTATCGATGAAGATGTTGAATTTTGACAGCTGAAGGACTAAAAAGCATAAAGCTCTCTGTGTGTGTGTGTGTGTGTGTGTGTGTGTGTGTGTGTGTGTGTGTTGGGCAAGAGATACCTAATTTTCTGTGATGGAACTTTAAGATGCTGGGCAAGTTCATTTATATGTACCCCCGCATCGCCAGCACTAAAATTAAGGCAAAGAGATGCAAATGGACCAAAATTCATTAGTAAGACCCTTCGAAGAAATCAAGAAAAGCACTACATATACAATCTGCACTATCAAGGACCATTCACACCAGGTGATTAGAAAGGAACTAGACACATCTAGTGTACAACAATCATTATAATTGTCCGCAGAAAAAAGAAAAATAAAAGGGGTTAGTTTTGTCGCCTAACTTACAGGTTTGCAGGGAGCTGCAAATAATCAAGCACCATCTTAGATGTCCCATTGATACCGTCGCAGCTATATTGTTTCTCAGAAACCTACAAATTGGAAAACATTCCATTAAATACATTTGAAAAAGAAAAGGAAATTGGAAGGAAATGTAAGACCCAATTCGTGTCTTGCTTGATTTGGAACAACTCCTTGATATCTGTTGACTGACTCCTTGATATCCCGTTGACAAGTTCCCGCCTGTGGCAGAATTGGTCGCATGTGGTTGAGTATGTGCACTACCTTTCATCTGGTTTAAACGGAAACACACCACATTAATAAAAAAATGTAGATGTGAGGCGTCAAAAGCATACAAAATTATGTTAAAGATAGACATATTCATCGAGATAAGTGACAATTACCTGTAATTTAGAGTTGTAGAGGTGCACATATATGCACTCAATGCTCCATGAACTCTAACGTACATTCCATCTCTAAAGATCAACATACAAAAAAAAGAAAAGGCTATTAAGTAATTAAATTATTACTCTAAAAATAAACTGATAAGGAACCCACTTACTGTATTTGTTCCATTTCCTTCAAATTAATGCTCTCATTCAACATAAATACAAATAGAAAATAAAAATAAAAATTATAACTATAAACAATTCTTGCTTTCATTTCTTACAATGGGATGGTTTGTTGACTAAAGGCATGACTTATATCAACTTAAGGAAAACTCACCATTTGTGGCAAAGAAGACGCCCAGTGCCATCATCAATAGAGAAAGAAACATCTGTAGCCCTTTCAACTCTATCAGAAACCATCCCAACCAACTTAATCTAATAACAAAAACACAAAATAATATATATATATATATATATATTAGTAACAAAAAATAAAGGGTGATAAAAATAAATAGAGTTTGAGAAATTTACATTATTGACATCAACACCGTCAACGACTATATTAGATTTCTCATCATTTGGGTTGGACGCGTCTTTGATTTGCTTCACTGTTAACGGTAGTAAGACTTGCGAGTCACGATTCTGTACTAAACAAAAAACAAGATTAGTTAAAAACCCTAAGAGAGAGAGAGAAAAAAAAAATGAATGAGGGTAGAAATAATTGAAAAATACACCCAACAGTTAGACATAATAATAAATCACCATGCATAGATACTGATAAAAATAAACCATAAGCAACAGTACTGCCCATAACAACAACATCTAATAAAAATAAAAATAAAAAATCAATCTTTAATAGCATAATAAACACTTGTACGTCACCTTCAGCCTGTAATAAACGAATCGCGTTTGGAGAAGAGGAACAAAGATTTAAATCCCTTTCCCATAGTAAATCCTAAGAAAATTAAACTTGAAAAATTAGTTCTCCCAGTTTTGGCAAAAAAAAAAATCGGTGCTTGAAATACAATTTTTGCTTCAATACCTTAAATACCTTGTTGAGATGAGAGAAGAAGCAAACAAAAAAAAAAAAAGGGCCGAAAGGGGGTGGGCGACAAAGGCTATGTGGGTGGAGGAAAAATAGAAGTTAGAACAGTTTGGTCTTTTCTTTTCTTTTCTTTTTCGAAGTGTTTTAACTGTTGGGAGGGAAGCAACTGGTCAGCCTGCCCAGACTTTTCAGCCCTAACCCCACGGTCAAATCGCGTAGAACAGGTGTCCGGGTTAAAAAAATTGTACCCGACGATTTTGGCCGTAGCTTCACCCACGACCCAATTAAAGAGATAAACCGTGGCTAAAGGTATCGAAAGCACAAAGCGAGAAAAAACCTATTTGCTACGGTCCAAATTCGTAGGAATCAGTGGGCAAAAGTCGATTTTCTTGTAGTTACATACCATCGTCAGAAATACAATAAACAACTGCATAAGTTATCCCCTATACATAATTCTTCCTCCTTAAATCAACCTCGTCAAGTATCTCAGTTGCAATTACCTCCCATAGTTATGGCCCCAGGAAAATCTCAGAGTAGAAAAGTCCCTTTCGGACTTCTATACTGCCTTATAGGAAGGACCTACTTCCTACATTAAACTCGATGAGATTGCAGGTGATTTTCACATTTCGCCAAACGTTTTCGGTTTGTTACATGTTTACCATGGTCTAGACCATGAAAAACCGTACAATCATCTTCGTCGGATGCAGCAAGTAGCCACCGTACCACTTTCCACCATCCAACCGTTACCAACGAACAAGTCTTGCTTAGGTTGTTTCCCTTCACCTTAGTTGATAAAGTTTCGGTTTGGCTCGCGGGCGTAGCGCCACAATCCCTTGACACATGGGCCAAGCTCGTACAAACATTCATGATAAAGTTCTATACTCAGAAGAAAACTATAGAGATGCTTCAGAAGATTCAATTCTTTCGCCAGCATCCCCAGGAATCCTTTACGGAAGCATGGAGCAGATTTATTGATCTGCTTCTCGAATGTCCCCATCATCAACTCGACACCATTGTCTTAGTCCAGTCATTCTTTAATGGTCTCTCTGACCATCAAAAGGAAACATTAGATATCATGAACGATGGCTGTTTCATGGACAAAGGCGTTATTGAAGCATACACTTTTCTTGAGAAACATGCTTCACAAAATAACCATTGGGGTAATACTGATTCTTTCAGATCTTTTAAAGACACTCCTACCAAAGTTATGTCTATGTTCGAGGTCAAACTCGATCCATAATTAAAAACTCTGATCGAGTCACTACCCAAAAAGGTCAATGCCCTTTCTATTCAAGTGAATGATAAAAAACCCAAACAAGTTATGGTCGCCAATGCTTCCCCATGTCTTCTTTGTTTAAGTCCTGAGCACTCCAATTCTTATTATCCTTTGGCATACGAGTCCCCTCCCCAACCATTTGAAGAGGCTTTTGCTTTCAACATCCCTAATGCACCTTGGCAACAACATCCGAATTTGGCTTGGCATCCCCCTACCCAACAGCCAGCTCCTCCGGGTTTCAACAACATTCCTGTACGACCACCCACAAACTACAATTCCTATCATCAAGGAAGTCCTCCGCAATTCTAGCAAGGGCAAAGTCAGTCTCCCAGCATTGCCAATATAGGGTATCAAAACAATCGCAGCCTTGTTCCCACTAATCAAGGATATGACTACCAAAATCAACCCGTAAACAATAACCGTGAACTTGTTCCTATTGCTCCACTGGTATAATCCACTGCCGATAAAACAACTAAAACTTTTCTGACTTACATGAATCAACAATCTCAAATCCTAGCATCTATCCAACAGTCTCTTCAGCTGTTAGTACATGATAAAAGTCAAAAAGGCGTGTTTCCTGGCCAAGCAGTTCCAAACCCTAAGCCACAAACACTGCCTTTCAACTCACCAATGCACTAGGATCTAGTAATCCCAACCAGGGTGAAGTGAATGCCATCACCACTATTCATTCTAGCCGAACCGTCGACAATCACATACGTATGCCAGACATTGAATTGACGAAAGAAGAGGTTGACGTCCTTCCAACTCCTACCTCACAACCTATAGCGGACGAAGTTGTTCCTTCCAAATCTACATCCACGTCCCTAGGGAAAGACGCCACTAATCCATTTGCGCAATTCTGCCCAAAAGCTCCGTTCCTTACCCGTTTGGCAAAGAACAAACCTGACGAACATTTCGATAAGATCCGAGAAACCTTCAAAAATTTGACCATAAACCTACCTTTTCTAGATGCACTTAAGCATTTGCCCAAGCATGCCAAGTTTTTGAAGGACATGTGCACCAACAAACGACGAACAAATGTTCCTCAACAAGCGTTCCTCACTGAGTAGTTTCCCTCCATTACTACTACCAATGGTGTGGTTAAATATAAAGACCCAGGTCGACCAACTGTACCATGCATGTTCGGCGACAAGTATATTGCTACCGCACCTTTAGGCCTAGGCGCCAGTGTTAACCTACTTCCCTACTACTTATTTAAGCAGTTAGGTCTTCATGAATTAAAACCTATCAACATGACCCTGCAACTCATGGATCGCTCCATCAAGTACCTAAAGGGCATTGTAGAAAACGTCTTAGTCAAGGTCCAAGATTTTTACTACCCCATCAATTTTGTAATCCTAGATACCGAAGTTGCCTGTGACTCCATTCCTATCGTTTTAGGACGTCCATTTCTTGCAACTGCTAACGCTCTAATAAATTGTCGGGATGGTTCAATGACAATGTCTTTTGGGAACCTTTCTATAGAAGTCAATGTATTCAACTTAATGAAACAACTTCCCGATCCTGATATTGAGGGTGAGATTAGCCTGGTTGATAGTCTGGCACATGAATATTTCGCAAACTCTTTTTCCCTAGACGAGGTACACCAATTTTTTTCTTTTGATAATCTTGAGTTTGACGATGACTCGTACATTAAGGATGTCCACGCATTATTAGAGTCAGTACCACTATTTGACCTTACTACTGTGTTGCCAACTGATTCAGAAGAACCGGACTTGCTCTTTTCCATTGAAGAGACAACCCCTCACGAATCCTTGATCCCCACTCTTCCAACTCCGGATTTAAAACCTCTACCCTCTGATTTGAAGTACATGCATCTCGATCCCCATGGTAGTCACCTTATAATAATTTCTTCCCACTTGACTACCGACCGAAGAGCACATTTTATTCGTGTCATTCGTGAACACCGCCTCCTTATCGGATGGTCCTTAGATGATATCAAAGGAATATACCCTAGTGTATGCACACATCGCATACATCTGGATGACGGCACAAAGACATCGTGAGAACCGTAACGTCGCCTTAACCTCGCCATGAAAGAGGTGGTAAGGGAGGAAGTTTTATGTTTACTTGATACGGGTATCATATACCCTATCTCTGATAGTGATTGGGTTAGTCCCTATCCACGTCGTTCCCAAAAAGTCTGGCATTACAGTTGTGCAAAATGAAAATGATGAATGCATCTCCACTCGCATTCCATTGAAATGGAAAATTTGTATCGACTATCACAAACTTAATGCCAGAACACGTAAAGATCACTTCCCTCTTCCATTCATTGACCAGATGCTAGAACGTTTAGCCGGTCATGCTTACTACTGTTTTCTTGATGGCTATTCCGACTACTTCCAAATTGTCATCGATCCCGCCGATCAAGAAAAGACAACTTTCACATGTCCCTTTCGAACCTTTGCATAAAAACGAATACCTTTTGGTCTTTGCAATGCCCCAGACACTTTCCAATGCTGCATGCTTCACATTTTCAGTGATATGGTGGAACGTTATATGGAAGTCTTCATAGACGACTTTTCCATTTATGGAAATTCTTTTGATGATTGCCTATCCAACCTTTCTAAAGTGTTAACACGTTGTGAAAAAAAAAATCTGGTACTTAATTATGAGAAGTGTCATTTCATGGTTACTACGATAGTAAAACTCTTAATGACACTCAACGTAATTACACGACAACTGAGAAAGAGTTCCTAGCTATTGTCTATGCTTTAGATAAGTTTTTCCCTTACCTGGTCTGATCATCGACCATCGTATATACTGACCATGCTGCACTTCGGTACCTACTCGCGAAAAAAGATGCGAAACAGAGATTGTTCCGCTGGATCCTTCTCTTGCAAGAATTCACCCTGGAAATCAAAGACATGAAAGGATCCTAAAATGTCGTGGGCGACCATTTATCAAGGCTGGTTGGTGACGTTGATAGTGATTCTGAAGTCATTTGTGATTCCTTCCTAAACAAACATTTGTACTTCATTTTCTCCTCTCCATGGTACGCGGATATCGTTAACTACCTAGTTACTGAGAAAGTTCCTTCCTCTTGGTCACGTCCTGATTGTAAAAAGTTCTTATCCACTATAAAATATTATTTCTGGGATGACCCCTACCTTTTTAATTATTATTCTGACCAACTCATTCGTCGCTGCAATCCCGACTAGGAACACACCGACGTGTTATTTTTTTGCCATGAACAATCTTGCGGTGGTCATTTCAGTGGGAAGAAAACTACGGCCAAGGTTTTACAATGTGGTTTTTACTGGCCTACCTTTTTTCATGATGCACACGAACATTGCAAAGCTTGCATTCGTTGTTAGCACCTAGGTTGCATTACCCAACGCAATATGATGCCCCTAAATCCCATTTTAATTGTGGATTTTTTTTATGTTTGGGGCATTGATTTTATGGGACCCTACCCTATTTCTCAAGGTTTTCTCTACATTCTAGTCGTTGTGGACTATGTGTTCAAATTGATTGAGGCACTTGCATGTCGCTCAAATGACCATAAGACTGTCGTGAAATTTGTAAAAGAAAAGATTTTCTTTCGTTTTGGTGTCCCCAAAGCTATCATCAGTGATTGGGGTACACATTTTTGTAATAATTTTTTTGGATTTTTAATGAAGAAATATGGAGTTACTGATAAGTGTAAAAAGTATAGTTTTACCTAGACTTAACTAATTAAATATAAGAATAAGTAAAATGATTAAATTTTACTCTAATGCATCAAAGTTCTACTCTCGTTATCAATGTAATATGTGGAGTAGAGAATTCGTTCCACTCCTACTTCGTTTAAACGTAAGATTTCCTAGTTCATTAATTCTAACAAAAACGATGAGAGTAATGAAATGAACTTATGATAAGACGGTGATTTAACTAATTTAGATGTTATGATTTAAACTATGGCAATTCAATAATACGATATGAATATGGGTAGGAATTAGGAGAATTTGATTCCACCTTGATTCAACTTAATAAACTAGCATAGAATTTGCTGTAATCATAATCTTTATGTTTTCACATAACGGATAGGTATATCTAATCCCTAATTATTCATGACAATCTCTACCAACTAATAATTAGCATGTGAAGCAATTAAACTCATTCTCATGGTGAACTAATTACTTTATAGAGTGGAATAGATTATTATAACTATTTCTATGCTAACACAATTAAGTTTTTATCAAAGCTTCCTCAAACCCCTCTAATGGAGGTTTTAGCTTTGATTCATCAAACTATAATTCATAGAATAAAAACAATAAGAACAAGACATTATTGAAAGAATAATAATTGCTTTATTAATCTAATTCAAATAGTCTAATTAGTTTAAACTGTATTAAAACTAAGTACTAACTAATTAATTAAATCTAATTTATATTATGGATCTAATCTAGGATATGATAAGAGTTTGGCCTTAGTCCTCTTTATATAGAAGAGGCTAGGACTACAAATTCGTGCATGGGCTTTGGAGCCATATTTTGGGCCATAAAATCGAGCCTAAAACCTCGTTACTTTAGTCCACAAAGGGGTTTTCTATTGGAAATATCTTCAACAGACTTTTCGTCCACTTCTACTTCTCCGATTGGATCAAGGACTGGACCATTAGAAAGCTCGTTCCGAGCCAGTCGGTTTGACATATGGTAGGCCCAATTCCAAGGTCTGAGTCCAAAGATACGTCCTTCGGAAGTTCTGCTGACTTTTATACGCTATTTCTGCCCGCGTTGACTTTGACTTTTCAGCTTTGACCGGGCTTTAAAAAGGCTTTTTCTCCTTGAATCTTACCCTTTAATCATAGAACTTCTTAGCAACCAACCTTTTCTCCTTTATATCGTAAAAGGGACACATTTCTGCACATAATTGACTCTAATGCCTGAAATACATAAAAGCACGTAAATGATACTAACTCTTATTTATTAATCACATAATTAGTCTAAAAGCAATATTGTTAAGGGGTTAAAACAACAGTTTTGGGCTCTTATCAAACCACCCCCAAATAGCATTTTGCTTGTCCCCAAGAAAATATGAAAAATTAAAATAAGTGACCAAAAATGGAGTTCTTACTAATCTCGTTTTGCCGAGTGCGATTGCATTGACCATATGCAACAAGGCCTTAAACCACTAGGAATTTCCTAGTGGATGAGTTATAGCCTCGTGAGAGTTTTCCAGTGAAAGTACTCACAAACTTCATCTATACTACAATGACTAAGAAATAAAACTATTATTTCCTTACTTATTCCCAGATATCTATCTATCTCACTAGCAATGAATACAGAATAGTCAAGTCAAAACCTAAGTTAATATATGCATAATAATCAATCATCTACGAATAAACACATATATGATGAACTATGCTATGAAATGCAATAACAGGTCCGTTTTTGAAACCACTAGGAATTCCCTAGTGGACGAGTTATAGCCTCGTGAGAGTTTTCCAGCAAAGGTACTCACAAACTTCATCTATACTACAAGGACTAAAAAATAAAACTATTGTTTCCTTACTTATTCTCAAATATCTATCCATCTCACTAACAATGAATAAAGAAAAGTCAAGTCGAAACCTACGCTAATATATGCATAATATATATAATCAATCATCTACGAATAAACATATATATATAATGAACTATGCTATGAAATGCAATAACAGGTCCGTTTCTGAAACTTTGGAATAACGTCCTTAAGTAGGTCCTCACATAAATGTCAAGACAAAAACCACTCTGATTTTTTCACTCAAGTTTTGCTCACTCCAGTGTGTAGTGGGCACAGTTTACCTTACAATCTCAATGACACACAAGGAAGCCGAAGTCGACCAAACACATCTGCCACTTACTATCACACTAACCTATTCCTAATTGAGCTAGATGTCTTTATTAAGTGTTGCGAGGATTAGGTGATGGTTTAAGAATGATGGAAATGGATATTCAAAAAGAACCAGTCTGAGATAATAGAGTCTTCATATTATGTATTTTAGAGAAAACCTTGTTCTTACTTTGCTTCTATACTTTGTTTCCATCCTTAGCCATTTTTTTTCTTTTTCTTTTGGCTTTTGATTCATTTGATTATGTTTTTGGAGTTCTAACTTATTATTTTATTTTATTTTTTTTTTGGATGGAAACTTTCTTTTCTTTTCTTATTTGAAGCAACTAACAAATTTTTGGTTTCAAAGGTCTTTCTCTTTATTCTTTATTTCATCTCTATTCTCAGACTTATTCAAAGATGGGTAGGCTGATGTTTATTTTTATTTTGTTTTGTAAAAGGGTAAAGGATTTGCGGTTTATGAAAAGCTAAAGAAAGGCTCAGAGGGGCGACTAGCGGAAAATAATTTCATATAGGTTTGAATTTCTGGCTATATCGATCTAAAAAGGGCCTAAATTCTCGCTTATGATATGACATAGTGATCAAGTAGTGGACGTGTGATTTCTCTATTCGGAATTTACTTCTCCCTTGTGTCATTTCTCAAATATTTCACTCATATAAGGCTTTAGGCTATATTCTCACATGATTTGTAGAATAAGTATACTAGCCTAGATTTTAGAAACTTACTGCCAATACAAACATAGATGCTCATGCAATATATTTATAGAAAGATGTAAAGATTATTACCTACATATTAACCTAAGTTTCTAAAGACTATTCTAATGCAAAAGCTAACGTGAAACTTCTAGATTATTAAGAGCATAGAGAAAGAAACAACACCAATATTCTTAAGTGCATAGCATAAACTTTTTATTTATAGTTTTGAATTTTTAAATTTTTTATTAGAAAACAAGTGCATATTGTACATATATATATCCTAATAGGTGCCTTAAATTATGTGTGTTTCTATGCCACCCCCAAACAAAAATATGCTTTGTTCTCAAAGTATAGAAATAAGATGGGTAGGAGAATATCATGGAAACGCGTGAAATTTTGGAACATCTGCAAAACAAATTTAAAACATACTAATATAGATAAATAAAAACAGACGCAACTCTATATGAGTTCCACCCATTATGGGGTTACAAAATAATAATAATAATAATTTGCTTGGGACATAGCGGCACCACCTAACAAAAATAAAACTTACCTCCTATCCAGCATTTAGGCGTCATCATCCTCCTCTACATAGAAGCGATGTTCTTTTACGTCCTTCCACGCCATGATAATTTGCCAAGCCTCTCTCCATATATCATCAACCCGTGCTAACCTATTAAGTGTTACTCAGTATGATCGGGTGTAAGGAGCAACCCATTGAGGTTGTACCCTCCATCCCAGCCAAGTCATAACACGAAATGAACGAACAACCCAATTGGTGGGTCTCATAATTTCAACCACAACCCAATCCGTGTAGCGGGTATAGAAATCAGGGAAAAAACAACACATGATATGACAAACCAAAACAGGCATAGGAATGTACTTTATGCCTCATATTATGGCCTCTAGCTAGACTAGCCACTAAAACCTTGGGAATGTCATATAGGAAACGTCCCTCAGCTAAAGCAAGGAAAACATCACCAGCGGTATTATGCACAGAAGTAAACTGCCAATCTCCTAAAATATTCATCATAATGAAGAACATGGTAAGGCCTACGTTCAGGGACAGGCTGCCAAGGGCTATGTTATATTACCCTCGGTCCATTACACGAAAAACCCCTCCCTCATAAGTCTCGTGAAAATACTCATAGTTATAGAGGTATGCATTATTAGTCAGATATCCCCATGAGTTTGTAGGAACAGACATAGGCATTCCCACAACAAAAGCAACCAAAAACTTGCTGAAATCCATTGTCGAATCATTCACTCCGACATAGAACACTTGTTCTCCATCTGGTTGACAAAAGAACTTTGAATTATTATAGAAATATTCAGTAAGTTGAGGTGAATACGAGTCATCAAGACTTACCAGCAGATGCTGCCATCTTGACTGCACGATTCTATTGTAAAACCATCTTCCATAGGTGTCGCTTCAGAACAAATCTTCAAAAGACTGCTCCGGTATGAGTGTAGGAGAGTTCATTCCAACAATTACACTCTAAGACTGTTGGAAACAACTTCAGAAAAATCCACAAAAAATTAGAAGTGAAATTGACTGCATAGGCCAAGGCGCGGGGGTGCGCTCAAGAATTGGCTGTGAAGGGTGTGTGGCGTGCTTGAATTTGCTTTATTAAGGGCTGGCTGGGCATCTTGTCTTGACGATGTCCAGCACTTGAGGGCGTGGCACGCTTCGGGGAATAGGCAAGCTAGGGCGTGGTGTGCTCTGCGGTACCTAGAGTGCTTTGACTTGAAAAGTGGAAAAGAAAAGTGAGAGATAACAATGAGAGGTGCAAGGTGAGAGGTGTGGTGTGGAATGTAGAGGGAACCAAGGTTTTATAGAAGTTTAGTTTCTTAATCGAGTTCCACAAGTTGCCCAAATTGTTAAGGCAAGTTGATGGAAACAGAATATTTCTAAAACCAAAACGGAAACAAACCAGATTCATTATTCCAAAAACAAACCTAACAGTTTAAAGGTTTGAACTTAAAATAGTAACTTTCCAATTCCATTCCTTAAAATTTTCACCAATACACACTAGCTAATCCTAGCTCCACCAAATTAGTAACATTCTCACATAATCATATTCTCACAAACTTGCAACAAATACTTCCAAAATGGTGGATAGAGGAAACAAAACAATGCTGAACAATTAATGCCACCCCCAAGCAGATTGGGAAGGTGGGATTCATAAAAGAAAACAACAACATACCTGGATAAAGTTTTAATTAAACTTAAAATTATACGAACAACTAAATATTCGACTACCATTACAGAATTCAAAATGAACTACTTAACTAAACAACTAAAAATCAAATTCTACTGAAAACAGGGGAAAAAAATCCTAAACACAAAACAACTAAACTACGAGCCACGAGACGTGGATGGTTCCGAGTCATCATCCCGCGATCGACTACACTCATGCCTCTCGATTCGCCGAAGTAGAACTCTAATAGGGTGGCAAGCGTTGTAGAACTTCTACTTGGAACTTCCGTTGACTCTCTAGATATGCGTTCATGGATTCCTCGCGCTCCTTATCACGCTGGACTAGGGTCTCCATGGTAGTTTGGAGCTCCCGATTACTCGCACTGAGCTCCTCAAAATTTGATGGATGTTCACTTGCCTAGTCCGCGAGATCCACACAAGTGGTATAAAGAGAACACATGCCACGATGAAGCAATGCCATATATTCTCTATCGAAGAAACTTCTCCAAGGCATCGGCCTCAAAACATGCCGTGATCTTTCTTCGTCATCATCCGAATCAACAACCCTATCTTCAAGCAATCGCCACGGACTTACGAATACATTCCAAATAAATCTTTGCATTTGAATGCAATTTCAACATAATCCGCTCAGATTTCGGTTTATCTCCAAAATGCAGCATGATCTTAGTAATCAAAACAGGGAGCGATGCAAAATGTTCTCTAACGCTTCTAAGCTCAGAAATCAAAAAAATAAAGGATACAAAACTGATACTTCTTCTCCTGAAGAACCCAAAGAAGGTGCAGACAAGACGAGCCAATGTCGCTGACCTTCGAGGTGCCAATGATGTTCTTACTAATCCACTGAGCTACAGCCAGTTGGTTGGTTCTCAGAGATGACTATCAAACGCAATGCGATTTTGGATTGTATTGTCCCTCTAAGACAGTCTCTCTCATTGATGCCTCGATCCCACCCTACTGCAATTCCTGCAATGTAACTATGGGGCAGTTGTTCGGCTCAATGCCTAGCAACCTAGACAACATCCCTGTACACACTTCTCTCCTCACACCATTCACCTTAATAAAAATCCTCCGACCTTCGATTTCCCGCTTCTTATAAAAATTCAAAACCAAATTCGAATGGTAAAAATCATTCTTCGTATACCACAACATCCGCCAACCCCTACGCCTCATCTCATCATTGTAAAATGGTGCAAAATGGTCTGATGTAAAAACTTGTTCCGGGATAATTTTTCGTTTGTGGGCCATTTTTTTGTTTTTGATTTTGAAAATGGGGTTAGGGTAAGGTGGGGGAGAGTAAAATTGATCAAAGGACGAAATGTGGTTTGATTAGTGGTTTGATTGGCGCGATTTTCTTTTCTTTTTTTTTAATGGTTCGTTCGAACTGATGGAGGCATGAAAAAGATGAACAAAGGGTTTTGCTCTCTCTTTTGAATTTTTTGGAGACCCACGTGCAAGGCACGTTACCGTGAGGTTTTGGGCCCAAGTCTAAACAATTTTGAAAAATGCCCATTATGTCCTTATGTGCGCAAACTTAAAACTGAAAATCTCGATTCATTAATGGTCTGATTTTTGCAAATGAACTATGAAAATGATCAGTAGAGAATTTCCAATCCAATGATCCATAAAACAATCTATTCTAACCATGGTTGACATATAAAAAGATGGAAAATGTCTCGAAGTGTGTGAATGACATAAGTTATGCAAACAATTGAAATCTAAATTCATAGATGGTGTCAACCTGAATCAAAATACTATTAAACGGCATAAACAACAAGAATAAGAAGTTGAGAGATCAAGAAAAGGAAAGACCAAACACCCTACCCCCAAACAAATTTTAGACAACATAGTTTAAAAAAAATTATTTAAAAACGTGGGTCTTTTAAAGTCAGATTCCCGAGACTTGCTAGATTACTATTTTTATGGTTTTCTTTATTTTTTACTTTTTATGAATACAGATTAATATAAGGAAAAACAATAAATAAATAAAGACATAATTCACACCATAGAGAAGCATGACTAAAAAACTGAGAAAACATGCAAGAGTGGAAAACGTGAATTATGTTAAACGTGGACTTAGGATCCGGTACTTATAGCCACACACTCCAATAGGAGGGCTCGGTTACCTTAATGGTGCACTTACCAATATATGGAAGTGAAAGGAAGTACACTAAATAACAAAGTTTAATCCTCATAGATAGGGTCCTGTAAAAGGACATCCTCCATATCAGGGGACATTAACTCGTGAAAATGTTTTAACCGTTGGCCATTGACTTGAAAGGTACTGTTGTTCTTGGGATTTACCAAGGTGATTTCCCCATAAGGGGTGACTTCAGTAATCAGAAAAGGACCAGACCAACGGGTTTTTAATTTCCCTAGGAAAATATGCAAACGGGAGTTGTAAAGCAAGACCTTTTGACTAACCACAAACTCTTTGCGCAAGATTTGTTTATCATGAACACATTTCAGGTTAGCTTTATAATCTTTTGCGAGATCATAAGAATCACTACGGACTTCTTCAAGCTCATTTAATTGCAATTTGTGCTTGACACCTGCCTCATCAAAATTAAAGTTAAGGCTTTTTATAGCCCACATAGCACGGTGCTCCAATTCAACGGGCAAGTGACAAGGTTTTCCAAAAACAAGTCTAAAGGGAGACATACCTATAGGAGTTTTAAAAGCAGTCCTATACACCCATAAGGCATCAGTTAGACACTTAGACCAATCTTTTCTATCAGGATTTACAGTTGTTTCTAATATTTTTTAAATTTCCCTATTAGAGACTTCTACTTAGCCACTAATTTGTGGATGATATACGGAGTTTCCACCTTATGGGTAACTCCATACTTTTTAACTAGAGAAGCAACTACTTTGTTGCAAAAATGTGTTCTGCCATCACTAATGATGGCTTTAGGAATGCCAAATCCATTTAATATGTATTCCTTAACAAAAAAACACAACCGTTTTATGGTCATTGCTACACGCAAGCCATGACCTCTATCCATTTAGACACGTAGTCCATTTACAACAACAATAATATAAATAAAAACTGTATGAAATAGGAAAATGACCCATGAAATCAATGCCCCATACATCAAATATTTCTACTATAATAATGGGATTTAAGGGCATCAGATTACGTTCTCGATTTGCCCCAGTTGTTGGCAACAAATACACGTCTTGCAATGCACTTGGGCATCTTTAAAAAAGGTAGGCCAATAAAACCCACATTGAAGAACTTTAGTAGCTGTTTTCATACCACTAAAATGGCCACCACACTCTTTGTCATGGCAGAAAGATAGAACCTCATTATACTCCCACTAGGGAATACAACGACAAATAATCTGATCTGTACAATACTTAAAAAGGTAGGGCTCATCCCAGTAGTATAGCTTAACTCTGGCCAAGAACTTCTTATGTTCATTTCTTGACCAAACATCAGGAATAATATCAGAAGCTAAATAATTCACAATTTCAGCATACCATGGTGCAAAAAAAATAGCATAAAGATGGTAATCAGGAAAAGAGTCAGGTATGGACTCAGAATCACTATCATTGTCATTTGTTAGTCTAGATAAGTGGTCGGCAACTACATTTTTGACCTCTCGTTTATCCTTAATTTCTAAGGTGAACTCTTGCAGGAGAAGAATCCATCGGATCAATCTCTATTTAACATCCTTCTTTGCAAGAAGGTACCTAAGGGCTGCATGGTCCGTGTAAACTAAAGTCTTAGTACCAACTAGAAGAATCCATCAGATCAATCTCTATTTAGCATCCTTCTTTACGAGAAGGTACCTAAGGGCTGCATGGTCCGTGTAAACTAAAGTCTTAGTACCAACCAAATAAGGAAGAAACTTATCTAAAGCATAAACTACAGCTAAAAATTCTTTTTCCGTAGTTGTATAGTTCCGTTAAGCATCGTTTAAAGTTTTGCTAGCATAATAAATAACAAGTCGACTTATCATCTAGTTTTCGTCCTAATACAAGACACCAACAACATAATCACTAGCATCACATATTAGTTGAAAGGTTTAGACCAATTAGGAGGTCAGTATAATCGGGTGCAGATGTTAAAGTGACTTTTAAAGTTTCAAAAGCTTATTTGAAGTTATAATTGAAATCAAAGATGGCATCCTTTAAAAGCAGATTAGTTAAAGGCCTAGCTATTTTGAAAAATCCTTGATAAAATGCCTATAAAATCCTACATGGCCTAGAAAGACTTTAATGTCACGGACAAATCCGGTAAAGGTATAGACGCTATCTTATCTAATTTAGCCTTATCTACTTCGATGCCATCACTAGATACAATATGACCTAGCACTATTCATTTTTTAACCATGAAATGACATTTTTCCTAATTTAAAACCAGACTCTTCTCCTCACACCGTGTCAAAACCTTAGACAGGCGTCGATTGAAAGAGTCTCCATAGATAGAAAAATCATCCATGAAAACTTCCATAAAGCTCTACCATGTCACTAAAGATATGAAGCATACACCGCTGGAAGATACTAGGAGCATTACAAAGGCCACAAAAGGTATTCATTTATAGGCATATGTTCCAAAAGGACATGTGAAGGTAGTCTTTTCTTGGTCATCAATATCGATAATAATCTGAAAATAGCCAGAGTAGCTATCTAAAAAACAATAATAAGTATGACCAGCTAGACGTTCGAGCATCTGATCTATAAAGGGTAAAGGAAAATGATCCTTTCATGTCATGACATTTAAACGTTTGTAGTCAATACAGATCCTCCATTTTATAGGGACACGAGTGGAAACATATTCACCTTTAGCATTACGCACGATGGTAACCCCCGATTTCTTAGGAACTACATGAATGGGACTTATCCATTCGCTATTGAAAATGGGATATATGATACACGAATCGAGTAACCGTAAAACTTCTTCCCTGACCACCTCTATCATGGCAGGGTTCAAGCAACGCTGAGGTTCACGTGAAGTCTTGGCATTATCCTCCAAATGGATACGATAAGTTCAAACATTAGGGTCAATCCCCTTAATGTCATCTAGGGACCAACCAATCACGGAACGATGTTCCCTAATCACCCTAATCAAACGTGCCTCTTCGTCCGCAGACAACAGAGAAGATATAATCACCGGATGACTACCATCCGGATCAAGTTGAATATACTTCAACTCAAAAGGTCGATAAAGGCTTCTAGAGGTTCCTCATCTTGAATAGTGAAGACTTGTTTAGGAGGAAGGTCTTCAAACTCAGTAGATGGAGCTACAAAAAGATTTATGATGGGCATAGACTCAAAAAGGGCGTTGAATTCCTCTACGTAGGAGTCATCGTCAAAATCCGAACTTCAGAAAGAAAGGAATTTATGCATCTGATTTTCTGGAAATGTGTTATTGAAATAATCTTGGGCTAAGCTCTTGATCATGCTAACTGCCTCATCTATAGACAAATCTGGTAACTTTTTCATCATTTTAAAAACATTTACCTCAAATGTAAAGATAGCCAAAAGACATGAACATTGAACCATCACGGCGGTTTATAAAGCGTGTTGGCGATTCTTACGAGAAAAGGCGACCTAAAATAATAGGAATAGAGTCGTTAGCGACTTCCTCAGATCGAGAATAACAAAATCAGCTAGATAGTAGAAATCGTAAACCTTAGCAAGCACGTTTTCAACAACACCCTTAGGATACTTAATAGACCGATCGCCTAATTGCAACGCCATTTTAGTAGGTTGCATCTCCTATAGACCTATTTGTTTCTATATATAATAAGGGGAGTAAGTTAACACTTTCGCCCCGTGTTTAATAAGCGCCAGTCGTCGTATGGGTATCCGATAAGAGCCCAAAACTGTAGTTTTAACCCCAGAATAGTCATACATTTTAGACTAATTATGTGAGTAATAATTAAGAGTTAACATCGATTCGTGTGTTTTATGCATTTCGGGCTTCAAAGTCCATTATGTGCATAAATGTGCCACTTTAGCGAGATAAAGGAGCAAATGTTGGTTACTAAGGAGTTCCGTGATTAAAGGGCAAGATTCAAGAAGACAAAGCCTTTCTAAAGCCCGGTCAAAGCTGAAAAGTCAAAGTCCACGCAAAGCGTAAAACAATTGCACAAAGTCAACAGAACTTCCGAAGACCATATCTTTGGACTCAGACCTCGGAATTGGGCCTACCTTATGTCAAAACGACCGGCTCGGAAAGAGCTTTCCAATGGTCCTAGCCTTGACCCAATCAGAGGAGCAGAAGTGGACGAAAAGTCTATTGAAGCGAACTGCAGCTGAAGAGGCCTTTTGGATCGAAGAATTGGTTTTGGGCTGATTCTCTGGCCCAAAACATGGCTCCAAGCCCATGCACGATTTTTGGATCTGAGAGTATAAAAACCAAAGCTTCACTCTTTGTTAATGGTAGATAGTTATACCTAGATTAAAGATTAGATTAGTAGCCTCCATTAATTAATTCTAGATCTAGTTTTCCTTAGATTTAATTAGTTTAATTTAATTAGTTTCATATCTTGTTTTTATTTAATTCCTTGAATGATTGTTCGTCATTTAATTAGATAAATAAAATAGTTATTATTATTCAATTTCGATTTTTGTCATTTGCATTTATAGATCTAGTTTAAATTCTTGTTCTTATTTCATTATTAGTTAATTATTTAGATTTCAATTATTGTTTAATTTAGATTAGTAAAGTTAGAATTTTGATATGATGTGTAGTTATAATTCAATGGGAAATGATGGGTTGATGACTCAAGGCTAAAACCTCCATTAGAGGGGTTGATGAAGCTTTGATGAAAACTTAGTGGTTTAGTGTAGAAGCGTTGTAGAATCTATTCCACTCTAGAAGGTCGTGATTCGCCATGAGAATGGGTGGACGACCTCACATGCTAGTTAGTATTTGGTAGAAATGTCATGAACGATAGGGATTAGAACTCGAAATTCTTGCCGTAAGAACGTAAGAATCGAGATACAAGAATCTATGCTAGGTTATCAAGTTGGATTCGAGGTGGATTCAATTCCCCTCTAATCCTTTATCTAGATTCAAAAACAATCATATTTCCATAGCATTCGTAGTTTAAATTCAACATATTGCTTTTCATATTGCATCGTAGTATAATTCCCCCTTGTAAAACTCTCATTAGACTTAAAAACGACTAGTTAAACTATGAAATCATTCCATGCTAGAGAACTAGGAGTGGAACGAATTTGTTACTCCACTCTATTTCGATAGGATTAAGAGTTGAGAAATCTTTGATAAGCATATAGCATCAAAAAATAGTTTAGTTTACTTACGTTTTGATTTCATCGTTCATTTCAGTAGGTAAGCTATTCATTATAAGTTTTATCAAATACCGCCATCTTAGTTGCACTTTAGCATTGTTTTCATAGTAGAATTAGTCATTTTAAGTCCCATTAAACCCACCCACCCTTGTTTGATTCATACCGTGGTTGTCCATTTCAGCATTGAAAAAGTTCCAAAAATATACACCGAGCGCATCACGCTTATAAGGAGCGCTACCGCTTCTATACTCTGGACCCCGAAGCGACCAGCCGCCATACCCAAATACGACCGCCCTCGCCATTACTAGACCTCGAAAGCCGACCACCATACCAAAGCGACCAAGGCCACTTATCGGATTAACGAGAGCGATCACGCTTCAAAGCGAAGCACCAGCGCTCTAAGCAAAATTTTCCGGATTTCGCAGTTTGTTTTTGAATTTCGATTTTTCAAGTTTTTCAGTGTTTTAACTTGTTATTTACACTGAACACGCGTAAACAAGACGCTTATTCATAAGTGAAGCAAGGACGCTAATCAGGTATTCCTTTCTTCCACACCTCGCGATCTCCGTTAGAGGTTTCTACTAGTATATCGTAATTGTTTGGAGTGTTGCATGTTTAGTTAAGTTCGACTTAGTCTTGCCCGAGATTAAGGTCCGGGTCGAAGAAAACAACTAACGTAATTACATGGCAACGCCAACAAACAAGTCTATCTAGTTTCCCACCCACTACACCTCTAGCTACTATTTCACACACACCACCGATATTATGGTCAAGAAAGAGAGACTCCTTTTCTCGACTTTTATAAAGCCTTGAGCGATAGCCCTAAATCTTGCATCGCTCTAGCAGACCAGGGGGATTTCCGCGATCCCCCAAATATATTTAATTTGTTACCCGCTTTTCATGGTTTTAGACCATGAAAACCTTATCGACATTACGCGTAGGGATTGAACAAGTCCTCATAATATTCCACCATCCTACGGTTGGTGCGGAACAAATTAAATTGAGGGTATTCCCTTTCACCTTAGTTGATAAGGGGCCTTGGTTAACTGCCCGCCTGCCTAATTTCTGTGGACTCATGGGCCAAACTTGTTCACTGTTTATGGAACATTTTACCCACCCCTAAAGACGGATGAAATGCTTTCCAATATTCACTTCTTTTTCACGTAATCCTCATGAATCATTTTCGAGGCTTGGAATCGCTTTCACCGATCTCCTTATAGAGTGTCCACACCATCACCTAGCAAAAGACACGTTAGTTCGATTGCCCTTTTCAAAGGACTTCTACACCACCATAAAGAAGTCCTAGACATAATGAATGGGGGTAGTTTCCTAAGTAAAGGAGCCACCGAGGCATATAAATTTTGGAAGATCGACTAAGCTAATAATGGGGGGGGGTAGTGACGATTACTCCCGCCTCCGCTAGTTCTTCTTCAATGATTAAGGCTACCAAGATGTTTGAGGTTAAATCAGATCCCGAGCTTAAAACTCTAATGAATCCCTCACACGAAAAGGTAGAGGCCATTTTGTACAACAAAAGCCTATCCCCCGTCATGAATGTAAATTCAAATCCATGTAGTTTCTGGTTGAGTCCCGAGCATCCCGACTTAATCGGCCCTATAGCCTATGAACATTCTTGTTCCATTAATAGTGAACCTAACGCCCCTTTGAGACAAAATCCCAACTTCGGGTTGGAGAAATAACCAACAAGTCACACCTACAGTGGTACAATAATCAATATGTTAAAGCCAACACACGCTTATAACCAAGCTCCACCACAACAAGGACAGATCGGTTAATTATAATAATTATAACAACCAAAAGCTTAACCTCGACAAGGTCAATGTAGTTATAATAATTATAATGCTAATAGAGGTATCGTTCGGTAGAATAATAACTATCACAATCCCGCCCATAAATAATCAAAGCGAGATAGTTCCATCCACACCACCCGTGACTCATCGCACCCACACAACCGGATCGTCTTGACACCTTCATATAAGTGAGCCAACAACTTTTCCAAACCATGGCTCAATCTAACCAACACATTTTACAACCGTTAATAATTTAAACCAACAGGTTAGCCCAAGAGAAAGCCCAACCAAAAGGCGGTTTCCGTGCCAAGCGATACCCAACCCTAGAACAACAAACACAGCCTTTGAGGTAAACGGTAATACTAGTACGGAAACTACAACCGTAGGTGAGCTAAATGCCATCACCACTCTCCGTTCTGGAAGAGTGGTTGATAACAAAGTAACTATGCCTATAGTTACCCCATCAGTACTCCCTACACCGGATATCGAACTAGATACCGAAATAGAAACTGAAGAACCTACCACTGTAGAGGTACCAGTTAAACCACAACCTAAGAAACAGAAAGCCAAGGTTACACATCAAGTCGAGCCATCACGCTAAATATAGATTTAAACCACCGTTCCCTCAAAAATTAGCCATGCTAACCAGGGGATACTAACTTTGAGGAGATTAGGAACGTTTTCAAAAATCTAACGATAAACCTTCCTTTTCGAAGCTATAAAAAGCTACCTAACCACGCTTAAGTTTCTTAAGGAGTTGTGCACTACTAGGCGCGAAGACCAACATACCTAAAGACGCCTTTCTAACTAACAGGTTCCCAACTTTATCCTAAAAATAATGGAATTGTTAAGTACAAAGACCCCGGTCGCCCCATCGACAATGCACCTTAGGAGATTCTCACACAACCATCAGCTTACTAGACACGGGGGCTAGTGTTAACATACTCCCATTTTATTTGTATAAACAAATAGGTCTAGAGGAGATGCAACCTACTAAAATGACATTGCAATTAGTCGATCGGGTCTTTTAAGTATCCTAAGGGTGTGGTTGAAAACGTCTTTGGTTAAAGTCCAAAATTTTTACTACCCGGCCGACTTTCGTTATCCTCGAATAAGAAGTCACTAACGACTCTGTACCTATCATTTTAGGGCGTCCCTTCTTACTACGCCAACGCTCATAAACCGCCTGATGGTTCGATGTCCTTGTCCTTTGGCCATCTTTCTCGTTGAGGTAAATGTTTTCAAAACGAGGACAAAGATATCCGATTCATCTACAAATGGAGAGGTTAGCATGATCAAGAGCTTAGCTCAAGATTACTTCAAAAACATGTTTCGGAGAAACAGATTAACAAATTCCTTTCCTTCGAAATTCGACTTTAACAATGACTCCCCGGTAGTAGATAATTTAAATCGAAAGAATTCCTCGCAACTCTTTTGCACCGCTTATTTACCACTTTGCGAGTCCCCTTGCCAACAACCATTCATCCCTTGATGCTATGACGGAAGATGAATTTTTCAATCTCTATCCCGGTGATCCTTTTGACCCACCTATTGAGGAATGTCTTGCATATATCAAGATTTCTGATGATATGGACTTGAGAGCTCTAGCTGAGAATCATTCACCTTCCATCACCAATATTCCCCACCCTCCACCTTTTTAAAGGAACCTCTAGTTTGCACTCGATCCTTTAGTTTCTCTTGTGCTTCATGATTTTTTAAATCCACCTAGTAAACAAATACTTCCCAAGGATAAACCACTTGACACCTTCATTTTCAGACTTGAGACAGTCCCTAACTACACCATGAATGAGTTTTGTGCTAAACCCACATCCTCATTTTTTCCATGCTTTCCCTCTAAAACTTATTCCAACCCACCATATCTTCCACAACCATTCACTTTTCCACACTTATTCACTAGGACACCCTCTCATTCAAAGATGAAACATAAGGTGCATGCTCAGTTATGTTATAGGTCGATCCGACTTCGCTTTCATTCCACTAGGAAGCAGCGTCAGTAGGGAAATCTTGGTGCTTGATTGTGTTTGGATATGTTTTCTGTGATATTTATTTATGGAATGATCCACAACTATTTCGGTTGTTGATATATGATAAACTGCATATTCATACATATGTTTAGATAAAGTCTCGAGTATCTGACTATAAACGACTCAATTTTTGTGTTTGGTGCATTTCCTTTCATTTCCATATATTGGTGAATGCACCATTCAGGTAGGGCCCTCCCTATGGAGTGTGTGGCTGTAAGTACCGGATCCTAAGTCCACATTTCACATAATTCACGTTTTCCACTCTTGCATGTTTTCTTGGTTTTTGAGTCATGTTTCTCTATGGTGTGAATTATGTCTTTACTGCTTATTGTTTTCCTTTATATTAAACCTAATTCATAAAAAAAAAAAAAAGTTTAAAGCTATAAAAATAGTAATCTAGCAAGTCTCGAATCGACTTTTAAAAGACCTACGTTTTAAAACAAATTTTACACACACTGCTTTTCAAAAATTTGTTTGGGGGTGGGGTGTTGGTTTTTCCATTCTTGATCACTCAAATTCCTATTCTTACCCCCACCTCGCTCCCTTGAAGAGTAGCTAGATTTCTTCTTGTTTGTTATTTTGATGTAGTTTTTTTTATTATATTTAGTAGATAGGATGTTACGTTGTTAAATTCCATAGTTAATTTTGACTTTTGTAGTGAAATGTTGTTTGAATGACAATATTAATATAATGTCGTTATTTTCATCATCAGGCGTGATTGTTTAATGTTGATCCCACCTTCCCAAATTGTTTGGGGGTGGTGTTATCTATTCCAAAGATGATTTTATATAAACTTCATTCATTCTACACTCACAACCCACACTACACCTAACTTCCATCACTCACCTTTCACTCCCGTTTCCCATGTTTCGCCTCATTTATCAATCTTTCAAGACTCGGAGTGCACTTGCGCTTCTGAGGAGCCGCAACGCCTCTACACAATTGTCGAATTTTGTACAGAGCGCTTTTTCATACTCAATTTGAGCGACTTCGGCCAAACACTGGAATTCCAAAAAATCATCGAGCGCACTCAAGGCTCAAGTGGGAGCGACTCGCACCTCGACTTCCGTGGACCAGAAAAATTCCAGTTTTCGGCGGGTTGTTCCCGGGTCATTTGCGGTTGTTCCAGAGCGTAGTTTCATTGGATGACATCTCCTACAATAATACCAGAACCGTCTTTCAAGATTTGTTCCAAAGCACTACTTATGGTGCTTGGTCTTGTGAGGCGATCAAACACGTAGATCGGAACCGCTTTTATGGTTCTTGCTAGCATTTGTTCTAGGACTTGCCATGCCACCTGAAATACAAACCCCATGGTGCTATTGGGTAGATAATATGCATATCCGAGAGATAAGGTAAATTTTAATTCCATTTAGTGTATGCTTATGTCCCAAGCAATTTAATTGTTAACCCCATAATGGGTGGAACTCTTATAGAGTTGCATCGCTTTTTATTTCCTATATTAGTATGTTCTAACCTTGTTTTGCAGATGTTCTAGAATTTCACGCTGCGTTTCCATGGTATTTTTCTACCCTCTTTTATTTAAATGCTTTGAGGACAAAGCATGTTTTTGTTTTGGGGGTGGGCATAGAAACACGTGTAATTAAGGCATCTGTTAGGATATAGATATGTATAATATGCACTTGTTTTCTAGTTAAAATTTCAAAAATTCAAAAAATTCAAAAATAAAAATAAAAAGTTTATGCTATACACTTAGGAATATTGGTATTGTTTCTTTTTCTATGCTCTTAATAATCTAGAAGTCTCACGTAGCTTTTGCATTAGAATAGTTTTTAGAAACTTAGTTTAATATGTAGGTAATAATCTTTGCATCTATCTATAAATATATTACATGAGTATCTATGATTGTTAGCAGTAAGTTTCTGAAATCTAGGCTAGAGTACTTATTCTACAAATCCCATGAGAATATAGCCTAAAGCCTTATAAGAGTGAAACATTTGAGAAATGACACAAGGGAGAAGTAAAATCCGGATAGAGAAATCACACGTCCACTTGCTTGATCACTAAACCATATCCTAAGCGAGAATTTAGGCCCTCTTTGGATCGATATAGCCAGAAATTCAAACCTATGAATTATTTTCCGCTAGTCGCCCCTCTGAGCCTTTCTTTAGCCTTTCATAAACCACAAATCCTTTACCCTGTTACAAAAACAAAACAAAATAAAAAAAAAAAAATCAACCTACCCAATTTAGAATAAGTTTGAGAATAGAATGAGGAAGAAAGAAGAAGAGAAAACCTGTGTAAACAAAAATTAGTTAGTTGCTTCAGAAAATAAAGAAAAGAAGTTTCCATCCAAAGAAAAGAAAAATATAAATATAAATAAAATAAAAACTCCAAAAAATAGAATAAAAGGTGTCAAAAGCCAAAGAAAAAGAAAAAAAATATATGGCTAAGGATGGAAACAAAGCGTAGAAGCAAAAGTAAATAACAAGGTTCTCTCTAGTTACATAATATGAAGACTCTATTATCTCAGACTTGTCCTTTTTGAATATCTATTTCCTTCCTTCTTAAACCATCTCCTAATCCCCAAAACACCTAATAAAGACCTCTAGCTCAATTAGGAATAGGTTAGTGTGATAGTAAGTAGCAGATGTGTTTGATCGACTCCGGCTTCCTTGTGTGTCATTGAGATTGTAAGGTAAAGTGTGCCCATCGCAAGACTAGAGTAGCTTAAACTTGAGTGGAAAAATCAGAGTGTTGTATCTTGACTATTATTGTGAGAACCTACTTAAGGACGCTTATTCGAAGTTTTAAACGGACCTGCTATTGCATTTCATAGTATTACTCATTATATATATGTTTATTGTAGATGATTGATTATTATGCATATATTAGCTTAGGTTTTAGACTTGATTACTCTATATGCATTGCTAGTGAGAGGTATAGTTAATTTAGAGCATGAATAAGGAAACAATAGTTTTATTTCTTAGTCGTTGTAGTATAGATGAAGTTTGTGAGTACCTTCACTGGAAAACTCTCACGAGGCTATAACTCGTCCACTAGGGAATTCCTAGTGGTTTAAGGCCTTGTTACATATGGTTAATGCAATCGCACTCAGCGAAACGAGAGTAGATAGAACTCCATTTTTGGTCACTTATTCTAATTTCTCATCTTTGCTTGAGGACAAGCAAAATGCTGTTTGGGGGTGGTTTGATAAGATCCCAAAACTGTAGTTTTAACCTTGTAACAATCATACTTTTAGACCAATTATGTGAGTAATAATTAAGAGTTAACAACGACCGACACGTGTTTTTTATGCATTTCGGGCTTCAAAGTCCATTATGTGCATAAATGTACCACTTTAGCGAGATAAAGGAGCAAAGGTCGGTTACTAAGGAGTTCCGTGATTAAAGGCCAAGATTCAAGAAGACAAAGCCTTTCTAAAGCCCGGTTAAAGCTGAAAAGTCAAAGTCCACGCAGGCAGAAATAGTGCACAAAGTCAACAGAACTTCCGAAGACCATATCTTTAGACTCAGACCTCGGAATTAGGCCTACCTTATGTCAAAACGACCAGCTCGGAAAGAGCTTTCCAATGGTCTAAGCCTTGACCCAATCAGAGGAGCAGAAGTGGACAAAAAGTCTGTTGAAGCGACTGCAGCTGAAGAGGCCTTTTTGGACTGAAAGAATTGGGTTTTGGGCCTGATTCTCTGGCCCAAAACATGGCTCCAAGCCCATGCACAATTTTTGGATCTGAGAGTATAAAAACCAAAGCTTCACTCTTTGTTAATGGTAGATAGTTAGACCTAGATTAAAGATTAGATTAGTAGCCTCCATTAATTAATTCTAGATCTAGTTTTCCTTAGATTTAATTAGTTTAATTTAATTAGTTTCATATCTTGTTTTTATTTAATTCCTTGAATGATTGTTCGTCATTTAATTAGATAAATAAAATAGTTATTATTATTCAATTTCAATTTTTGTCATTTGCATTTATAGATCTAGTTTAAATTCTTGTTCTTATTTCATTCTTAGTTAATTAATTAGATTTCAATTATTGTTTAATTTAGATTAGTAAAGTTAGAATTTTGATATGATGTGTAGTTATAATTCAATGGGAAATGATGGGTTGATGACTCAAGGCTAAAACCTCCATTAGAAGGGTTGATGAAGCTTTGATGAAAACTTAGTGGTTTAGTGTAGAAGCGTTGTAGAATCTATTCCACTCTAGAAGGTCGTGATTCGCCATGAGAATGGGTGAACGACCTCACATGCTAGTTACTATTTGTAGAAATGCCATGAACACTAGGGATTAGAACTCGAAATTCTTGCCGTAAGAACGTAAGAATCGAGATACAAGAATCTATGCTAGGTTATCAAGTTGGATTCGAGGTGGATTCAATTCCCCTCTAATCCTTTATCTAGATTCAAAAACAATCATATTTCCATAGCATTCGTAGTTTAAATTCAACATATTGCTTTTCATATTGCATCGTAGTATAATTCCCCCTCGTAAAACTCTCATTGACTTAAGACTGATTAATTAGATTAGAAAACAATTCCATGCTAGAGCACTAGGAGTGGAACGAATTTGTTACTCCACTCTATTTCGATAGATTTGAGAGTAGAAACTTTGATAAATTTAGACACGTAAATAAGTTTTAGTTTACTTACGTTTTGATTTCATCGTTCATTTCGTAGGTAAGTTATTCATTATATGTTTTATCAGTATCCCCTAAGGTGCATTGTACAGTAGGACGACCAGGGTCCTTTTACTTAACGATTCTATTATGTTCAGATAACGTGGGAAACTGTTCAGTTAAAAAGGCGTCTTTAGGAATATTTGTTTTACGCCTAGTAGTGCACAACTCTTTTAGAAACTTAGCATGTTGTGGTAACTTTTTAATTGCTTTAAGAAAAGGTAAGTTTATCGTTAGATTTTTAAAAACTTCCCTAATCTCGTCAAAATTTGTATCTTTATTTAACATGGCTAGCCTCTGGGGAAACGGTGGTTTCTCTCTATATTTAGCATATAGATCAACCGGATGTTTAACCTTGGCCTTTTGTCTCTTTGGTTGTGGTTTAACTAGTACTTCTATAGAGGTAGGTTCTTCAGTTTCTATTTCGGTATCTAGTAATGTTTCATTTGTTATGACTACTGGTGGTGTAACAATGGGCATAGTTACGGCGTTATCAAACACTTTGCCAAAACGGAGAGTGGTGATGGCATTTAACTCACCTACGTTTCCATTTTCATTACTAGTATTACCAATTACTCCAAAAGATGTGTTTGACATTTTAGGATTAGGTATAGCTTGACCTGGAAACACACCTTTTGGTTGTACTTTCTCTTGGGTTAACTGTTGTAAGAAAAGTTGGATGGATTGTAAAATCTGTTGTTGGGTTTGCATAAAGGCGTTGAAACGATTTGGTTATGGAAGAGTGGTTGTTTCTGAGGGTTGAGTGAGGGAACTATGTCACGTTGATTATTAATGGGTGAGTTGTGATAGTTATTATTTACCGAACGATACCTCTATTAGCATTATAATTATTATTGTTATAATTATTATAATTACCTTGTCCTTGTCCTTGTGATGGTGAAGCTTGGTTGTAATTGTTTGGTGGCCTAACATTTTGATTATTATACCTTGGAGGTGTAACTTGTTGATTATT
Organism: Coptis chinensis; assembly: GCF_015680905.1. Lineage (NCBI taxonomy): Eukaryota > Viridiplantae > Streptophyta > Magnoliopsida > Ranunculales > Ranunculaceae > Coptis > Coptis chinensis. Next base: position 56,297,162 of record NC_141458.1, on the reverse strand, counting down.
TCTCCAATTGAAGTTGGGATTTTGTCTCCAAGGGGCGTTAGGATTAGAATAGCTATTAATGGAGCAAACATTATCTAGTTGTGATGGTTGTTGTTCATAGGCAAGAGGACAATATGAGTCGGGATGCTTAGGACTTAAATAGAAATTACATGGAATAGAGTTGACATTCATCACAGGGGTAGGCTTTTGTTGAACATAAATAGCTTCTACCTTTTTAGTGAGGGATTCAATTAGAGTTTTAAGCTCAGGATCGGATTTAACCTCAAACATACTGGTAGCCTTAACTGTTGAAGAAGAACTAGTGGAGCAGGGGATATCATCACTACCCCCCCCCCTGATAAGTGCTCAAAAAGTGCTATTTAACCCTCGATTATGCCTCTTGTTCAACCATCTTAGTGGACTAATAGTGTTTATAAGTTATGTTTTAAGATTCTATGTGTGAAAAGACAGTTTTGTAGAATATTAGAGAAAATGGGGTAAAACGAAGCAATTTGAGCATTAAGGATCACATGGGAGGCCTGTGGACAATCATGGAGAAGGCAAAGGAATTGGAGCTATTAAAGATGCGACTTGGACCTATTTTAAGCCTATTTGGAAGCCCAAGGCCAAAGGATTCGTTGCTTGGACCAAATCCCATAAAAAGGAGGAGAAGGATAGAGCGTAAGAGAGAAAATCGGCTTATGCCCGGGACGATGGATCGAGCGCCCGACGCATTGATTGCGTCCTGGGACGATAGATCGAAAGCGCCCCAGACGCATTTATTAAGTCTGGGACGCATGAATAATGCGCCCGACGCATGAATCGATTAATCTTGAGCCAATTCCTTCTCAGTTTGAAGAAGAAGTTGGACTCGAAAAGAAGTCTATTTGTATTAGGAAACAAATGACGGTTTGGAATGCTTCTAGAGCTCATTGTAACCCCTATAAATAGAGGACCTAAGTGCCTCATATAATTTGCCAATTTATTTTATATTCTTGTCTCCTTAACTTGAGGCAGAGAGATTAATAATAAAAGATCGGTTTTAACTAGTCGAGTCTTAATAAATTAGTCTTTCTAGTCTTATGTTCTTGATTCTTCTTCTTCTCCTTCTTCGTGTTCTTCCTTCTATATGGAAGGCTAATCTTCTCCTTCAAGGGAGGAGATGAAGCCGGTGCTTAAGGTTTAATGATTCTTCTGGTTTATGGTGTTCTTCAATCAGGTTAGTTCTTTATGTTTTTAGTTATTAGTTCCATTGCCCACAATTGAGGGGATGGAAGTATAGATTAAGGTTTTTATTTATTACAATTGAATATCATGCTAGTTTAGGGTTTTATTTATTGCAATTGAATATTTGCTAGTAACATGCTTTTATTTATTGCAATTGAATATAATGCTAGAATAGAGTTTTATTTATTGTAATTGAATATTATACTATTATTCTCTACTTTTCTTCTAATTGTGTAGTGTTTTTAGAGTAAGGGAAGTATTCCTTGTGTTTGCCTTAGATGGTGATTCATTGAATAGTTGCCCAAGCTCACATAAAAGGAAAGAAGATACTAGTAACATGAACATAGGAACAACCTTAAGTAGAGTTAATTGTTTAATGATGTTTCACCAAAAAAGGCATCGCACTCATTTCGATTGCACGATTGTAGTCTACTTGGAGAACAACATGAAGCAAAAAGTCATTGAATCAAAAGCATTGGTGGATTTGAATCTCTTGAATCTATCTCTCTCATATTCTCTCCTTATTTCCAATTCTTAGCTTTAGTATAAGTTTAGTTAGTTTAGTTTAGTTTAGCATTAGAATCTACAATATCTATAATCATAGTTTTAATCCCTCAAACCCCTTTCCAAATTCGTCCTTCATATAAACATACACTTAAAAGTGGAACGATACCCTACTCATCCTTTACTTATTGAGGAATAATTAGGTTTTGATATGCTTCTCTTTTGTTCAATGACCATACCACATCTCACACACACAAAAAGAGGTCGGTCAAAAAATGCCAATTGCCGTTTTAAGTTGTTTATGTTTAACGTTTTCTTTCAAAATTAGAATTTTGGATCTTGAGGTAATTTTAGCCGATCATCCATCCTTTTAAGAAAGAAAGAAGCTTGAAGGACATCTCAAGACAAGATCTACCATCCGGGTTAGTCGAATCTTCATTCTTTTATTGCTTTCTTAGTATAGTTGCATCATAGTTTAGTTTTATTGCTTTCTAGTATAATTGCATTTAGGATCTTTTCAACAATTGAAGTTGTAAGCCAACACAAATAAATATCAAACTCTAGTGTTTCTTGTCCGAATCTTGACAAATGGACTATCGATCGTGGGACGTGGTACTTAAGCAATCCAAGTGATTCACCATAACCCTAGAAGAGACAACTTTTAGACAACGGTGAGATACTAGTCGCAAAGCCCAACCAAGTTGAAGAAAAGTAGTTTTGCATATTAGTATAATTTAGAATAGTTGCATATTAGTTTAATTGCATTCAAGCATAATAGGATAGTTTTCATCATCTTCGCATAGCAAGAATACTAGACAGGATTGATATAATGGCTAACGCAATGATGGAGGTGTGTTTTGGACACCAATAATCCCGGTTATCCCACCCATGCAAGCAACAACAGAGGAAGAAATTGAGCGATTTCTATTCGCCAATCATTGGAGACCCACCGAGCAGCATTGTTTTTCCAGAAACAGAAGCTAACCAGTTTGAGTTTAGAGCATCAGTAATCTCTATGCTTCCAAAGTTCAACGGTTCAGACAATGTTCAGCCTTATGTTCACATGAACAAATTTCTATCAGTCCTCAGAACTTTCAAGAACCAGAATATCAGGGATGAGAGTATCAAAATCATTCTGTTCCCACTCTCACTCGAAGGTAAAGCATCTGAATGGTTAACTGCACAGCCGATCAATTCAATAGACAACTGGGAGAAGTTGAGAACAAAGTTTATGAACAAGTTCTACCCACCCCAGAAGACAGATGCCATGCAGCAAGCCATCAACAATTTCAAATGGAAGGTGACTGAAGAATATCATCAAAGATGGGAGAAATTCAATAATCTGCTAGTCTCATGTCCATATCATGGATATGATAAGAGCACACTTGCTCATTTTTTCTATCGAGGACTCTCGATGATGAACAAGTAGATGATACAGTCAATGCACAAAGGCAAGTTTACATCGATGGATGGAGAGGAAGCTTACAACTTTCTCGAGAATTTAGCTGAAGAAACACAACAGTGGACTACTAGCAACGAGGATGTCGCTAGCATGGAGGGGAACCAAAGCAATTTGGCTACCAAGCACATGAACAATCGATCAAGAACTGAAGTCTACATTGGCCACCGCCACCAAAGATTGAAACTCGAGTAAGAAATTTAATCAGTTCTCTATGAGTCCCTCCAAGTTTAACAAGTCTCAAGCTAAATCTCTCCCGGTCATGCAAGCTAGCCAATATCGCGAAGTCTGTTGGGACACTTCTCATGCAACTCTAGAATGTCCCGGTTACTATGAACATGCATCGGTTGGAGAGTACAATATAAACTCATTTCAGAGAGGCCCAACCAAGGTGGTAATAACTTTCAAGGTAATTATTGAGAGGCAGAATCTTTGGACCCCCGGTTCTCAAGATCAAAGTTATATTCCACAGACAAGTCAAGTTTCACAGTTGGTCCCTCAACAACAATTATACTCTTAACAAAATTCCAATACAAGTGGAGAGTTAGTGCCCGATCCTAGGAGAAATTATGCCAAGACCCCGCCAACCTCGAGAATGCAATTACTTTGCTATCACTGAAAAAATCAGAAGTTTGAAAGTGTTCTAGAGCTTTACACAGTCTCGGCTCAATCTCCAAAGCAATCTCGAGGGCAAGTCAATGTTCTAGAATGGAGTCTCTAGAGGCTAAGGTCGATTAACTCACCACCGCTTTGTCTCAGAAGACACAAGCCACTCAACCTAGCATATTGGAACCAATATTGAAGAGTGAAGATGTATGCCACATTGGGACAACTTCTAGTAATTGATCACCTCCATGATCATGTCAACTCAGTTACTACTCTCAGATCAGGATTGAAGATAGACAACAAGGTTGACTTACCTTCTCATGATGACATTGCTACAGAGCAATCAGTCAAGATTTCAAATGAAGTTCGAAAAGAAGTGGGGGAAATCCTTTCCACTCCTAATTGTTAAGATGAACAAGACAAGATATGCAAGAATGCCAAAGAGAAAGAAGAGCAAACACATGCTGATGAGTTTGTACCAAAGGCACCTTTTCCTATGTTTTTTGCTCAAAGGAAAAAGGACAAGCAATTTTTAGAGATGAAGGAGGCATTTGAGAAAGATAACATCAATATCCCCTTTCTTAAAGAAATCAAGCAGTTGCCATCATATGCCAAATTCTTGAAGGATGCATGCAACATAAAGAGAAGTACTCATGTTCCAAAGCGAGCATTTCTAGGTGGACAAACAACATCTATTATCCATCAGCAAGCTCCAGTCAAGCTCAAAGATCCAAGAAGTCCTACAATATCATGCAGGATAGGAGAAAAATTCACGGGTAATGCTCTCTTAGACCTTGGTGCTAGTGTTAATCTCTTGCCATATCATGTGTACCAAGCGTTGGGCCTGGAAAACCTAAAGCCTACACAAGTCAAATTGAAGTTAGCTGACCACTCTACCAAGATTCCCAGAGGCATAGTTGAGGATGTTCTTGTTCAAGTAGCTGATTTCTACTATCCAGTGGATTTCATTGTAATAGACACCAAGGAGGCCTTTGATAAAATTCCAATTATTCTAGGTCGACCTTTCCTCGCTACCGCAAAAGTTTTGATAAATTGTCACAATGGTGAAATGAAGATCAACTTTGGTAAGATGTCCATGGACATAAATATCTTTCACCTGTTGCATAAGGATTGTGATAACACCAAAGGTGGAGAGGTGTACTTCCTTGATAGCATGATACAAGAATCCTTCCCATTCGAAGATACAATTGAGAGTGCTCAATCTACAGAAAACTATGATGAACCTGAGAACCCCACCACAGAGGCGTTGCTAGCCATGTTCTTAGAATCTATGCAGAAAATTCAGGATTTAAGTGAGCATAATGGAAAATTGACAGAGAGAGTATCATATTTTGATAAGATGAACTCTACATTTAAGGATGAACAACAGACTTCTACCCAGAAAAATCAGTTACTAGAGAATCAGCTTAAAGAAGTTTTGGAAAAACAACAGAATCTAGAAACTGAAATGAGTCTTCTAAAGCAGAAAGTGAACCATATTGATAAAGAGAATTGCACTGTTGAAGCTTTTTCTACACCATCATTGTCTGAACAAGAGAAGTATGTAAACCAGTCTACTACCCACCCTGAGCGTAGTCAGCCAGACATCCATTATCATCACTGTGGTGGTAAAGGGCACATAAGATACTATTGTCCTATTAGAAAGAGAGATTTTCGTCAACCTTCTACACAGGGGAACCACAAGGCCTATCACACAATCATCAGACCTGAAATAGTTCAAGGTAGAGAAGTAACTTCACCAACAATCTTTCCAGCATATCAAGGAGTATTTTTGATGACCCACAAGGTGAGACCTCCTAAGCCCTCCAAACATTCGTCGATTTGGGTGAGAAAATCTGATCTCCTCACTCCAAATTGATAATGCATGATATAAAGTCTTGAGAATCTGACTTTAAAAGACTCACATTACGTCTTAGGGATCTGACGTAAAAAGACCTAAAAATTTGGCATCAATGGTAACATCTTCCCTTTTTCTCATTCATTTCATTTACTTAATTTCTATACATTGAGGACAATGCATATGTTAAGTTGGGGGAGGGTGTACTTGAGAAATGAATTTCGAAAATTAGTTTTCACAAACAAAAATTTTTGTTTTATATATCAAAGATGATGAGAAAAATGAATTTTAATGATGAGTCTGGGATATATATTTTATACTGCTTAGTGTTGAGTTTGATAGATAGTTGATATTATTGATTTCATTACCGCTTAGACTATTTATTATGCTTAGACATAGTTCCTGTTGATAGAATTCTTTATCAAGGCACCACCATAGTACTTGGTCAGTTTTGTGTACTTTTGCTAGAAGAGAGATTTAAACCCCTAGTAAACTGGAAGTAGAGTTTTTTTACTTAGCCTGTGAGACTTGAGCTTTATACCCATTTTTTGGAGAGTTCTTACAAGAAAAATCCGAGTCTTAGTGACTCAACATCTTTCAGTTATTTTATGTCGTTGTAATATAGTCTCATTATTTTGTTGATTTGGTTAATCCGAAGTGACATCAACTGGGGAGATAGCCATTAGGTCTTGTAGTCTATTCGAAACAGAGTATCATACTGATAAGTCAAGTAGTAAACCCATTCAGCCTTTATCCCACCTAGTTGGACCATCATGTTAAACCCTTTTGCCTTTATAATAAGCCATTTCATTTTCTTTTTTCATAAAACCTTCTACCCTTTACCCAACTCCAGACAAGGAGTATAGCCAAAATCTTTATCAGCCATACCCATATGTTTTTGAGAATACGAGGGGCCCAAGGAGGAAGAAAGAGCACAAAAGGAAGATTACAAGGAAATATCAGAGAGATACAATGAAGACCATCATTCTGTTCAAAGTGAAAGAAGCTAGTGGAAAACAAGTATATCTAGTATTAATCAAGGATATACCACTGAGTTTAAAAAAAAAAAAAAAAAAAAAAAAAAAAAAAAAAAAAAGTTGAACAGAATGGATGGAAAAGCTAAGACAAAGGAAGAATTTTCTCTGCAATACAAAATTTAAAGAAATCTTCCAAAGAAAGAAGCAAAACCCGTAGTGTTTTTCATTGAGGAAACAACCTTAGAATCCTTTTTACCTTTCCTTCATAAACCAAAACCCAAGCCAAGTTACAACCCATGGCTTATCACTACAAGATGGTATGGTGAAAGTCTAGAATAGGTGAGAGGATGCTAAAGTGAAAGACCCGACACTTCATATGTGATTGACATTCTTTCCATGAGACTACTTTTATTCAGAAGTCTGTTTTTCAAGGTAGTATGTGGGATGTTCGTATGCATTATTCTTTTCCCCACATACATGAGGTAAAATAGTAGACCATCTTCTGAGAGATTCTTTGTTGAGAGTATAACTAGTGAGGATTGAAAGTCGAGATTTATCTGTCTAAAGGTAAACTAGGGATTCCGTTTCTTGGATAGGAGAGTATGGAAAATTGACTAAGTACACACATAAGCCTTGATTAAGAATTTTTGTCAATTTTTACTATCTCCCATCATAATCTATGAGTCTTTGCAGCAATGTAGTTAGCAATGGAGACCGTCTGTTGGAGTAAGCACTAAGTAGGTAAGGAATTTCCCTCTCTGAAAAATATCATCATTCTTGAACATGTTATTGATTGATTTTGTGGGTATATCACCTGAAAACCCTCACGAGACCATAACTCGTCCTTTCTGGGGAACTTAAAGGTTTAAAGCCTTGTTGCATATGGTAAATGCAATCGCGATGCCTATGAAAATGAGTTAGGATTTTATTTTTGTTCTTAGGATGTGATTTTGATCACTTATCTATTTTTTTATCTTATTTGCTAAGAGACTAGCAAAAGGCTAGTTGGGAGTTGTGATAAGTGCTCAAAAAGTACTATTTAACCCTCGATTATGCCTCTTGTTCAACCATCTTAGTGGACTAATAGTATTTATAAGTTATGTTTTAAGATTCTATAGGTGAAAAAGACAGTTTTGTAGAATATTAGAGAAAATGGGGTAAAACGAAGCAATTCAGAGCATTAAGGATCACATGGGAGGCCTGTGGACAATCATGGAGAAGGCCAAGGAATTGGAGCAATTAAAGATGCGACTTGGACCTATTTTAAGCCTATTTGGAAGCCCAAGGCCAAAGGATTCGTTGCTTTGACCAAATCCCGCAAAAGAGGATAGAAGGATAGAGCAGAAGAGAGAAAATCGGCTTATGCGTCATGCGGGGACATGGATCGGCGGCCCGTGACGCATTGATTGCATCCGGGGCGCGATAGATCGGCGACGACGCATTGATTAAGTCTAGGACGCATGAATAATGCGTCCAGACGCATGAATCGACACTGTAGCCAATTCCTTCTCAGTTTTGAAGACGAAGTTGGACTCTGAAAGAAGTCTATTTGTATTAGGAAACAAATGACGGTTTGGAATGCTTCTAGAGCTCATTGTAACCCCTATAAGAAGAGGACCTAAGTGCCTCATGTAATTTGCCAATTCACTTATATTCTTGTCTCCATAACTTGAGGCAGAGAGAGATTAATAATAAAAGATCGGTTTTAACTAGCTGAGTCTTAATAAATTAGTCTTTCTAGTCTTATGTTCTTCGACTCTTCTTCTTCTCGTTCTTCATGTTCTTCCTTCTATATGGAAGGCTAATCTTCTCCTTCAAGGGAGGAGATGAAGCCGGTGCTTAAGGTTTAATGATTCTTCTGGTTTATGGTGTTCTTCAATCAGGTTAGTTCTTTATGTTTTTAGTTATTAGTTCCATTGCCCACACCAGGGGATGGAAGTATAGATTAAGGTTTTTATTTATTACAATTGAATATCATGCTAGTTTAGGGTTTTATTTATTGCAATTGAATATTTTCTAGTAACATGCTTTTATTTATTGCAATTGAATATAATGCTAGAATAGAGTTTTATTTATTGTAATTGAATATTATACTATTATTCTCTACTTTTCTTCTAATTTGTGTAGTGTTTTAGAGTAAAGGGAAGTATTCCTTGTGCTTGCCTTAGATGGTGATTCATTGAATAGCTGCCCAAGCTCATATAAAAGGAAAGAAAGATACTAGTAACATGAACATAGGAACAACTTTAAGTAGAGTTAATTGTTTAACGATGTTTCACCCAAAAAGGCATCGGCACTCGCTCGATTGCCTGATTGTAGTCTACTTGGAGAACAACATGAAGCAAAAAGTCATTGAATCAAAAGCATTGATGGATTTGAATCTCTTGAATCTATCTCTCTCATATTCTCTCCTTATTTCCAATTCTTAGCTTTAGTATAAGTTTAGTTAGTTTAGTTTAGTTTAGCATTAGAATCTACAATATCTATAATCATAGTTTTTAATCCCTCAAACCCCCTTTCTAGTCCTGTCCTTCATATAAACATACACTTAAAAGTGGAACGATACCCTACTCATCCGTTACTTATTGAGGGATAATTAGGTTTTGATACGCTTCTCTTTTGTTCAACGACCATACCATATCTCACACACAAAAAGAGGCTGGTCACCCCCCTCAGTTATTATTACGCTTTGTTTGATCTTTTAAAACCTATACGCATCTGAGGCTCCTTTATTAAGGAAACTACCCCCATTCATTATATCAAGGACCTCTTTGTAATGGTGTAAAAGCCCCTGAAAAAAAAAGGCACGAACTAATGTGTCTTTTCGCAAGGTTTTGGTGTGGACACTCTATAAGAAGATCAAAAGCGATTCGTGGCCTCGAAAAGGATTCATGAGGATTCTAGCAGAAAAAAATGAATCTTGTAAAGCATTTCATCAGATCGTATTCAGTGGTGGGTAAAACTGTTCTATAAACAATTGAACAAGTTTGGCCCATGAGTCCACGTAATTAGGCGCTTTGGACAGTTAACCAAGACGCCTTTTAACGGCTAGGGTGAAAGGAGACACTCTCAGTTTAATTTGTTCTGCACCTACCGTAGGATGATGGAATGTGGTAAGAACTTGTTCAATCCTACGCATATGCTGATAAGGCTTCTCATGGTCTAACCCATGAAAAACTGGTAACAAATTAAATATATTTGGGGGATTCAGAAATCCCCACTAGGTCTGCAAGAACGATGCAAGATTCGGGCTATCGTTCAAGGCTTTTGCAAAATTTAGAGAGAGGAGTCTCTCTTTCTTCAGGCATTGATTCAGGTGTAGTGTGTGTATACTAGATAGGTGTGTGCGTTGACGTTCACGATAGATCACGTTAGTCGTTTTTTCCTTACCTGACCTTAATCTCATGCAAGGCTAAGTCCATAGTTAAAGAAAACGTGACAACAGTCAAAACAACCTTGATATGCTAGAATAAATCCTCTAACAGAAGAGGTGAGGAGTGGAAGGAGTACTTGAATGTCTCCTTGCTACGTGTTAGAATAGCGTCTTGTATACGCGATTTTAGTGTATTCAAGCAGATAACAACACTGAATAACTTGAACAAATGAAAGTTTGAACTAACCTGTGAAATCAAGCTTATTCAGAAGAGGGCGCGTGACGTGCTTGGATTTAGCCTAAATAGGGCTCGGGGTGCGTTCTTACCTTGGACGATGTCCAAGCACTTTAGCACGGGGTGCGCTTCTTTTTGGTCTGAAAATGGGTGGAAGCTCTTTGCCTTGGACGATGTCCAGGCACCTTAACGCGGGGTGCGCTTAGAATTTGGCTAAGAAGGGCGCGTGGCGCACTCTTTGTATTTCTGCGAAAAAAAATTAGTTTTTGAACCAAACAAACACAGTTAGAACCAAACAAAGGTGGGTAGGTTTAATGGGATTTTGGTAGGATTAACAATACTAAAGGAAATGAATTTAAACAAAACTAAGATAGCAGTGGCGCCATTTGATAAACGTAAAAAGTATAGTTTTACCTAGACTTAACTAATTAAACACAAGAATAAGTAAAACGGTTAAATTTTAATCTAATGTATCAAAGTTTTACTCTCATTATCAATGCAATAGAAGGAGTAGAGAATTCGTTCCACTCCTTGTTCGTTTAAACGTAAGATTTTATAGTTCATTAATTCTAACAAAACGATGAGAGTAATGAAATGAAATTATGCTAAGATGGTGATTTAACTAATTTAAATGTTATGATTTAAACTATGACAATTAAATAATACGATGTGAATATGGGAAAGAATTAGGAGAATTTGATTCCACCTTTATTCGACTTAATAAACTAGCATAGAATTTGTTGTAATCTTAATCTTTACGTTTTCACGTAAAGTACGTTTTCACGTAAAGGTTGGGTATTTCTAATCCCTAATTATTCATGGCAATCTCTACCAACTAATAATTAGCATGTGAAACAATTAAATCCATTCTCATGGTGAACTAATTACTTTTTAGAGTGGAATAGATTATTACAACTATTTCTACGCTAACACAATCAAGTTTTCATCAAAGCTTCCTCAAACCCCTCTAATGGAGGTTTTAGCCTTGATTCATCAAGCTATCATTCATAGAATAAAGACAATAAGAACAAGACATTATTGAAAGAATAATAATTGCTTTATTAATCTAATTCAAAGTGTCTAATGATTCTAAACTGTATTAAAACTAAGTACTGACTAATTAATTAAATCTAATTTATATTATGGATGTAATCTAGGATAGGATAAGAGTTTGGCCTTAGTCCTCTTTATATAGAAGAGGCTAGGTCTACAAATTCGTGCATGGGCTTTGGAGCCATGTTTTGGGCCATAAAATTAAGCCCAAAACCTCGTTACTTCAGTCCACAAAGGGGTTTTCTACTGGAAATGGCTTCAATAGCCTTTTCTTCCACTTCTACTACTCCGATTTTATCAAGGCCTAGATCATTAGAAAGCTCGTTCCGAGCCAATCGTTTTGACATATGGTAGATCCAATTCCGAGGTCTGAGTCCAAAGATACGGCCTTCGGAAGTTTTGCTGATTTTTATGCACTATTTCTGCCCGCGTTAACTTTGACTTTTCAGCTTTGACCGGGCTTTAAAAAGACTTTTTCTCCTTAAATCATGGCCTGTAATCATATAACTTCTTAGCAACCAACCTTTGCTCCTTTATCTCGCAAAAGGAACACATTTATGCACATAATTGACTCTAATGCCTGAAATACATAAAAGCACATAGACAACACTAACTCTTATTTCTTAATCACATAATTGGTCTAAAAGAAATATTGTTAAGGGGTTAAAACTAAAGTTTTGGGCTCTTATCAGTTACTCACAAAGTTGTTACTCCATATCACCCACAGATGAGTGGCCAAGTGGAAGTCTCCAATAGAGAGATAAAGTCCATTATGGAGAAAACTGTCAATCCATCAAAAAAAGACTTGTCTCTCCATTTATCGGATGCCTTGTGGGCATACCGAACGGCATTTAAAACACCTATAGGGATGTCTCCTTACCGTATCATTTTTGGAAAACCTTGTCATCTGCCCGTTGAACTTGAGCATCATGCCCTATGGGCCATCAAAAACCTCAATTACAATATCAACGTAGCAGGCAAGAAACGAAAACTGCAATTAAACGAGCTTGAGGAGATTCAGAGTGATGCTTATGATCTCTCGAAATCCTATAAAGCTAATATGAAAAGAGTGCACGACAAGCACATTTTGTGTAAAGATTTCAAAATTGGACAAAAAGTTTTACTTTACAACTCTAAACTACACATTTTTCCCCGGTAAATTGAAAACACGATGGTCCGGTCCTTTCATCAGGTTCTGCCTGTGACCCATTATGGGGCAATCTCGTTGCTTAATCCACAAGATAACAACGAATTTCAAGTAAATGGACAACGCCTCAAACATTACCACGAGTTACGCTCCCCAACTGTTGAACATACTCTTCTTAAGGATCCGGTCTATATAGACTAGATGTTTCATTTGACGTTCTCAATCTTGTTTTTTTTGTAGAGGGTACGCCATTTTGGTAGCTGGGCCATCTTCTATTTTATGATCTTAAAAGTTCTTTGAAGTATGTGGTTGCAAGTGCTGGAGCCGTAGTCTACAAAAACTTTATTTCAGAACTGAGTATAAATGTATTCTGCAATGCGACCAAACGTTCCTGCTGGCAAACGATGGGTACCAAAAATTTCACCTCCTTCCTTCTCTTCTCTTTTCTATTATCTGCCTCGCGAACTTCAGCTAATCATTTGGTATAAGTCTCAATCATCATGAATAGGTAATGGTCGTAGTACTTTTGCTCGTAAACGACGTGCACGAAGGATGAGGTGGTGTATACATTGTCCAACACCATTCTGTCCAGGTCTAGACTTCCTATCCAATACTAGCCGGTATAAGGTATACTTTTGTCTGACACCAGCTGCACAGGATAAACTTCGTCGCCGCGCCATTTCTCCCACGGGTTGGGAATCATCTTAAGGATCTGATGTTAAAAGACTCACAAACGTCTTGAGGATCTGACGTTAAAAGACTCACATTGTAGATATGTATATATTGTAGTCTTTTAAAATTCCCATTGCATTAAGCTGTGCACGTAGAGATTCGTGTTCAACCTCGGATGTTGCCTACTTGGAACAAGTACGGGTAATGGATTCCACCAGGCCAACCCCTAGAATTGGTTACTTTGAGTTCCCTTTGGGTCGGTTTAAAGATAGCCTTATGTAATAAGGGCAATATTATTAGACAGTAGTGCGCACTGTCCAGGATGGTGCCATCCTACCCCTAAGCCCATAATACATAAAGGTGAAGCCACAGTCTGGCTGGATTGGGTTCGCTCCGGAGCCGACATGACAGTTGCCTAAGAATTTAGATGGTGACTCTTCTGGACATCCAGTGTTGTTCACATTAATCTCCCTTGTATAGAAATAAAACCATATAAAAAAAATTGTTCATAAATAAAACATCCCTCCTTTTCAAAAATTCTTGTGGCTTTTGAGAAATAATCATATAATTGGATGCCATTTTTTGTGCCGATCATTTCGATAGCTCATTTATCCAATTCGGAGTCCGAACAAGTCATGTGTGAGAGTTTACATTTTTTAGGCTTAAATTGGACTTTAGGCTTGATTTGGGCTTGGAAAATTTTTTGGGCCCAACCAAATCTCGTGATTCTAGGCCCATGTATGAACCAAGACACCTCTCCCATATGTCACCATTTCCTTTTTCGTCTTCCCCAAAAATCTGGATCTAGTTCCCTCTCATTTGAGCCTCGCACGAGACAACACCACGTTAAATTTGAGTCTCGCGCGAGACCACCACAGTTTGGTTTCAAATTCCCTTCCGTCAGCAACTTCCAATTCTTCTCCTCATCTCAAATCAATATCCATCCTCTTTCTGCGATCACATATGGCCGGAAACAGGCGAATTTTGGTGGAAAGAAATTTTGGGTCCCTATTTGAAAATGGGATGTGTGCTCCATTTGTTGATACGGAAATACACTCTAGAGGATGGGAGTATCTCTTGTGTGCTAATGGCGGGCTATATTCAACGGATTTGGTGTTGAAGTTCTATAACAATGGTGGCTTTAATGGTGACCATTTTTGGGTCACCATCGACGGCGTGCGACTCCAAGTCACACCCTCCTTGATCTCTGGGATCATGGGAATACCTCTGATCGACCATGTACTGACTCAGCAATAGTCCATGTATCCACGGACTTACGACCTAATGCTCGACACGTTAATTGAAGGTGAGTATAATATGGATGGGAAATGTGTGTATCAACGTTCTGTGCGGCAGAACCAGCTTGCCGTGACTCAATGGCTAGGTCAGAATGTCATTGGCACCTCTAAGCCATCTGACATAAACAAGACATTTCTGCACCTACTCTGGGTTCTCTATGAGTGAAAGGGTAACCTCTGCATCGTAACCTTTCTATTCGACATCATTACGCATGCCACACTCAGGTCAGCCCCTCTTGCCGTCATTGTCACACAAGTCATGATTAATTTGAGTTTTTTGTCTGCCACCCCATTAGTCCCTATGCTGCTATATGAGAATATGAATGTTTTCAAGAAGTGCATACTGTCCCCATGGGAACCCACAACACCAATGGGAGTTGAACACGATAACTTTGGTTCAACTCACCCACCCTTATTTAATGAGGCTGCTATGAGCAAGATGAGACATCCTATGGATGCCTTACGCGCTATGAACAGTGGCATGAGAGACATGTATACTCGCCATGTATCGATGGAACATACCATGGGCGAGTTCAGGGAGGATATGACCACTCTCCACTAGTCGCTGACAGACACCATGGGTGAATTTCAGCAACAAATGCGAACTTCCATGAATGCATTACAGGATCATATGACTACTCGCCATAACCAGTTCCAGCGAATGCTCATGGCAAACCAACACCAGTTTCAAGCTCAGGTGATGGATACTCTAGGCAATATCCAGGAGCAGTTAGCCTCCATGGGAGCTCATACTGCACGCCGTCGCAGGACTCCTGGTTCATCTTCAGTAGCCCCTGAGGATTCTCAGTAGACATTTTATTTTCTAGGACTTATATTTTATTTATGTCGGATATTTTATTTACATGTTTGCATTTTTATTTTCCACCCTAGTATGTCTTTTATTTCCTACATTTTCCAAAAATTTTGCCTTGTCAAATATTATATTAGATCTTATATATCTCCAATATTATATTATATATAGATAGAAACATATATAATAATAATAGTAATAAATATATATATATATATATATAATTTTTGACGTCACTTAATGATAAACATAAAAATAAATAGTTTTACTCACAAATACAATTATGCATAGGTAAGTAAAACTAGAACTAAACTTTACTCGGTGTTTATCAAAGATTATTCTACTCTCGATTCTATCGAAATAGAGTGCAGTAAAAGATTCGTTCCACTCCTAGTTCGTTAGTATTCAATGCTTTCTACGACTATCGGTCTATCTAAAGTTAATGAGAGTAATGAGGGGAATTTATACTACGATGTGAATTCAAATAACAAGATACACTAATTCAAACTACGAAATTTCTAAATTGACTATAGGATAAAGAATTAGGGGGGATTAATTCCACCTTAACTCGACTTAATCAACTAACAAAGATTCGTCGTGATCCAAATTTCAATGCTTTTCGTGATATCAAAATGGTAATTCTAATCCCTAATTATACATGGCAATCTCTACCAATTAATAACTAGCATGTGAAGCAACCAAACCCATTCTCTTGGTGAACTAATTACTTTTTAGAATTGAATAGATTATCACGACGATTTCTAAGTGAACAAAGATCAAGCTTCATCAAGACTTCTTCAACCGCCTCTAATGGAGGTTTAGCCTAGAATCATTATGATATCATTTCCAATCGAAATTGAACAAGACATAATATAAAGATTCTAATCAATAATTCAAAACTAAATCAACAACTAAGAAATGATTAACAACTAAGTAATTTAATTTAGAGCTAAATACTTTAATAACTCAAAACCAAAATTATGAAGAACTAACTATTTTTATTAATCTAATAAAGAATTAACAATCATTCAATAATCTAAATTAACACAAGGTAATAGAAAACTAATTAAATTAATGTAAAAACTAGAGCTAGAATTATTCTCTAATGGCTATTTTCTACCAAACCTAATTGATGCTTAAGAGTTAAGTCTTGTGTGTTCAAATGGAGGAGACCAGATCCACATTTTTGTGCATGGGCTGAGGAGCCATGTTTTGGGCCGGAAAATCGAGCCCAAAGCCTAATTTTCTTCAGTCCACAGATCTTTTTCCAGCCGTATTTGACTTTAGCTAACTTTTTGTCTACTTTTGCTATTCTAATTTAGTTAAGGCTTAGACCATTGGAAAGCTCTTTCTGAGCTGGTCGTTTTGACATAAAGTAGGCCCAATTCCGAGGTCTGAGTCCAAAGATATGGTCTTCGGAAGTTCTGCTGACTATTGTGCACTACTTCTGCCTGCGTTGACTTTGACTTTTCAGCTTTGACCAGACTTTAAAGAGGCTTTTTCTCCTTGAACCTTGGACTTTAATCACATCACTTCTTAGCAACCAACCCTTGCTCCTTTATATCGCCAAAGTGACACATTTCTGCACATAATTGACTCTAAAACCTGAAATACATAAAAACACGTAATCAGCATTAACTCTTATTTATTACTCGCATAATTGGTTTAAAAGGATTATTGTTAAGGGGTTAAAACTACAGTTTTGGGCTCTTATCAAACCACCCCCAAACAGCATTTTACTTGTCCTCAAGCAAATATTAGAAATTAGAATAAGTGACCAAAAATGGAGTTCTAACTACTCTCGTTTCGCCGAGTGCGATTGCATTGACCATATGCAACGAGGCCTTAAACCACTAGGAATTCCCTAGTGGACAAGTTATAGCCTCGTGAGAGTTTTCGAGTGAAGGTACTCACAAACTTCAACTATACTACAACGACTAAGAAATAAAACTATTATTTCCTTATTTATGCTCCTAATTATCTATATATCTCACTAGCAATGAATAAAGAATAATCAAGTCGAAACCTAGGCTAATATATGCATAATAATCAATCATCTACGAATAAACATATATACAATGAGTAATACTATGAAATGCACTAGCAGGTCCGTTTATGAAAACTCGGAATAACGTCCTTAAGTAGGTCCTCACATAAATGTCAAGACAAAACCACTCGATTTTTTTCCGCTCAAGTTTAAGCTACTCCTCCATTATAAAAATGGCCACACTTTACCTTACAATCTCAATGACACACAAGGAAGCCGAGTCGATCAAACACATCGCCACTTACTATCACATTAACCTATTCCAAATTGAGTTAGAGGTCTTTATTAGGTGTCAGGGGATTAGGAGATGGTTTAAGAAGGAATGAAATGGCTATTCAATAAGAAAAAGTCTGAGATAATAGAGTCTTCAAATTATTTAACTAGAGGAAACCTTATTCTTACTTTTGCTTCTACACTTTGTTTCCATCCTTAACCATATTTTTTTTTTCTTTTTCTTTGGCTTTTGACTCCTTTGATTCTATTTTTGGAGTTCTAACTCTTGATTTGATTTGATTTTATTATTATAATTATTATTATTTTTATTTGGATGGAAACTTTCTTTTCTTATCTGAAGCGACTAACAATTTCTTGATTTCAAAGGTCTTTCTCTTTTCTATTCTTCATCTTTATTCTCAGACTCATTCAAAGAATGGGTAGGCTGATATATATTTTTTTAATTTTGTTTTGTTTTTGTAACAGGGTAAAGGATTTACGGTTTATGAAAGGCTAAAGAAAGGATCAGAGGGGTGACTAGCGGAAAATAATTCATAGGTTTGAATTTCTGGCTATATCGATCCAAAGAGGGCCTAAATTCTCGCTTAAGATATGATATATTGATCAAGCAAGTGGACGTGTGATTTCTCTATCCGGATTTTACTTCTCCTTTGTGTCATTTCTCAAATGTTTCACTCATAAAAAGGCTTTATGCTATATTCTCACAGGATTTGTAGAATAAGTACTCTAGCCTAGATTTCAGAAACTTACTGCCAAACAATCATAGATACTCATGTAATATACTTATAGATAGATGCAAAGATTATTACCTACATATTAACCTAAGTTTCTAAAAATTATTCTAATGCAAAATCTACGTGACACTTCTAGATTATTCAGAGCATAGAGAAAGAAAACAATACCAATATTCCTAAGTGTATAGCATAACTTTTTATTTATATTTTTGAAATTTTTGAATTTTTACTAGAAAATAAGTGCATATTATACATATCTATATCCTAACAGATGTCTTAATTACATGTGTTTCTATGCCCCCCCCCCCAAACAAGAATCATGCTTTGTCCTCAAAGTATTTAAATAAAAAGGGTAGAGAAATACCATGGAAACGCCATGGAAATTCGGAACATCAGAAAACATGGGACGCCATAAACACGGGCCAATTTTCGCTAGTGAACTGCCAGAGCAACCAGTGCGACGAGCTCTACGAAAAAATAGAAAGTTGTAAAAATGTCAAAATCCGAGCCGCCATTGAACACAGCACGTGGACCTACTTTGCGGGCCAACAAGAAATGACGAGTCAGCATAGACAAGTGGCAAGTAATGGTCACTTGTGTGTGACACCTTGCTTGGAAAAACAAACAGAACTTTAAATGAGTTTTGTTTTGTATGAAAACAAAAGCTTGGATTTTTATGGAAGAAAAAGACAAACCTATGAAACAAGGGTTGGAATTTGTGGGGAAACAAAAGACAAAAGGAAATAAATAGAGGGGGCGGGCTTTACTTGAGACCGGGGAGCTATATATATGAGAAGGGGACCTTACCTCTTTTAGTTTTTAGTTTTAGACTATAGTTTTTAGCTTTACATTCCTGTTTTCATTTCCAGTACGTATTGTTGCTTTCTCCTTCCAGTAGCTTATCCTTCCAGCATCAAGTATTGTAAGTCTTTTACCTTAATAAAATTCATTTCTTTTCAAGTTAAATTCCTATTCTTTATTTACTTGTTTAGTGTATACAATAAATTGAATTAATCATCCAATGACCATGAGCTAAAATCCCCCCCCCCAGGGGGAGGGTTAATGATGCTCATGTGAGGATTCGGATTGACACTTTAATGTTCTAGAATCACTACTTATGAATTAGGTGTAGATTATGCATCCGGTCCCAAAATGATTGAGATTATCCAAGTTTGGAGTGCTAATGCTCCAGATTAGTCTCGCGAGAGACCCAAAATGTCTCCCGCGAGACTCTATGGTGTCAAATAACTCTCTGGTTTGTCTAGCTGATGTAGAATTGAACCAGGAGCTGAAATGATATTCCAGAGATGACATATTAGTTCAACTCCTTATGCTAGTGAGATGAGCTCAGAGATGCGTGCATCTCACTAGGGATCGATACTCGACGCCGTCTCGAGTTTGTCTATGAATTCGAGAGGACGGATTGGAGATCGAGTCAGTAGTGATATGGTACTTTAACTGTTGAAACTGATTCTTACATGAGTACGGTTAACCCTTTTCTTGTTTCTCTATCCCTGTTTATTTATGTACAAATCAATCATTATTATTTTACGTTAGTTGCATTACCGTTAATTTACTTAAACCAACTAAATAACCTAAAATCCTACTCACTAAAAGCTGTAATCCAGTTGTGAACCTTGCCCAGCCCTAAGGTATGGACGATCCCTTACTCGGCCTATCCTACCAACCCACGTGAGTAAGGTAACTTGACTAAACGGACGTTTACGGACTTTGGACTTCGGACTTCGGACTAAAAGAATCAAACTTGAAAATACCATTTATCATTACCTAAAGTGCAAACTCTTTCCAGCCAGCTTGAAGGACGGAGCACTAGATTGGTTCTACACACCCACTCCTGATTTAATCAACAACTTCGACAAGTTGGCCAAAACATTCGCAGCAGAGTTCGTCCACAATAGGAAGAAACAAGCCGACCTTGAGTCCTTGTTCTAACTGAAGGAAGCACATGGCGAGACGATCCATGTTTTCTTAATTAGGACATTTCAAGAAGGAACTCCTATCAATGGAGCCAGGACTCAAAGATAGGTTTGCAACTTTTGCATTCACCAACGCCCTCCTGGACGACTCCGACCTAGCAGGGTCACTAATGCGCAATAAGCTAGAACGTCTAGACGACTTGTACCACAAAGTCGACAAGTACATGAAGTACGAAAAATGGATGGCCCAACAAGAAAGTAAAAAAAAAGTCCCGCATGATGGCGACAAGTGAGGACCCAAAGAAAATAATCAGTACTCAGGCAACAACAACAAGGGTTCTAGCTCCCACAAGCCCTCATACACCAAAAGAGACTTCTCCAACTTCTCTAGGATGCCAAGCCATATCCTGAAGAAGATATATATATATAACACCTTACTTCAAGCCAAACATCAACAAGGTCATAGCAATACCAGGACGTCCGTACTGCCACTTCCACAAACTCGACCACCATGACACAGATGAGTGTTGGAGCCTCAAGTATTACCTCCCAGATTTAGTCGAATAGAGAAAGCTCAAAGAGTTCTTGCCAGAAAGTGACCTCAGGCATAAACTGAATGCCAACTGTAACAAAAGCAGGAGCCGGAGCCATGAGGGACCTACTCACAAAAGGAGCAGAAGCAGAATAGCTCAACGATCTAAATCTCCAGGTCAGTCGAGGCACAATAGGAGATAGCACTTCTCCGATCACTACAAAGAAAAGGTAATCTACATGATTATAGACACCTCCAACAACGAGACATTTGGTCGTGAAAAGCGCAAGCGTGTAGGAGCACTGCAAGAAATCTACCACCTCTCCTACAAAGCTGAAGTGATCACTCTGATAAAACATAAAAATGATAGTTTACCTACGAAATGAACGATAAAACTCAAAACGTAAGTAAACTAAAACTTCTTACGTGCCTATGATTTATCAAAGATTTCTCTACTCTCAATCTATTGAACAGATATAGTGGAGTAGATGATTCGTTCCACTCCTAGTTCTTTCACATGGTAATGTTCTCTACGTATAAGTAATCTTAACTAAAGTCTAATGAGAGATTTACAAAATGATAACTAGACAACGATGCAACTACCCACAAGATGCAACTAGTCGACTATTTAAACAACTATGGGAATACTACGTCGATTCTATGATAAGGAGTTAGAGGGGGATTGATTCTACCTTAGCTCAACTTAATCCACTAAACTAATTTAATCGTAAGTAATCGAATGAATCTGGCTTGAGAACAATCTAGTTATTCCTAATCCCTAATTACACATGACATTTCTACCAATTCATAACTAGCATGTGAACGATTACACCCATTCTCATGGTGAACTAATCATTTCTAGAGTGGAAAGGAAATTACGACGACTCTATGATAATCGGAATCAAGCTTTCATCAAGGCTTCTCAACCCCCTCTAATGGAGGTTTAGCCGAGAATCATCACGCTATCATTCCCAATCAAATTCGAACAAGACATGGTATAAAGATTTGAACTTTACTTGTTTAAACTCAATTCCAAACTACTCATGCAATAATTGAAGTAAACTAATAATGACAAATAATTGAATCTAAGAATTGAACTAAATAAGTAAATAGAAAATGAAACTAGATTACCAAGAACATTATTTTATTAATCTAATGAATAATAAAACAATGATTCAAATACTAAATTAATAATCTACTTTGTTCTAAAGTAATTAATTAAACATGAAACTAGATCTAAAACAAGATATGAAAAACTAATTAATTAACTAATTGAAATTCTAAAAACTAAGTTCTAAAACTAATTAATGGAGACTAACTAATCCAATTTTTAATCTAGGTCTAACTATCTACCATTTACAAAGAGCTAAGCTTTTGTTTTTATACTTTCAGATCCAAAAATCGTGCATGGGCTTGGAGCCATGTTTTAGGCAGAGAATCAGGCCCAAAACCCAATCTTTCAAATTCAAAAAGGCCTCTTCAGCTGCAGTTGGCTTCAACAGAATTTTCGTCCACTTTTACTCCTCTGATTGGGTGAAGGCTTAGACCATTATAAAGCTCTTTCCGAGCTGGTCGTTTTGACATAAGGTAGACCCATTGGAGGTCTGAGTCCAAAGATACGGCCTTTGAAAGTTCTGCTGACTTTGTGTTGTTTCTGCCCGCGTCGACTTTTCAGCTTTTGACCGGGCTTACAAAGGCTTTGTCTTCTTGAATCTTGACCTTTAATCATGGAACTCCTTCACAACCGACCTTTGCTCCTTTATCTCGCTAAAGTGGCACATTTCTGCACATCATGGACTTTGAAGCCTGAAATGCATAAAAACACGTAATCAGTATTAACTCTTAATTTTTACTCACATAATTGGTCTAAAAGTATGATGGTTAAGGGGTTAAAACTACAGTTTTGGGCTCTTATCAAACCACCCCCAAATAGCATTTTGCTTGTCCTCAAGCAAAGATGAGAAATTAGAATAAGTGACAAAAAATGGAGTTCTATCTACTCTCGTTTCGCTGAGTGTGATTGCATTGACCATATGCAACAAGGCCTTAAACCACTAGGAATTCCCTAGTGGACGAAGTTATAGCCTCGTGAGAGTTTTCCGATGAAGGTACTCACAAACTTCATCTATACTACAACGACTAAGAAATAAAACTATTGTTTCCTTATTCATGCTCTAAATTAACTATACCTCTCACTAGCAATGTATATAGAGTAATCAAGTCTAAAACCTAAGCTAATATATGCATAATAATCAATCATCTACAATAAACATATATACAATGAGTAATACTATGAAATGCCTAGCAGGTTAGTTTTGAAACTTCGGAATAACGCCCTTAAGTAGGTTCTTACAATAACAGTCAAGATACAACACTCTTATTTTTCCACTCAAGTTTCGCTACTCCAGTGTGGAATGGGCACACTTTTCCTTACAATCTCAATGACAACAAGGAAGCTGGAGTCGATCAAACACATCTGCCACTTACTATCACACTAACCTATTCCTAATTGAGCTAGATGTCTTTATTAGGTGTTGCGGGGATTAGGAGATGGTTTAAGAAGGAAGGAAATGGATATTCAAAAAGGACAAGTCTGAGATAATAGAGTCTTCATATTATGTAACTAGAGAAGACCTTGTTATTTACTTTTGCTTTTACACTTTGTTTCCATCCTTAGCCATATATTTTTTTTCTTTTTCTTTGGCTTTTGACTCCTTTTATTCTATTTTTTTGGAGTTTTTATTTTATTTCTATTTTTATTTTTATTTTTCTTTTCTTTGGATGGAAACTTCTTTTCTTTATTTTCTGAAGCAATTAACTAACTTTTGTTTACACAGGTTTTTCTCTTCTTCTTTCTTCCTCATTCTATTCTCAGACTTATCTAAATTAGGTTGAATCTTTTTTTTTTTTTTTTTTTTTTTTTTTGTTTTGTTTTGTTTTGTAACAGGGTAAAGGATTTGTGGTTTATAAAAGGCTAAAGAAAGGCTCAGAGGGGCGACTAGCGGAAAATAATTCATATGTTTGAATTTCTGGCTATATCGATCCAAAGAGGGCCTAAATTCTCACTTAGGATATGGCATAGTGATCAAGCAAGTGGACGTGTGATTTCTCTATTCGGATTTTACTTCTCCCTTGTGTCATTTCTCAAATGTTCCACTCATATAAGGCTTTAGGATATATTCTTACAGGATTTGTAGAATAAGTACTCTAGCCTAGATTTCAGAAACTTACTGCTAACAATCATAGATACTCATGTAATATATTTATAGATAGATGCAAAGATTATTACCTACATATTAACCTAAGTTTCTAAAAATTATTCTAATGCAAAAGCTACGTGAGACTTCTAGATTATTAAAAGCATAGAGAAAGAAAACAATACTAATATTCCTAAGTGTATAGCATGAACTTATTTATTTATATTTTTGAATTTTTGAAATATTAACTAGAAAACAAATGCATATTATACATATTTATATCCTAACAGATGTCTTAATTACACGTGTTTCTATGCCCCCCCCCCAAACAAGAAGCATGCTTTGTCCTCAAAACATTTAAATAAAGAGTGTAGAAAAATACCATGGAAACGCGTGAAACTCTGGAACATCTGCAAAACAAGGTTAAAACATACTAATATAAAAACTGACGCAACTCTATAAGAGTTCCTCTCATTATGGGGTTAACAAGAATCAAATTGCTTGGGACATAAGTAGACACTAACTAGAATGAAAACTTACCTTATCTCCTGCTTTATTCATCATCCTCATCATCCTCTTCTTCTATAAAGAAGTGAGGTTCCTTCGCGTCATGCCCTGCCATGATAATTTTCCAGGCTTCCCGCCATTTATCATCTATTATTGCTAACCTATTAAGCGCCACTTGGTGCGACGGGGTGTAGGGTGCAACCCGGGAGGTTGTATCCTCCACCCTTGCCAAGTCATTACAATTAAAAGAGCTTAATAATACTATTGGTGGGTCGCACAGTGTCGACCGTAATTCAATCCGTGAAACGTGTACAAAAAACAGGAAAGAAACATAGCATAATACGGGAAATTAGAACAGGCATAAGAAGGTACTTATGCCTCATGCTATGGGCTCGTGCTAAACTAGACATCAAGGTTCTGGGAAGGTCATGGCACATACGTCCCGTGGCTAAAGCAAGGAAGACGCTGCAAGTGGCATCATTCACAGAAGAAAAACGTCATTCCCTTAAAATGTTTAGCATTATCCAAAACATAACAGTTCCTATGTTCATGGATAGGCTACCAAAAGCGACGTTATAGTCCCCTTGGTCCTTGATACGGAAAATGCCTGCCCCATACGACTCATGCAAAAACTCATAAGTGTAGACATGCATATTATCTACCCAATAACACCATGGGTCTTGTATTTCAGCGGGCATAGCAAGTCCAAGAACAAATGCTAGCAAGAACCTGGTAATTTCCATTGGTTCATCATCAATGTTGATGGAGAACACTTGTTCTCCATCTGGTCTCTCAAAGAAAATGCAGTTATCGTAAAAATAAGATGCTAGTGTTGGAGAATAAAGTTCAGCAGGTCTTACCATAAGCGGTTCCCAGCCTACGTATGTGATCGCCTCGCGAAACCAAGCACCATAAGTAGTGCTTTGGAACAAATCTTCGAAAGACTGTTCCGGTATTATTGTAGGAGATGCCATCTCAAAACAATGCTTTGGAATAGCTGCAAATGATCCGGGAACAACCCGCAGAAAATTGGAAATTTTGCATTTATTTGAGGAGGGCGATGCGCAGCGCGCTCGATGATTTTCGAAGTTCCAGTGTTTTGCCTTGAAGTCGCTCACCTTGGGCGCAGGTGCGCTTTGTGCAAAATTTCAGAAAAATGAGTAGGCGCTGAAATCCGCCTCCAGCACGCGCAGTGCGCCGAGGTCTTGATGGTTGAAAAATGAGACAAAATGTGGGAAACGTGGGAGTGAATGGGTGAGTGATGGAAGTTAGGTGTAGTGTGGGTTGTGAGTGTAGAATGAATGAAGTTTATATAGGTTTTAAGTTGCTAAAACGGATCGGGAAGTTGCCAACAAGTTTTTACGGCAGTTTCCGGAAATACTAAAATTTCCAAACCCGAAAACGGAAACAACTCATATTCTTGATTCTTAAATAACCCTAGTATCTTTTAGGTTGAATTTAGGATAGAACCTACCTATTTTATCGAGATTTCATCCTACCATGATATTTATTCATAGATATGCCTAATCGGCCATATTCTCACCCTGACTCCGAAATAACTTCTAAAAACGAGGGTCATATAAAAATCATGCTGGAATAGATAACACCACCCCCAAACAATTTGGGAAGGTGGGGTAAATATTAAACAACCACGCACAATGAAAATAACCGCATTATATTAAATTTTTAATTCAAAGTACTTTTCACTACAAAATTCAAATTATGGAATTAAAACTTACATTAAAATAACTAACAATAATAAAACTACAAATAAAAATCATCAAGCTATACTATCCCTAAACACGTCGGTACTAGTAGCGGAGGGCAAACGCTCAGGAGATGGCTCCTGAGCTCCCGATGGGCTAGCACCATTCGTCTTTCGGCGACGACGCTCGGGCCTCGATGATGTATCTTCAGAAAGAGAATCCCCGTGAGGTGGAAAGCGTGCAAGCATATCGCCCCGGAACTGGCGCTGAGCTTTTAGCTCAGCCCTCATCTGTTCCCGTTCATCCTCTCGCTGGGTACAAATCTCGAAGTTATGGTGGATAGTAGCCTGTCAAGTCCGGAGGTCTTCGCAGATAGTATTGAGTGAACGCATGCCACGATGAATCACAGCCATGCGTTCTGCATCTAACCAACACCTCTCCAAAGCATCAGCATCAAAACAAGTCAAGTCCTCCTCATCCTCCGAGTCATTCTCATTTCCGACGTCCTCCTCATCCTCTTCCCTATCCTCAGGCAACCTCCAAACTCGTTGGACACAATCCTTATAAATACGAGGATTTCGGTGTAGGGTGAGGTAAATCCTATCAGACGTCGGAGTCGCTCTCAACTTTAGCATGATCTTGGTTATCAAAACAGGGAGAGGTGCAATAGACTTCCCTACTCCCCTAATCATGTTAAGCAAAAAATCCAAGATACAAAACTCGTACTTCTGCTCCTGGAGTATCCATAGAATGTGGAGGCAGTTCAGACCGATGTCGCTGACCTTCTCCTTCCCTAGGACATTCCGACCAATCCACTGAGCCGCAGCCAGCTGGTTGGTTCTGAGGGATGCCTGGCGAACACAATGCGAGCTTGTATTGTAGTTCCCTTCGGTAACTGTCGCGTTCATCAACGGCTCAACCCCATTATATTGGGACTCCTATAACGTGGCATCCAGATGGATTCTAAGCGGAATGCCTAGAATCTCAGCCAACAACCCAGCAGTTACTTCCTTCCTCCTCTTTGCCACCATAACAAAAATTCTACTCCCCTCTAACTCCCTCGTGTTGTAAAACCGTCGGACTAACTCTTCGTGGTAAAAGGCGTCAGTCGAGTACCACAAGCTATTCCAATCTCTACTAATCATTTCGTCACCGTAAAATGGCGCAAAGTGGTCGCCAGTAAATGCTTGCTCCGGCAAAATTCGACGTTGTTGAGCCATTGGAGTTTGAACTGATTTGGGGTTTGTAGAAGGTGTATGAAGCAATGAGGAACAACCTCACTGGAACAACAATGGTGGTGGTGCGGTGGTGGCGCGGCAGCTTGAATTTTTTATATTTTTTGGTGGTTTTTGATGATTTAAATTGGTGGAGGTGGTGGTGGTACGGTTTTGAGAAGATTTGGAGTGGGTTTGGATGTTTGGCGTGGGTGTATTGGTTTTCTCTTTTTTTTTTTTTTTTTTAGTTAAGGTTTGAAGCTTTGTTGGTCGTTAATGGCGGTTTGGAGAAGTGAAGAACGCGACTGTTGGTGTGAAGGTAAGGGGCACAGGTGCGCTGCAGGTGCGCGCGGGTTGGGCCCAAGCCCAATTCGAATTTTTCGAATTTTTGTCGATTTTTAGTGCAACTTCAAACTAAATTTGCCGCTTCGTTACCGGTCCGATTTTTGCGAATGAGATATGGAAATGATCAGGAGAGAATTTCCAATCCAATGATCCATTAAAACACTCTATTCCGACTATGGATGACATATAAGATAGTGGAAAACGCCTCAAAGTGCGTGCATGACGTACGTTATGCGAACAAATGAACTCTAAATTCATAGATTATGTCAACCCGAATCAAAATACAATTAAACGGCCTAAGCAACTCTAATGGGACATCAAACATTTGAGGACAGAAAACACTAAAAACATTTTTACAACAGAGTTTAAACAAATTTTACAACAGAGTTTAGAAAATTTGTTTTTAAAAGTGGGTCTTTTAAAGTCGATTCGAGACTTCCTAGATTACTATGTTTATTATTTAATATTTTTTTTACTTTTATAAGGAAAAACAATAAGCAATAAGGACATAATTCACCCCATAGAGAAACATGACTAAAAAATCTGAGAAAACATGCAAGAGTGGAAAATGTGAATTATGTTAAACGTGGACTTAGGATCCGGTACTTACAACCACACACTCCATAGGGAGGGCCCGGTTACCTTAATGGTGCACTCACCAATATCTGGAAATGAAAGGAATGCACCAAACACAAAAATTGAGTCATTTATAGTCAGATACTCGAGACTTTATCTAAACATATGTATGAACATGCAGTTTATCATATATCAACAACCGAAATAGTTGTGGATCATTCCATAAATAAATATCACAAAAAACATACCCAAACACAATTAAGCACCAAGATTTTCTATGACGCAACCTAGTGAACTGAAAGTGAAGTCGGATAACCCTATAACGTAACCTAGCATGCACCTTCTTTTTCATTTTTGAACGAGAGGGTGTCCTAGTGAATAAGTGTGGAAAAGTGAATGGTTGTGGAAGATATGGTGGATATGGATAAGTTGTAGAAGGAAAGCATGTAAACAATGAGGATGTGGGTTTAGCACAAAACTCATTCATGGTGTAGGTAGGGACTGTCTCAAGTCTGAAAATGAAGGTGTCAAATGGTTTGTCCTTCTGAAATATTTGTTTGCTAGGAGGATTTAAAAAATTATGGAGCACAGGAGAAACAAAAGGATCGAGTGCAAACTCGAGATTCCTTTGAAAGGGTGGAAAGAGGGGAGTCAAGGTGGATGTTGTGCAAAGTAGTTCTTGATAGGGTGAATCATCACCTGCTCTAAGAAACTCACCGAATTCCTCATCTAGATTGGTCATATCCACATTATTATGGTAGTCCTCTATATCTTTGAGAAAGTCATCTATCTCGTCCTCATCCATAATATATGTATCGACTAGTGTAGGGATGAAAATGTTGGAGTCTGAACTTCCAAAGGAAAGAAATTTAGGCATATGATTATCAGGGAACGTGTTGTTGAAATAATCTGGACCAAAGCTCTCGATCATGCTAACCTCTCCATCCATAGACGAATCGGGTAAATGTGTCTTTGTTTTAAATACATTTACTTCAACAGCAAGATGGCCAAAAGACATGGACATTGAACCATCGCGGCAATTAATGAGCGCATTGGCAGTTGCCAGGAAAGGACGCCTTAAGATGATCGGGACAGAGTCGTTAGCTTAATTTCTCATATCGAGGATGACAAAATCAGCCGATAGTAGAAATCCCGAACTTTTACCAAAGACATTTTCGACCACACCCTTAGGATACTTAATAGCTCGATCAGCTAATTGCAACGCCATTTTAGTGGGTTGCATCTCGCCTAGACCTATTTGTCTATACAAATAAAATGGGAGTAAGTTAACACTAGCCCCCGTGTCTAATAACGCCGTCGTCGATAGGAATCTCCTAAGGTGCATCAGACAAGAGGGATCTAATTGTGGTCCTTGTACTTAACAATTCCATTATGTTCGGATAGAGTTGGGAATTGTTCTTAAAAGGCGCCTTTTGGTATATTGGTCTTACGCCTAGTAGTACACAACTCCTTAAGAAACTTAGCGTGGTGTGGTAGCTTTTTAATAGCTTCGAGGAAGGGAAGGTTTATAGTTAGATTCTTGAAAACGTCCCTAATCTCCTCATAATTTGTATCCCTAGTTAACATGGCTAATTTTTGTGGAAACGGTGATTTCTCTTTATATTTAGCAATGGTATCACCTGGATGTTTAACCTTGGCTTTCTGTTTCTTAGGCTGTGTTGTAACTGGTACCTCTACAGTGGTAGGCTCTTCAGTTTCTATTTCGGTATCTAGAAAAGTAGCATGTGTAGGGGCTACTGGTGGGGTAACTATAAGCATAGTTACTTTGTTATCAACCACTCTGCCAGAACGGAGAGTGGTGATGGCATTTAGCTCATCGACATTTTCATATTCATTACTAGTATTATTGGTTACCTCAAAGGCTGTATTTGTTGTTTTAGGATTAGGTATTGCGTGACCTGGAAACACACCTTTGGGTCATTTTATCTTGGGCCAACTGTTGGCTTAAATTATTAACGGATTGTAGAAGTTGTTGGTTAGATTGAGCCATGGTTTGGAAAAGTTTTTGGCTCACTTGTATGAAGGTGTCAAGATGATCCAGTTGTGTGGGTGTAGTAGTCACGGGTGGTGTGACTGGAATTATCTCGCGTGAATTATTTATGGGCGGATTTTGATAGTTATTATTTACCGGAACGATACCTCTATTAGCATTATAATTATTATAACTACCTTGACCTTGTGCTTGACCTTGTCGAGGTTGCACTTGGTTGTTATAATTATTATAATTATCCTAACCCTGTCCTTGTCGTGGTGGAGCTTGGTTATAACTGTGCGTTGGCTTAACATATTAATTATTGTACCCTGGAGGTGTGACGTTGGTTATTTCTCCAACCAAATTTGGGATTTTGTCTCCAAGGGGCGTTAGGTTCACTATTAATGGAACAAGCCTGTTCATAGGGTATAGGACAGTGGGAGTCGGGATGCTCAGGACTCCAACAGAAACTACATGGATTTGAATTTACATTCATTACGGGGATAGGCTTTTGTTGAACAGAAATGGCCTCTACCTTTTTAGTGAGTGATTCGATTAGAGTTTTAAGCTCGGGATCGTGTTTAATTTCAAACATACCGGCGGCCTTAACTGTATTAGAAGAACTAGCAGAGCGGTGGATATTGTCACTACCCCCCCAGTTGTTATTTCACTTAGTTTGATCCTCTAAAAATTTATAAGCCTCCGAGGCTCCTTTACTTAAGAAACTACCCCTATTCATTATGTCAAGGACTTCTTTATGGTGGTGTAGAAGTCCTTTGAAAAAAGCACGAATGATAAGAGCCCAAAACTGTAGTTTTAACCCCTTAATAATCATACTTTTAGACCAATTATGTGAGTAATAATTAAAAAAGTTAACACCGACACGTGTTTTTATGCATTTCGTGCTTCAAAGTCCATTATGTGTAGAAATGTGCCACTTTAGCAAGATAAAGGAGCAAAGGTCGGTTACTAAGGAGTTCCGTGATTAAAGGCCAAGATTCAAGAAGATAAAACCTTTCTAAAGCCCGGTCAAAAGCTGAAAAGTCGACGCGGCGTAAAATAAAGACACAAGTCGCCAGAACTTCCGAAGGTCAGATCTTTGGACTCAGACCTCGGAATGGGGCCTACCTTATGTCAAAACGACCGGCTCGGAAAGAGCTTTCCAATGGTCTAAGCCTTGACCAAATCAGAGGAGCAGAAGTGGACGAAAAGTCTGTTGAAGCCAACTACAGCTGAAGAGGCCTTTTCAGACTGAAAGAATTGGGTTTTGGGCCTGATTCTCTGGCCCAAAACATGGCTCCAAGCCCATGCACGATTTTTGGATCTGAATGTATAAAAACCAAAGCTTCACTCTTTGTTATGGTAGATAGTTAGACCTCGATTAAAGATTAGATTAGTAGCCTCCATTAAATAATTCTAGATCTAGTTTTCCTTAGATTTAATTAGTTTAATTTAATTAGTTTCATATCTTGTTTTTATTTAATTCCTTGAATGATTGTTCGTCATTTCATTAGATAAATAAAATAGTTATTCTTGTCAATTTCAATTTTTGTCATTTACAATTTATTAGATCTAATTTCAATTCTTGTTATCATTCAATTCTTAGTTATTAATTAGATTTCGATTATTGTTTAGTTAAATTTCATAAAGTTAGAATCTTTGTAATATGTTGTATTCAATTTCAATGGGAAATGATGGTTTGATGAATCAAGGCTAAAACCTTCATTAGAGGGGTTGATGAAGCCTTGATGAAAACTTAGTTGTATAGTGTAGAAGCGTTGTAGAGTCTATTCCATTCTAGAAGGTCGGGTTTAAGCCATGAGAATGGGTGGACGACCTCACATGCTAGTTATAATTGGTAGAAATGCCATGTTAATTAGGGATTAGAACGAGCAATTCTTACCGTGAAGAACGTAAGAATTGGATTACAAATCTACCATTCTAAGTGATTAAGTTGGATTCGAGGTGGATTTAATTCCCTCTAATTCTTTATCTAGATTCAAGAACATTAGTATTTCCATATATTTCAGAGTGACATTCAACATATTGCTTTTCATATTGCATCGTAGTATAATTCCCCTCAGAAAACTCTCATTAGACTTAAGACCGACTAATTAGATTAGAAAACATTCCATGCTAGAGAACTAGGAGTGGAACAAATTTGTTACTCCACTCTATTTCGATAGAATTGAGAGTAGAAACTTTGATAAATATAGACACACGTAAATAGTTTTAGTTTTACTTGCGTTTGTAAGTTTAATCGCTTTATTTCGTAGGTAAAACTATTCTTTTTACGTTTATCAAATGGCGCCGCTGCCGCGAATCGAACCCGGGTCACCCGCGTGACAGACGGGAATACTCACCACTATACATGTGTCTATACTCACCACCCACTGGATGTGTGGTTTCATCGCTCATTTTGTAGGTAAACTTTTTATTTTATGTTTTATCAAATGGCTTCGCCGCCATCTTAGTGCACTTTTAGCATTGTTTTCATAGTAGAATTAGTCATTTTAAGTCCCATTAAACCCACCCACCCTTGTTTGATTCATATTGTGGTTATCCGCTTCGATTGTTTTAAAAATTCGCGACAAAATTACACCGAGCCGATCAAGGCTCCATAAGGAGATGCTACTCTCTATACTCACGGAACACGAAAGCACCTAATTCGCTTAAGTCATCGAACAAGGAGACACCGCGTCCTACGCGAAGCACTGTGTTCTAAGCCAAAAATCCAAGATTTCAACAAGTTTGTTTCAAACTTCGATTTTAAGTTTTTCAGTGTTCTAACTTGTTATTTACATCAAACGCCGCGTAAACAAGACGCTATTCATAAGCGAAGCAAGGACGCTAATCCGTATTCCTTTCTTCCACACCTCGCGATCTCCGGTTAGAGGTTTCTACTAGTATATCGAATTGTTTGGAGTGTTGCATGTTTAGTTAAGTTCGACTTAGTCTTGCATGAGATTAAGGTCCGGTCAAGAAAAACAACTAACGTAATTACACGCAACGCCAACAAACAAGTCTATCTAGTTTCCCACCCACTACACCTCTAGCTACTATTTCACACACACCACCGATATTATGGATGAAGAAAGAGAGACTCCTCTCTCTCGACTTTTATAAAGCCTTGAATGATAGCCCTAAATCTTGCATCGCTCTAGTAGACCCTGGGGATTTCCAAGATCCCCCCAAATATATTTAATTTGTTACCCGCTTTTCATGGTTTAGACCATGAAAAACCTTATCGGCACACGCGTAGGATTGAACAAGTCCTTATAACATTCCACCATCCTACGGTTGGTGCAGTAACAAATTAAATTGAGGGTATTCCCTTTCACCTTAGTTGATAAGGCGGCGCCTTGGTTAATCGCCCAAGTCACTTAATTCGTGGACTCGTGGGCCAAACTTGTTCAATTTGTTTATGGAACATTTTTACCCACCCCTAAAGACGGATGAAATTCTTTCCAAGATTCACTTCTTTTCATTTAATCCTCATGAATCATTTTCAGAGGCTTGGAATCGTTTCACCGATCTCCTTATAGAGTGTCCACATTATCACCTAGCAAAAGACACGTTAGTTCGCGGCCTTTTCAAAGGACTTCTACACCACCATAAAGAAGTCCTAGACATAATGAATGGGGTAGTTTCCTAAGTAAAGGAGCCTCGTGAGGCATATAAATTTTGGAAGATCAGACTAAGCGTAATAATAATTGGGGGTAGTGACGATTACTCTCCGCCCGCTAGTTCTTCTTCTTCAGTTAAGGCTACCAAGATGTTTGAGGTTAAATCAGATCCCCGAGCTTAAAACTCTAATTGAATCCCTCACAAAAATGTAGAGGCCATTTTGTACAACAAAAGCCTATCCCGTCATGAATGTAAATTCAAATCCATGTAGTTTCGGTTGGAGTCCCCGAAGCATCCCAACTCCCATCGGCCCCTATAGCCTATGAACATTCTTGTTCCATTAATAGTGAACCTAACGCCCCTTGGAGACAAAATCCCAACTTCGGGTTGGAGAAATAACCAACAAGTCACACCTATGTGGTACAATAATCAATATGTTAGGCTAACGACAGCTTATAACCAAGCTCCACCACAACAAGGACAGGATCGTGGTAATTATAATAATTATAACAACCAAGCTTAACCCTCGACAAAGTCAAGCACAAGGTCAATGTAGTTGTAATAATTATAATGCTAATAGAGGTATCATTCCGTAAATAATAACTATCACAATCTGGCCCATAAATAATCAACGCGAGATAGTTCCAAATACACCACCCGCGGACTACTACACCCACACAACGGATCGTCTTTGACACCTTCATACAAGTGAGCCAACAACTTTTCCAAACCATGGCTCAATCTAACCAACACATTCTACAATCCGTTAATAATTTAAACCAACAGTTAGCCCAAGAGAAAGCCCAACCAAAAGGTGTGTTTCCGGCCAAGCGATATACCCAACCCTAGAACAACAAACACGCCTTTTGAGGTAAACGGTAATACTAGTAACGAAACTACATCCAAAGGTCAGCTAAATGCCATCACCACTGCGCTGGAAGAGTGGTTGATAACAAAGTAACTATGCCTATAGTTACCCCATCAAGATTCCCTACACCGGATATCGAACTAGATAACCGAAATAGAAACTCAAGAACCTACCACCGTAGAGGTACCCGCTTAAACAACAACCTAAGAAATAGAAAGCCAAGGTTACACATCAAGTCGAGCCATACGCTAAATATAGAGCTTAAACCACCGTTTCCTCATAAGTTAGCCATGCTAACTAGGGATACAAACTTTGATGAGATTAGGAACGTTTTCAAGAATCTAACGATAAACCTTCCTTTCCTTGAAGCTATTAAAAGCTCCCTAACCACGCTTAAGTTTCTTAAAGAGTTGTGCACTACTAGGCGTGAAGACCAACATACCTAAAGACGCCTTTTAACTGAGCAGTTCCCAACTTTATCCTAAAAATAATGGAATCGTTAAGTACAAGGACCCCGGTCGCCCCATCAGTAAAATGCACCTTAGGAGATTCCTACACTACGGCGACCACTTTATTAGACTGGGGCGAAGTGTTAACTTAGTCCCCAGATACTTGTATAAACAAATAGGTCTACAGGAAATGCAACCTACAAAAATAACGTTGCAATTAGCGGACAGGTCAATTAAGTATCCTAAGGGTGTAGTGGAAAACGTGCTTGTTAAGGTTCAGGATTTTTACTATCCTGCTGATTTTGTTATCCTCGATACAGAAGTCGCCAACGACTCTGTACCGATCATCTTAGGGCGCCCCTTCTTAGCAACTGCCAACACACTTATAAATTGTCGTGATGGTAAGATGTCCATATCGTTTGTCCATCTTACAGTTGAGGTAAATGTTTTTAAAATGATGAAACAATTACCAGATTCGTCTATAGATGGGGAGGTTAGCATGATCGAGAGCTTAGCTCAATATTACTTCAAAAACATGTTTCCGGAGAAACAGATTAACAAATTCCTTTCCTTCGGAAATTCGACTTTAACAATGACTCCCCACGGTAGTAGGCTAAATCGAAGAAGAATTCCCGCAACTCTTTTGCACCGCTTCTTTACCACTTCATGAGTCCCCCTTGCCAACAACCATTCATCCCTTGATGCTATGACGAAGATGAATTTTTCAATCTCTATCCGGTGATCCTTTTGACCCACCTATTGAGGAATGTCTTGCATATATCAAGATTTCTCGTTGATATGGACTTGAGAGCTCTAGCTGAGAATCATTCACCTTCCATCACCAATATTCCCCACCTCCACCTTTTTCAAAGGAACCTCGAAGTTTGCACTCGATCCTTTAGTTTCTCCCCGTGCTTCATGATTTTTAAATCCACCTAGTAAACAAATACTTGCCAAGGATAAACCACTTGACACCTTCATTTTCAGACTTGAGACAAATTCCCTAACTACACTAGGAATGAGTTTTGTGCTAAACCCACATCCTCATTTTTCCATGCTTTTTCTCTAAAACTTATCCCAATCCACCATATCTTCCACAACCATTCACTTTTCCACACTTATTCACTAGGACACCCTCTCGCTCAAAGATGAAACATAAGGTGCATGCTCGGTTATGTTATAGGTCTATCCGACTTCGCTTTCATTCCACTAGGTCGTGGTGAGGAAATCTTGGTGCTTGATTGTGTTTGGATATGTTTTCTGTGATATTTATTTATGGAACGATCCACAACTATTTAGGTTGTTGATATATGATAAACTGCATATTCATACATATGTTTAGATAAGTCTAGGAATCGACTTTAAAAGACCCAAGTTTTCAGACAATACCAACTTTCTCGAGTATAGGCCAAAACAAAATTTTCAAACTTAAAAAGAGTTTTCCAATTTTGTTTGGGGGTGGAGTATTTTGGTATTCATTTCAAATCATGTTGCCACCCTAAGCTGTAATGTTTACTCCAAAGAGAGTTTGTGTTAGTTAGCACGCGCGGTTTAATTGTGCTTCATATTATCGTGATCATCTTTACAATATTCTCATTATGATGTAGTACGCCAATTTTGCCACGTTTCTATTGTAAATTCTTTCCTTATCTCTTTACACTTTGAGGACAAAGCGTTCGATTGTTTGGGGTGGGATAGAAACATTTGCAAAAATTAGACACTTTTAGGATGTAAATTACGACTTTTATTTATAAAATGTTAAAAATTATAAAAAATTAGTTAGTTACATAATTTAATTGTGCTATTGAATTGTTTCATGAACCCCTTCTCCCAAATTGTTTGGGGGTGGTATAGAAACACGATGTAAATGTTAAGCACATATTAGGTTATATATTATTTATTATTTGTCTTAAAAATAATAAAAATAAAAATAAAAAGTTTATGTTATACACTTAGGAATATTGGTATTGTTTCTTTCTTTATGCTCTTAATAATCTAAAAAGTCTCAATGAGCTTTTGCATTAGAATAGTTTTTAGAAACTTAGGTTAATATGTAGGTAATAATCTTTGCATCTATCTATAAATATATTACATGAGTATCTATGATTGTTTGGCAAGAAAGTTTAAAATCTAGGCTAGAGTACTTATTCTACAAATCCTGTGGAGAATATAGCCTAAAGCCTTTATATGAGTGAAACATTTGAGAAATGACACAAGGGAGAAGTATATTCGAATAGAGAAATCACATATCCACTTGCTTGACCACTATAACATGTCCTAAGAGAGAATTTAGGCCCTTTTGGATCGATATAGCTAGAAATTCGACCTAAGTATATTTTCCGCTAGTCACCTCATCGAGCCTTTCATTAGCCCTTTCATAAACCACAAATCCTTTACCCCTATTACAAAAAACAAAACAAAATAAAAAAAAATTCAACCTACCCAATTTAGATAAGTCCGAGAATAGAATAAGGAAGAAAGAAGAAGAGAAAAACCCGTATGTAAACAAAAGTTAGTTAATTGCTCGTAAAAATAAAGAAAAGAAGTTTCCATCCAAAGAAAAGAAAAATAAAAATAGAAATAAAATAAAAACTCCAAAAAATAGAATAAAAGGAGTCAAAAGCCAAAAAAAAAAAAAAAAAAAAAATATGGCTAAGGATGGAAACCAAGTGTAGAAGCAAAAGTAAATAACAAGGTTTTCTAGTTACATAATATGAAGACTCTATTATCTCAGACTTGTCCCTTTTGAATATCCATTTCCTTCCTTCTTAAACCATCTCCTAATCCCCGCAACACCTAATAAAGACCTCTAGCTCAATTAGGAATAGGTTAGTGGGATAGTAAGTGGCAGATGTGTTTGATCAACTTCGGCTTCCTTGTGTGTCATTGAGATTGTAAGGTAAAGTATGCCCACTGCACACTAGAGTAGCAAATCTTGAGTGGAGAAATCAGAGTGATTTTTGTCTTGACTTTTATGTGAGAACCTACTTAAGGACGCTATTCCAAAGTTTCAGAAACGGACCTGTTACTGCATTTCATAGCATTACTCATTGTATATATGTTTATTTGTAGATGATTGATTATTATGCATATATTAGCTTAAGTTTCGACATGATTATTCTGTATTCATTGCTAATGAGATGTATAGATAATTGAGACATAAATAAGGAAACAATAGTTTTATTTCTTAGTCGTTGTAGTATAGATGAAGTTTGTGAGTACCTTCACTGGAAAACTCTCACGAGACTATAACTCGTCCACTATGGAATTCCTAGTGGTTTAAGGCCTTGTTGCATATGGTCAATGCAATCGCATCTCAAATAAACGGAGAGTAGATAGAACTCCATTTTTGGTCACTTATTCTAATTTCTCATCTTTGCTTGAGGACAAGCAAAATGCTGTTTGGGGGTGGTTTGATAAGAGCCCAAAACTGTAGTTTTAACTCCTTAATAATCATACTTTTAGACCAATTATTTGAATAATAAGTAAGAGTTAATATTGATTACGTGTTTTTATGCATTTCAGGCTTCAAAGTCCATTATGTGTAGAAATGTGCCACTTTAGCTAGATAAAGGAGCAATGGTTGGTTGCTGAGGAGTTCTACGATTAAAGGTCAAGATTCAAGAAGATAATGCCTTTCTAAAGCTCGGTCAAAAGCTGAAAAGTCGACGACGGGCGTAAACAAGATTAACAAGTCGTGAGAACTTCGAAGGCCGTATCTTTGGACTCAGACCTCGGAATGGGGCCTACCTTATGTCAAAACGACCGGCTCGGAAAGAGCTTTCCAATGGTCCTAGCCTTGACCCAATTAGAGGAGCAAAAGTGGACGAAAAGTCTGTTGAAGCCAACTACAGCTGAAGAGGCCTTTTCAGACTGAAGTTTTGGGCCTGATTCTCTGGCCCAAAACATGGCTCCAAGCCCATGCACGATTTTTGGATCTGAAAGTATAAAAACAAAAGCTTAGCTTTTTGTTAATGGTAGATAGTTAGACCTAGATTAAAGATTAGATTAGTAGCCTCTATTAATTAATTCTAGATCTAGTTTTCCTTAGATTTAATTAGTTTAATTTAATTAGTTTCATATCTTGTTTTTATTTAATTCCTTGAATGATTGTTCGTCATTTAATTAGATAAATAAAATAGTTATTATTATTCAATTTCGATTTTTGTCATTTGCATTTATAGATCTAGTTTAAATTCTTGTTCTTATTTCATTCTTAGTTAATTAATTAGATTTCAATTATTGTTTAATTTAGATTAGTAAAGTTAGAATTTTGATATGATGTGTAGTTATAATTCAATGGGAAATGATGGGTTGATGACTCAAGGCTAAAACCTCCATTAGAGGGGTTGATGAAGCTTTGATGAAAACTTAGTTGTATAGTGTAGAAACCTTTTAGAGTCTATTCCAATCTAGAAGGTCGTGATTCGCCATGAGAATGGATGGACGACCTCACATGCTAGTTAGTATTTGGTAGAAATGCCATGAACACTAGGGATTAGAACTCGAAATTCTTGCCGTAAGAACGTAAGAATCGAGATACAAGAATCTATGCTAGGTTATCAAGTTGGATTCGAGGTGGATTCAATTCCCCTCTAATCCTTTATCTAGATTCAAAATAATCATATTTCCATAGCATTAAGTAGTTTAAATTCAAATAATCAATTTCATATTGTATCGTAGTATAACACCCTTCAGTAAAGCTCTCATTAGACTTAAGACCGATTAATTAGACTAGAGAACATTCCATGCTAGAGAACTAGGAGTGGAACGAACTTGTTACTCCACTCTATTTCGATAGATTTGAGAGTAGAAACTTGATAAACATATAGGCTCATAAGATAGTTTTAGTTTACTTACGTTTTGAGTTCATTGTTCATTTCGTAGGTAAATTATTCATTTTATGACCCGTAAAAACTCAATTAGATTACTCTAACCTTATTCTTACGGTATCAATAATTTATTTCCTACTCTCACATATATATTCATGCAATATATAGAGTACGGAATCGTTCCACTCTTAACTCTCAAGACTTAAACAAATTCAATTGAACAAACACAAAGAACAATGGTGAGAGTAATGTGTTATATGAAATATCTATTCTATGATTATACTACGGATTCAATTTATAATAACAAGATACAATAATTCAACTACAGAAATACTAACTGGACTCTATGATAAAGAATTGGGGATTGATTCCTCCTTAACTCTACTTAATCTACTAACAAAGAACTCACAGACTCCAAATTGAAATGTTATCGCATAACAATTGGTAAATCTAATCCCTAACTATTCATGGCAATCTCTACCAAGTAATAACTAGCATGTGAAGCATTAAACCCATTCTCATGGTGAACTAATTACTTCTAGAATTGAATAGATTATCGTGACGAATTCTAAGCTAACAAAATCAAGTTTTCATCAAGGTTTTCAACCCCTCTAATGGAGGGTTAGCCTAGAGTCATTAAACTATCATTTCTCATGGAATCTAAACAAGACATAATATAAAGATTTGAACTTTACTTGTTTAAACTCAATTCGAAACTCCTGTAATAATTGAATTAAACTAATAATGACAAATAAGTAAATCTAAGGATTTAAGCTAATAAATAAATGAAAATGAAACTAGATTATGGAGAACTAATTAACTTTATTTATCTAATGAATAGCAATAACAATAATTTATCTTTGAATTTAAGGCAAGAATAAAACTAATTAATTAATCTAAAACTAGATCTAGAACTAAGGTTTAATGGCTACTTTTCTTATCCTAACCTAATTTATTTTCTAACCTAACTATCTACATTTAACAAAAGAGCTAAGCTTTGGTTTTATATGTTCAGATGCAAAAAATCGTGCATGGGCTTGGATCCATGTTTTTAAATGTAACTCAAAACGCAAGTAAACTAAAACTTTCTTGTGAGCTTATATTTATCAAAGTTTCTACTCTCAAATCTATCTAAATAGAGTGGAGTAACAAATTGCTCCACTCCTAGTTCTCTAGCATGGAATGTTTTCTAGTCTAATTAATCGGTCTTAAGTCTAATGAGAGTTTTACTTTAGGGGAATTATACTACGATGCAATATGAAATTGATTATTTGAATTTAAACTACTTAATGCTATGGAAATATGATTGTTTTGAATCTAGATAAAGGGTTAGAGGGAATTGAATCCACCTCTAATCCAACTTCTTGATAACCTAGCATAGGTTCTTGTATCTCGATTCTTACGTTCTTACGGCAAGAATTTCGAAGTTCTAATCCCTAGTGTTCATGACATTTCTACCAAATACTAACTAGCATGTGAGGTTGTCCACCCATTCTCATGGCTTAATCACGACCTTCTAGAGTGGAATAGATTCTACAATGCTTCTACACTATACCACTAAGTTTTCATCAAAGCTTCATCAACCCTCTAATGGAGGTTTTAGCCTCGAATCATCAACCCATCATTTTCCATTGAATTATAACTACACATCATATCAAAATTCTAACTTTACTAATCTAAATTAAACAATAATTGAAATCTAATTAATTAACTAAGAATGAAATAAGAACAAGAATTTAAACTAGATCTATAAATGCAAATGACAAAAATCGAAATTGAATAATAATAACTATTTTATTTATCTAATTAAATGACGAACAATCATTCAAGGAATTAAATAAAAACAAGATATGAAACTAATTAAATCTAAGGAAAACTAGATCTAGAATTAATTAATGGAGGCTACTAATCTAATCTTTAATCTAGGTCTAATTATAATTAGATTAGAAAACATTCCATGCTAGAGAACTAAGAGTGGAACGAATTTGTTACTCCACTCTATTTCGATAGAATTGAGAGTAGAAACTTTGATAAATATAGACATGTAAATAGTGTTAGTTTACTTACGTTTTGAGAATTATCGTTCATTTCGTAGGTAAAGTCTATCATTTTATGTTTATCAAATGGCACCGCTGCCATCTTAGTTTCACTTTAGCATTGTTTTCATAGTATAATTAGTCATTTTAAAGTCCCATTTCACCCACCCACCCTTGTTTGATTCATACTGTGGTTGTTCGTTTTAGCATTGAAAAGTTCTGCAAAAAATTACACCGGAGCGACCAAGACCCAAAGCAAAGCACCTGCTTCAAACGCTGGAACCTTGAGCGTGACCTGCCCCATACCAAGCGCCGACCCGCTTAAGTTATCGAAACGGATGATCGGCGCTTCAAAGCGAAGACTCGCCTCTAAGCTGAAATTTGCCGGATTTCCACAGGTTTGTTTGAATTTTGATTTTTCAAGTTTTTCAGTGTTTTAACTTGTTATATACAATCGAACACGCTGTAAACAAGACGCTTATTCATAAAGCGAAGCAAGGACGAATCAGGTA
The DNA here is from genome assembly GCF_015680905.1 of Coptis chinensis. NCBI lineage: Eukaryota > Viridiplantae > Streptophyta > Magnoliopsida > Ranunculales > Ranunculaceae > Coptis > Coptis chinensis. The sequence goes on along the minus strand of NC_141458.1, from coordinate 56,254,617 downwards.
TTCCTTTTTCCACACCTCGCATCTCCGTTAGAGGTTTCTACTAGTATATCAGAATTATTTGGAGTGTTGCATGTTTAGTTAAGTTCAACTTAGTCTTGCATGAGATTAAGGTCTGGTCGAAGAAAAACAACTAACGTAATTACACGGCAACGTCAACAAACAAGTTTATCTAGTTTCCCACCCACTACACCTCTAGCTACTATTTCACACACACCACCGATGTTATGGTGAAGAAAGAGAGACTCTCTCTCGACTTTTATAAAGCCTCGAGTTTAAAGCCCTAAATCTTGCATCGTTCTAGCGGATCCGGTGGGGATTTCCGTGATCCCCAAATATATTTAATTTGTTACCTGTTTTTCATGGTTTAGACCATGAAAAACATTATCAGCACATGCGTAGGATTGAACAAGTTCTTACAACATTCCATCATCCTACGGTTGGTGCGGAACAAATTAAATTGAGGGTATTCCCTTTCACCTTAGCTGATAAGGTATGCCTTGGTTAACGCCCAAAGCCCTAATTCAATGGACTCGTGGGCCAAACTTGTTCAAATTGTTTATGGAACATTTTACCCACCCCTAAAGACGGATGAAATTCTTTCCAAGATTCACTTCTTTCAACAGAATCCTCATGAATCATTTTCAGAGGCTTGGAATCGTTTCACCGATCTCCTTATAGAGTGTCCACACCATCACCTAGCAAAAGACATGTTAGTTCGCGGCCTTTTCAAAGGACTTCTACACCACCATAAAGAAGTCCTAGACATAATGAATGGGGTAGTTTCCTAAGTAAAGGAGCCTCGTGAGGCATATAAATTTTTGGAAGATCGACTAAGCGTAATAATAATGGGGGTAGTGACGATTACTCGGCCCGCTAGTTCTTCTTCAACAGTTAAGGCTACCAGTATGTTAGAGGTGAAATCAGATCCTGAGCTTAAAACTCTAATTGAATCCCTCACTAAAAAGGTAGAGGCCATTTCTGTACAACAAAAGCCTAGCCCCGTAATGAATGTAAATTCAAATCCATGTAGTTTCTGTTGGAGTCCTGAGCATCCCGACTCCCACTATCCTATAGCCTATGAACATTCTTGTTCCATTAATAGTGAACCTAACGACCCTTGGAGACAAAATCCCAACTTCGGTTGGAGAAATAACCAACAAGTCACACCTACAGGGTACAATAATCAATATGTTAGGTCAACGCACAGTTATAACCAAGCTCCACCACAACAAGGACAGGATCAGGGTAATTATAATAATTATAACAACCAAGCGCAACCTCGACAAAGTCAATCACAAGGTCAATGTAGTTATAATAATTATAATGCTAATAGAGGTATCGTTCCGGTAAATAATAACTATCACAATCCGCCCATAAATAATCAACGTGAGATAGTTCCAGTCGCACCACCCGTGACTACTACACCCACACAACCGGATCGTCTTGACACCTTCATACAAGTGACCCAACAACTTTTCCAAACCATTGCTCAATCTAACCAACACATTCTACAATCCATTAATAATTTAAACCAACAGTTAGCCCAAGAGAAAGCCCAACCAAAAGGCGTGTTTCCAGGCCAAGCGATACCCAACCCTAGAACAGCAAACACAACCTTTGAGGTAGACGGTAATACTAGTACGGAAACTACATCCGTAGGTCAGCTAAATGCCATCACCACTCTCCGTTCTGGAAGAGTGGTTGATAACAAAGTAACTATGCCTATAGTTACCCCATCAACTACACCGGATATCGAACTAGATACCGAAATAGAAACTGAAGAACCTACCACTGTAGAGGTACCAGTTAAACCACAACCTAAGAAACAGAAAGCCAAGATTACACATCAAGTCGAGCCATACGCTAAATATAGAGCGAAACCACCGTTCTCATAAATTAGCCATGCTAACCGGGGATACTAACTTTGAGGAGATTAGGAACGTTTTCAAAAATCTAACGATAAACCTTCCTTTTTCTCGAAGCTATAAAAAGCTACCTAACCACGCTTAAGTTTCTTAAGGAGTTGCGGCACTACTAGGCGTAAGACCAACATACCTAAAGATGCCTTTCTAACCTGAGCAGTTCCCAACTTTATCCTAAAATAATGGAATTGTTAAGTACAAGGACCCCGGTCGTCCCTATCAGACAATGCACCTTAGAGATTCTCACACGGCGACCGCTTACTAGACACGGGGCTAGTGTTAACTTACTCTCCGCTTTTTATTTGTATAAACAAATAGGTCTAGAGGAGATGCAACCTACTAAAATGACATTGCAATTAGCTGATCGGTCTATTAAGTATCCTAAGGTTGTGGTTGAAAACGTGCTGGTTAAAGTCCAAAATTTTTAATACCCAGCCGACTTTGTTATCCTCGACACAGAAGTCACTAACGACTCTGTACCTATCATTTTAGGGTGTCCCTTCTTGGCTACTGCCAACGCGCTTATAAACTACCGCGATGGTTCGATATCCTTGTCCTTTGGCCATCTTTCTGTTGAGGTAAATGTTTTCAAAACGAGGACACAGTATCCCGATTCATCTACAAATGGCGAGGTTAGCATGATTGAGAGCTTAGCTTAAGATTACTTCAAAAACATGTTTCCGGAGAAACAGATTAACAAATTCCTTTCCTTCGGAAATTCTGACTTTAACAATGACTCCCTGGTAGTAGACGAAATCGAAGAAGAATTCCTGCAACTCTTTTGCACCGCTTCTTTACCACTTCGCGAGTCCCCCCTTGCCAACAACCATTCATCCCTTGATACTATGACGGAAGATGAATTTTTCAATCTCTATCCCAGTGATCCTTTTGACCCACCTATTGAGGAATGTCTTGCATATATCAAGATTTCTGATGATATGGACTTGAGAGCTCTAGCTAAGAATCATTCACCTTCCATCACCAATATTCCCCACCCTCCACCTTTTCAAAGGAACCTTGAGTTTGCACTCGATCCTTTACACTTCATGATTTTTAAATCCACCTAGTAAACAAATACTTGCCAAGGATAAACCACTTGACACCTTCATTTTCAGACTTGTCCCTAACTACACCATGAATGAGTTTTGTGCTAAACCCACATCCTCATTTTTTCCATGCTTTCCCTCTAAAACTTATCAATCTACCATATTTTCCACAACCATTCACTTTTCCACACTTATTCACTAGAGGACACCCTCTGCATATTCAAAGATGAAACATAAGGTGCATGCTCGGTTATGTTATAGGTCTATCCGACTTCGCTTTCATTCCACTAGGCTGGCGTCGAGGGAAATCTTGGTGCTTGATTGTGTTTGGATGTTTGTTTGGATATGTTTTCTGTGATATTTATTTATGGAACGATCCACAACTATTTTAGGTTGTTGATATATGATAAACTGCATATTCATACATATGTTTAGATAAGTCTAGGGAATCGACTTTAAAAGACCCAAGTTTTTACATACAATACCAACTTTCGGAGTATAGGCCAAACAAAAATTTTCAAACTTAAAAAGAGTTTTCCAATTTTTGTTTGGGGTATGTTATTTTGGTATCCATTTCAAATCATGTTGCCACCCTAAGCCTGTCATGTTTACTCCAAGTAGAGTTTGTGTTAGTTAGCACGTAACTTGGTTTAATTGTGCTTCATATTATCATATCATCCACAGTCGCGCCAATTTTTGCCACGCGTTCTATGGTAAATTCTTTTTCCTTATCTCTTTACACTTTGAGGACAAAGCGTTGATTGTTTGGGGGTGGGATAGAAACATTTGCAAAAATTAGACACTTTTAGAATGTAAATTATGCACTTTTATTTATAAAATATTAAAAATTATAAAAATTAGTTAGTTACATAATTTAATTGTGCTATTGAATTGTTTCATGAACCCCTTCTCCCAAATTGTTTGGGGTGGTATAGAAAACACGATGTAAATGTTAAGCACATATTAGGTTGTATATTACATATTATTTGTCTTAAGAAAAAATAAAAATAAAAATAAAAAGTTTATGCTATACACTTAGGAATATTGGTATTGTTTCTTTCTCTATGCTCTTAATAATCTAGAAGTCTCACGTAGCTTTTGCATTAGAATAGTTTTTAGAAACTTAGGTTAATATGTAGGTAATAATCGTTGCATCTATCTATAAATATAATACATAAGTATCTATGATTGTTTGGCAATAAGTTTCTGAAATCTAGGCTAGAGTACATATTCTACAAATCCTGTGAGAATATAGCCTAAAGCCTTATATGAGTGAAACATTTGAGAAATGACACAAGGGAGAAGTATATTCCGAATAGAGAAATCACACGTCCACTTGCTTGACCACTATACCATGTCCTACGAGAGAATTTAGGCCCTTTTTGGATCGATATAGCTAGAAATTCCGACCTAAGTATATTTTCCGCTTAGTAAGCCTAATTTGAGCCTTTTATTAGCCCTTTCATAAACCACAAATCCTTTACCCTGTTACAAAACAAAACAAGGTTTTCTCTAGTTACATAATATGAAGACTCTATTTTCTCAGACTTGTCCATTTTGAATATCCATTTCCTTCCTTCTTAAACCATCTCCTAATCCCCGCAACACCTAATAAAGACCTCTAGCTCAATTAGGAATAGGTTAGTGGGATAGTAAGTGGCAGATGTGTTTGATCAACTTCGCTTCCTTGTGTGTCATTGAGATTGTAAGGTAAAGTATGCCCCTGCATTAATTGGAGTAGCAAAACTTGAGTGGAAAAATCGAGTGATTTTTGTCTTGACTTTTATGTGAGAACCTACTTAAGGGATCGATATTCCAAAGTTTGAAACGGACACATTCTGCATTTCATAGCATTACTCATTGTATATATGTTTATTAAGTAGATGATTGATTATTATGCATATATTAGCTTAGGTTTCGACTTGATTACTCTATATGCATTCCTAGTGAGAGGTATAGTTAATTTAGAGCATGAATAAGGAAACAATAGTTTTATTTCTTAGTCGATTTGTAGTATAGATGAAGTTTGTGAGTACCTTCATGGAAAACTCTCACGAGACTATAACTTCGTCCACTAGGGAATTCCTAGTGGTTTAAAGCCTTGTTGCATATGGTCAATACAATCGTACTCAGAGAAACGAGAGTAGATAGAGCTCCATTTTTGGTCACTTATTCTAATTTCTCATCTTTGCTTGAGGACAAGCAAAATATTGTTTGGGGGTGGTTTGATAAGAACCCAAAACTGTAGTTTTAACCCCTTAATAATCATACTTTTAGACCAATTATGTGAGTAATAATTAAGAGTTAACACTGATTACGTGTTTTTATGCATTTCAGGCTTCAAAGTCCATTATGTGTAGAAATGTGACACTTTAGCGAGATAAAGGAGCAAAGGTCGGTTACTAAGGAGTTCCGCGATTAAAGGCCAAGATTCAAGAAGATAAAGCATTTCTAAAGCCCGGTCAAAAGCTGAAAAGTCGACGCGGGCAGAAACAACACACAAGTCAACAGAACTTCCGAAGGCCGTATCTTTGGACTCAGACCTCGGAATAGGGCCTACCTTATGTCAAAACGACCGGCTCGGAAAGAGCTTTCCAATGGTCCAAGCCTTGACCCAATCAGAGGAGCAAAAGTGGACAAAAAGTCTGTTGAAGCCAACTACAGCTGAAGAGGCCTTTTCAGACTGAAAGAATTGGGTTTTGGGCCTGATTCTCTGGCCCAAAACATGGCTCCAAGCCCATGCACGATTTTTTGATCTGAATGTATAAAAACCAAAGCTTCACTCTTTGTTAATGGTACATAGTTAGACCTAGATTAAAGATTAGATTAGTAGCCTCCATTAATTAATTCTAGATCTAGTTTTCCTTAGATTTAATTAGTTTAATTTAATTAGTTTCATATCTTATTTTTATTTAATTCCTTGAATGATTGTTCGTCATTTAATTAGATAAATAAAATAGTTATTCTTGTCAATTTCGATTTTTGTCATTTACAATTTATTAGATCTAATTTCAATTCTTGTTATCATTCAATTCTTAGTTATTAATTAGATTTCGATTATTGTTTAGTTAAATTTCATAAAGTTAGAATCTTTGTAATATGTTGTATTCAATTTCAATGGGAAATGATGGTTTGATGTATCAAGGCTAAAACCTTCATTAGAGGGGTTGATGAAGCCTTGATGAAAACTTAGTTGTATAGTGTAGAAGCGTTGTAGAGTCTATTCCATTCTAGAAGGTCGTGTTTAAGCCATGAGAATGGGTGTGGGCGACCTCACATGCTAGTTATAATTGGTAGAAATGCCATGTTAATTAGGGATTAGAACGAAAGCAATTCTTACCGTAAGAACGTAATAATTGGATTACAACAGTCTATTCTAGGTGATTAAGTTGGATTCGAGGTGGATTTAATTCCCCTCTAATTCTTTATCTAGATTCAAGAACATTAGTATTTCCATATATTTCGTAGTGACATTCAACATATTGCTTTTCATATTGCATCGTAGTATAATTCCCCCTCGTAAAACTCTCATTAGACTTAAGACCGACTAATTAGATTAGAAAACATTCCATGCTAGAGAACTAGGAGTGGAATGAATTTGTTACTCCACTCTATTTCGATAGAATTGAGAGTAGAAACTTTGATAAATATAGACACACGTAAATAGTTTTAGTTTTATTTGCGTTTGTAAGTTTAATCGCTTTATTTCGTAGGTAAAACTATTCTTTTTACGTTTATCAACGAACTAACGTGTCTTTCGCTAGGTTATGATGTAGACACTTTATAAGGAGATCGGTGAAACGATTCCAAGCCTCTGAAAATGATTCGTGAGGATTTTGTTGAAAGAAATGAATCTTGGAAAGCATCTCATCCGTCTTTAGGGGTGGGTAAAAATGTTCCATAAGCAGCTGAACAAATTTAGCCCACGAGTCCACAGTATTAGGCGCTTGGGTAGTTAAACAAGACGCCGCCTTATCGGCTAAGGTGAAGGGAAATACCCTGAGTTTAATTTGTTCAGCACTCACCGTAGGATGGTGGAATGTTGTTAGGACTTGTTCAATCCTACGCATGTGCTGATAAGGTTTTTCATGGTCTAAACCATGAAAAATGGGTAACAAATTAAAAATATTTGGGGGGATTCGGAAATCCCCCACTGGGTCTGCTAGAACGATGCAAGATTTGGGGCTATCGGTCAAGGCTTTGTAGAAGTCAGAGAGAGGAGTCTCTCCTTCTTCAGGCATTATATCAGGTGGTGTGTGTGAAATAGTAGCTAGAGGTGTAGTGGGTGGTATACTAGATAGACTTGTTTGTTGACGTTGTTGTGTAATTACGTTCGGTGTTTTTGTTCGACCAGACCTTAATCTCATACAAGGCTAAGACCAAACTTAGCTAAACATATCAACACTCCAAACAATTCTGATATACTAGTATAAACCTCTAACAGGAGATGCGAGGTATGGAAGAAAGGAATACCTGATTGCGTCCTTGCTTCGCTTATGAATAGCATCTTGTTTATGCATGTTCAGTGTATATAACAAGTTAGAACACTGAAAAACTTGAAAAATTGAAGTTCGAATCAAACCTATGGAAATCCGGCAAAATTCAGCTCAGGGCACGGGTGCGCTCACTTTGGGCACAGGTGTGCTTAGTGTAAACTTCGAAGTTACTGGTGTTTGGAGCTGGTCACACACTTTCGGTTTTTACCTGGTCGCTTAAGCTTCCAAAGAACTTGAGCGCAGTCGCTCCTTTGGAAGCTTGAAAAGCTTTGCAATTTTTTTTTTTATTTTGTTCAAGGAAGTTTAATGCTGAAAAAGACAACCACAGTTAGAATCGAACAAGGGTGGGTGGGTGAAATGGGACTTTAAGAAGAGTATTTATACTACGAAATCAATGCGGAAGTGAAACTAAGATGGCAGCGGCGCCATTTGATAAAACATAAAAATGATAGTTTACCTACGAAATGAACGATAAAACTCAAAATGTAAGTAAACTAAAACTTCTTACGTGCCTATGATTTATCAAAGATTTCTCTACTCTCAATCTATTGAACAGATATAGTGGAGTAGATGATTTGTTCCACTCCTAGTTCTTTCGCATGGTAATGTTCTCTATGTATAAGTAATCTTAACTAAAGTCTAATGAGAGATTTACGAAATGATAACTAGACTACGATGTAACTACCCACAAGATGCAACTAGTCGACTATTTAAACAACTATGGGAATACTACGTCGATTCTATGATAAAGAGTTAGAGGGGGATTGATTCCACCTTAGCTCAACTTAATCCACTAAGGAATTTTAATCGTCATAATCCGAATTGAATCGCCCATGAAGAACAACTGGTTATTCCTAATCCCTAATTACACATGGCATTTCTACCAATTTATAACTAGCATGTGAACGATTACACCCATTCTCATGGTGAACTAATCATTTCTAGAGTGGAAAGGAAATTACGACGACTCTACGATAATCGAATCAAGCTTTCATCAAGGCTTCTCAACCCTCTAATGGAGGTTTAGCGAGAATCATCACGCTATCATTCCCAATCAAATTCGAACAAGACATGGTATAAAGATTTGAACTTTACTTGTTTAAACTCAATTCCAAACTACTCATGCAATAATTGAATTAAACTAATAATGACAAATAATTGAATCTAAGAATTGAACTAAATAAGTAAATGGAAAATGAAACTAGATTACCAAGAACACTATTTTATTAATCTAATGAATAATAAAACAATGATTTCAAATACTAAATTAATAATCTACTTTGTTCTAAAGTAATTAATTAAACATGAAACTAGATCTAAAACAAGATATGAAAAACTAATTAATTAACTAATTGAAATTCTAAAAACTAAGTTCTAAAACTAATTAAAGGAGGCTAACTAATCCAATTTTTAATCTAGGTCTAACTATCTACCATTAACAAAGAGCTAAGCTTTTGTTTTTATACTTTCAGATCCAAAAATTGTACATGGGCTTGAAGCCATGTTTTGGGCCAGAGAATCAGGCCCAAAACCCAATTCTTTCAGTCCAAAAAGGCCTCTTCAGCTGCAGTTGGCTTCAACAGACTTTTCGTCCATTTTTGCTCCTCTGATTGGGTCAAGGCTTAAACCATTGGAAAGCTCTTTCCGAGCCGGTCGTTTTGACATAAGGTAGGCCCAATTCGAGGTCTGAGTCCAAAGATATGGCCTTCGGAAGTTCTGCTAACTTTGTGTGCTATTTCTGCCCGTGTCGACTTTTCAGCTTTTGACTGGGCTTACAAAGGCTTTGTCTTCTTAAATCTGGGCCTTTAATCACGGAACTCCTTAGCAACCGACCTTTGCTCCTTTATCTCGCTAAAGTGGCACATTTCTGCACATCATGGACTTTGAAGCCTGAAATCCATAAAAACACGTAATCAGTATTAACTCTTAATTATTACTCACATAATTGGTCTAAAATTATGATGGTTAAGGGGTTAAAACTACAGTTTTGGGCTCTTATCACACTCCTACCAGCTCTTAAACAACAACCGCAATTTCATTTACCGAGGAAGATCTAGACAAGGTGTGCCTACCCTATAATGATGCCCTGGTAGTGCACATCAAATCAACGGGTGGATAGTCAAACAGGTCCTAATCAATCCAGGCAGCTCCTGTGACATCCTCTTCTATCAAACTTACAAGGATATGCACCTGTCAGACTTGGTGATGATAGAGTTAAATGCACCACTTTACGGGTTCAATGGAGACCGCACAGACGCCATTGGAGACATCATCCTACCAGTCTCCACTGGAGAAAAAAAAGGACATGGTAAAGACCTCAACACACTTCAGTGTGATCAATGTCAATGCAATACAATCTCAATGGATTCACAAGATCCAAGCGGTTCCATCAAAACTCAAGGCCATCCAAACCAAAAGACATCCTGCAAAAGTCAATACAAGATCGACCAAAACTTCGGGCCATCAAACCAAAGACATCCTAAAGTCGCAAGATCCACAAGCTTCCAGCCCTCCAGCATCAGCAACATACATGCTCAAAGAAAAACAAGCACAAATCAAACCTGGAGAAAAAGTCACACTACTAAAAAACTGACATTTCCTGAAGGATCCAAAATAGATATGCCTACGGATCCAGTCCATACTTTTATTGCTGATGCACAATATCCATCGGCAAAAAAGCCCAGGCCCGTCACATCCAACTTTTTACCTATTCCAACCCAGCGACGGTTTTCTTGGGGATCTAATCCACATCAAAATTCAACCCTAAAATCCCAAATTTCATCTAGGTGGCTCTATTGTTATGTAGGCAATAAAAATTTTCAGGAAACCGTCGACTCACATTTAGGTACCAAGGTGAAAATCTCCCCCCAAAAGTTTTGTACTAAAAGAAAATAAAGTTTTGCCTTAATTTTTTTAAGACTGCGATTCCTTTGTGAGCTTGAAGATGGTACTTTTCAATCTCAAACTTGATTATTCAATTATTTTAAATGAATAAACTTTAAATAATTTGGTTTTGCAACTTGATTTTCTGTCTAGGTTTGAGTGATTATTCAATCTCAAACACAAATTTTCCTTCTCTCTCTGTAATTGTGGTAACCTTCTCACTTCTTAATTTGGTTTAGTATAATAAAATCGATTATTTGTTTTTCCTTGGCATGTTTTAATTTATTGCTTTAGTATAACTTGGGTGATTGATTTTAATGGTTTCTTTCCGTTGATTTTATTACCATTTTATATCGAATTTAATTGCTAGGAAACCAGATGTCTTCCTCTTTTATGAGTTTTATCTCTCGTAAAAAAACTAAAAGCCCAAAAAAAAAACAGAGCTCCCCTCTCTACTGCCTATTATCTATCCACTGCCAATTATTAATCATTACTCAAAGCAACTACTATGAAACTAGATAAACCTGAAAACTCACAAGAAGAAAATGGGAATAAAAAGAAATTGAGCTTTTTGCTCTGTTTGTCTGTTTGGGTATGTTGAGATATTGGAGTGCTACTTCTAATATTATAAGTGATTATGATGAAGTTTTCAATTATTGGGAGCCTTTTCATTGTGTGTTGTATAAATCTGGGTTCCAAACTTGGGAGTATATGAATTTTTTTTCTATTTATTTGCATTTAATGTAGAAATTGGGTGATAGAGTTTATATTTGAATTCATGAATTTTTTAGCCAAGGGTATTTGTATGTGTAATGTTCTGTGTATTGCTTTTGTCGATATTATAAATGAGCAATCTTTATATACTTCTCTGAGTGTTGTATGGTTTGATATGTAGTGCAACTAGAATGATATTTAATGGAGTGATCAATGTCTGTGAATGAGAAAGTATTCATGAATTAGGGATTTAAGGTGGACTGGTTAGATTTGAAATTGTAGACTCACTCGTGGTCGCCTTTGAATTTATTGTTTAGGAGCACTGATTGGTATGAGTGATCTTCTTCCATTTGAGGACATTTGTCTATCTGAAGAATGGACAGGTTAATTGGTGGGCTTCGGAGTTCACCATATGCATTAATGGTTGATACATTGTTTAGTGGAAAAAAAGGGATAGAAGCCGATCTCACTAAAAATGCATGTGTGTGTGTGTGTGTTTTAGTTTCATGAAGTAATGGGAAATAAGCTAGTCTCGTGATATTCTTCTATATAAATAGATTTTTAGCAACTGGTTCATCCGATTTTCTTATGCCTAATTATTTGATTTGGTTGATACTTCTTACATACTAGCTTTTCTTTGTTATATATAATGATATGGATGCTTTTGCTTCATCGATAGATAAGAGTTGGATTTCCTTGAAATATCCAAATAAGTGTTTTATAGTTGGTTTAGAGAAATTTGTGGAGTTCACGAAGATGCACCATCATAATAAAATGGTCATACCTTGTCCATGTGTCAAATGCTTAAACCAAGGCCCGGCCAAGACCCATGATGACGTCAAAGTAGATTGTTTTAGGCATGGCTTTGACTAAACATATAATGTGTGGTTCGTGCATGGTGTAGTAGCACAAAATCAGTATGTTGAACAAGGAACAGGTTTTCGTGATAATGCATATAATGAAACAGACATGGCTAATGCCCTTAACACTGTGGTGGGGGAAGTTGGTGGTGATAATTTGGACACGCTAATGGGTAAACATAAAGAATAAAATGACTTACTTGAAGATGTTAAGTTTAGTTCTATTTTGCATTTGGTTATACTGGAAATAAGGACTTCACTGTTCTTATATTTGTAGTGAAATTATTTAATTTGAATGTCACACATGGGTGGACTGACCAAAGTTATACTGCATTGCTTCAACTATTCCAGTTGGTGCCTCGAAGTGGGAATAACACACCAAAAAATATGTATCATGCGGACAAGATAATCAAAGATTTAGGATTGAAGTATGATAAAATCGATGCGTGCATAAATGATTGTATGTTATACTGGGGAGACTACAAATCTAAGATTTCTTGTCATATTTTCGGGGTCTTGAGGTTTTACACTTTAGGCATTGAGGAAAGAAATGAAAGGGGTCAGGTTTGGTGCTACGAAGATCTTAATATATTTTCCACTAGTAGATAGGTTAAAGAGATTATATAGAGTCGATTGGGTAGCAAAGGCTATGCGTTGGCATTCAACCGGAAAGTCCCTTCCAAGTACTTTGGGGCATCCAGTTGACTCAGGGGTGTGGAAGCTAATTGATACACAATACCCAAATTTTGTTGTCGAGCCTCGAAATGTCTGCTTGGGGCTAGCAATTGATGGCTTCAATCCTTCTGGGTCATTAAGCTCATTGCATAGTTTGTGGTCTGTGATGTGTGTGACTTACAACCTTCCACCTTGGTTGTGCATGAAACCCCAATTCACTATGCTCACAACACTCATCAAATGTCCAAAATAACCAGGTAAAGATATTCATGTGTTTTTGCAACGATTGGTCAAGAAGTTGAATGACTTGTGGCATGAAGGGGTAATGGTAAAAGATGCATCAAAAGGAGACGTGTTTAAAATCCGGGCTATTTTGATGTTGATAATTCATGACCTTCCAGCTTATGGAAATATATCCGGTTGTAAGACTAAAGGAAAACTTGGTTGTCCAGCTTGTGGACCAAAGACTGCTTCTTTTTAGCTTCGCAATGGACGTAAGCATGTGTACATGAGAAGCAGATGTTGGTTGCCTTTGTTAAATGAATCTAGAAATGATACAAGAGAAAGCACCTATGATAAAACTCAAGAGCTAGAGGAGCCACCAACAAGGCTAACTGGGATTAAGGTTGATACTATGACAAAGAACTTAAAAGCAAAAGTTGGGAAAGCCAAACAGAAACACAATGTTACCGAGTGCGATGATGATCGAGAAAATGAAGGTGAATCGTGTTTTACCAATAGGTTGGGATTCTTTGGGTTGGATTATTGGAAGTACATTCCAGTCCCTCATAACTTTGATGCCATGCATATCGAGAAGAATTTTTGTGAAATCTTGATTGCAATGATGCTTAATTCCAAAGAGAAGACGAAGGATAATGACAAGGGACACAAAGACTTGAAGCTTTTGAAAATTAAAAAGAGGTATTGGTTATCCCAGGTGAATGGTAAAACTGTTATGAAGCAGGGAATTTTTTGGCTTAACAAAGTGGAGAAGAAATGCTTTCTTGATACATTGCGCAATCTGAGGGTGCCTGTTGGTTTCAGTAGTAGTTGGTCTAATATTGTTAAGGCTGATTCAGTAGATTTAAAGGGATTGAAGTCACATGACTATCACATTTTGATGCAACACTTGCTCCCAGTAGCGATTCAACATGCCTATAGAGATGGCAGCAGAAAGGAAGCTCGATCCATCATCAAAAGCATTTGTACGTACTTTTTTTGGTGCTTTATGTGCTAGAACAATAGATGTAGAAACACTCAATATACTCAAAAAATATGCTTTCTTAACTCTTTAATTATCTAAGATATAATTAATTCTTAACTCTTTAATTAATTTCAGGAAATTTGTTTTTGTGGATTTTGATTAAGACATTATGCGCATTCAAGAGACATTGCCCTCCATCACTTTTTGTTATCATGATGCATTTGCCCATTCACCTTGCTTAGGAGGCTCATGAATGTGGTCCTATTTGGGCGAGATGGATGTATACATTCGAAAGGTATTAGTTTTGTAATTGTTGTCTTGCAAATTCTTTTTCCTATTAATGTTATTCCTATAATGTGTTCCATGTTGTTTAAAGGATGATGAAGACTTGTAAAGGATCTGTCTCAAACAAAGCACGTCCTGAGGGATGTATTGTGGAGCGCTACTTGAAAGAAGAGACCCTTATTCATTGTGCAGGCTATAAAGGAGGGGGTGGTATTATAGAGAAACTTGATAGGATGGCTGAAAATGAAGCTCCACTTGTACCTAATTTGTTTGATAAGATTCATGATCATACTATCAAGGATGTTGGGCTAATTGGTGTGGGTCATGGCTATGGGTTAGAAGGTGTTGAGTATGAACAGGCATGTAATTGGGTATTAAAAAGCCATGCCAAATATGATTATTGGCAGGAGTAAGTATACCTTGACATTACTGTTTGGAATTGCATACTAGTTTAATCAAATGCAATTTCTTTCTAACATGTTAAATAATGTGTAGGAAGTACACCAAATTTCTTGAGGACCGGAGAAGAACCGGGAGGAAGAGGGCAGGTCATTTAAGGATACCTTTGTGTGATAAGTTCACATCATGGTTGAAAACACAGGTTGAGTACATAAAGTCAAATGATGTCTAGTTTAAAGATGTTGTGAGAGGACCTACAGGTTTGACAACAACATATACAAAGTATCGTGTAAATGGTTTTCTCTTTGTCACCAAGGATCATGAGCGAGCACGAAGGAACCAAAACAGTGGTGTTAGCACAAGATGCATGACTACTTTTTGGTCTAGTGCTAAGGACAAATATCCAGTTGAAGACTATGTCGAATACTATTATGTTCTTTGAAAAATTGTCCAGCTACAGTATCGAGAGGGGTACAAGCTTGTTTTGTTCAAGTGTGATTGGGTAAAATGCTCCCAAACTGGTGTGAAAATGGATGTAGAAGCAAACCTCAAATTGGTGAACTTATCTAACCTAATTAGTTCAGACCGCATGGCTGATGAACCATTTATTTTCGCGGAGCGTGCTGCACAGGTTTTTTATTCGAGCGATCCAATGGATCGTGCTTGGCATGTAGTCATAGAAGTTCCAATAAAGTTGTATTCTGATCATGATGAAGTGTGTCTACTATCAGATGATAGAATGATAAATATTAATATTGATATAGGAGGGCCTTCCAATGTGGAAATCGTGGAGGATGATCTAGTACCTAATGACCCAGAAGATGTGTTTGTGGTTGTTGAGAATAGGAGAAAGAGATTTAATAGACCCTAGACCATGACTTGGTCATTGTTTTTTATTTTATTTTTATTATTTTTTTATTTTTTGGACTATTTTGTTTCCATGATATGTATTTTGTTGGTTGCAATGACTTGTGTATTTCATTGTTGGTTATTGCATTATATAAAATTAAACTATTTGGTTATGTCCTTATGTCATTGATTATGTCCTCATGTCCTTATGTCATTAAACTATTATAATTGATTGTTTTCTTTATTTTCTTTTGCTATTTGCTTCATGAAATTCCACACTTTATTTAGTGAACATGGACTCTCACTACTCACCTGGTGGTTCAAACTCACTGGATGGTGATCAGCTCAATGAAAACATGGGTAATTAATTTCAGTTTAACATTTAAGATTTCTTTTAATAATTATGATATGGTATAAGCTTAATTATGGCATGTTGTTTGTTTGTGCCACAAACATTCCGGGTTCATCCGTATCTGCATCTTCTAAAAAAAGAGGCCCTTCAATTGGCATCGAAGAAATTGAGGGTCAACCACGTCCGAAATTTGTAATGCAGACTAACCGGAAAGGCCAACCAGTCACACCCATAAACGTTGTTAGTGAATTTGGCACAAGATTGGGATACATTGCTCATCGAGACTTTCCAATATACTATGAGGATTGGCGACATATTGGTAAGGATCTCAAAGACAAAGTTGTTAAGACTTTGGGACGCCAATTTGTGTTTGAATATGAGAAGACGATAGATATTGACTACTCAAGGCAGAAACTGAATGAAGCATGGAGGAACTACAAGCACACGTTGTATGAAACTTTTGTCGAAGATGAAGATCCTTCCTTGGTGAAAAAAGTTACGCCGCGTAATATTCCCTTGGAGGATTGGCACAAATTTGTTGATTATTGCAATACAGATAAGTTTAAGGTATGTGTCAATGTTTTAATAGGTAGTGCTTCATGTTAGTTTGATTTGACATTTCTTTAAATATGTAGGCCATGAGTGCAAGGAACAAACTGAATCGCGAGCAACAGATCATGCCTTCATCTCTTAGCAGAACTTCAGCTGTTATAGCTCTGAACGAGCTAGCTTTGGAGAAAGGTATTCCTGAATCGGAGATTACAAGGGCAGACTCTTATATGCTTATTCACAAACCCAAGGAAACTGTTCCACAAAGCCATGAAGTATTGGTTAGTGTTTTAGTATGTATTAGCTTATATATTACATCTTTAGTTAAAATGAATGACTTCCATCTTATTTTTGTAATTTTAACAGAATTCGATTAAGAATCACATCTCTGAGCATCCAGAGTCTGCAATATGATTTGTCTGGAGACGCAATTGCTACGATATAGTTGTTTCAATATCATGATAGATATTTATTTTAGTTTTTGTACTTGCTATAAATTGCTCAATGAAAACAGGTGGTTGGGCCAGATAAAAGAGGTCATTTTCGAGGTCTAGGTAAAGGGGTTTGTAAAACTGTACTGCGAAAGGGAGACTCTTTGATTAAAAAGAATGATGGCTTGATGGAGGGAAATACTCTCCTTGAGAGGAGGAACAAGACTATGGAGGCGAATATGGATGCTAAAATGTCGAGGCACATGGAAGAGGTTAGAGGCCTGTTTTGAGCCAAAGGGGAACTTTCAACGACAATGTTCCATTGCCACATTCTCATGCCAGTCATCACAGTACTGCTCGGTAACTATCAATAACTTTCTCTTTTTATATACAATATCATTGCCCTTCTCTTTCTTTGTCTTTCTATAGCTTTGTTCTTTACTATTTCCTTTTTGTTTCTTTTGTCCCTTTCTATTGTTTATTAACTCATGCACAAAGTGCCGGCAGGCAGTGAGAGTCCTATAATAATCCTAACAAAGGATATAAGACTACTATTTTATTAGTAGGTTTATGTTAGGATTTTTGTTTTCTGACTTAGGTTTTTAGTTGGCAGCTCATTTTCTTGTTTTTTGTGAGTTGGGTTATGTGGAGATTTGGGTTTTGTAGAGTGTAGCTAGGCATTATTTGATTTTGTTTATCCCCTCCTTGTTTTGTACTCATGACATATTAAAATATAGTCGCGGGCCCGCTATGAGTCACAAAATAGATGTAATATAAAAAAAAAGTCTTCCCTAAACATTCATGTCATTTCAATTATATTCAGTCGCTTTCCTAGAAATGCCCCGTAATACGGTAAATCTCGTCGTACTTAGGAAGCACACTAAAGTAAGCGCCACCAAATATTCTCTTCATGACATAACCTTAGGTTAAGAAAGGCATAAGATGGGAAAAGTTTCAATTATCCCAGTGGCTCACATAACAATGAAGAAGGATTCATTCATTGTTCTCACTATTGGTCGAAGACAAAGCACATACAATATGTTATGTATGCTATGGTGTTATCCCATAAAAATGGATATGTCACTTGCAAAACTGTAACACCATACGAATCTTAGTCTAGTCGCTAAACAAGCGCCTAACTTGAGTTTTATCCCAGTCACTTTCTAGCGCCTGTCAAGAAAAAAAAAACACTCATATTCGGCTTAACTACAGGCTCCATAAAATTGTGGATAAATTTTATGTCCGACCTTTATTTTTATAAGGTCTCATCTTAGTTCTAACTAAGGCGACATTCAAGAATTTAAAACATATTCTTTTCGCTTATCTAGCGCCAAGAATATAGATGTCTCATCTTGCTCGCTCTTTCCAAGCGCCAAGGTGAATCACCCATGTGAGTAGGTCGATTCAAGCCCGGTGACAAAAAACAAATCAAGAATGTGTAATTAAAAGAATATTCCAAAAAATCTGAATTAATGAAATATATCATAAACAATGTCAATTACATAAAAGATGTCCAAACATATCAAATCCTACGAAGTCCCATACTCCTAACATGAGATTTAAACGCATCTCGTGCAATAGGTTTAGTCATGGGATCAGCTAACATGTTAAGCGTGGAGATATGTTTCAAGACTACTTCTCCTGTTGCAACCTTATCTCGAATGTAGTGAAAACGAGTCTCTATGTGTTTGGCCTTCCCATGATACTTAGGATCCTTTGCAAATGCTAGAGCTGCAGTGCTATCACTATAAAGTAATACTGCATCCTCTGCATGAGCTGTGATATCTAAGTGTATCAAGAATTTCCTTAGCCAAACAGCTTCTTGGACTGCAGCTGAGCAAGCAACATACTCTGACTCCATTGTAGACAAAGAAACACATTTTTGCTTCTGACTACACCAAGTAATAATTCCACCTCCGAGCATAAAAGCATAACCCGAAGTGGACTTGCGCTCATCTTTATCACCGACCCGGTCGCAGATCGGTGTAACCTTTTGGGTTTCAAGTCTCCACCATGGTAACTTAGGACAAAAATCAGCAGTCCCTTGTAGATATCTGAGTATCCTTTTCACAGCGACTTTCCAATGATTTGGACCGGGATTACTCGATAACGACCGACTAACCCGACCAGAAAACCGATATCTGGTCGAAAGTACACATCATGGCATACATCGGACTACCAATTGCGCCGCGATATGGCACATTGGACATTTGATTCTTTTCTTCTTTAGTTTTGGGACACCGATCAAGGTTTAAGTCACATCCTTTTTCCAATGGGGTGTCTATTGGTTTGGAGTTTTGCATACGGAAACGCTTTCAAGAATTTTTCTAATGTAAGTCTCACGAGACAAACCAAGAAATTTCTTTTTGCGATCTCGCGATCTTAACTCCTAACACATAGTCCGCTTCACCCATATCCTTCATTTCAAAATTGGAGGACAACCACTTCTTAGTGGCAACAATGGAATCCATATCATTCCCGACTAAAAGAATGTCATCAACATACAACGAAAGGATAAGAAAACTCTTTCTCGGATCGTTTAGTGTACCGCTTGATGATCTTCTTCAATCATCTCAAAACCAATTGAGGTAATTGAATTGTGAAATCTGAGATACCATTGCCTAGACGACTGTTTAAGGCCATATATAGAACGTTTTAGGCGGCAAACTTTTTGCTCTTGTCCTTGGACCTCAAAACCAATCGGTTGAGCCATATAGATCTCTTCCTTTAATTCTCCATTGAGAAATGCGGTCTTAACTATTTGAAAAAGTTCTAAATCTGTTGTGCGACAATAGCTAGAATGAGGCTTAATTGAGGCGAATCTCACCACGGGGAGAATGTCTCTTCATAGTCTATACCCTGTTGTTGGGTATAACCTTTTGCCACAAGGCGTGCTTTATGCTTGTCAATTGAACCATCTGCCTTGCGTTTAACTTTAAAAATCCATTTATTTTCAACAGTTTTTCGCCCAGGCGGAAGATTAACTAACTCCCAGACCTCGTTTTTACCCATTGAGCTCATCTCATCTTGCATAGCAGCCATCCACTTGTCTCTAGCAGGAGAAGAAATTGCTTCTTTGAAAGAAGTAGGTTCTTCCTCATCTAATGGAGTACACATAAAAATATCCCTTCAATCTCGAAATGACGACGGGAATATTTCCCGCGTTTACTCCTACGCACTTGAGGATCTTGTAGAGAATCTAGTGGTACACTCCCACTTTCTGGTACACTCCCACTAGTTTGAAAACCACTCCCACTATCTTCAGCGATTACAGGATGAGAAATTAATTCCCCACCCTCGCTTGAAGATGGTAGGATGTCTTCATACTCCTCTATCTCATAGAGGTCAAGATCTTTCTTTGCGTTACTTATGCTAGGAAAATCATTCTCAATGAAATCTATATCGCGAGACTCTATTTCTGTCATTCCTCCATCAGGGTGTTCACCATACATAACATAACCTTTTGAGCTATCGTAATACCTTACAAAGATACACTTTTTAGCTCTAGGGCCTAGTTTCCCATACTTATGGGAGATGTTGTGAACAAAACCTCTTGAACCCCATGGGGTATAAAATGCTCCAAACGGGGCTTTTCGCCTTTCCAAAGTTCATAAGGTGTTTGAAGACCGGAGAAGGCACTCGTTAAGTATGTATGTAGGAAATCAAAAGTGCATCCCCCAAAATGATATAGGGAGATTACTTTGCGCCATCATTGATCTAACCATATCTAAAAGAGTTCTATTTCTTCTCTCCGCTACACCATTTTGTTGCGGAGTATAAGGAATAGTTAATTGTCTAGCGTATCCCTTTTTTTCACATAATTCCTTGAACCGATCGGATAAGTATTCACGCCCCCACCGGGTCCAAGAGTTTTAAGCTCCTCTCTTTACGTGTCTCAACCCTCGCTATAAAGCGTTTAAAACAATTCAAAGCTTCATAGCGGTGAGCTATCGAGATAGACTTAACCATATCGTGAGTAATCATCTATAAGAGTGAGAAAATAAGAGGCCATGGCGTGCCTTAACATTCATAGGCCCACAAATATCCGAGTGGATTAGCTCAAGGGTGAGTAGCTCTTTCTTCGCCTTTCAAAAGGCTTTCTACATGCTTTACCGCCTAAACATGGTTCACATATAGGTAGGTCAACCTTAGCGAGTGGGCCCAATAGGCCTTCTCTAGCTAGTCCGGTCATCCTATCTTGTCCTATATGACCTAGTCTAGCATGCCAAGTTGAGAATCAATATTTCTACTTGCACTAGCCATGTAAGATAATGAAGAAACAGAATCATTCAATTCAACTTTAAAGAAATTATTCATAAGAAATCCATGTCCAAAAACAATACCATCCAACTTAATATCCAACCTATCAACTTTTAAAATCAAAAAGAATATCCAAAAGAAAGAAGTGCTAAACAGAAAAAGCAGATTATTTGAATTCCAGAACATAAAGCACATCATGTAGAAGAAATGCAGCGCCGGTCGCGTAATGAGAGTTGGTATGTACCAATTCCTAATGCATCTTCACTAGTGCCATTTCCCATATAAAGCCTTTGGGTGTTTTCTGGAATTCGACGATAATCTACAAACCCTACTCGCTCTCGAGCTACATGCCTGGTTGCTCCTGTATCTACAATCCATTCAGGGAGAGAATGAGCAACTAAAACATGTGTACATACACTTATGTGATGAGAGTCAGGGGAAATGGATACCTGCTTCGGCTCAGTGCAATCACGAGCGAAGTGTCCCATCTGCTTACAGTTGTAGCATTTCACTTTGGTCATATCAATTTCTTTCTTTCCACCACGCTTGCCTCTATGACGCTTGGCTATGCTTGCCTTAGGAGCCAACTTATTAGCCCCTCCTTGTTTCTTGGGTTTGTTATTACCCTTGCGCTTAGACCCATTTGTCTTGCGCTCGCCAGATGCGATTAGGGCAGAAGCATTACGGTTCGCATCCTGGCGTTCCGCCTCAAGCTCACAATGTCGAGAAATATCAAAAAAATTCTTAATACTCTCATTGTGAGTCATGATTTGCTTCATGTGCATCCAAGAATCAGGGAGAGATCTTATCACAGCTTGGACTTCTTTGCTTTCATCAAGGGACATTTCCTATGACCTTTAGCTCGCGAATCATGCTTGATAACACCCTAAGGTGTTCGGGCATGGTTGCCTTAGGATCTTTCTGAACATCTCAAACTTTAAAACTAGACTTCTAAGTCTAGTAGTTGATGTTCCACCGAAAAGCAAATTTCAGTTGATCCCACATGTCCTTAGCTGTGGAGAATGTCTCATATTCTCCAATCGGATCATCATGCATCTTTGCTTAACACAATGTAGCGGCGCGACGACGATCCGACTTGGTCCATGCTTGATAAGTCTCAAGGTCACGGCGATTTTTGGGCTGTAGTCCCGGTCCCAATCTCGGGTTGGGCCATCGAAATGGTTAAGTGTTCCCGGAGTTCTTGCTCATTCAAGAGGTATTGAATTTTCCTATGCCATATATCATAGTTTGTCCCATCAAGTTTAGTTCCATGGTTAAGGTGCGCTACTACGGTCTTGGTGGCCATCACTACATTCAGATTTTCAAGTAAGGATTGACATATGTCGACAACTAAGTTTTTCAGTATCCATTTTCTACATATATGCAATGGTGGATATAACATTAGTCTATACACATTCTTTTAAATTTATCAAAAAAAATCCAATCCAAGAAAATATTATCTTATTCCACATATTGGGATCGAAAACTTGCAAAGCTCATAATCATCTCCCAATAATGTAAATATATTATATATCTTCCAATTGATTTTTGAACAAATTCCATATTAGGAGGAACAAAACCTCTACTAATCATATTCTACGTTAATTTAAAAAAAAAAATATGCCAAACATAAACAAAGAATAATATCTATCATTTTATGGCATAAATAATCATATAATTCTACTGTAACTATATGTTAAGCTCAGAATCATGACCTGGGATCTATCCCAATGGATTCAGAAGTGTCAAAACCCATGTATACAAAAAACCGGATCATTTGGCCGTCTCCAAAAGCCCGAACCGCTTATAAACATTATATACCGGTTCATCTAATATATACTGTCACAGCAACTTATACCTAGAATTTCTATCAACCGATGATTTCAACAGATTCAGAAGGGTCAAAACCTTTGGGTAATAAATTTCAGGTTAATTAGATGTCAATAAAAGGCCGAACCAGACCAAAAACTATAACCGGTTCACACTCAACCGGATAGAACCGGGTTCAGTAATCGGGTTGGTTTAGGTGCAGGAAACGAGAAAAAAAAAACAGAGAACTGAGTCAACTCAACATTTTACACTGATTTTAAAAAGCTCTGACCGAGTCAACTCATGAGCTAACTCGGTCATCTTCTTCAGTAAACTCGCAGAAAATTATGGCAAGGTAACATGTTTAGAGACGTGTATCTATCACATTATAGATCCAAACGAAACATGCTTTATACTGTTACAAAGATCTCACAACATAGATTACTAACATGCAAATATTAAGCATTAATAAGATCTGTAAATCGATCAAAAAACAGTTCAAAGTTCTGAAAAACCACAAAACAGTTTTTATCAAAAACTTTGATTTGAGTTTTCTCTCATTCTACTCAACGGTTTTCCATGAAATTTTGGGAAAACGTTCCTCTCACCAAGAGCAACAAACCCTAGTAATTAGTTTTTAAAAAATCATGACATGTAGAGATCGAAAATCAACAGATTGTTTATTAATGGTTTTTGAGAAAAACTAACAAAACTAGATTTTTTTTATCAATGCATGTTACAATGGCGATTCAACAAACATAAACAGCTCCGATACCAATGTAAATAATACATTAACATGTTATTCGAGTTATAGAACATACCTCTTGTCTAGCGGAAGAAACCCGAAGTCAAAGAATGATAACCTTGTTGTTGTTACTAGCCTTGTCTCTTGAGAAGGATTGTTACTAGAATCAATCCCCTTTGTATCCACACCTTAAGCCCACCCCTTCAGTGAATGGAGAAAGAAGAGAGTTGAGAATTGTTTTCTTTTTTCTTCAGCTTGTCGTTTTTCTAATACCTTTGTAAGATATATAAAACCAACCAAGCATATAGCTAACTCCCACGACTCTTGCGCAACAAGAGATTCATGATAGATTATATTCTATCCAGTGTATATTCTATCCAGTAGGACTACGATCCTACGATCCAGGGAGTAGCTTAAACAGGGGATGGATCCTTGATCCATGTGGGCGGACCTAAGTGGTCGAACCCACTTACAGTTTGGTGTTGGGCCATGTGACACTTTGCCTTCTGAATATTTTTACGGACTGACAAAGAAACAAATAGATACAAGTTCTTCAATCTAAAGTAGATCATTTGGGAGTCCTTCACTGCTGCTTACCTTCTAAAGGATCTCCTTACAACCAAAACCATGAATTGCAGCAGTAAAGTCTGCTTCTATCCATAGGTTCAGTTGCCCCTCATTTACGGCTCTTTCAGCTAACAGTTCAAGACATTATATCGAATCAAGCTTCTGACTACTTTGCATCCTTCGATCTGCAACTCTATTGTACATCAGTTAGTTCAGTTAATTTGTACCCCGTCTTGAATGTGGAGTAAAACATATAGCTTATAATGATATGATGGGGACAGTGTACATTCATTATATTAATCAACACAGGTAGGGGTCTACCTAACCCCAATTTATCTTGCCAAAACTAAAACTTCTCTTGAAGAAACTCTCTGCATGATTCAGAGAAGATAATTCATCTGTTGATCGAGGTTCCATAATGTAGTTACATTGATCCTAATATAAAACTTTGCTAGATCGAGTATCTCATTTGTCTTGTATGATGTACTTGAAAGATGTTGCTCGATTGAAAATTCAGGGAATTGCTAAGAGTCAATAGAACTGTCCTAGCTTATTAAACTTTATTACTTGTTTAGTTAGTTTCTAGGTAATTGCTTTTACACAATTCTTTGAAAGTATTTCATTTGTCTACCATATCTTTGCCAAAATGCTCCCGTGATGTATATATTGTTTGAGATACTGGTTGAGCTATCGTTCCAATTGTTGAAGCTCTTTTTCTTGAGCTTAATGCAGAACTGAAGTTACATTTGAGGAGCTTTTTTTTGGGTTAGCACAAGTCTGGGTGTTCACTATTATTAAGACTTTTATATATATTAGGCTATTCTCCGAAGACTTCTGAAAGTCGTCCGGCTTCTGTTGTCAATCATTTATGTTATAGGCTATCTTTGTAGACTTCTAGGTGTCCGACATTCACACTAAAAGCATGTTTTGTGTGCGTGTTGGGGACTATTATAATCCAGATTCATAAGATGTCGATGATAACATATACTGAACTACCAGATCCAAACTTCCTAGTGTTTAACAAGAAAAGAAGTGGACCTATGTGAAGCATCACATAAATAAGTAATGGCTCTAATTGTAGGGCAAGTTTTTCTCCCAAGACTTCAATCTCCAAACTGAAGCATGACTGATTTTTTTTTTCTTATTGCACTGAAACAACTTGCATGCTTAATTTAATTTATTTATTCTAGTTTCTTGTTTATTCTATATTCTTGGTCGGTAAGTTCGTAATAGATCTAGTTTTCTACTCACTTTGTTCTGGAAGATAGAACCCGTGAAAAGAGAAAACGAGTTGCCTAACCAGTCTCTAATAGGTTGAAACACATTGCTATTGGTATTAGTGGGTTGTGTACTATCTAGCACATGGTCTTGGGCACCCATCATATGTATCAAACATATCCAAGTTACTTCAATAGTTTAAGTTAGAAACTATGGACTCAATATTTTTTGTTGTTGTTACTGTTGGTGTTACTGGTCAACGTGTTGCCGTATATTCTTTATTCTTATGCCATGTTTTATGTTCTTTGCAACAAAATAATCACGTGCAATGTAATGGACGGTGTCGCAGACTTTTTAAATAGTTTCTCTACGTGCAGTATATATATATAGAGTAATCAAGTTTTTCTGTTGGAAGAACAAGTAAGAGATCTACTGGGAAAAAGATAGTTGTTGAGTTTTATAGTATAAGTTGTCAAGAAGTATCAATGTAGTATATTGGCAATGGAGAGAATGCACGTCTACCTACATGTATGCATTGTTTTAACGTGAAATCTTTATTAATTAAAATTTTTTCTTTTTCAGCTGGAAAATGCCTACAATATTGGCAATGATTGTGAGTTGCGTGGAGGTTGGCCACTTGAACTAGTTGCTAGAGGTGTTGTGCAAGACGTCGACCCTAACACACAGTATAGTGAAAGGACTTTAAAAGAAGGGAACTTCAAAGTTTATGTCCAGGTCGTGCGTAGGGCTGATGCTATCCTGCCTTTCCCTCACAATGCATGGCAAAAAACGCTTGGTCAAGTTGTGCAAGGAGCTGTTATCTGGCCTAAAAAGTTCTTGGTGTTTGCATCTTGCAGTTCGTCTTCTTGAAGTGTTTATTCAACTTCTCTTTTGTCTAAAACTAGTAGTTAGCGATCTTTATTTTGCTCTATTACTTAAGAAATTAAATTTATGTGGTGGAGGATGTGAACTCGATAGGTACTTAAGTGATAGCATGAATATGGTTTTATCTAGACTGTATTCTCTTTTAAATTCAAGATGTGAACTTATTTTGTAAGTTGAAGATGAGAATTGAACATCTGTTTTGTGTTATGACCACAAGTTATATATATATATATATATATGTGTGTGTGTGTGTGTGTGTGTGTGTGTTCATGCTAGACAGTTTGGGTATGGATTAAAATGTAGGATTTTGGTAAACATTGATTAAATTAATAAAATATGAGCATTTAAAAAAATTAATTAAAATAAATAAATAAATAAACACACACAATTCTGACATATACAATCCCTAGCTGACAACAACTGTGATTCATATTGTTCCGTCACCATAGGTACCATACAATGATGGATAAAATCCCACACATAACCGTCGCCAAAGGTGACCTATACCGACAGATAACATCACACGCAATACCATTATAATAGATAATCTATACAGACAGATAACATCCCACACATAACCGTCGGCATAGATAATCTATACAAAAGATAACATCCCACACACATAAACGTCGGCATAGATAATCTATACTGATGGTCTTTCCCGACGGTTTTTGTCCATAACTAAAGCAGTGGCGACAGAGCAAATTAGGACGGCCTAGGGACGGTTTTATCCGTCGGCGTAGAGCTACCAGGACGGTTTGTGTTCGTCGGGATATGTTAATTATTTTGTAGTGTCAATTTGGGCACAAACGTTGACCCAAAATTTGTTTATGTAGGGGCTGATGGGCTCAAGGAGCAACTTGTCAAATTTCTATCTCTCAATAAAGATGTTTTTGCTTGGTCGTATATCGATATGCCAGGAATCAACCATCAAGTCCCTTGCCACAAATTAAATGTAGATCCAACTGTAAAGGTTATCAAACAACGACCTAGGAAATTAGCACTCAAATTTCAAAAAGCCATCAATGAAGAGATAGAAAAGCTCAAAAATGTTGGATTTATCATAGAAGTCGAGTACCCGACCTGGCTAGCTAGCATCATAGCCGTTCCTAAGTAAAATGGTCAGGTACAACTTTGCATAGACTTCACCAACATCAACAAGCATTTCCCAAAAGACAACTTCCCCCCTACCAAGGATTGACATTTTGGTAGACCAAACATGCGGACATGAGCTTCTATTATTTATGGACGCGTACAATGGGTGCAATCAGGTACCACTTGCAGAGGAAGACCAGGAAAAGATGTCCTTCATAACCGAACAAGGAACGTTCTACTACAACGTCCTCCCATTCACCTTGAAGAACGTCGGTGCGACCTACAAGAGACTTGTCACCAAAATGTTCAAAGACTTGTTGGGCGACACTATGGAAGTCTACATAGATGACATGGTAGTCAAAAGCAAAAAGGCTGGCAATCGCATTTCTCACCTGCAAGAAGCCTTTGAAAGATTGCGCCAAAACAAGATGAAACTCAACCCAGCGAAGTGTGAATTTGGGGTAACCTCAGGAAAATTCTTAGGATACCTCGTTTCACAAAGGCGCATTGAAGCAAACCCAGAACAAATACAAGCTCTCCTTGAAATGCCAGAGCGAACTTCCAAACAACAAATTCACAAGTTATTTGGCATGGTTTCATCCCTCAACAGATTCATCTCACATGCATCTGACAAGTGCAGACCATTCCTGCAAATACTCAAGAAAGGCGCAATATTCACATGGACAGACGAATGCCACAAAGCTTTCAACGACCTGAAAGCTTACTTATCAACTCCACCCGTCCTGTCCAAACCAAATGAAGGAGAGACACTAGGGCTTTACTTGGCGACTACCGACTTTGCCATCAGCTTGGTCCTCTTTCGTGAAAGTGAGGGAATAAAAAAACCAGTCTATTTCACCAGCAAGACATTTGCATATGCAGAAAAACATTACTCTCCAATTGAGAAAACAATGTTATCTTTGTTAAACTCTGCTCGCAAGTTTCGACCTTAGTTCCAGGCTTACAACATCAAGGTCATAACAGATGTACCCATTAAGCAGGTCCTGAGTTCTAACAACAAAACAGCTCGCATGGCCAAATGGGCTGAAGAACTCGGAGAACATCACATCGAATTTTTTCCTAGAACGCCTTGCAAAGGTCAGGTTGTTGATGATTTTCTTGCTAACTTCCTCGTCGAAAAAGTCAACTGGGAACCCGAGCCCATTACTTCACTACATCAACCAACCACCCCATACATATGGCACCTCTACATAGATGGAGCTTGCAACAACAGCGGTAGTGGACTGGGGGTAGTGTTAACTTCGCCAGAAGGAACACAGCTACAAAAATCAATCAAGATCGATTTCGCAACATCCAACAACGAAGCGGAATATGAAGCATTAATCACAGGCCTCCGCATGGCACAACAACTACAAGTCCAAAAACTCAAAGCTCATAGTGACTCAGAGCTAATCGTCAAGCAGATCACCAAAGATTATGTCACAAACGGAGCAAACCTAGCCAAGTACGCTCAAGTCGTTAGTGACATTATCAGCTCGTTCAAAACATTCTCCCTGGAACACATTCCCTAAGACAGCTTGGCTTTCTTAGCCTAGAAAACCTAAGAGGAATGTCCCAGCACAGTCTACATTGACATCTTGGAGAAGCCCGCCTACCAGCAAGAAAGTGTCAAGAGCCTTATAAACTTCCTGCCCTCATCCGAAGAAGAGATCACTCAATCTTGGATAGGCCCATTTATGAAATTTATCTTACATAACGAGCTCCCAGCACTGGCAAAGAATGTTCGTGCCATACAATTTCGAGCTCCCAGAAACACCGTGATCAATGGACGGTTGTTCCGTAAATCCGCAGGAGGACCACCCCACCTAAAGTGCATAACTCCATGCGAAGGCCAACTCATCTTTGATGAAATTCACAAAGGCGAATGTGGCAACCATACAAGAGCAAGATCTATGGCTCATAAAGCAATCGCCTAAGGGTATTATTGGCTAGGCATGCACATCGATGCAAAGAAGTATGCTCTCAAATGCCACCAATGTCAAACATTTGGACACAACCACCTAAGTCCAGCATGGGAATTTATCAACATAGCCAGCCTGTGGCCTTTTCACATGTGGGGGCTAGACATCATGGGACTATTCATCCCACAAAAGAAAACATGACTCAAATACGTACTGGCAGCCAAAGGTTACTTCACCAAATGGGTTGAAGCAATCCTACTTGTTCAAGTCAAGGAAGTTCACATCATCAACTTCATATGGACCAACATCATCACAAGATTTGGTCTACCCCACACCCTCATCATGTACAACGGAACCCAATTTGCTGGCACACAAGTTAAGGCATTTCTACAAAAATGGCGCATCACTCAAGCATTTTCTACACCTAGATATGCACAAAGCGATAGCCAAGCAGAGGCCACAAACAAATCCATAAAAAAAAATCTCCAAAAGAAGTTGGAGAGCAAGAAAAGCCAATGGCCAAAATAACTTCGAGAACATTTTATGGGCATACAGAACAATAGCTAGAGCTAGTACCAACGAGTCTCCATTCACACTTTGCTTCAAAACAGAAGAAGTCATACCATCATAACTTACAATCACAACCACACGATCTGACATCGTCGAATCAAGAGAAAATGAGAACATCCTAGCCAAAGAAGTCGATCTCCTAGAGGAGCGAAGGGAAATAGCTGTAATATCCCTAGCTTAGTACCAGCGAACAATCCAACGATCTTACAACAAGAAGGTCGTCCCAAGATCTTTCCAAGTTGGCGACTTAGTCCTCAAAAAAACCTTAGCACCAGCCAAGCTTAACCCAACTTAGGAAGGATCATACATAGTTCACAAAGTCGTTGGAAATGGAGCCTATTTGGATCAAAACTCAGCTCGGTGATATGCTTCCCTAACCTTGGAATACAGCTCTACTCAAGCATTTTTACCAATAATATGTCTCCACTTGTATCAATCAATTAAATGAAATTTCATAAGCATTTCGTGTATAAATGTTATCCTTGCATTACATGAATACCATGAATCTTGCACTCACTAGCCAATCTGAGACATCAAATTATTAGGTCGTACACCAACGCTAGGGTTAAGCACGACTCAACTACAATTGCTACGCAGTGGTTAAGTATCAATCAAATCCAATCCACGGTCCCCAAAAGGACCACAAATCAACTTAACACTAACGCCAGGGTTAAGCTTGATTCAACTGTAATTACCACGCAAAGGCCAATTGTCAGCCAAATACAATCCTAGGGAACCCTAAAAAGGACCCCAAGTCGAGTTAAGGCCTTTGAAAGGGTTAAATTTGGCTTAACTATAATTGCCACTCAAAGGCTAATTATCTGTCAAAAATCAATAAGGAGTTTCCCCAAAAGGAACGACTCAATCAATACACACCTAAGGACACGAGGAAACCTAGGTGCCAACTACACACCTATATCAGGTCGTACACAAACGCTTATGACCTACAATCATCAAATGATCTAACACAGTTCAACAGGTCATCGAATCTACTAATATACAACACAGGTAGCCAAACAACAAATCAAAAAGCAATGGAAGCAATCACATTCATACAAACTTCAAACTTCAAACACAATCTCAATTCAAAATAAGTAAGTAATTTAAATATTTCTACTTAATACAAATTTTGTAAGATACTAGAGGCCCCCAGGTTATCTTGGGAAAGCGACCTTAGCATCCCCATAAAAAATATCAGTTATCAGTATCAGAAGGAAGTATAGTTCAAAAATTAATCACTCAAAATTACAAGAGCACAATCAATTGACACGGGGAAGATTCTCTACATTCAAAAGGTCAAGTGGGCAACCCTCTTCACCAACAGGGCCACTAGCTAGATCACCACTTGTATTCAACACTTCTATGGCAACATCTTCAGTTAGTTGAGCAGTTGGAGCAGCACCCTAGTTGGTTGTTAGGTCAGGTCGTCTACTAGCATCTACAACATCACTTTCCACAGCTACTATTGCAGCCCCACTTTCAACCTATCTCTTGAGGGTTTTGTACTTACGTTCTAGCTCCATATAATCATCTACCAGAATTTAAGCATCACCGCTCTCTACCAAGTCGACTAGGTCGTTATATTCATTCTGTGCTAGCTCAGTAACGGCCTGCGCATTTTTCCACTAAGTAACCCAGTGCTGAACCTCCACCCTTGAAACATCAAATGATGGTTATAGCAAGGCCACCTTCCCAGCTAAATCCCCGACCTACGACCTTAACCCTGACACTTCAGCCTGTTCCACCTCTTAAACAACCAACAACTTGTCATAGGCCTCCTTGGCATCATCCAACTCTTTCTTGTATAGGTCGGAGATAGTTACCATCTCTCTCAGCTTCTTATACATGGCCAGGACCTGATAACCAACAAAATAAGTCAAAAAGCAACATTTCAAAGCACAAAACAAAAGCTCAAGTCGGAAGGACACTTACAAAGCAGATGGAGCGATCCATATCTTTCATGTTCGCCTCCAAATCTTTCCCAGTCTCCAACTGGTGCCTATCCACATCCAAGGCAATACTCTCCAGCAACCCTCTAGTAACTAGTGAAGACTTGAAGCTGTAGTCCCTATTCTTCACTAACTTCCTCAATCCACTCACTGGGTTATAGTAGGTAATCGTCCTATCCAGGACGTCAGAATCACCACTCTTGTCACTTGGGGCCACACTCCCAGACTCTTTACACTTTTGGGCTGCTTGCTCGATCAACCTCACTAGCCTTCTTCTTGCCCCGGGCATCAGCC
This sequence comes from Coptis chinensis, assembly GCF_015680905.1. NCBI lineage: Eukaryota > Viridiplantae > Streptophyta > Magnoliopsida > Ranunculales > Ranunculaceae > Coptis > Coptis chinensis. The sequence continues at coordinate 56,222,638 of NC_141458.1, read as the reverse complement.
ACCACCACATCAACCACCAGCTCTTTCAGATTCATTCTCTTCAAAGGAGCCCGACCTGATGAGGTACGACCTTCCACCACACCAGGTCGTTCCTCAGACTCAGTTCGGGTTCTCTTAGCCCCCTCAGGCTCAACCACCTCATATCGCCTCTTCAGATTAGGCTTCTAAAACTGAGTGGGAGCATCACCACTTCCCCTAGCACTTCCACCACCACGACTTTCCCGGTTACCGTTACCCCCCTCAGGTCGTCTAGAAATAGAACGACCATCAACAGCTTCTCCAGCCGTTCTCACTCAGGAAACAGGTGCTCTCTTGTGGCTCTCCCTCTCCATCTCAGTATCCGTGCTAGAATAAGAGATATCAAGAACAAGCTTTCAAGCCCTTTTCTTCTGCTCAACTTTTTTCTTGTTAATCTTCACACCGCCTCGTCTCTTGAAGTAGTACGCAACCTCCTCCAACAAGGACGCTTTTTCTTCCCAAGTCAGCCTCGCAAACTCTTAAATAGCCCCTGTAGACGTACGACCCCGAATTATGACCTCTGCAAAACAAACAAATATCAGAACATCATCATATCAACTGGTAACCAAAACAAATGACCTACGACCAACAACCTGAAAATGACCCACATTAAATAAACGACCTACCATAAGTCCTCACACTACGATTCTCCACCTCACATCTAGGAGGACAATAACTCCCCACAATCAACAGAGCCTTACGCCACCACTCCTCCTTATTCACACCAACAATCATTGGTGATTTACTTTTTATCACTTGAAAACCAAAGTTTAGAGTAGAAGATATTTTCACAGTAAAATGCTCCAGCACGTCAGAAAAACAAATATTGTAACCCCTCAGTCTCAACAAATCCAGACCGTGAAACAATCTCCAACTATTACCCACAAATTGCAAATGTGCCTTCCCACAAAAGTTCAGAACGTCTAAAGTCAGACGTGAGAAGAGCAACCTCAACCCCGCTTTCAGTTGGCCATATGTAATTACAACCCCACCATCTCGAGGCACATAATCTGAGCCAAACACGTTCCTCTCACCACTCAGGTCGTATATCATTAGATCGGGGCTATCAATCCCAAACACCCTTCTCAAGTCCCCAAAGTTATCAAACACAGACCTAGACACCACCTCCTTAGTCATTGTCTCTAATGAAGAAGACGATGACGCCTCACCTCCACTATGTGCCCTAACACCATCATCTCCATCACTTACAGTTCTCTCTCTCCACTGATCTAACTCAACTTCTCCACTCAAACTATCACTAGTAATCGACATTACAAAAGCAAAAGGAAACAAAAGATCAAATTTTTGAGTTTGAAAGAGACGCACCTAAAGATGAGAAGACGAAAAGATTTTTGGTTTTTCTTTTTTCTCTGTGTTTTTCTTCTTTTTGTTTTAATGGAGTGAAGAAATGAAACACCGCCAGACCCTAAACCCTTCCACTACACAAACCTCGAAAAATCCAAAACGTTTTGCATTCCCCACAAAACACAATCATAACCACGTCCACAAACCACCGCGATTTTGGGCCCATGGGTTAGATCCAATAGTTTCCACACATTTTCCAAACTTGTTCAAACAAAACCAGCTGTGCGACATGTGTTGAACGCTTTATTATATTTTTTTCTTTTCACACCACAGCTGTCCAAAGAATAAATTAAATAAAGGGGGCTATGTAAGTACCCTCCGTTCTACATTCATATCACTACAGCACACATGTCCATAATCCAGGTCGTATCATCACCAGCTCGTACCACACCAGCAGGACGTGACAATGACCCAAACTCAGGTCGTCCCAAATATCAAGCATAGCCATATATGGAAGTAAATGATCCACCGCAATCCTGAAGCTCAGTTAACGCACCAATCAAAGAGTTATTTACTTTCTAACATCAGAAGTAATGACGAATCATCAAGATAGCACAAAATATGGATACACATTTTACAACGGCCTGGAGTAGATAAGAAAAGTCAGCTCAAATATCTATAAGTAGAGAGAGATGAACTATGTAAGGCTGGATTCAATTTTACTCAAGAAACTTGATACGTAGGCAACTCTTGTCCGAAGAAAGAGTGCAACCATTCCTTATCAAACACAATATCAGGTCATGGACCCAAAATCTATACCTCTACATCGGTCTAGCTCCAAGTATGTATCTTTTGTGTTTGATTGTTGGATACATAAAACCAATAATATTCAAATTTACATGTTTTACAATATTTTGATTCCCTATTTTGTATGAAGGTTGTGTTCTCCACTTATTTCTATAATTTGCTATGTTTAAATCTATATTTGACTATGTTTACAAGGATGGTTAAGTAACATGATGTGTGTTGTTGTTAGTATCTACTAGGACTGGTATATACATTTGAAAAAACTTATGATGCAAGACATGTGACCCATAGAATTTGGGGAGAATGAACCATTTGATTTGATGTGTTCGAAATGAATTTCTCGATCCATTAGGGGTTTAATGTGTAAACACCAAAGGAATGAACCAACAACGTTACTCTTTCAGAGAGGCTAGGAATTTTTTTGTTAGGTCCTAATTAGTCAGATTCAAGTGGTATATCTACATCTTTGGTTTCCCGTTTCAAAAAAAAATATGTCAGTTCAACATTTTAAATTTCAGCAACACCAAACTTCCTTAGATGTGTGTTGTTATTCAAATATGTGTTATGTTTGTCATAATAGAGCTTGCTTGCTGTGTGGATAACAAATGTTATTGTTTTGCTATATGTGTATGATGATTATTTTAATAAAAGTGGTTGATTTTGGTTAAACTAGCATTCTTAATTCATTTGTAGCTCAATTTATCAATGCATTCACAAAGGAACACAGACTACATAAGGGCATGTTCAATGTCTAACACATGGGGTAAAAATGTTACTAACAATTGAAGGATATGTTAAAAAAAAAATTCGTCGAACTAACCCCAATACTCCATACATAAGGACATGTTCAATGTCTAATACTAATACGTGGGGTAAAAAGGTTACTAACAATTGAAGGATATATGTGTTAAAAACTTTTTTTACGTCGAACTAAAGTACTAAACTAACACTGATACTCTATTTACAGATAATAGATGTTTTCTAGCCAGACGCAACGTGCGTTCCTCCCTTACCTATTGTGTCTACTAGCACCATTTGTTGACCAAGAAAATTTACTATCTTCGTTACACGTGCAACACACGTGCCCATTTACTAGTTATAATAATAATAATAAAGAATGAAAAATGTTGTGGGGTTCTTCTTAGAACAGAAACTTCCATATCCGGTGGTAAGGGAACTCCTAAGGAGAAAATGGAAAACTAAGGGGGACTATGAGATGGTTGCGGATGCAAACCTGTTTTACTTCAAATTTAGCAATGAAGAAGACAAGAGAAAGGTGCTGGAAATGGCACAAATATACATGGAAGGGAAATGTTTCATTGTTACACAATGGAGTCAGGATGTTGAAAAGAGGAAAAACACAGTAAAGGCTATCCCTATTTGGGTAAACTTACATGATGTGCCAAAGGACTTGTGGAATGGGGAAGGCTTGGGATTTCTAGCAAGCAGAATAGGGGAACCCCAGAGGATGGATGAAGCCACTGCTTCAAGGAAAAGGTTAACTTATGCTAGAGTCAGTGTTTCAGTAGAGATTAATGCAGAGTTACCTGAAACCTTTGATATCGATATGGGTGGGAGAGACATTAGAACGATTTCGGTGGAATATGGCTGGATTCCCAAGATGTGTGACTGCTGTAGGAAGTTCGGTCATAAGACTGCAGGGTGTTTGAGGAAAGGTAACATAGGGGAGAATGATTGACAGAAGGAGGTGATGGAGGACATTTCGGTCACTATTCCTGAGAGTAGCACGCTAAGGACTGAAATAGGGGTAGAGATCACAAGTGTTGCTGAAGATGCAGCAAGGCAAAACCTAGACTCCCTAGCTACAGATAGAGCGGAGTTGTCAAATAGCAACGCCAGTGAGGAAGGAGAAATATGAAACCCAGATAGTGGATCCGGGATCGAACAAATACCGCGGATCTTTGCCGATGATAGAGGAGGTGGTGAAAACCGAGGTCGTCTGAGAGAGCAGAGAGGGCTAAGCACAGGGATATCTATGAGCACAGAGGCAGTTGAACATGGTGAAGCAGTAAGAGAGACTGAGCTTAGTGGGGTTTTGAATAGAGATAGCAGAGATGAGGATTGTGAGATGGATCAGGGAGTTCAAACAAGGGTAGAATATGAAAATGAGCAAGTTACAGAGATACCAGTATCGGAAAGTGGTATAGAAAATGAACAGGAGCAGTTTAGAGTGGTAACATATGACAACAGGGTGGTTAATTCAGAGATGGAAGTGGGGGATTTTGACAATGCCTTAGTGCCTTATGAGGAGACCTCACAAGGTATTGAAATAGTTACAGGGTTTAACCCTTTGATGTGCTATGAGGAGGAGCAGGATGAATTCAATAAATTCAGTGAAAGCACAAGGCTGGGGGACCTGTCTGACGAAGTAGTATCTGAAGAAGAGACGGAATACTTCAAAGATAGAAATATGATTCCTTTGTCTGCAGAACCTCAAACGCCTGCTCAAGGTGGAGTTGTGACTCACATCCAAGGTAAACAAACCCAATCAGCCAATGGAAAAAAATAGCAAGGAAGTAAAAAGAGGGGGAGACCTCAAGGGAACAAAGAACAAAAAAATCATCACTAATGATAGGTCCGATCTGTGTATGGAATGTGAGAGGAGCGAATGATCTTTTGAAAGCAAAGGAAATAAATAAGGTGAGAGTTGAAAAGAATTTATGTGTGTTTGGGATTCTCGAAACAAAAGTGAAAAAGGAGAAGTATGACGGAATAAGAAGCATTTGCTGTCCTACATAGGAGCATGAAAACAATTATGAGAAAGCTGGGTCAGGCAGAATCTGGGTATGTTGGGATCCTTTTGTGGTGAAGGTAAAGAAGATAGACATGACTGAGCAATTCATTCATTGTAGGGTTGAATTCCTACCAAAGGCGGAAGAGTTTTTCCTTACAGTGGTGTATGCGAGCAATTCTTTTCAGGAGAGGTTAGATTTGTGGCAAGATGTGATTAGGCTACAGAGCTCAATCACAAAACCTTGGTGTGTAGCGGGGGATTTTAATAACATCAGAACAACGAATGAAAGAACAGGGGGTGAACCTATGCATCCTAAAGAAGCCCAGGACTTTATTCTCTGTCTTCAGAATGCCGGGTTAACTGATATCAATGCTAGTGGATTCTTTTACACTTGGTGGAATAAATCTGTGGGTGCGGCTAGCATTATGTCAAGAATAGATAGATGTCTAGTAAATAGTTTGTGGATGCAAAAATATCCTAATTCAGGGGCTGAATTCCTACCTCAGGGAGTTTCCGACCACTCCCCTATGCTGCTCACATGGAATGACAAACCCCGACTCCTTTTAGATTTTGTAACTTTTGGGTTTATCAACCGGAGTTTAAAAATATTCTAGAAGAAGTTTGGGGTACACGTATATATGCTAATCCCATGTATGTTCTAATCCACAAACTCAAGATGCTAAAGGAGAAAATCAGACCTTGGGCCAGGAGAAACTTCTCAAATTTACATGAGAGAGTTATAACCGCAAGGCAACAGTTAAGTGATGCACAGATCCACCTACAGAATAATCCATCGGATGTGGGGCTGGGATGGTGTGAAAAACAGGCAATGCAGAGATATATTGATCTTGCAAGAGCGGAAGCAATAGATTTGGACCAGAAGGCTGAAGCTCAATAGATGACAGAAGGGGATAGGTGTTCGAGTTTTTTCTTTAACTCATTGAAAGAAAAGGCAGCCAGGAAGGGTATATGGGCAATAACGAATGATAAGGGTGAAACAGTGCATGGACAGGCAGAAATTACACAGAGCATTATGAAGTACTTCACGCAGCAGATGGGTATTGTAGCGCCACCGGTGAGTGAAAGCGACTTTTTCACGGAACTGAATGTCAGAGATAGTGTTGACTCAGGTATGAGAACGATGTTGGAAGCTGAGGTGAGTGACACAGAGATCAGGGAAGCCTTGCTTGAGATGGATGACAATAAGGTGCCAGGTCCAAATGGGTATAACCCATTCTTTTTCAAATTTTGTTGGGATACAGTAGGGGTGGATGTTGCGAATGCCATCAAAAATGTCCTTAGAACAAACAAAATGCCCCGGGGAACAAATGCTACATTTCTATGTCTGATTCCAAAAGTGGCTTCGCCAGCTAAAGTGGAAGATTTCAGGCCGATCGCTCTGTGTAACACGATTTACAAATGTGTCTCAAAAGTCATCACCAACAGATTGAAGAGGGTGATACCAGAGCTAGTACACGACAATCAGTCAGCGTTCATCCCAAGGAGATCTATACAGGATAAAATCCTTTTATCCCATGAAGTTTTGAGAGGATATGATAGAAAACATGGAACTCCAAGATGCTCTATAAAACTGGACATAAGGAAGGCCTACGTTATGGTGAGTTGGCAGGCCATCTTGAACATGATGGATAGATTTCAGTTCCCGTCCAAGCTGAAAAAATGGATTCAGTTATGCATTAGCACACCTTCTTATTTTGTCCTCATAAATGGAGCGCCTGAAGGTTTTTTCCCTGGAGGTAGAGGGTTAAGGCAGGGAGATCCCCTATCTCCATATTTGTTTGTGCTAATAATGGAAGTTCTTGGCTGCCTAATCAGAGAGAGTGTGGAAAATAAGCAGATCCAATTCCATTCTAAATGCAAAAGGAGTCAACTCACGCATCTGGCTTTTGCGGATGATGTACTTATCTTCTGTAAAGGGGAAGTGGATTCCATATATGCACTCAGACAATGTTTGGGGTACTTTAGCACAGCTACTGGGCTACAGATAAATTTGCAGAAGACCACTATCATGACTGGTGCTATGAGACAACAGGATAGTTTGGCTTTGGCTCGGATTCTAGGTATTGAACTCGTCTCCCCTCCAGTGAGATACCTAGGACATCCTCTCATATTAGCTAGGCTTGGAATCAGAGAATGTCAACCACTGATAGATAAGGTCACAAGCAGAATCAAGGATTGGAAAGCAAAACTGCTATCTCATGCAGGTAGATTGCAACTCATACTATCAGTGCTTGGCTCACTACATGTTTATTAGGCCGAACATTCATTCTGCCAAAAACAGTTCTTGAACAAGTTGAAAAATTTTGTGCGACCTTTCTGTGGAGTGGTACTGATACAAAGAGATGTGTGCACCAAGCGAGCCAAAGAACCACATGCAAGACAAAGGAAGAAGGGGGTCTGGGGATCATGAATATGGAAGTATGGAACAAAGGAGCCTACTGTGGTTTGGTCTTCAAAGTAGCGGTGAAGGAAAGTAGCATCTGGGTTGACTGGGTATGGAAGAACATTTTGGCCCATAAATACTTGTGGACGATGACAGTCCCGCAAGACTGCTCATGGTCATGGCAGAACATTATATAGAGCAGAAAAGAAGCGAGAGAGCTCATTCAGTACTCGATCACCAATGGTAGAGATACATTAGTATGGCACGATTTATGGTGTCATAGTAGCCCTCTTTTGTTCAATGCACAGGCAGTTGCTGAAATACAGCTCCCACTAAATGCCACAGTGGATCAACTCTTAATAGAAGGTGATTGGAACGAAGTGGTACAGAATATCCAGTGTAATAGACTATGAGAGGATATCTTGAGTACACGAATCAACAAGCATCTAGTTCAAGATCGAGTGGTGTGGAAACCTCATCAGAGTGGGAAATTCACGTCGAGAAGTGCATATGAAGCCCTGAGGGTAAAAGATGTAAAAGTTAGATGGCAGAGACTTGTGTGGGGCAGATGGGTTATCCCAAGACACTCCTTTACGACCTGCCAGCTATTTTCTAATAGCTTATCAACACAAGATAGGCTGGTGCACAAAAAAATCCTCAATTCCTCCTACTGCTGCTTGTGGAACCAAAGTCGAGAATCTTCAAATCATCTCTTCTTTGAATGCGCGTATTCGCGAGAGATCTTTGATGGTATAAAATTAGTCCTGGGCATAATAACGGATGTTAGAAGTTCAAATAGGGAGTGGTCATCGCTGCTGAGGTTGTGTAGAGGATCCAGCTTCGTGGCAGATACTTATAAGGTCTATATACTTATAAGGTTCAAGAGTAGGGAGAGACCAGCAAAAATAGTCCTGAGAAAAATCAGCAGAGAAACAAAGAGGTATGTTGACGGTATAAGCGGTGAGATTGAAGATTATTTGGAAGCTAGACGACTTTGCGGACATTAGGAATTCGGGTAAAGTTTAGAGAAAGGAAGAGGTGAGAGTGCAAGTGGCTTTCCCGGAGGAAGGCAGTGGTAAAGCTAAACGCAGATGGTGCTTTGGCGAGGAGGGTCCGCCATAGAGGTATAATCGAGAAACGATCAAGGAGAGGTGGTAGCAGCCTATACGAGAAGCGGTGATGTACAAGCTGTTCTCTATCAGGAGCTGAAAGCAATCGCGATTGGACTCGAGCTATGCACTGAATTAGGATATAAAAAGGTGGAAGTTGAAACTGACTCCCTTACAGCAGTGAATATCATCACAAAAATTGCAAAACCACCATGGACTTGTTCGAATTTGGAAGCCATGATATCAAAGTTAGCTGCCACATTCAGCTACTGCACTTTTGCGCATGTTTTCAGGGAAGCTAACAAGCCGGCAGATTTTATTTTGCAGGGCTTAAGATTTGATTTGTAATGACTTAGTAAAGTTTACTCCTCCCCTAGATAGAGAATTGTATAGACTCATAGAGGAGGATGCTATAGGTACTATCTATGTAAGACTTGGTTGATTTATACAAGTGAGGGTCAACTTAACCCTAGCTTATCTTTAAAAAAAAAAGAATGAAAAATGATCTGGAGGACATTTTACCAAGCAAAACTCGCTCAAAATGGAAATTATGTAGTTAAAGCTAACGCATAATTATAGGAACAATTATTTCAGAATGACTATTTCTACAACCTGCGAGAACCACGCGTAGTGGAATCAATGGGTTCTCATAATTTGTGATTGAGAACATACCTTTTAGATCCGATTTTGATAACTCTGAGAATCCAAGCTTTATGAATCCGAATCAACAATCAACCCCTTGATCTTCTGTTGTATTCTTTTAGAATAGATTGGACGTTGTGTGGACAACGATCTACCAACCCCCTTCTTTCTACCAAGATCATAAACGAATTCAGATCTACTTTTCTTGCCTCTTTTTCAGAATAATGAATAGTGAATTTTGGCCAGAGAGAAAGAGTATTCTATTTATAGGCTACAATAGGGACCATGAGGAGAAATTAGGGTTGGGCCTCCTGACGGGCTTGGGCTTCCCATGTTCGCCCCGAACACACTGCCCAAGTCCGTCAACAAATGGTTTATTCCACTAAAGGCCATTATTGCACTACCGCCCTAATCCCAAATTACGTGTCAGCGTTTATGGGCTCCATATTATATGCTCGTTGATCTCCCTGTGTTTAAGATATAGAATGTCCGTTGATTAATTCAAGTTACTGACAACAACATTAATCAACTTCTTATGTCCTTGAGTAGTACCACTCAACTTCATTGTCATGTCAGAATAAATCCACCTGTAGGGTTTACATGACAATCTTTTTGAGCTCCTCAAGGGGAAATCATCAACCCGACTTCTTACGGGACACGGATTCCTTCTATAATCAACAACACACCTTACATACAATGTCATTACCCAATACATCAAGTTTGTTGATTCACAAATGAATCTCACTCATTGATGATTTAAAGCAATGTACAATGCATGTAAGTGCTCATTATTATATCAGGATTAGGAGGACAAACATCCATAATAACAGAGGCGTTTGTTCTCTTATATAGTCAGTATAAAAAGAAACAACCTCACTTGGTCCTGTTCAATACACACAAAGTGTACTAGTGTAATCCTATAGTCAAGATAGACTAATACCAGATTATACTACAACCGTACTAATGGTTTGTCCAAATCCATCTAGATTGTGAACGATTACTCATACTTTTTAAGGTACTGATGATATGATCTTTTGTGTGTTCACACCATATCATCTACAACATAAAGTATTAGATACATGCATATAACTAATAACATATATAATATGCATAACATTTGCCCATATGATTCTCATTCAAAATATAAAGAATTAGAATTAATACAAAAGTAATGCTTTAAGTTTATAACCCTTGTAGGAACCGTTATTTTCATAATTAATATTTCTACAAACTGCGAGAACCCACGCACAGCGGAATCAATGGGGTTCTCACGATTTTGATAGAGAACATACCTTTTAGATCCTATTTAGATAACTCTAAGAATCCAAGCTTTAACAAATCTGAAATCAACAATCAACCCCTTGATCTTCTGTTTTATTCCTTTAAAATAGATTGGATGTTGTGTGGACAACAATCTACCAAACCCCTTCTTTCTCTTAAGATCAGAAACGAATTCAGATCTACTTTTCTTGCATCTTTTTCAGAACCAGTGACTAGTGAATTTCGGCTAGAGAGAAAGAGTATTCTATTTATAGGCTACAACAGGGACCATGAGGAGAAATTAGGGTTGGGCCTCCTGACAGGCTTGGGCTTCCCATGTTCGCCCCGAACACACGGCCCATGTCCGTCAACAAATGGCTTATTCCACTAAAGGCCATTGTTGCACTACAACCCTAATCCTAAATTACGTGTCAGTGTTTATGGGCTCCATATTATATGCTCATTGATATCCCCGTGTTTAAGATATCGAATGTCCGTTGATTAAGTCAAGTTACTGACAACTACATTAATCAACTTCTTATGTCCTTGAGTAGTACAACTCAACCTCATTGTCATGTCAGAATAAATCCACCTGCAGGGTTTACATGACAATCTTTTTGAGCTCTTCAAGGGGACATCATCAACCCAACTTCTTGCGGGACACGGATTCCTTCTATAATCAATAGCACACCTTACATACAATGTCATTACCCAATCTATCAAGTTTGTTGATTCACAAATGAATCTCACTCATTGATGATTTAAAGCAATGTACAATGCATGTAAGTGCCTGTTATTATATCTGGATTAGGAGGACAAACATCCATAATAACATAGGCGTTTGTTCTCTTATATAGTCAGTATAAGGAGAAACAACCTCATTTGGTCCTGTTCAATACACACAAAGTGTACTAGTTTAATCTTATAGTCAAGATAGACTAATACCATATTATACTACAACCGTACTAATGTTTTGTCCAAATCCATCTAGGTTGTGAACGATTACTTATACTTTATAAGGTACTGATGATATGATCTTCTGTGTGTTCACACCATATCATCTACAACATAAAGTATTAGACATATGCATATAACTAATAACATATATAATATGCATAACATTTGCCCATATGATTCTCATTCAAAATATAAAGAATTAGAGTTAATACAAAAGTAATACTTTTAGTATATAACCTTATCAACCCTATCAATAATTTCTTGTAGTATCAGTGCATCACTATATATTTATTCAATATAATATGATGTAGACAATTGTAGTCAACTATTTCACTCATATCAGAATAATAATCGATGTTTCAATTTCAATTATAATACACTAGGATCAAATACAGCCCTACCAAAGTCTTTATGCATGGCTCTGAACTAGCCAGGACATTTGGCCACAAACAACTCAAAGGGTAATTGCTTGAATCGGCCATGATAAATACACATTGTTCTCCAACAGGCCACCCCTTTCAATTTTGACCAATTCAATGTGTTTTTTACCATTTTGCCCTTCCTTACAACACTCTCTTTCCACCTGCTACACTCTCTCTCCTCTACAACACACTTTCTCTCCTCTTGTACTTTTGATGTGACATGCACAGTAATATTTATCAGTTAGATTCTCTTAGCGATACGTACTAGCAATTAATGACCGTTGGATTTCAACCCAGCAAAAATGAAAACGGACTTTAGCTATTGTGGGAATTAGGAACTAGCAACTTATGGATTTACTATCAGCAATTTTTTGTTGTTTTTGTTGTACGGACATGAAATAACGTTGACCTTGATTTTTTTTTTTTTAGAATTAAGCTGGGGTTAGGCGGACCCCACCTGTATTAATTTAACTTTTCCTTACATACATTTTCCCGCTCGCATCATCATTTACAATACTTTGTAACATATGATCTAATAGCGGAACAAAATGCATAACAAAATTACTACTATCCTGAGTACTACTATTGAAGCTAAATAATCCGCTACTCTATTCATTTCTCTATAAACATGTGAGAACGAAATATATCTAAACTGTTGTTTTTTAGCCTCTATTACTTCAATGATGTCCAAACAGTACCACAGTGGTTTTTCCCCTTTGTTGATAATGTTGACATCCCTTAAGGAATCAACTTTAACCTCCACTTCTTGGTATCCTTCCATTAGACATCTTTGTAGACAAATGTCTATTGCCTTAAGTTCCTGGAATAAGACCGATTCCAATCCTCCTTTGCCAGTGAAAGCTGCTAAGACCCTGCCCTCTCTATCTTTCAGCACACCACCATGGGTTGGGCCCTTAACATTGAGGGATCCATCAGTATTGGCTTTTATTCAGCCCTCTCTAGGTGTTACCTAGCAGCACTCTATTGTTCTTGCAATCTTGAAAGGGATAATGACTCCAAGACGGTGGCATAAATTCCTGGTTGCACTACAGTCTGGGATCGGTGGCTTTAAAACTTACACATAATTCCTTACCTCTCTCTCCATCTTCTTAAAGACCGTCTTTGCTATTTTGGAGATCTTCTGGAATCTGCATGCATTCCGTTCCTTCCATATACTGTCAACAATTGCACAAAGAAAGATTTTATAAACTTTTCCTACTGATTCGTCTCTGCAGATCCTAAGTATCGAAGTCCATTCCCTGTTTGATGTTCTTGAATCTGTAGAGATGCCCAGCAGTTGTTTCTCTATTGATTACTTCTCTGGAATATGCACACTCAAAGAAGAGGTGTTATGAGAATTCGCTGCTGCTATTGCACAGGTAGCATGCCGACGAATTAAGAATTTTCCTTTGTACCAACCTGTCCTATGTAGGGATGCTGTTGGAAAATAATTGCCAAGTGGTGAAAGAGTGATGGGCCAGTACCCAATTACCCCATACCAGTTTGTGCCATCTTTTCTGCTCTCTTTTCTAAGTTAAAGCTTCGTATGCACTGTGGAAAGTGATGATGTGGCATCCATACAATTTTGTCCTTGATCATATTTCGTTAGATGTCCACTGTCAGAATAGTCGCCTTCAAAGATTGGTACTGCAAATTGGTGACTATTGGATTCCATTCACCATTTGAAATAAGAATGGACACCTTAGTGTCCATAGGAAAATTCCACTTTGCTAGTGCTTCTGCATCCTCAATCAACGGCGATTTTGCACACCAAATGTCATGCCATAAAAGAGTATCCTCACCATTTGCTATGGTATATCTTATAAACTCTTTTGTTTTTTTCCTGGTATTCAAAACACTCCTCCAAGTCCACGAACAATCTCTCGGTACTTTCATTGACCAAAAGTAGTTTGCCTTGATGTGTTGTTGCCATGTCCAGTCCACCCATATTGTATCTTCTCTGGTGACTATTTTAAAAATCAGCCCACAATACGCACCCAGATTCCATCTATGCACATTCATTACTCCCAATCCACCCTCCTCTCTTGGTTGACATATAGAGTTCCAGCTTGCTTGATGGTATCCCCTCTGTGCATTTGTACCCCTCCATAAGAACTGGGCGCATATGCTTTCCACTTGGTCGAGCACTGTCTTGGGTAAGATGAAGGTTCTAGCCCAATTCAGTAAGTGTGAAAAGATAGCAATACTGAGTTAATAAGCTGTAATCTACCTATATGTGAGAGCAGCTTAGATTTCCAGTTGGTGATTTTAGCCATCACCTTCTCCACTAATGGTTGACATCCCCTGATACCAAGCCTAGAAGAAATGAGAGGAAGTCCCAGATATCTAATTGGTGGCTTTATCAGTTCTATTCCCAAAATCATTGCCTAATCCCCTCGCATCCTGATCATTAAGTCCTCTGGCTAATAAAGTTGTCTTGTGTTTCTTAATTTGTATCCCAGCAGCTCTTCCAAAATCCTCAAGACATTCTTAAATAGCTTGCACCGATCCTATTTCTCCTTTACAAAACATGAGTACATCATCCTCAAAAGCAAGATGGGATAGTTGTACCTTCTTGCATTTTGGGTGATAGAGGATGTCCTTGTTCAAGAGCTTTTGTTTCATAACACAGTTGAGGATCTCCATTACTAATACAAACAAGTGCGGGGATAAGGGATCTCCCTGTCGAACTCCTCTCCCTCCTGAGAAAAATCCTTCTGGTGCTCCACTTATCATGACCGAATAAGAAGGAGTTGAAATGCACATATCAATCCAATTGCACATAATGGCCGAAAACTGGAATTTCTTGAGTATGGCCTTTATGGAGTCCCAACTAATTATGTCATATGCCTTCCTGATATCCAGTTTAATGGTGCATCTGAGTACCATTCTTCCTGTCATACTCTCTGAGTAACTTATGAGATAGGAGTATGTTGTCTTGGATGGATCTGCCAGGAATGAAAGCCGATTGATTAGTCTACACTAAATCATTGATGACTAATAACATTCTATTTGAGATGACTTTAGATATACATTTATAAATAGTGTTACATAACGCAATGGGTCTAAAGTCCTCCACCCTTGAGGGATTTCTACCTTTTGGAATGAGGCATAAAAAAGTTGCATTGACACCTCTAGGGAATTTACAGAATTTAAAATCATTAAGGATAGCAGATAAAAGTCATGACCAATTGTATCCCAACATCTCTTGAAGAAAATAGGAGTAAAACCATCCGGTCCTGGGGCTTTATTGTCATTCATATTAAACAGGGCATGCTTGACCTCCTCAGGTGTGACTTCAGCATCAAGAATGGCTTGCATACTATTAGGGATAACATCTGAGACTTGTAGCTGATTATAAAACTCCTCTCCACTTATCTCTCCAGCATCAGAACCCAGAAGCCCAGTGTAATACTCAATAATTGTTTTATTGACCTCAATTTTTGTGCCAAACTATAATTTTTTTTTACAAACCTGCAAAGCTTCTAGTTTTTTTTACTTCATCTTCTTGATTATCTTCTCCTTCGTGATTTTGATAAGGTTTTTCATGGAGAACAAGAACACAAATCTTGATAATGGATTTTTCTAAGGTTCATCTTCTTGATTATCCTCTCCTTCTATGGTTCTCATTGTTTATTGATATGTTTTGAACTTTGGTTTGTTGTCTTCAGTGTTGGTTTTTTTCTAGGTCATCTTGGGTTCGTTTTTACGTAGTAGTGTATAGAGTTTTTTAAGGTTTCCATAGTTGTGTTTACTATTTCCATGTTGATTTTGTTCTTGTTGCATGAAGTGAAGAAGTATGTAATAGGTGAGGTGAAATTGAAAGTATTTGATGTGTTTATTTCCTTAGAAGGATTCATGTGTCTTGTATGTGGAAGGTTTGTCCAAGCGCATGAAATTGAATTTTTATGTGATGTACTTGATGAACAAGTCCCTTTCTAGATCGATGAAAAAATTGACTACTTGAATATGATTCAAAAGAAAAAGAAGACAACTGTGCAGTCATTGTGGTGAGCTTGGATTGCCTTTTTTGTCGCAGTTCCGCTAGGTTTTAGCAATGAAAACTGTGTGGATGCCACCATAAGCTACACTTACATGTACCGTCAGCAACTTGGGTTTCTTTGGAAATCCCACTTCCACTTCACAGATCACCTTATGGAGTTTTGGAAGTATGTTTCACTATATAGGTTTGGGCATGAATCGATGTAATGGTATTTTGTGGTTTGTGAAACGGTCGGTTCTTTGTGCTTGAGTGTTAGTACAATAACTGTTAATGTTCATATGTTTTGTTTGTGATTATATTAGGGGTACCCTTATATCAGTGTTGTTGTTTATAAGGAGATAATGACAACGAAATATGTATGGAAACTCAATAAGAAAATATGTATTTAGCATTCACAAAACTTGGCTGGACAGGCCATTCTAAATGGAGGTAACCGACAATGTATTATGTATGATACATCAGCAACTGAAGCCATATACAAAAACACAATTAAGACTATCAGGTTGACTTTAATATATACCTATAACTTATGTACAAAATAGTATTATCCAATAACAAGTTAAACAAAAGTTAACTTTGATAAGTTTATCCAATATCAAGTAAAGCAAAAGTGTAGCATTTAATAACACATACTGAAGTTGAGAAGTAGTAACTATCATCTCAGTGTCATATTTCACCATTGTTCCCACCTAACTCAGTTACAAGTTTGTCCATTGTTCAATATTTAAAAAGTTTTCTTATACAAATAGCTAAAATGTTTCGAAGTCCCACCCTTTGTAAAATGACCAGAATCAGAAGTTGCTGATGGTTGGTACATAAGAATATATCTGTACTTTGATAAACTGGTGAGATGAAGAATCTAGTTTGGGCGGGAAAAAACTTTGCCATGTGTTAGGAACGATACGATAGCATTAATTATTCGCCGAATAGTTGAAGAAATAATGGTTTTTTAACCTTTAATTGGCACGTGTCGGTAGTAATATGTGTGAGCTATAAGGATTGTTTAGTGTTCATTTTCGGACCAAAAAAACTGCCCAAATTGAAAACCCTTGAATCCCTAATTTTCTAACCATTTCCAATCTTTCAAAAATGAGAAAGCTTAATTTGACTGTTCGTATGTCACTCGATAAAATACATAAATTTTTCAAGACATTCACTACTGCAAAGAAGGAAGATTTTGAGAAGTCTTGCTTCAGGAAGTTTTTAAGCATTAACAAGAGAATGCACACCACTACTAAGCTAGTGTATGCTGTTTTGGGACACCAAGTAGGTAAACTTTGCTACCGAATCGGAAAGAAGGATTTGGTGTTTAAAAAAAATGATGTTGCTCTTATAATGGGTCTTAGTGTGAAGCCGGTTTCTAATTGATTCTACACATCAGACATCAAGATCCCATCCCAATTTCGTGCAAAGTTTTTAAAAGGAACCACAGTTTCTAAAACAGAAATATTGGAAGCTAGATACTTGGAAAAATCAAGTGTTGGTGAAGAAAGTCAAAATGATGTGTTTAGGCTAGATAGGTTATATACTGTTGCAGGTTGTGCTTCCAGGATTTTCTAGGATGATTGATGGGAGGTATATTGATCTGACCGAGAATTTAAATGAATTTGATAGCTTTCCTTGGGGCACACCTCTGTTTGAAATGTTGGAAGAGTCTTTGGAAGAAATGTCTAACCTGGTGAGTGTTGGAAGGGATTCTTTCGCAGTTTATGGTTATTTTATCTGTTTTGTTATTTGGGTATATCTTCACATCCCATCTCTTGGGGCACGAAGACAAGTTGATAGTAGGTTCCTAAGAATACTAGATTGGGTAGACTTGCCTTCAAGAAACGTACATCTAGAGACTTATAAGAAAAAGATTCAGCCTCTTAAAGGGAAGGCAGTAGTGTTGGAAAGTCTAGATCTGTCTGAAGGAGAACTGAATGAAGAAGTGATAAAGGATGCTTTGGAACAACAACCCATGCAAAGTGGTGTAGCAGTTTCAGGGAAATACAACAATGAGGAACTGTTTCAAAGACAGGCAAAAGTAATTAAAGGCCTTGTAAGTAACTTGTTTTCTTAACTATGTTCAACAATGTTGCATGTTGAATCCCAGAATGATAATATATGGGTAACTAGTTTTTGACATTTGAAGTACTCATATAATTTTATAATGTTATAGAAGTTGTAATATGATATAGGTACCCTATTATAAAGTTTTGAATTGGAATTGCAAATGTTGTTATATGAAGCACTGATAATGTGTTGTTATGGAACTGCATGTTTCAGTATTTTTTCATATATGATGAAGTAATATGTTACGGTACCATGATTGATATATTGCGGACCCATATATGTCAACAACAATGTTTCTGTTGTGGTTTACAAATAGTGAAGTGGATCTTAATTATAATCTTTGTTATGTGCTCTGATTAATCTAAAACAGGTTACTAAGGAGGTTAGGAATGTTGGGGATATACTCCAAAGTGAAAGAAGGACTCGCATGGAAAAAATAATTCAAGAGATTGTTCATTGTAGGTTGAAAGGTGGTATGGAAAGTTCAGAGGTTGAGGTTGTGAAAGGGGTGCCTAGAACAAGGGGTAGAACAAGGAGTAGAATAAGGAGTAGAAGTTTAGAGGTTGAGGTTATGAAAGAAGCTAGAACTAGAAGCCCAAAGAATCCAAGCAATGTAGGTGCTGATGTTATACTGAAAACACCAACAAGGTCTTCCCAGAAGAAGGTTCACTCAGAACCTAAGAAAGGGCGTTCATCTGCTTCTAAGAAAGTTACCTTTGAGGTTTCTCCTAATACATCATACCAAAGAAAAAAAGCATTAGACAAGGATCTTAGGCTTGAAGTTCTGGGAAATACTTCATTACCTGCTTAGTATGAAATAAAGAAAAGGAAAGTGGTCAAAGTTTGTGGTACCCAACTTCAGCCATCAAGGGCAAGCAAAGTTGAGGCTATAAAGGCTAGTGAGAGGCAAAACTTGAAGAAAAAAATATCAAATCAGTAAGAGAACAAGGGAATGGGAGATGAAGCTTAAGGAAGCAGAGACACCCAAACAGAGAAGAAAGTTGATCCAGGCTGAGTCAGATGAAGATGAAGATGTTGAACAACAACAAATAGGGCAAAATAATTCAGAGTCAGTTGCTGTAAGTGCTTTGCAAGAGATTAGTGAGGCCATACCAAAGGGGGCATACCAAGAACATAGTGTGGAGTTGGAAAAGGACCTGGTGGGCATACAAACTGCTATAATACCTTATGCTAAATCTGCAATGCTTGACCATGTTCCCTTTTAGTCTCCTTTGGCTTCTGCTTTAGTGCTTCCTCCTAGTGATCTTGATGGGGAAGCAGTCCTGAATAGAGAAATGGAAAAAATTAGTTTTGCTTCACTATTGGCTGGAAGTGTAGAGCCCCCGACATAACCGAATTGCCAGCCCTATCACCATCAGAAGGAGCAAGCACTGAACATGTTGTGGTATATGTAGATGATGATCAGAACACTGTGGGTCAGCATGATGTTGCTGATTTGGATGAACCTGATGTGGTACTCATTCACACTCAAATGGAGATGAAAATGGATAAGAAAACTTAAGAGAGTGGCCGTAGAAACTAGGAAAAGAAAGTACTGGTTTATGGGAAGAGAAAATGGGAAAGGAGGTTGCTCTGTCATCAACCTTTTACAAGAAAACAACTACCACAGGTGAGGTAAATGTTGTAAATTATTACTGGAAAAAGTTTAGTATGAAGATGGATCAACAGAGCTCTCCAGATATGAGAGTATTTGGGTACGATCAAGTTATTTCAGTGCATAATTTTCATTCGTTACATGGAAGACAGTGGGTGGATGGTGAGGTAATGAATCTACCATTAGTAATTTGCTCTACAACTATCAGCAACTTGGTATTAATGTGCAAAGTAAACTACTACAGAAAGTTAATTGTTACTAATTACTATATGACTCTTTTCTAGGTTCTCAACTTATATGTCAAGTTATTGATAAGGTGGTATAAGCAGCATTGTAAGGAACATGCCATTCCAGAAGAAGAAGTGTATACTGTTGTGGAGGATGTTTACTTTGATGTGAGTTCTCTATACTTTAATACTAAGTTTCTGTTGAATCTTACTCACTATTCTACCTTAAGTTTAATAAGCCTCATCATCACTCTGTGGATGTAGAAATTCATCAGAAGAGAGTATGGGATATTCAAGAAAGAGCTACAAGAGCCAAGTTTTCAAGTATTTGCAACCCCTTTGAAGGAAGGAGAGAGTGGCTAATGGTAATTATACCATACAGATTAAATTGCTAAAAAGTGGTGGAAACCAAATTGCGATAAACAACTAGCTTTAAATGTAAAATGTATAGTCTACCTACTCCATTGTGAAATGAGCGATGACTTCAAAACGTGAAGTAAACTAAAACTAATCTTGTGGATTAAATCCGGATGAAGTGAAGTCTCTATTATCAAAGCTTCTACTCTCGATAAATTGCACTAAGTGGAGTAGGAAGTTCATTCCACTCCCTAGTTCCCTAGCATGGATTGTTTTCTAAGTCTAAGAAATCAGTCTTAAGTCAAGGATCTTTGAGAGTGAACTTTTACATAACCGACTTGAGAACCAAAATGTTATGCTAGTCATGATGCAATATGAAATTGATTATTTGAATTTAAACTCTGAAAACAAGAAGAAATGCTATGGAAATTTGATTGTTTGAATCTAGATAAATAAATTAGAGGGAATAAGTGAATCCACCTAGTCATTGAATCCAACTTAACGACCTGAAAATCCAAATAACAGAATGTTGTATCTAAATTCTCCGTTCTTCTATTGATCACCAACATCGAGAATTTCGAAGTTCTAATCCTAGTGTTCATGGCATTCCTACGGATACTAACCTTTAGCATGTGAGGTCGCCCACCCATTCTCATGGCTAAACATTCCACCTTCATTTAGAGTGGAATAGATTCTACAACCAATTCTATACTAAACAACTAAGTTTTCATCAAGGCTTCATCAACCCCTCTAATGGAGGTTTTAGCCTTGATTCATCAAAACATCATTTCCCATATTATTATAACTAAACATAATATCAAGATTCAAATTTACTTAATAATAGAAAAACAATAATAATGAAATCTAATTTAATAACTAAAATGAAATAAGTTGTAGTCAAAACAATGGAATTGAAATTAGATCTAGAATTGGAAATGACAAAATCGAAATTAACAAATAGCTATTTATTTATTAATACTAATGAAGAACTATGATTCTAATAGTTTTAATCTAAGACAAGAATTTGAATTGAAACTAAACTTAATTAAAATAATCAAATCTAGATCTAGAAGCTATTCTAATGGCTACTTTCTATTCTAAGCTATGTACCCTAATTCTCTACTAAATAATCTACCAATTAATCTACCATTAACAAATAGCTAAGCTTTTGTTTTTATACATCCAGATCCAAAAATCGTGCATGGGCTTGGGTCCATATTTTGGGCGAGAGAATCAAGCCCAAAGCCCGATTCATCAAACTTAATTTCTGAAAAAGGCATAATATAAAAAAAGGCCTCTTCACCTAGATTCGTCTTCAACAGACTTTTCGTCCACTTCTCAACAGCTAGATCCACATTTTTGTGCATGGGCTGATTGGATCGAGGTTTGGACCATTTGAAAGCTCTTTCCAATCCGGTCGTTTTGACATAAGGTAGATCCAAATTCATGGGCTGATTGGATCGAGGTTTGGACCTGAGTCCAAAGATATGGCATCACGAAGTGTGTGCTATTGTGTGCTATTTCTGCCCGTCTTGGCCTTTAATCCTAGAACTTCTTAGCAACCAACCATTTGCTCCTTTATATCGTCAAAGTGGCACATTTTTGCACATAATTAAGTTCCATGCCTGAAATATATAAAACACGTAATTAGCATTAACTCTTATTTATTACTCGCATAATTGGTCTAAAAGTATTATTATTAAGGGGTTAAAACTACAGTTTTGGACTCTTATCAAACCACCCCCAAACAACATTTTGCTTGTCCTCAAGCAAATATGAGAAATTAGCATAAGTGACCAAAAATGGAGTCCTAACTAATCTCGTTTTGCCGAGTATGATTGCATTGACCATATGCAACAAGGCCTTAAACCACTAGAAATTCCCTAGTGGACGAGTTATAACCTCGTGAGAGTTTTCCAGTGAAGGTACTCACAAACTTCATCTATACTACAACGACTCAAAAATAAAACTATTGTTTCCTTATCTATGTCTCAATTTTCTATACATCTCACTACCAATGAATACAGAATAATCAAGTCGAAACCTAAGCTAATATATGCATAATAATCAATCATCTACTAATAAACATATATACAATGAGTAATACTATGAGATGAACTAGCACGTCTGTTTCTAAAAACTCAGAATAGCATCCTTAAGTAGGCCCTCACATAAATGTCAAGACAAAAACCACTCTGATTTTTCCGCTCAAGTTTCGCTACTCCAATGTGCCATGGCACACTTTACCTTACAATCTCAATGACACACAAGGAAGCCGGAGTCGATCAAACACATCTGCCACTTACTATCACACTAACCTATTCCTAATTGAGCTAGAGGTCTTTATTAGGTGTTTCGGGGAATAGGAGATGGTTTAAGAAGGAAGGAAATAGATATTCAAAGAGGACAAGTCTGAGATAATAGAGTCTTCATATTATGTAACTAGATAACCCTATTCTTTATTTTCGCTTCTACACTTTGTTTCCATCCTTAGCCATATATATATTTTTTTCTTTTTCTTTGGCTTTTGACTCCTTGATTCTATTTTTGGAGTTCTAACTCTTTATTTCCTTTTATTTTATTTTTTTTATTTTTATTTGGATGGAAACTTACTTTTGAAGCGACTAACGAATTCTTGATTTCAAAGGTTCTTCTCTTTTATATTCTTCATCTCTATTCTCAGACTTATTCAAAGAATTGGGTAGGTTGATTTTTTATTTTGTTTTGTTTTGTAACAGGGCAAAGGATTTGTGGTTTGTGAAAGGCTCAAGAAAGGCTCAGAGGGGCGACTAGTGGAAAATAATTCATAGGTTTGAATTTCTGGCTATATCGATCCAAAGATGGCCTAAATTCTCGCTTAGGATATGGTATAGTAATCAAGCAAGTGGAAGTGTGATTTCTCTATCCGGATTTTACTTCTCCCTTGTGTCATTTCTCAAATGTTCACTCATATAAGACTTTAGGCTATATTCTCACAGGATTTGTAGAATAAGTACTCTAGCCTAGATTTCAGAAACTTACTGCCAACAATCATAGATACTCATATAATATATTTATAGATAGATGCAAGGATTATTACATACATATTAGCTTAAGTTTCTAAAAACTATTTTAATGCAAAAGCTACGTGAGACTTCTAGATTATTGAGAGCATAGAGAAAGAAAACAATACCAATATTCCTAAGTGTATAGCATACTTTTTATTTATATTTTTAAAAATTTTGAATTTTTTTAACTAGAAAATAAGTGCATATTATAGATATCTATATCCTAACAGATGCCTTAATTACACGTGTTTCTATGCCCCCCCCCCCCCCAAAACAAGAAACATGCTTTGTCCTCAAAGTATTTAAATAACTAGGGTAGAGAAATACCATTGAAACGCGTGAAATTCTGGAGCATCTGCAAAATAAGGTTAAACATACTAATATAGAAAAGATAAACTAACGTAACTCTATAAGAGTTCCACCCGTTATGGGGTTAATGAGAAACAGATTCCTGGGGACATAAGCAGACACTAACTGAAATAAAAACTAACCTTAACTCCCGTTTAATCATTTTCCTCCTCATCCTTAATGAAGAAATGAGGTTCCTTCACATCCTGCCATGCCATGGTAATTTGCCAGGCTTCATGCCACTTATCGTCTACTATAGCTAACCTGTCAAGCGCCACTTGGTCGGATGGGGTGTAAGGCGCAACCTGATGAGGTTGTATCCTCCACCCTTGCCAAGTCATTGCACGGAACGATCAAATAATACAATTGGTGGGTATCACAATGTCGACCCCAACCCAATCCGTGAAACGGGCACAAAAAACAGGGAAGAAACATAGCATTATACGACAAATTAAAATAGGTATAAGAAGGTACTCATGCCTCTTGTCATGGGCTCGGGCTAAACTAGACATTAAAGTCTGGGGAATATCATAGAGTGTATGTCCCCCAGCTAAAGCAAGGAAAATATCACAAGTTTCGTCATTCACAGAAGAATAACGTCATTCCCCTCTAATGTTTAGCATAATCCAAAACATAACAGTGCCCACGTTCATAGACAGGCTACCGAGGGCGACGTTATAATCCCCTTGGTCCTCTATCCTAAAGATTCCTGCCCCGTAATGCTCATGCAAATCATCATAGTTATACATGTACATATTATCTACCAAATAGGCCCATAAGTCTTGTATTTCGGGCGGCATAGCAAGTCCAAGCACAAAGGCTATCAAGAACCTAGAAATTTCCATTGGTTCATCCCCGATGGTGATGGAGAACACTTGTTTTCCATCTGGTCTATTAAAGAACTTACAATTATCATAAAAATAAGATGTAAGTGTGGGAGAATAAAGTTCATCAGGATTTACCAATAGTGGCTCCCATCCTGCTAGAATGATCACTTTCGCGAAACCACGCACCATAAGTGTCACTTTGGAATAAGTCTTCAAAAGACTGCTCTGGTATGATACGAGGGGAAGTCATCCCCAATAAACTTGCTGGAATAGCTGCGAAGGATCCTGGAACAACCCACAAAAAATTGGAGTTTTTCTTGCCTACAGGGTTCTGGGCGTGGGATGCGCTCCACCTATGCCTGGATAGGGCACGGGGTGCGTCTTAGTGATTTTTGAGTTCCAGGCACTTGGGCGCAGGTCGCGCTTAGGATGAAAGCTGGAATTCCAGTGGTGTGGGTGTAGGTCGCTCAGCTCAGGGCTTGGTAGGGCGCAAGTCGCGCTCTGGTGGAATTTTGTCAGAAGGTGCCTAGGGCGCAGTCGGCGGCCCTTCAGGCCTTGCGCCTCGAGGTGCTGATGGTGCTAAAATAGATAAAAAGATGGGAATCATGGGAGTGAAAGGTGAGAGATGAAAGTGAGGTGTAGTGTGGGTTATGAGTGTAGAATGAATGAAGTTTGTATAGGTTATAAGTTGCTAAAATGAATCGGGAAGTTACCAAAAAGTTTTAAGGCAATTTTCCGGAAATAAAAAATTTCCAAACCCGAAAATGGAAACAACCTATATTCTCTATTCCAAAACAAACCTAATACCTTTTAGGTTGAATTTAGGATAGATACTGCCTAATTCATCGAGATTTCATCCTATCACAATATCTATTCATAGTGATGCCCATATCGGCAATATTCTCAACCCTCACTCCAACATAAATTCTAAACCGGAGGATCATATAAAAAATTATGCTAGAATACATAATACCACCCCCAAACAATTCGAGAATGTGGGATTAATGATAAAAAAAATGCACAATTTAAAAAGAACCGGATTATATTAAAATGGAAATTCAAACAACATTTAACAACCAAATTCAAAATTAAATACTTAATTCATAAATTAACATCCTATCTAAAATAAAAAGCAAATACAAAACAACATCAACTCATAATATTCCTAAACCACTCGCTGCTGGTAGTGGAAGGGACATGGGAAGGTGATGTCTCCTGAGCTCCTGATGGGCAGAGCCATCAGTCCTGTGGCGACGACGCTTGTGCCTCATAGACTGCTCCTCAGAAGAAGCACCCCCCTGTGGTGGAAAGTGTGCAAGCATATCATCTCAAAACTTGCGCTGAGCTTCCATCTCTGCCCTCATCTGTTCCCACCGCTCATCCTCGCGCTGGGCACAAGTCTCAAAGTTATGATGCATGGTAGCCTGCCGAGTTCGGAGGTCTTCACAAATAGTATTGAGAGAATGCATGCCACGATGAATCACAACCATGCGTTCTGCATCCGACCTGCACCTCTGCAAGGCATCGGCATCAAAACATGCCATGTCCTCCTCGTCCTCCGAGTCATCCTCCTCAACTACCCTCTCTTCAGGCAACCTCCAAACTCTCTGGATACACTCCGTATAAATATGAGGATTTCGGTGCTCCTTCAGGCAAATCCTATCAAAAGTCGGAGTCGCTCTCAAGGTCATCATGATCTTGGTTATCAAAACAGGGAGGGCTGCAATACTCTTCCCAACTCCCCTAATCATGTTACCCAAAAACTCCAAATTACAGAACTCGTACTTCTGCTCTTGGAGTATCCATATAATATGAAGGCAATTCAACCTGATGTAACTAACTTTCTCCTTCCCCATGACATTCCTACCAATCCACTGAGTTACAGCCAGCTGGTTGGTTCTGAGAGACGACTGGTGAACACAATGCGAGCTCATATTGTAGTTCCTTTCCATAACAGTTGCGTTCATCAAAGACTCGACCCTAGTAAATTGGGAATCTTGTAGTGTGGCATTGAGATGGCGTTTAGGTGGAATGCCTAAAATCTCAGTTAACAACCCAGTAGATACTTCTCTCCTCCGCCCAGCCACCTTAATAAACATCCGATTTCCATCTAACTCCCTCGTCCTATAAAATTGTCGGACTAAATCTTCATGGTAAAAATCCTCTGTTGAGTACCACAAACCACTCCAATCTCTCCTAACCATTTCGTCACCGTAAAATGGCGCGAAGTGGTCGGCAGTAAACGCGTGCTCCGGCAAAATACGACGTCTTTGAGCCATTTTAAGATTTGGAACGATGTGGGGGTTTAACTTGAATGTGGGATGGAGTTTGAGACTCCTTCACTAACAAAACAGTGGTGGTGGCACGTGGGTGGGCGCGAAAGTTCACAATTCTTGAATTTTCAGTGGTTTTTGGTGGTTTAAATTGGTGGGGATGGTGGTGGGTGTAGTTTGGAGAAGATTTGGGGTGGATTTATCTAATTGGCGTGGGTGTAATTAGGTTTATTTTATTTTTTTTTTATTTTAGGTTAGGTTTTGAAGCTTTGTTGTTTGTTAATGGTGGTTTGGAGAATAAAACGCGACTGTTGTTTGAAGAAGGAGACGCACGTGCGTGCGAGATTGGGCCCAAGCCCAATTCGATTTTTCAAAATTTGTCGGTTTTTTTACACAACTTCAAACTAAAATTGCCGCTTCGTTACCAGTCCGATTTTTGCTAATGAAGTATGGAAATGATTAGGAGAGAATTTCCAATCCAATGAACCATAAAACACTCTATTCCGACTGTGGATGACATATAAGAAGATGAAAAATGCTTTGTAGTGCGTGTATGACGTAAGTTATGCGAACGAATGAACTCTAATTTCCTAGATAATGTTAACCCGAATCAGAATACAATTAAATGGCATAAACAACACAATTGGGAAGTTGAAAAATCCAGTACATAAATGAACACCCCACCCCGAAACAAATTTTTAGGAACGAAGTTTAGAAAATTTGTTTTAAAAGCGGGTCTTTTAAAGTCAGATTCCCGAGACTTCCTAAATTACTATTTTTATGATTTTAACAATTTTTATTTTTATGAATAATATTTAATATAAGAAAAATAATAAAGCAATAAATGCATAATTCATACCATAGAAGAACATGACTCAAAATCCGAGAAAACATGCAAGAGTGAAAAACGTGAATTATGTTAAACGTGGACTTAGGATCCGGTACTTACAGCCACATACTCCATAAGGAGGGCCCGGTTACCTAAGTGGTGCACTTACCAATATATGGAAATGAAAGGAAGTACACAAATGAAAAACGTCAGTCCTCATAGATAGGGTCCTGTAAAAGGACTTCCTCTACATCAGGGGAAAATAGCTCATGAAAATGTTTCAATCGTTGGCCATTGACTTGAAAGGTACTATTGTCCTTGGGATTTACCAAGGTGATTGCCCCATGAGGGGTGACTTTAGTAACCAGAAAAGGACCAGACCAACGGGTTTTTAATCTCCCTGGAAAAATATGTAGACGGGAGTTGTAAAGCAAGACTTTTTGACCTACCACAAACTCTTTGCGCAAGATTTGCTTATCATGAACACGTTTCATGTTAGCTTTATAATCCTTCACGAAATCATAAGAATCACTACGGATTTCTTCAAGCTCATTCAATTGCAACTTGCGCTTGGCACC
This sequence comes from Coptis chinensis, assembly GCF_015680905.1. Classification (NCBI taxonomy): domain Eukaryota; kingdom Viridiplantae; phylum Streptophyta; class Magnoliopsida; order Ranunculales; family Ranunculaceae; genus Coptis; species Coptis chinensis. Next base: position 56,194,800 of record NC_141458.1, on the reverse strand, counting down.
CACCTCATCGACATTAAAGTTAAGGCTTTATATAGCCCACATAGCATAGTGCTCCAATTTAACGGGCAAATGACAAGGTTTTCCAAATACAAGTCTAAAGGGAGACATACCTATAGGAGTTTTGAAAGCCATCCTATATGCCCATAAGGCATCAGATAGACGCTTTGACTAGTCTTTCCTATCAGGATTTATAGTTGTTTATAATATCTTTTTGATTTCCCTATTAGAAACTTCTACTTGTCCGCTAGTTTGTGGATGATATGGAGTTGCTACTTTTTGTGTAACTCCATACTTTCTCACTAGAGATGCAACAACTTTGTTGCAAAAATGTATTCCACCATCACTAATGATGGCTTTGGGAATGCCAAATTGACAGAAAATATATTCTTTAACAAAAAACACAACTGTCTTATGGTTATTGCTACGGCAAGCCATGGCCTCTATCCATTTAGACATGTAGTCCATGGCGACTAGAATATAAATGAAACCGTGGAAAACTGGAAAGGGACCCATGAAATCAATGCCCCATACGTCAAAAATTTCTACCACCAATATTGGATTCAATGGCATCATATTATGCTTCATGATTCCCCCAAGTTGTTGGCAACGAATGCACATCTTGCAATGTACTTGGGTATCTTTAAAGAGAGTGGGCCAACAACGAAAGATCTTATCCGCACAATACTTGAAAAGGTAGGGCTCATCCCAGTAGTATAACTTAACTTTGGCCAAGAACTTCTTACGTTCATGTCTTGACCAATCATAAGGAATAACATCAGATGCTAAATAATTCACAATGTCAGCATACCAGGGTGCAGAAAATATAGCATACAGATGCTCATCCGGAAAAAGAGTCCGGTATGGAGTCAGAATCACTATCATCATCGTTTGTAAGTCTAGATAAGTGGTCGGCAACTACGTTTTCGACCCCTCGTTTGTCCTTTATTTCTAATGTGAATTCTTGTAGGAGAAGAATCCATCAGATCAATCTCTGCTTAGCATCCTTCTTAGTGAGAAGGTACCTAAGGGCTGCATGGTACATGTAAACTAGAGTCTTAGAACCAACCAAAGAAGGACGAAAATTATCTAAAGCATAAACGACAACTAAGAATTCTTTTTCAGTAGTTGTATAATTCCTTTGAGCATCGTTTAGAGTTTTACTAGCATAATAAATAACAATGGATTTATTATCTAGTTTATGTCCCAAGACAGCACCAACTGCATAATCACTAGCATCACACATGAGTTCAAAAGGTTTAGACCAATCGGGAGGCTATATAATGGGTACGGAAGTTAAGGCGGCTTTCAAAATTTTAAAAGCCTGTTTACAGTTAAAATTAAAATCAAATATGGCCTCCTTTAAAAGTAGATTAGTTAAGGGTCTAGCTATTTTTGAAAAATCTTTGATAAAACGCCTATAAAAACCTGCATGGCCTAGAAAGGCTCTAATATCACGGATAGTCCGTGGTATAGGTAAAGTCGCTATCTTATGTAGTTTGGCCTTATCTACTTCGATGCCATCACTAGATACGATGTGACCTAGTACTATGCCTTTTTTCACCATGAAGTGACATTTTTCCCAATTTAAAACGAGACTCTTCTTTTCACATCGTGTTAAAACTTTAGACAGGTTAGACAGGCATTAAGTGAAAGAGTCTCCATAGATAGAAAAATCATCCTTGAACACTTCCATGAAATGCTCTACCATGTCACTAAATATATGAAGCATACACCGCTGGAAGGTACCAGGAGCATTACAAAGGTCAAAAGGCATTCGTTTATAGGCGTATGTTCTAAAAGGACATGTGAAGGTAGTATTTTCTTGGTCATCAATATCAATAATAATTTGGAAATAGCCAGAGTAGCCATCCAAAAAACAGTAAAAAGCATGACCAGCTAGACGTTCAAGCATCTGATCTATAAAGGGTAAAGAAAAATGATCCTTTTGTGTCATAGCATTTAACCGTCTGTAATCAATATAGATCCTCCATTTCATAGGGCCATGTGTGGCAACATATTCACCCTTGGCGTTACGTACCATGGTAATCCCTGATTTCTTTAGAACTACATGAATGGGACTTACCCATTCACTATCAGAGATTGGGTATATGATACCCGCATCGAGTAACCGTAAGACCTCTTCCCTGACCACTTCTTTCATGGAAGGGTTTAAACAACGCTGAGGTTCGCGGGAAGTCTTTGCGTTATCCTCTAAATGGATATGATGAGTGCATACATTAGGGTCAATTCCTTTAATGTTGGCTATGGACCAACCAATCGCAGAACGATGTTCCCTAATCACCCTGATCAATCGTCTTTCTTCCTTCTTAGATAATAGAGAATATATAATTACTCGATGACTACCATATGGATCAAGTTGAATATACTTTAACTCAGGAGGAAGAGGCTTAAGCACCGGGGTGGGAGGAATATCGATAAATGCTTCTGGAGGGTCCTCATCTTGAGTAATGAATACTTGCTTAGGCAGCAGGTCTTCAAACTCTATATATGGAGCAACCGAAGGGTCTACGATTTGTGTAGACTCGAAGATGGTGTTGACTTCCTCTATGTAGGAGTCATCGACAAAATCTGAACTTCCAAAAGAAAGAAATTTATGCATATGGTTTTCTAGAAATGTGTTATTAAAGTAATCTTGAGCTAAGCTCTCGATCATGTTAACCTCTCCATCTATAGACGAATCTGGTAACTGTTTCATCATTTTAAAAACATTTACTTCAATAGAAAGATGGCCAAAAGACAAGGACATCGACCCATCGCGGCAGTTTATAAGCGCATTGGCAGTCGCCAAGAAGGGACTCCCCAAAATGATCGGAATAGAGTCATTAGCGACTTCTGTATCGAGGATAACAAAATCAGCAGGATAATAGAAATCCTGGACTTTAACAAGCACATTTTCTACCACACCCTTAGGGTACTTAATTGATCGATCCGCTAATTGCAACATCATTTTAGTAGGTTGCATCTCTTGTAGACCTATTTGTTTGTATAGATAATACGGGAGTAAGTTAACACTCGCCCCCAGGTCTAGTAAAGCGGTTATCGTGTGGGAATCTCCTAAGGTGTATTGTACAGTAAGACGACCAGGGTCATTGTACTTAACGATTCCATTGTGTTCCGTTAAAGTTGGAAATTGTTCAGTTAAAAAGGCGTCTTTAGGAATATTTGTCTTACGCCTTTTAGTGCATAACTCTTTGAGAAACTTAGCATGGTGAAGTAATTTTTTAATAGCGTCCAGAAAAGGTAAGTTTATCGTTAGATTTTTAAAAACTTCCCTAATTTCGTCGAAGTTTGTATCCCTGTTTAACATAGCTAATTTCTGGGGAAACGGTGGTTTCTCTCTATATTTAGTGTATGGATCAACTGGATGTCTAACCTTTGCTTTTCTGTTTCTTAGGTTGTGGTTTAACTGATACCTCTACAGGGGTAGGCTCTTCAGTTTCTATTACGGTATCTAGTACAATCTCGGTGTAGGGACAACTGGTGGGGTAACTATAGGCATAGTTACTTTGTTATCAACCAATCTCCCAGAACGGATAGTGGAGATGGCATTTAGCTCACCTACATTTTCATTTTCTGTACTAGTATTACCATTTACCTCAAAGGCTGTGTTTGTTGTTTTAGGATTAGCTATCGCTTGTCCTGGAAACACACCTTTGGGTTGCACTTTCTTTTGAGCTAACTGCTGTAAGAAAAGTTGGATGGCTTGTAAAATCTGTTGTTGAGATTGCATAAAGGTATCAAAACGATCTGGTTGTGGAAAAGTGTTAGCTATAGGTTGTGTGAAAGGAACTATGTCACGTTGATTATTAATGGGTTGGTTTTGATAGTTATTATTTACCAGAACGATACCTCTATTAGCATTATAATTATTATTGTTATAATTATTATAATTATCCTGACCTTGTGCTTGACCTTGTCGTGGTTGCGCTTGGTTGTTATAATTATTATAATTACCCTGACCTTGTCCTTGTTGTGGTGGAGCTTGGTTATAATTGTTTGCTTGCCTAACATTTTGATTATTAAACCCTGGAGGTGTTACTTGTTGATTATTTCTCCAACTGAAGTTGGGATGTTGTCTCCAAGGGGCGTTAGGAATAGGAAAACTATTAATGGAACAAACATTATCTTGTTGTGACTATTGTTGTTCATAGGCGAGAGGACAATAGGAGTCGGGATGCTCTGGACAAAAACAGAAATTACATGGATTGGAGTTGACATTCATGACGGGGATAGGCGTTTGTTGAACAGAAATAGCCTCTACCTTTGTAGTTAGAGATTCGATTAAATTTTTAAGTTCCGGATCGGGTTTCATCTTAAACATACCGGCGGCTTTAACTGTTGTAGAAGAACTAGCGGAATAGGAGAAATCCCACTCACTACCCCCAGTTATTATTACGCTTAGTTTGATCTTCTAAAAATTTATAAGCCTCTGAGGCTCCCTTACTTAGGAAACTACCTCTATTCATTAAGTCAAGCACCTCCTTGTGGTGGCACGAACTAGCGTGTCTTTCGCAAGGTTATGGTGTGGACACTCTATAAGTAGATCGGTGAAACAATTCCAAGCCTCTGAAAATGATTCATGAGGATTCTGTCGAAAGAAATGAATCTTGGAAAGCATTTCATCGGTCTTCAGTGGTGGGTAAAAATGTTCCATAAATAGTTGAACAAGTTTAGCCTACGAGTCCACTGAATTTGGCGCTTGGGCAGTTAACCAAGACGCCGCCTTATCGGCTAAAGTGAAAGGAAATACCCTTAGTTTAATTTGTTCAGCACCAACCGTAGGATGGTGGAATGTAGTAAGGACTTGGTCAATCCTACTCATGTTGGTCTAACCCATGAAAAACGGGTAACAAATTAAATATATTTGGGGGGATTCGGAAATCCCCCACTGGGTCTGATAGAACGATGCAAGATTTAGGGCTATCGTTCAAGGCTTTGTAAAAGTCAGAGAGAGGAGACTCTCTTTCTTTAGCCATTACTTCAGGTGCTGTGTGTGGTATATTAGTTAGAGGTGTAGTCGATGATATACTAGAAAGGCGTGTTTGTTGACGTTGCCGATTGATTACGTTAGGCATTTTTCTTCGGCCTGATCTTAATCTTATGCAAGGCTAAGCCAATCTTAACGAACACAACAACACTCCAAACAATCCTAATATGCTAGTATGAATATCTAACAGGAGATGCGAGGTGTGAAAGAAAAGAGTACTTGAATGCCTCCTTGCTTCGCTTATAAATAGCATCTTGTTTACGCGTACTCAGTGTGTATAACAAGTTAGAACACTGAAAACCTTGAAGAAATGGAAGTTTGAAACAAACCTATGGAAATCGGGCAGATTCAGCAGAGGGCACAGGTAGCGCTCATAATAGGCCTAAGTAGGGCGCAGGTGGCGTTCAGGTACGAGCTGGAGTTCCAGGCTCTTGGGCGCAGGGCGCGCTCCAATTTAGCCTTGGTGGGTGATATCCGTAAAAATAGTAGAATCCTAAATATTAATGTTAACAACACTAATACGTAATCCTACCGTTCTTACGTTTAAATCAATTCTTCTTACTCTCCAAACATAATCATGCAATATAATGAGTAAGGATTCGTTCCACTCTTAACTGTCTAGACTTAAATTGAATTCAACTAATCAAACCAAAAGGAACAATAGTGAGAGTAATGATTTGATGCCAAATTTCTATACTACCATTCCCAACACAAGAACAATAATAAGAACATGTCATTATGGAATAAGTAATTAACTTTATAAATCTAATAGAACAATAAGAACAAGATATGATTGAATGAATAACAACTATTTTATTTATCTAATGAATGATATTCAATGATTTAAATAACTAATCTAAAACAAAGAATGAAACTAATTAATGGAATGAAAACTAAATAATTAACTAATCTAGATCTATCTTTTTCTAACCCTAAACTCCATTAACATTAGCTTCCTAACCTAACTGCCATTAACAAAGAGTCAAACTTTTGTTTTTATACTTTCAAATCCAAAAATCGTGCATGGGCTTGGAGCCATGTTTTGGGCCGGAAAATTGGGCCCAAAACCCAATTGTTTCAGTCCGAAAAGGGCTCTTCAGCTGGATTTGGCTTCAACAGACGTTTTGTCCACTTCTGCTCCTTTGATTGGGTCAAGGCTTAGACCATTGGAAAGATCTTTCCGAGCCGGTTGTTTTGACATAAGGTAGGCCCAATTCGAGGTCTAAGTCCAAAGATACGGCCTTCGGAAGTTCTGCTGACTTTGTGTGTTGTTTCTGCCCGCAGCGTCGACTTTTCAGCTTTTGACCGGGCTTTACAAAGGATTTGTCTTCTTAAATCTTGGCCTTTAATCACGGAACTCCTTAGCAAGCGACCTTTGCTCCTTTATCTCACTAAAGTGGCACATTTCTGTACATAATGGACTTTGAAGCCTGGAATGCATAAAAACACGTAATCAGTATTAACTCTTAATTATTACTCACATAATTGGTCTAAAAGTATGATGGTTAAGGGGTTAAAACTATAGTTTTGGGCTCTTATCAGTGGGGCGCAGGTAGTGCTCAGCCAAATAGTGGAATTCCAGGCACTTGGGCGCGGGTTGCGCTCCGTGTAATTTTTCGAGGAAAATTTTTAGTGCTGAAACGGACAACCATAGTGAGAATCAAACAAGGGTGGGTGGGTTATGGGACTTTTGAAAATTAACAATTCTAAAGAAAACAATGCTAAAGACAACTAAGATGGCAGCGACGCCATTTGATATACGTAAAAATATAGTTTTACTACAGAATAAAGCGATGAAACTCTAAATGAAAGTAAAACTATAAACTGGGACTTATACTAGATTTATCAAAGATATTTGTTTTCTACTGTCGAATCTATTGAAGTTGAGTTGGAATAGAAAATTCGTTCCACTCCTAGTTCTTTAGCATTCAAGTTTCCTACGACTATCAATCCTACCAAAGTCAATGAGAGAATTACGAATTATACTACGATGCAAATTTAACTAACAAGATATGAATAACTCAACTACGAAATGCTACAGAATACTAAGGTTTGAATCTAGAATAAGAATTAGGGGGGAATTGAATCCACCTCGAATCCAACTTAAGAGACTAGCATAGATGGTTGTAATCCAATCCTTACGTTCTCACGGTAAGAATTGGTCGTTCTAATCCCTAATTATACATAACATTTCTACCAATTCATAACTAGCATGTGAGGAAGTCCACCCATTCTTATGGCGAATCAACTTCCTTCTAGAGTGGAATAGACTCTTACGACGTTTCTACGCTACACAATCAAGTTTTCACCAAGGCTTCATCAAACCCCTCTATTGGAGGTTTAGCCTCGATTCATCACACTATCATTTCCAATTGAAATTGAATAAGACATAATATAAAAATTCTACCTTTATTGAATTTAACTAAAAAATAATTGAAATCTAAATTAACAACTAAGAATTGAATAACAACTAATAACTGAATTTAGATCTAAGTAATTCAATAAATAACAAAATCGAATTTAATAAGAAATAACTATTTTATTTCTCTAATCAATGATAAACAATGATTCAAATACTTAATCTAAAGCAAGGAATGAAAACTAATTAATAAACTAATTAAAATCTCAAAAGTAGATTTAGAACTAAGGTTTAATGGCTACTCTAATGGCTACCTTCTAACCTAACTAATTCCTCCTTAAGAGCTAAGTCTTATGTGTGGAAATGGAGGAGACCAGATCCACATTTTTGTGCATGGGTTGAGGGTCCATGTTTTGGGCCGGAAAATCGAGCCCAAAGCCCAATTTTTTCAGTCCACAGGGCCTTTTTCAACTAGCTTTCGACTTTAATAGGATTTTAGTCCACTTTTGCTTTTCTGATTGGATTGAGATTTAGACCATTGGAAATCTCTTTCCGAGCCGGTCGTTTTGACATAAGGTACGGCCAATTCCAAGGCTTGAGTCCAAAGTTACAATCTTCGGAAGTTCTGCTGACTTTTGTGTGCTTTTTCTGCCCGTCTTGGCCTTTAATCCCAGAACTTCTTAGCAACCAACCCTTTGCTCCTTTATATCGCCAAAGTGGCACATTTCTACACATAATCGAGTTCCATGCCTAAAATACATAAAAGGCACTTAATTAGCATTAACTCTTATTTATTACTCGCATAATTGGTCTAAAAGTATTATTATTAAGGGGTTAAAACTACAGTTTTGGGTTCTTATCAATCAATTTTCTTCAGTTCTTTAAAATAAATTGGTAGCATCTGGTATGATTGACTGAAGTTGCCCCTTATCTACATCGAAACAAAATATACCAGCTGAGGTTACATATGCCTAACAGTTACTTATTTAGTCGCTAACAGTTACAAGTCATTTAGCTTTCCTAACGCCATGACAGATACAAGTTAATTGAAAAGATGATAAATGTTCTTCATAGCATACTCTAAAGAATAATTTGGTGTACAAATAGATGTTCTTCATAGTATACCCTAAAAAAATAATTGTACCAAGACTTTACATATTGCTACTAGTTCGCCTCATAGTTGCTGACAGTTACAATAGTACTTTGACCTTTTCTAACGCAATTTCTCTGGCCCTCCATGCAACTTTATATGTCACATCAGTTAGTTGTGCCTGATTCACTTCCAACTGCAGGTTCTTTGCAGTCAATTCTTCATTGTCCTTAAGCTTGGACATAACAATTTCCCACTTTGCGTCTGCTTGTGAATTTTTTGAAATAGCCTTATCTTGTGCACAAGTTTGTGAATCTCTAAAAGTTATAACCACCCACATATCAGACCCAGTTGTAGGTTTTGCATACAAATGAAATGGATAGTTAGTTTCCTTACACTTCATTACCAACTTTTTGGAGATAGTATTGCAACGACGTAAATCAAACATGTGTGCAATTGCATAAGATTTCATGTCTTTCACAAGATCATCTCGAGTGGCGTAGTGCTGACCTAATTTAGGGGGTACAAACTTTAACCCTTCATTACAATGATTTACAACCTCAATTTGGTTCATAGGGGTTTTTGGACTATGAGAACCACACAAAGGATCATATCCTTGACGTAGGTCTTCGGAATTCATATCTTTAGCACCAAAAACCCTAGCATCAACCATTCCCTCCAATTTGAAATCAATCTCACCTTCCCCATCGCCATCATTCACAACTGTCATAGGTGTGTCCCCCATAAATACTCTTGACTTCAGTTCGGAGTCGACCATATATCACCATCATCACGATCGTATTCTTCAACTTGATCATCATCTTCATTGTCATTATCATCATCTTCTACTACCACAACTTCACCTGCAATAACATCTTCATATTCATTTTGAAATTCAACATCCTCATTACTTCGAGAACTATTGATTATGTTTTCTTGAGGAATGTCAGCTGTATCAACTAAATCATTTAGTATTTGAACTTCATCTTCATATTCATTTTGAAATAGAACCTCCTCATTACTTCGAGAACTGCCGATTATGTTTTCTTGAGGAATGTCAACTGTATCAACTAAATCATTTAGTATTTGAACTTCATCTTCATTTTGAAATTCAACCTCCTCACTTCTAGGACTGGCAATTATGTATTCTTTAGGAATGTCAGTTGTATCTTCATATGGATTTTGCGAAGCAAACTCTTCATAGTCTGGTTGATCAGCATCTTCAACACTAGTGGGATCATCCTCTGAATTACAATAGGTTAACCATTAGTGCTCGGACTATCAGCAACTCAAACTATAATTATCCCATATAATGTTTATACTGCTCACCTTCAATGACAATTGCAAGAGGTATCCTTCCGTCTTTTGATTTGCAACTACCAACTACACTTGAGCTTCCCTTTGGGAACAAATCTAAAATGGTTACTAAATGTGAGTAAGTTAACAAGGATATATCAGTAACTAACATATTTACAGGTGTACTATAAGTTAGTCATTCCTTACCTACCATGACCTTTTCAAACGTCTCCAAGCTATATGGGACATTTTCAACGACGTTTTTATTTTCCACATCTTGCAACTGACGAGTCGCAGCTAAAGGTTGTTCTAGCGGATTGTCTGGGAAACACATCATTTATAACCGTCAGCAACTGAGAATAACTAAAATAAAATTAGTGATTTACCTATTGGTTCGTCCACAAGTTTCAATTGATTGAAAGAATATTTCTGTCGAGCTAGCACTTTTTCTTTCAAAAAAGATTGTTTTCTTGGAGAATCAGTTATTGGAATTTCTTCATTTAGAAATAAAATGGGTGGTCCACTATGGAATGGAATGGAAAGGAAATAATTTTAAATGGTATGTGTTTGGTAAACTGGGGAAAGGAAAGTAAAAATTAGGGAAAGGAATAATCATGTTTGTTTGCAAAAGCTATGGAAAGGAATAATTGTATTGTTGGGTGGGGTGTATTAGTAGTAAGTCCCTATCTATCTATTTCCTTTCCTTTCCTTTCCACAAAATTTTCAGGGGTTAGCTAAGGACACAAAACCTTTTCCATTTGTTTCCATATGGAAAAGCCCATTTCCTTTCTATGGGTAAACAAACGCCTTGAAAACTATGGAAAAGGTGGACCACTCTTATTTTCCTTTCCTTTCCATAGTGTTTCCATCATAACAAACACACCCTTAGTTTCTTCTTCATATAATGTTCTCCACCACTTGATCCAGGACATGCACTCTTTGGCAGAGAAGGTTTAAACAGCTCACTACAAACTTGTTTTTTCTTCATACTAGGAACTCTATAACTTGATCCAGGACTTGCACTTCTAACCATTTCTTTTTTAAGTAGCTCACTACCAATCGGTTTATTCTGCACTCTAGGTTGTCCACCACCTTTTCCAGGAGTAACACTATCTACTTTAAACAGCTCAGTACGAACTTTTTTGTTCTTCACAGTAGGTTGTCCAGGACTTGATTTTCTAACTTGTCCTGCTCCCATACCACATGGTGTGATGACGATTGCTTCATTGATAACCCAAACTTTCATTGCTTTTGTTGGAGTCTTATTCTGCTTCTTAATCATGTTCAAGTAGTCGGTTTCTTCATCGATTCTACAAGGTGACTTGTTAATCAAATACCTAACAGAAAACCCCAATCTCATGTGCGATGACACAACTTCAACAAGACACATGAATCCTTCAAAGGGAATATCCACATCAAACACTCTCAATTTCACCTCACCCCCTAGATACTTCATCACACCATGCTTGTTAGATTTCATCTTGCCATCATAATAAATAAGCATATCGAATGAACCTGCAAAAATACAAAAATAGCACAATAAAAAGTAGGAGCTTTTAATAAAACAACAATAAAGTTCTTTCATTGTTCTATATTTATGACATTGTTTAAATACCATAACTATGACAACAAAATCAACATGGAAATGGTAAACAACCATGAAAACCTTATAAAAAAATACTCACATTTCTAGATAAAACCACAAAGAAGTAAACCGAAACATAAACCTACGTGGAAATAAGGGTAGAAACAAACCAACACTAAAGACAACTAAACAAACATCAAAACTGACCATTATCAAGGTTTGAGTTGTTTTAATCAATCAAAATCCTTAGAAAAATCTAAAAAGAGAAGACAGAGTAGAGGAACAAAAAAGAAGAACCCAGAGAAAAAAGTGTAGCTTTAGAGCTTTGTAAAAACTTTTTGAGGTTGACACAAAAAATGAGGTAAATATTGTCTCATCTTTGAATTACAAAAACAACAAAAAATTGCTGATAGTAAATCTATAAGTTGCTGGTTCCTGATTCCCACAATAGCTAAAGTCTGTTTTCATTTTTGTTGGGTTGAAATCCAATGGTCATTAATTGCTAGTACGTATCGCTAAGAGAATCTAACAGATAAATATTACTGTGCATGTCACATCAGAAGTACAAGAGGAGAGAGAGTGTGTTGTAGAGGAGAGAGAGTGTGGCAAGAGGAAAGAAAGTGTTGTAAGGAAGAGCAAAAAGGTCAAAAACCCGTTGAATTGGTCAAAATTGAAAGGGCGTGGCCGGTTGGAAAACAATGTGTATTTATCATGGCCGATTCAAGCAATTATCCCAAATCAAGGCAACTCAAATGTCGCAAGTGCGCTTAAAAAAAAGACAGAAAAAGATTTACTAGCTATTATAAGAAAAGACAAAGATATTTAGACGCCATGGAAAATGATGTATCAATATCCTTGCACATGCCCATTGATCTTGATTGTTCATGGACCTAATGGATATTATCAGTACAAAGAATTCTATAATGTAATATTCTCCTTGGACGGTTGATAGCGTTACAATCAGTTGAACAATTCGAGTTGGATGGCCACGATTATTTCGAGTTTGTGTATATGTTGCGAATAAATTTTTATAGAATAACGTTAGAAATACTTCTTTTCGTATAGTCCATTCAATCACCTAAAGCTCCTTTTGAATTGCAATGAAATTCCGCTGTTGTTTGAAAATATGCAGTAATAAGGTTAGAAAAACAAGCTAGAGTTTGATGTATAGTATAAAATTAGCATGTGCTTTGCAGCTTGCAAAAATCAGTGCATTACACTGTTACACATTGCAGAAGTCCTTGGAAATTAGAAGTTGTCCATATTTTTCTTGCAAATATTGTCAGTTTACTACGCTGCTATATATGGACGATGTGATTGTCAAATTGCCAATTACCTTACAAGTTCAAATTTGTAGAGAGCGTGAATTCGATGAAAATCAAATGGAGCATTGGTGATATAATTCATAGGCCGGTTAGACACGTCTAGAAATAGGGTGGTATAATTCTCAACGGCCCCTAACAAAACACACCAGATCCTATCCATCACTACTGCACTTCCAAAAAGACAAAAATTGATAATGCAACCTTATAGCCACCACTCTATTGTTGTAAATCAATAGCAAACAACCCATATATAGATGCTAGACCATCTATGGGTCCTTTAATACCCTGCTATATGATTCTAGTGCATGCGGCTGCATTTGCCTCATCAAATTAATTAACCAATTGGTTTTGAGTTGGACTTTAAATTTTAATATCATTGAGATCCGCTAAGACCCAAGAATGCTATGGCAAATGAATGAGCCATCGGGCCTCGAGGGAGATATGTACGTCTAACCAGTAAAAATATTGATTGCTCACCACATTCTATTATTGGGAGAACCCAAATAAGGGATTCAATGCTCCTCCACCAGGAATTATCAAACCAAACATAGACAGTCAGATGGATTGAGTAGAGGAAATCCTAAACTTGGAGGGTGGGGAGTTATATACAGAGATAACAATGGTGTGGTTCATGGCACTCTAATAGGAGGACTAGGGGTCTGTACGAGCTACGTTGCAGAATGTTAGGTAATCATAGAATGTATAACTAAAGCAATTGAGCTTGGTTGGATGAGGCTTTGGATCCAAACATATTATACTTTAGCAGCCGCAACTTTTAACACAAACAAAGTGCATACATTGCAAGTCGGCTGGGGAACATGCACGACGCAAAATGGAGTGGCTACTCATTTCATCCACATGGAGAGAAATGAACTTCTCAGCTGACCATGATCTTAGAAAGAAAAGAGAGAATCCAAACTGGTGCAAGATAGTATGGGGAAAACTAGTGTTGCCCAAACATTCTTTAAATGGATGGCAATTGTTCTCGGGCAACTTACCCACCCAAGATAGACTCATGCACAAGAAAGTCATAAACACTTCTCAATGTTGTTTTTTCAATTGTGAGAGAGAAAACTCTAAACACTTGTTTTTTTACTGTCATTACTCCACTAATGTTTGGTCAAGAGTGAAATAGGCTCTAGGATTGGGAAACATAGTGAAAAGCTCAAATGAAGAATGGTGCAGCATTATCAACTATTGCAGGAAAAAAATCTCACTGCTGAAGTCTATAAAGCTTATGTATATGCTACCATTGGCTATCTTTAGTTAGAAAGAAATGGAAGGAGGTTTTAGAACCAAAATACTACTTGGCAGCACCTGGCAAGTAACATTTTAAAGGACATGAAGCTTTACATTAACATCAAGATAGACTCTGTGATTGACACTACAAAAATCAAGGCCTTACTCTTAAGACTTGATATACAGGTGAAGTACTCGATTAGAAATCCTACTCTCTGCAAATGGAAGTTGCCACCCACAAGGTATTTCAAGGTAAGCTCAACACAGACAATTCAGTAGTTGACCAGAGAGTTGGATTTGGTGGCATTACTATTGATCATGAAGGAAATGTGATTTTCACATATTCAGGAGGTGGAGTCAGGAGGTCAGTTCTATTCCAAGAACTGAAAGCAATAGAAGTAGGTCTCTCTTTATGTCTGGAGACTAAACTTACTCTAATTCAAGTTTGGTCAGACTAACAAAGGGCAATTCAAATTCTGAAAGGGAAAAAGACAGCGCCTTGGTGTTGTCTGAACATTGTAGGAGCTATAACTAAGCTAGTTGCTCTCTTACTTGATATTAAATTTTGTCATGTATATAGAGAGGTAAATAGGAGTGCGAATTACTTAGCTAGTATGTCTTCTTCCAGTAATGATCAATATGTATGTAACTACCCACCTCTTGATGCTACACTAGATGAGCTTGTAGCTACTGATGTCGGAGGAAAGGTTTTCATCAGATTTTTATTCCGGTCCAAGGGTATGCGTAACCCTATTATTTGTTTAAAAAAAAACCCTTCTCAATTGACACACGTGCAAGGAAAGGTGTATCACTACCTAAGCTAAAGGAGCTAAGCAATGGTGGAATACGCGTGCATACTTTATTCCGAGGATTGAAGACCCTAACTCTATATATACTTCATATTCTCTTCTTAATTTATCTTGAGGCCGGGGATTTTCAGGGACGACCCTGAGACTTTGTGTGTGTGTGGGGGGGGATGTCGAGTTCCAAATGTGAGGCTCTAATTAAAATATTAATACTTGGAGAGGCTTGAAACTATGACTATCTATTTGAAAACAAGTGTTGGTACCAACTTAGCTCTCTTTGCTTTAATTTTCTTGTTCTTACTAGCTACGATAAAATGGGGCCTTTTTTGTTCGCACCAATTTTTTAGGGCCCCAGCCACTTGCCTAAATCTACTGTGCTCAGGGCCGCCCCTGGGGATTTGCACTATAATGCGCCAAATTGTAATGACTGGTCACCGATAACTATTCTTGGAACTCATTTTTTTACTTAATACAAAATTACAAATTACCTTTAGCGAAAAAAAATGAAGGATTCATTCTCTCGATCAATGCATCATATACTTCGACTAGCTAGCCAACATTTAAATCTATTGCTTATCAGCCACTCAAATGATCATGACAGAGTAGAACCATATAAGAAGTGTGTCCTTAGTAAAATAAGGTTAAACAATGTAGACACAACAGTAAAATAGGGATAAACTAGTCATTGTAAAGAGAACTAACACAATAATATTATTTTGTTCATTTTACTGTTAAATAGATAGACTCAAACCCCACCAATCTAACATCAATTTGGGAGTTTTATCCCTTTTAATTAAGTCTCCCACCTGCCTTGAAAAACAAAACCAAAACAAAAGAGCTTGAGTGTATCCCCCCTTTAGAGTCCTCTTTTTGAATGTTGAAAAAATCTGCGTCCACAAGTCCTATAAAAATGAAACAACTCTTCAAGCCCAAACAAAAACATAAAACAAATCTCAGAAATCTCGACTAAGTTGTGGTTGTGGTCCAACCTTGACGCACTCCTCTTGCTGTCTATAAGCCAATTCAAACCAAGTCATATGTAGTAGCCATATTCAAGGATGTATCAGATAGGGTCCAGACACACAATATGTATTGGGCCAAGACAGTGGACCCAAGACAACACTGTGGCCCATGAAGTAAACCTAAGAGAGGAATATAAAAAGGAAGAGAAGAGAAGAGGAAAAGGAGGGGAGGGAGGCAGAATGGGGTGAGGAATGAACTATGACGGCTTGATCCCGAAATGGATACGTAGGCAACCTAATGGGTGCAGCTGATCCAAAATAGAGCTGGAATACGAGCAAAGAGATAGGTCGCGGTAATTGGGTGCGACAAATGGGTACAGTCGATCCAAAATAGAGCTGGAATACGAGCAAAAAGATAGTTCGTGGTAATTGGGTGCGACAAATGGCACCGTTTGTGGGGAATTCGAACTTGTTTGAACCCAGGTTTGTTGGGAAAATGTAAGAGAGGTTTTCCACCACATTAGGGAAGTTGATATTGCGTTAAAGGTGTCTGAGGAGATGGATGAAAGAGAGGTTTCTTGGTCTTCTATTATTGCTTGTTTAGTATACCATGGTTTCAATGATGGCCTTAGGTTTGTTTCGAGAGATGCAACTTTTTACAAGTATAAGACTAGATGAGGTAACAATGGTCAGTGTGATTACAATGGTTTTGAACTTAGGTTCCGTTGAATTGGATAGATAGGTGCACTTTTTTATTTACATAAATGGGTTAGATGTTACTGTTGCACTTGGTACTTCTTTGATAAATACGTACTCGAGATGTGGATCAATTGAAATGGGTCGCTTGTTTATGGAATGCCGAAAAGAAATGTTATCACGTGGACAACATTAATTAATGGGCTTGTTGTTCATGGGCAGAGTAGATAATCTTTGAGATTATTTTATGAGATGGGGAAGTCAGGGTTGCAGCCAGATTATACTACTCTTACTGGGGTTTTAGTTGCATGTAGATCTGGTGGTGACTGGAGAAGATGGGGAAATGGGTCAGTTTGGACCCATTTCAGATCTTGGTAAAATGGGCTTAGTTGGATGTTGTTGTGCCTCTTTGCCATTTGGGCTGTATGAGTCTGTTCGAAAATGAAGTTTTGGGTGCTTGGGTTGTGGTCAATAAGACCTCCCTCTTTGTTTAGAAAATGTTGATGCTCTTATCAATTGTATCACACAATCTATCTCGAGGAGCAACATTTACATGTCGTACATTCCCCGGTAAATACGGTAAGAGCATGGGTGGACTGATGGCGTGTGGGCTAGCTGTGGTGTAGTGTGTGGACTACGGCATAGTGTGGGAATGGGTGGCATAGGGTGTGCATTGGTGGACTAGTAGTGTGCGGACTAGGGCTAGTGCGGTAAGGGGACGATCTAGGTGTACCACTTTGGATTTGTGTTGGGCACTCAAAAATGGTATTTCAATCACGTCGAGTATTGCCAAAGGGGCGGTGGATCTAACAAGGGATAACATAGTCTCCTTTGTGATATTAGTGATTTTAGTTTTTGTAAAGTATTAAATGTAACAACATCGACGGCGAGGAAGTTGGAGACAGAGGAACAATGAGATCAATAGATTGAGGCTGAGATCAACGACTTGGAGCGTATGAATACGGATGGTAAGATGATTACAAGAAACGTAGAGAGGCATACACCGTGGCAGGTAACTGGTTTCTTTTACCGTCATGTACATAATAGACGAACGAGTAGTGACTCGGCCGTCAGCCATAGTTACACTAGGGGCAAGCAAGCCTTGTCCCCATCCTTGGTAGAGATGTATGTGGGGACAGATTGGGATTGTCCCCAGACCTCATGGTATTCCGCAAACCTATTCGCTCTGGGTGGTCGTGGATGATAAATGTGGTTGTACACCTCAGGGTAAGATGGATGGTACACTATATGGAGCACATGATCGCCATTATATTTGTATGCAAATATTTATGCTGAATTAATGTTCTTCGTTAAAACTCACGTGCTATTTGTGCAAAACTCAAATATGAAAGTTTCAGGTTACAAAGTTGAGATTGAGTTGGTATTAAGAGATGGATCCATCTCACCTCATTTACTACCTTATTTGCATACACTAGTATTGTCATCAAAGAGTTTACTTTCTGCATTAAAGGTTTATTGCATGATATATATAATATTAAGTAAGACCGGGGTCGAGCCCCGTACTAGCTATACGGGGAACCTCAAAGTCTGTTTGTGTCTCTATGTAGTGGTGACTTACATTTCACATTAAGGGCATGATATCTTTGCACTGAGTTACATACATGTACACTGTTATCTCTCAATGCCTTGAGAATTTGTCCGCACATATTGACTAGAAGATGTTTGGTCTACTTTTATGTGGGAAGAGATAGAGACGAGTTGCCTCTAAGCCAAAGAATGGGGGATGAGCCCCTTCGTGGACCGTAGTGTCCGAATCAAGCTTTGGGCAAAATAAGCTGCCTTTAAGCCAGAGAACGGGGGGGGATGAGCCCTTCATGGACTGCAGTGTCCAAATCAAGTTTGGAGCAAAATGAGTTGCCTCCAAGCCCAGAAGAAGGGGAGGGCTTCGTGGACCACAGTGTCCAAATAAAGCTGGGGGAAAAATGAGCTACATCTAAGCCAGAGAACCGGGGGGGGGGGGGGGGGATGAGCCCTTCGTGGACCGCAGTGTCTGAATCAAGCTTGGGGCAAAATGAGTTGTGTTTAAGCTAGAGAACGGAGGGATGAGCCCTTCGTGGACCGCAGTGTTCGAATCAAGCTTGGGGAAAAATGAGTTGCCTCTAAGCCAGAGAGTAGGGGAGATGAAACCCTTCGCGAACATGACGTAGAGTTTCACAGAGCATCGAAGAGAATTTGGGATGAGGCCCTTTGCGGATGGGATATCGAGTTCCATGAGTAAGTGCAAAGGGGATGAGCCATTCGCGCAGACGATGAGGTCCGAATTCAACTTGGGGGAAAACTAAGCTGCCCCAAACATCTCCAAGGCAGCGGAGGGGATGAGCCCTTTCGTAGACGATGTGGCCCGAATTCAACTTAGGGGGAAACTAAGCTGCCCCCAGCATCTCCAAGGCAGCCGGGGGGATGAGCCCTTCGCGGATGATGAGGTCCGAATTCAACTTGAGGGCAAATTGAGCTGCCCCAAACATTTCCAAGACAGTGGGGGGATGAGCCACTTTGCGGACCCTTGTGTTTGAATCAAACATGGGGTAGGCTGAGTTGTTCCCGGATGAGCATTACAAAGGAGAGCGGAGGGGCGCGGTTATGTCGGGGAGCTATCCTAATGAGTGCGGGGGGGATGAGCCCTCTGCGCACGTTCGTGTCCGAATCAAACTTGGGGGCAGACTGAGTTGCTACTGGATATTCTACAGAGCTTGATCAAATTTCCAGTATCGTATTTCAGAAGACTACATTCTACGGAGGGGCTGAGACCCTTCGTGGACATGATGTTGAGTTTGAGGAGTGAGAGTGAAGGGGTGAGACCCTTCATAAAGAGGGTAATGAGTTCTATAAAGGAGAGTAGGGGCTGAGTACTTCACGGACATACGGTCCAGTAGCAGAGTACATGAATATGAAACGTCCTGAGGGAACAGTCACAGGATACTGTGGATATCTAGAGTTCAAAGGAGAGACAAGGAGGTTCAAGAACTTCTCGAGTCCGCCGTCTTCATCACCGAACCCGGGATCGAGGGGGCATTGTAGTAGCCATATTTAGGGATGTATCCCATAGGTATTGGACCAAGAGATAGGGTCCAGACCACAGTATGTATTGGGCCAAGAGAGTGGGCCCAAGACCACACTGTGACCCATGAAGTAAACCTATGAGAGGGATATAAAAAGGAAGAGAAGAGAAAAGGAAAATGAGGGGAGGGAGGTAGAATGGGGTGAGGAGTGAACTACGGCGGCTTGATCCCGAAATGGGTACGTAGCCAACCTAATGGGTACAGCCAATCCAAAATAAAGCTAGAATACGAGCAAAGAGATAGGTCACGGTAATTGGGTACAGTGCGACATCATATTACACTACATTAGTCCTCCCTCCTTTTGTAGTCATTTTGCTAGCAACCATTTTCTAAAAGTTTGATACACTTCTACTTCTAGAATAGAATTTTGTTGCAATTTCGAGTCCTGGAATCTCCTTATGTGGGTGTAGGTGATTTAGAGCGAGATATATAATAACATATATATAAGTGGTTACCAAGTTATATTCCTTTTTTGTAAAAAAATTGGAATGCTCGTTGTATCATCTTTGATAAGTACAAGTACTAGCAATGGAAGGGAAGGAGAGATGGAGAGCTTTTCACTTGACCTCGACGGGTTCTCTTTGCTTGATGATATTGATTTCGATGATATATTTATTGGCAACGGTGAAGGAGACGTATTGCCAGACTTGGAGATGGATTCGGACATCTTTGGTGAGTTTTCACTTAGTGCAAGAGAGGAGTCGAGTTTAATCGGCCCCTATTTGAACGAAAAGGTAGAGGACAATGAAAGAAGAGAAGAAGAAGATAGAGGGTCAGGTTCAGGTTCAGGTTCAAGTTCTGGATTGAATTCAAATCTAGGAGAAGAAATAGTAAGCAAGACACATGAATCAGTTAAGGTGAATTCATCTCCAAAAGAAGGTCATCATAAAGGTCAAAAATCATTGAAGTCACATGGGAAGTGAAAAATGAAGGTAAATTTTGATTAGATTTTAAATAATCTAGATAAGGTAGAATTTGTTAGCATGAGTATGTTTCTTGGTTCGTCATAAACAGTTAGTGTTGGGGAATAATGATTCCAATCGATCCCCACTACACAGATAACTTGTAATATGAACACACTACTACTTTAAACAAATTCTAACTATCAACTAAAACCTAGCTAGAATGCCCAACTCTCTAAACAACTATTAATAACAAATAATAATGCAAAGAAGTAAAACATACCACAACACAAAGATATACCGTGGTTCGGCCAATGGTGCCTACTTCCACAAGAGCTAATCCTTTTATAACATGAGAAGGAAGATTACAATCACTCCTCTCAAGTCTCTCCACCTTACTAGATCACTCCTCTCTCTTTACAGGCTTTTCTTTCTGCAAAGGTTTTCTCTCAATCTTGATTCCTCTCAAAATTGGGTTTCTCTATAAAACTTAGGTTTTCCAAAACCTTATTTCTATTTATATAGTAAACCGCAATCTCGCGGTTATTGTAGCAAAATAGAAACTGCGAAATTAGACATGGGCGTGGGCGTGGGCGTGCTCTTGGCAAGGCCAAATGCGAGCGCGCGCGCCCTCAACCAACCTGTTCCGTGAGATGCTAGACATGGGCACGGGCGCGCTCTTGGCAAGGCCAAATCTGAGTGCGCACGCCCTCAACAGTCTGTTTCGTGAGATGCTGAAAAAAACTATCTTCTTTTTCTCTCTCTCTCCAAGGCTCCCTTGGGCAAGTCCGAGCTTTCGCTAGCTCAAATTTCTTCATGCAAACACCACCGGATTCTCTCTTTCTTCCTCATGTGAGGGATAACTCCAACAGTTAGGTTGTAACTTATTAGTTTTTATTTTCGATAACCTTAACTAGTTAAGATATTATTAAGGAAGCTTGCTTTGAATTCTCTGACTTCAAATTCGATCTTTCTCATCCATCGAGTATTTATTGGAAGTCACATATTTCATGAAGTAGCTAGAGTGATAGAGAAGTCATGGGTAGATGTTCAGATAAAGTCTAGTTGAGTACCATAACCTCCTGAAATAAATACTAGAAAGTAGGAACCCTCTATCTCTTTCTCTCTCATGAACATTTTGTGGGATGAGCTAAGTGACCCTCTCTCAAAAGTTTATTTTTAATGGATTTTGTGTAGGTGGATTGGACTCCAGAACTGCATAGAAGATTTGTTCAAGCAGTGGAGCAGCTTGGCATGGATAAGGCAGTCCCCTCGAGGATTTTAGAGCTTATGGGCATAGATTGTCTAACTCGTCACAATATTGCTAGTCACCTCCAAGTACATCTCTTGCTTTTTTCAAACTTTTAGGTTTCTGTCATTTCTGCAATGTCTTGTTTCTTTCTCTCCACAGCCTCTTCTATATCTCTAATCCACATGGGTTATTGACACCACTTACTAATGGTGCTGCCTCAGAAAGCCAAAACATCTTTAAAAACAGGTGTTGTCTATGTTAAAATTAATGCACTTAGCATCTACAATTCTCCATATTGTTCTACATATAGTAAGAACATATGAGAAATATCTAGTACTTGTAAATACTAGAAATATCTACTTGACTGGAGTAAGAAATATCTAGTGGACAACTCTAGAAACAAGTAGATAAGACTCAAGCAAGAAGTTACTAGACTCTTGCTAAAGTCGGTGGTGTGAGCCTATAAATATCCATGACCACTCACTTTTGTAATCAAGCTAATTAGCTTCAAGTATTCAATAAAACTCTACTTTGTTAAAATTCTCCTCTCCACCCATTCTATTTCCGTACAATTTCTTACATACTACTTTTGTGAAACATCACTATCATCTTACCTACTCCTTCTCACTTAAGTACACCTCTCTCACATACTAACAGTCTGACAACTTACTTGAGGATAGGTAGTCTTTTGTGTGAATGGTGTGAGATTGAAAAGAGAAAACATGTCTTTACAAACTTTCTTGTTTGTTCTGGTGCGAGATAGAAGAGAGAAAACATTTTTTTTCCTTATATGTAGCCATGTAAAGTGTAATGGCAAGTTATGAATGCTTTTACAGGTGTTAAAAAACCAAAAAGCAACAAGATGCAGAAGGAAACTTTGGTTTTCTACCGGTGTTGGCAATAGTAATAGTATAAAATAAACCTTGCCTCCAGTTCACTAATATCTAGTAGTGCATGATGACTGACGTAGGAGCATCATGAACATCATCTGATACATATAGGTATTGTAGTAGTGTTATAGGTTCGGTAACATCTAACACACCTTCCATTTGAGACGCGTAGCAAGCAAACCCACTCTCAGGTCACCATTTCAATAGCCAAAGCATTGTAGTAGTGTTAAAGGTTTAGCAATAGCTATCACACACCTTCCACTTGAGACGCATAAGATACAACCAGCTCCAGCAGTAGTTAGGTTACCGACTGATGATGAACCGTCATTGAGTTTAAAATCCATGAAGAAAAGGAGGATATAATGTGATTTATATAAGAATTTGAATGGGATGAAAATGTGTTGTAAGAAGAGAGGGAGAACAATACACACATCGAGGAAGAAATGAGGATTGCATTCATTCTTTCAATTTTAGAAATAGTAAATGTCTGTTGCTACGCCAATGCCGACTTTGACGCCCATAAATCTCTTTCCATAAAACACTGCCATGCAGTACTCCTCACAATGGCGCCATTTCTTCTCTTCACATGAAATTCAGAATCACACATGTACTAAATTGTAACATCAATTCATATGATACAAAGCCAATTTCTTTTACCAATAAAACAGACACGTACTGATGAGGGATGTCTCCCTACTAGTTCATTTTTTTTTGCCCCGACAGTCAATCAATGATGTGGAGTATTGTTAAGGATTGTATGGGACTTCAAATACAATGTTAGTTGGTTCTTTCCTGTGTCAGTGTAGTATTACTCATATTAGTTTCTCTGAGAGTCTGATGCAATTTCAATCTTTCCAGATTTAGACACTAGGCAAAGTTGTAGGACCTCTTAGACATCTCCATAGCCTCTCTTTGATGCTGGTAGTACCTTCCTTAGGTTTAATTAATCAGTAACTCCACAGGTTTAGCCGTTTAGTCCATTTTTGATGAGTAATACTACACTACAGTCAACCAACACACTGAGATGGCTGGTGACGTGTTATGTCCATATAATCAAAAGTCAAACATACCTTTTTACTTTTCTATTCTGCCGATAAAAAACCCTTTACCTTCTCGCGCTCTCTCTCTCCCATCTCTTACCTTCATGTTCAGAACCACAACGGTTTTCAAAGGATGGGTATGAAGAACATATGCAAGTAAACCATCTGGCACCAACATTACTCTCAATATTACTTTTACCGTCTCTTATTAGAGACTCCCCAAGCCGCGTTATTAATGTGAACTCTATTGTAAGTTCCTTATATACCATTCTTCATTATTGATAAAATTGTGTTATAAAGCTATTTACTTCATAACTTTATCTGAAGAATTAATCTCCTATTGCACTGACGTATCCAATCAATTTTTTTTTTTCTTAATTTTTTCCCAGATGCATACTATTGGCTTTGTCAATGCTGAAGACATGAATGTTAATTCTGGCAAAAGGAAATTTTCTAGTTTGGAGTAGCAACTTGCACAGGTAATTTTTTCTAGTTTGGTTCGTGTGTGTTTTTCTCTGTTGGCTTTCACTTCCACTAGCCAAATTGTTCTATAAACAGTCTAGTCATAAAATATGGCACCGAGGTTTGCCCCACCGTTTGATGGATGAGACCTCAAATCTCTCTCAGAAAGATAACTAATTCTAGTCAAGAATAATCCTTGCGTCTGTAACTTTTAGTTCATTGGAGAAAAAAGTTTTGCATACATACTTCAAAAAGATAGAAACTAAAAGCAGTAAGGCACATGACCTGTTTGAAAAAATGTCTGAAAAAGTTTGGACATTTCAAACTATTGTCAAAGAAATATGAAACTTGATTGTGATCTCAGGTGTTCTGCACTAGCAGAAATATGCTCTTTTTGCTTGAGATGGTTCAAGTTTAACTTTATGTTTGACAATTTCTTTTCCTGTCAGATTGTTGTTTAGTCAATTGGTTTTCTACTATTGGACTTTTTATGATTGAAGGTTCTTTCTAATGATTCTGCTTAGCTTGGAGATATATTGATTTGGGTCATTGGGAAACTTTTTCTAGTTTGTCTACTGAATCAAGACAAGACTATGGCATATTCATGGTTTGTTTGTGTTTTTTTTTCAAGTTTTTTATACTACACGTTTATGCTGCATGAATGCAAATATTTTTTGGGTAATTGATCCTTGGGTATGTGTAGATGTTCTTTTTGTATACCTAAGTGGATTTTTAGCTTAAACGGTAAAGCACTTGAGAATCTGAGTGCATCTCTACGACATCTCAAGAGACGGTGGTTCAAATCCACCAAAATCCAATATACATTCTTGAATATAATGAAATGTTGTTCTACAAGCTTCTTATTTATAATGTTGAGGAATTACTCCCACTTGTATACACACCAACTGTTGGTGAGGCTTGCCGAAATATGGGAGCACCTTTAGGCATCCTTAGGGTCTTTATATCAGTTTGAAGGAGAGATATGTTGTATTCCAACTCAAATGTGGAATGTCTTCTTATCTCTTTACATTACTGTACACATGATAATATCTTCTACTATACTACTATATTTGTTGTTGAAAACAAAGGAAAAACAACTGGAATAGAAAGCTAGGGTTATGAGTTTGTTTGTGACTTTTTTTTCCTTGGCTTGTGAGTTTGTTGCATATGTATGACGTAATAGAGAAAGGGTTATTATATATAGGGGAAAAAGAGGATTTCTAATTCTTGTTGGGTTCTGATTACGCGGACGCGGTATTTATGAGATTTTCTAATTTTAGTTTTAATCTTAATTAAAGGAGGAGAGTTTCCAGTTTCATATGACTACTAATCCTTATTGGATACTGATGTTGGGCTGCTGGAAAATGGAAAGTTGAGCTTTATGTCCTAATTCTGAAAGTATATTCATCTTAAGTAATGGAATTGAGTCACCCCAATTAACAGTTGTTCACACTGAATCTGATTTTGAGATTAGACTTTTACAGAGATTCTCAAAGATGGATGTTTGCTCTGTTAAGTGACATTTCTTTTGAGAAAGCCACTAAACTTGGATTCCATAGGTTATTCAACTATATCCAAGGTGCAAATCTGAATAACTCCCAAGTGTCAATGACTATTCCTATCTTGACAAGCATTGTCGCAGACTCTGGACCTTTCCATTCATCCGGTTATTTTGTTCGAATCAATTGTTGTTGGCATTGATAGATCCAGTGATTCCATATCCAATCAACTAAGAATCCTGTGTCTTTGCAGTATGAAGGTCCCCTAAAGTACCCTAAAGAAAAGGTACTTGATCCTCAATGTAGTTTTAACTTTTAAGTTTCAAAATACCGAAGAGGCACAATATATATAATAGCCGATCCTATAATCAAATGTTTATTTCTTCTTCTATGCCTTAATCAAATTACATTCTTGCATATTGCATTTCTCTCAAGAATACATATCAAACTTAAAAATAAGCTGCTCGAAAAGGTAGTCCAAAGAACTATGCACTAATTTCAATAAATAAATGAACAAAACTCTTAATACATTTTTTTGAACCCTTTGTATATATATATGGAGGTTGTTGCTTGCAACCTAATTCAAGCAACTAGTGTTAAAGAAGAGGGTTCTGATTCAAAAGGCGGTTTCCAATTTCGGATGACTTTAGCAGTCGTTAATTGCTTTGTTCTTTCAACGTCATCAAGTTGTTCACCTTGAGATGACGTACACTTTACTCATTTCCAACAAACTCTTCTCCATCCTTTAGGAACATATATTCAACACATCCTCAATAGAATCTCACTTATCCTTGCTTTTCAGATGCCTTGCTCTTAAAATGCCTCTTGTAATAAGCTCTCGCTTTGATCATTTGGGGATTCCAGATCTTTATACTCAGATCAACTTTCTCGGTAAAAGTAATATTGAGAGTAATGTTGGTGCCAGATGGTTTACTTGCATATGTTCTTCATACCCATCCTTTGAAAACCGTTGTGGTTCTAAACATGAAGAAAGGTAAGAGATGGGAGAGAGAGAGCACGAGAATGTAAAGGGTTTTTTATCGGCAGAATAGAAAAGTAAAAAGGTATATTTAACTTTTGATTATGTGGACATGACACATCACCAGCCACCTTAGTGTGTTGGTTGACTGTGTCGATATCCTGTGTCAGTGTAGTATTACTCAACTAATATTCTAGTAGCTTGGAGCTGATACTGTCCGAACATTTGTGCACCAATATTAGGCTAGTTCCTAGTTCTGTAAGTGTAACTTTTAACCGTGTTTATAGAGAGACTAAAAGAACCGCTGACCATCTTGCTGCTCTTCTATACTGCATATGTATCCTCTGATATCTAAAGGGAACAGTAGTGATACATTAACTAAAGAGGATTAGCGAAACAAACTAAAATAAAGGAAACAATAGAATAATAGTAAAATATAGCATCTGTAATAAAAAATGCAGTTTTTTAGAGTTATGTCCCCAACAACTTTGGCAATTAGACTTCCGTCCCCAAGTTCACACCTTGACCAAGCTAGCTGTCACTGACTCGAATCCGTCCATTTGGTCCCCAAGTTCACACCTTGAGGATGACCCAATTATTTGTAATGGTGATGATGATCCAAATGATACTATACTTTTCTTAAAGGAAAAGTTGAGCCAAGAGGATGAGAATAAGTTAGAACCAGATTCTCCTTTGAGTGAAAAGGAATATTTCTCAGACCATGCTTATAAAGAGAGATCCCCTTCTTTTGCAGATGCTGGTATTCATACCTTTAGCCCTGTGAGTGCTAGGTTCCATAGGTAGGCTAAACAAAAGATTCTAGATGTGTGGACCCTCATAAATGGGCCACATGACATTATCTGATCCTCCTATTATGTGGCCTCGTTTGATCGATTGTGTACAATGAGACATCCAGCTTGATGGAATGCTCAACAACACAGCGTCCAGACCAACTGAGCATGTTATTTGGATATAGCACCCGGACTAGATCCTTTATATCTGCAGACTTAGCCCGGGTTCGTAGCCAGGGCACAAAAATGCTTAGCAGCACAGCGTCTCTATGGACCAGCTGGGCAGGACATTGCCCCCAAACTGGACCCTTCATATCTGCAGGCTTAGCCCAGGTTCGTAGCCAGGGCACACCATGGCATGTGGGTCAAGCCTCACTATAAGCCCGTAATCAGCTGAAAAAACAAGGCCCAGCTGGATCCCACAGAATCCGGAGGTTATGACTCTATTCAATGTACCTGAAAACTGGGGATAAGGATCCAGAGCGAGAGATTCTCTCGGGTTTTGGGTGATTAAAGATTGAAGGGTCTTCCAATAGAACTACATTGGAAGCTCTATACGCTGTAGACTTTCCGAGACTTGATCCCTCTGGGGTATGTAGGCAGCCACCGAACTAAAAAGTGGTTCATTCTCAACATCAAAACAAACCAATTCACCGTCACTTTGAATATTTTGTGCATCATTCTGTGGATTGTGATATTTGGAAAGTCAATTTCTCAAGAGTGTCTTGGTAGATCTATAGCTTATAGTTTTTGCCTCGACATCTTTTAGTGCCGTCTGTGGGGAGCATCCCATGACAACGTTCTTCTCTTTTATTGAGTATCATGATCAATGGTTGCTGGTAGATCCAAAAGAAATCAAAAGTTGGATGACAACAGTTAGGCTCCAGAAATTGCACAAAACCTTCCTCCTAATGCTGAAATAACATAACACATAGTTGCTGACGAGGTTCATGCTCAGCATCAGCATGCTCGTCAGATTTCCCCACAGAATTTGGACACTCAGCATGAAGAAGAAGATTTGGTGGAGAACCTATAAATTACCGTTCTAGCAGGGGAACAAGATGCAACTAGGGATACTTGAGTCGTCACACACGGAGACGGATTTGCATCTACTAGGGCAAGACCTTCGATGTTGCCTCAACGTTTGCAGCAACGCCTTGGGCCTCGGTCGAGTGGTATTTTCACTAAATCTGGACCATCCATATTGCCTAGGCATTTGCAAGAGCGCCTTGGGCCTGAATCGGCCCCTTAGGATTTGAGCCACGATGATCACCCATCCGATGGAAAAACTCTAATGTCTATGTTGCTCAGGCTGACCAGAGAAAAGGATATGCTTAGGAGAAATGACGACAAAAGGCCTAGGGAAGAAAACATTAAGCAGGAATCTTTCCTACCAAGGGAGAGCAGGCTTCCAAAGAGGAGGCATCATCCAAGGAGCCATGCCTCCAGCCGCACCCAAAACCACAGAACCAGAGTCTACCATAATTTTGTGGGTGGTTACACTGGAAGCCACAAAATCGAAGCCCGCCATAATTCTGTGGGTGGTTACAATGGAGGCAAAGAGCAAAACCCCCGCAGGGCTGAGACAAATTTCAGGCAATATAGGCACGACTCTATTGATCTAGGCTGAAGCCCTAAAAGGAAAAATTGTACCCACAGAGTATCTGGTGCGGGCATATAGGTATGCTACTGTTGAGGAAGATTTGAAATTTTAGAAACTTTAACATCACTGGGGGTGACTTCAGCAAAACTTTAGGCCTAATTAATTGTCTATGTCAACGGCATCATTCTAGCCGGAACAAATTAAAACAATTACTTTACCTTGTTCTTCAGAATCATCTGGCAACATTAATTATCTTTGGAGGTTCAAACAAGAGTGTCATCCACTTCAGCATGCTCAGTTTCTGAGGGTTGAAATCGGATAATCAAGCTCAGCATGCTCGGTATAAAACATTTGTTGTCTACACCAAGATATTGTGATCATCACAACATGGTTCATATCTTATAGCTAATATGCTACTTCTGTCATTGATTTCAATTGTGATTCAATAAAGAAATGATCTATCAAAATTAGTCTACATTACATAATTTACTTTGTTCTAGTGGACTACATCTCCAACTATATCTAGCCAATCTCAAGTTCTCATGTCAATATGCTTCCAAATTTCCCATACAGAAGGGGCACTTCAGCGTTACTAGGGGCGTCTACAGTGCATCAGTTGCAACAAATAAAGCATGTGGAGAAGCCAGTTTAAGGCCCACGATGATGAGATGAACCTCAATACAAGTTATTCTGCGGGATGCAGAGATATCAGAATGAACTAGAATATTTTGGATATTTTAGCATATCCAAAAACAATGTTGAGGGCGTCAAAGCCTCAACACTTGTAGAAATTAATCCAAGAAAGTCTAGGCATGTTATTATAAATTCTTTGCCATAGTCAAATTAATATCTGAAGTATTTATGAGCTTTTGAAGTTCCACAAGGTTTTCACTTCAGCACCAAAGTTTGTAAAGCAAAGCTAGACTGAACTTAGAAAATCATTCTTATGTGCTCAATCTTCAACCCTAAACCCAGGTTCAAGTGTTCAGTACGCTTGGTCAAGTTAGAATTGGTGAACTACTTCCTACTTGCTACTATACAATTCAGGTTCAAGCGTTTAGCGCACCTGGTTAAAATGGGACTGGTGGCTAATCCCTTCCATTTATTCTGAAATTCAAGTTTTGCCACTCAAAGCGCTTGGTCAGGTTTAATGTGGTAATCAAACTCCCCCTATAAAAATCCAGGTTCCAATGTTTAGCATGTTTGTTCAAGTAAGGAGCCTCACCTCTCTTGTTATAATCCAAGTTCAAGTGTTCAGCGCGCTTGGTTGAGTTGATGTTCTTCCAGCTCAAATTATATAATCCAGGTGAATGGCATTGACCCTCTAGCCTGGTACAGACTTGAGCGATCATCCTATATGTGAAAACCCTTGGCATCGGCTGGGGCCGGTGATGAGGCAAGTGCTACAAGCGCGTCAGGCTTGAAAAATATCTCGTACGACTAAAGTATCGGGTTCAGGTATATGGCTTTGACCTTCTTGCCTGGCTTCGGTGGGAATCACAAATCCCTGAAGTTCAAAAAGTTAACATACAGAAGCGCACTGTGCTTTGCTCCGAGTAAATGGCGTCCACCCTCTGGCTCGGTCCTTTTTGTGAACTGGGTAACTCCAAACTTTTAGGACTTTAAAAACCCAAGTGCTTGATGCAATCTATCCCTTGGAGGCGCCACTAAGTTTGGATAGAGAACATCGCTTGGTACGGTTTTATGACATTGACCCTCTAAACCAATGACAATATGCATAGAATCAGACAATGTGCGTTAACGTCATATTTGATCTTCACAACAAAAAAGCTCAACCCAGCTATGCTTCAGGCTAACTGGGATAATCTTTTTCGAAAATGTCTATGATAACACCTACAAGGGTTTAGTCCAATTACACTTCAATCGGGTTATTCTTTAGCTAAAATTCACTGTCATTCAGTATATATAATTTGAGCATGACAACATGCTCAGCCTGGTTGCATCTATTCAACCGAGTTATTATACCAACATAATATTGGTGAATCGCCAAACGTAGATTCCTTATCGATTCTATTGCTATTTACATTATGTTGGTGAAAATACTCAACTTTACCAGTATACACAAATTAAACTTTCTTCTTCAACACTACATGTGAATTGTATCCACATGCACTGTTGGGGGGGTAGTATATAGTTTTGCTAATATTCATGCCAATACTTTTCAAGTTCTATTTTATTGTCAAGCCGTTGTTGAAGATTTTTCATTTCAGAAAAGTCCATGGCTTCGCCTTACAGGCAACATCATAGTAGTTCAAGATAACTAAAGTGCAGGAGCCTTTAAAATATCCGGACTATAAACGAAAGATAAATAATAAGAAAAGCAAGATGTCAAGCTGGCTATTCTGTAACACGATTCTTGAGCAGGCACAACTCCTCAACTAGATGCCAATTTTCCTGCACCACACGACCTGTATTCTCATCACTTAGATGATGATCACTCTCCATAGCTTGTACAACATTCTGGGACTCCTTGAGCCTATCACCTAAAGTAATCGGCTCTAAGTATTTAGACGCAATCATCTCATCAGGAGCAGTCAGTGTTTCTCTAAGTCGATGACATTCCTCCAACAAAGTGGTAACATGGTCCCGTGAACATTGAAGTTCTAGCTCAGCCTCGACATAAACCTCACGAAAAAGGATGGATGACTTAATCAAGACCTCCTCAGCATGCTAAAAAGATAGTGAAAATGGTACCGAACCGAAACAAAGGTCCTTTCTAACTTTTTTAGCAGAGCAATTATCTACAAAATTGTCTCTCATTTTTTGGTTCCCAGAGTGACCAAAGACATAGACAGAGCGAGCAGACTGTACATCATCCACAATATCAGGGATAACATAAGGAGTTCCTCTTCCATCCACATCAGCACTAACTTGGTTCTAGTCAGCCACAACACCAGAAGTAGTGACCTCAAAAACACCCTCAGCATGTAGACTGTCTCTATAGCCTCGCATAACAACTAGAGAAGGCAGGATAGAAATAGACTTGGAGATAGTAGTTCATAGAGAATGCAAACCTGAGCTACAAAATCTTAAGCTAGGATCAGGATTCCTCGCAGTAATCGGTGTAATATCGTCTTCGTCAGAAGAATAGTAGATATAATGTCGATGCCATGCTGGATTCTCAACCCTATCCCCTATGTTAGGATTCTGAGCATCATCATCCAATGAACCAGGGAGGATGATATCTGAAGGAGCAATACAAGGAAGCCTCCTCGATGCCATAGGTTCAGCACATACTTCATTTTCCTTTTCTGAAGCTGCAGCATGCCCAGTAGGGCATCACATACTAAATAGGATGAACAAGTTATGCAACAACCCATGCAACGATTGTATTAGGGTAACTCAAGTCCCTGATAATCTCTAGGAGAGCAAACAAAGTTTGAAGGTTATGCTGAACCACATCCTCATTGATTTCACTCACCACAGCGTCAGAAATCCAAGTATTTGTTAAAGAAAGAACTAAATTGAGCTGCAAAACAAAGAAAATTATGGGAGAAGAAAATGCAAATTTCTTAAGGTAGCTCACCTGAGAAATTATTTGGAACATCCGTTCCGTGGCCTGCCCAGCCTCAAACTATGTAGACTAGTGTATGCCATCTTAATTAATGAGCAAGGGGATGGATGAACTTCTTATCCGAAGAAACAAAGTTAACAGTGAAGACTTGAATGTCTTTCAAAATCATTTTGAATATTCTATGCATCATTCTGTGTATTGCGATATTTGGAAGGTTAGTTTCTTAAGAGTGTCTTGGTAGATCGGTAGCTTACAGTTTTTGCCCCGACACTAGGGAAAGTTCAACAAGATCTTGATTTAATCAAGATTAGAGGTAAGTCTAATGCTTCGAGTAAATCTCAAAAACAAAAGTCTAAATGATGATGAATCCTTTTGGTGTGTGGAATGTTAGAGGCTAAAATGACTATCATAAAGCTAAGGTAGTTGATAAAGTACGAGAAGAGAATAAATTAGTTCTTTTGGTCTGGTAGAAACTAAAGTCAAGATAAAGTCTGTTAGGAAGCTATGTTGCAGAGGTTGGCATTGGTGTGACAATTATAATTGTAACCCAAGTGGCAGAGTATGGATAAGATGGGATCCTAACTTTATTAAAGTTGAGAAGCTTACTTAGTCAGATAAATGTATTCACTCTTGTGTTACTAATCTAGCAGATGGTAAGAATTTCTTTTTCACAGTTGTCTATGCTAGCAATGATCCTTATGAAAGATCTTTTATGTGGAATATTCTTAAAAGTTTAACTTCATGTTTCTCTGAGCCATGGTGTGTTATAGGTGACTTTAATCATGTTCTATTTTCAAATGAGAGAATTGGTTGTTCAACTGTCCATCCCAGGGAAACTATAGGCTCTCATGATTGTCTCAACCTCTCTGGTCTCTCATATATGAAGTATTTTGGTAATTTCTTCACATGGTCGAATAATGTTGATGAATCTTCAAGGAAAATGTCTAAGATTGACAGTTGTCTAGTAAATTCTGCATGGGTTTCTATGATGTTAACTGAGACCATTTTCTCTCCTCCTGAAGTTTTTGATCACTCTCTCATCAAGATTATCTGGTATGCATCTCAGAAAATTCACCTTCCTTTTAGATTTTGTAACATATCGTTTTTTCATCCAGAATTCCAAGAGGTTTTACTTAAGGCTTGGTCTGTGTGTATATAGTATATACAAGGAAATCCTGTCTTTGTTCTAAACTCTAAGCTGAGGTTATTAAAGAATTCTATCAGAGGTTAGTCTAAAGGGAAGTTCTCTCATTTTGAATCTAAAGTTTATGATGTTAAGCAGGAACTTCATAGAATTCAAAATATTTTACAATCTTACCCTATGGATCATGTTCTTTCTCAACAAGAAAAAGCAGCTAGAGCTACTTATGTTCTATTAGTTAAAATGGAGCAAGAAGATCTCAAGCAGAAGGCAGACTGTGATTGGCAACAATTTAATGATAGGTGTAATGCATATTTCTTCAATGCTATAAAGGAAAGGAAAGAGAGAAATTTCATATGGTCTATTAAGGATAGTACTGGTGTTACTCTTAATGATTCTAGTCTGGTCTCTGCTAAATTCTATAACTTTTATCACTTTATGTTGGGGCAAGAGGCTGTTATATCTCAAGATGATGATTTCTTCAGTTCTTTACAAGTGACAGGTACCTTATCTTCCCTTGATGCCTTAGAACTTGAAAAAGATATTACTTTTGATGAGACTAAGTCTATCCTTTTATGTATGAAGGATAATAAGGCTCTAGGGCCACATGGCTATAATGCCTTCTTTTTCAAAAGATGTTGGCCTATGGTAGGCGAGGATTTTGTGAACTCCATAAAATATATGTTTCAGCATGTCTATATGCCTAAAAGTATTAACTCTACTTTCATCAATTTAGTTCCTAAAGGCCCTACTCCTTCTAGAGTGGGAGACTACAGACCTATTACTTGCACTAATGTGATTTATAAGTGTGTTACAAAGCTTTTAGCTCAGAGATTGCAGCCTTTCATGGATAAACTTATTGCGCCTAGCCAATCTGCTTTTATCCCTGGTCGTTCTATTTAAGAAAATATCTTGTTGTCTTAGGAGTTGTTGAGAAGCTATACAGGGAAACATGGTACTGCAAGATGTGCTCTAAAAGTGGATCCCCAAAAGGCTTATGATTCTATGGCATGGTCTTCTATTATTCATATGCTTAATACTCTTGCCTTTCCTGCTAAATTTAAGAGTTGGATTATTAGATGCTTCACTTCTCCTTATTTCTCAGTAATGGTCAATGGTGCTCCTTATGGCTACTTTCCTGGGAAAAATAGGGTTGAGACAAGGTGACCTTTTGTTACCCTACATCTTTGTATGTGTTATGGAAATCCTAAATGCTCTTATGGTGCAAGGTCGGTTGGAGAAATCCATTCTACCTCATCCTAAGTGTTCAAAGATAAGAATCACTCATCTATGTTTCGCCGATGATATCTTGGTATTCTCTAAAGGAAGTAGTGATTCTGTTGTTGCCATAAATGAGATTCTGACATCCTTTTCTACAGGACTTAATATGAACTTTAGTAAATCAACTCTGATTACAGGAAGGATGAGTTTTGATGATGGAAAGGCTCTTGCTAATATTTTGGGAGTTGAAGTTTCTGAACCTCCTCTCAAGTACTTGGGACTTCCCCTTGTTTCTTCCAAACTTAGCATTAGAAATTGTCTCCATCTTATTGAGAAAGTTATTGGAAGAACCTCTAACTGGAATAGTATACACACTTAAGTCATGCAAGTAGACTTCAACTAATTACTTTAGTGTTATCCTCTTTTCATTCTTATTGGGCTGAAACCTTTCTTCTCCCTAAAAGTGTTTTCACTACTAAAAAAATGACTTGTGATGACGGCTTTTAGCCGTCATGAAACAGGTTTAATGACATTTTTTCATTAAAAAAACTACCGTCATTATAGAGCCCGTCATAAAAGTTAACCAAAAGCGTCATAATTTTGATGACGATTCTAGAGAAGCTGACATCAAAGCTCGAATTTAATATGACAAAAACTCATTTATAAACGTTATAACTGGATCCTTTTGCATGACATGTTTTACTTAACCGTCATAATTTATTAGAAAAAGTGTCAAAAAATAAACCTTCATTTATGACTGTTTTTATTTAAGTGTCATCCCGAGAAACAAAAGCGCCAAGAAATTAATACTAAAACCGTCAAGAATTGGTATGCCACACCAGTTCTTTAGAAGCCGCCATAACTTTTTTTTTTTTTTTTTTTTTTCCCTGTAAATCTAAAAATTCCTATAAACCAATACATTCCGACACCACCAATACATTCAGACACTTGACAGCTGGAGTCCATTACGAAAACAAGAATCATACTTTTATTACTAACATAAATCATTCCAAGAACTTGTTCATATTACATGATTTATTCACGGAGAAAAAAATTAAATAACTTAAGCACTTGATTCAAAATCAAGTCTCATAATCCAACAACAATACAATTTACATAACCCATCCAACAAATTGCTAATCAACCGATCCATCTCAAACAAACTGAATTGAGCTACCGTGTTATCTCACTTATAACCTAAAAAACAATATGAAGAAGAATGTGTTAGTTTGTTTAATAAGTAAACTAAAAATATAATCATATAACAACTTCTACACAGTATTAAAAAAATACACAAACAATGTGTTAACACACTAAGTCAATAACTACTAAACGAAAGAGATACAATCAACTATGACAGAGAATCATATTGGTTAAGCCCCAAATAACATACACCACTGTAGGATATATCTGATATGTACTAACTAGCCGAAGCACTAAAATGTATAGGCGCTACCACCCGAAAAGGGGAACTCAATCGCTAAAGCAAAGAATATAGGCAAAACCCGGAGGATACTTAAACATGAACCTCATTCTCCTATCTTAGGCCATTAGGTGGCATAAAAGCCTTGGAACGGCTGCGCGGCCTCGATTCGACTCACCATTATTAGATTAGGCCTTTTTGTCTGCAAGATTACCCTACTTCCTTAATCCAAATAGCCATAGGAGAAGCTGAGCTAGCTAACCTAAGTCCGTAGCTAAAGTTCTTAAACAAGAGTTCCATTCCCCTTACTCCTATTGCAGGCAAATCCCGTTACTAGTAGTTCTGGTTAGCCCACTTGCCCAAGCACACTCTCAACTTGTAGATGCTCCCCCACGAGAATAGAAAAACCAATAGACCACGAACACCAGCACGCATGAAAACAACCCTTTTGAAAGCATACCCAAGGAGCGGGCATCCATCCAATCTTCACTTATAGACATCAAATGGCCTTATTGAAGGAGGCCAACTTCCTTTTTCGCTTCTAATTTTGCAAGGGCATCCTTTAGGGTCTGAACTTCAGTCTCAAAGATTTACTGCTCTTACCGACTCTGCAGCCTACTTTTGCCTTGAGATTTCGGCTCTCGGAGTCCATTCCGTCATCATCATGAAAATGGAGGCCTTTTCTAACCCTTCCCGCTCCCCGATCCAAACAACTCATTGAGTCTGCTTCAATCCCTTTTGCTTATAAAGTGATCAGATTCATCGAGTATGCCCCATTTCTACTAACAGAGGTAAACTGGGGCGATGATGTACTCCAAAGCATCCTTCGTAAATCATTAGGGTCAAAGGACGACGCATGGGATGTGTCATCTTCGGGAGTGTCGCGGTTCGGTCTCGCCATGGAGGATGGTGAATCATCAGCAAGCACAAAGGGAACTTGGTTGGGAAACACTTATGCCATGGTCCGATGGGGCCGACGGAGTGCTCTGCATCTTTGCATTTAAATCATCGTGGTATAAATCATCGTAAATGGGGTCAAGGGTAAGGATGAATGTAAGGATTAGAAGAATGGTAATGTAAGGGCGAAAGATTCTTCATAGCCGTCATTCCGTGATCTACAATCGTTAAATTCAACATACCGCCAGAACTCATCTCGCGATATTTTCCCTTGTCGGTTTGTGGCAGATTCAACATACCGGGGAACTCATCTGCATATTTTCCCTTGTCGGTTTGATAAATAGATCCAACATTTCCCCAAAGATGATCGGCAGATGACCATTAGCTCATCATCGATGAGGAAGGTAGAGCTAATATGTGGTAAATTTATCCAGAGTGTTGGTTGGCATTCGATTTCATCCCTTGAGATAATTGCATGACGGTTTCTTGATATGTTGTATTTTGAAGATAAAGATAAAACATATGAAGATAAGCGAGGATCGAGCTACAATTTCGGTTGGAACACGAGGTGATCCCGTAAGACTAGTAGGCATGTTAACCGAAGTTTTTTATTCAACAGAGTACGATTAAATCCTGCACCATCCATATGACACCTTGAAACATCTCGATGTACCATCACTAGAACTCAAGCTTCTAGTTAATGATATATAATTCCCATTTTTCCTTGCGTTCTTTGCCTCGGGCGCCCATAACAATGGCGACTTCTTCGGTCGCCTCAAACTCCATCAACAACGATTTTTCACTGGTAAGATCGAAACCATCGTGTTCAAACCGACCTTCGTCACTTCATGCAAGATCTCATCTTTTATCCATTGGCTTGAGACATTTCCAACATAGACATGGCAACAGGAACCAACTGCCACACCATTAATAGATCCTCTACTCCCCAACCCTACATCTAAAAACTTAACTTGCAGACGGGCACCCCAAGGAGAAGATCCCCACATATATTCACGAGCTTTAACAGCATCCATAATGTTCATGTACTCAACCAAAGCAAATCCTTTGATAGGAAAGAACATGAATTGCTCTATTGGACCAAATTTCTCAACTTGAAACCTAACTCTAGTTTCAGACACATCAGAACCTAGAGAACCCAACCAAAGTTGTTTTGAGGCTGAAAAGACATCCATGGCTGCAGAATTGCCGTCAAAATACCACACAGTCGGATTAGAAGAATGGTAATGTAAGGATGAATGTTGGTCAGGTGAAGCCAAAAAATTAGATACACTTCCACTAGCATGAATGTAAGGATGAATGTAAGGATTAGAAGAATGGTAATGAAGGATGAATCCGTCTTGAGTCAGTATTGAAGGAGTGCAGGCTGGCTCTGCCTATATTGAAGGAGCAGGTATCCATCCAATCTTCACTTATAGACATCAAATGGCATTATTTCCGTTCGTTAACTACTTCTAACGAGCAAGTTAGTAGCCTACCTCGGCTGGATGTTGGGACAAACAGCAATAACCGTGCTTATCCTTCTAATAAAGAAACTAAGCCTAATAACCTAAGCCAAACATAAAAGATATATAAATGGCGCACATACCTATGCCGAGATAAATTTATCGATGTACTTTCGATAAAACTCGCATCTAATTTCAATAAGGTCCGCTTGC
Organism: Coptis chinensis; assembly: GCF_015680905.1. Classification (NCBI taxonomy): domain Eukaryota; kingdom Viridiplantae; phylum Streptophyta; class Magnoliopsida; order Ranunculales; family Ranunculaceae; genus Coptis; species Coptis chinensis. The sequence goes on along the minus strand of NC_141458.1, from coordinate 56,156,043 downwards.
ATATGTCCTAGTGTTAGCCAACTCCATTAGCTACATAAGTCAACAAAGAAATTACAATCATCTCTGTTCTTTTTATATACTTGCAATTAGTATGAGAAATAACAACTATTAACCTTTGTTTTAAGTGATTGATTAGGGTTCTTCATAAAGTGTCTCATGAACCGCATGACGTAATATCCACATTCAAAATCTCCGGTTGTTTAGGGCACTACACACCAACATCAAAAATTGTTGATCAACATTCAATCGATAATGGACTATAATTTACATTGTATATTCAAGTAATGCTTATTTACCTAGACATCTGCCATTTTGGTTCCCTCTCTTTCCTTCACCCAATGCTAGTGTTTTGATCCCACTAAAGAAGAATTTCAATATGTTAAAAGATGTAGGCATATGTAACGTATCATACAAAAATTAAAAGTAAAAGTAAAAATCAACTCACGTGTTCACCATCACTTTTAGGTTTATATTCGGTTCACGTCCAATTGAATCAAGATAATATACTTCTTTTGCACTTACGTCAATCATTACCAAGACCCAATGATTCCTAAAATCATATATAGAACAATAGCATCACAAAATAATATAAAACAAAATTAATGAGATCCAACAGATCTTAATTAACATAGCCAACATGTTTACCCTGGGTTGTAAGGAAGGAAAATAACTTGGTCTCTTTGTCTTGCCTGTAATCTATTCAAGACAAAACGGCTCATCTCATTCTTATCAGCATAACGGCTGAAATCAGCGGGATAGCAAAATCCAAACCACATTGGAAACTACGACAAACATAGCGATAATAGTAAGTTTGGAGACAATAGGGTACTATAGTCACTAATTATGGACATTACACAGAGTTTACCTTCGTATTTCCTGATTTAGACTTAGAGATTGGCATGTCCTTTTTGGCTTCAAGAACCTTGTTATTGTCCTTCGAGTTTAATAGCCTAACAAGCATAATAATAATGTTTTTAATAATATGGTGAGTGTATAACCTTTAGTAAACATGTTAACATCAAGTACCTGCTCATTTCCCGACTTAGGTTTTGATATTGCATTATCGCAAAGTAGCACAAATTCACGAGGCCAAGCCACAATGTAACCAACCGCTCCTCCGACAGTGGTAACATCATCATCAAGAATTGGTCTTGGCAAAATGGCAGTTGCTGAAATTGCACGTATAATATGAACACGTACATATCCTTCCCCAATGTAACGCGTTATGGATCTTCTCGCCTAGTCCTAACCCTCAATGAGACTAGCATCAGCAACAACATTGTCTTTTGACTCCAAAGCCAGCTTACACTTTTAATATCAATGACAAATATAACAATAATGATAAGTTCAAATATCCTAGAATACCATGATAACTCACTATAGAAATTACACAACATTTACCGTCACATTTCCTCGATTTAGGTTTTTTGGGATTGCCACATCACATTTTGAGCCCATAGCCTAATAAACACACAATGAAAATCATACACTAATATTGATAGTACAACTATTTATTGTAGTTTACACTAAAAATAACAAGTACCGCTCATTTCCTAGAGTAGGTTTCACGACCGCCACTTTGCATTTGGTTTTAGCAACACTCTTGTTTTTCAAGCCCATAGCCTAACAAAAAATAAAAGTAAAATTGAACAATTATATACATAAAATAACATTTTACGGTTTAAACATTAAGTAACATATACCTGCTCCTTTCCATATTTAGGTTTTGAGATTGCCTCGCCGCTTTTTGATTTAGCTTGCTCTTTGTCTACGATTGGATAGTTTAAGTTATTAAATATAATTACCTATTTGCATTATATAATCACAAGCATAAAAAATTTACCTGTTTGCACTTCTTTCTCACATTTGCTTCAAGTTCAATGTTAAGACATTCATAATTTGTCTTGTTGTTAGCACCATTAGATAGTTGGTCACCCAATGGGCTTGACATTCGCTTTCTTCCCTCATTTTAGAACTGTTGGAAGCAACTTTCTCTAGTTCTCGCACGCGTTGGTGGTAATTCCTTGTATAATACCTAATGCCTCGACCGCTCTCACTCTTTCCTTTAACGCCTTGTTCTCATCTTCTTTTTCTTACGATCCGGATTCCATCTCTGCTTCTATGTGCCTTCGACCCTTCTTGGGATATTGAAGTAAGTTGTTGGAGTGACATACTTACCTCTGCTCTTACCCTTCTTCCACAATGTTCTCGAGTCCCTAGTGCCTTCGCAAGAACATCGCCGCCTTGGGTTACTAATTTCCCATTAGCCTCTTTTTTTTTTAGTTGGTCCCGCACGCGTCGGTTGAACTTTTACTTAATTAAAGTGACAATCGGAACATAAAAGAAACTTAAGGGGTCTTATACTCTAGCAAAGTCAATATATATCATCGTTAGATAAGCCATTAATCAGAGTACTTGTGCAACCTCTGGAAAAGGCCTTTATGAGGGCCTGGATTGGCTATCAAACAACATTGCAAACATGGCTTGAGGCAAGTGGTAGAACTTGTTAGGATTGCCTGTGGTTTGTGGTGGCGACAACTTTAGAATTTGCACATTTTTTTCTGTATGACTTTTTTGGTGATCATATATTGTAATAGGCTGGGGATTACTTGATTGGATATACTTGCGAGGTTTCTTGTTTGTTGTTTTGAACATGCCTGCACTGCTTTAACTTTTAGAAGGAGACTAAGTCAATATCTTTACTGTTGATACTGTTTATCTTTGAAATAACCTTAAAGGTCAGGGACCTTTGGAGTATTGTACTTGAACTCCCTAAATAGCTCTGCATCTTTGGGAAAAGAAAGAGTATTAATGCTATGTGTTTGATAGGGCGACCATTTGACGAGTTCCCAAAACAACATTTGACCATTTGACCATCAGAAAACAGCAAGATTAGAAAACAAGGACACAGGAAATCAAGACCAGAAAATCAAGGACACAGAAAATCAAGATCAGAAACTGGATGGGAGTCTCCCAGCAAGAAACATAGATGTCGAGCTCGAAAAAATCAAGGGGAAGGGAGCTCGCGGACTAAGTATCCTACGGTTTGTAACTGGTACACTAAGTATTGCGTTTGGACAGAAAATGTGATCAAATTCATTGCGTTTGTTGCGTACTGCTATAAACGGCAAGCCTTTGTTGGGCTTCAGCACCAAAAATTTAAGCCCACCAGGCCACCTCAACTGAAATTCCCCGAAATGAAAATGAAAGAGGCGGCTTCTTTATTTCTATTTTCTTTCTTTCCCCAAAAAAAACCCCTCTCCGAAAAACAGTCACCACCATCTCTAAAATTTATTTCGGATTCACCCTGATCTTGTGGGACTTGTGTTGTATTCTTCGTACATGCGAGATCTTATTTCTTATTATATGTTCTATCTTGATCTAAAACTACCAGTAGGAAGAAAGCTACCATCAAAGACATTCTTATCTGGCCTTGCTTGTTATAACCCTTATGATAAGAAGGATTCGGTTATTTATTCAATAGAAATGTTCCGTGGGTATTTGAACCGTTTAAAGCATTTAATAGAAAAGGAAGAAATAAAAGCAGCAGGTTGATGCGTGTAAGTCGTCTCTTATCTTATTGGACGACTTATTCTCTTTCCAAAGGGGAAAAACCCTGGACATTCAGTGATTTGGAAATGTGTCGCAACTTTGACTATTGACTTGCTTCCTGCATTGATGGACTGAAGCAGGAATGAAATGGGTACAACCAAATCCAATTAAGCTTGGCTTGGTGAAAAATGCGCTCGAATGAGAAAGTGAAAGGGCGGATCAATTTCAATCGGCCAAGTTCATTCAGGATGAGGGAAAAAGGTAGCCCACAAAAGGTGATTGATTGCCTGCTCTATCTATTCATTGATCCATTGGATCACTCCCTCTTTTTCCAAGAATTCATGAGCCGCTCGGAAAAAGCCTTCCATTTCATCAAATGATGGCCTCCCGGGCTCTTCCAATCGTCCGTTCGACCCGGCCACGGGAAAGAACTCTGGTTTTCCAGCTCTGCACTTTGTCACTCACTCTATTAACTAACAATTCAAAGTCCTTAAGAATAAGCTTTCATGCTAGCTAGCTTTTTCGACTTTTGTTTAGGTATTCATTTTCTTAAAAATCTTCTACTTAATTGTTGGTATGTTTACAGACGAGTAACATGGTTAGTATTGGCTTAGTTGAAAGCTTATAGTTTGTAGGATTTGCCTCGAACTTTCCCTGGCCATCCTACCCTCGACGAGGACGGTAGGAATGTCTTGAGGGTGTTTACTTACACCTTATGCGCGGCATAATCCCTTTGTTGGTTACTGCCAGGTATAGGGTTTCAAAGTTTTTTTACATTGATTTGCTTTTTGTTTTAATTTACTGAAAACCCTGGTACATACATATTTTAGTCCAAACCATGGACTATTATATTATCGCGAACGTGCCAGGATTTGATTGGTGTATATCTTTAGAGGTATACGATTATTCTTTGATTATCCTTGTTTCATGATATATGGGCAGACTATGTTCACGAGGTATATAATGAGAAGCGTGTCTCATAGAAAATGTTTAAGTTTGGTTTTTCTTTTTCTTTTTTTATTGTAAATGAGGTAACTTCCAGAGTTATAGTTAAGGCTGATGTCAATATAGTAAGTTGATCGTCAATATAATTAGTATGTTTGACCGGTAATCGACGACATTTTTTGTTTTTCACAAATGTTTCTTTGAATGGTGCCGATCTGTTGGACTAAAAGCATCGCAGTGCCACTACATCGATGGTGTCTTCATGTACTTTGAAGGTACATTTGTTGTCTTTAAGTTTAGAGTGGTTTGGTTACTTATTTTTGTGACGTGGTTTGTTAGTTTCCCTAGTTTTAGCTAGTGTAGGTACTGATTTGGGATTTAAAATGACGATTATTGAAATAGATACTTTATTTTGAATGAAGTATGATAGTAAGGTTGGACTAATGTGAAGTTTTGTGGTATGAAGAATGTAGTGGTAGTGTACCGTAAGATAATTAAGCTAAGTTGAATTGAAGTCAGTGTGAATGGATGGGTGGGGTGATGGTTTGTTATCAGTGATCAATGATCGTACGATAATTGCTTATAGTAAGCCACATCACAGTGGCGTAAGACCTTTAAATTTATCAATACTCAGTATACATTTTTGGAACTCATCTTCAATACATTGTTTTGTAATAGCTTTCTATTTTTTTGGTATCATTCCTACTGTTGGAACAGATGAAAGGAGGTGACACATCTACTGCTGAGTCCGGATTTGAAGCCGAGGACAGTACTTCCCCCAAACCATTTAGTCATGCACATCCTAGGCTGACAACTGTTTGCAAAGAGGTAAGGGTTTCTTTTGCATTTTTAAAATTTAATTGGGTAGATAAAAGGTTAAGTTTGAAAGAAATGCATTAAAATTAGTACTCACTACTCAAATAAAGCTCATGCTACCCCCATTCTTGAAGTACCGCCCTTCTGCATAAAACAACTTCAACTAGAACTATCCAGCTATCTCGCTAATTACTCGAGCTGATTAGATATCTTTTCCTTGTTGGCTGTACATTGCGCAAATTTTTTAAGAAGTTGAGGTTTGCATTTTTACTATATTGGATTTTGTCGCTTTACGATTTATTGAACCTATCTACTTTTGTTTTGTTTTTCTATTTTGTAGATTGAATTTAATAGAACAAGGCTATGGCTAGAAGGATAGACAAGCTAGACATGAAATCATTTTCTCGCACGGTGTTAGGGTCAAGGCATAGGCAGTGGTGATCAGGGGATACAAACTACTCTTTAACAAGTAAAATATTTCTTTTACAAGCAGGGGTAACTTGTAGGCCGGTTACTTGGTCTGGCATGATATTTTATTGAGTTAAGATATATTAGTGTGTCATGGTGCAATGTATAATGTGTGCCTAAGACTACTCGTCACATACTAAATTTTTTTCTTCTTTTGTTTTTGGAAATATAGGCACCTAGATGACAATGCAAGTTATTGAATTGGGCAGCTCTACATGAGTTAGTTGTTAAAGGGCGTTGGGAGACTACGATCTTATCAAACCGGTACATGATGTACTTTTTGGAAACAACGCTATCAATAAAAGGATAGCATCGTGTTTAATAGCGTTTTGTAAGTGCTATCCAATAAATTTCATAGCGTTTTTGGGATGCTATCTATGTCCTTTTTTGTAGTAGTGGCATATGGTCAAGTGGGGCTGGTGGAGGGCTTCGTCTGGAAAAACTTTACTTCCTAAAGGGGCTAGCAGAAAACTCTTTGTTTGCTATAGCAGCACACAACCTACTACATGTTTGCTATATCTAATAATATTACTACACATTACACATAAGTACATATACTCAAATATCTATAAAAGGATATAAACAACTTACAATTTTTTCTGCCACTTCTCTCGTATCATCATCATAATATCCACCATTCTTGTCTTGACGAGCTAAAAGCCACAAATTAGCTCTATCATCCTCATCAAAAGATTCTCCCAACTCTTCTTTCTATTATAAAACATATAAATAGGAAGTCCAATTATTTGTAGAGTATATGTTACGTTCAATATATAAATTGATATTTAAAATATTTGTGCAAGTACTTACCAATTTATCTTCTAGGCCAGCATATCCAAGCCTCCTGATTCGGTGGTTATACTTATTCATTTTCCTTCGTGCTGATTTTAATTTGCTTCTCTCCTTTCAAAAATGGTTTACATGCATTCTTAGTATATATATTTCACAAGTACGCATGAATAAACACAACCAATTTACTGAAAATTCTATTCTAATAAAATTTATGATATACCTGGAACTCTCCAGTTAATCTCGATTTCACAAATGCATGCCAGTCGGGTTTCCTTATCTTATATTTTTTAGGTGGATTTGTAAACGCATCTTGATCATCTTTAAAAGGGAAGATAAACTTCTTCGTAAGCATATTCTTGAAGGTCCTCCAACGAACTCCAATTGATTTCAAAACTGCCTTCCTATACTTAACATCTATATTGAATCTAATCTGAGTAATGAACAAACAAAAAAAAATCAAGATACAAGCATGATAAGAAACAAACAAAAAAAAAGGAACTATACAAGATATATTTACCAGAATGCCGACCCACAAAAGATTTAGAAGCTCCTCAGGTGCTTTTTTCCATGTTTGAAAAGCACTTAAAGGAATTAGGGCTCTCGCAAGAGCACCTTCCCAAAAGAAATTTGGTTAAGCACCTTTTGACCTATAGGCTTACCTTTTCCATTAAATTCAACAATAATTATTATGCCATCCCACTTACGAGACAAGGCATGCATTATGGTCGCAGCTCTCTCACTTAGTGCTTGGTGTCACTTAGTTCTTCTTCGTCTTGAATGGACAACCTCTTACGGATCCATGTTGAACTATGAATAACATATGGTAGTAATTAGTACGTAAGATAAACCATATTATCCACATTCAAACCATATTATCTACATTCAAACCATATTATATAGAGTAGTAAACTGAATGCAATAGTAAATAGGCGATTAAAATGAATAAATACAAGATGGACTAACCACTTTTAAAAAAAATCTCAATCACTTGAAATTATTAAAAACACTTAATAAAAAGTCTTACAACCAAAAATTGCAATAAAGAGGAAAAACAAACACTAGGTTTTAGAAGAATCATTCTCGACCCATATTCCCTCACGGTCTTTTACATTGAGAAAATTGGTTGAGATTCATCATTCACATCAAATGAATCAACACTTGGCACAACTTCAGGCTGAACCCTATCTCCAATATCCCCATCAAACACGTCATTACCAATATCGCTAACATTATAACATCTTTTAGGAGCTGTTAGAGCAATCGACCATTTAGGATCAAGTTGATCGGGAACATAAAAGACTTGCTTGGCTTGAGAGGCTAAGATAAAGGGATCAGATTTATGCCCAACTCTACCAAGATCCACTAGTGTGAAACCCAGATCATCGGTCTTTATGCCATTTCCACTGTCAACCCAATCACACTTGAACACTGGAATGTGAAACTAAAAATAATCAAGAAGCCATATTTCAACGACAACACCATAGAAGGACATGTTGGAAAAGTCTGGATTTTTGTCCTTTGCACTTGCAACTTGCATTGCTCCTGCCACCAAGCTTACACCACTATTTTGATTCACTCGTGAAGCATCACGACCTTTTGTAGAAAACCGATAACCATTGATGACATAACTCTCATATTTCAATGCATGCATTCGAGGTCCCTAAGCTATCCAAGTTAACACACTTGAGATTTTGTTATTCGGAATGCTTCGCTCTTCTGAAACCTATATTATGTTTAAAGTTAGTAACCAAGGCGTACACAAAATTATTACTTAACAATAGTTTATCTTACCCTTCCTTTCAGCCAATCACTAAAAGTACGGATGTGTTCTTCTTGTAACCAAGTTGGTTTCTTTGAGGAACGGGGGTGTTTTTTCTTTAGGTACTCCATGTGCTCCCTATTAAGTTTTAGAATGAATTAGTTATAGAATTTCGAAGCTAATGGAATAATCAACAAGGAAACACTTAAAGAAATTTACCCAATGTAAGGTTCAACAACTCTTGTGTTTATGCAAGACATAAAGATGTGCTTGCTCTAAAGGCGATTACCATCAACTGCGGTGGCAACACCCCTTTGGAGTGATTCCTTCCAGAAGCATATCATCAGGTGTGATTTTAGAGTTGGCAGGAACTCCAATTGGGTCCAAATCAGATAAGAATTCATTACAAAACTCAATTGCTTCCTTCGCAATATAATTTTCAGCCATGCAACCTTCTGGACGATTGCGATTTCGTACATAACCCTTCAACACACTCATACCTAAGACATTATAAGACAAAAAGATAGGATGATTCTCCATTTTTCATACATTATAAAGACAAAAAAGTGGGATAAAGTTTTTTTACCTCTCAAATGGGTACATCCATCGGAAGAAAATTTGGACCACAAAGTTTAACCTCTCTAACGAGATGGACAGTGAGATGAACCATGATGTCAAAGAACGACGGTGGAAAGTATTTCTCCAACAAACATAGTGTGACGACGACATCCCTTTGAATTTTACTCAACTGCATCACATCTATTACTTTCGCACAAAGTGCATTAAAGAAAAAGCACAGTCTAATAATTGTATACCTCACATGTTTGGCAAGACGGACCGTTATTGCCCTTTGGAAGCAATTCTTTGCATCAAAACATTGCAATCATGTGACTTCAGCCCTTGTAACTTCAAGTCTTCCATTGAAACACGTGTCTTGAAATTAGAAGAGTATCATGCGGGACTTTCATCTCATGCAATGTTTGGCAAAGCCTATGTTTTTCAGCTCTAGACAATGTGTAACAAAGTTGGGGGTAAGAATGTCCTAGTTTTACCAATCTTTGGTGCTAGTTCATCCTTTCCCATGTCACGAAGGTCCAGGCGACCATTAACGGTGTCCTTTGTTTTCGAGGGAATGTTAAGCAATGTACCAATAATCTTTGTCACACACATTCTTCTCAATGTGCATGACATCCAAAATGTGTCCGACAAGCAAAAACTCGGTGAGTCCAATTAAAAAAAAACCGACTTCTTCTTCCAACATTTCTTAACAACCGTCGACTCCATCATCAACCTGTTTTGACCTTGGTGTGGTTGACCTCTTTGCTTGTCCTCCTACACCTTGTCGCTTCCTTTTACCCACTTTCGCTTTCTTGATTTTCCTCCTGTGACCTTTTTCCCCCTTTTGGCATTCTTGATTTGCTCAAACTGTGTTCTTCACTTTTTTTCCCCAAGAGACTTTGATCATGCTAACCTTTGCTTTTACTTTATCACCATCCAACACTTACGGCTGTAACTCAAACTCTTGCTTGCCATAAAGCGCCTTCCTTTGTTTTCTAAATGGGTGGTTCTTTGGGAGGAATCTTACGGTGGCCATGTATACATTTTTTACAAGAATGCTTTAATCTAAACGAGCGTGTTTTTCACCACATACTGGGACAAGCATAATACCCTTTAACACAACAACCCGGATAGATTACCAAAGCGGGGAAATCATTTATTGTCCATAATAACACGGATCTCAATGTGAAGGTTTCTTGTCGGTAAGCATCATAAACATCAACCCGATTATTCCATAGAACTTTTAAGTCATCAATCAAAGGCTGCAAGTACACATCTATATCGTTTCACGGTTATGCGTGGACCGATATTAACATAGTTAACATCATGAACTTTCTTTTCACACACAACCAAGGTGGAAGGTTGTAAGTGATCAACATAACAGGCCAACAACAACTGTACTTACTTGCTCAAAGAACCATGTGGGTTGAATCCCATCGTAGAAAGGGCTAGGCGAAGATTTCTCGAATCTGCTGCAAACTCGGCCACATAGCATCTGGGACTTCCATCCGGGAATCTGGCGGGTGGCGAAGTTTGTCATCAACTTCTCTTTCATTGGCATGCCATGTCAAATCCTCGGCAGTTTTTTCTGGTGAAACATCTTTATGAACCTCGGGATGGGTGGAAAGTACCACATAACTTTTTGCGGGCACACCTTTGCTTGTCTCAGTCATATTCTTATTCTCTTTAAACCTTGACACTCCACAAGTAGGACATGTAGTGCGGTCCTTATTAGCATCACCTCTATATAGTATGCAATTATTAGGACATGCATGTATCTTTTCATACTTCATTCCATAAGCGGACAACATCTTTTCACCTTCCCCATTGAAGAGGGTAGTAAATTACCTTCGAGGAAGCCGTCTCCAAACAATTTCAATAACTTCGAGAAAAAGACTTATCGGACCACCCACCCGCCCGGCTTTTAGATTGTACAATTTCACCACCATTGATAACTTGGTATACTTGGAACACCCTTCATATAATGGTTTCTCGGCATCATTGAGCAGTTTTCCAAACTCTCCGGGATCCCGGATATTGTTCAAGTCCGGCTTGTAGCAAGTTTTTTTTCGCTACATTGCGGAGTTTCCATCCCGTGAAGGAAGGCATCCGTCTATCAAAACAAGGAGTTGCACTAAGAATTTTCTCCCCATGAAATACCCATCTTGTGTATTGCTTATCAATCCCAAGTGATGGAAAAGGTGATTTCTAACCACCTTTTGACTTAACTTCATAAAGATTGACACGGTGCTCACATGGACATCTCATACAAGTCTCCTAATTCTCTGTGGGGTTTGCAAATAAAAGAAAATTTGCAACCCTTGAATATATTCATCGACAACCTATCCTTGGACATCCACAATTTGTCCATTTAGTATCTAATAAGTATAATGCGTGGCAAGAAGTTCGAAGACATCCAAACGAGCACTCAATTTTGCTAAAAATATAAATAAATAAAAATGCAAAAGTATATAAAGGAAATACCTTAGATGAATTTGGTTTGTACATGTGGCTTTGTTGGGGTTCAAGGAAGTTTTCCTTAGATGGAAAGCTCACTACTAATTCTTGGAATTACTATTTTCGTGTAGTTTGCGGTTGGTCTAATAATTATAGTAGATATGGGTGTTATGCTGAAAAATTAGATGTGAATATGAGAAGTAGAAGTGCAGATTTCTTCTTGTTTTACTAGATTTGGAATAGTATTCATATATCAAGGTTAGAATTTTGGTTTATTAAATTTGTCTAAAGAATTACTACTTTGGCTTGTAGTTGAGCAATCACGCACTTTTGGCTTGGTGAGTGCGTAGGGAAGAAACGAGAACCCAACAAATTGTTGAATGTGGTTTTATTAAAGCTGCTTTCTTTTCAAGAAATATTTTATGCAAGAGAATGACTTTATTGTTTCCAAGCCTAGGCTTTGGTAATGTCCTTAGTCAAAATAGGATGTTGTATACATGCAAAATCCATTAATTAGTATATTATTTGTTACTTGAGTAGGTTTTGGTTGTTGTATACTTTGGTAAAGACTAAGGGTAGGTGGTGTACCAAGTATTTCCTTGGCTACTTTAATGGTTTTATCTTTTCTTTTTCACTTTTTAATAAGCGGACGCTTTGTTTACCTTTTATATGTTAAAGTTAGTAATTTAGAATTCATTTCAGTTGTTAAGCTTTATGTTAAGTTCTTTGTTCGAATCTGAGGCCACACACACACAAGTAGGACACACACTGCGCATGTACACACAACAAAGCGTTAAAGCACTCACACTAAAGACCATCATGTACGATTACTCTATATATCTCTTGTTAACATCACCACTATCTATTCATCTTCACACACAACACTTCATTTGTACTCTCTCGGTTCATACAAACATGGTGTTATCTATTGTTCTTCTAAAGCTTGTTGAATGGCTCTTGTATCAACTTTTAGCTAACTCGTGTTATAGAGCAGCAAGGAAAATCACAAACTATGGTTATTACTTTAAAAACCAATCTGTCATTAAATCATCATCACAACATTCTTCTTTGTTTCATAGCTAGTGTTACCAAGTGCTGTTTGGAAGGTAGAGAATCACAAACATTGGTTGTAACTGTATTGACATGTGGCACACACATGGCCATTTTCTATATTTACATACTCTAAAAAAAATTATCTACAACATTTCATATAATATGTCAATTTGTAGGGTAATTATTCATGTATGCATGCAGAGTAAAACAACACTTGTAATAATACTCACAGTTTACTGGTTCCTAGTTCATGCGTGAAGCAACATTTAATGCATGAATCTTACCTAGATTACCTACTTTCTGGTCACCATGCATATGACAATCTAACATATATAATAGCAAATATACCTATTAGGCAGTGCAGGCTTGCTGATTGAATACTTCACATTTCTTGTATGTTTTATTTTTTCCTTGTAGAGTACTTTGACATATACTAATAATTAACATTACTTTCAGGTGCTTGACCAAGAAATACCTAATGCCATACAAAATAAATATAGAAGTACTTTTAGTGCCTTGTGTCATTGGTAAAGGAAGGAGTCCAATAAGGAAAGGTGGGTTTTCTTCTATCTTAGTTCTATTGGGAGCTTCGCTGTACCTAAAACTGGATACTGGGATCAGTTTTGTTGAAATTTTCAATATGAAATGGAAAAACAAAGAAGTAAACAAAGAAGCAAAAAAAAAAATGTCTTGTCACAATAAACAACAACCCGGTAACACGGAACATGCATAAACAACGGCCATGAGTCATTGTTTGAATTATGATCGGAAAAGAGGTGGGATGAAATTACAAAAAAATAAGTGCTCATGGTTGTGTTGAAATAACAAGTGTTAATAGCCTCGGTGAGGTTCTCATTGAAAACAAAAATTCAAATGCAATAACAAATATTTCTACAAACAATTTAAACAAGAAAAAGAGATAACAAAAAAATACTTACTTTTAGATTTCAGAAACCTTTGTTGTAGTAGTAATCGGTGATCCCCTTCTAGCTCAAACAAGTTTAAAAGCGTGAGAGATGAAGAAGTGAGTGTGCAAGAGACCCAATGAGATGAAGAAAAAAAAGGGCGTAATTGTTAGGGTTTGCCTTTGGAAGGGAAGAAGGATATATAGGGTTAACCCTAACATCAATCCCTTAATATCCCGTGAGAGGAAAAGTAATTGGGGTGGCGGGAAAATTTTCATCATGAGGGAATTTCTCATTATTCTTTGTTTCGATAAGATTTTTTTGATTCGATAAGTTTTTTTTGATAAATTAAAAGCTGTTTCCATAAGTGAGGAGTATATTGGCCGGTTTAAGAAGGTTCAATTCTTACTAACGAGTCCATTGATTTTGCTATTCTTTTTTTCGGTTAAGTTGTTGACGGTTTAATTGAAAGGAAAATGGAACAAATCTAGTGCCCACAAAACTGTGAGAAGGTTGACGGTTTATTCTATTGCTAATTTGACTGTTGTAAGAAATAATATTATATTTTCTTGACACTTGTGTCATACACGACATAATATTACAACAGCCGTCATAAAATTATTATATTTTCTTGACGCTTGTGGTTTATTCTATTGCTAATTTGACTGTTCTTGACACTTGTGTCATACACGACATAATATTACAACAGCCGTCATAAAATTATTATATTTTCTTGACGCTTGTGCCATACACGACATAATGTTCCAACAGCCGTCATGAATTTATTATATTTTCTTGATGCTTGTGTCATACACGACATAATGTTGCGATAGCCGTCATAAATTTATTATAATTTCGTGACGCTTGTGTCATACACGACATAATGTTGCAATAGCCGTCATAAAAATATTACTAAAACACCTATCTTGACGGTTTTTAACAAAGCCGTCAAGATAGATAAAAAACAAGTGTCATAATATGTCATTTTTTTAGTAGTGTTTGTTGAAAGTTTCAAAGATATGCATTAATTTCTTATTGTGTGGTCCTACTTGTAGGAACCGTTATGGTTTCACCGAATGATTTACGAACCGCGAAACACCATGCACAGCGGAATAAAGGTGTTCACGGTTTGGTTAGAAATTCATACCTTTTAATCAGCTATGATAACTCGGAGAATCCAAGCTCTATGAAATCAGCAACCTCTTGATCTTCTGTTGTATTTCTATCCTTAGAATGGACGTTGTGTGGGCAACGATCTACCAACCCTTTCTTTCTCTCTTTCCTTGCCTCTCTTTTCCAATCAAATGAATAGTGAATTTCTGCCAAGAAGAAAGGTTTCTATTTATAGGATACAACAGGGACCATGATGAGAAATTAGGGTTGGGCCTCCTGACGAGCTTGGGCTTCCCATGTTCACCCAGAACACACGGCCCAAGTCTGTCAACAAATGGCTTATTCCACTAAAGGCCATTGTTGCACTACCGCCCTAATCCCAAATTACGTGTTATGTTTATGGGCTCCATATTATATGCTTGTTGATCTCCTCGTGTTTAAGATATCGAATGCCTGTTGATTAAGTCAAGTTACTGACAACTACATTAATCAACTTCTTATGTCCTTGAGTAGTACAACTCAACCTCATTGTCATGTCAGATTAAATTCACCTACAGGGTTTACATGACAATCCTTATGAGCTCCTCAAGGGGACATCATCAGCCCGACTTCATGCGGGTCACGGATTCTTTCTATAATCAACAACACACCTTACATACAATGTCATTACCCAATCCATCGAGTTTGTTGATTCACAAATGAATCTCACTCATTGATGATTTAAACCAATATACAATGCACTTAAGTGCCCGTTATTATATCCGGATTAAGAGGACAAGCATCCATAATAACAGAGGTGTTTTTTCTTTTATATAGTCAGTATAAAGAGAAACAACCTCACTTGGTCCTGTTCAATACACACAAAGTGTACTAGTATAATCCTGTAGTCAAGATAGACTAATACCATATTATACTACAACCGTACTAATGGTTTGTCTAAATCAATCTAGGTTGTGAACGTTTACTTATACTTTATAAGGTACTGATGATATGATCTTCTATGTGACACCACACACTATATTATCTACAACATAAAGTACTAGACACATGCATATAACTAAGTACATATATAATATACATAACATTTGCCCATATGATTCTCATTCAAAATATGAAGAATTAGAGTTAATACAAAAGTAATGCTTTTAGTATATAACCCTATCACTACTATGTCTCCTAAGATGCACTAGACAAGTAGAAAAAACTTGATGTATAGTAAGCAAGAAGGAGAGCTAGGCATTATTGACCCCATAATTTGGAATCGAGGTGCTTAATTTGTGTGGCTCGGTGTTCAAGATTGCAAAAATAGAGCATAAAATGTGGAATTGTTGGATTTGGGAAGAGAAGATCAAATCTAAGTTCTTCTAGACTATGGACATCCCCAAAGATTGCTCCTGGTCTAGGAGATCTATTCTTAAGAACATAAAATTTGCTCAGAAATTCACCAAGTATATTCTTTCAGATGGCAATCAAACTTACTTATGGCATAATATATGGTGTATGAATTGGTCTAGAACTGGATGACAACCTTGTACAGTTGTATTTCAATATTAGAAGGACTCTTGGACGTGCTTAGAATAAGTGTTCCATTTAGAGCAGACTTCAAGGTCTAAAGTTTTATTATGGAAACCAAGTCCAACTATGTCTCCTTCTATGTGATAACTTATATTCTGATGTTGATCTTATCTTGACAAGAAAAGAGGAACACCTAGCGAGAGGATGGTTTCTTGGTAGCCAAGGAAACCTTATTCTAGGGCCTAACAAAAGTCACTATATATAAGAAGCAGCAGTATGGGAAAAGAGGATGGATCCCTAATGGCTAAGATATAGAGGCGGCTCTCTGGAGGCCGACTTCTGGTCATCTCTTCTTCCCCACTCAGTATGTTATTCAGCTGCATAAAGAACTACGACAGACTTAATTCCTGAAAGAGGATAAGTAGGTAGCCACTTCGTGGTTCAGTCCATATTATCAAACACTCCTATTGGTTTCAGTAGATACGCTTTGAACTAGACGACGGTGTGAAGACATCAGCAGAGGATTGTGGGATACTTAGAAAATCCCCTACATCTTATGGCACCGTTTGTGGGGATGAGAAGATATTTGTGATTTTCTTGTTTGAAGTGTTAATCGACAATTTTTGTGAATGTTTTCTCTGAAAATATTGTTATTCAAGTATTAAGTAGTGGTGTGCATCGGATGGTTAAAAAAATAGATTTATTAAGATTTGATATTTGCATCACATCCACTATTTTTTGCTTTCACTATTTCTATTTCGGGTTCCGTCTTGTGGATGCTAGGCCACGCTGAGGCACTCTTGATGTACAGCTTTTGGTTACAGTTGTTTTACACTAAGTGTGGTGGCAAGTTTTAGGCAGCCATGGTCACGCTTTTTCTCTGCAGTAAGGCTTTTGCTTGCTCTGTACCTGTTGGTGTTGCACTTGACAGAGAAAACACGTACTGGAGGTAACCTTATTCGCTTTCTTTAGGCGGTAGTTTGGTGGTGGACGCTGATTGTCCAGCCACATCTTCTTGCTATTAGTGTGTATAGCTGAGCATGAGATTCAAATTCTTGATGTGAGAAGTCAGAAATCTGTATGCTTGATTTAAATTTTCTTTGTCTGATCCCAACGTAAAAAATGGTTGTGATAGGAAATTCCAAATCTTGCTGGATGAAGTTTCACCTTTTGGTTATTTATGGTGATGCTTTAGATCTGCTTAGGTTTAATAATCTATGATCTACGATTTGAAAATTTCTCTGTTACATTGTGTATTTGTATCAAAGACGATCACAAATCTTTGATATCACATGGCGATCAAGGTCATAAGTAAGAAGTTTGTCTTATCAGTATAGAAGTCGAGGCAGTCCAAGTGTTACGTTGGGGTCGTCTCTTTTGGGGACCTCAGTTTTGACGAAACACTTTCTTTCCTGAGTATTCTATTGATTAAGTTATACCAATAAGTGCTATAGCCACTTTTAGTTTTGTTGGTAGTAACTTGTTCGTTCCATGGGACATCTAATTACATAAGGATGGAGTTTCCTATATGCATAATATTGTGAACCCTTCCTAGTTAACGATTTCTACGCATGGGAGATGCAATCTGACTAGGAAGATGGGTGCTAAAGAAGCTACCACTTTCTATCTCTTCTATCATAAGGTCAAGTTCATGGGTAAAGTAGTTTCTTTTGGGGAATATTTCTACCAGTTTCAGAGATGCATCGACTTACCAGCTCTTTCAGCTCTTTGAATACCTTCGAACTGTACCAGGGTTGGTTGTTCAACCACTTCCAAACCAAATGATAGTATTCATCGATTGGTGGGGGATGCCTGAAGTCCAGCCACACTCAAATGGTATATGTATATCACCTACAATTGTGTGAATGGTGACTTGTCAACAATGACAAATTGGTACAATGTGCTACTATTCTTAGAGACGTCTTCATGTCAATGTTCGGTAGGGAACTTCTGCAGTCCAGCCATGCACACCTATATGATACATCGATCTGGTAAAAGTGATTCATCAACCATCGAGGGGTTTCACACTCGATTGGTTTAAAGTCGAGCTTCACCTTTCCGTTGGTATCAATTCTTCAGAGTAAAAGTATCGAGTTGATCTACTAAAGGAAGCCTGGTTTAGTGTCTTCATTTGTGAACACTTCCTTCTTGTGGTGACGCTAGAGAATGGAGTGGAAATGGAAGTGAGCCTTTCCTAACCTCATGGTTTGTACAACCTGGTGATGAAGGTGGCATGTGATGAAGAAGCCTGTTTATTGTCAAATCATGTTTTATACAGTGTTCTTGCTTTAACAAGGAATGGTTGTTTAGTTAATATGGATATGGACGATTTTCATGTATAAGAGTTGATTGAGTGGTACTACCACACAGGGGGGTGGTTGCTAGACCACTGCCTATCCTGTCGTAACTCAAGTTCTATCCAGTGTTTGGTGGGGGACTGGTGCAGTCCAGACACGCTACATGGAATTCAAACTTTCAGTGATGGGGTAATTGAGTCTCACCTCATCGAAAGCGAGATGTTGTTAGGAACCGCCTGAAAAGTGGTTCTAAGATGAATAGATGATAATGCAGGTTTGTCATCTTTGCTATGCTTTAGTATGACACTAAGAGCATTATATCAGTCCATGTACTGTGAAGAATTTGGTTCGATAAAATTGCTACACAAGGGTGTGGTGCAACCACTATCTATTTAGTGGGCATGTGTAATTCACTATTGTCAACTAGCTTTCTGTTTCAACACACGATAGTACAAGTAAGATATCTCATTGTACAGATTGGTTTTGCAAGTGGTTTGTCGTGATTGAAAGACGACTCAGTAAGTTTTCTCATGAATTGGCGGATCAACGCAAAGAAGGCAAATAATCGTGATATTTTCCTAATTGGGGTAAGTTAGGATGAGTTTTGGTATTTTGGACATAACTTTGGCTACGGTTGTCAGAATCACCCATGTGACCCTAATTCGGAAAGAACATGGCGATGCGCACGCTGTCACTATTGAGCTAGGCTCTGTGATCACCATTATCGAGGTCAAAATCCACAATTTTCCCTTCAAATTTCATCATTTTTAGATTTTCTTTCCTTTTTTCGTTTCAAAAGTAACTCTGAGTCCGATTTGGGCTAGATTTTTGGTAGATTACTTCTATTATTATCTAGTTCATTATCTCTCAACAACATGAAAAATCAAAACATGATAGCTTTCAGGAGATTGAGCTCGTGGTTGAAGTCGTCTCTTCTGATCAGAAAGTGTTTCTACAAGTTTCAGAGATGTATTGACTTTCTAGCTCTATGCTACACCGAGGGTGGTTGTTCGACCACATCCGATTCTGGGAAGGGACAAGTTCTTCTCATTGCAAGGATGTCATGACCCATGAAAATCAGTGCATAGAATAGATAGATGTCTACTATGCATGTGATGATGGAGATTAATATAACAACTTAATAAGTTCGTATTCAGTTTGGAAAAGGAAAGGTGACGACCAAGACAAATTGAACTTTGAGCTTGTACAACACATGGCGTTGCTGTGTTTACACAAATCAAAACTTCTTGTGTGGAATTTGGTTTAGTGGTATTGTCACATTGGGCATGGTAGTCAAATCACTTCCAACATTGGCTACAACTAGGTTTCTGGGCATCATTAATTGGTGGGGAGAGGGGCACTCACTGTCCATCCACGCCCCAATAGTATGTTATAACTTTAATTGTGATGACAACATGGTGCAGTATGCTACAATGACTCTATAGCTAGTTCGCTAGTCTTGCTACAATGGGGATGGTCGTTCGGGCACTTCTAATCTTGAAGATATTTTTACTTCAGTTTTTGGCGGGGGACTGGTGCAGTCCCGCCAACGCCATGCCTACATGGTATTTGATTTAGTATGGTGATTCGTCAATGACCTATAGAATTTGAGAATTCAGTGATGGGGTAGTTCAGTTTCACCTTATCGAATGTGAGACGTTGTAAGGAACCGGCAGAGAAGGGTTTCTAAAGATGATCATGTAGGTTTGTCATCTTTGCCATTCTTTATTATGACACCAAGAGCATTATGTCACTCAGTGGGTAGTGCAACCACTCTATTCAGTTAAGAGCTCATGATGAACTTTGGAATTTATTGATTGAAATGGTTTATTCATGCACTTAGTTTTGACAAGTGCTAGCAAATGTGCGATATCTTTCTATACAAAGCTCAGTTTTGCAAGCAGTTTTTTGTGATTGGAAGACGATTCTGCTACCTCCCTCATGGTATATGGTGCAGTGTCCACTTCTCTACCAGATTTTGTGCACTACAGACTGAAGTCTTAATCTTGACAGTTTCGGCACGCAACAGAGAAATGGGCATATCTGCCTCTCTGCAGGTCGGTTTTGCACATCGTTTCTTGTGTTTGAAACTAGATTACGGTGGTTTTCTGAAGACATAAGCACCACATGAGTTTTTACTATATTTGATTTAGTAACTTACATATTTGTAAGGAGGTTAGAAAACTAGTTTTTGTAGTGCAATTCAAAAAAACGGGTATAAATTTCTCTAGAGGGGTCGGTTGTACAAGCCGTTTCTTGCGCCAAAAACTACATTCAGTTGTCTTCCCAATGGCACTGGACCTATTGCTTCTTTAATTATTTCAGTTATACAAGTTTTTCAAAGGCAGAGACATTGGTTAGTTATAACACATGTGGAGAAACAGACCAGTATGACGCCCTCCCTTGAGGTGTTAAATCTTTTTTGTGAATGTGGGCTGAACCCGGAACTTCTGTCACACCCCGAATTTCGACTAAATTCGGAAAAACATTATTTGTTCCCGACTCTTCGATCTCCAAGGTGTGACGCACTCTCAACTCCTAAAAACCCATAAACAGTTTAAATATGCGGATAATTAAAAACCAATAAAATTTTTAACTTAAACAAAAGTCCTCTTCATTACAAAAATTCACAAATAAGATTAGGTTACAAATCCCTTTTCAATAACTCTTTAATTAAATTTACAAATGAAAATACAAAAACATTGTCTAGACTGAAAATCTATATCACCTCAAGGGAAAACAAAACATATCTTGAGATGCAACGCTAACGCAAACCACAAGCAGCAACCAATCGTCTTCAACACTAAACCTGTCAAGACTTATTAACTATGTTCATTTAATGAACACACCCGATAAGCAAACATGCAAATCGGGTCAGCATTATAAAAATGCTGGTGTGAGTAGCTCTAAAATACAACATATAATTATACATATATATACACAATCCATACGGCAGTTAGTTCCTCCATCGAGGCGCCTTAACTTTCAACGACTAATGCAACATCCTTAAGTACAATAATTATGGCAGGTAGTTTCTCCACTGAGGATCCTTAACTTCCCACTAACCACACAACAAACTATACGCATCATAAATAAGGCATGTAGTTCCTCCATCGAGGCGTCTTATGTTCTAACTAAACAAATAACCAACCAAACATATTATATCTGTACCGCATTTCATGCTCAATAACAGAGTGGGTCGTCTCTGCCCAAGTAATTAGTTTGACCCACCTTTATGCCAAACCATATACAATCATCTGTCTAAAGATATATCATTAACTAACATATTACCATAATTATGTTAATTAAGGCTTTCTTTGTGTGTCCCTAAAATCACGTCGTATCTATGTCTTATCTAGTTTCCCTGGCTACCACAATCGCCGAACATGTACATCCACATGCCTCCCCTTACATAATGAACCACTCTGTGCGTAACTACCCTGAGCGGGATGCCGCACACCAGGTAACCCTCACACGAAAGCCATTATGTAAGTATTGCCACTATTCGGCATAAAATATCGCGCGTCTCGTTCTATTTTGCGAACGGAATAATCAAGCCACTATTCGGCTATGCCAGAAGGGCCATTCAGATTCACTGAAACGCCAGAAGGGCCAATCAAATTACTTACGCCCGAAGGGCCATTCAGATTCACTGAAACGCCAGAAGGGCCAATCAAATTACTTACACCCGAAGGGCCATTCAGATTCACTGAAACGCCAGAAGGGCCAATCAAATTACACACGCCCACACAGGGCAAATCACATGAGTTGTGGTAGCTAGGTTCTAGGATTTTCGTTACGTAATTTATTCAAGTGTCATACATTTATATCTCAGAATAATTCTTATTCTATCTCATGCCAGTATACTTAATTGTACTGAAACTCAACATTTCTCGTTATAATACAATCCACATTATCACGTGGCAATACTATTCATTGCACGATATCCAAGTATCTCTATATCAAATCTCGAAACTTATTATTTCACGTGCCAATCATATATTGCACTACACCATATGGAATATGTCAAGCCTTCTTACATACTACAATTCATTTCAGTAGCAACTCATAATAGCAATCAATCATGTAACGTATTCATTCCATAAATTTATGTGAACTCAATTCACCATCAAAGGCACGCATTATTTCCATTGGTGCACAATATAAGTAGTATATAAATAATGAAAATATAAAACCATTCCACCAAATATCAAAATGAAACGACTTTAAAAGAAGGAACAACTCAAGTCCAAATATCACGCATAATTATTCGAGTCCAAATCACAAGTCAAGTCAAACTGATCAACCGTTACCAAGCCCAAAACTAAAGTCCATGAATTTAAGTCCATATGTAGTTTAATACTCATAAAAACATATATATCTAATTCTTATTATCAGAATTCTCTTCTTGTTACGTGCCAATATATTATAGGTGTTACACACTACTCACGTGAAATCTTAATTAGATAATGACAAACAAGGTTATACAATGTTCGACAATATTTTATTATTACAATAGTCCATAAAATCAAATATGTGAAAATCTGGAAAAAGTCAACATTCCACAGTCAACGGTCAACGGTCAAAGTCAACGGTCAATGGTCAAAGTCAAAGTCAACACGTCATGGTCAAAGTCAACACATCATGGTCGAAATCAAACTATCATTATCAAAGTCAAACTATCGTTTCTATGTTCAACAGGTTCATGGTCATAGCCATGGTTCATGGCTAAGGTCAAGGTGCATGGCTCATGGGCTCATGACCAAGGTAATGGTTCTGACCCAACTGGCCAAGCCCAAACCTTAGAACCCGAAAGTCTAAATGTTGAAAGACCCATTTGGATCTCTATTTTAAGTCCTATGGACTGGCCCCAAACAATCAAGCTAAACTGGCCCAACAACTTAAAACAAAACCGGGCCCAAAGAAAACTAATTGGAAAAGGCCCAAACAAAAAAAAAAAAAAAAAAAAATCCGGCCCAACCACTAAAGTTAGATTTCGGCCCAAACAAAACCAAAAGATTTAGGCCCAAAGCCCAACCGAAATAGACTTGCACTAATGAGATGGGGAGCATTGGATCTCTCCCTCTGTCATCTCCTTCACAGCCACCACCAGCCTAAATTTCGGCCACCACAATCTCCACCATCTCTCCTCTTCATCATATCGGTTTTGACCCAAATAAAAAACCAACCAACTTTCATAAACACAAAATCCTCAAATCATTCAATCTATATTTTTCTTCAAACTAGATCTAAAATTTTCCAATGCCATTAATAGCTTCTTCAAGCTTCAATTCGCCCCTTTCCAACACCCATTTAACCAACAATAACCAAACAAATCTAACCTCACCACAAAAAGTTCAAACCAACGAACAGGAGGATGGGCGACGCCATTAACGCCTGTCGAAGCTTCAAGCTTCCAACAGTACCCAAATTCGGCATTCAATCCCCCACTAACCCACTACATTACCCCATCACCAGCAATCCCTTCCAAGCTGACGAATTTAGAATGAAAACAACATAATTTCAAACCGCATCAGGATAGGCGATGCCATTACTGCCGGATACAAAGCTTCGACAGCCCCATCCAATTTCAACAACCAACTTCAAATACTACACCCCCGACATCAATCAACAAATATGATAAGAGCCCAAAACTGTAGTTTTAACCCTGTAACAGTCATACTATTAGACCAATTATGTGAGTAATAATTAAGAGTTAACACTGATTACGTGTTTTTATGCATTTCAGGCTTCAAAGTCCATTATGTGTAGTAATGTGCCACTTTAGCAAGTTAAAGGAGCAAAGGTCGGTTACTAAGGAGTTCCGTGATTAAAGGCCAAGATTCAAGAAGACCAGCCTTTCTAAAGCCCGGTCAAAAGATGAAAAGTCGACGCGGGCAGAAACAGCACACAAAGTCAGCAGAACTTCGAAGGCCGTATCTTTGGACTCAGACCTCGGAATGGGGCCTACCTTATGTCAAAACGACCGGCTCGGAAAGAGCTTTCCAATGGTCTAAGCCTTGATCCAATCAGAGGAGCAGAAGTGGACGAAAAGTCTGTTAAAGCCAACTGCAGCTGAAGAGGCCTTTTTGGACTGAAAGAATTGGGTTTTGGGCCTGATTCTCTGGCCCAAAACATGGCTCCAAGCCCATGCACGATTTTTGGATCTGAAAGTATAAAAACCAAAGCTTAGCTCTTTGTTAATGGTAAGGAGTTAGGTTAGAAAATAAAGGTAGCTTAGAATAGAAAGTAGCCATTAGAATAGCTTATAGATCTAGATTTAATTGTTTTTATGTTAAGTTTAGTTTCAAATCCAATTCTTGTGTTAGATTAAACTCTAGAATCATTATTCTTAATTAGATTGATTAATAAAATAGCTAGTTTGTTAATTTCGATTCTTGTCATTTACATTTGTGTTAGATCTGATTTCATTTATTACTTGTTATTCAATTCTTAGTTATTAATTAGATTTTAATTATTGTTTAATTTATATTAGTAAATTTCAATTCTTTATATTATGTTTAGTTTTAATTTAATCGGAAATGATTGCGTAATGATTCTCGGCTAAACCTCCATTAGAGGGGGTTGAGAAGCCTAGATGAAAGCTTGATTCCGATTATCGTAGAGTCGTCGCAATTTCCTTTCCACTCTAGAAGCGATTAGTTCACCATGAGAATGGGTTTAATCGTTCACATGCTAGTTATGAATTGGTAGGAATGCCTTGTGTAATTAGGAATTAGGAATAACCATATTATTCTGCGAAGCAGTTTAATTTGGATTACGACGATTCGTCGTTAGTAGGATTAAGTCGAGTTAAGGTGGAATCAATCCCCCTCTAACTCCTTATCATAGAATCAACGTAGCATTCCCATAGTTGTTCTGATAATCGACTAGTTGCATCTTGTGGGTAGTTGCATCGTAGTCTAGTTGCCACTTCGTAAATCTCTCATTAGACTTTAGAGTTAAGAGTACTTATACGTAGAGAACATTAACATGCGGAAGGACTAGGAGTGGAACGAACTTCCTACTCCACTATATCTCATAGGATTGAGAGTAGAATCTTTGATAAATATAGGCAGCATAAGATAGTTTTAGTTTACTTACATTTTGAGTTCATCGTTCATTTCGTTGGTAAACTATTAATTTTATGTTTATCAAATGGCGCCGCTGCCATCTTAGTTTCACATTCGCATTGTTTTCGTAGTGTAAGTACTTTTCTTAAAGTCCCATTTCACCCACCCACCCTTGTTTGATTCATACTGTGGTTTTCCGTTTCATCGTTGAAAAATTCCGCGACAAAATTACACTGAGGCTATAAGGAGCACACCTGCGCCCTATAGCCTGGAGCACGAGCGTGACCCGCCCCCATACAGAGCGCGACCCTCCCTAAGTAACTAGAACACGAAAGCACGACCTGCGCCCAATGCGAGCGCGCCCGCGCCCTAAGTTATATTTTTCAGGAATTCTACAGTTTTGATTCGAACTTTGATATTTCAAGTTTTTCGGTGTTCTAACTTGTTATATACACCGAAACACGCGTAAACAAGACGCTTATTCATAAGCGAAGCAAGGGCCTAATCAGGTATTCCTTTCTTCCACACCTCGCGATCTCTGTTAGAGGTTTATACTAGTATATCGAGAATTGTTTGGAGTTGTTGATGTGTTTATCTAAGTTTGGTTTTAGCCTTGTATGAGATTAAGGTCCGGCCGAACAAAAACACCGAGCGTAATTACCCAACAACGTCAACAAACAAGTCTATCTAGTATACCACCCACTACACCTCTAGCTACTATTTCACACACATCACGACACAATGCCCGGCGAAGAAGAGACTCCTCTCTCGACTTCTACAAAGTCTTGGCGATAGCCCCAAATCTTGCATCGTTCTAGCGGACCGATTGGGGATTTCGAATCCCCAAATATTTTAATTTGTTACCCGCTTTTCATGGATTAGACCATGAGAAACCTTATCAGCACATGCGTAGGATTGAACAAGTCCTAACAACATTCCACCATCCTACGGTTGGTGCGGAACAAATTAAACTAAGGGTATTCCCTTTCACCTTAGCCGAAAAGGCGGCGTCTTGGTTAACTGCCCAAACCCCTAATTTTGTGGACTCGTGGGCTAAACTTGTTCAGTTGTTTATGGAACATTTTTACCCACCCCTAAAGACGGATGAGATGCTTTCCAAGATTCATTTCTTTCGACAAAATCCTCATGAAACATTTTCAGAGGCTTGGAATCGTTTCACCGATCTCCTTATAGAGTGTCCACATCATAACTTAGCAAAAGACACGTTAGTTCGTGCCTTTTTCAAAGGACTTCTACACCACCATAAAGAAGTCCTAGACATAATGAATGGGGGTAGTTTCTTAAGAAAAGGAGCCTCGGAGGCTTATAAATTTTTAGAGGATCAAACTAAGCGAAATAACAACTGGGGGGGTAGTGATGATATCCACCGCTCCGCTAGTTCATCAAATACAGTTAAGGCCGCCGGTATGTTTGAAATTAAACACGATCCCGAGCTTAAAACTCTAATCGAATCACTCACTAAAAGGTAAAGGCCATTTCGGGTTCAACAAAAGCCTATCCCGTCATGAATGTAAATTCAAATCCATGTAGTTTGTCTTTGGAGCCCCGAGCATCCCGACTCCCACCGTCCTATAGCCTATGAACGGGCTTGTTCCATTAATAGTGAACCTAACGCCCTTGGAGACAAAATCCCAACTTCGGTTGGAGAAATAACCAACACGTCACACCTCCAGGGTACAATAATCAATATGTTAGGCCAACACAAAGTTTTAACCAAGCTCCACCACGACAAGGATAGGGTCAGGGTAATTTTAATAATTATAACAACCAAGTGCAACCTCGACAAGGTCAAGCACAAGGTCAAGGTAGTTATAATAATTATAATGCTAATAGAGGTATCGTTCCGGTAAATAATAACTATAAAAATCCGCCCATAAATAATCAACGCGAGATAGTTCCAGTCACACCACCCGTGACTACTACACCCACACAACCGGATCGTCTTGACACCTTCATACAAGTGAGCCAACAACTTTTCCAAACCATGGCTCAATCTAACCAACACATTCTACAATCCGTTAATATTTTAAACCAACAATTAGCCCAAGAGAAAGCCCAACCAAAAGGCGTGTTTCCAGGCCAAGCGATACCCAACCCTAGAACAGCAAACACAGCCTTTGAGGTAAACGGTAATACTAGTACGGAAACTACATCCGTAGGTCAGCTAAATGTCATCACCACTCTCCGTTCTGGAAGAGTGGTTGATAACAAAGTAACTATGCCTATAGTTACCCCATCAGTACTCCCTACACCGGATATCGAACTAGATACCGAAATAGAAACTGAAGAACCTACCACTTTGTAGAGGTACCGGTTAAACCACAACCTAAAACAGAAAGCCAAGGTTACACATCAAGTCGAGCCATACACGCTAAATATAGAGTTTAAACCACCGTTCCCTCATAAATTAGCCATGCTAACCGGGGATACTAACTTTTAGGAGATTAGGAACATTTTCAAAAATCTAACGATAAACCTTCCTTTTTCGAAGCTATAAAAAGCTACCTAACCACGCTAAGTTTCTTAAGGAGTTGTGCACTACTAGGCGAAGGCTAACATACCTAAAGGCGCCTTTCTAACTGAGCAGTTCCCAACTTTATCCGAAAATAATGGAATTGTTAAGTACAAGGACCCTGGTCGTCCTACTGTACAATGCACCTTAGGAGATTCTCACACGACGACCGCGTTACTAGACCCGGGGGCTAGTGTTAACTTATTCCCATTTTATTTGTATAAACAAATAGGTCTAGAGGAGATGCAACCTACTAAAATGACATTGCAATTAGCGGATCGGTCTATTAAGTATCCTAAGGGTGTGGTTTAAAACGTGCTGGTTAAAGTCCAAAATTTTTACTACCCAGCCGACTTTGTTATCCTCGACACAGAAGTCACTAACGACTCTGTACCTATCATTTTAGGGCGTCCCTTCTTGGCTACTGCCAACGCGCTCATAAACTGCCGCGATGGTTCGATGTCCTTGTCCTTTGGCCATCTTTCTATTGAGGTAAATGTTTTCAAACGAGGACCGCGATATCGATTCATCTACAAATGGCGAGGTTAGCATGATCGAGAGCTTAGCTCAAGATTACTTCAAAACATGTTTCGGAGAAACAAATTAACAAATTCCTTTCCTTCGGAAATTCCGACTTTAACAATGACTCCCTGGTAGTAGACGAAATCGAAGAAGAATTCCTGCAACTCTTTTGCACCGCTTCTTTACCACTTCGCGAGTCCCCCCTTGCCAACAACCATTCATCCCTTGATGCTATGACGGAAGATGAATTTTTCAATCTCTATCCCAGTGATCCTTTTGACCCACCTATTGAGGAATGTCTTGCATATATCAAGATTTCTGATGATATGGACTTGAGAGCTCTAGCTGAGAATCATTCACCTTCCATCACCAATATTCCCCACCCTCCACCTTTTCAAAGGAATCTCGAGTTTGCACTCGATCCTTTTGTTTCTTCTGTGCTTCATAATTTTTTAAATTCACCTAGTAAACAAATACTTCAAAAGACAAAAGCATTTGACACCTTCATTTTCAGACTTGAAACAGTCCCTACACACACCATGAATGAGTTTTGTGCTAAAACCACATCCTCATTGTTTACATGCTGTCCTTCTACAACTTATCCATATCTACCATATTCTCCACAACCATTCACTTTTCCATAGTTATTTACTAGAACACCCACTCGTTCAGAAATGAAAAAGAAGGTGCATGCTAGGTTACGTAATAGGGTTATCCGACTTCGCTTTCAATTCACTAGGTTGCGTCATAGGAAATCTTCGTGCTTGATTGTGTTTGGATATGTTTTCTGTGATATTTATTTATGGAATGATCATCAACTATTTCGGCTGTTGATATATGATAAACTGCATGTTCATGCATATGTTTCGATAAAATCTCGAGTATCCGACTATAAACGACTCAACTTTTGTGTTTGGTGCATTTCCTTTCATTTCCATATATTGGTGAGTGCACCATTAAGGTAACCGGGCCCTCCCTACGAAGTGTGTGGCTGTAAGTACCGGATCCTAAGTCCACGATTAACATAATTCACGTTTTCCACTCTTGCATGTTTTTCTCGGATTTTTGAGTCATGTTTCTCTATGGGGTGAATTATGTCTTTCTTGTTTATTGTTTTTCTTTTTAAAAAGTAAATATATATATATATATATATATATATATATATATATATATATATATATATTAAAGAATAAACATAGTAATCTAGAAAGTCTCGAAATCGACTTTAAAAGACTCATCGCTAAAAACAAATTTTCTAAGCTTCGTTGTAAATAAATTTGTTTGGGGGTGGCCCTAGAATGTTCGTGTTTCCGCCCTAGAATGTTTATGTCCCATTACAGCGATTAATTTGTTTTTAGGCCGTTGCAGAAATGTGTATTACGATCCGGGTTGACATAATCTTGAATTTAGAGATCGAGTGAAAAGTTCAGATAACGTCGTCAAACACGCACTTCGAGGGCATTTTCCACTATCTTATATGTAATCCACGGTCAGAATAGAAGTGTTTTATGGATCATTGGATTGGAAATTCTCTCCGATTTTTGATCATTTTCATATCTCATTAGGTTAGGTAAAAATCGGACCCGATAGATCTAGATTAGTTTTTAGATCTAGATCTAGGCAATTTTGATTTGAAATTTCGCAAAAAATCGAAAAATTCACAAATTTCAATTTTTTGGGCTTGGGCCCAACCCCCACCGGTTAAATTTAAAATTCAGTTTTTCCACCAAAGGAGGATTGTTTAGTGAATTCCCATTTAACTTACCTTCACCATTAGTTCATCATTTTTCCACAAACCGCCATTAACAAAGCTTCAAACCCGACCAAAAAATAAATTAAAACAAAACCTAATTAGCCCATTTCACAATCCAAGATTTTTTCCCAAACCCAAATCTACTCCAAAAACCGCCCACAACCTCCACCAATTTACATCAACAAAAACCACGGAAAATCAAAATAAAAAAAAATTGGTGCTGCCGCCACACCACACCACCACCACCACCATCGTTTTTTTAGTGAGGTGTCCTCATTGCTTCCCCTACCTTTCTACAAACCTCAAACCGTATTCAAACTTCCAATGGCTCAACAACGCGAATTTTACTAGAACAAGCTTTTATCGGCAACCACTTCGTGCCGCTTTTACGGTGACGAAATGATCGATAGAGATCTGGAATAGCTTGTGGTACTCGGTGAAGCCTATTACCACGAAGACTTAGTCCAACGGTTCTATAATACGAGGGAGTTGGAGGGACTAGGATTTTTTTATGGTGGCTAAGAGGAGGAAGGAAGTGACTCTTTGGGTTGTTTGAGATTCTAGGCATTTCGCCTAGAATCCATCCGATGTCACGTTGCGGGAGTCCCAATATAATGGGGTAGAGCCATTGATGAAGCGTGGGATAGTTATCGAAGGAACTACAATGCGAGATCGCGATTGTTGTCGCCGAGCATCCCCTAAGAACCAACCGGTTGGCTGCAGCTCGGTGGATTGGTCGAACGATCTGGGGAAGGAGAAGGTCGGCGACACCGGCCCGAACTGCCTCCACATCTTATGGATACTCCAGGAGCAGAAGTACGAGTTCTGTATCTTGGAGTTTTTGCTTAGCATGATTAGGGGAGTAGGGAAGGCTGTTGCACCTCTCCCTGTGTTGATAACTAAGATCATACTGAAGTTGAGAGTAGCTCCGGCGTCTGATAGGTCTTACATCACCCTGCACCGAAATCCTCGCATTTATAAGGAGTGTGTCCAACGAGTTTGGAGGTTGCCTGAGGATAGGATAGAGGATGAGGAGTATGGTGGAAATGAGAATGCCGAGGAGGATGGGGGAAATGAGAATGCCTCGGAGGATGAGGAGGACTTGACTTGTTTTGATGCGGATGCCCTGGAGAGGTGTTGGTCAGATGCAGAACGCATGGCCGTAATTCATCGAGGCATGCGTTCACTCAACACTATCTGCGAAGACCTCCGGACTCGACAGGCTACTATCCATCATAACCGAGATCCGATCCCAGCGGAGGACGGCGGCGGGGAACAGATGAGGGCGAGCTAGATGCTTCGAGCGCCGATTCGGGCTGACATGCTTGCACGATTCCCACCCTCGGGGATTCTCCGCCGAGGACACACCATCGAGGGCACGGCGTCGCCGCCGAAAAGAGGCTAATGGTGCTGGCCCATCGGAGAGCTCGAGCCATCCATCTCGGTGTGTGCCCTCCGCTACCGATACCCGAAGTAGTTAGGGATAGTATCGTTTGATGTTTATTTGTAGTTTCATTATTGTTGTTTATTTTAATGTAAGTTTAATTCCGTAATTTGAATTTTGTTGTGAAATGTACTTCGAATGAAAATTTTAATATAATGAGGTTATTTTCATTATGCGTGGTTGTTTAATATTGATCCCACCTTCCCAAATTGTTTGGGGGTGGTGTTATCTATTCCAGCATGACTTTTATATGACCCTTGTTTTAGAATTTATTGCGGAGTCAAGGTGAAAATATGGCCGTTTAGGCAAATCTATGAATAAGTATATGAAATCTCGATTAAATAGGTAGATTATATCCTAAATTCAACCTAAAAGATACTAGGTTTGCTTTAGAATCAAGGAAATGAGTTGTTTCCGTTTTCGGGTTTGGAAATTTTGGTATTTCCGGAAACTGCCGTAAAAACCTTTTGGCAACTTCCCGATCCGGTTTAGCAACTTAAAACCTATATAAACTTCATACATTCTACACTCACAACTCACACTACACCTAACCTCCATCACTTACCTCTCACTCCCACGATTCCCACGTTTCGTCTCATTTTCCGAAGTTTCAAAGAACTCCGAAAGTGCTTTTCGCTTAGAGAGGCGCACTTTCGCTCGCATTTTTTTTCAGATTTTTTGTCGAGGCGCACTTTTCGTGCCCAAGGTGAGCGACCCGCTCAAAAACACTGGAATTCCAAATCTTGAGGCCTTTTTTCGCTACCGACTTTCGTGGACGAGAAAAATTCCGGTTTTCTGCGGGTAGTTTCCAGATCATTCGCGAGCTATTCAGGCGTAATTTTGAGATGACATCTCCAACATTGATACCGGAACAGTCTTCGAAGATTTGTTCCAAAGCACTACTTATGGTGCTTGGTTTGTGGGTTTATCACATACGTTAATTTTGGGAGAGCTTTTATGGTAAGACGATGCACTTTATTCTCCAACACTAGCATCTTATTTTTACGATAACTGCATTTTCTTTGAAAGACCGGATGGAGAACAAGTGTTCTCCATCAACATTGATAATGAACCAATGGAAATTACCGGGTTCTTGCTAGCATTTGTTCTTGGACTTGCTAGGCCCCATTTGAAATACAAGACCCATGGTGTTATTGGGTAGATAATATGTATATCTACACTTATGAGTTTTTGCATGAGTCCTATGGGGCAGGCATTTTCCGAATCGAGGACCAAGGGGAATATAACGTCGCCTTTGGTAGCTTGTCCATGAACATAGGAACTGTTATGTTTTGGATCATGCTAAACATTTTAGGGGAATGACGTTTTTCTTCTATGAATGATGCCACTTGCAGCGTCTTCCTTGCTTTAGCCACGGGACGTATGTGTCATGACTTTCCCCGAACCTTGATGTCTAGTTTAGCTCGATCCCATAGCATGAGGCATAAGTTTCTTCTTATGCCTGCTCTAGTTTCCCGTATTATGCTATGTTTCTTTCCTGTTTTTTGTACACGTTTCACGGATTGGATTACGATTGGACATTATGCGACCCACCAATAGTATTATTCGATCTTTCCGTGCAATGACTTGGAAATGGTGGAGGATACAACCTTATCAGGTTGCACCTACACCCGTCGAACTCAAGTAGCACTTAATAGGTTAGCAATAATAGATGATAAATGGCGGGAAGCCCCGCAAATTATCATGGCATGGCAGGCCATAAAGGAACCTCACTTCTTTATGGAAGAAGAGGATGAGGGAAGATGATGAGTAATGCGGGAGATAAGGTAAGTTTTCATTCTAGTTAGTGTCTGCTTATGTCCCAAGCAATTTCATTCTTGTTAACCCCATAATGGGTAGAACTCGTATAGAGTTGCGTCAGTTTTTATTTCCTATTTTAGTACGTTCTAACTTTATTTTGCAGATGTTCCTGAATTTCACACGTTTCAATGGTATTTTTCCTACCCTCTTTATTTACAATACTTTGAGGACAAAGCATGCTTCTTGTTTGGGGGCATAGAAACACGTGTAATTAAGGCATCTGTTAGGATATAGATATGTATAATATGCATTTGTTTCTAGTTAAAATTTCAAAAATTCAAAAATATAAATAAATAAGTTATGCTATACACTTAGGAATATTTTTATTGTTTTCTTTCTCTATGCTCTTAACAATCTAGAAATCTCACATAGCTTTTGCATCAGAATAATTTTTAGAAACTTAGGTTAATATGTAGGTAATAATCTTTGCATCTATCTATAAATATATTACATGAGTATCGATGATTGTTAGTAGTAAGTTTATGAAATCTAGGCTAGAGTACTTATTCTACAAATCTTGTGAGAATATAGCCTAAAGTCTTACATGAGCAAAACATTTGAGAAATGACACAAGGGAGAAGTAAAATCCGGATAGGAAATGACACAAGGGAGAAGTAAAATCCGGATAGAGAAATCACACGTCCACTTGCTTGATCACTATGCCATATCCTAAGCGAGAATTTAGGCCCTCTTTGGATCGATATAGCTAGAAATTCAAACCTATGAATTATTTTCCGCTAGTCGCCCCACTGAGCCTTTCATTAGCCCTTTCATAAACCACAAATCCTTTACCCTGTTACAAACAAAAAAAAAAAAAAAAAAAAAAAAATTCAACCTACCCAATTTAGATAAGTCTGAGAATAGAATAAGGAAGAAAGAAGAAGAGAAAAACCTGTGTAAACAAAAGTTAGTTAATTGCTTCAGAAAATAAAGAAAAGAAGTTTCCATCCAAAGAAAAGAAAAATAAAAATAGAAATAAAATAAAAACTCCAAAAAAAAAAATGAATAAAAGGAGTCAAAAGCCAAAGAAAAAGAAAAAAAAAATATGGCTAAGGATGGAAACAAAGTGTAGAAGCAAAAGTAAATAACAAGGTTTTCTCTAGTTACATAATATGAAACTCTATTATCTCAGACTTGTCCTTTTTGAATATCCATTTCTTTCCTTCTTAAACCATCTCCTAATCCCCGCAACACCTAATAAAGACCTCTAGCTCAATTAGGAATAGGTTAGTGTGATAGTAAGTGGCAGATGTGTTTGATTGACTCCGGTTTCCTTGTTGTCATTGAGATTGTAAGGTAAAGTGTGCCCACTGAACTGGAGTAGCGAAACTTGAGTGGAAAAATCAGAGTGTTGTATCTTGACTATTATTGTGAGAACCTACTTAGGGCGCTAATCGAAGTTTGAGAGAAATGAACCTGCTAGGCATTTCATAGTATTACTCATTGTATATATGTTTATTGTAGATGATTGATTATTATGCATATATTAGCTTAGGTTTCGACTTGATTACTCTATATGCATTGCTAGTGAGAGGTATAGTTAATTTAGAGCATGAATACGGAAACAATAGTTTTATTTTTTAGTCGTTGTAGTATAGATGAAGTTTGTGAGTACCTTCACTGGAAAACTCTCACGAGGCTATAACTCGTCCACTAGGGAATTCCTAGTGGTTTAAGGCCTTGTTGCATATGGTCAATCTAATCGCACTCAGCGAAACGAGAGTAGATAGAACTCCATTTTTGGTCACTTATTCTAATTTCTCATCTTTGCTTGAGGACAAGCAAAATGTTGTTTGGGGGTGGTTTGATAAGAGCCCAAAACTGTAGTTTTAACCCTGTAAATGATCATACTATTAGACCAATTATGTGAGTAATAATTAAGAGTTAATACTGATTACGTGTTTTTATGCATTTCAGGCTTCAAAGTCCATTATGTGCAGAAATGTGCCACTTTAGCGAGATAAAGGAGCAAAGGTCGGTTACTAAGGAGTTCCGTGATTAAAGGCCAAGATTCAAGAAGACTAGCCTTTCTAAATCCCGGTCAAAAGATGAAAAGTCGACGCCGGGCGTAAAACAAAGACACAAAGTCAGCAGAACTTCCGAAGGCCGTATCTTTGGACTCAGACCTTAGAATGGGGCCTACCTTATGTCAAAACGACCGGCTCGGAAAGAGATTTCCAATGGTCTAAGCCTTGATCCAATCAGAGAGCAAAAGTGGACGAAAAGTCTGTTGAAGCCAACTGCAGCTGAAGAGGCCTTTTTGGACTGAAAGAATTGGGTTTTGGGCCTGATTCTCTGGCCCAAAACATGGCTCGAAGCCCATGCACGATTTTTGGATCTGAAAGTATAAAAACCAAAGCTTAGCTCTTTGTTAATGGAAGGGAGTTAGGTTAGAAAATAAAGGTAGCTTAAAATAGAAAGTATCCATTAGAATAGCTTCTAGATCTAGATTTAATTGTTTTTATGTTAAGTTTAGTTTCAAATTCAATTCTTGTTTTAGATTAAACTCTAGAATCATTATTCTTAATTAGATTGATTAATAAAATAGCTAGTTTGTTAATTTCGATTCTTGTCATTTACATTTGTGTTAGATCTGATTTCATTTATTACTTGTTATTCAATTTTTAGTTATTAATTAGATTTTAATTATTGTTTAATTTAGATTAGTAAATTTCAATTCTTTATATTATGTTTAGTTTTAATTTAATCGAAAATGATTGCGTAATGATTCTCGGCTAAACCTCCATTAGAGGGGGTTGAGAAGCCTTGATGAAAGCTTGATTCCGATTATTGTAGAGTCGTCGCAATTTCCTTTCCACTCTAGAAGCGATTAGTTCACCATGAGAATAGGTTTAATCGTTCACATGCTAGTTATGAATTGGTAGGAATGCCATGTGTAATTAGGGATTAGGAATAACCATATTGTTCTGCGAAGCAGTTCAATTCGGATTACGACAATTCGTCATTAGTAGGATTAAGTCGAGTTAAGGTGGAATCAATCCCCCTATAACTCCTTATCATAGAATCAACGTAGCATTCCCATAGTTGTTTTGATAATCGACTAGTTAAATCTTGTGGGTAGTTGAATCGTAGTCTAGTTGCCACTTCGTAAATCTCTCATTAGACTTTAGAGTTAAGAGTACTTATACATAGAGAACATTAACATGAGGAAGGACTAGGAGTGGAACGAACTTCCTACTCCACTATATCTCATAGGATTGAAAGTAGAATCTTTGATAAATATAGACAGCATAAGATAGTTTTAGTTTATTTACGTTTTGAGTTCATTGTTCATTTCGTAGGTAAACTATTAATTTTATGTTTATCAAAATACAACACCAACTAACAGTTCAAAATAAAATCATAACGCCCCCACAATATCACAGTAACGCATATAAAGAAAACCATTGTTGAACAGAAATGAGCTAGCATGAAAAAAATGAATGAAACCTGTTTCTACAGTAAAACCACCTTTGTGTATATACGAGAAAAAATGCAAACTAACTACTCACAATAACAGTTTATATATATGGACAACCGACAGAATATATCGACATCGAACAGAATGAACTGGAAGAACAAGCAAACTTATATAGTTTGGACAGTAAATTCGTAAATGCTAAACAGAAAAAATTATAGTTTTAGTAGTGGTGAGAGATAAGCTCTACTCACCTTTATTATAAAGCACCACGAATCCCTCGTAGTCTGAACCATTGGTTCCCACTCTCTAGCAAACCAGCTTCTCTCTCTGCCTCTATTTTTATTATTTTTTTATTATCTAAGAACCCTACTCTCTAGAACAATACGAATATAACAGTCATATATTTCTCCACGCAGATGGGTTTGGAAGTCGTTGATTTTTTTCGAAATCAGATTCAAGCATCTTTCCAGTAGTACATGGAAGAAAGTTCCGTTCTTATTAAAGTGGTATAGAAATTCAGATATTTAAGTGCACATATGGACACTAGCAATCTGGCTTGTTTTGACACATCTCAGTAAAACAGGCATATCTCCTTCTACCAAGGTCGGATCTGCATTTCATTTGTTTTTGGTAAAAGCAAATACGTTAAGCTGATACAATAAGCTTTCCAACGATATATGGTGGTGTCCCTGGTTCTTCTTGGGAAGAAACCTAATTACCGACCTTTTGGATGCTAAATAGCAGTATGGAACGGTTGTTAGAATCACATGTGTGTCCCCAATTCGGAAAGATCTTGGCAGTGCGCAAACTATCACCTCCCAGCTACGCTATGTGGTCGCCTTTTTCGAGGTCAAAATCCACAGTTTTCCCTTCCAAATTCATCATTTTTAGATTTCTTTTCCTTTTTACCGTTTCAAAAGTAACTCTGAGTCCGATTTGGGCAAGATTTTTGGTAGATTACTTCTGTTATTATCTAGTTCATTATCTCTCAACAACATGAAAAATCAAAACATCATAGCTTTCATGAGATTGAACTCGTGGTTGAAGTCATCTCTTCTGATCAGAAAGTGTTTCTACAAGTTTCAGAGATGTATTGACTATCTAGCTATATGCTACACTGAGGGTGGTTGTTCGACCACTTCCGATTCTTGCAAGGGACAACTTCTTCTCGTTGCTAGGATGTCATGACCCATGAAAATTAGTGCACATAATAGATAGATATCTATTATGCATGTGATGATGGAGATTAATATAACAATTTAATAAGTTCGTATTCAGTTTGGAAAAGGAATGGTGACGTCCAAGAGAAATTGAACTTTGAGCTTGTACATGGCGTTGCTGTGTTTGCACAAATCAAAACTTCTTGTGTTGAATTATGGTTTAGTGGTATTGGCATAGTGGGCATGGTAGTCAAATCACTTCCAACATTGCCTACAACTTGGTTTCTAGGCATCATTAATTGGTGGGGAGAGGGGCACTCGCTGTCCATCCACGCCCCAATAGTGTGTTTATATTAGCTTTAATTGTGATGACAACTCGGCCCAGTATGCTACAATGACTCTACAGCTAGTTCGCTAGTCTTGCTACAATGGGGATGGTCGTTCGGCCACTTCCAATCTTGGAAATATCTTTACTTCAGTGTTTGGTGGGGGACTGGTGCAGTCCCGCCATGCCTATATGGTATTTGATTTAGTATGGTGATTCGTTAACGACCTATAGAATTCGAGAATTCAGTGATGGGGTAGTTCAGTTTCACCTTATCAAAATTGAGACGTTGTAAGGAATTGGCAGAAAAAGGGTTTCTAAAGATAATCATGTAGGTTTGTCATCTTTGACATGCTTTAGTATGACACCAAGAGCATCATATCACTCAGTGGGTAGTGCAACCACTCTATTCAGTGAAGAGCTCATGATGAACTTTGGAATTTATTAATTGAAATTGTTCATTCATGCACTTAGTTTCGACAAGCGCTAGGCAAAAGTGCGATATCATTTTGTACAAAGCTCGGTTTTGCAAGTTGTTTTTTTGGATTGGAAAACGATTCTGCTAGCTCCCTCATGGTATATGGTGCAGTGTCCACTTCTCTAAAAGATTTTGGGCATTGCAGACTGAAGTCTTAATCATGATAGTTTCAGCATGCGACAGAGAAACGGGCATATTTTCCTCTCTGCATGTCGGTTCTGCACGTCGTTTCTTGTGTTTGAAACTAGATTACGTTTGCTTTCTGAAGACATAAGCACCACACAGTTTTTCCTATATTTGATTCAGTACCTTACATATTTGTAAGGAGGTCAAAAAATTAGTTTTTGTAGTGCAAGTCAGAAAAACGGGTATAACTTTCTCTCCAGGGGTCGGTTGTACAAGCCTTTTCTTGCTCCAAAAACTACATTTAGTTGTCTTCCCAGTGGCGCTGCACCTATTACTTCTATAATTTTTTCACATAGACAAGTCTTTTGAAGGCAGATACATTGGTTAGTTTGGACACATGTGGAGAAACAGACCAGTATGACGCCCTCCCTTGAGGTGTTAAATCTTTTCTGTGAATGTGGGCTGAACTTGGAACTTCGATAGCTAGTTTAATACATATCACAAGAATGGGCATATCTTTCTCCACGCAGATCGGGTTTGCAAGTCATTGATTGTTTCTCCACGCAGTTAAATATCTTTCCAGTAGTACATGGAAGAAAGTTCCGTTCTTATTAAAGTGGTATAGAAATTTAGATATTTAACTGCACATGTGGGGCACTAGCAATCTTGCTTGTTTTGAAACATCTCAGTAAAACAGGCATATGTCCTTCTACCAAGGTTGGATCTGCACGTCGTTTGTTTTTGGTAAAAGTAGATACGTTAAGCTAATACGTTAAGCTTTCCCACGATATATGGTGGTGTCCCTGGTTCTGCCTAGGAGAAACCTAATTACCGACCGTTTGGACGTTACATAGCAATATGGAACGGTTGTCAGAATCACACAAGTGACCCTAATTCGAAAATATCTTGGCAGTGCGCATGCTGTCACCACTCGGCTACGCTCTGTAGTCACAATTTTCGAGGTCAAAATCCACAATTTTCCCTTCCAAATTCATCATTTTTAAATTTTCTTTCCTTTTTACCATTTTGGAAGTAACTCTGAGTCTGATTAGGGCTAGATTTTTGGTAGATTACTTCTGTTATTATCTAGTTCATTATCTCTCAACAACATGAAAAATCAAAACATAATAGCTTTCGTGCGATTGAGCTCATGGTTAAAGTCGTCTATTATGATCAGGAAGTGTTTCTACCAGTTTTAGAGATGTATTAACTTTCTAGTTCTATGCTACACCGAGGGTGGTTGTTCGACCACTTCCGAATCTGTCAAGGGACAAGTTCTTCTTGTTGCTAGGATATCATGACCCATGAAAATCAGTGCACAGAATAGATTGATGTCTATTGCGCATGTGATGATGGAGATTAATATAACAACTCAATAAGTTCATATTCAGTTTGGAAAAGGAATGGTGACGTCCAATGATATATGCTTGGACACTACTACTTAGAGATTTGAACTCTCTAAGTTTGATGTAAAAGCACTCAAAGTACCTTACTCACGATCTTCGTTGAGTAGAGTTAGAATAAGGATTCGAACTACCTAAAGTATAGAACAACTACAAATTGGATGTTACAATAAGGGAACTAAGGAGTAAGGTTATAATACTAGGTTTCTTCCTAACAAACATTAAAGCAAAACATTTAAGTTTGAAATCATGCACTTAAACAAAATACAAATTACTAAAAAGAAAGGTGGAGAGTTAATCCTCCTCATGTGAAACTATCATTAGTTGTTTATTTGAAAAAGGTTTTGATTCTTCCTAGACTCATAGACAAGTCCCTAATGGAAAAATAGAATTGATCCCTAGCATGCATGGCTCACTTAAGAGCTCATACATGCTAGCAAGTGAAACCAAACAATGACTTATCTCTAAGCTCATTGTTTGATTCCTAACTAGACACTACACCAACTATCATTTTGGGATAGGATGTAGTGTTAGTTGTTCATCCTAAAAACCTACCAAACTCACAACCAATGTTTTTCCCTCACATGAGTTGGATTAACTCCCCAAAGGGAAGTTAGCTCATGATCCTTGGGACAAGGACTTATGAACTAATAAAACTCCAAAAGAGAAAGAGAGAGAGAGAGATAGAGAGAGAAGAAAATCCACAACCAAACTCACTTCTATTATTTCTTAGAAGAACAAGTGTTCCTCCATTAAAACTATTACAAGCTTTTTGCAAAATAAAAACTAAAAAACTAACTTCTCATTTTCACTAAGGAACTAAAATAATGCCATGTGAGGAAATAAGTCAAGGGAGTAAATGGAGTATCCCCCACCCTTGTCTAATTTCTTCTCCATTTGAGAGAAATCTCATTTCCTCCCACGTGAATTATCAAACCTCATTGATTCATTTTTATCTACCACATTAAAACAAAGTGACACCTTGCCTTTTTTTCTCACTATTAACACCTAATCTAATTTATTACATGCAAGGTGTCAACTTTGCACCAATAATTTGTTATCTTTGTCTTGACATGCTCCATGATTGATGACTCATCCAATCTTGTGGCCCCACATAGTGGGTCCATGTAATACCGATCGATGTGATCCGGTATTTTTGGCAGTTTTACAACTTCCCGCCTATGCGTAGAGTTCATCGCCCTGATTGTCTGAGCAGCTCTCTTGTCGCATTCGGAGTCCTGGTTCGAGAGGTAGGAGCTTTGGAAGTATGATGCTTCTCGTGGATCCGAGAAAATTCATATATATGTAGTTCCTCGTGCTTTATTGCGAGGTTTAACCAATATTTCCATGTTTTTGCGAAACACCTGCAAAAGTATGAAAACATATTTATTTCATGATTATTAAAACACATAATGAACCAAATTTATATGTCTCAATGGGGTTTCATAATACACTTTTGGGTGCTTATCACACTACCCCAAAAGCACTTTGCTTGTCCTCGAAGCAAAGAAGAGACACTAAAATAGATAAGTGGCCAAAAAATGTAGTCCCTAACTAATTCTCGTTTCAAGCAGAGTGCGATTGCATTGACCATATGCAACAAGGCCTTAAAACCACTAGGAATTCCCTAGTGGACGAGTTATAGCCTCGTGAGAGTTTTTCGAGAAAAGATACTCACAAACTTCATTTTCTTACTACAACGACTTCAGTGGCGAAACTTGTTTCCTAAATTAATCTCGGATATCCATACATCTCCTTAGCGAGGAGCGAGGATTTATTTCTTTGAAACTCAAGTTAATATGTATTCAATAATTAAAACATCTACATATGATTATTCATGCAGTGAACTTTTCATTG
The DNA here is from genome assembly GCF_015680905.1 of Coptis chinensis. Taxonomy (NCBI): domain Eukaryota; kingdom Viridiplantae; phylum Streptophyta; class Magnoliopsida; order Ranunculales; family Ranunculaceae; genus Coptis; species Coptis chinensis. The sequence continues at coordinate 56,113,897 of NC_141458.1, read as the reverse complement.
AAATATACTAGCAGGGTTGTTTCTGGATCCTTGGAGAGCATACCTAAATGGGTTCTCACAGGTATGTGTTGAAACACATATTCACTCAAAATTTTTCCACTTTCGGGTTTTGTTAACTCCGATTAATGCGGTGGGCACGCGTTTCCTTATCTCAATGACGGTCGGAGGAGGAGCCGATGTCGATTAATCACGTCTACTACTTATTATCACACCACCCTACTCCTAATTGAGCTAGAGGTCTTTATTAGGTATTGTGGGGCTTAGGTGATAGTGTACAAGAAAATGGAAATGGATAATCAAAATTTCTGAGTATGAGAGAATAGGGTCTTCATATATTTATACTAGAGAAATCCTTTTTCCTTTCCTTCTTCTAAGCGAGTTTTTCCAACCTTGTTCTTAAGCCTCACGGATACTAAGGATTTTTTTTTTTTTTTTTTAAGGCTTAAGAACATGATTCTATTTTCCTTTTTAAAGCAAGTAACCCGACTTAAATTTGGGACAAGTCTTTCTCTTTATTCTTTCCACATTTCATCCTATTTCTCATACTCATCACTTAGGTAGGTTCTTTTATTTGGTTTAATAGATGGGTAAGAATTTTTGTGGTGAAAGTGAAAGGTTTGATGAAAGGTTCATTGGAGTGACTAGCGGTAATATTTGTAACAGTAAGAATTTTTAGCTATGTCGATCCAAAGAAGGCCTAAATTTCGCCTAGGGTTGGGGTGGTGATCAAGTAAGTAGATCGTAATTTCCTCTATCGAAAAAAACTACTCCTACGTGTCATCACACACAAATCACTCATATCAAGGCTTTTGGTTAGATTCTCTTTGGGTTTATAGTTTAAGTAACTAACCGTTGTTTCGAAACTTCTTGCTATGTACAATCAATGATACCGATTACATGAATATTCATGAAAAGATGTATAAAACTATTGCGTCATTATTATCTAAAATTTCTTAAAACAAATCCTAATTAGGATACTAATGTGAGATTTCTAGACAATTTTCATCATTGAAAAGGAAACAAGACTTTGTCACTAAGTACAATTATTAATATGAAAATAAAAACTATATATAGGCTACAAGATGCCTAATTCTTGCTATAGGTTTAAAGCACCCCAAACGAGAATGATGCTTAGTCCTCGAAGGATCAATAATTAAAAGAGAAAGTACACGAGAACCGTGGAGCAAAATTAGGGCTAGATTCTTTGGAACCGAGAGGTTGGAGATCATAATATATTATTCAGAAAAGAACAAGAAAATGTTCAATAGCACACTAAACATAGCACCGCGATATAATAAACCACAGACATATGAAACATGAAAAACAATAGCACACCAAACAAAGGTTTAGCTAGATATATGTACAATGGCAAACTCAAGTTTACCATCATCCGGGGCGTGAGGGTCTCGCGTCCTCTTTAAGGAAATGCATTTCCTTGGCATCACGCCAATAGATAATAGTCCGCCAAATTTCTGCCCATTCTTTGTCTCGGATTCCCTCAAATTGGTCTTCATCTTTTTCGTCCTTTGGGTAACATCGAACATGCCAAATTATCGGCGGGGCCTTCCATTGATGAAACCTTAATGGCGAATGATTCTGTTCTTTGGGCACATGGAATCCACCTTGATGATCATGAAAAGTAGCGCAAACCGTGGGAAATGTGTCTTCATGATTCGCAAGCGGTGGACCGGTAATAGTATATACTTATCCTGAAAAGTGCGAGCTCGTTTCAGGCTGGAGACAACACAACCTAAAATGTTAAATAATGCATGACCCCGAGCTAGTGTAACTGAAGACAACGCATGGCGACCTCATTGGCGGTAGAAAAATGCCAATCTCCCATAATGTTTAGGAGTACAAATAACATGGCGGTCCCCATGTTCATGGTCATGCTTGCTAATGGAATGGTGATGTTAGCCATGGCACATGGCCATCTCCTTCGTTTGATCTCAAGACCATCACCATAAGAGTCATGAAACGCTTTGCCACTGAAAGGAGCGGTAAAATTATGAAAGATGTCTTGCCAAGATGCAGCGGGTTCGTGATATGGAAGGTCCAAAGTTAGAGCAAGTTGTTGTTCAGAAAAGATATGAGGTGTGTCACTGCTTTTCGGATTGTGAATCCGTCTAGAAAGTAGAAACCATGCGCATGGTTGAATCTTTGGTGTGTCATCCATATTAGCATAAAAGTATGCAGCCAAACTAGGAGAATAAGTTTGGTCGGGTTGAAGAATTAGGAAGACCACCCAATGTTTGTGATGTAATCATGGAAGAGATGGCCATAGGCATTGGAATCCATCATAGACTGAAAGGATTGCTCAGGAATGATTTTGGGAGGGACCATGGATGATGAAGATGCTGTGTTTGATGAAGATGCCATAGTGGATGAAGTAATAAACTAGATGCGGCAATTTGGATGGAAAAATGAGTATGTAAGAAAATAGACCCTCCTATAGCACATGTTAAAATTATATTAGTCACAATGGAAATGATGACAATCCTACTAAGCATTTCATACAAAATAAAACAAAAGGATAAGATAAAATACATAGTACGACGGAAAAAACGTAATAACATATATGATTATATACTTATTGACTTAGTAATATCATGGATTCTGATATTGATCTAGGAGATGCATATTTTGCACCAGACTGTTTAGGTCTTCTATTTGTTGGCCGAGCTGCATCTGAATGTCCCCTTGGCTGGCAGAGAGTACAGTTTGATTTTCCATTAGGAGCGCGTGATTTTGCAAGGATTGAGAATGAGTTTCCAAGATCTCTTCCTATTCAACATCATGAGTTGCTTGACGATCTTGGAAATCTGAAGAGTTGTGATGATGATATTCCGACGGGCGTGTAGTTCCCTCAAACCCCGATGAAGGAGTTTAATTCCGTCCATAGGATTAATAATATTCCAGCATGGCATTTTCATCAAATAAATGGTCAGAATTTGAGCTTGGGGTGTTCTGCTCATCTATCAGAGTATTAGGGGTCCAAAACCAACAAGTAGTCTGTTTGAAAGACCTTTATATATGCTCTTTGAAGGGGTGTCTCTGGAGAAATTATTTGGATAACCTTAACGCGATCATAATCTAGCGTAACCAAAGTGGGTAGAGCTGCTGACCTTCTTGTTTTCTTGGTGATTACGTTCCAGAGGTGTTGGATCATACAAAAGTCATCTCTCTGAGTTTGCAAAATCCAAAGTAGGTGAAGCTGAGGCTTTGTGACTTCAGATTGGTGTGATGTACCTAACACATTATGTCCCGACCGATTGGAGCACAACACGTTGATTACGTTTCAAAAGCGTTGAAGAACAATGTGATGTGTATTTTCGACGCCGCCATGAGATCTGGTAGCTTCGCGGTAAAGTTTTTCGGAATCAAATGATGACTCTTGAAAAGGGACTCCGGTTATTTATTGGGATTTGAAGTATGTCGGAGATCATGTCCTTATTCAATTCCAAACGTTGTCCATAGGCATTGAAGTAGAATCTTCCATCTTCATAACCGCTAAATTGGTAGAACATCAAAACCAATTCTCGGGAATAACTAGCTGATGAATGATATAGAAGAGGCGTCCAGCCGCGACGACTGATTTCAGTGTCAAAATAAGGAGAAAACCGGCCCTCTTCGAAAGATTTCAGGTAGTCTTTCTCTGCCGTTATTTTTCTTGGTTGAGCCATTATTGAGGGAAGGATAGTGAAAATTGTATGAATAAGAATGGCTTAAAAAGAAGAGATTTATAGGCAAACGGAGTCCAAGTGTAGTTAATGACCCATGTGATTATGAACAGCATCATAGGGGATCCACAGTAAGTCTTTGTCATGTCAGATATCCAAATATAATTAATGAGATTGTTGAATGTTTAGAAAATACGGAGGAAAGTTTCACAGGGTAGTTAAACTTACACGTAATTTCAGAATTGATGATCATAACTCAGTAATAGAATATGGATAGAATAATCGAGCTGCATCTGTGACAAGTGTTATGTGTACCTTGTAGCGTTCGTGATTTTCTCTGAACACCATGTGTATCCATTAATGATTTTGGTGAATTTTTGGATGGCCTTTCTTTGTTATGGTTTGCTTATTTATTTACTTATTATTATTATATATATTTTTTATTATTTTTATTGTTTTTATTTTTTTATATTTTTATTTTTTTTCTTATTATTATTATTATTATATATATATATATATATATATATATATATATATATATATATATATATATATATATATATATATATATATTTATTAGAGACCTAAAAAGACAACTAATAGACACAACTAATTAATCTGGAACTTCTCCATTTTAATCGTAACATTACAAATGTGTGAGAATTATTTAACACACCATACTAATATACAAAATGAAAATCAGAAAAAAAAAAAAAAAAAAAAAGAAAAACGATTACATAGATCTAGTTATGCTGCATCGTGTTATGCATGAGTGACAAGAGAATGATGATAAACACTGTCATCACAATTAATGTGATAGCCCATTCACGTTGCTCCTTTTCCCATCGCTCTAGTTTATTCATTGTTGTCAAGAAATTAAAAATTTGTGAAGAAGAAGTTGTGAAGATTGAGAGAAGGGAATGAGTGAAAAAGGAAAGGAGAGTTGTATTTATAACTTGGTTTCTGACCGTTGGGCATGTGACCGTTTGGATCAGTCCGTTGGGTTCTGACCGTTGGGCTTTGAGAGTAGGCCCAATGAATCAAGGAGCAAACTCATTTCTTCGAGGTTTTACTTTTGTTCTCTGAGTAGTTTTAAGATGACACCTCTATAGTGATTCTGAGCAGTCATTTGAAAACTTGATGGGAACCGATACCTATGGAGCATCGTTCATGGCCGGATCGTCGCGATTAGGATGGCGGCATCTTACGGTAAGTGATTACGACTCTTTTTCACCTAAGCTAACTGAATTCTTCTATAATAATATTACTTTCTTTTGTACCCAAGAAGGAGAACAAAAATTTTCCCTTGCTTTTGATGGTATGCGACTATGGAATTCGATAAGCAACTTGATAGCTTTGGTTTTAGGATTGCCATTACGACCACATGCACTTTCGTGGGGATATATGACGATAACTCATACCTATATGAATATGCCTATTTCCATGAGTATTATGGGGAGGGGGTGTTTAAATATCATGGACCAAGACCAATATAACATTGCCACTGAGTAGCCTATCGTCAGAATGTAGGCATGACCATGTTGTTCATCATGATGAACATTCTAGAAACGGCCAGTTTACTTCTGCCAATAATATCGGTAGTGGCGTTTTCCTTGCTTTAGGCGAGGGGCGTCGTCGGTATGACATTCCCGAAGTTTTAGTTGCTACTCGGGGCGAGGGCATTCCTTGAGGCATAAGTACCTTCTTATGCCTGTCTTGGTTTTCTTTGCATCGCTGGCTTGCCTACCCGTGATTCTGTACCGCGATTACCACAGATTGGAAAAGGGTCGAAATCATGAGACCCACCAATCGATAATGGTAAGATCATTCCGAGCCATGACTTGGCGGGATGGCAGGTCTAAACCACATTTGGTTGCCCCACACCCCAATCGGACCAAATAACACTAGAGGTTAGCACTAGTTGATGATACGATGGAAGGCGTGGCAAGTTGTTATGGCATGGCGGGGATGTGAAAAGAACCTCATATAGAAGAGGAGGATGGCGAGTAGATCTTTGGGGTGCGGGTAAGTTTTAGTTAAGTTAGTGTGCGCTTATGTCCCCGAAGCAATTTAATTACATTAACCCCATAATGGGTGGAACTTTTATAGAGTTCGTCGATATTTTATTACTATATTTGTATGTTTTAACTTTGTTTTGCAGATGTTCACGAATTTCCGCGCGTTTCAATGGTATTTTTCCTACCCTCTTTATTTAAATGCTTTGAGGACAAAGCATGCTTCTTGTTTGGGGGCATAGAAACACGCGTGTAATTAAACATCTGTTAGGATATAGATAGGTATAATATGCACTTGTTTTCTAGTTAAAATTTCAAAATTCAAAAATATAAATAATAAAAAAAAAGTATGTTATACACTAGGAATATTGGTATTGTTTTTCTTTCTCTATGCTCTTAACAATCTAGAAGTCTCCGCGTAGCTTTTGCATCGGAATAATATTTAGAAACTTAGGTTAATATGTAGGTAATAATCTTTGCATCTATCTATAAATATATTACATGAGTATCTATGATTGTTTTAGCGATGAAGTTTACGAAATCTAGGCTAGAGTACTTATTCTACAAATCCACGGTGAGAATATAGCCTAAAGCCTTATATGAAATTAAACATTTGAGAAATGACACAAGGGAGAAGTAAAATCGGATAGAGAAATCACCGCGTCCACTTGCTTGATCACTATGCCATATCCTGGCGAGAATTTAGGCCCTCTTTGGATCGATATAGCCAGAAATTCAAACCTATGAATTATTTTCCGCTAAAATTAAGCCCCTCGAGCCTTTCTTTAGCCTTCCATAAACCACAATTCCTTTACCCTGTTACAAAAACAAAACAAAATAAAAAAAATAATAAATCAACCTACCCGATTTAGAATAAGTCCGAGAATAGAATGATGAAGAAAGAAGAAGAGAAAAACACATGTAAAAAAAATTAGTAGTTGCTTCCCGGAATAAAGAAAAGAAGTTTCCATCGAAAGAAAAGAAAAAAAAATAGAAATAAATCAAAACTCCAAAATAGAATAAAAGGGAGTCAAAAGCCAAAAGAAAAGAAAAAAAAAATATGGCTAAGGATGGAAACAAAGTGTAGAAGCAAAAGTAAATAACAAGGTTTCTCTAGTTACATAATATGAAGACTCTATTATCTCGGACTTGTCCTTTTCGAATATCCATTTCCTTCCTTCTTAAACCATCTCCTAATCCCCGCTTGACACCTAATAAAGACCTCTAGCTTAATTAGGAATAGGTTAGTGTGATAGTAAGTGGCGATGTGTTTGATCGACCCGGCTTCCTTGTTGTCATTGAAGTTGTAAGGTAAAAGTGTTGCCCATTTTGCTGCTTTGGAGTGCTTAAAAACTTGAGTGGAAAAATTAGAGTGGTTTTGTCTTGACATTTATGTGAGGACCTACTTAAGGGCGTATTCGAGGAGTTTTGAGAAAAGCGGACACTATTACATTTCATAGTATTACTCATTGTTATATGTTTATTTTAGATGATTGATTATTATGCATATATTAGCTTAGGGTTATTTGGGTTATTCTTATGTATTTGCTAGTGAGATGTATAGATAGTTGAGACATGAATGAGAAAACAATAGTTTTATTTCTTAGTGGTTGTAGTATAGATGAAGTTTGTGAGTACCTTCATGGAAAACTCTCCGCGAGGCTATAACTTCGTCCATTAGGGAATTCCTAGTGGTTTAAGGCCTTGTTGCATATGGTCAATGCAATGCATTTCAGCGAAACTTGAGTAGTTAGAACTCCATTTTGGTCACTTATTCTATTTTCTCATCTTTGCTTGAGGACAAGCAAAATCTTTGTTTGGGGGTGGTTTGATAAGAGCCCAAAACTGTAGTTTTAACCCTTAATAATCATCTTGTTAGACCAATTATGTGAATAATAAGTAATAGTTAATACTGATTACGTGTTTTTATGCATTTTAGGGCTTCAAAGTCCATTATGTGCGGAAGCTACCCCACTTTAGCGAGATAAAGGAGCAACATGATCGGAGAACTTCGAATGCCATATCTTTGGACTCAGACCTCGGAATTGGGCCTACCTTATGTCAAAACGACCGGCTCGGAAAGAGCTTTCCAATAGTCCAAGCCTTGACCCAATCAGAGGAGCAGAAGTGGACGAAAAGTCTGTGGAAGCCAACTGCAGCTGAAGAGGCCTTTTTGGGACTGGAAAAATTGGGTTTTGGGCCTGATTCTCTGGCCCAAAACATGGCTCCAAGCCCATGCACGATTTTTGGATCTAGATGTATAAAAACAAAAGCTTCACTCTTTGTTAATGGTAGCTAGTTAGACCTAAATTAATATATAGAATTCTAGATCTAGTTTTATTAAGAAATTAAGTTTTAGTTCTATTTCAATTCTTGTTTTAGATTAAATCTTTGAATCATTGTTCTTGATTGATTAGATAAATAAAATAGTTAGTTGTCCATTTCGAATTTTGTCATTTCCATTCTAGATCTAAATTAAATTCTTGTTATTATTCCATTCCAGCCATTAAATTAGATTCATTATTGTTAACTAAGTAAATCTCGATTTCTTACATTATGTTTAGTTTAGATTCAATGGGAAATGTTGGGTTGATGACTCAAGGCTAAACCTCCATTAGAGGGGTTGATGAAGCCTTGATGAAAACTTAGTGGTTAGTATAGAATTTGGTAGTAGAATCTATTCCACTCTAGAAGGTTAGGTGTTTAAGCCATGAGAATGGGTGGGCGACCTCACATGCTAGTTAGTATCCGGTAGGAATGCCATGAACACTAGGGATTAGACTTCGAAATTCTTGCCGTTAAAGCGTAAGAATCGAGATCACGACAATCTATACTAGGTTATTAAGTTGGAGTCGAGGTGGATTTAATTCCCCTCTATTTCTTTATCTAGAGTCAAACAATCGTATTTCCGTAGCTTCGTAGATTATCTTTAGTTATATTTTATCTTGTTATTTATTATATCTAGTTATTTATAATAACGCGTCTTGTTAGCATAACATTTCGTAAAGCTCTCATTGACTTAAGAGAGATTTCTTAGACTTAGAAAACAATCCATGCTAGGGAACTAGGAGTGGAACGAACTTCCTACTCCACTTAGTGCAATTCGCATCGAATGTTTATCATTTTATCATTATCAAATGATAAAATGATAACATTTCGTGTGTCATTTTATCATTATCAAATGGCGCCGCTGCCATCTTAGTTACACTTTAGCATTGTTTTCATAGTAGAAGTAGTCAATTTTAAGTCCCATTAAACCCACCCACCCTTGTTTGTTTCATCGCCGTTTGCCCATTTCATTTCAAATAGCGACAAATTCAGCGAAAAAAACCGCCAGCGAGCGCCAGCAAGGAGGCCAGCGACCAGCTAAGTTACTGGAATTTTGTTTACCCCTGAGCGCGCATTATCAAATTAATATTAGTGTAACTTTAGCAATTAGTGGAAACTGATATTTACATAAGGTAGGCCCACTTTAGCAATATCATTTGATATCATTGATTTTACGTATTCTAACTATCTAGTCGTAAACACAAATAATCAAATTACGTAAATACGTGTTTATATCAATATTCCTACTCTCAATAATGAAGTAATATCAGAGAGTCAGGATTCGTTCCACTCTTAAACCCTCCGAGACTTAAATTGAATTCAACTAATCAAACCCAAAAGAAACAATAGTGAGAGTAATGATTTGATGTGAATTTTCTATTCTACCATTCCCAACAATTGAATCTAAACAAGACATAATATAAAGATTTGAACTTTATTTGTTTAAACTCAATTTGAAACTACTCATGCAATAATTGAATTAAACTAATAATGACAAATAAGTAAATCTAAGGATTTAAGCTAATAAATAAATGAAAATGAAACTAGATTATGGAGAACTAATTAACTTTATTTATCTAATAGAACAATAACAATATTTTAATACTTTAAATTAAAACAAGGGAAATGAAAACTAATTAAAATGAAGATTTAATTCTAGATCTAACTTTTTCTAACCCTAAACTCCATTAACATTAGCTTCCTAACCTAACTGCCATTAAGAAAGAGTCAAGCTTTTGTTTTTATACTTCCAGATCCAAAAATCGTGCATGGGCTTGGAGCCATGTTTTGGGCGAGAAAAATCGGACAAAACCCAATTTCTTTAGTCCAAAATGGGCTCTTCAGCTGCAGTTGGCTTCGACAGATGTTTTGTCCACTTCTGCTCCTCTGATTGGACCAAGGCTTAGACCATTGGAAAGCTCTTTCCGAGCTGGTCGTTTTGACATAAGATACTCCCAATTCCGAGGGCCCGAGTCCAAAGATACGACTTCGGAAGTTCTCACGACTTGTCTCTTTTGTTTACGCCCGTGTTGACTTTTCAGCTTTTGACCGGGCTTTACAAAGGCTTTGTCTCCTTGAATCTTGGCCTTTATTCACAGAACTCCTTAGCAACTGACCTTTGCTCCTTTATCTCGCTAAAGTGGCACATTTCTGCACATAATAGACTTTGAAGCCTGAAATGCATAAAAACACGTAATCAGTATTAACTCTTAATTATTACTCACATAATTGGTCTAAAAGTATGATTGTTAAGGGGTTAAAACTACAGTTTTGGGCTCTTATCAAACCACCCCCAAACAGCATTTTGCTTGTCCTCAAGCAAAGATGAGAAATTAGAATAAGTGACCAAAAATGGAGTTCTATCTACTCTCGTTTCTCTGAGTGCGATTGCATTGACCATATGCAACAAGGCCTTAAACCACTAGGAATTCCCTAGTGGACGAGTTATAGCCTCGTGAGAGTTTTCCAGTGAAGGTACTCACAAACTTCATCTATACTACAACGACTAAGAAATAAAACTATTGTTTCCTCATTCATGTCTCAACTATCTATACATCTCACTAGCAATTGAAGAAGAATAACCAAGTGAAAAACCTAAACTAATATATGCATAATAATCAATCATCTATGATACAAATATATATCCTATGAGTAATACTATGAAATGACTAGCGTGTTCGTTTGAAAACTTCGAATAAGCGTCCTTAAGTAGGTCCTCACATAAATGTCAAGACAAAACCACTCGATTTTTCCGCTCAAGTTTAAGCTACTCCGATTAATGCGTGGGCACACTTTACCTTTACAATCTCAATGACAAACAAGGAAAGGAAGAGGTCGATCAAACACATCGCCACTTACTATCACACTAACCTATTCCTAATTGAGCTAGAGGTCTTTATTAGGTGTTGGGGGATTAGGAGATGGTTTAAGAAGGAAGGAAATGGATATTCAAAGGACAAGTCTGAGATAATGGGAGTCTTCATATTATGTAACTTAGAAAAACCTTGTTATTTTCTTTTTGCTTCTATACTTTGTTTCCATCCTTAGCCATATTTTTCTTTTTCTTTTCTTTGGCTTTTGACTCCCTTTTATTCTATTTTTTGGAGTTTTATTTATTTCTATTTTTTTTATTTTCCTTGGATGGAAACTTCTTTTTTTTTCAAGAACTAACTAATTTTTTTTTGTTTACACGGTTTTTCTCTTCTTCTTTCTTCACTCATTCTATTCTCGGACTTATTCTAGATTGGGTAAGTTGAATTTTTTTATTTTGTTTTGTTTTGTAATAGGGTAAAGGAATTGTGGTTTATGGAAGGCTAAAGAAAGGCTCGGAGGGCTAACTAAGCGGAACATAATTCATAGGTTTGAATTTTTGGCTATATCGATCCAAAAAAAAGGGCCTAAATTCTCGCTTTTTAGGATATGGTTTAGTGATCAAGCAAGTGGACGTGTGATATCTCTATCCAGATTTTACTTCTCCCTTGTGTCATTTCTCAAATGTTTAAAACAAAGTATAAGGCTTTTAGGCTATATTCTCCACAGGATTTGTAGAATAAGTACTCTAGCCTAGATTTCAGAAACTTACTGCTAACAATCATAGATACTCATGTAATATATTTATAGATAGATGCAAAGATTATTACCTACATATTAACCTAAGTTTCTAACAATTATTCTGATGCAAAAGCTACATGAGACTTCTAGATTGTTAAGAGCATAGAGAAAGAAAACAATACCAATATTCCTAAGTGTATAGCATAAACTTATTTATTTATATTTTTGAAATTTTTAACTTGAAAACAAATGCATATTATACATATCTATATCCTAACAGATGCCTTAATTACACGTGTTTCTATGCCCCCAAACAAGAAGCATGCTTTGTCCTCAAAGCATTTAAATAAAGAGGGTAGAAAAATACCATGGAAACGCGTGAAATTCTGGAACATCTGCAAAACAAGGTTAGAACATACTAATATAGGAAATACAAAAACTGACGCAACTCTATAAGAGTTCCACCCATTATGGGGTTAGCAGAATTAAATTGCTTGGGACATAAGCAGACACTAACTGAAATTAAAAACTTACCTCCACTCCAGCGTTTACTTGTCATCCTCCTCTTCTATAAAGAAGTGAGGTTCCTTCGCGTCCTGCCATGCCATTATAATTTGCCAAGCTTGCCGCCATTTATCATCTACGGATGCTAACCTGTTAAGCGCCACTTGGTCGGATGGGGTGTAAGGTGCAACCTGATGAGGTTGTATCCTCCACCTTTGCCAAGTCATTGCGGGAAAGATCGAATAATAGAATTGGTGGGTCTCACAATGTCGACCCCCAACTCGGTCCGTGAAACGGGCACAAAAACGAGGGAAGAAACATAGCATAATACGGACAAACTACTATAGGCATAAGAAGATACTTATGCCTCATGCTATGGGCTCGTGCTCAACTAGACATTAAGGTCTTAGGAAGGTCATATAGCGGGCATTCCTCGGCTAAAGCAAGGAAAACATCGCCAAAGTGGCATCATTCGCGAGAAGAAAAATGCCACTCCCCTAATATGTTTAGCATGATAAAGAACATTACCATTATCACATTAAGGGACAAGCTACCAAGGGCTACATTATATGTCCCTTGGTCCTCTACCGGAAAATGTCGGACCCATAAGCCTCATGCAAAAAGTCATAAGTGTAGACATGCATATTATCTACCCAATAGCATCATGGGTCTTGTATTTCAGCGGGCATGGCAAGTCCAAGAACAAATGCTTGCAAGAACCATAAGCAGTCCCCGACCCACGTGTGTGATCACCTCACAAAACCAAGCACCATAAGTAGTGCTTTGAAACAAATCTTCGAAAAGATTGTTCCGGTATCAATGTAGGAGATGTCATCTCAAAATTACGCCTGGAATAGGCTGTGAATGATCTGAAACTACCCGAAAAACTGGAATTTTTCGGTCCGACGGAAGTCGAGGCCGAAAAGCGCTCGAGAGGGCGCTGGCGTGCTCAAGAAGTTTTAAATTCCAGTGTTTGGCTGGTCGCCCAGCTTGGCGATGGCGCTAGGTCCATGATGAGGGAGGGTCGCGCCGGTATGAGGGCGGTCGCGGCTCGACTAAATTTTCAAAAATGTGAAGAGGCAGCGGTAAGCTCGATGGGTAGCCTGGCGCTCTGAAGAAATTTGAAACCGGAGTTTAGATGAAAAAAGAAAGTAAAACTTGGAGTGGATGGTGCGGGATGATGGTGGAATGTATTGTGGTTTGTTAGTGTAGAAAGAAGGGAGTTTATATAGGTTTTGAATTGTTAAAAGCGAATCGGTAGGTTGCCAAAAGCTTTAAGGCAATTTTCGAAACAATAAAATTTCGAACCGAAAACGGAAACAACTCATATTCTTGATTCTATAACAACCCTAATATCTTTCATCTTTGGATTTAGACTAGTAACTTCTAAACTCTCTTAGATTTCATCCTACCACCACATCTAATCATAGGTATGCCAATTCACGACAATATTCTCAACCTTCACTCCAAAACAAACTCTAAAATGGAGGATCTTCTACAAATCATGATATAATAAATAATACCACCCCCAAACAATTGAGAAGGTGGGATTAACAATAAAATCTATGCACAATTTGAAAAGAACCACATTATATTAAAATTGAAATTCAAACAACATTTAACTACCAAATTCAAAGTTAACTCACGAATTTAACAACGTAACATTCTATCTACTAAAATAATAAAAAAAACAACATCAAAACAACAAATAAGGATAAATCTAGCTACTCTTAAAGGGGCGAGGTGGGGATAAGAATAGGAAGTTTAGTGATCAAGCATGGAAAAACCAAACACCCCCAAACAAATTTTTGAAAACAGGTTTGTAAAAATTTGTTTTAAAACGTCAGGTGTTTTAAAGTCAGTTCCCTAGACTTAAAGTGATATATATGTATTTACATGCAGTTTTCCATATATCAATAATCTAAACAATTGTGGATCTTTCCATAAATAGTTAACATGGAATGCACCACCAAACAGAATCAAGCTCCAAAACTTTCTCCTGTATGAACTTAGTTGAATAAGAAGGTGTCAAGTGAATGATCGTGAGTAAATGAATGGTTTTGGAAAATACTTGGAATGTGGATAAGTGTTAGAAGAAAAGGGTGGGAAGAATGAAAAAGTGTCGGTGGCTTATCCTTGGGTGTTACTTCTTCACCAGGTTGGTTTTAGATAGTTATGAAGCATAGGAGAAACGCCAAGGTCAAGTACAAACTCAATGGTTCTTTGAAAAGGTAGAGGGCGAGGAACATTCATGAGGGAAGGTGAATGAGTGACATGAGGATGTGAGGTGGGTGAATGGTGTTCAACTAGTGTTCTTAGGTCTATATCATCAGAGGCCTTGAGATATGCAAGACATTCCTCAATAGGTGGGTAAGAAGAATCAACGGGATAAAGGGCAAAAATTCTTCTTCCGTCATGGCCATGAGATGAATGGATGTCAATAGGAGAGAACTTCGAGGCGCAAAAGAAGGGTTGCAAAAGAGTTGAAGGAAATCCTCCTTGATGTTATCTACGTCTAGGGAGTAGAAATTGTGATCCTTGTCTTCTTCCATAAGAGGGTATCTACTAGTGTGCGGACTAAAGTGTCGGCCGACTAATGTGAGGTACAAAACTCTCAATGGACTTCACTTCTCCTTCTATAGGCAAACCCTAGTTGTCCCTGTTTTGTCTAAACATGTTAACTTCTACAGAAAGATTTCCAAAAGAAAGAGTCATTGAGCCATCCCGACAATTGATTTGGGCATTGGCGGTTGCCAAGAAAGGGCGCCCTAAGATGATGGGAATGGAATCATGAGCAACCGTGTCAAGAATAACAAAGTCGGCTGGATAGTAAAATCCTGAACTTTAAGAATATTTTCAACTACACCCTTGGGATACTTAATAGAACGATCGGGCTAACCTGCAAAGTCATTTTGGTTGGTTGAAGTTTTGTTAGACCTAGTTGTTTATATAAATAAAAAGGGAGTAAGTTAACACTTCTTCCCGTGTCTAATAAAGCAGTTGTTATGAAGGTATCACCTAAGGTGCATTGTCTGATGGGATCGACCCGAGGTCCTTGTACTTAACAATTCTGTTATGTTAGGATAAAGAGGGATATTGTTTAGTAAAGAATGCTTAGTGGGGTATGTTGGTTTTCCTCTTCTTGGTGCACAACTCTTTTTAGAAACTTAAGCGTGTCGGTAGACTTTTTATAGCTTCTAGAAAAGGTAGGTTTATAGTCAAATTTTTAAACACTTCCCTAATCTCATCAAAATTCTCGTCCTTTTTAAACACAACTAGTCTTTGGGGATATGGTGCTTTATCGCTATTTTTAGCAGAAGGGATAAAAGTTTTATTAGTCTTTGCTTTATCTCTAGCCGTTTTCCAACTAGGTGTCCATATTGGAACCTCTACAGGTGTAGGGTCTTCACTTTCTATTATTGGGTCTTGTAATGTTTTCCCTTTTGGTTGTGGTTTAACTGGTACTTCTACAGTTGTAGGGTCTTCAGTTTCTATTATAGCATTTGGTATGGTATCATTTTTAGTTTGCAGGTAATCTTTAGGCATAGCCACTTGGTTATCAACTACTCGCTCTGAACGAAGGGTAGTGACTGCCTGTAGGTCCCCTTGGTTTATATTACCATTACAGTAAATACTATTTATTTCAAAGGCGGTGTTTGTTGACTTAGGATTAGGCACTGCTTGACTTGGAAACACGCCGGTTTGGTTATTATTTTGGTTAGAAGACATGTCAATAACCTTTTGGCACAAAGACTGCATCATTTGCATTGTTTGTTTCATCATATTAGAGTTTTGATCATGCTGATCTTTCATCAAGTTGGAGTTTTGTTGCATAATTTGATTTTGTTTCTCCAACAAGGTCACTACTACTTTGTCTGTAGATGGTTGTATTGGAATTAAAGCTTGTTGGCGTTCATGTCTTGATGTTGATAGTTAAGGGTTATAGGTACTAAACCTCTATTACAGTCACCTAAGTTCCCTTGTCCTTGATGTTGAGTTAATTGGTTGAAGTGTGATGGTTGTGGTGGTGTTTGTGCATAGACAAAGAGGACAATAGTAGTCGGAATGCTCAAGACTACAAATGCACATTACAACGAGTAGAGTTAATGTTCATGGTCGGAGTGGGTTGTTGTTGAACAGAGATGGCATCTACCTTTTTAGTGAGGGCATCGATAAGAGTTTTAAGCTTCGGGATCATGTTTAAGCTCGAGAAGAAGGAGAGGAGCGGGAGGAATCGTTACCTCCCCAATTGTTGTTCCTCTTAGATTGATCTTCTAAGAATGTATAAGCCCTCTCTAAGCTCCTTTACTAAGAAAACTACCCCCGGACATGATATCTAGAACCTCCTTATGATAATGTGAAAGCCCCTTGAAGAAAGCACGAACAAGCATGTCTTTCGCAAGATTATGATCTGGGCATTCAATGAGAAGATCGGTGAAACGATTCCAGGCCTCACGAAAAGGATTCATGAGGATTAAGGCTGAAGAAATGAATTTTTGTGAAGCATTTCATCCGTCTTCATGGTGGGTAAAACTGTTCCATGAACAATTGAACAAGTTGAGCCCATGAGTCCACGAGTTTGGCGTTTGGGCAGTTAACCAAGACGCCTTGTCGGCTAGGGTGAAAGGAAACACCCTAAGTTTAACTTGATCCGGACTTACGCTAGGATGATGGAATGTAGTGAGAACTTGGTCTATCCCACGATGTGCTGGTAAGGCTTCTCGTGGTCTAAACCATGAAAACCGGTAAACAAGTTAAATATATTAGGGGGATTCGAAAATCCCCACTAGGTTTTGCAAGAACGATGCGACTTAGGGCCATCGTTTAGGGCTTTATAAATATCGAGAGAGAGGAGTCTCTTGTTCTTTAGCCATTGATGCAAGTGTAGTGTGTGAAATTCTAGATAGGCGTGTTGTATTTATTTCTATGAAAAACAAGCCTGATTATACTAGAATTAAAACTCCTCGACGAAGAGGCGAGGAGAAGAAGAAGAATTACACTGAATGCCTCCTTGCTACAGCGTTTGAATAAGCGTCTTGTATCGCAGCGATTTCAGTGTATTTAACAAGTTAGAAACACTGAATAACTTTAAAGAATAAAAAAATATGCATTTACCTATGAAAATTGGGCTGTTCGGATGAATTTTCCTTGTAGGGCGCGGGTTGGGCGCGGGTTGGGCGCGGGCGCCAAGGTAAGTTGAAATTACAGGTGTTTAAGGGCGGGTCGCGCTCAACATGGGCGCGGGTCGCGCTCCAGGGTTTTCAAGTTTTAGGCCTTTTATCGTACTCCAAAAAATCTGAAATTTTTACAGTAATTTTCTAAGACGTCTATCAAGTAGCCTGTAAAATTTCAGATCGATCGGAGCTGTGAAAGTCCCTCTACAGCCCTCCAAAGTTTGCAAAACCGTTGTCGAACACAATACAAACAACCGAATGGTTATCCCATCAAAACAAATCCAAAAATTTCCAAATTTTTACTGGAGACTCCTAACAGATCCTAGTTGTTCCTGTAAAACATTTAGAGCAATTGGAGTTCTACAACCTCTCCTTATTGGCTGGTGTTTCAGATATTAAGTGTTTGCAACACTGCAGAAACACACTGGAAACACTCTACTATTTAGGTGGTCAAAACAAATCAAAAACTCATCAAATTTTTACTACAAACTTCTGGATTAGGATAGATACTCCTGTAAAAATTATAGAATTTTAGAACTCCTAAGTAACCTTATTCGTCTGTTTTCAAGAACATACGGTGTGAAAACTGAAATGCAGCACTATAAAGATCGTATTTTTTTTTCACAAGGTAAACCAACTTTGAAAAATCTGAAAATATTCTAGTAAATCAACAACACATTAAATATTATGTATGAATATTTTCAGAATTTTCGAAAATTTAGAAATACCTTCACCGCAGTGTTTTTCTCTGTGAATCCGCAGCCCCTATTCCTGAAACGAAAGGAACAGTTCAAAAATCAAGAAACAAAATGAAAATTAAAAAGGGTGGGTAGAGAATGGGGATTGCCCTTGGATTCAAGAAATTGAATTCTTGTCTTGAACGAGATTAAGATGGCAGCGGCCGGCATTTGATAACCGTAAAAATAATAAAACACTAATATTAATGTTAACAAGAACACTAATACGTAATCCCACTAATATTACTCCCACTAACATTAATATTAATGTCCTACTTATCCTCAAATTAATATCGGTTCTGATGTTTTTTAGAGTTGTCAGGCTTCGGTGGAATTTTGTTTACCCCCGAAGCCACCACTACCCAGCGACCAGCCAAACATCGGAACTTCGACTTCCATCGAGCGACCACCCATTTGGAGGCGACCATAAAAAACAACGTAAAACTGAAAATTACTCGAGGCCTGGCTTCTATCTGGCCCAGCGACCGCCCGATAAAATTTCCGGATTCCACAGTTTTGATTCAAACTTTGATCTTTCATATTTTTCAGTGTTCTAATCTCTTATATACACCGAACACGCATACCAAGAGGCGCTATTCATAAGCGAAACAAGGACGCTTATCGGGTATTCCTTTCTTCCATACCTCGCATTTCGGTTAGAGGTTTTCTACTAGTATATCGAGAATTGTTTGGAGTGTTGCATGTTTAGTTAAGCTCAACTTAGTCTTGCATGAGATTAAGGTCCGGTCGAACAAAACAACAAACGTAATTACACGGCAACAAAAACAAGTCTATCTAGTACACAACCCGACACCTCTAACTACTATCACACACACCATACGACATAATGGTCAAGAAAGAGACTCCTCTCTCCGACTTTTACAAAGCCTTGAGCGATAGCCCTAAATCGTGCATCGTTCTAGCAGACCCAGTGGGGGATTTTCGAATCCCCCCAAACATATTTAATTTGTTACCCGTCTTTCATGGGTTAGACCATGAAAAACCTTATCAGCACATGCGTAGGATTGAACAAGTCCTTACGACATTCCACCATCCTACGGTTGGTGCGAGCAAATTAAACTGAGGGTATTCCCTTTCACCCTAGCCGATAAGGCGGCGTCTTGGTTAACTGCCCAAGCGCTAATTAAATGACTTCGTGGGCTAAACTTGTTCAACTTGTTTATGGAACATTTTTACCCACCCCTAAAGACGGATGAGATGCTTTCAAAGATTCATTTTTTCCGGCAGAATCCTCATGAATCATTTTCTGAGGCATGGAATCGTTTCACCGATCTCCTTATAGAGTGTCCACATCATAACTTAGCTAAAGACACGTTAGTTCGTGCCTTTTTCAAAGGTCTTCTACACCACCATAAAGAAGTCCTTGACATAATGAATGGGGGTAGTTTCCTAAGTAAAGGAGCCTCGGAGGCTTATAAATTTTTAGAAGACCAAACTAAATGGAATAATAATTGGGGGGGTAGTGATGATATCCCCCGCTCAGCTAGTTCTTCTTCAACAGTAAAGGCCACCGGTATGTTTGAGAAGAAAACCGATCCAGAACTTAAAAATCTAATCGAATCTCTAACTAAAAAAGTAGAGGCTATTTCTGCTCAACAAAAGCCTATCCCCGTCATGAATGTAAACTCCAACCCATGTAATTTCTGTTTGAGTCCAGAGCACCACGGCGATTATTGTCCTCTAGCTTATGAACAACAACCACGAGAACAAGATAATGTTTACTCTATTAATAACTATCCTATTCCTAAGCCCTTGGAGACAACATCCCAACTTCATTGGAGAAATAATCAACAAGTAACACCTCCGGGGTACAATAATCAAAACGTTAGGCAAGCAAACAATTATAACCAAGCTCCACCTAGGCAAGGACAAGGACAAGGACAAGGTCAAGGGAATTATAATAATTATAACAACCAAGCGCAAACCACGACAAGGTCAAGCACAAGGTCGAATAATTATAATAATTATAATACCAATAGAGGTATCGTTCGGTTAATAATAATAACTATCACAACCCACCTATAAATAATTCACGGAAATAGTTCGATCCACACCACCCGTGACTACTACACCCACACAACCGGATCGCCTCGACACCTTCATACAAGTGAGCCAAAACTTTTTTCCAAACCATGGCTCAATCTAACCAACCGGCTTCTACAATCCGTTAATAATTTAACCCAACGGTTGGCTCAAGATAAAGCCCATACCAAAGGTGTGTTGCCAAGTCACGCGCCAATACATAATCCTAAAACAACAAACACACCTTTGAGGTAACGGATAATACTAGTAATGAATTTGAAAATGTAGGTGAGATAAATGCCATCACCACTCTCCGTTAAAGCGAGTGGTTGATAACAAGGTAACTATGCCTATAGTTACCCACCAAAAATAACCCTACACCTACTATTTTACTAGATACCCAAATAGAAACTGAAGAGCCTACCACTATAGAGGTACCGGTTACAACACAACCTAAGAAACAGAAAGCCACGGTTAAACATCCGGGTGATACCATTGCTAAATATAGACGCCGAAACCACCGCTTTCCACAAAAATTAGCCATGTTAACTAGGGATACAAATTACGAGGAGATTAGGGACGGCGTTTTCAAGAATCTAACTATAAACCTTCCCTTCCTCGAAGCTATTAAAAGCTACCACATCATGCTAAGTTTCTTAAGGAATTGTGTACTACTAGGCGAAGACAAATATACTAAAAGGCGCTTTTTAACGAACAATTCCCAACCTTATCCGAACATAATGGAATTGTTAAGTACAAGGACCACTGGGTCGATCCCTTCAGACAATGCACCTTAGGAGATTCCTATACGACGACCGCTTTATTAGACCTGGGGGCTAGTGTTAACTTACTCCCATTTTATTTGTATAGACAAATAGGTCTAGACAAGATGCAACCCACTAAAATGACGTTGCAATTAGCTGATCGGTCTATTAAGTATCCTAAGGGTGTAGTCGAAAATGTGTTGGTAAAAGTTCGGGATTTCTACTATCCGGCTGATTTTGTAGTCCTCGATACAGAAGTCGCTAACGACTCTGTCCCGATCATTCTAGGGCGTCCTTTCTTGGCAACTGCCAATGCGCTCATTAATTGCCGTGATGGTTCAATGTCCATGTCTTTTTTTAGCCATCTTGTTGAAGTCAATGTTTTAAAACAAGGACCACAGTTACCCGATTAGTCTATGGATGGAGAGGTAAGCATGATCGAGCTTTGCTCGAGATTATTTCAACAACACGCCCCCGATAGTCATATGCCCAAAATTCTTTCCTTTGGAAAGTCGGACTCAACATTTTCATCCCTACACTAGTCGATACACGTATTATTGATGAGGAAGGGATAGAGGATTTTCTCAAAGATGTAAAGGACTACCATAGTAATGTGGATATGACCAATCTAGATGAGGAATTGGATGAGTTTCTTCGGTAGGTGACAATTCACCCTATCAAGAACTAACTTGCACAACATCCACCTCGACTCCCCCTTCCACCCTTTCAAAGGAATCTCGAGTTTGCACTTTCGATCCTTTTGTTTCTCCTGTGCTTCATAATTTTTTAAATCCTCCTAGCAAACGGATACTTGGAAGGACAAACTACTTGACACCTTCATTTTCAGAATTGAGGCGGTCCCTACACACAATGAATGAGTTCGTTGCTAAAACCACATCCTCGGTTATTATGCAGGGTCTTTCTTTCTAACAACTTTTCCATATCCACCATATTCTCCACAACCATTCACTTTTCCACACTTATTTACTAAAACACCCACGCATTCAAAAAGTAAAAAGAAGGTGCATGATAGGTTATACAATAGGGTTATCCGACTTCGCTTTCATTTCACTAGGTTGAGTCATAGGGAATCTTGGTATTTCATTGTGTTTGGATATGTTTTCTGTGATATTTATTTATGAAATGATCCACAACTATTTCGGTTGTTGATATATGATCAATTGCATGTTCATACATATGTTTTAGATAAAGTCTCGAGTATCTGACTATAAACGACTCAATTTCTGTGTTTGGTGCACTTCCTTACACTTTAATATATTGGCGAGTGCACCATTAAGGTAACCGGGCCCTCCCTATGGAGTGTGTGGCTGTAAGTACCGGATCCTAAGTCCACGGTTCACATAGTTCACGTTTTCCACTTTTGCATGTTTTTCTCGGATTTTTGAGTCATGTTTCTCTATGGTGTGAATTATGTCTTTATTGCTTACTGTTTTTCTTTCTAAAAATAAATAAAAAATAAAAAATAAAAATAAACATAGTAATCTAGGAAGTCTCGAATCGACTTTTAAAAGACCTATTTTAAAAACAAATTTTCTAAGCTTCGTTGTAAAAATTTGTTTGGGGTGGGGTGTTAAATGTTCCGTAATAAATGTTTTATGTCCCATTAGAGTTGCTTAGGCCGTTTTATTGTATTACGATTTGGATTGACATAATCTATTAATTTAGAGTTCATTCGTTCGCATAGCTTACGTCATGCACGCACTTCGAGGCGTTTTCCACTATCTCGTATGTCATCTGAAGTCGGAATAGAGTGTTTTATGGATCATTGGATAGGAAATTCTCTCCTGATCATTTCCATATCTCATTCGCATAAATCGGACCCGGTAACGGCGAGAATTTTGATTTGAAATTCGCGAAAAATCGAAAAAAATCAAAAATTTCGATTTTGGGCTTGGGCCCAACCCGCGCCCACGACCAGCGCGCTCGCGCCCTTACATTCTCAGCAACAGTTCATCGTTTTTTCCACTCCATTCCGCCATTAACAAAGCTCAAAACCCTAACAAAAATAAAAATTAAAAAGAAATACCATAAACTCACGCCAACCATCAAATTTCCAAGCCAAATCTCTTCTAAAACTAAAACCAAACCACCTCCACCAATTTAACCCAACAAAAACCACCAAAAATTCAAAAATTTGGTGCTGCGCCGCCACCACACCGCCACCACCACTGTTCTTTCAGTCGGTCAAGCTAAACCACCACCACCACATCATATTTAAACCCTCACTCCATTCCAAACACTAGATGGCTCAACGCCTAATTATCTGCGAGCAAGTTTTCACTGCCGACCATTTCCGTGCCGTTTTACGGTGACGAAATGGCTAGTAGAGACTGGAATAGTCTCTGGTACTCGACCGAAGCCTTCTACCACGAAGACTTGGTCCGACGTTTCTACAACACCAGGGAGTTGGAGGGGAGTAGGATTTTGTGATGGTAAGGAAGAAGAGAAGGGAGTTGACTCTCTGGGCTGTTGGCTGAGATTCTAGGCATTCCGCCTAGAATCCATCTGGAGGCCACCTTACAGGAGCCCGGTTTGGACGGGTGGAGCCATTGATGGGCGTTCTTGTCATCAATGGGAGCTACAATACAAACTCCCATTGTGTTCGCCAGCATCCCCTCGGGACCCCAACCGGTAGCTCTGACCGATGGATTGGTTAGGAATGTCCTAGGGAAGGACAAGGTCGGCGACATCGGTCCGACCTGCCTCCCACGTCCTATGGATACTCGGAGAGCGTAGTACGATTTCTGTATCCCGGAGTTTTTGCCGAAAGCATGATTAGGGGGTCGGAAGGTCTTTGGCACCTCTTCCCCGTGTTAATCACCAAGATCATGCCGAAGATGAAAGCGGCTCCCGGTACGTCGAGAGGATTTACATTACCCTGCACGGAACACGCCAGATCTATAGGGAGTGTGTCCAACAAGTTTGGAGGAGGGCGGAGGATAGAGAGGAAGAAGAAGAGGATGGTGGGGCTGGGAATGAAGAGGAGGAGGACGAGGATGCCTCCGGGATGAGGAGGGCGTGACCTGCTTTGATGCGAGATGCCTTCCGGTGGTGTTGGTCGATCGCGAACGCATGGCTATGCTTCATAGGGGCATCGTTCACTTAACACTATCTGCTGCACCTCCTCCGGACTCGACAGGCGACTATTCATCACAACCGAGATCCACACCCGGAGAGGATGAGAGATGGGAGGCGAGGGCTGAGATGGAAGCCAGTAGCCGGTTTAGAGTGGATATGCTTGCACGCTTCCTACCTCATCTGAGACTCTGCTTCCGGGACACAGCTACGAGGCATGGCGTCGTCGGCGAAGGGCGGCTTCTTCTTTGGACCTTCGGAGCCCGGGAGCCACCACTAGAGAGTGTGCCCTCCGCCACCGGTGGCGAAATGTTTTTAGAGTCCGAGGATTGATAGTGGTTGTTGTTTTTTTTACTTTTGTTGTGTTATTTACTTTTGTTGTTTTATTTACTTTTGTTATTTTTATTGTAATAAATTTTTATTTCCGTAATTTGAATATTGTAGTGGTACTCCAAATGAAATTTTAATATAAGGGCTTATTTTCATTATGCATGGTTGTTTCATATTGACCCCACCTTCCCAACTTGTTTGGGGGTGGTTTTATCAATTCAAGCATTATTTTTTGTATAACCCTCATTATTAGAATTAATTCGCGGAGTCAAGGTGAAAATATGGTTGTTTAGGCAGAAATATGATTAAGTATCATTGTAGGATGAAATCTAGATTAAATAGGTACATTCTATCATAAAATCAACCTAAAAAGATCTTGGGTTTGAATTAGAATCCGGGATATGAGTTGTTTCCGTTTTCGAGTTTGGAAATTTTAGGATTTCGAACCTGCCGTAATTAGTTTTGGCAACTTTCCGATCCTTTTTAGCAACTTTAAACCTATATAAACTTGATACAAACTATCCTCACAACTCACACTACACCTAAACTCCATCACTCACCTTTCACACCCGCCAGATTCCCACGCTTTAGTCTCCATTTTCACAAAATCGCAACTTCGAGCGCCGCTACGTTAGTTGGCTTCCGCGCCACTTCTGTCGAGAAACATTTGCTCGAGGGCCAGCCAGCGCTTCAAGTCAAGCGACCAGCTAAGTTACTGGAATTCAAAAATACAAAGAGGCGCCAGCGCCTAGTTGGCGCCAGCGCCTCCTTCTCGGACCAGAAAAATTCCGGTTTTTTTCGGCGTTGTGCCGGTCGTTTTGCAACTATTCCGAACGTAGTTTTGAGATGACATCTCCCATAATAATACCGAACAGTCTTTCGAAGATTTGTTCCAAAGCACTACTTACGGTGCTTGGTTTTGTGAGTGATCACATCGTTGGCTGGGAACCTCTTATGGTAAGACCGGTGAACTTTATTCTCCAAAGACTTGCATCTTATTTTTATAATAACTGCATTTTCTTTGAGAGACCGGATGGAGAACAAGTGTTCTCCATCACCATTGACGATGAACCAATGGAAATTACCGTGTTCTTGCTAGCATTTGTTCTTGGACTTGCTATGCCCGCCGAGATACAAGACCCATGGTGCTATTAGATTACGATAATATGCATGTCTACACTTATGAGTCTTTGCACGAGGCTTATGGGGCAGGCATTTTCCGTATTGAGGACCAAGGGGACTATAACGTTGCCCTTGGTAGCCTGTCCATGAACATAGGAACTGTTATGTTTTGGATTATGCTAAACATTTTAGGGGAATGGCGTTTTTCTTCAGTGAATGACGCCACTTGCAGCGTTTTCCTTGCTTTAGCCAATGGACGCCGGTTCTATGACCTTCCCAGAACTTTGATGTCTAGTTTAGCACGAGCCTATACAATGAGACATAAGTACCTTCTTATGCCTGTTCTAATTTCACGTATTATGCTATGTTTCTTTCCTGTTTTTTGTACACGTTTCCGCGGATTGGATTAGGGTAGAACGCGGTCGCGACCCACCAATAGTATTATTCGATCTTTCCGTGCAATGACTTGGCAAGGGTGGCGGATACAACCTCACCAGGTTGCACCCTACACCCCATCGGACCAAGTGGCACTTAATATGTTAGCAACCATAGATGATAAATGGCGTGAAGCCCGGCAAATTATCATAGCATGGCGGGGCGAAGGAGCCTCACTTCTTTATAGAAGTAGAGGATGGCGAAGATGAATAATAACAGCGAGTGGAGGTAAGTTTTAGTTTACATTGTAGTAATCCGCTTCACGTCCCAAGCAATTTAATTCTGTTAACCCCATAATGGGTAGAACTTCATATAGAGTTGTAATGGGTTTATTTCCTATATTAGTGCGTTCTAACCTTGTTTTTTACAGGATGTTCTGAATTTCCGCGCGCTTCAATGGTATTTTTCCTACCCTCTCTATTTAAATGCTTTGAGGACAAAGCATGCTTTTTTGTTTGGGGGCATAGAAACTTCGTGTAATTAAGACATATGTTAGGATATAGATAGACATAATATGCATTGTTTTCTAGTTAAAATTTCAAAATTTAAAAATATAAATAAATAAGTCATGCTATACACTTAGGAATATTGGTATTGTTTCTTTCTCCATGCTCTTAACAATCTAGAAGTCTCACATAGCTTTTGCATCAGAATAATTGTTAGGAACTTAGGTTAATATGTAGGTAATAATCTTTGCATCTATCTATAAATATATTACATGAGTATCTATGATCGTTTGGCGATAAGTTTAAAATCTAGGCTAGAGTACTTATTCTACAAATCCTGTGAGAATATAGCCTAAAAGCCTTATATGAGCCGAAACATTTGAGAAATGAAACAAAGGGAGAAGTAAAATCCGGATAGAGAAATCACCGTCCACTTGCTTGATCACTAAACCATATCCTAAAAAGCGAGAATTTAGGCCCTTTTTGGATCGATATAGCGGAAATTCAAACCCATGAATTATTTTCCGCTAGTTAAGCCCCTCGAGCCTTTCATTAGCCCTTCCATAAACCACAATTCCTTTACCATGTTACAAAAAAACAAAAACAAAATAAAAAAAATAAATAAAAAATAAATATATATATATATATATATATATATATATATATATATATATATATAATAAATCAACCTACCCATTGAAGATAAGTCTGAGAATAGAATGAGTGAAGAAAGAAGAAGAGAAAAACCTGTGTAAACAAAAATTAGTTAGTTGCTTCAGAAAAAGAAAAGAAGTTTCCATCCAAGGAAAAAAAAAAAAAAATAGAAATAAATAAAAACTCCAAAAATAGAATAAAAGGGAGTCAAAAGCCAAAGAAAAGAAAAAAAAAAAAAAAAAATATGGCTAAGGATGGAAACAAATTGTAGAAGCAAAAGTAAATAACAAGGTTTTCTCTAGTTACATAATATGAAGACTCTATTATCTCAGACTTGTCCTTTAGAATATCCATTTCTTTCCTTCTTAAACCATCTCCTAATCCCCGTAACACCTAATAAAGACCTCTAGCTCAATTAGGAATAGGTTAGTGTGATAGTAAGTGACAGATGTGTTTGATCGACTCCGAACTCCTGTGTGTCATTGAGATTGTAAGGTAAAGTGTGCCCACTCGTACCTTTGGAGTAGCTTAAACTTGAGTGAAAAATCAGTGTTGTTTCTTGACTATTATTGTGAGAACCTACTTAAGGGCCAGCTATTCGAAGTTCTCGAAACAAACCCGCTAAACATTTTATAGTACTACTCATTGTGTATATGTTTATTGTAGATCTTGAGATTATTATGCATATATTAGCTTAGGTTTTGACTTGGTTATTTTTGTTCATAGCTAGTGAGGCGATAGATAATTTGGAGCATGAATAAAGAAACAATAGTTTTATTTTCTTAGTCGTTGTAGTATAGATGAAGTTTGTGAGTACCTTCACTAGAAAACTCTCACGAGGCTATAACTTCGTCCACTAGGGAATTCCTAGTGGTTTAAGGCCTTGTTGCATATGGTCAATGCAATCGCGACTCAGTGAAAACGAGTAGTTAGAACTCCATTTTTGGTCACTTATTCTAATTTCTCATCTTTGCTTGAGGACAAAACAAAATCTTTGTTTGGGGTGGTTTGATAAGAGCCCAAAACTGTAGTTTTAACCCCTTAATAATCATACTTTTAGACCAATTATGTGAATAATAAGTAAGAGTTAATACTGATTACGCGTTTTTATGCATTTCAGGCTTCAAAGTCCATTATGTGCAGAAATGTGCCACTTTAGCGAGATAAAGGAGCAAAAGTCAGCAGAACTTCCGAATGCCATATCTTTGGACTCAGACCTCGGAATGAGGCCTACCTTATGTCAAAACGACCGGCTCGGAAAGAGCTTTGTAATGCTCCAAGCCTTGACCCAACCAGAGGAGCAAAAGTGGACGAAAAGTCTGTGGAAGCTAACTGCAGCTGAAGAGGCCTTTTTGGACTGAAAGAATTGGGTTTTGGGCCTGATTCTCTGGCCCAAAACATGGCTCCAAGCCCATGCACGATTTTTGGATCTGGATGTATAAAAACAAAAGCTTGACTCAGTGTTAATGGCAGTCAATGGCAGTTAGGTTAGGTAGATAGCTTAGAATAGAAAGTAGCCATTAAAATAGCTTCTAGATCTAGATTTAATTGTTTTATTTAATTAGTTTCAAATCCTTTATTAGATTAAACCTTTGGATCTTGTTCTTCATTTGATTAGATCAATAAAGTAGTGTCCTTTATCAATTTCGTTTTGTCATTTTACAATTTATTAGATCTAAATTCAATTCTTGTTACCATTCAATTCTTAGTTATTAATTAGATTCCATTATTGTTTAATTAAGTAAATTTCAATGCTTTATATTATGTTTAGTTTAAATTTAAATGGAAATGATTGCGGAATGATTCAAGGCTAAACCTCCATTAGAGGGGTTGAGAAGCCTTGATGAAAGCTTGATTCCGTTTAACGTAGAAGTCGCCGTAATTTCTATTCCACGCCCGAGAAATAATTAGTTCACCATGAGAATGGGTTTAATTGTTCACATGCTAGTTATAAATTGGTAGAAATGCCATGTGTAATTAGGGATTAGGAAGAACCGATTGTTACGTTGTAGCAGTTCAATTCGGATTCTGACGACTTCGTCCGCTAGTGGATTAAGTTGAGTTAAGGTGGAATCAATCCCCTCTAACTCCTTATCATCGAATCAACGTAGCATTCCCTTAGTATTACGATAACCGACTAGTGCATTTCGGTGGGTAGTTGCATCGTAGTATAGTCCCCTTTTAAGTAAAGCTCTCATTGACTTTAAGTAGAGTATTGAGACTAGAAAACAAGCATACCTGGAAGGACTAAGAGTGGAACGAATCACTCTACTCCACTATATCTCATAGGATTGAGAGTAGAAAATATCTTTGATAAACAAAGGCTCACAAGTCTAGTAGTTGTTAGTTTACTTACGTTGTGAATTCATCACTCATTTCGTAGGTAGACTAATCATTTTTATCATTATCAGATGGCCTCCTTTAAAAGCAGATTAGTTAAGGGTCTAGCTGTTTTCGAAAAATCTTTGATAAAACGCCTATAAAAACCTGCATGGCCTAGAAAGGCTCTAATATCATGGACAGTCTGTGGTATAGGTAGAGTCGCTATCTTATCTAGTTTGGCCTTATCTACTTTGATGCCATCACTAGATATGATGTGACCTAGTACTATGCCTTTTTTCACCATGAAGTGTCATTTTTTCCAATTTAAAACGAGACTCTTCTCTTCACATCGTGTTAAAACTTTAGACAGGTTAGATAGGCATTCAGTGAAAGAGTCTCCATAGATAGAAAAATCATCCATGAACACTTCCATGAAACGCTCTACCATGTCACTAAATATATGAAGCATACACCGTTGGAAGGTACCAGGAGCATTACAAAGGCCAAAAGGCATTCGTTTATAGGCGTATGTTCCAAAAGGACATGTGAAGGTAGTCTTTTCTTGGTGATCAATATCAATAATAATTTGGAAATAGCCAGAGTAGCCGAAGGGTCTACGATTTGTGTAGACTCAAAGATGGTGTTGACTTCCTCTATGTAGGAGTCATCAACAAAATCTGAACTTCCAAAAGAAAGGAATTTATGCATATGGTTTTTTGGAAATGTGTTATTAAAGTAATCTTGAGCTAAGCTCTCGATCATGCTAACCTCTCCATCTATAGACGAATCTGGTAACTGTTTCATCATTTTAAAAACATTTACCTTAACTGAAAGATGGCCAAAAGACAAGGACATCGAACCATCGCGGCAGTTTATAAGCGCATTGGCAGTCGCCAAGAAGGGTTGCCCTAAGATGATCGGAACAGAGTCGTTAGCGACTTTTGTATCGAGGATAACAAAATCAGCAAGATAGTAGAAATCCTAGACCTTAACAAGCACATTTTCAACCACACCCTTAGGGTACTTAATAGATCGATCCGCTAATTGCAACGTCATTTTAGTAGGTTGCATCTCTTGTAGACCTATTTGTTTGTATAAATAATACGGGAGTATGTTAACACACGCCCCCAAGTCTAGTAAAGCGGTCGTCGTGTGGGAATCTCCTAAGGTGCATTGTACAGTAGGACGACCAGGGTCCTTGTACTTAACGATTCCATTGTGTTCCGTTAAAGTTGGAAACTGTTCAATTAAAAAGGCGTCTTTAGGAATATTTGTCTTACACCTTTTAGTGCACAACTCTTTGAGAAACTTAGCATGATAAGGTAATTTTTTTAATTATGTCCAGAAAAGGTAAGTTTGTTGTTAGATTTTTAAAAACTTTCCTAATCTTGTCGAAGTTTGTATCCCTGTTTAACATAGCTAATTTCTGGGGAAACGGTGGTTTCTCTCTATATTTAGCGTATGGATCAACTGGATGTCTAACCTTTGCTTTCTGTTTCTTAAGTTGTGGTTTAACTGGTACCTCTACAGGGGTAGGCTCTTCAGTTTCTATTACAGTATCTAGTACAATCTCCGGTGTAGGGACAACTGGTGGGGTAACTATAGGCATAATTACTTTGTTATCAACCACTCTCCCAGAACGGAGAGTGGAGATGGCATTTAACTCACCTACATTTTCATTTTCCGTATTAGTATTACCATTTACCTCAAAGGCTGTGTTTGTTGTTTTAGGATTAGCTATCGCTTGACCTGGAAACACACCTTTGGGTCGCACTTTCTCTTGAGCTAATTGCTGTAAGGAAAGTTGGATGGCTTGTAAAATATGTTGTTGAGATTGCATAAAAGTATCAAAACTATCCGGTTGTGGAGTAGTATTTGCTACTGGTTGTGTGATAGGAACTATGTCACGTTGATTATTAATGGGTGGATTTGGTAGTTATTATTTACCGGAACGATACTTCTATTAGTATTATTATTATTATTATTGTTATAGTTATTATAATTACCCTGACCTTGTCCTTGTCATGGTTGAGCTTGGTTGTTATAATTATAATTACCCTAACCTTGTCCTTGACCTTGTCGTGGTGGTCCTTGGTTATAATTATTTGCTGGCCTAACATTTTGATTATTAAACCCTGGAGGTGTTATTTGTTGATTATTTCTCTAACTGAAATTAGGATGTTGTCTCCAAGGGGCGTTAGGAATAGAAAAACTATTAATCGAGCAAACATTATCTTGTTGTGATTGTTATTGTTCTTAGGCGAAAGGACAATAGGAGTCAGGATGCTCTGGACTCAAACAGAAATTACATGGATTGGAGTTGACATTCATGACGGGGATCGGCGTTTGTTGAACGGAAATAGACTATACCTTTTTAGTTAGAGATTCGATTAAATTTTTAAGTTCCGGATCGGGTTTCATCTCAAACATACCGACGACTTTAACTGTTGTAGAAGAACTAGCGGAACGGGAGAAATCGTCACAACCCCCCCCCCCCTCCTTATTATTACGGTTAGTTTGATATTCTAAAAATTTATAATCCTCTGAGGCTCCCTTACTTAGGAAACTACCCCCATTCATTATGTCAAGCACCTCCTTATGGTGGTGTAACAGTCCTTTGAAAAAGGCACGAACTAGCGTGTCTTTTGTGAGGTTATGGTGTGGACATTCTATAAGTAGATTGGTGAAACGATTCCAAGCCTCTGAAAATGATTCATGAGGATTCTGTCGAAAGAAATGAATCTTGGAAAGATTTTGATCGGTCTTCAGTGGTGGGTAAAAATGTTCCATAAATAGTTGAACAAGTTTAGCCCACGAGTCCACATAATTTGGTGCTTGGATAGTTAACCAAGACGCCACCTTATCGGCTAAAGTGAAGGGAAATACCCTTAGTTTAATTTGTTCAGCACCAACCATAGGATGGTGGAATGTAGTAAGGACTTGGTCAATCCTACGCATGTGCTGATAAGGCTTTTCATGGTCTAACCCATAAAAAATGGGTAACAAATTAAATATATTTGGGGGGATTCAGAAATCTCCCACTGGGTCTGATAGAACGATACAAGATTTAGGGCTATCGTTTAAGGCTTTGTAAAAGTAAGAGAAAGGAGACTCTCTTTCTTCAGCCATTACTTCAGGTGGTGTGTGTGGTATATTAGTTATAGGTGTAATAAGTGGTATACTAGAAAGGCGTGTTTGTTGACATTGCTAGTTGATTATGTTAGGCGTTTTTCTTCGGCCTGACCTTAATCTCATGCAAGGCTAAGCCAATCTTAATGAACACAACAACACTCCAAACAATCCTGATATGCTAGTATGAACCTCTAACAGGAGATGCGAGGTGTGGAAGAAAAGAGTACCTGAATTCCTCCTTGCTTCGCTTATAAATAGCGTCTTGTTTACGCGTGCTCATTGTGTATAACAAGTTAAAACACTGAAAACTATGAAGAAATGGAAATTTGAAACAAAACTGTGGAAATCGTGCAGTTTCAGCAGAGGGCGCAAGTAGCGCTCAGAGTAAGCCTAAGTAGGGCACAGGTAGCGCTCAGGTTCGAGCTGGAGTTCTAGGCTCTTGGGCGCAGGTCGCGCTCCAATTTAGCCTTGGTGGGGCGCAGGTAGTGCTTGTAGGAACCGTTATTTCAGAACGAATATTTCTATAAACCGCGAGAACCCACGCGCAGCGGAATCAATGGAGTTCTCACGATTTTGAATAGAAAACATACCTTTGAATCCGATTTAGATAACTCTGAGAATCCAAGCTTTATCAAATCCTAAATCAACAATTAACCCCTTGATCTTCTGTTGTATTCCTTTAGAATAGATTAGACGTTGTGTGGACAACGATTTACCAATCCCCTTCTTTCTCACAAAGCTAGATCCAATTTTGGATCTATCTTTCCTTGCCTATTTTCCTGTTTAGATGAATAGTGAATTTTGGCCAGAGAGAGAGTATTCTATTTATAGGCTACAACAGGGACCATGAGGAGAAATTAGGGTTGGGCCTCCTGACGGGCTTGGGCTTCCCATGTTAGCCTGAAACACCGCCAAGTCCGTCAACAAATGGCTTATTCCACTAAAGGCCATTGTTGCACTACCGCCCTAATCCCAAATTACGTGTCAGCATTTATGGGCTCCATATTATATGCTCGTTGATCTCCCCGTGTTTAAGATATCGAATGTCCATTGATTAAGTCAAGTTACTGACAACTACATTAATCAACTTCTTATGTCCTTGAGTAGTACCACTCAACCTCATTGTCATGTCGGAATAAATCCACCTGCAGGGTTTACATGACAATCTTTTTGAGCTCCTCAAGGGGACATCATCAACCCGACTTCTTGTGGGACACAGATTCCTTCTATAATCAACAACACACCTTACATACAATGTCATTACCCAATCCATCGAGTTTGTTGATTCACCAATGAATCTCACTCATTGATGATTTAAAGCAATGTACAATGCATGTAATTGCCCGTTAATATATCCGGATTAGGAGGACAAGCATCCATAATAACAGAGGCATTTGTTCCTTATATAGTCAGTATAAGGAAAAACAACCTCACTTGGTCCTGTTCAATACACATAAAGTGTACTAGTGTAATCCTATAGTCAAGATAGACTAATACCAGATTATACTACAACCGCACTAATGGTTTGTCCAAATCCATCTAGGTTGTGAACGATTACTTATACTTTATAAGGTACTGATGATATGATCTTCTGTGTTCACACCATATCATCTACAACATAAAGTATTAGACACATGCATATAACTAATAACATATATAATATGCATAACATTTGCCCATATGATTCTCATTCAAAATATAAAGAATTAGAGTTAATACAAAAGTAATGCTTTTAGTATATAACCCTATCGGCTTCGGGGGAAAACCTTGAGGTCCAGGCACTTCAGCGTGGGGGGCGCTTGTGTTTTGCCTTGGCAAGGCGCGGGTCGCACTCAGCCAAAGAGTGGAGTTCAAAGGGGGGGCGGGCGCAATTATGCCTACCCAGTGGGAGCTGGTGCGTGCTCGTGTAATTTTCGAGGAAAATTTTTAGTGCTGAAACGGACAACCACAGTGAGAATCAAACAAGTGTCGGTGGGTTTTGGGACTTTGGAAAATTAACAATTCTAAAGAAAACAATGCTAAAGGCAACTAAGATGGTAGCGACGCCATTTGATAATAGTAAAATGATAGTTTTACTTATGAATAAAGCGATAAAACTCTAAACGAAAGTAAAACTAAAAACTGAACTTGTACTAGACTTATTAAATATTTATGCTCTGGATATTATTGAAGTAGAGTTGGAATAGAAGATTCGTTCTACTCCTAGTTCTTTAGCATTCAAGTTTCCTACAACTATCAATCCTACCAAAGTCAATGAGAGAATTATGAATTATACTACAAAATGCTACGGAATACTAAAGGTGAATCTAGAATAAGAATTAGGGGGGAATTGAATCCACCTTGAATCCAACTTAAAAAACTAGCATAGATTGTTATAATCCAATTCTTACATTCTTACGGTAAGAATTGGTCATTCTAATCCCTAATTATACATAACATCTCTACCAATTCATAACTAGCGTGCGAGGACGTCCACCCATTCTCATGGCGAATCAACGACCTTCTAGAGTGGAATAGACTCTTACTACGATTCTACGCTAACAAAATCAAGTTTTCATCAAAGCTTCATCAAACCCCTCTAATGGAGGTTTAGCCTCGATTCATCAAACTATCATTTCCAAATGAAATTGAATAAGACATAATATAAAAATTCTAACTTTATTAAATTTAACTAAACAATAATTGAAATCTAAATTAACAACTAAGAAATCATTAAATAACAATAATCGAACCCTTTTGTGTGCTGTTTCTGCCCGTCTTGGCCTTTAATCCCAGAACCTTTTAGCAACCAACCCTTTGCTCCTTTCTATCGCCAAAGTGGCACATTTCTGCACATAATTGACTTCAATGCTTAAAATACATAAACACACGTAATTAACATTAACTCTTATTTATTACTCACATAATTGGTCTAAAAGTACTATTGTTAAGGGGTTAAAACTACAGTTTTGGGCTTTTATAAGAAGGTTTAGCTAAGATTCATTAGACTAATATAATTAAAAGAATAAGAATAAGACATAATGAAAAACTACTTTATTAAAGATAACTTGACTTGAGTTAATGGTGTCTAGGCTAAATAACATAAACTAGGGTTTAAAACTAAAGTAAATAAGAAATGGGAGAGAGTGTTAGAGTTTTACCTTAGTCATCTTTATATAAGAGAGGGCTAGGTTTACAATTTCGTGCATGAGCATTGGAGCTGCGTTTTGGGCCATTAAATCAACCTCAAAACCTAATTACTTAAGTCCGAAAAAGGTTTGTCTATTGGAAATTATTTCAATAGCTTTTTCATCCACTTTTACTCCTTTTATTAGATCAAGGACTAAACCATTAGAAAGCTCTTTCCGATCTGGTCGTTTTGACATATAGTAGGTCTAATTTCGAGGTCTGAGTCCAAAGATACGACCTGTGGAGATTCAATCTGTTGACTTTTATGCTCTATTTCTGCCCGCATTGACTTTGACTTTTCAGCTTTGACTGGCCTTTAAAAAGGCTTTTTCTCCTTGAAACTTGGGCTTTTATCATAAAATTTCTTAGCAACCAACCTTTGCTCCTTTCTCTTGCAAAAGTGACATATTTCTCACATATTTGACTCCAATACCTGAAATACACAAAAGTACGTAAACAGCACTAACTCTTATTTATTATAAACATAATTGGTCTAAATGTAATATTATTAAGGGGATAAAACTACAGTTTTGGGCTCTTATCAAACCACCTCCAAACAACATTTTGTTTGTCCTCAAGCAAATATGAGAAATTAAAATAAGTGACAAAAAATGGAGTTCTAACTAATCTCGTTTTGCCGAGTGCGATTACATTTACCATATGCAATAAGGCCTTAAACAACTACCAATTCCCTAGTAGACGAGTTATAGCCTCGTGAGAGTTTTCTAGAGAAGGTACTCACAAACTTCATCTATACTACAATGACTAAGAAATAAAATTACTGTTTCCTTATTTATTCTCATATATCCATACATCTCACTAGCAATGAATACAGAATAATCAATTTGAAACCTAAGCTAGGACGTGCATAATAATCAATTATCTATGGATAAACATATATATATATATATATATATATATATAGCATAGTTCAATATATATATATTGAACTATGCTATGAAATGCAATAACAGGTCAATTTCTGAAACTTTGGAATAGCGTCCTTAAGTAGGTCCTCACAAATATGTCAAGATAAAAACACTCTGATTTTTCTACTCAAGTTTCGCTCACTCTAGTATGTAGTGAGCACACTTTACCTTACAATATCAATAACGTGCAAGGAAGCCGAAGTTGATCAAACACATTTGCCACTTACTATCACACTAACATATTCCTAATTGAGCTAGAGGTCTTTATTAGGTATTGCGAGGATTAGGTGATGGTTTAAGAAGGAAGGAAATGGATATTCAAAAGGACAAGTCTGAGATAATAGGATCTTTAAAATATGTACCTAGAGAAAACCTTGTTCTTACTTTGCTTCTACACTTTGTTTCCATCCTTAGCCATTTTTTTCTTTTTCTTTTGGCTTTTGGCTTTTGACTCCTTTGATTATATTTTTGGAGTTCTAACTTTTTATTTATTTATTTTCTTTGGATGGAAACTTTCTTTTCTTTTCTTATTTGAAGCAACTAACAAGTCTTGGTGTTCCACAAGTCTTTCTTTTTTCTTTTCTTTTCTTTTCATCTTTATTTTCAGACTCATTCAAAAATGGTTAGGCTAATTTTTTTTTTTTTTTTTTTTGTTTCTTATAAAAGGACAAAGGATTTGTGGTTTATGAAAATGCTAAAGAAAGGCTCAGAGGGGCGACTAATGAAAAATAATTTCATATAGGTTTGAATTTCTGGCTATATCGATCCAAAAAGGGCCTAAATTCTCGCTTAAGGTATGGTATAGTGATCAAGCAAGTGGATGTGCGATTTCTCTATTAAGAATTTACTTCTCCCTTGTGTCATTATATCAAATATTTCACTCATATAATGCTTTAAGGCTATATTCTCACTGGATTTGTAGAATAAGTACTCTAGCCTAGATTTCAGAAACTTATTGCCAATACAACCATAGATGCTCATACAATATATTTATGGAAAGATGCAATGACTATTACCTACATATTAACCTAAATTTTTAAAAACTATTCTAATTTAAGAGCTAACGTGAAACTTCTAGACTACTATCATCACAGAAAAAGAAACAATACCAATATTCCTAAGTGCATAGTATAAATATTAATTTTTATTATTTTTTTTAAATTTTTTACTAGAAAACAAGTGCATATTATACATATATATATATCCTAAAAGTATATATCCTAAAAGGTGCCTTAAATTACGCGTGTTTCTATGCCACCCCTAAACAAAAACATGCTTTGTCCTCAAAGTATAGAAATAAGAAGGATAGAAAATACCATGGAAACGTGTGAAAATTTTAGAACACATGCAAAACAAACTTAGAACATACTAATATAGATAAATAAAAACAGACGCAACTTTATATGAGTTCCACTCGTTATGGGAATAACAAAAAATTAAATTGCTTGGGACATAAACAGACACTAACAAAAAGTAAAACTTACCTCATATCCATCATTTAAGCATTGTCCCCCTCTTTTATAAAGAAGTGAGGTTCTTTTGCATCCTGCCAAACCATAATAATTTGCCAGGCCTCACACCATTTATCATCAACCCGTGCTAGCCTGTTAAGTGTTACTCGGTCTGATGGGGTGTAAGGGGCAATCCAATGAGGTTGTAGCCTCCACCCCAGCCAAGTCATAGCACGCAAAGAACGTACAATGTAATTTGTGGGTCGTATAATGTCAACCCCAACCCAATCCGTGTAGTGAAATGCAGAATCAGGAAAGAAACATGCCATGATGCAGCAAACCAAGACAGGCATAAGAAGGTACTTATGCTTCATACTATGGGCTCGTACTAAACTGGACACTAATGTCTGGGGAATGTCATATAGCATACGCCCCTCAGCTAAAGCAAGGAAGACATCACCAGCAGTGTTATTCGCAAAAGAAAATTGCCATTCCCCTAAGATATTCAACATGATAAAGAACATGATAGTGCCTATGTTAAGGGACATGCTACCAAGGGCTACATTAAGATGCCCTTGGTCCTCTACATGAAAAATCCCCACCCCATAAGTCTCTTGGAAATACCCATAGTTATATATGTATATATTATTAGACATACAACCCCATGAGTTTTGGGGAGTAGGCATATGCATCCCAACAGCAAAGGCTACCAAAAACTTGCTGAAATCCATTGTTATATCATCAATGGTGACAGAGAACACTTGTTCCCCATCTGGTCGATAAAAGAACTTACAATGATCATAGAAATAAGAAGTAAGTGCAGGAGAATAAGATTCATCAGCACTTACCTACAGAGTTTGCCATCCTGACTGCACAATCCTATCGCGGAAAATGTATCCATAAGTGTCACTCTCAAGCAATTCTTCAAAGGACTGCTCCGGTATGATTTTAGGAGATTTCATTGCAACCAAATACACTACTGAACTCCTTGAAGTGAGTGCAGAAAAACCCCAGAAAATTTAAAAATTGGAGGTCTTGTTTAGGTAAGGGCATGGGCGCACTCAGAATAGCCTATGGAAGGGCGCGTGCGTTCTCAACTCTGACTCTGCATTCCAGGTCCTTGGGTGTGGGCGCGCTCCGAGTGCTATTTGTTGGTATGAAGTGAGAGGTGAATTTGAAGTTTAAAGCATCCCATTTATTTATACAATCCCAGTTTCTTAATATAAGGTCCTTAAGGTTCACTAATTGATACGGAAAGAGATGGAATAAGAAAAGGCTTCTAAAGCCAAAATAGAAATAGGCTCCAAAATCAAACCTATAGCTTTTAGGCTGGAATTAAAAATAGAAATCATCCAAATTTTAATCCTTGAGGTTGCACAAACCAAGAGTAGCTAATTCTAGCTACGCCATATTAGCAACATGCTCATACAAACCATATTCTCAAAACCTTCCAATATTAAATTCCAAATATAGGTGGATAGGGTAAAATACAATGCTAAATAAATAATACCACCCCCAAACAAGTCGGGAAGGTGGGATTCATGAAAAATAGATAGCATGCTTGGACAAAATTTAAATTAACTTGAAATTCAAATAACAACCAAATACATAATCCAAAATTAACTACTTAACTCAACAACTGGAAATGAAAAAAATATTCTACTAAAAACAATGAAATTTCCTAAAACAACAATAATACATTCAACGAACTAGCCACGAGATGAGGATGGGACTGCAGAACCATCGATCCTACGTCTACGACGCTAATGCCTTCCAGAGTCTGCAGAAGAAGAACCCTCATGAGGTGGCAGGCGACGTAGAACTTCTACTTGAAACGTGTGCTGTTGCTCCATAAAAACATCCATGGCTTCCCAACGAGCATTATTACTCTGGGCGAGAGTCTCCATGTTAGCCTGGAAGTTTGCTTGGCTACGGATAATAGTACCTTGCCTAGTCTGAATAGCCTCATAGAGGTCACTCAGAGAATGTTGGCATGTACGAATCGTCTCATACTCGTTATGGAGAGTTCGTAGGCTACGATGAAGTAATGAGACGTGGGCTATATCCGTAGTAGGCTTTTCCAAAGCGTCTGTATGAAAACATATCGTGTCTTCCTCATTCGATACCATCTCAACACCCCTAACTTCAGGCAAATGCCAATCCCTTTGAATACACTCCCAATAAATACGTGCATTTTCATGCAACTTCAACTTAACCCAATTAGTCTTTGGAACACATTCCCAATACAACATAATCTTTGTAATTAATGTAGGGAAAGTTGCAGACAATTTACCAACTGCCTTAATTTCATTTAACAAAAAATTCAAGGATGCAAAACCCATACCTCCTATTCTGAAGGGGTCCAGAGAACGTGCAGACAACTCAAATTGATGTCACTGCTTTCGTGGTGGCAATAACATTCCAACCAACCTACTGAGCCACAGCCAGCTGGTTTCTTCTCAGAGACGTCTTACGAACACAGTGCAAGTTCGCATTGTAAATTCCTTCCAATTCCTTCATCAAAGGACTGATTCCACCAAGCTGAGATTCTTGCATTGTGATTACGATGGGTCTTTGGTCGATGCCAGTAATCTCAGATAATACTGTTGTAGTCAATTCCCTCCGACTATCATTCACCTTAACAAAAATCCGACCACCATCAATCTCCCTCTTCTTGTAAAAATCACACACCATATCAATGTGATAAAAATCTTCCGTAGAATACCACAACCTTTCCCACTTCCTAATAACCATTTCGGTACCGAAAAAGGGTGAAAATTGTGTTTGATTAAAAACTTGGTCCGGAAGAATCTTTGGGGTTTGAGGAGCCATTGGGTTTTGGAATTCGAAATTGGGGTGAATGTAAGGTGGGGGAGAGTGAATTAAACACTTGATCGAAATATGGAGTGGGTTCGTGTGGAGGTTAGGGCATGGGGGTTTCAATGTTTTCTTTGGTCGGTGTGGAGGTGGAGAAGAAGAAGAACGCGTGGGTTTATTTCGTTTTTTTTTTGGAAGTCACGTGACCGCGTAGGGTGAAATCTTTTGGGCCCAAGCCCAAAACAAATCCTGTAATGCCCATCCTGTCCTAGGCCTCGTAAAATTTAAAACTAAAATTCCCGATTCGTTAACGGTCCGATTTTTGCGAATGATCTATGAAAACGACCAGTAGAGAAACTACAATCTAATAATCTATAGAAAACTCAAATCTAACCATGGTTGACATATAAGAAGATGGAAAATGCCTCGAAATGTGTGAATGACATAATTATATAATCAAAAGAAATCTAAATTCATAGATAGTGTCAACTCGAATCCTAATACGACTGAACGACATAAACAACAAGAATAGGAAGTTGAGTGATCAAGAATGGAAAGACCAAAGACCCCACCCCCAAACAAATTTTTGAAAACATGGTTTAGAAAATTTGTTTAAAAACGTGGGTCTTTTAAAGTCAGATTCCCGAGACTTGCTAGATTACTGTTTATAGGGTTTTAATATTTTTATTTTTATTTTTTATGAATAAGATTTAATATAAAGGAAAACAATAAAATAATAAAAACATAAATCACTCTATAGAGAAACATGACTCAAAAACCGAGAAAACATGCAATAGTGGAAAACGTGAATTACGTTAAACGTGGACTTAGAATCCGGTACTTACAGCCACACACTCCAAAGGGAGGGCCCAGTTATCCTAATGGTGCGTTTACACATGTTTAGTGATATGCCCAAGTTGTTGGCAATGAACACGCATCTTGTAGTGAACTTGGGCATCTTTAAAATGGGTATGCCAATAAAAACCACATTGAAGTACTTTAGCTGCTGTTTTCATACCACTAAAATGGCCACCACACTCTTTGTCATGGCAGAAAGATAAAACGTCATTATATTCCCATTGGGGAATACAACGACGAATAATCTGATTCGCACAATACTTAAAAAGGTAGGGCTCATCCCAGTAGTATAGCTTATTAACTCTGGCCAAAAATATTTTACGTTCATTTTTTGACCAAACATCAGGAATAATATCATAAGCTAAATAATTTACAATGTCGGCATACCAAGGTGCAGAAAAAATATAATAAAGATGCTCATCAGGAAAATAATTAGGTAGGACTCATAATCACTATCACTGTCATTGGTTAGTCAAGATAAGTGATCAACAACTACATTTTTGACCCCTCGTTTATCCTTAATTTCTAGGGTAAACTCTTGCAGGAGAAGAATCCATTAGATTAATCTCTGTTTAGCATCATTCTTGGGGAGAAGGTACCTAAGAGCTGCATGGTCAGTGTAGACTAAGGTCTTTGAACCAACTAAATAAGGAGGGAATTTATCTAAAGCATAAACCACAGCTAAAAATTCCTTTTCCGTAGTAGTGTAATTTCTTTGAGCATCATTTAAAGTCTTACTAGCATAATAAACAACAGTGGACTTATCATCTAGTTTCTAGCCTAACACAATACCAACAACATAATCGCTAGCATCACACATAAGCTTGAAAGGTTTAGACCAATCGGGAGGTTGTATAATCGGTGCAGATGTTAAAGCGACTTTTAAAGTTTTAAAAGCCTGTTTGCAATCATTTTTGAAATCAAAGATGATATCTTTTAAAAATAGATTAGTGAAAGGCCAAGCTAATTTTGAAAAATCCTTAATAAAATGCCTATAAAAACCTGTATGGCCTATAAAGGCTCTAATGTCACGGATAGTCCGTGGTATAGGTAAAGATGCTATTTTATCTAGTTTGGCCTTATCTATTTCTATGCCGTCACTAGATATAATATGACTTAACACTA
The DNA here is from genome assembly GCF_015680905.1 of Coptis chinensis. Taxonomy (NCBI): domain Eukaryota; kingdom Viridiplantae; phylum Streptophyta; class Magnoliopsida; order Ranunculales; family Ranunculaceae; genus Coptis; species Coptis chinensis. Next base: position 56,071,215 of record NC_141458.1, on the reverse strand, counting down.
TTCCTCTTTTAACCATAAAATGACATTTTTCCCAATTTAAAACCAGATTCTTCTCCTCACACCGTGTCAACACCTTGGAAAGGTTAGACAGGCATTCACAGAAAGAGTCTCCATAGATAGAAAAATCTTCCATGAAAACTTCCATGAAGCACACCACCATGTCACTAAAGATATGCAACATACACCACTGGAAGGTACCAGGAGCATTACCAAAGCCATAAGGCATTCGTTTATAAGCATATGTTCCAAAAGGACATGTGAAGGTAGTCTTGTCTTGGTCGTCAATATCGATAATGATCTGAAAATAGCCAGAGTACCCATCTAAAAAACAATAATAAGCATGACCAGCTAGACGTTCGAGCATCTGATCTATAAAAGATAAAGGAAAGTGATCCTTCCATGTCATGGCATTTAAGCATCTGTAGTCAATACAGATCCTCCATTTTATAGGAACTCGTGTGAAAACATATTCACCCGCAACATTAAGCACAACGGTAACCCCCGATTTTTTAGGAACTACGTGAATGAGGCTTACCCATTCGCTATCGGAGATGGGATATATGATACCCGCATCGAGTAACCGTAAGACTTCTTTCCTGACCACCTTTTTCATGGCTGGGTTCAAGCGACGCTGAGGTTCGCGTGAAGTCTTTGCATTATCCTCCAAATGTATGCGATGCGTGCATACACTAGGGTTAATCCCCTTAATGTCGGCTAGGGACCAATCGATCGCGGAACGATGTTCCCTAATCACCCTAACAAACGTGCCTCTTCATCAGCAGATAACTGAGAAGATATGATAACTGAAGGACTACCATCCGGATCAAGCTGGATATATTTCAACTCAGTTGGAAGAGGTTTAAGCACAGGGTAGGAGGAATGAGTAAAAAGGCTTTCGGATGGTCCTCGTCTTAAGTAGTGAAGACTTTATTATATAAGAGGTCTTCAAACTCGAAAGATGGAGCTACAGAAGATCTAAGATAGGAGTAGACTCGAACAGGGTGTTGACTTCCTCTATGTAGGAGTCGTCGTCGACGTCGGAACTTTCGAAGGAAAGGAATTGGTACATCTGATTCTCTGGAAACGTGTTGTTGAAATAATCTTGAGCTAAGCTCTCGATCATGCTAACTTTTCCATTGATAGTCGTACCGGGTAACTATTGCATCATTTTGAAAACATTTACCTCAACAGAAAGATGGCCAAAGGACATGGACATCGAACCATCACGGTAGTTTATGAGCGCATTGGCAGTTGCCAAGAAAGGACGCCCTAAGATGATAGGAACAGAGTCGTTAGCGACCTCTGTGTCGAGGATAACGAAGTCGGCTGGGTAGTTAAAATATTGAACTTTAACCAACATATTTTCAACCACTCCCTTAGGATACTTAATAGAATGATCAGCTAATTGCAATGTCATTTTAGTTGGTTACATCTCTTGTAGACCTATTTGTTTATATAGATAATAAGGGAATAAGTTAACACTCGCCCCCAGGTTTAATAGCGCAGTCGTCGTGTGGGTATCGCTGAAGGTGCATTGTATAGTAGGACGACTAGGGTCCTTGTACTTAACGATTCCATTATGTTCAGATAGAGTGGGAAACTGTTAAGTTAAAAAGGTGTCTTTTGCAATGTTTGTTTTCCGCCTAGTAGTGCACAACTATTTTAGAAACTTAGCATGTTGTGGTAATTTTTTAATAGATTCAAGAAAAGGTTAGTTTATCGTTAGATTTTTAAAAACTTTCCCAATCTCGTCAAAATTTGTATCATTGTTTAACATGGCTACTTTCTAGGGAAACGGTGGTTTCTCTCTATATTTAGCATATAGATTAATAGGAGTTTTAACCTTGGCCGCTTTCCTCTTAGGTTGTGGTTTAACTGGTACCTTTACAGGAGTAGGATCTTTAGCTTACATGTAGGCTTCAAAATGATCCGGTTGTGAAGGTGTAGTGGCCATAGATGGTGTGACAGGAACTATCTCACGTTGATTATTAACGGGTGGGTTATGATAGTTGTTATTAACCAGGATGATACCTCTATTATTATTATTATATTTATTATAATTACCTTGTCCTTGTCTTGGTGGAGCTTGGTTGTAATTGTTTGTTCTCCTAACATTTTGATTATTAAACCCTAGAGGTGTAACTTGTTGATTATTTCGCCAATCAAAGTTGGGTTTTGTCTCCAAGGTGCGTTAGGTTGGCTATTAATAGAGCAAACATTGTCTGGCTGTGCGGATGGTTGTGATAGTTGTTCATAGACAGGAGGACAATAAGAGTCGGGATGCTTAGGACTTAAACAGAAATTACATGGAATAGAGTTGACGTTCATGACATGAGTAGGCTTATGTTATACAGAAATGGCTTCTATGTGAGATATTCGATTAGAGTTCTAAGCTCGAGATCAATTTTAACCTAAAACATACTGGCAGCCTTGGCTGTGGAAGAAGAATTGGCAGAGCGGGGTGATAGGGTTATATACTAAAATCATTACTTTTGTAATAACTCTAATTCTTTATATTTTGAATGAGAATCATATGGGCAAATGTTATGTATATTATATAAGTTATTAGTTATATGCATGTGTCTAATACTTTATGTTGTAGATGATATGGTGTGGACACACAGAAGATCATATCATCAGTACTTTATATAGTATAAGTAATCGTTCACAACCTAGATGGATTTGGACAAACTATTGGTACGGTTGTAGTATAATCTGGTATTAGTCTATCTTGACTATAGGATTACACTAGCACACTTTGTGTGTATTGAACATGACCAAGTGAGGTTATTTCTCTTTATACTGACTATATAAGAGAACAAATGCCTCTTTTATTATGGATGCTTGTCCTCTTAATCCGGATATAATAATGGGCACTTACGTGCATTGTACATTACTTTAAATCATCAATGAGTGAGATTCATTTGTGAATCAACAAACTCGATGGATTGGGTAATGACATTGTATATAAGGTGTGCTGTTGATTATAAAAGGAATCCGTGGCCCACAGGAAGTCGGGTTGATGATGTCCCCTTGAGGAGCTCAAAAAGATTGTTGATAAACATAAAATTGGTAGTTTACCTACGAAATGAACAATGAAACTCAAAACGTAAGTAAACTAAAACTATTTACGTGTCTATATTTATCAAAGTTTCTACTCTCAATTCTATCGAAATAGAGTGGAGTAACAAATTCGTTCCACTCCTAGTTCTCTAGCATGGAATGTTTTCTAATCTAATTAATCGGTCTTAAGTCTAATGAGAGATTTACGAAGGGTGTTATACTACGATACAATATGAAATTGATTATGTTGAATTTAAACTACGAATGCTATGGAAATATGATTGTTTTTGAATTTAGATAAAGGATTAGAGGGGAATTGAATCCACCTCGAATCCAACTTAATAACCTAGCATAGATTCTTGTATCTCGATTCTTACGTTCTTCTTCGGCAAGAATTTGAAGTTCTAATCCCTAGTGTTCATGGCATTTCTACCAAATACTAACTAGCATGTGAGGTCGTCCACCCATTCTCATGGCAAATCACGACCTTCTAGAGTGGAATAGATTCTACAATGCTTCTACACTATACCACTAAGTTTTCATCAAAGCTTCATCAACCCCTCTAATGGAGGTTTTAGCCTTGAGTCATCAACCCATCATTTCCCATTGAATTATAACTACATATCATATTAAAATTCTAACTTAACTAATTTAACTAACAATGCTTCAAATTACTTAAACTACGAAATGATAATCAACAAGAATTAAAACTAGATCTATAAATTGACATAACAAAAATCGAAATTGACAGAAATAACTATTTTATTTATCTAATCAATCAAGAACAATGATTCAAAGACTTAAACTAAAACAAGAATTGGAAATGGAACTTAAACTTAATTACTCTATTGAAAACTAGATCTAGAGTTCTATATAGTTTTAGGTCTAACTAGCTACCATTAACAAAGAGGTCAGCTTCGGTTTTTATACTTTCAGATCCAAAAATCGTGCATGGGCTTGGAGCCATGTTTTGGGCGCATAATCGGGCCCAAAACCCATTCTTCGATCAAAAAGGCCTCTTCAGCTGCAGTTGGCTTCAACAGACTTTTTGTCCACTTCTGCTCCTCTGATTGGATCAAGACTTAGACCATTGGAAAGCTTTTTCCGATCCGGTCGTTTTTACATAAGGTAGGCCCCATTCAGTCCGAGTCCAAAGATCTGACCTTGAAAGTTCTGGTCGACTTGTGTGTTTGTTTACGCCCGTCGACTTTTCAGCTTTTGACCCGGCTTTAGAAAGGCTTTGTCTTCTTGAATCTTGGCCTTCAATCACGGAATTCCTTAGTAACCGACCTTTGCTCCTTTATCTCGCTAAAGTGGCACATTTCTGCACATAATGGACTTTGAAGCCCGAAATGCATAAAAACAACGTGTCGGTGTTAACTCTTAATTATTACTCACATAATTGGTCTAAAAGTATGACTATTCTGAGGGTTAAAACTACAGTTTTGGGCTCTTATCAAACCACCCCAAACAGCATTTTGCTTGTCCTCAAGCAAAGATGAGAAATTAGAATAAGTGACCAAAATGGAGTTCTAACTACTCTCGTTTACTTGAAAGCGATTGCATTGACCATATCTGACCAGGCCTTAAACTACTAGGAATTCCCTAGTGGACCGAGTTATAGCCTGCGTGAGAGTTTTTCGTGAAGGTACTCACAAACTTCAACTATACTACAACGACTAAGAAATAAAACTATTGTTTCCTCATTCATGTCCCAACTATCTATATATCTCACTAGCAAATGAATAAGAATAACCAAGTCAAAAACCTAAGCTAATATATGCATAATAACCAATCATTTATGATACAAATATATATACTATGAGTAATACTATGAAATGCCTAGCGGGTTAAGTTTCTGAAAAACTTCGAATAAGCGTCCTTAAGTAGGTCCTCACATAAATGTCAATATAAAACCACTCTAATTTTTCCGCTCAAGTTTCGCTACTCCAGTGTGGAGTGGGCACACTTTACCTTACAATCTCAATGACAAACAAGGAAGCCGGAGTCGATCAAACACATCTGCCACTTACTATCACACTAACCTATTCCTAATTAAGCTAGAGGTCTTTATTAGGTGTTGCGAGGATTAGGAGATGGTTTAAGAAGGAAGGAAATGGATATTCAAAAGGACAAGTCTGAGATAATAGAGTCTTCATATTATGTAACTTAGAAAAACCTTGTTATTTTCTTTTTGCTTCTATACTTTGTTTCCATCCTTAGCCATATTTTTTTTTTTTCTTTTCTTTGGCTTTTGACTCCTTTTATTCTATTTTTGGAGTTTTTATTTATTTCGATATATATTTTTTCTTTTCCTTGGATGGAAACTTCTTTTCTTTTTTTCTAAAGCAACTAAATAATTTTTGTTTACACGGGTTTTTCTCTTCTTCTTTCTTCACTCATTCTATTCTCGATTTATTCTAGATTGGGTAAGTTGAATTTTTATTTTGTTTTGTTTTTGTAACGGGGTAAAGGAATTGTGGTTTATGGAAGGCTAAAAGAAAGGCTCGGAGGGGACTAGCGGAAAATAATTCATAGGTTTGAATTTACGGCTATATCGATCCAAAGAGGGCCTAAATTCTTGCTTAGGATATGGTATAGTGATCAAGCAAGTGGACGTGTGATTTCTCTATTCGGAATATACTTCTCCCTTGTGTCATTTCTCAAATGTTTCGCTCATATAAGGCTTTAGGCTATATTCTCACAGGATTTGTAGAATAAGTACTCTAGCCTAGATTTCATAAACTTACTGCTAACAATCATAGATACTCATGTAATATATTTATAGATAGATGCAAAGATTATTACCTACATATTAACCTAAGTTCCTAACAATTATTTTGATGCAAAAGCTACGTGAGACTTCTAGATTGTTAAGAGCATAGAGAAAGAAAACAATACCAATATTCCTAAGTGTATAGCATAAACTTATTTATTTATATTTTTGAAATTTTTAACTTGAAAACAAATGCATATTATACATATCTATATCCTAACAGATGCCTTAATTACACGTGTTTCTATGCCCCCCCAAACAAGAAGCATGCTTTGTCCTCAAAGCATTTAAATAAAGAGGGTAGAAAAATACCATGGAAATGCGTGAAATTCTGGAACATCTACAAAACAAAGTTAGAACATACTAATATAGGAAATAAAATAAAAACTGACGCAACTCTATAACAGTTCCACCCATTATGGGGTTAACATAATTAAATTGCTTGGGACATAAGCAGACAATAACAAAACTAAAAACTTACCTTATCTCCCCGGCAAGCATCCTCCTCATCATTAAAGAGATGAGGTTCCTTCGCTGATCCTGTCCATTATAACTTGCCAAGCTTGCATGCCATTTATCATCTACTAATGCTAACCTTTTTAAGTGTTATTATGTCGATGGATGGGATGTGCGGCGACCAAATGAGGCTGCACCTGCCATCCCGGCCAAGTCATTATTCGCAATGAGCGAACCACCCCATTGGTGGGTCTCATGACTTCAACCCCTTTCCAATCTGTGAATTGTGCATAGAATACAGGTAAACAACTACGCATGATGCGGCTTACCAACACAGGCATAAGAAGATACTTACGCCTCATGGTTTGGGCTCTCTAAAGACTAGCGACTAAAACTAGGGGAATGTCATATCGGCGACGTCCCTCATTAAAAAGCGAGGAAAATGTCACCAGCGATCTTGTTTGCAGAAATGAACCGCCATTCCCCAAAATATTCATCGGGATGAATAACATGGTGGTGCCTACGTTTAGGGAAAGGCTCCCGGGGCAATGCTATATAAGCCCCTGGTCCATTACTCGAAATACCCCTCCCCATAATACTCATGGAAATATGTATAATCATAAAGATATGCATTATCGGTCATATATGCCCATGTGTGAACGGGATCGGTATTGGTAATCCACGAAACTAAAGCGACCACATGTTTATTGAATTTATGTCTTTGTGTCATCGACTACGACGGAGAATTCTTGTTCTCCATCCCGATTACAATAGAATTTAACATGGTCGTAGAAATAAGCGAAGGTACGTGGTGAATATGAATCGTCATCACTTACCGATAGATGGCGCCATCCTAATCGGGGATCCTTAGCCGGAACCAATGTCCATAGGTCTCGGTTCCCAACACGTCTTCGAAAAGACTGTTCAGGTATGACTATAGGAGATGTCATCTCAACGACTCCTTGAAAAGTTCCAAAATCCTAGAATGACCCTCAAAATTGGAATTTCCGTGTTCACAGATGGCGGTAGCGGTGCGCTAAGCTTTGAAGGTGAGGTTGGCTTCGTGGGTGTTTAGGATTACAGAGTTTGGCGCGGGTCGCTCGAAGTTTTAAATTACAGAGTTTGAAGCGCCGGTCGGCCTGACTAAACTTTGTGAAAGTGTATGGGGCGCAGGCGCGCTCGTAAGTGCTGAAACAGGAGTTTAGAGGAAAAAGAAGGAAAAACTTGGAGTGAAAGGTGAGGGATGATGGTGGGGTGTAGTGTGGTTTGTTAGTGTAGAATGAAGGGGGTTTAAATAGGTTCTGTGCTTCCAAAACGAATCGGCAAGTTGCCAAATTGTTTAAAGGCAATTTCCGGAAATAGAAAGATTCCAAACCCGAAAACGGAAACAAACCATCTTCTTGATTTTCTAAAAATCCTAGTATCTTTTATACTGGATTTAGAATAGTAACTTCTAAACTCTCCTACATTTCATGCTACCACCACACAATTCATAGATATGCCGATATCGGCCAAATTCTCAACCTTTCCTCCAAGACAAATTTACAGCAGATGATCATATAACAAATTATATTAAAACTTAAATTTAAAACCACACAACATAAAACAAACACCTTAATATTTAAATTTAACAACTGAATTAAAATCCAACTAATAAAACAAAATCATAAAATAACAGCGAACACAAACTGATGGTGAAACCCTAGTTATGTGATGAAGATGGACCCTGAGATGGAGATTGGCCCTGGGATGGAAAATGGCTTGAACCATCTGTTCTTCGGCGACGACGCTCATGCCTGTCGGACTCGGCTGAAGCAGAGTCCTCCACGGGTGGCATGCGTCGTAGCATCTCTATTCAGAACAAGCACTGTGCTTCCCTCTCAGTCTTGAGTAATGCATACTGGGCTTGTTGATGCTGGTGGATAGTCTCCATGTTAGACAAGATATCGTCCTGAACCTTTTCGAGCATTTCAAGTCTCGTCTGAAGGTTCGTTTGCTTTTTTCGAACTACAATCTGTCTATCTTGGATATCTTCACAAATACCATAAACGCAACGCAAGCCAGTTTGCAATATTTGCATGTGTTCTAAATTAGAACTACAATTATCTAATGCATCGTCATCCAGACATGTCATATCCTCCCTTTGATCCTCTGACTCAACAACCTTTCCTTCAGACAACGGCCACGTCTCTTGGATGCAATCCGTATAGATACTTGCATTAGAATGCAATTTGATCTTAATAGGAGCCGGATTTTTTCGCGACAGCTCTAAAGGAGAGCATGATCTTAGTGATCAATACGGGAAGAGAGGCGCAAAGGTCTTTCCCATCCTCTAATCACATTAAACATTAAGTCGAGGATGCAGAAATTATACTTATTTTTTGCAAAATCCGAGAACGCGGACATTGCGGGCCGATATCACGACTTTGTCTTTCCCGGGCGTTCCTACCAATCCACCGCTCTGACCCGTTGTTGATTGGTTCTCAGGGTTGACTGGCGGACGCAATGAGATGTCGGATTGTATTCACCCTCCACGACAGTATCTTTCATCAAAGCAGGAACTCCAGTATACTGGGATTCCTGAATTGTCGTTATGAGGTTGCTTTCAAGCGTAATTCCTAACAGTTCAGCCAACAACTGTCTCGTTACTTCCCTCCTCGTTCCTGCTTCCTTTATAAAAATCCTATCCCCCTCCAATTCTCGCTTTTTATAAAACTGTTCTACCACATCATAGTGATAGAACTCCTCAGTCGAGTACTACAGTCCGTTCCAATCCCTCCTAATCATCTCCGCGTCGTAAAATGGCGCGAAGTTGTCGGCAGCAAACGCGTGCTCCGGTAAAATTCTTCGTCATAGTGTCATTGAAGTTTCTGAGACAACTAATGGTTTTGTAGACTGTGGGGGAGGCGAGTTTGAAAAAAAACAACTAAAAACAACGGTGGTGGCGGTAATGGTTTGGAGAAGATTTTAGTTGGATTTGAATTTCTTGGCGTGGGTGTAGTTAGGTTTCCTTTTCTCTTTTTTTTTTTTTTTTTTTTTTTTTTTTATTTATTTTTTATTTTTTTTTTGAATTTTGGTGTTTAAGGTTTGTTTTAAACCTTGGTAACCGGCGGGATTGAAAAGGAAAGAACTGTGCATTTTTGGGAATGAAGGAGACGCATAGATGTGCGTGCGGTTTGGGCCCAAGCCCAATTTGAATTCCGAAATTTTCAGATTTTTTGCGCAATTTCAAATTGAATTTGCCGCTTCGTTACTGACCCAATTTTGGCGAATGAGTTATGGAAATGATCAGTTGAGAATTTCCAATCCAATGATCCATAAAACACTCAATTTCAGCCATGGGTGACATATAAGAAGGTGGAAAAATGCCTTGAAGTGCGTGTGTGACGAAAGTTATGCAAACGGAGGAAATCTAAGTTTTAGATTACGTCAACCCAATTGAACTACAAGTAATGGGCCTAAGCAACACAAATGGAAAGTTCGAGCAATCCAGATGGAAAGACCGATTGCCCACCCCCAAACAAATTTTTAAACACAAAATTTGTTCTAATGTGGGTTGTTTAAAGTCAGATTCCCAAGACTTGTTGGATTGCTATTTCTATGATTAAGAATTTTTTTTTTATTATTTTTTTTTATTAGTTTATTATAAGAAAAACGAAAAACAATAAATACATAATTCAACCTATAGAGGAACATGACTCCAAAACCGAGAAAACATGCAAAAGTGGAAAACGTGAATTATGTTAACCGTGGACTTAGGTTCCGGTACTTACAGCCACACACTCTATAGGGAGGGCCCGGTTACCTAAATGGTGCACTTACCACTATATGGAAGTGAAAGGAAGTATACCAATGACAAAGGTCAATCCTCATAGACAGGGTCCTGTAAAAGGACTTCCTCTACATCGAGGGGACGAAGTTAAGTGAAAATGTTTTAACCATTGACCATTAACTTGAAAGGTACTTGTTGTCATTGGGATTTACCAAGGTGATTGCCCGTAAGTGGTGACTTGATAACTGAGAAAAGGACCGCACCAACGGGTTTTTAGTTTTCTTAGGAAAATATGTAGATGGGAGTTGTAAAGCAAGACCTTTTGACCGACCACAAACTCTTTGCGCAAGATTTGCTTATCATGAACACGTTTCATGTTAGCTTTATAATCCTTCGCGAGATCGTAAGAATCGCTACGGATTTCTTCAAGCTCATTCAATTGCAATTTGTGTTTGACACCTGCCTCATCAATATTGAAGTTAAGGCTTTTTATAGCCCACAAAGCAAGGTGCTCTAATTCAACGGGCAAATGACATGGTTTCCCAAATACAAGTCTAAAGGGAGACATACCTATAGGAGTTTTGAAAGCGAGTTCTATCGCCCATAAGGCATCCGATAGGCAGCTTCAACCAGATCTTTCCTATCGGGGTTTACAGTTGTTTCTAAAATCTTTTTGATTTCCTATTAGAAACTTCTACTTGTCCGCTAGTTTGTGGATGATAAGGAGTTGCTACTTTGTGTGTAACTCCATACTTTTTCACTAGGGATGCAACAACTCTGTTTTTGCAAAATGTGTTCCACCATCACTAATGATGGCTTTAGGAATGCCAAACCCGATGAAAATATATTCTTTGATAAAAAATACAACGGTCTTATGGTCATTGCTACGGCGAAAGCTAAGGCCTCTATCCATTTAGACACGTAGTCACGGCAACTAGAAAATAAATGAAACCGGGGAAACAGGAAGGGACCCATGAAATCAATGCCCCAAACGTCAAAAATTTCTTCTATCAAGATTGGATTTAATGGCATCATATTACGTTTTAAGATGATTAAGCCCAAGTTGTTGGCAACGCAATACACGCCTTGCAATGCACTTGGGCATCCTTAAAAAGGGTAGGCCAATAAAATCCACATTGAAGAACTTTAGCGGCTGTTTTCATCCCACTAAAGTGGCCACCACACTCTTTGTCATGGCGAGCGATAGGACTTCATTATATTCCCAATGGGGACTACAGCGACAAATAATCGATCCGCACAATACTTAAAAGGTATGGCTCATCCCAAGTAGTATAACTTAACTCACGGCCAAGAACTTCTACGTTCATTTCTTGACCAATTATAAGGCATAACATCAGCCGCTAAATAATTTACAATGTCGAAGATACCATGGTCTTTGAAAAAAATCGCATCTGAGATGCTCATTAGGAAAAGAGTCCCAGATGGACTCGGAATCACTCGATCGTGGATTTGTGAGTCTAGATAAGTGGTTGGCAACTTCGTTTTCGACCCTCTTTTGTCCTTTATTTCTAATGTGAACTCTTGCAGGAGAAGGATCCATCGGATTAATCTCTGCTTAGCATCCTTCTTTGCAAGAAGGTACTTAAGGGCTGCATGGTCCGTGTAAACTAAAGTTTTAGAACCAACCAAATAAGGACGAAACTTATCTAAAGTATAAATGACAGCTAATAATTCTTTTTCGGTAGTTGAATAATTCCGTTGAGCATCGTTTAAGGTTTTACTAGCATAATAAATAACAGTGGACTTATTATCTAGTTTTTGTCCCAAGACTACACCAACTGCATAGTCATTAGCATCACACATGAGTTCGAAAGGTTTAGACCAATCGGGAGGCTGTATAATTGGTGCAGAGGTTAGGGCGGCTTTTAAAGTTTCAAAAGCCTGTGTACAGTTAAAATTAAAATCAAAGATTGCATCTTTCAAAAGCATATTAGTTAAAGGCCTAGCTATTTTCGAGAAGTCTTTAATAAACCGCCTATAAAAACCTGCATGGCCTAGAAAGGCCCTAATATCATGGACAGTCCGTGGTTTAGGTAGGGTCGCTATCTTATCTAGTTTGGCCTTATCTACTTCTATGCCATCACTAGATACGATGTGACCTAGTACTATGTCCTTTTCACCATGAAATGACACTTTTCCCGTTTAAAAACGAGGCTCTTTTCTTCGCACGTGTCAAAACCTTAGGCGAGGTTAGACAAACGATCGTGAAGGAGTCTCCATAGATAGAAAAATCATCCATGAAAACTTCCATAAAGCGCTCTACCATGTCACTAAATATATGAAGCATACACCGCTGGAAGGTACCAGGAGCATTATAAAGGCCAAAAGGCATTCGTTTATAGGCATACGTTCCAAAGGGACATGTGAATGTAGTCTTTTCTTGGTCATCAGTATCAATAATAATCTGAAAATAGCCTGAGTAGCCATCCAGAAAACAATAAAAAGCATGACCAGCTAGGCGTTCGAGCATTTGATCTATAAAAGGTAAAGGAAAGTGATCCTTTCGTGTCATAGCATTTAAACGTCTGTAATCAATGCAGATCCTCCATTTCATAGGACCTTGTGTGACAACATAGTCACCCTTTCCGTTACAAACCATGGTAACTCCCTATTTCTTAGGAACTACATGAATGGGGCTTACCCATTCGCTATCAGAGATTGGGTATATGATACCCGCATCGAGTAAACGTAAGACTTCTTCCCTAACCACCTCTTTCATGGAAGGTTTCAAGCGACACTGAGGTTCACGAGAAGTCTTCGCGTTATCCTCCAAATGGATACGATGAGTGCAAACATTAGGGTCAATTCCCTTAATGTCGGCTAGGGACCAACCAATCGCTGACCGATGTTCCCTAATCACCCGGATTAAACGCGTGTCTCTTCATTCTTAGATAATAGAAGATATAATTATTACCGAATGACTACCATCCGGATCAAGTTGAATATATTTTAACTCTGGGGGAAGAGGTTTAAGCACCGGGGTGGAAGGAAAATCAATAGATGTTTAAATCGGGGTCCTCATTTTGTATAATGAATACTTGCTTAGGTAGCAAGTCTTCATACTCAGTATATGGAGCAACCGAAGGGTCTACAATTGGTGTGGACTCAATGATGGTGTTGACTTCCTCTAAGTAGGAGTCATTTACAAAATCTGAAATTCCAAAAGAAAGGAATTTGTACATATTATTTTCGGGAAACGTGTTGTTAAAATAATCTTGAGCTAAGTTCTCGATCATGCTAACCTCCCCATCTATAGACGAATCTGGTAACTGTTTCATCATTTTAAAAACATTTACCTCAACTATAAGATGGCCAAAAGATAAGGACATCTTACCATCGCGGCAATTTATAAGTGCGTTGGCAGTTGCCAAGAAGGGGCGCCCTAAGATGATCGGTACAGAGTCGTTAGCGACTTCTGTATCGAGGATAACAAAATCAGCAGGATAGTAAAAATCCTGAACCTTAACAAGCACGTTTTCCACTACACCCTTAGGATACTTAATGGACCTATCCGCTAATTCAAGGCGTTATTTTTGTAGGTTGCATTTCACTGTAGACCTATTTGTTTATACAAGTAATACGGGAGTAAGTTAACACTTTCGCCCCCGTGTCTAATAAAGCCGCCGTCGTCGTGTGGGAATCTCCTAAGGTGCATTTCTGATGGGGCGACCGGGGTCCTTGTACTTAACAATTCCATTATTTTGGATAAAGTTGGGAACTGTTCAGTTAGAAAGGCGTCTTTAGGTATGTTGGTCTTACGCCTAGTAGTGCACAACTCTTTAAGAAACTTAGCGTGGTTAGGGAGCTTTTTAATAGCTTCGAGAAAAGGAAGGTTTATCGTTAGATTCTTGAAAACGTTCCTAATCTCCTCAAAGTTTGTATCCCCGGGTTAGCATGGCTAACTTCGAGGGAATGGTGGTTTCGCTCTATATTTAGCGTATGGCTCGACTTGATGTGTTACCTTGGCTTTATGTTTCTTAGTTTGTTGTTTAACTGGTACCTCTACAGTGGTAAGCTCTTCAGTTTCTCTTTGCGGTATCTAGTTCGATATCCGGTGTAGGGAGTATCGATGGGGTAACTATAGGCATAGTTATTGTGTTATCAACCACTCTTCCGGCGGAGTGGTGATGGCATTAAGGTCACCCTCGATTGTAGTTTCAGACTAGTATTACCGCTTTACCTCAAAGGTCGTGTTTGCTGTTTTAGGGTTTGGTATCGCTTGTCCCGGAAACATGTCTTTTGGTTGGGCTTTCTCTTGGGCTAACCGTTGTATGCCCCGATTTATGGATTGTAAGATCTGTTGGTTTGATTGAGTCATTGATTGGAAAAGTTGTTAGGTAACCCTTTGTATAAAGGCGCCTATACGATCCGGATGTGATGGTGTAGTAGTCACAGGGTGGTGCGACCGAACTATCTCACGTTGATTATTTATGGGTGGGTTGTGATAGTTACTATTGTTAACCTAACGATACCTCTATTGGTATTATAACTATTATAATTACCCTGACCTTGTGCTAATCCTTGTCGTGGTTGCGCTTGGTTGTTATAATTATTATAATTTCCCTGACTTTGTTATAACCATATGCCTTGTTCATTGTTTTAGGTTACTATTCAATTCTAAAACAAGGTTTGCCTAAAGGGCCTTGTTTCCCTTGACTCCGCTGCCATCTTAGTTTCACTTTCGCATTGTTTTTGTAGTACAAGTACTTTTCTTAAAGTCCCATTAAACCCACCCACCCTTGTTTGATTCATACTGTGGTTTTCCGAGTCAGCGTTGGAAAGTTCCGCAAAAATATACACGAGCGACAAATACACGCGAGCCTACTTCTGCTTCCAAAAGATCTGTAACACTAAAGCTTAACCCGCCCCCATGTGGAGCGACCACCCTAAAAACACTGTCACTTCAAGTTACACGGAGCGAGCACCCCTAAGTGAGCGACCCGCTCTAAAGCTAGAGTTTTCCGGATTTCTACGGTTTTGATTCGAATTTTGATTTTTCAAGTTTTTCAGTGTTCTAACTTGTTATATACACCGAACAAATAAACAAGGCGTTATTCATAAAAGCGAAGCAAGGACGCAATCAGGTATTCGTTTCTTCCACACCTCGCATCTCCTGTTAGAGGTTTATACTAGTATATCATAATTGTTTGGAGTGTTGATGGTTTAGCTAAATTTGGTCTTAGCCTTGTATGAGATTAAGGTCTGGTCGAACAAAAACACCAAACGTAATCACACAACAACGTCAACAAACAATTCTATCTAGTATACCACCCACTACACCTCTAGCTACTATTTCACACACACCACCTGACACAATGCCTTGCATCGTTCTAGCAGACCCTCAACAAACAAATGTTGCATCGTTCTAGCAGACCCTATGGGGGATTTTCGAATCCCCCCAAATATTTTTAATTTGTTAGCCATTTTTCATGGATTAGACCATGAAAAACCATATCAGCACATGCGTAGGATTGAACAAGTCCTAACAACATTCCACCATCCTACGGCTGGTGCGGAACAAATTAAACTAAGGGTATTCTCTTTCACCTTAGCCGATAAGGCGGCGTCTTGGTTAACTGCCCAAGCACCTAATTCTGTGGACTCGTGGGCTAAACTTGTTCAGCTGTTTATGGAACATTTTTACCCACCCCTAAAGACAGATGAGATGCTTTCCAAGATTCATTTCTTTAAACAAAATCCTCATGAATCATTTTCAGAGGCTTGGAATCGTTTCACCGATCTCCTTATAGAGTGTCCACATCATAACTTAGCGAAAGACACGTTAGTTCGTGCCTTTTTCAAAGGACTTCTACACCACCATAAAGAAGTCCTTGACATAATGAATGGGGGTAGTTTCTTAAGCAAAGGAGCCTCGGAGGCTTATAAATTTTTAGAGGATCAAACTAAAAGCTTAAATAACAACTGGGGGTAGTGGCGATATCCACCGCTCAGCTAGTTCATCAAATACAGTTAAGGCCGCCGGTATGTTTGAAATTAAACACGATCCCGAGCTTAAAACTCTAATCGAATCACTCACTAAAAAGGTAGAGGCCATTTCTGTTCAACAAAAGCCTATCCCCGTCATGAATGTAAATTCAAATCCATGTAGTTTCTGTTTGGAGCCCCGAGCATCTCGACTTCCATCGTCCCTATAGCCTATGAACGGGCTTGTTCCATTAATAGTGAACCTAACGCCCTTTGAGACAAAATCCCAACTTCGGTTGGAGAAATAACCAACACGCCACACCTCCGTGGTACAATAATCAATATGTTAGGCCAACGCACGCGGTTTTAACCAAGCTCCACCACGACAAGGGCGATGTGGTCGGTAATTTTAATAATTATAACAACCAAGTGCAATCTCGGCAAGGACAAGCACAAGGTCAAGGTAGTTATAATAATTATAATGCTAATAGAGGTATTGTTCCGGTAAATAATAATTATCAAAATCCACCCATAAATAATTCACGCGAAATAGTTCCAGTCACACCACCCGTGACTACTACACCCACACAACCGGATCGTCTTGACACCTTCATACAAGTGAGCCAAAAACTTTTCCAAATCATGCCTCAATCTAACCAACAGCTTCTACAATCCGTTAATAATTTAAGCCAACAATTGGCCCAAGATAAATCCCAACCCAAAGGTGTGTTTCCAGGTTACGAAATACCTAATCCTAAAACAACAAACACAGCCTTTGAGGTAACCAATAATACTAGTAATGAATATGAAAATGTAGGTGAGCTAAAGGCCATCACCACTCTCCATTCTGGCAGAGTGGTTGATAACAAAGTAACTATGCCTATAGTTACCCCACCAGTAGCCCCTACACCTGCTATTTTACTAGATACCGAAAAAGAAACTGAAGAGCCTACCACTGTAGAGGTACCAGTTACAACACAACTTAAGAAACAGAAAGCCACGATTAAACATCCAGGTGATACCATTGCTAAATATAGACAGAAACCACCGTTTCCACAAAAATTAGCCGTGGTAACTAGGGATACTAATTATGAGGAGATTAGGGACGTTTTCAAGAATCTAACTATAAACCTTCCCTTCCTCGAAGCTATTAAAAAGCTACCACACCATGCTAAGTTTCTTAAGGAGTTGTGTACTACTAGGCGTAAGACAAATATACCGAAAGACGCCTTTTAATAGAACAATTCCCAACTCTATCTGAACATAATGGAATTGTTAAGTACAAGGACCCTGGTCGTCCTACTGTACAATGCACCCTAGGAGATTCCTATACGATGACCGCGTTATTAGACTTGGGGGCTAGTGTTAACTTACTCCCATTTTATTTGTATAGACAAATAGGCCTAGACAAAATGCAACCCACTAAAATGACATTGCAATTAGCTGATCGGTCAATTAAGTATCTTAAGGGTGTGGTCGAAAATGTTCTGGTAAAAATTCAGGATTTCTACTACCCGGCTGATTTTGTCATCCTCGATACAGAAGTAGTTAACGACTCTGTCCCGATCATCTTAGGGCGTCCTTTCCTGGCAACTGCCAATACGCTCATTAATTTCCGCGATGGTTCAATGTCCATGTCTTTTGGTCATCTTGCTGTTGAAGTCAATGTTTTTAAAACAAAGACACCGCGCATCCCGATTAAGCTATGGATGGAGAGGTTAGCATGATCGAGAGCTTTGCTCGAGATTATTTCAACAACACGTTCCCTGATAATCATATGCCCAAATTTCTTTCCTTTGGAAGTTCATACTCTAACATTTTCATCCCTACACTAGTCGATACACATATTACGGATGAGGATAAGATAGATGACTTTCTCAAAGATGTAGAGGACTATCATAGTAACGTGGATATGACCAATCTAGATGAGGAATTCGATGAGTTTCTTAGAGGAGGTGATGATTCACCCTATCAAGAACTACTTTGCACAACAACCACCTCGACTCCCCTCCTTCCACCCTTTCAAAGGAATCTCGAGTTTTGCACTTTCGATCCTTTTGTTTCTTCATTAGTGCTTCATAATTTTTAAAATCCACCTAGTAAACAAATACTTCAGAAAGACAAACCATTTGACACCTTCATTTTCAGACTTGAGACAGTCCCTACCTACACTATGAATGAGTTTTGTGCTAAACCCACATCCTTATTTTTTCCATGCTTTCCTTCTACAACTTATCCATATCCACCATATTCTCCACAACCATTCACCTTCCCACACTTATTTACTAGAACACCCTCTCTTTCAAAAATGAAAAAGAAGGTGCATGTTAGGTTATGTTACAGGGTTATCCGACTTCGCTTTCATTTCACTAGGCTGCGTCATAGGAAATCTTGGCGCTTGAATGTGTTTGAATATGTTTTCTGTGATATTTATTTATGGAATGATCCACAACTATTTCGGTTGTTGATATATGATAAACTGCATGTTCATACATATGTTTAGATAAAGTCTCGAGTATCTGATTATAAACGACTCAACTTTTGTGTTTGGTGCATTTCTTTTCATTTCCATATATTGGTGAGTGCACCATTAAGGTAATCGGGCCCTCCATACAGAGTGTGTGGCTGTAAGTACCGGATCCTAAGTCCACGTTTAACATAATTCACGTTTTCCACTCTTGCATATTTTCTCGGATTTTTGAGTCATGTTTCTCTATGGGGTGAATTATGTCTTTCTTGTTTGTTGTTTTTCATTATAAAAGTAAATATATATATATTAAAGAATAAACATAGTAATCTAGGAAGTCTCGGGAATCTGACTTTAAAAGACCCACTGCTAAAAAACAAATTTTCTAAGCTTTGTTGTAAAAAATTTGTTTGGGGGTGGGGTGTTCGTGCTTCCGTCCAAGAATGTTTTATGTCCCATTAGAGTTTCTTAGGCCATTGAATTGTATTATGATTTGGGTTGACATAATCCATGAATTTAGAGTTCAGTCGTTCGCATAACGTACGTCATGCACGCACTTCGAGGCATTTTCCACTATCTTATATGTCATCCACGGTCGGAATAGAGTGTTTTATGGATCATTAGATTGGAAATTCTCTCCTGATCATTTCCATATTTCATTCACAAAAATCGGACCGGTAACGAAGCGGCAATTTTGATTTGAAGTTTCACGAAAAATCGAAAAATTCAAAAATTTCGAATTGGGCTTGGGCCCAACCCGCGCCCTTACCTTTCCCCAAACAGTCGCGTTCATCTTCCAAATCGCCATTAACGACCACCAAGCTCCAAACCTAAAAAAAAAAAAAAATTTAAAAAGAAACCTAATTAAACCCATGCCCACAATCAAATCAACTTCAAATCTTCTATAAATCCATCCACCACCACCTCCACCAAGTAGAAAAAGGCAAAACCACCGAAATCTCAAAAAATTGTGAATTGTCGCACACCACCGCCCACCACCATGGTTTGTTTCAGTCGGTCGACTCAAATTCCAACACCACATCCTTTTAAACCCCCACTACATTCCAAACTCTAAAATGGCTCAACAACGCCGAATCTTGCCGAGCAAGCATTTTGGCGACCACTTCGCGCCCGTTTTACGGTGACGAAATGATCGATGAGATCTGGAATAGCTTGTGGTACTTTCGGACCCTTTACCACGAAGACTTAGTCCGACGGTTTTACAACACGGGAGGTGGAGGGACTAGAATTTTGTTATGGTGGCGAAGAGGAGGAAGAAGTAACTCATCGGTTGTTGGTCGAGATTCTAGGCATTCGCCTAGAATCCATCCGGATGTCACGTTGCAGAGTCCCAATACAATGGGGTAGAGCCATTGATGAGCGGATGAGTTATCGGTGGAACTTTAATCGCGAGATCGCGTGTTGTGTTAAGGCATCCCTCGAACCAACCAGTAGGGTGTAGCTCGATGGATTGGCCTTTACGCGCCTGGCAAGGAGAAGGTCGGTGACATCGGTCCGAATCTGCCTCCACATTTTATGGATACTCCAGAGGCAGAAGTAATGAGAGTTTTGTATCTTGGAGTTTTGCTTAGCATGATTAAGGGAGTAGGGAAGGCTCGTTGCACCTCTCCCCGTGTTGATAACCAAGATCATCTTTGAAGTTGAGAGCGACTCGGCGTCGATAGGTCTTACATCACCCGCACCAAAATCCTCGCATTTATAAGGAGGAGTGTGTCCAATGAGTTTGGAGGTTGCCCGAGGATAGGATAGAGGGCGAGGAGTATGGTGGAAATGAGAATGCTTGAGGAGGATGGGGAAATGAGATTGCCTCGGAGGATGAGGAGGACTTGACTTGTTTTGATCACGGATGCCACGGAGAGGTGTTGGTCGGATCACGAGAATGCATGACCGTAATTCATCGTGGCATGTGTTCACTCAACACTATCTGCGAAGACCTCCGGACTCGACAGGCTACTATCCATCATAACCGAGATCCGATCCCAAATCGAGGACGAAGGGAACAGATGAGGGCGAGCTAGAAGCTCGCCGCCCGGATTCCGACATGCTTGCATGATTCCCACCTCACGGGGATTCTCCTTCTGAGGACACACCATCGAGGCACGAGCGTCGTCGCCGAAAGACGAATGGTGCTGGCCCATCGGGAGCTCAGGAGCTATCTCCTGACCGTGTGCCCTCCGCTACCAGTACCGAAGTAGTTAGGGATAGTATCGTTTGACGTTTATTTGTAGTTTCATTATTGTTATTTATTTTAATGTAACTTTAATTCCGTAATTTGAATTTTGTAGTGAAATGTACTTCGAATGAAAATTTTAATATAATGAGGTTATTTTCATTGTGCGTAGTTGTTTAATATTGATCCCACCTTCCCAAATTGTTTGGGGGTGGTGTTATCTATTCCAGCATGATTTTTATATGACCATTGTTTTAGAATTTATTGCGGAGTGAAGGTGAAAATATGGCCGTTTAGGCAAATTTATGAATAAGTATATGAAATCTCGATTAAATAGGTAGATTCTATCCTAAATTCAACCTAAAAGATACTAGGTTTGTTTTAGAATCAAGGAAATGAGTTGTTTCCATTTTCGGGTATGGAAAGTTTAGGATTTCCGGAAACTGCCGTAAAAACTTTTTGGCAACTTCCCGATCCGTTTTAGCAACTTTAAACCTATATAAACTTCATTCATTCTACACTCACAACTCACACTGCACCTAACCTTCATCACTCACCTTTCACTCCCACGATTCCCACGTTTCGTCTCAATTTCCGATCTTCAGCACCTCCATCAACATTGATAATGAACCAATGGAAATTACCAGGTTCTTGCTAGCATTTGTTCTTGGACTTGCTATGCCCGCTGAAATACAAGACCCATGGTGCTATTGGGTAGATAATATGTATGTCTACACTTACGAGTTTTTGCATGAGTCGTATGGCGCGGGCATTTTCGATATCGAGGACCAAGGGAATATAACGTCGCCTTTGGTAGCCCTCGGTCCATGAACATAGGAACTGTTATGTTTTGGATCATGCTAAACATTTTAGGGAATGGCGTTTTTCTTACGTGAATGAGGCCACTTGTAGCGTCTTCCTTGCTTTAGCCACGGGGCGATGTGTCATGACCTTCCCGAACCTTGATGTCTAGTTTAGCTCGATCCCATAGCATGAGGCATAAGTACCTTCTTATGCCCGCTCTAATTTTAATACCGTATTATGCTATTTTTCTTTCCTGTTTTTGTACACGTTTCACGGATTGGATTACGGTCGATCTTTGTCGACCCACCAATAGTATTATTCGATCTTTCCGTCGCAATGACTTGGCAGGGTGGAGGATACAACCTCATCGTGTTTGCACCCTACACCCGTCGGACTAAGTGGCTCTTAATAGGTTAGCAATAATAGATGATAAATGGCGGGAAGCCCCGCAAGTTATCATGGCATGGCGGTCAGAAGGAACCTCACTTCTTTATAGAAGAAGAGGATGAGGAAGATGATGAGTAAAAGCGGGACATAAGGTAAGTTTTAATTCTAGTTAGTGTCTGCTTATGTCCCAAGCAATTTCATTCTTGTTAACCCCATAATGGGTAGAACTCGTATAGAGTTGAGCCAGTTTTTATTTCCTATATTAGTACGTTCTAACCTTGCTTTGTAGATGTTCCTAAATTTCACGCGATTCAATGGTATTTTTCCTACCCTCTTTATTTAAAATGCTTTGAGGACAAAGCATGTTTCTTGTTTGGGGGGGGGGCATAGAAACACGTGTAATTAAGGCATCGATCTGTTAGGATATAGATAGAGATAATATGCATTTGTTTTCTAGTTAAAAATTCAAAAATATAAATAAATAAGTTCATGCTATACACTTAGGAATATTGGTATTGTTTTCCTTCTCTATGCTCTTAATAATCTAGAAGCCTCACGTAGATTTTGCATTAGAATAATTTTTAGAAACTTAGGTTAATATATAGGTAATAATCTTTGCATCTATCTATAAATATATTACATGAGTATCGATGATTGTTAGCGATGAAGTTTCTCAAATCTAGGCTAGAGTACTTATTCTACAAATCCTGTGAGAATATAGCCTAAAGCCTTATATGAAGCCAAACATTTGAGAAATGACACAAGGGAGAAGTAAAATCCGGATAGAGAAATCACACGTCCACTTGCTTGATCACTATGCCATATCCTAAGCGAGAATTTAGGCCCTCTTTGGATCGATATAGCCAGAAATTCAAACCAATGAATTATTTTCCTAATTAGTAAGCCCTCTGAGCCTTTCTTTAGCCTTTCATAAACCACAAATCCTTTACCCCGTACAAAACAAAACAAAATAAAAAATTCAACCTACCCAATTTAGATAAGTCTGAAAATAGAATGAGGAAGAAAGAAGAAGAGAAAAACTTGTGTAAACAAAAGTTAGTTAATGGCTTCAGAAAATAAAGAAAAGAAGTTTCCATCCAAAGAAAAGAAAAATAGAAATAGAAATAAAATAAAAACTCCAAAAATAGAATAAAAGGGAGTCAAAAGCCAAAGAAAAGAAAAAGAAAAAAAAATATGGCTAAGGATGGAAACAAAGTGTAGAAGCAAAAGTAAATAACAAGGTTTTCTCTAGTTACATAATCTGAAGACTCTATTATCTCAGACTTATCCTTTTTGAATATCCATTTCCTTCCTTCTTAAACCATCTCCTAATCCCCGCAACACCTAATAAAGACCTCTAGCTCAATTAGGAATAGGTTAGTGTGATAGTAAGTGGCAGATGTGTTTGATCAACTCAGGCTTCCTTGTTGTCATTGAGATTGTAAGGTAAAGTGTGCCCACTACACACTGGAGTAGCGAAACTTGAGTGGAAACATCAGAGTGTTATATCTTGACTATTATTGTGAGAACCTACTTAAGGACGCTATTCCGAGTTTCAGAAACGAACTTGCTAGGCATTTCATAGTATTACTCATTGTATATATGTTTATTGTAGATGATTGATTATTATGCATATATTAGATTAGGTTTCGACTTGATTACTCTATATGCATTGCTAGTGAGAGGAATAGTTAATTTAGAGCATGAATAAGGAAACAATAGTTTTATTTCTTAGTCGTTGTAGTATAGATGAAGTTTGTGAGTACCTTCACTGGAAAACTCTCACGAGGCTATAACTCATCCACTAGGGAATTCCTAGTGGTTTAAGGCCTTGTTGCATATGGTCAATGCAATCGCAGACTCAAAAAACGAGTAGTTAGAACTCCATTTTTGTCACTTATTCTAATTTCTCATCTTTGCTTGAGGACAAACAAAATGCTGTTTGGGGGGTGGTTTGATAAGAGCCCAAAACTGTAGTTTTAACCCCTGTAATATCATACTTTTAGACCAATTATGTGAGTAATAATTAAGAGTTAACACCGACACGTGTTTTTATGCATTTCAGGCTTCAAAGTCCATTATGTGCGGAAATGTGCCACTTTAGTGAGATAAAGGAGCAAAGGTCGGTTACTAAGGAGTTCCATGACTAAAGGCCAAGATTCAAGAAGACAAAGCCTTTCTAATGCCCGATCAAAAGCTGAAAAGTCAGTGCGGGCAGAAACAGCACACAAGTCAGCAGAACTTCCGAAGGCCGTATCTTTGGACTCAGACCTTGGAATGGGGCCTACCTTATGTCAAAACGACCGGCTCGGAAAGAGCTTTCCAATGGTTGAAGCCTTGACCCAATCAGACGAGCAGAAGTGGACGAAACGTCTGTTGAAGCCAACTACAACTGAAGAAGCCTTTTGAATTTGAAAAGATTGGGTTTTGGGCACGATTCTGCGCCCAAAACATGGCTCCAAGCCCATGCACGATTTTTGGATATGAAAGTCTAAAAACAAAAGCTTAGCTCTTTGTTAATGGTAGATAGTAATGGTAGCTAGTTAGACCTAAAACTATAGATAATTATAGATCTAGTTTTCATGTAATAAAATTAAGTTTAGTTTTAAATTCAATTCTTGTTTTAGATTAAACTCTTAGAATCATTATTCTTAATTAGTTTGATAAATAAAATAGCTATTTGTCAATTTCAATTCTGGTCATTTACAATTGTTAAGATCTAGTTCCATGTTAAATTAATTACTTTAGAACAAGTAGATTATTAATTTAGTATTTGAATCATTGTTATATTATTCATTATATTAAGAAAATAGTGTTCTCCATAAGTTAGTTTCATTTCCATTAATTGTTTAGTTTCAATTCGCATTCAAGTAATTGTCATTATTAGTTTAATTCAATTATTGCATTAGTAGTTTTGAATTGGGTTTAAACAAGCAAAGTTTCAATCTTTATATCATGTCTTGTTTGAATTCCATTGGGAATGATAAGCGTGATGATTCTCGGCTAAACCTCCATTAAGGGGTTGAGAAGCCTTGATGAAAGCTTGATTCGATTATTGTAGAGTCGTTAAGTAATTTCCTTTCCACTCTAGAAACGATTAGTTCACCATGAGAATGGGTCTAATCGCTCACATACTAGTTATGAATTGGTAGGAATGTCATGTGTAATTAGGGATTAGGAGTAACCATATTGTTCTCTGAAGCGATTCAATTCGATTACTTACGATTCGCCGGATAGTAGGATTAAGTCGAAGTTAAGGTGGAATCAATCCCCCTCTAACTCCCTATCATAAAATCAACGCGAAGATTCCATAGTTGTTCTAATAGTCGACTAGTTGCATCTTGTAGGTAGTTGCATCGTAGTCTAGTTGCCACTTCGTAAATCTCTCATTAGACTTTAGAGTTAAGAGTATTTTATACGTAGAAAACACAGCATGCGGAAGGACTAGGAGTGGAACGAATTTGTTACTCCTATCTATTTCGATAGAATTGAGAGTAGAAACTTTGATAAATATAGACACGTAAATAGTTTTAGTTTACTTACGTTTTGAGTTTCATTGTTCATTTCGTAGGTAAACTATTCAATTTTATGTTTATCAAATGGCGCCGCTACCGGGGATTTTAGAAATTACACTGAACACGTAAAACTACTTACGTGTCACTCCTAGTAGTTTTGAGCGATGAAACTATTCAAACCCAGTAGTTTGAGCGCGGGTGCGCTATTATTTTTAGTTTATATCAAACAAGGGTGTTATCAAATGGCGCCGCTGCCATCTTAGTTTCACTTTAGCATTGTTTTCATAGTATAATTAGTCATTTTTAAGTCCCATTAAACCCACCCACCCTTGTTTGATTCATACTGTGGTTGTCCGCTTCAGCGTTGAAAGTTCAAGAAAAATATACACGCGAGCGCCGATCAAGGCCGCCCTAAGCGAACTGCTTCAAAAGATCAGTAACACCGAAAGCGACCATTCCTAAAACACTGTAACTTCAAGTTACATGGAGCGACAGCGCTAAACGAAACACACCACCCGCCTAAGCTAAATTTTCCTGATTTCTACGGGTTTGTTTCAACTTCGATTTTTAAGTTTTTCAAGTGTTCTAACTTGTTATTTACATCAATAATACGCAAAATAAGACGCTATTCATAAGCGAAGCAAGGACGCCATCGGGTATTCCTTTCTTCCATACCTCGTGATCTCCGGTTAGAGGTTTATACTAAAATATCAAGATTGTTTGGAGTGTTGTCGTTTTAGACTTAGACTTGCATGAGATTAAGATCCGGGTCGGAGAAAACACCGAATGTAAATTACCCATCACAACAAAAATCTATCGAGTATACCAATCACTACACCTCTAGCCACTATTCTACCAACCACACCGACATAATGGCTGAAAGAGAGACTCCTCTCTGACTTTTTACAAAGCCTTGGCGATAGCCCTAAATCTTGCATCGTTCTTAGCGGACCCGGGGGGATTTTCAATTCCCCAAACATATTTAATTTGTTTCCGCTTTCCATGGTTTAGATCATGAAAAACTTATCAACACATGCGGGATTGAACAAGTCTTTACAACATTCCATCATCCTACGGTTGATACGAAACAAATTAAACCGGGGTATTTCCCTTCACCTTAGCCGATAAGGCAAATGCTTTGGTTAACTACCCAAGCTTCTAACTCTCAATGGACTCGTGGGCTAAATTTGTTCAGCTGTTTATGGAACATTTTTACCCACCCCTAAAGACGGATGAGATGCTTTCTAGGATTTATTTTTTCTGACAAAATCCTCATGAATAATTTTCTGAGGCTTGGAATCGTTTCACCGATCTGCTTATAGAGTGTCCACACCATAACCTAGCAAAAGACACGTTAGTTCGTGCCTTTTTCAAAGGACTTCAACATCACCATAAAGAAGTCCTTGACATAATGAATGGGGGTAGTTTCCTAAGTAAAGGAGCCTTGGAGGCTTACAAATTTTTAGAAGATCAAACTAAACGTAATAACAATTGGGTGGGGTATGATATCCCCCGCTCTATTAGTTCTTCTTCAACAGTTAAGGCCGCCGGTATGTTTGAGATGAAACCCGATCTAGAACTTAAAAATTTAATCGAATCTCTAACTAAAAAGGTTGAGGCTATTTCTGTGCAACAAAAGCCTATTCCCGTCATGAATGTTAACTCCAACCCATGTAATGTCTGTTTGAGTCCTGAGCACCCTGAATCCTATTGTCCTCTCGCCTATGGACAACAACAATTAGAGCAAGACAATGTTTGCTCCATTAATAGCTATCCTATTCCTAATGCCCCATGGAGACAACATCCCAACTTTAGTTGGCGAAACAATCAACAAGTTTCACCTCTAGGGTTTAATAACCAAAATGTTAGGCAAGCAAACAACTGAATCAAGCTCCACCTAGGCAAGGACAGGGGACAAAGTCGGGGAAATTATAATAATTATAACAACCAAGCGCAACCACCTATAAGGTTTAGCACAAGGTCGGGGTAATTATAATAGTTATAATACCAATAGAGGTATCGTTCGGGTTAACAATAGTAACTATCATAACCCACCCATAAATAATCAACGGAGATAGTTCCAAATGCGCATTCCACTGCGGACTACTACACCATCACATCCGGATCGTATAGACGCTTTTATACAAGGTTACCTAACACCTTTTCCAATCAATGACTCAATCAAACCAACAGATCTTACAATCCATAAATCGGGGAATACAAATGACTTAGCCCAAGAGAAAGCCCAACCAAAAGGCGTGTTTCGTGACAAGCGATACCAAACCCTAAAACAACAAAACACAGCTTTGAGGTAAACGGTAATACTAGTACTGCGAAACTACAATCGTAGGGCGACGACCTTAATGCCATCACCACTCTCCGCCTGGAAGAGTGGTTGATAACACAAGAACTATGCCTATAGTTACCCCATCGATATTCTCCTACACCGGATATCGAACTAGATACCGCAGTAGAAAAACGAAGAGCCTACCACCGTAGAGGTACCCGGTTAAACAACAAACTAAGAAACAGAAAGCCAAGGTAACACATCATGTCGAGCCATACGCTAAATATAGAGTGAAACCACCATTCCCTCGGGTTAGCCATGCTAACCAGTGGATACAAACTTTGAGGAGATTAGGAACGCTTTCAAGAATCTAACGATAAACCTTCCTTTTCTCGGCTATTAAAAAAGCTCCCTAACCACGCTTAAGTTTCTTAAAGAGTTGTGCACTACTAGGCGTAAGACCAACATACCTAAAGACGCCTTTCTAACCGGATCAGTTCCCAACTTTATCCGAAAAATAATGGAATTGTTAAGTACAAGGACCCCGGTCGCCCCATCAGAAATGCACCTTAGGAGATTCCCACACGACGACCACTTTATTAGACACTGGGCGAAGTGTTAACTTACTCCCGTGATATTACTTGTATAAACAAATAGGTTCACGGAAATGCAACCTACAAAAATAACGTTGCAATTAGCGGACATGTCAATTAAGTATCCTAAGGGTGTAGTGGAAAACGTGCTTTGTTAAGGTTCAGGATTTTACTATCCCGCTGATTTTATTATCCTCGATACGAGTCGCTAACGACTGCATCCGATCATCTTAGGGTGCCCCTTCTTGGGAACTGCCAACGCACTTATAAATTGCCGTGATGGTAAGATGTCCTTATCTTTTGGCAATCTTACAGTTGAGGTAAATGTTTTTAAAATGATGAAACAGTTACCAGATTCATCTATAGATGGGGAGGTTAGCATGATCGAGAGCTTAGCTCAAGATTATTTTAACAACACGTTTCCCGAAAATAATATGTACAAATTCCTTTCTTTTGGAATTTTCGATTTTGTAAATGACTCCTACTTAGAGGAAGTCAACACCATCATTGAGTCCACACCAATTGTAGACCCTTCGGTTGCTCCATATACTGAGTATGAATACTTGCTACCTAAGCAAGTATTCATTATGCAAAATGAGGACCCCGACGAAACATCTATTGATTTTCCTTCCACCCCAGTGCTTAAACCTCTTCCCCCGGAGTTAAAATATATTCAACTTGATCCGGATGGTAGTCATCCGGTAATTATATCTTCTCTGTTATCTAAGAATGAAGAGACACGTTTAATCTGGGTGATTAGGGAACATCGGTCGGCGATTGGTTGGTCCCAAGCCGACATTAAGGGAATTGACCCTAATGTTTGCACTCATCGTATCCATTTGGAGGATAACGCGAAGACTTCTCGTGGACCTCAGTGTCGCTTGAACCCTGTCATGAAAGAGGTGGTTAGGGAAGAAGTCTTACGTTTACTCGATGTGGGTATCATATACCCAATCTCTGATAGCGAATGGGTAAGCCCCATTCATGTAGTTCCTAAGAAATCGGGAGTTACCATGGTTCATAACGGAAAGGGTGACTATGTTGTCACACAAGGTCCTATGAAATGGAGGATCTGCATTGATTACAGACGTTTAAATGCTATGACACGAAAGGATCACTTTCCTTTACCTTTATAGATCAAATGCTCGAACGCCTAGCTGGTCATGCTTTTTTATTATTTTCTGGATGGCTACTCAGGCTATTTTCAGATTATTATTGATATTGATGACCAAGAAAAGACTACCTTCACATGTCCCTTTTGAACGTATGCCTATAAACGAATGCCTTTTGGCCTTTGTAATGCTCCTAGTACCTTCCAGCGGTGTATGCTTCATATATTTAGTGACATGGTAGAGCGCTTTATGGAAGTTTTCATGGATGCTTTTTCTATCTATGGAGAGTCCTTCACGATCGCTTGTCTAACCTGCCTAAGGTTTTGACATGGTGCGAAGAAAAGAGCCTCGCTTTAAACCGGAAAAGTGTCATTTCATGGTGAAAAAGGGCATAGTACTAGGTCACATCGTATCTAGTGATGGCATAGAAGTAGATAAGGCCAAACTAGATAAGATAGAGACCCTACCTAAACCACGGACTGTCCATGATATTAGGGCCTTTCTAGGCCATGCAGTGTTTTATAGGCGGTTTATTAAAGACTTCTAAAATAGCTAGGCCTTTAACTAATCTGCTTTTGAAAGATGCAATCTTTGATTTTAATTTTAATCTGTACACAGGCTTTTGAAACTTTAAAAGTCAGCCCTAACCTCTCTGCACCAATTATACAGCCTCCCCGATTGGTCTAAACCTTCGAACTCATGTGTGATGATAGTGACTATGCAGGTTGGTGCGCCTTGGGACAAAAACTAGATAATAAGTCCACTGTTATTTATTATGCTAGTAAAACCTTAAACGATGCTCAACGGAATTATTCAACTATCGAAAAAGAATTCTTAGCTGTTATTTATGCTTTAGATAAGTTTCGGCCCTTATTTGGTTGGTTCTAAAACTTTAGTTTACACGACCATGCAGCCCATTAAGTACCTTCTTGCAAAGAAGGATTCTAAGCGAGATTAATCCGATGGATCCTTCCCCGCAAGAGTTCACATTAGAAATAAAGGACAAAAGAGGGGTCGAAAACGTAGTTGCCGACCACTTATCTAGACTCACAAATGACGATCAGAGTGATTCTGAGTCCATACCGGACTCTTTTCCTGATGAGCATTTGTATGCGATTTTTTCAGCACCATGGTATGCTGACATTGTAAATTATTTAGCGGCTGATGTTATGCCTTATAAGTGGTCAAGAAATGAATGTAAGAAGTTCTTGGCCAGAGTTAAGTTATACTATTGGGATGAGCTATACCTTTTTAAGTATTGTGCGGATCAGATTATTCGTCGTTGTATTCCCTAGTAGGAATATAATGAAGTCCTATCATTCTGCCATGACAAAGAGTGTGGTGGCCATTTTAGTGGGATGAAAACAGCCGCTAAAGTTCTTCAATGTGGATTTTATTGGACTACCATTTTTAAGGATGCCCAAGTGCATTGCAAGACGTGTATTCGTTGCCAACAACTTGGGCGAATCACAAAACATAATATGATGCCATTAAATCCAATCTTGATAGTAGAAATTTTTGACGTTTGGGGCATTGTTTTCATGGGTCCCTTCCATGTTTCCCACGGTTTCATTTATTTTCTAGTTGCCGTGGACTACGTGTCTAAATGGATAGAGGCCCTAGCTTGCCGTAGCAATGACCATAAGACCGCTGTATTTTTTATTAAAGAATATATTTTCTCTGTCGGTTTGGCATTCCTAAAGCCATCATTAGTGATGGTGGAACACATTTTACAACAGAGTTGTTGCATCCCTAGTGAAAAAGTATGGAGTTACACACAAAGTAGCAACTCCTTATCATCCACAAACTAGCGGACAAGTAGAAATTTCTAATAGGAAATCAAAACGATTTTAGAAACAACCAGAAACCCCGATAGGAAAGATCGGTCAAGCTGCCTATCGGATGCCTTATGGGCATATAGAACTGCTTTCAAAACTCCTATAGGTATGTCTCCCTTTAGACTTGTATTTAGGAAACCATGTCATTTGCCCGTTGAATTAGAGCACCGCGGTTCTCGTGGGCTATAAAAAAAGCCTTAACTTCAATATTGATGAGGCAGGTGTCAAACGCAAATTGCAATTGAATGAGCTTGAAGAAATCCGTAACGATTCTTACGATCTCGCGAAGGATTATAAAGCTAACATAAAACGTGTTCATGATAAGCAAATCTTACACAAGGAGTTTGTGGTCGGTCAAAAGGTCTTGCTTTACAACCCCCGTCTACATATTTTCCCAGGGAAACTAAAAACCCGTTGGTCTGGTCCTTTTATGGTTACTGAAGTCACCACTTACGGGGCAATCACCTTGGTAAATCCCAATGACAACAGTACCATTCAAGTTAATGGTCAATGGTTAAAACATTTTCACGAACTTCTGTCCCCTGATGTAGAGGAAGTCCTTTTATAGGACCCTGTCTATGAGGATTAACCTTTGTCATTGGTATACTTCCTTTCACTTCCATAAAGTGGTAAGTGCACCATTCAGGTAACCGGGCCCTCCCTATGGAGTGTGTGGTATGGCACCGGAACCTAAGTCCACGGTTAACATAATTCACGCTTTCCACTTTTGCATGTTTTCGGTTTTGGAGTCATGTTCCTCTATAGAATTGAATTATGTATTTATTGTTTTTCGTTTTTCTTATAATAAACTAATAAAAAAAAATAAATAAAAAATAATAAAAAAAAAATCTTAATCATAGAAATAGCAATCCAACAAGTCTTGGGAATCTGACTTTAAACGACCCACGTTAGAACAAATTTTGTGTTTAAAAATTAGTTTGGGGGTGGGCAATCGGTCTTTCCATCTGGATTGCTCGAACTTTCTATTTGTGTTGCTTAGGCCCATTACTTGTAGTTCAATTGGGTTAACGTAATCTAAAACTTAGATTTCCTTCGTTCGCATAACTTACCTCACACACGCACTACGAGGCGTTTTTCCACCTTCTTATATGTCACCCTTAGCTGAAATTGAGTGTTTTATGGATCATTGGATTGGAAATTCTCTACTGATCATTTCCATAACTCATTCGCCAAAATCGGGCCAGTAACGAAGCGGCAAATTCAATTTGAAATTGCGCGAAAAATCGGAAAATTTCGGAATTCAAATTGGGCTTGGGCCCAAACCGCACGCACATCTGTGTGTCTCCTTCCTTCCCAAAAATGCACAGTTCTTTCCTTTTCAATCTCGCCAGTTACCAAGGTTTAAAACAAACCTTAAACACCAAAATAAAAAAAATAAAAAATAAAAAAAAAAAAAAAAAAAAAAAAAAAGAGAGAAAAGGAAACCTAACTACACCCACGCCAAGAAATTCAAATCCAACTAAAATCTTCTCCAAACCATTACCGCCACCACCGTTGTTTTTAGTTGTTTTTCTTCAAACTCGCCTCCCCCACAGTCTACAAAACCATTAGTTGTCTCAGAAACTTCAATGGCACTACGACGAAGAATTTTGCCAGAGCACGCCGCGTTGTCGCCGACAAATTCGCCCATTTTACGACGGAGATGATTAGGAGGGATTGGAACGGACTGGGTACTTTTCCGAGGAGTTCTATCACTATGATGTGGTAGAACAGTTTTATAAAAAGCGAGAATTGGAGGGGGATAGGATTTTTATAAAGGTAGCAGGAACGAGGAGGGAAGTAACGAGACAGTTGTTGGCTGAACTGTTAGGAATTACGCTTGAAAGCAACCTCGTAACGACAATTTAGGAATCCCAGTATACTGGAGTTCCTGCTTTGATGAAAGATACTGTCATGGAGGGTGAATACAATCCGACATCTCATTGCGTCCGCCAGTCAACCCTGAGAACCAATCAACTGGCTGTAGCTCAGTGGATTGGTAGGAAACGCCCCTGAAAGACAAAGTCAGTGATATCGGCCTGCAATGTCTGCACGTTCTCTGGATTTTATAAACAAATAAGTATAATTTCTGCATCCTCGACTTAATGTTTAATGTGATTAGAGGAGTAGGAAAGACCTTGGCCCCTCTTCCCGTATTGATCACTAAGATCATGCTCTCCTTTAGAGCTGTCGCAAAATCTGCTCCTATTAAGATCAAATTGCATTCTAATGCAAGTATCTATACGGATTGCATCCAAGAGACGTGGCCGTTGTCTGAAGGAAAGGTTGTTGAGTTAGAGGATGAAAGGGAGGATATGACATGTCTGGATGACGATGTATTAGACAATTGTAGTTCTAATTTAGAACGCATGCAAGTGTTGCAAACTGGCTTGCGTTGCGTTTATGGTATTTGTGAAGAGGCTTTTCTTAATGGGGTATGATTTTAGGGTGACTTGTAGTGAAATAACGTAAGTTGCCCGAGTGATTCAGTGCCTCTTTTCTTACTCAATATAGGAAAAATATTAGGTAGCGACTTCTTATCCGTTCCCCTCTTCAAGTTTCTTGCCCTTTCTGGTAAAATCCTACATTGTTGATAGTGTGAGTTCAGAAGGGAGAGAAAGCAAGGATGAATCTTTACGAGATGGAAAACCCTTCAGGAGGTAGAAACACAACAGAGAAGGGAGTTACCTCAAGCCTCTCCTATGTGGATATAGCAAAGAAAGCAGTTCAGCCGCAGGTGGAACTCAAGGAGCTCCCTGAGCCAGATATAATGGGGGAGTATCCAGCAATTACAGTTCCAGAACAAGCGTATGAACAAGGATTAAACTATTGCAAACACTGCTTGATTGGGCGTATTGATTTGTTCAAAGTGCCCATTGACAAAGTTCGCGAAATAGCAAAGGAGAAATGCACCCTCTCGGGGGAGTGGAGGATCACACCGATAGGAAAAGGTTACCTTTTTATTCGCTTCTCCAATGCCGAAGATCTCAATAGAGTTTGGTCTTATGGGTCCTAGAATTTCGGGAAAGCTTTGCTTAGATTAAGCCCTTGGAGCCCAAACTTCTACCCAGACAGCCAACGACTCTCTCATGCTCTTGTCTGGATACGATTACCTGGGTTGGGACAAGAATATTGGGAGCAAGAATCCCTAATGTCAATAGCAAGAGGTGTGGGATATCCGATGCACATAGAGGAGAAAACTTTGAGTAGAGAATATGGCTACTACGCCAATATCCTGGTTGATGTGGACATGTCCAAACCAATCCCAGATCAAATCTATGTTAGAACTAAGAAAGTTCAATTCTGGCAAACGTTGGAAGTGGGGAAATTGCCCAAAATGTGTAATCACTGTAAGGCCGTCGGGCATTTGGTCACGGAATGTAGGAAACTTAAAGGGGTTATCACTATGCAAAACAAGAACAAAGAGGTGGTGGTGGACACTACTCCCGTACCTCAAATGGAAGAAGGGGTTAACAAGAGAAAAAAGAAAAGAAATAGAAACAACAAGGGAGAAAGCAGTAAGGTATGGCAGGAAAAAACGGGGACTAGACCTGAAATGGAGGAAAGAAACAGATTTGGAGTGCTTGCAGAAGAGGATGCCACCAATGAGCATGAACCTGACAAGGACATGGATAAGGTAGTGGAAGCACGCCTGGGAGAACCATAGACAAGAGAATGATACATCCGTGTGATAGCAATAGAGAGGAAACAGACACCCTTGATGAGGAAGGGGTTTTGTAGATCTTGCTTTAACGGGATGGGGAGATTCAAGCGAGAAAGGTTTGACAAAGAAGTGGAAGGGGTCGAGGGTGGTCTCACGAGGGGATCAACACGACATGAGCGGCAGATCGGGCTCAGGAGGATAACAATGCACAACGCCAAATGGTTGTGCACGAAATATTATAGGAGTCAGACATGTGTGGTGAACCAGAAATGGTTCTACAAATGTTGAATCATAGGGACAAGAAAGAGGAAGCTCTTGGCATAGGTTGGATCGGTGAGTCACCTAGGAATGCTAGCTGGGCAGATATGACAGATGATGAAATAGAGGATAGGCCAAAAGAAGCACCTCCTTACAAGCCCCGATGGAAACTACAGATTGCCACACCACCTACCACCGAGCCAAAGTCGGTGTTGGGACTTCAAAGAAGTGATTCGTCACTCAACGAAAAAGAAAGTTACTTAATTTTTCTCAATGAGGTGCCTGTATTGGAACATCGAGAGGAATTGGTAACTATAAGTCGTGAAGCAGAGGTTAGCTAAGCTAGTACGTATGAGAACCCGGACTTCATAGGCATAGCCGAACCAAAGATAAAACCCACGGGCATTCCCTTGGTTACCTACAATCAATGGGAATGAGTACGACTTTTCTTTTCAATCAGAATAA
This sequence comes from Coptis chinensis, assembly GCF_015680905.1. Classification (NCBI taxonomy): domain Eukaryota; kingdom Viridiplantae; phylum Streptophyta; class Magnoliopsida; order Ranunculales; family Ranunculaceae; genus Coptis; species Coptis chinensis. The sequence continues at coordinate 56,035,621 of NC_141458.1, read as the reverse complement.
CAATAAAGTTCCTAACCTATGGTGCATATGGAAAAAGGAATTGCCATCCCCCACTCTGATTCACAGCACAAGCCAGCAAATAACAGTGGAACTACAGGGCAACATAATTACAATAGTGCATGCTCATTCACTGTACACTTACAGACGAGCTCTACGGGAGGATCTAGCTATTTTGAATGCACTAAGCAGGCCTTGGCTTGTAGTGGGCGACTTCAATGCTTACCTAAGCATAACAGAGAAGAAAGGGGGCTTGAGACCGACTAACGCTGCCATGGAAGACTTTAGAAATGCTGTCCACACTAATCTTCTTATGGAAGCACCTGAAACAGGGTTGAAGTTTACTTGGTGGAATATGCAGCTCGGAAGGATGAAAATATTAGGCAAGTTGGATAGAGCTTTCTTCAATGCAGAATGGGCTAATACACATATAGGCTGGAATTACAAAGTGGGAGTAAGACTGTGCTCAGACCACTCACCACTCACTGGTGGTATCAAAAATGTCCCAAGGCCAAAAAATGTCCCCTTTCGTTTTTTCAACATGTGGGCATCACACCCAGATTTCTTGAAGGTAGTGGAGGAAAGTTGGAATGTACAAATGGAAGGAAACTCAATCTTTGTTCTCAGGCAGAAACTTAAGATACTCAAAGGTAAACTCAAGCAGTGGAACAAAACGGTGTTTGGCAATATAAAGTACAAGCTAGAGGAAGAAACCCGGAAGCTTGAGCAATTACAAAGTCGTTTTGAACAAGATGGGGACAATGAGAGTATTACTCTAGAACTGGTAGAGCAAGAGTCGATGGTGGATGGACTGCTGCAGTAGGAACAAAGCTTCTGGAAACAAAAATCGAAAAACAATTGGGATAACGACATGGATAGAAGCACTAAGTTCTTTAATGCACTTGTCAATTTGAAAAAGAGCAAAAACATGATCACTGAGCTGAAGAACAATGATGGAATCATTATCACGAAATCGAGAACAACATAGGGGGATTACATGGTGAATCACTACAAAGAAAAATTCACCAAAGTGCTGCACGAGCCAGATGATGACTTGATAGACTTGATGCCAGTAGTAATTGAGGAAGAGGATAATAACACACTTTGCAAGATGCCTGATAAAGAAGAAATAAGGAATGCAGTGTTTAGCTTGAACAAGGACAGCTCTCCTGGGCCGGATGGGTTCAATGGTTTTTTCTTCCAGCATTGTTGGGCTATAGTGGGGTATGATATGACTCGAGCAGTGCTGTATTTCTTCAAGTACTCTAGACTGCCCAAGGGTTTCAACTCCAGTTTCTTGGTTTTGATACAGAAAGAGAAGAATGCAAAACACCTTAGCAAATATAGGCCCATATGCTTATCGAATTTTGCATACAAAGTCATCACCAAGGTCATGGCTACAAGGTTGGGTCCTATAGCTGAGAGGGTGATTACACAGGAGCAATATGGCTTCATAGCCCACCGAAACTCACAACAAGCTATTGCCTTAGCTTCTGAACTAGTCAACGACCTACGGGTTACTCGACATGGGGGAAGCATCGGAATAAATCTTGACATTGCACAAGCCTTTGACACTATTGATTGGCAGTTTCTATGGGCAGTTATGACTAGACTTGGATTTGGGAATAGATGGATACAGTGGATACAAGCAGCCATATCAAGCAATTCAATGTCTATTATGCTTAACGGAGGGCCAATCGGCTTCTTCGAAGCACAAAGAAGGTTGAGGCAGGGAGACCCACTTTCTCCTCTTCTCTTTGCACTTGCAGAAGATTGCTTCAGTAGAGGAATCCATCACCTGGTACAGGAGGGAAAGCTGCAACATATGATTCTAAACTCGAAAACTCTAGTCCATCCCATCTTATGTTTGTCGACGACTTATTTCTTTTCTGCAATGCCAATCTGAGAGGCCTCAAGAATCTAGTCAAGCTCCTGAACAGGTACCAGGACTCCTCGGGACAAATGTTTAACAAAGACAAGTGCAAAATCTTCTTGAGCCCTATGACAAAAAGAAGAAAGGCAAAGATTAAAGAAGTGATGGGAATGAACGAAGGCGAGTTACCAGAGAGATACCTTGGAGTACCTCTATTCACGAGAAAGCCTACCAAAGCAATATTGGCTCCACTAGTGGATAAAATCAGGAAAAAGGCTGCTGGATGGGTAGGACACATGTTATCGTTTCAAGGAAGGGTGGTGTTGGCCAAACACGTTCTAAATAGTATACCAGTGCACAATATGTCAGTTTATAAATGGCCACAATCTGTCATTAAAGAAGGCAAGGCAATCATTCGCAATTTCATATGGACTGGTGATCCATCGACAAGGAAAGCTACTACAGTTGCATGAGATAAGACTTGCAGGCCGCATGAAGAAGGAGGGCAGGGTATAAGGAAGCTAAAGGACATTAACTTGGCCATGCTCATTAAACTAGCTTGGGCTCTCCTGACAGAAGACTCACATTGGGCACAATTCATGAAAGCCAAGTACACCAACAGAGCTGGAAGTTGGTCGGAATCCAAAACTTCCACAGTATGGCTTGGCATCAAATGGGCTCTAAAGAGATGGGATCGCATATTGGATGGGTGATGGGAAATGGGAAATCAATAAACATTTGGAGAGAGAACTGGTCCTTGTCAAAGCCAATCTGCGATTATTTCAAGGAAGAAAGAAAAGACATTGTCAAGCTCAAAGCCACGCTTCAAAGCTGCATACAAGGTAACCAATGGATTTTCAGCAACTCCATGTTGCAGATCCTAGCATGAGTGGGTATCGATCCTGAAACCTTGCAACAGCCAAAGCCATTCATCGAAGATAGAAGAATTTGGATCTCATCTCCCACCGGTCAATTCCGCGATGGCGAGGAGCCTATGAGGATATCGAGAGGTAAAAGCACAAAAAAGACGAATGGTTTAAATTTCTTTGGCACTCATTTGTCTCACCAAAAATAAAAGGAACCCGGACGGAAAATATTTCATGGAGCAATGCACACCGATGATAGAGTTAGAGAGAAAATGAAGATCAAGCTCGCGATCAAGATGTGGAGTCCGTAAGTGCAATGAAGAAACACAAGCACACTTGCTTTTCCAATGCCCCATGGCTGTGAGAGCTTGGACCATGATAACAAATCTGTTTAGCTTAAGCGTGGGTACCTCGGGCAACAAATGATATTCTTCAAAGAATGCAAGCATTTTAGTTCTCTCAGTCTTTGGATATGTGGAGAGTGCATGCATTACTTGCCCGGTGAGTATTTGGAAGAACAGAAATAGAGTAATATTTGAGGAGAAAGCTCCGAACTTCAAGTACATAAGCCAACAGATACGAAGAGAGATGGCCAGAGCACATGGGAAATCAAAAGGGCACATGGCAAACAACATACAAGACTTGAGGTTACTTCACAACCTTCATCTAAAGCATAAGGTACGAGCGGTACCGAGGATTTTTGAATGCTTTTGGCTGCTGCCAACAAAGAAACACCCTCAAGATAAACACCGATGGCCGCTTCCTTTGGGGAATCCAGTCGATCGAGGGGCCAATGTATTTCGAGATGATAAAGGCAAAGTGTTGGGTGTAGTTGCTGGAGGACTGGGTATAACGACAAATAATTTGGCAGAGGCAGCAGCAATCATGGAAGGGATCAAGAAAGCACTCGAGATGGGCTGGACATCTTTATGGGTGGAAACAGACTCTAAGGTTGTAGCGCAGCTTTTTCATAAGAATACGGTTCACTGGTCCATGAGGGATGCGTGGGAACAACTAAAGCGAGAAGCTAGATGGATCAACATCACGCATACATGGAGAGAAACTAATTTTGCTGCACACAGCATGTCTAAGTATGGTGCGACACTCGATGCGAGAGCCAAAATATGGTGGAATGGACATTCAGACTTTCTAAGGGTGGAAGATCCATATACTACCTACTTTCGCTTTGTAACTTAATGTTATCTTCTTATTTTCCTCTTGTAACCAAAGTGTAGAGCTGTAACCTTATTTTATTCATTAATCAGTCACCTTTAAGCAAAAAAAAAATTTGTGAAGATATCCGAGATAGACAGATTGTAGTTCGAAAAAAGCAAACGAACCTTCAGACGAGACTTGAAATGATTGAAAAGGTTCAGGACGATATCTTGTCTAACATGGAGACTATCCACCAAAGATCAACAAGCCCAGTATGCATTACTCAGGAACTAAGAGGGAAGCCACAGTGCTTGTTTCGAATAGAGATGCTACGACGCATGCCACCCGTGGAGGACTCGCTTCAGCCAAGTCTGATAGGCATGAGCGTCGTCGCCGGCGAAGACGATGGTTCAAGCCATTCTCCATCCCAGGCCAATCTCCATCTCGGGGTCCATCTTCATCACATAACTAGGGTTTCACCATCACCAGTGTTCATTTGTTATTTCATGATTTTGTTTTATTAGTTGGATTTTAATTTAGTTGTTAAATTTAAATATTAAGGTGTTTGTTTTATGTTGTGTGGTTTTAAATTTAAGTTTTAATATAATTCGTTATATGATCATCTGCTGTAAATTTGTCTTAGAGGAAAGGTTGAGAATTTGGCCGATATCGGCATATCTATGAATTGTGTGGTGGTAGCATGAAATGTAGGAGAGTTTAGAACTTACTATTCTAAATCCAGTATAAAAGATACCAGGATTTTTAGAAAATCAAGAAGATGGTTTGTTTCCGTTTTCGGGTTTGGAATCTTTCTATTTCCGGAAATTGCCTTTAAACAATTTGGCAACTTGCCGATCGTTTTGGAAGCACGAACCTATTTAAACCCCCTTCATTCTACACTAACAAACCACACTACACCCCACCATCATCCCTCACCTTTCACTCCAAGTTTTTCCTTCTTTTCCTCTAAACTCCTATTTCAAGATTCTACGAAGCGCTACTGCCTCGCATACACTTTCACAAAGTTTAGTCGAGCGACCAGCTTCCTCCTTGAAGTCGCGACCGCGCCCAAACTCTGTAATTTAAAAACTTCGGAGCGACCAGCGCCCTCCTTGAGCGACCACGCCCAAACTCGTAATCCAAAACCCACAAGCGCCGACCGGGCGCTTCAAAGCGAAGCGCACCCGCCATCCATCGGTGAACATGGAAATTCCAATTTTTGAGGGTCATTCTAGGATTTTGAACTGTTCAAGGAGTCATTGAGATGACATCTCCTATAGTCATACCGAACAGTCTTTCGAAGACGTGTTGGGAACCGAGACCTATGGACATTGATTCCGACACAGGATCCTGCAGTTAGGATGGCGTCATCTACTGGTAAGTGATGACGATTCATATTCACCACAGCTTACTGCTTATTTCTACGACCACGTTAAATTCTATTGTAATCAGGATGGAGAACAAGAATTCTCCGTCGTAGTCGATGACACGACACATAAATTCAATAAACATGTGGTCGCTTTAGTTTCGTGGATTACCAATACGATCCCCGTTCACATATGGGCATATATGACCGATAATGCATATCTTTATGATTATACATATTTCCATGAGTATTATGGGGGAGGGGTATTTCGAGTAATGGACCAGGGGCGATATAGCATTGCCCTTGGGAGCCTTTCCCTAAACGTAGGAACCACCATGTTATTCATCCTGATGAATATTTTGGGGGAATGGCAGTTCATTTCTACAAATAGTACTGCTGGTGACATTTTCCTCGCTTTAGCTGAGGGATGTCGCCGATATAACATTCCCCGAGTTTTAGTCGCTAGTCTTAAGAGAGCCCAAACCATGAGGCGTAAGTATCTTCTTATGCCTGTGTTGGTAAGCCGCATCATGCGTAGTTGTTTACATGTATTCTGTGCACAATTCACAGATTGGAAAAGGGTTGAAGTCATGAGACCCACCAATGGGGTGGTTCGCTCATTGCGAATAATGACTTGGTCGGGATGGCAGGTTCAGCCTCATTTGGTCGCCCCGTACATCCCATCAGACATAATAATACTTACCAGGTTAGCATTAGTAGATGATAAATGGAGGCAAGCTTGGCAAGTTATAATGGACTGGCAGGATGCGAAGGAACCTCATCTCTTTAATGATGAGGCGGATGCTTAAGCGGGAGATAAGGTAAGTTTTTAGTTTTGTTATTTTCTGCTTATGTCCCAAGCAATTTAATTCTGTTAACCCCATAATGGGTGGAACTCTTATAGAGTTGCGTCAGTTTTTTTTTTTTTTTCTATATTAGTATGTTCTAACCTTGTTTTGCAGATGTTCCAGAATTTCACGCATTTCTATGGTATTTTTCTACCCTCTTTATTTAAATGCTTTGAGGACAAAGCATGCTTCTTGTTTGGGGGCATAGAAACAATTGTAATTAAGGCATCTGTTAGGATATAGATATGTATAATATGCATTTGTTTTCAAGTTAAAAATTTCAAAAATATAAATAAATAAGTTTATGCTATACACTTAGGAATATTGGTATTGTTTTCTTTCTCTATGCTCTTAACAATCTAGAAGTCTCACGTAGCTTTTGCATCAGAATAATTGTTAGGAACTTAGGTTAATATGTAGGTAATAAGCTTTGCATCTATCTATAAATATATTACATGAGCATCTATGATTGTTAGCAGTAAGTTTATGAAATCTAGGCTAGAGTACTTATTCTACAAATCTTGTGAGAATATAGCCTAAAGCCTTATATATGAAATAAAACATTTGAGAAATGACACAAGGGAGAAGTATATTCCGAATAGAGAAATCACATGTCCACTTGCTTGATCACTCTGCCATATCCTAAGCGATAATTTAGGCCCTCTTTGGATCGATATAGCCAGAAATTCAAACCTATGAATTATTTTCCGCTAGTCGCCCCTCTGAGCCTTTCTTTAGCCTTCCATAAACCACAATTCCTTTACCCTGTTACAAAAACAAAACAAAATAAAAAATTCAACTTACCCAATCTAGAATAAGTCTGAGAATAGAATGAGTGAAGAAAGAAGAAGAGAAAAACCTGTGTAAACAAAAAATTATTTAGTTGCTTCAGAAAAGAAAAGAAGTTTCCATCCAAGGAAAAGAAAAAAAAAATATAGAAATAAATAAAAACTCCAAAAATAGAATAAAAGGGAGTCAAAAGCCAAAGAAAAGAAAAAGAAAAATATGGCTAAGGATGGAAACAAAGTATAGAAGCAAAAGAAAATAACAAGGTTTTCTCTAAGTTACATAATATGAAGACTCTATTATCTCAGACTTGTCATTTTGAATATCCATTTCCTTCCTTCTTAAACCATCTCCTAATCCCCGCAACACCTAATAAAGACCTCTAACCTAATTAGGAATATGTTAGTGTGATAGTAAGTGGCGGATGTGTTTGATCGACCTCGAACTTCCTTGTTTGTCATTGAGATTGTAAGGTAAAGTGTGCCCACGCACCTTTGGAGTAAATAAAACTTGAGCGGAAAAATCAGAGTGGTTTTATATTGACATTTATGTGAGGACCTACTTAAGGACGCTATTCCGAGTTTTCAGAAACGAACCTGCTAGGCATTTCATAGTATTACTCATAGTATATATATTTGTATCATAAATAGTTGATTATTATGCATATATTAGCTTAGGTTTTTGACTTGGTTATTCTTATTCATTTGCTCGTGAGATATATAGATAGTTGGGACATGAATGAGGAAACAATAGTTTTATTTCTTAGTCGTTGTAGTATAGTTGAAGTTTGTGAGTACCTTCACTAGAAAACTCTCACGAGGCTATAACTCGTCCACTAGGGAATTCCTAGTGGTTTAAGGCATTGTTGCATATGGTCAATGCAATCGCACTCAGCGAAACGAGAGTAGTTAGAACTCCATTTTTGGTCTTTTATTCTAATTTCTCATCTTTGTTTGAGGACAAGCAAAATGCTGTTTGGGGGTGGTTTGATAAGAGCCCAAAACTGTAGTTTTAACCCTGTAACAGTCATACTTTTAGACCAATTATGTGAGTAATAATTAAGAGTTAACACTGATTACGTGTTTTTATGCATTTCAGGTTTCAAAGTCCATTATGTGCAGAAATGTGCCACTTTAGCGAGATAAAGGATCAAAGGTCGGTTACTAAGGAGTTCCGTGATTGAAGGCCAAGATTCAAGAAGACAAAGCCTTTCTAAAGCCCGGTCAAAAGCTGAAAAGTCGACGCGGGCAGAAACAACACACAAGTCAGCAGAAATTCCGAAGGCCGTATCTTTGGGCTCCGACCTCGGAATGGGGCCTACCTTATGTCAAAACGACCGGCTCGGAAAGAGCTTTCCAATGGTCTAAGCCTTGATCTAATCAGAGGAGCATAAGTGGACAAAAAGTCTGCTGAAGCCAACTGCAGCTGAAGAGGCCTTTTTGGACTGAAAGAATTGGGTTTTGGGCCTAATTCTCTTGCCCAAAACATGGCTCCAAGCCCATGCACGATTTTTGGATCTGAAAGTATAAAAACCAAAGCTGAACTCTTTGTTAATGGTAGCTAGTTAGACCTAAAACTATATAGAACTCTAGATCTAGTTTTCAGTAGAGTAATTAAGTTTAAGTTCCATTTCCAATTCTTGTTTTAGATTAATTCTTTGAATCATTGTTCTTGATTGATTAGATAAATAAAATAGTTATTTCTGTCAATTTCGATTTTTGTTATGTCAATTTATAGATCTAGTTTTAATTCTTGTTGATTATCATTTTGTAGTTTAAGTAGTTTGAAGCATTGTTAGTTAAATTAGTTAAGTTAGAATTTTAATATGATGTGTAGTTATAATTCAATGGGAAATGATGGGTTGATGACTCAAGGCTAAAACCTCCATTAGAGGGGTTGATAAAGCTTTGATGAAAACTTAGTGGTATAGTGTAGAAGCATTGTAGAATCTATTCCACTCTAGAAAGTCGTGATTCGCCATGAGAATGGGTGGACGACCTCACATGCTAGTTAGTATTTGGTAGAAATGCCATGAACACTAGGGATTAAAACTCGAAATTCTTGCCGTAAGAACGTAAGAATCGAGATACAAGAATCTATGCTAGGTTATTAAGTTGGATTCGAGGTGGATTCAATTCCCCTATAATCCTTTATCTAGATTCAAAAATAATCATATTTCCATAGCATTCGTAGTTTAAATTCAACATAATCAATTTCATATTGTATCGTAGTATAACACCCTTTCAGAAATCTCTCATTAGACTTAAGACCGATTAATTAGATTAGAAAACATTCCATGCTAGATAACTAGGAGTGGAACAATTTGTTGCTCCACTCTATTTAGATAGAATTGAGAGTAGAAACTTTGATAAATATAGACACGTAAATAGTTTTAGTTTACTTACGTTTTGAGTTTCATTGTTCATTTCGTAGGTAAACTACCAATTTTATGTTTATCAAATACCTACAAAATGAACGATGAAACTCAAAACGTAAGTAAACTAAAACTATTTACGTGTCTATATTTATCAAAGTTTCTACTCTCAATTCTATCGAAATAGAGTGGAGTAACAAATTGTTCCACTCCTAGTCCTTCCGCAAGGTGTGTGTTTTCTACGATAAATGCTCTTAACTCTAAAGTCTAATGAGAGATTTTACTGAGTGGCAACTAGACTACGATGCAACTACCCACAAGATGCAACTAGTCGACTATTAGAACAACTATGGAATGCTACGTTGATTTTATGATAAGGAGTTAGAGGGGGATTGATTCCACCTTAACTCGACTTAATCCTACGAACGACGAATAATCGTAATCCGAATTGAACTGCTTCGCAGAACAATATGGTTACTCCTAATCCCTAATTACACATGGCATTCCTACCAATTCATAACTAGTATGTGAACGATTAAACTCATTCTCATGGTGAACTAATTGTTTCTAGAGTGGAAAGGAAATTACGACGACTCTACGATAATCGGAATCAAGCTTGCATCAAGGCTTCTCAACCCCCTCAATGGAGGTTTAGCCGAGAATCATCACGCTATCATTCCCAATGGAATTCAAACAAGACATGATATAAAGATTGAAACTTTGCTTGTTTAAACCCAATTCAAAACTACTAATGCAATAATTGAATTAAACTAATAATGACAATTACTTGAATCTGCGAATTGAAACTAAACAATTAATGGAAATGAAACTAACTTATGGAGAACACTATTTTCTTAATATAATGAATAATAAAACAATGATTCAAATACTAAATTAATAATCTACTTGTTCTAAAGTAATTAATTTAACATGGAACTAGATCTTAACAATTGTAAATGACCAGAATTGAAATTGACAAATAGCTATTTTATTTATCAAACTAATTAAGAATAATGATTCTAAGAGTTTAATCTAAAACAAGAATTGAATTTAAAACTAAACTTAATTTTATTACATGAAAACTAGATCTATAATTATCTATAGTTTTAGGTCTAACTAGCTACCATTACTATCTACCATTAACAAAGAGCTAAGCTTTTGTTTTTATACTTTTAGATCCAAAAATCGTGCATGGGCTTGGAGCCATGTTTTGGACCAGAGAATCAGGCCCAAAACCCAATTCTTTCAGTCCAAAAAGGCCTCTTCAGCTGCAGTTGGCTTCAACAGACTTTTCGTCCACTTTTTCTCCTCTGATTGGGTCAAGGCTTCGACCATTGGAAAGCTCTTTCCGAGCCGGTTGTTTTGACACAAGGTAGGCCCCATTCCAAGGTCTGAGTCCAAAGATACGGCCTTCGAAAGTTCTGCTGACTTGTGTGTTGTTTCTGCCCGCGTCGACTTTTCATCTTTTGATCGGGCTTTAGAAAGGCTTTGTCTTCTTGAATCTTGGCCTTTAGTCACGGAACTCCTTAGTAACCGACCTTTGCTCCTTTATCTCGCTAAAGTGGCACATTTCTGCACATAATGGACTTTGAAGCCTGAAATGCATAAAAACACGTAATCAGTGTTAACTCTTAATTATTACTCACATAATTGGTCTAAAAGTATGATCAATTCACGGGTTAAAACTACAGTTTTGGGCTCTTATCAAACCACCCCCAAACAGCATTTTGCTTGTCCTCAAGCAAAGATGAGAAATTAGAATAAGTGACAAAAAATGGAGTTCTAACTACTCTCGTTTCGCTAAGTGCGATTGCATTGACCATATGCAACAAGGCCTTAAACCACTAGGAATTCCCTAGTGGATGAGTTATAGCCTCGTGAGAGTTTTCCAGTGAAGGTACTCACAAACTTCATCTATACTACAATGACTAAGAAATAAAACTATTGTTTCCTTATTCATGCTCTAAATTAACTATTCCTCTCACTAGCAATGCATATAGAGTAATCAAGTCGAAACCTAAGCTAATATATGCATAATAATCAATCATCTACAATAAACATATATACAATGAGTAATACTATGAAATGCCTAGCAGGTTAGTTTATGAAACTTCGAATAAGCCCCTTAAGTAGGTTCTCACAATAATAGTCAAGATACAACACTCTGATTTTTCCACTCAAGTTTTAATTACTCCGGTGTGCGTGGGCACACTTTACCTTTTAATCTCAATGACAACAAGGAAGCCTGAGTCGATCAAACACATCTGCCACTTACTATCACACTAACCTATTCCTAATTGAGCTAGAGGTCTTTATTAGGTGTTGCGGGGATTAGGAGATGGTTTAAGAAAGAAGGAAATGGATATTCAAAAAGGACAAGTCTGAGATAATAGAGTCTTCAGATTATGTAACTAGAGAAAACCTTGTTATTTACTTTTGCTTCTACACTTTGTTTCCATCCTTGGCCATATTTTTTTTTCTTTTTCTTTTCTTTGGCTTTTGACTCCCTTTTATTCTATTTTTGGAGTTTTTATTTTATTTCTATTTTTATTTTTCTTTTCTTTGGATGGAAACTTCTTTTCTTTATTTTCTGAAGCCATTAACTAACTTTTGTTTACACAAGTTTTTCTCTTCTTCTTTCTTCCTCATTCTATTTTCAGACTTATCTAAATTGGGTAGGTTGAATTTTTATTTTTTTTGTTTTGTAACGGGGGTAAAGGATTTGTGGTTTATGAAAGGCTAAAGAAAGGCTCGAGGGGCTTACTAAGCGGAAAATAATTCATAGGTTTGAATTTCTAGCTATATCGATCCAAAGAGGGCCTAAATTCTAGCTTAGGATATGACATAGTGATCAAGCAAGTGGACGTGTGATTTCTCTATCCGGATTTTACTTCTCCCTTGTGTCATTTCTCAAATGTTTCACTCATATAAGGCTTTAGGCTATATTCTCACAGGATTTGTAGAATAAGTACTCTAGCCTAGATTTCAGAAACTTACTGCTAACAATCATCGATACTCATGTAATATATTTATAGATAGATGCAAAGATTATTACTTATATATTAACGTAAGTTTCTAAAAATTATTCTAATGCAAAATCTACGTGAGACTTCTAGATTATTAAGAGCATAGAGAAGGAAAACAATACCAATATTCCTAAGTGTATAGCATGAACTTATTTATTTATATTTTTGAATTTTTAACTAGAAAACAAATGCATATTATCTCTATCTATATCCTAACAGATGCCTTAATTACATCGCAGTTTCTATTCCCCACCCCCCAAACAAGAAACATGCTTTGTCCTCAAAGCATTTTAAATAAAGAGGGTAGGAAAAATACCATTGAATCGCGTGAAATTTAGGAACATCTACAAAACAAGGTTAGAACGTACTAATATAGGAAATAAAAACTGACTCAACTCTATACGAGTTCTACTCATTATGGGGTTAACAAGAATGAAATTGCTTGGGACATAAGCAGACACTAACTAGAATTAAATAACTTACCTTATCTCCCGCTTTACTCATCATCTTCCTCATCCTCTTCTTTTATAAAGAAGTGAGGTTCCTTCGCGTCCTGCCATGCCATGATAATTTGCCAGGCTTCCCACCATTTATCATCTATTATTGCTAACCTATTAAGAGCCACTTGGTCTGGCGGGGTGTAGGGTGCAACCTGATGAGGTTGTATCCTCCACCCTTGCCAAGTCATTGCACGGAAAAATCGAATAATACTATTGGTGGGTCGTACAGTTTCGACCGTAATCCAATCTGTGAAATGTGTACAAAAAACAGGAAAGAAACATATCATAATACGGGAAATTAGAACAGGCATAAGAAGGTACTTATGCCTCATGCTATGGGATCGAGCTAAACTAGACATCAAGGTTCGGGGAAGGTGATAAGAGCCCAAAACTGTAGTTTTAACCCTGTAACAGTCATACTTTTAGACTAATTATGTGAGTAATAATTAAGAGTTAATACTGATTACGTGTTTTTATGCATTTCAGGCGTAAAAGTCCATTATGTACAGAAATGTACCACTTTAGCGAGATAAAGGAGCAAAGGTCGGTTGCTAAGGAGTTCTGTGATTAAAGGCCAAGATTCAAGAAGACAAAGCCTCTGTAAAGCCCGGTCAAAAGATGAAGAGTCAAGGTCCACGCGGGCGTAAAATGAATTGGACACAAATAAATGAGAACTTCCGAAGACAATATCTTTGGACTCAGACCTCGGAAATGGGCCTACCTTATGTCAAAACGACCGTCTCCGAAAGAGCTTTCCAATGGTCTAAACATTGATCCAATCAAAGGAGCAAAAGTGGATGAAAAGTCTATTAAAGCCAACTGCAGCTGAAGAGGCATTTTTGGACTGAAAGTATTGGGTTTTGGGCCTGATTCTCTGGCCCAAAACATGGCTCCAAGCCCATGCACGATTTTTGGATCTGAAAGTATAAAAACCAAAGCTTAGCTCTTTGTTAATGATAGCTAGTTAGACCTAAAACAATATAGATAATTCTAGATCTAGTTTACAGTATTTTAATTAAGTTTTAGTTCCATTTTCAATTCCTGTTTTAGATTAAGTCTTTGAATCATTGTTCTTGATTGATTAGATAAATAAAATAGTTATTTTGTCAATTTCGATTTTTGTCATCTCAATTTATAGATCTAGTTTTAATTCTTATTGATTATCATTTCGTAGTTTAAGTAGATTGAAACATTGTTGGTTAATTTAGTTAAGTTAGAATTTTAATATAATGTGTAGTTATAATTCAATGGGAAATGATGGTTTGATGACTCAAGGCTAAAACCTCCATTAGAGGGGTTGATGAAGCCTTGATGAAAACTTAGTGGTATAGTGTAGAAGCATTGTAGAATCTATTCCAATCTAGAAGGTTGTGATTCACCATGAGAATGGGTGGACGACCTCACATGCTAGTTAGTATTCGGTAGAAATGCCATGAACACTAGGGATTAGAACTCGAATTTCTTGCCGTAAGAATGTAAGAATCGAGATACAAGAATCTATGCTAGGTTATTAAGTTGGATTCGAGGTGGATTCGATTCCCCTCTAATCCTTTATCTAGATTCAAAAACAATCATATTTCCATAGCATTTGTAGTTAAATTCAACATAATCAATTTCACCTAGGTATCGTAGTATAACACCCTTCGTAAAGCTCTCATTAGGCTTAAGCCCGACTAATTAGACTAGAAAACATTCCATGCTAGAGCACTAGGAGTGGAACGAATTTGTTACTCCACTCTATCTCAATAGAATTGAGAGTAGAAATTTTGATAAACATAGGCACATAGATTAGTTTTAGTTTACTTACGTTTTGAGTTTTATCGTTCATTTCGTAGGTAAACTATTTCATTTTATGTTTTATCAAATGGCACCGCTGCCATCTTAGTTGCACTTTAGCATTGTTATCATAGTAGAATTAGTCATTTTTAAGTCCCATTAAACCCACCAACCCTCGTTTGATTCATACTGTGGTTATCCGTTTCAGCGTTGAAAAATTCCGCGACAAAATTACACTAAGCGCGATCGCGCCTATAAGGAGCGCACCTGTGCCCTATAGCCTGGAACACAAGCGCGACCCGCCCTAAAACACTGGAATTTCAAGTTACACGGAGCGCGACCGCGCCCTATGCGAGCACACCCGCGCCCTAAGCCAAATTTTCCGGATTTCTACAGGTTTGTTTCGAACTTCAATTTTTTTAAGTTTTTCAGTGTTCTAACTTGTTATTTACACTGAACACGCGTAAACAAGATGCTATTCATAAGCGAAGCAAGGACGCTATTAGGTATTCCTTTCTTCTATACCTCGCATCTCCAGTTAGAGGTTCATACTAATATATCAAGATTGTTTGGATTGTTGTCGCGTTTAGACTTAGACTTGCATGAGATTAAGGTCTGGTCGGAGAAAAACACCGAACGTAATTAACCGTCAACATCAACAAACAAATCTATCGAGTATACCAATCACTACACCTCTAACTACTATCCCACCAACCACACCTGACACAATGGCTAAAGAAAGAGAGACTCCTCTCTCCGACTTTTACAAAGCCTTGAGCGATAGCCCTAAATCTTGCATCGTTCTAGCAGACCCAGTGGGGGATTTTCGAATTCCCCCAAACATATTTAATTTGTTACCCGTTTTCCATAATTTAGACCATGAAAAACCTTATCAACACATGTGTAGGATTGAACAAGTCCTTACAACATTCCATCATCCTACGGTTGATGCGAACAAATTAAACTCGGGGTATTTCCCTTCACCTTAGCCCGATAAAGCAAATGTCTTGGTTAATCGCCCAAAGCGCCTAACTTCTGTGGGACTCGTGGGCTAAACTTGTTCAGTTGTTTATGGAACATTTTACCCACCCCTAAAGACGGATGAGATGCTTTCCAAGATTCATTTTTTTCCGACAAAATCCTCATGAATCATTTTTGAGGCTTGGAATCGTTTCACCGATCTTCTTATTGAGTGTCCACACCATAACCTAGCAAAGGACACGTTAGTTCGTTGCCTTTTTCAAAGGACTTCAACATCACCATAAAGAAGTCCTTGACATAATGAATGGGGTAGTTTCCTAAGTAAAGGAGCCCCGGAGGCTTACAAATTTTTAGAAGATCAAACTAAAACGCGTAATAACAATTGGGCATGATGATATCCCCGCTGTTGTTAGTTCTTCTTCAACAGATTAAGGCCGCCCGGTATGTTTGAGATGAAACCCGATCTAGAACTTAAAAATTTAATCGAATCTCTAACTAAAAGGTTGAGGCTATTTCACGTGTAACAAAAGCCTACCCCGTCATGAATGTTAACTCCAACCCATGTAATGTCTGTTTGAGTCCCGAGCACCCGACTCCTATTGTCCTTTTCGCCTATGAACAACAACAATTAGAGCAAGATAATGTGTACTCCATTAATAACTATCCTATTCCTAATGCCCCATGGAGACAACATCCTTAACTTTAGTTGGCGAAACAATCAACAAGTTTCACCTCCGGGTCTAATAACCAAAATGTTAGGCAAGCGAACAACTATAATCAAGCTCCACCAAGGCAAGGCCGGGGACTAAGTCGTGGAAATTATAATAATTATAACAACCAAGCGCAACCACGACAAGGTTTAGCACAAGGTCAGGGTAATTATAATAGTTATAATACCAATAAAGGTATCATTCTGGTTAACAATAATAACTATCACAACCCACCCATAAATAATCATCGTTGAGATAGTTCGGTCGCACCACACCGGACTACTACACCATCACATCCGGATCGTATAGACACCTTTATACAAGTTACCAAACAACTTTTCCAATCAATGACTCAATCAAACCAACAGATCTTACAATCCATAAATCAGGGCATACAACAGTTAGCCCAAGAGAAAGAACCAAAAGGCGTGTTTCGGGACAAGTGATACCCAACCCTAAAATAACAAACACGACCTTTGAGGTAAGCGGTAATACTAGTACGAAAAACGACAATAGTAGGTGACACGAATGCCATCACCACTCTCCGATTACGGAAGAGTGGTTGATAACAAAGTAACTATGCCTATAGTTACCCCATCGATACTCCTACACCGGATATATCGAACTAGATACCGTAGAAACTGAAGAGCCTACCACTGTAGAGGTACCAGTTAAACAACAAACTAAGAAACAGAAAGCCAAGGTAACACATCAAGTCGAGCCATACGCTAAATATAGAGCGAAACCACCGTTCCCTAAAAAATTAGCCATGCTAACCAGGGATACAAACTTTGAGGAGATTAGGAACGTTTTCAAAAATCTAACGATAAACCTTCCTTTTCTAGAAGCTATTAAAAAGCTACCTAATCACACTAAGTTTCTTAAAGAGTTGTGCACTACTAGGCGTAAGACCAATATACCTAAAGACGCCTTTCTAACTGAACAATTCCCAACTTTATCCGAAAATAATGGAATTGTTAAGTACAAGGACCACTCGTCGATCCCCTCTTGTAAAAATGCACCTTAGGAGATTCCCACACCACGACGACCGCGTTATTAGACACGGGGGCGCGGTGTTAACTTACTCCCATATTATTTGTATAAACAAATAGGTCTACAGGAAAATGCAACCTACAAAATATAACGTGCAATTAGCGGACAGTCAATTAAAGTATCCTAAGGGCGTAGTGGAAAACGTGCTTGTTAAGGTTCGTGGATTTTTACTATCCCGCTGATTTTGTTATCCTCGATGATAAATTAAGTCGCCAACGACTCTGTACCGATCATCTTAGGGCGCCCCTTCTTGGCAACTGCCAACGCACTTATAAATTGCCGCGATAGTAAGATGTCCTTATCTTTTGGCCATCTTACAGTTGAGGTAAATGTTTTTAAAATGATGAAACAATTACCAGATTCATCTATAGATGGGGAGGTTAGCATGATCGAGAGCTTAGCTCAAGATTATTTTAACAACACGTTTCCTGGAAACAATATGTACAAACTCCTTTCTTTTGGAACTTCAGATTTTGTAAATGACTCCTACTTAGAGGAAGTCAACACCATCCTTGAGTCCACACCAATTGTAGACCCTTCGGTTGCTCCACATATTGAGTATGAAGACTTGCTACCTAAGCAAATATTCATTATGCAAAATGAGGACCCCGACGAAACATCTATTGATTTTCCTTCCACCCCAGTGCTTAAACCTCTTCCCCCGGAGTTAAAATATATTCAACTGGATCCGGATGGTAGTCATCCGGTAATTATATCTTCTCTGTTATCTAAGAATGAAGAGACACGTTTAATCCGGGTGATTAGGGAACATCGGTCTGCGATTGGTTGGTCCCTAGCCGACATTAAGGGAATTGACCCTAATATTTGCACTCATCGTATCCATTTGGAGGATAACGCGAAGACTTCTCGCGAACCTCAGCGTCGCTTCAACCCAACCATGAAAGAGGTAGTGAGGAAAGAAGTCTTACGATTACTCGATGCGGGTATCATATACCCAATCTCTGATAGCGAATGGGTAAGCCCCATTCATGTAGTTCCTAAGAAATCGGGAGTTACCATGGTACGAAATGGGAAGGGTGACTATGTTGTCACACAAGGTCCTATGAAATGGAGGATCTGTATTGATTACAGACGTTTAAATACTATGACACGAAAGGATCACTTTCCCTTAC
This sequence comes from Coptis chinensis, assembly GCF_015680905.1. Lineage (NCBI taxonomy): Eukaryota > Viridiplantae > Streptophyta > Magnoliopsida > Ranunculales > Ranunculaceae > Coptis > Coptis chinensis. Next base: position 56,017,177 of record NC_141458.1, on the reverse strand, counting down.
CGTTTATAAATCAAATGCTCGAACGCCTAGCTGGTCATGCTTTTTATTGTTTTCTGGATGGCTACTCAGGCTATTTTCAGATTATTATTGATATTGATGACCAAGAAAAGGCTACCTTCACATGTCCTTTTGGAACGTATGCCTATAAACGAATGCCTTTTGGCCTTTGTAATGCTCCTGGTACCTTCCAGTGATATGCTTCATATATTTAGTGACATGGTAGAAGCTTTATGGAAGTTTTCATGGATGATTTTTCTATCTATGGAGACTCCTTCACGGACTTTGTTTGTCTAACCTATCAAAGGTTTTGACACGGTGTGAAGAAAAGAGTCTCGTTTTAAACTGGGAAAAGTGTCATTTCATGGTGAAAAAGGGCATAGTACTAGGTCACATCGTATCTAGTGATGCCATTGAAGCAGATAAGGCCAAACTAGATAAGATAGCGACTCTACCTAAACCACGGACTGTTCGTGATATTAGAACCTTTCTAGGCCATGCAGGTTTTTATAGATGGTTTATTAAAGACTTCTCGAAAATAGCTAGGCCGGTAACTAATCTGCTTTTGAAAGATGCAATCTTTGATTTTAATTTTAACTGTACGCTGGCTTTTGAAACTTTAAAAGCCGTCCTAACCTCTGCACCAATTATACAGCCTCCCGATTGGTCTAAACCTTTCGAACTCATGTGTGATGCTAGTGACTATGCAGTTGGTGCAGTCTTGGGACAAAAACTAGATAATAAGTCCACTGTTATTTATTATGCTAGTAAAACCTTAAACGATGCTCAACGGAATTATTCAACTACTGGAAAAAGAATTCTTAGTCGTCATTTATGCTTTAGATAAGTTTAGGTCCTTATTTGGTTGGTTCTAAAACTTTAGTTTACACGGACCATGCAGCCCTTAAGTACCTTCTTGTAAAGAAGGATGCTAAGCAGAGATTAATCCGATGGATCCTTCTCCTGCAAGAGTTCACATTAGAAATAAAGGACAAAAGATGGGTCGAAAACGTAGTTGCCGACCACTTATCTAGACTCACAAAGGACGATCAGAGTGATTTTGAGTCCATACCGGACTCTTTTCCTGATGACCATCTGTATGCAATTTTTTCAGCACCATGGTATGCTGACATTGTAAATTATTTAGCGGCTGATGTTATGCCTTATAATTGGTCAAGAAATGAACGTAAGAAGTTCTTGGCCAGAGTTAAGTTATATTACTGGGATGAGCCATACCTTTTTAAGTATTGTGAGGATCAGATTATTCATCATTGTATTCCCCAGTGGGAATACAATGAAGTTCTATCGTTCTGCCATGACAAAGTGTGTGGTGGCCATTTTAGTGGGATGAAAACAACCACTAAAGTGCTTCAATGTGGATTTTATTGGCCTACCCTTTTTAAGGATGCCCAAGTGCATTGCAAGACGTGTATTCGTTGCCAACAACTTGGGCGAATCACGAAACATAATATGATGCCATTAAATCCAAACTTAATAGTAGAAATTTTTTGGCGTTTGGGGCATTGATTTCATGGGTCCTTTCCTGTTTCCCACGGTTTCATTTATATTCTAGTTGTCATGGACTCGTGTCTAAATGGATAGAGGCCCGGCTTGCCGTAGCAATGACCATAAGACGGTTGTATTTTTATTAAAGAATATATTTTCTGTCGGTTTGGCATTCCTAAAGCCATCATTAGTGATGGTGGAACACATTTTTGCAACAGAGTTGTTGCATCCCTAGTGAAAAAGTATGGAGTTACACACAAAGTAGCAACTCCTTATCATCCACAAACTAGCAGACAAGTAGAAGTTTCTAATAGGGAAATCAAAAATTTTAGAAACAACTCAGAAACCCCGATAGGAAAGACTGGTCAAAGCGTCTATCGGATGCCTTATGGGCGTATAGAACTGCTTTCAAAACTCCTATAGGTATGTCTCCCTTTAGACTTGTATTTGGGAAACCATGTCATTTGCCCGTGGAATTAGAGCACCGTGCTCTGTTGGCTATAAAAAACCTTAACTTCAATATTGATGAGGTAGGTGTCAAACGCAAGTTGCAATTGAATGAGCTTGAAGAAATCCGTAGCGATTCTTACGATCTCGCGAAGGATTATAAAGCTAACATGAAACGTGTTCATGATAAGCAAATCTTACGCAAAGAGTTTGTGGTCGGTCAAAAGGTCTTGCTTTACAACTCCCGTCTGCATATTTTCCCAGGAAAACTAAAAACCCGTTGGTCTGGCCCTTTTCTGGTTACTGAAGTCACCCCTTACGGGGCAATCACCTTGGTTAATCCAAATGACAACAGTACCTTTCAAGTTAATGGTCCACGGTTAAACCATTTTCACGAACTTCTGTCCCCTGATGTAGAGGAAGTCCTTTTACAGGACCCTGTCTATGAGGATTGTCCTTTGTCATTGGTGTACTTCCTTTCACTTCCATATAGTGGTAAGTGCACCATTCAGGTAACCGGGCCCTCCCTATGGAGTGTGTGGATATAAGTACCGGATCCTAAGTCCACAGTTAACATAATTCACGTTTTCCACTTTTGCATGTTTTCTCGGTTTTTGAGTCATGTTCCTCTAAGGGGTGTGATAAAACATAAAATGATAGTTTTACCTACGAAATAAAGCGATTAAACTTACAAACGCAAGTAAAACTAAAACTATTTACGTGTCTATGTTTATCAAAGTTTTCTACTCTCAATTCTATCGAAATAGCGTGGAGTAACAAATTTGTTCCACTCCTAGTTCTCTAGCATGGAATGATTTCATAGTTAACTAATCGGTCTTAAGTCTAATGAGAGTTTTACGAGGGGGAATTATACTACGATGCAATATGAAAAACAATATGTTGAATGTCACTACGAAATATATGGAAATACTAATGTTCTTAAATCTAGATAAAGAATTAGAGGGGAATTGAATCCACCTCGAATCCAACTTAATCACCTAGAATAGACTGTTGTAATCAAATTCTTACGTTCTTACGGTAAGAATTGCTCGTTCTAATCCCTAATTAACATGGCATTTCTACCAATTATAACTAGCATGTGAGGTTGTCCACCCATTCTCATGGCGAAACACGACCTTCTAGAATGAAATAGACTCTACAACGCTTCTACACTATATAACTAAGTTTTCATCAAGGCTTCATCAACCCCTCTAATGGAGATTTTAGCTTTGATTCATCAAACCATCATTTCCCATTGAAATTGAATACAACATATTACAAAGATTCTAACTTTATGAAAATTAACTAAACAATAATCGAAATCTAATTAATAACTAAGAATTGAATGATAACAAGAATTGAAATTAGATCTAATAAATTATAAATGACAAAAATCGAAATTGACAAGAATAACTATTTTATTTATCTAATCAATAAAGAACAATGATTTAAAGTTTTAATCTAAAACAGGGAATGAAATTCTAAAACTGAGATCTAAAACTAATTAATGGAGGCTACTAATCTAATTTCTAATCTAGGTCTAACTATCTACCATTAACAAAGAGTGAAGCTTTGGTTTTTATACATTCAGATCCAAAAATCGTGCATGGGCTTGGAGCCATGTTTTGGGCCAGAGAATCAGGCCCAAAACCCAATTTCTTTAGTCCAAAATGGCCTCTTCAGCTGCAGTTGGCTTCAACAGACTTTTCGTTTACTTTTACTCCTATGATTGGGTCAAGGCTTGGACCATTGGAAAGCTCTTTCCGAGCCGGTCGTTTTGACATAAGGTAGGCCCCATTCCAAGGTCTGAGTCAAAAGATACAGCCTTCGGAAGTTCTGCTGCCTTGTGTTCTATTTCTGCCCGCGTCGACTTTTCAGCTTTTGACCGGGCTTTAGAAAGGCTTTATCTTCTTGAATCTTGGCCTTTAATCATGGAACTCCTTAGTAACTGACCTTTGCTCTTTTATCTCGCTAAAGTGGCACATTTCTGTACATAATGGACTTTGAAGCCTGAAATATATAAAAACACGTAATCAGTGTTAACTCTTAATTATTACTCACATAATTGGTCTAAAAGTATGATTATTAAGGGGTTAAAACTACAGTTTTGGGCTCTTATCAAACCACCCCCAAACAGCATTTTGCTTGCCCTCAAGCAAAGATGAGAAATTAGAATAAGTGACCAAAAATGGAGTTCTATCTACTCTCGCTTTTTAATTGAGTCGCGATTGCATTGACCATATCGCAACAAGGCCTTAAACCACTAGGAATTCCCTAGTGGACGAAGTTATAGTCTCGTGAGAGTTTTCCAAATGAAGGTACTCACAAACTTCATCTATACTACAAATCGACTAAGAAATAAAACTATTGTTTCCTTATTCATGCTCTAAATTAACTATACCTCTTACTAGCAATGCATATAGAGTAATCAAGTCGAAACCTAAGCTAATATATGCATAATAATCAATCATCTACGAATAAACATATATACAATGAGTAATGCTATGAAATGCAAATGAATGTGTCCGTTTCTGAAACTTTGGAATAGCGTCCTTAAGTAGGTTCTCACATAAAAGTCAAGACAAAAATCACTCTGATTTTTCCACTCAAGTTTTGCTACTCTAGTGTGCAGTGGGCTAACTTTACCTTACAATCTCAATGACACACAAGGAAGCCGAAGTTGATCAAACACATCTGCCACTTACTATCCCACTAACCTATTCCTAATTGAGCTAGAGGTCTTTATTAGGTGTCATGGGGGATTAGGAGATGGTTTAAGAAGGAAGGAAATGGATATTCAAAAGGGACAAGTCTGAGATAATAGAGTCTTCATATTATGTAACTAGAGAAAACCTTGTTATTTACTTTTGCTTCTACACTTTGTTTCCATCCTTAGCCATATTTTTTTTCCTTTTTCTTTGGCTTTTGACTCCTTTTATTCTATTTTTTTGGAGTTTTTATTTTATTTCTATTTTTATTTTTATTTTTTTTGGATGGAAACTTATTTTCTTTATTTTCTGAAGCAATTAACTAACTTTTGTTTACATAGGTTTTTCTCTTCTTCTTTCTTCCTTATTCTATTCTCAGACTTATCTAAATTGGGTAGGTTGAATTTTTTTATTTTTTTTTTGTTTTGTTTTATAACAGGGTAAAGGATTTGTGGTTTATGAAAGGGCTAATAAAAGGCTCAGTGGGGCGACTAGCGGAAAATATACTTAGGTCAGAATTTCTAGCTATATCGATCCAAAAAGGGCATAAATTCTCTATTAGGATATGGTATAGTGGTCAAGCAAGTGGACGTGTGATTTCTCTATTCGGAATATACTTCTCCCTTGTGTCATTTCTCAAATGTTTCACTCATATAATTGCTTTAGGCTATATTCTCACAGGATTTGTAGAATAAGTACTCTAGCCTAGATTTCTAAACTTTATCGCCAAACAATCATAGATACTCATGTAATATATTTATAGATAGATGCAATGATTATTACCTACATATTAACCTAAGTTTCTAAAAACTATTCTAATGCAAAAGCTACGTGAGACTTCTAGATTATTAAGAGATAGAGAAAGAAACAATACCAATATTCCTAAGTGTATAGCATAAACTTTTTTTTTATTTTTATTTATTTTTATTTATTTTTAAAACAAATAATACGTAATATACAACCTAATATGTTCTTAACATTTACATCGTGTTTCTATACCACCCCCAAACAATTTGGGAGAAGGGGGTTCATGAAACAATTCAATAGCACAATTAAATTATGTAACTAACTAATTTTTATAATTTTTAACATTTTATAAATAAAAGTTCATAATTTATATCCTAAAAGTGTCTAATTTTTGTAAATGTTTCTATCCCACCCCCAAACAATCGAACGCTTTGTCCTCAAAGTGTAAAGAGATAAGGAAAGAATTTACCATAGAAACGTGGCAAAAAATTGGCGCACTGTAATGTAAATATTGTAAAGATGATATGATAATATGAAGCACGATTAAACTGGTACGTACTAACTAACTAACACAAACTCTACTGGAGTAAACATGACAGGCTTAGGGTGGCAACATGATTTGAAATGAATACCAAAATACGCCACCCCCAAACAAAATTGGAAAACTCTTTTTAAGTTTGAAACTTTTGTTTGGCCTATACTCCATAAAGTTGGTATTGTACGAAAACTTGGGTCTTTTAAAGTCAGATTCTCGACCCTTGCTAGATTACTATTTTTATAGCTTTAAACTTTTTTACTTTTTATGAATTAGGTTTAATATAAAGGAAAACAATAAGCAGTAAAGACATAATTCACATCATAGAGAAACATGACTCAAAAACCAAGAAAACATGCAAGAGTGGAAAACGTGAATTATGTGAAACATGGACTTAGGATCCGGTACTTACAACCACACACTCCATAGGGAGGGCCTGGTTACCTGAATGGTGCATTCACCAATATATGGAAATGAAAGGAAATGCACCAAACACAAAAATTGAGTCATTTATAGTCAGATACTCGAGACTTTATCTAAACATATGTATGAATATGCAGCTTTATCATATATCAACAACCCGAAATAGTTGTGGATCGTTCCATAAATAAATATCACAAAAAACATATCCAAACACAATCAAGCACCAAGATTTCCTACGACGTAGCCTAGTGGAATGAAAGCGAAATCGGATAGACCTATAACATAACCGAGCATGCACCTTATGTTTCATCTTTGAACGAGAGGGTGTCCTAGTGAATAAGTATGGAAAAGTGAATGGTTGTGGAAGATATGGTGGATTGGGATAAGTTTTAGAGGGAAATCATGGAAAAAATGAGGATGTGGGTTTAGCACAAAACTCATTCATGGTGTAGTTAGGGACTGTCTCAAGTTTGAAAATGAAGGTGTCAAGTGGTTTATCCTTGGGAAGTATTTGTTTACTAAGTGGATTTAAAAAATCATGAAGCACAGGAGAAACTAAATGATCGAGTGCAAACTCGAGGTTCCTTTGAAAAGGTGGAGGGTGAGGAATATTGGTGATGGAAGGTGAATGATTCCCAGCTAGAGCTCTCAAGTCCATATCATCAGAAATCTTGATATATGCAAGACATTCCTCAATAGGTGGGTCAAAAGGATCACTGGGATAGAGATTGAAAAATTCATCTTCCGTCATAGCATCAATGGATGAATGGTTGTTGGCAAGGGGACTCGCGAAATGGTAAAGAAGCGGTGCAAAATAGTTGCGAGGAATTCTTCTTCGATTTAGCCTACTACCATAGTGTCACCTTTAAAAGTCGAATTTCGAAGGAAAGGAATTTGTTAATCTGTTTCTCCGAAACATGTTTTTGAAGTAATCTTGAGCTAAGCTCTCGATCATGCTAACCTCGCCATTTGTAGATGAATCGGGATCTTGTGTCCTCGTTTTGAAAACATTTACCTCAACGTAAAGATGGCCAAAGGACAAGGACATCGAACCATCACGCAGTTTATGAGCCGCCGTTGGCAGTAGCCAAGAAGGGACACCCTAAAATGATAGGTACAGAGTCGTTAGTGACTTACTCGTGGGTCGAGGATAACGGTCGGCCGGGTAGTAAAAATTTTTAGACTTTAACCAAAGACGCTTTTCAACCACACCCTTAGGATACTTAATAAACCGATCGCTAATTGCAATGTCATTTTAGTAGGTTGCATCTCCTCTAGACCTATTTGTTTATACAAATAAAACGGGAGTAAGTTAACACTAGCCCCCGTGTCTAGTAAGCCGTCGTCGTGTGAGAATCTCCTAAGGTGCATTGTATAGTAGGACGACCAGGGTCCTTGTACTTAACAATTCCATTATCTTCGGATAAAGTTGGGAACTGTTTAGTTTGAAAGGCGTCTTTAGGTATGTTGGTCTTACGCCTAGTAGTGCACAACTCCTTAAGGAACTTAGCGTGGTTAGGTAGCTTTTTTATAGCTTCGAGAAAAGGAAGGTTTATCGTTAGATTTTTGAAAACGTTCCTAATCTCCTCAAAGTTAGTATCCCTGGTTAGCATGGCTAATTTCTGAGGGAACGGTGGTTTCGCTCTATATTTAGCATATGGCTCGACTTGATGTGTAACCTTGGCTTTCTATTTCTTAGGTTGTGGTTTAACTGGTACCTCTACAGTGGTAGGTTCTTCAGTTTCTATTTCGGTATCTAGTTTGATATCCGGTGTAGGGAGTACTGATGGGGTAACTATAGGCATAGTTACTTTGTTATCAACCACTCTTCCAGAACGGAGAGTGGTGATGGCATTTAGCTCACCTACGGATGTAGTTTCCGTACTAGTATTACCGTTTACCTCAAAGGCTGTGTTTGCTGTTCTAGGGTTGGGTATCGCTTGGCCTGGAAACACGCCTTTTGGTTGGGCTTTCTCTTGGGCTAACTGTTGGTTTAAATTATTAACGGATTGTAGAATGTGTTGGTTAGATTGAGCCATGGTTTGAAAAAGTTGTTGGCTCACTTGTATGAAGGTGTCAAGACGATCCGGTTGTGTGGGTGTAGTAGTCACGGGTGGTGTGACTGGAGCTATCTCGCGTTGGTTATTTATTGGCGGATTGTGATAGTTATTATTTACCTAACGATACCTCTATTAGCATTATAATTATTATAACTACATTGACCTTGTGCTTGACTTTGTCGAGGTTGCACTTGGTTGTTATAATTATTATAATTACCCTGATCCTGTCCTTGTTGTGGTGGAGCTTGGTTATAACTGTGCGTTGGCCTAACATATTGATTATTGTACCACTGTAGGTGTGACTTGTTGGTTATTTCTCCAACCGAAGTTGGAGTTTTGTCTCCTCAAAGCGTTAGGTTCACTATTAATGGAACAAGAATGTTCATAGGCTATAGGACGTGGGGAGTCGGGATGCTCGGGACTCCAACAGAAACTACATGGATTTGAATTTACATTCATGACGGGGATAGGCTTTTGTTGTACGAAATGGCATCTACCTTTTTGTGAGGGATTCAATTAGAGTTTTAAGCTCGGGATCTTATTTAACCTCAAACATACCGGTAGCCTTAATCTGTTGAAGAAGAACTAGTGGAGCGGAGTAATCGTCACTACCCCCAATTATTATTACGCTTAGTCGATCTTCCAAAAATTTATATGCCTCCGAGAGGCTCCTTTACTTAGGAAACTACCCCCATTCATTATGTCTAGGAATTCTTTATGGTGGTGTAAAGTCCTTTGAAAAGGCCGCGAACTAACGTGTCTTTTGCTAGGTGATGGTGTGGACACTCTATAAGGAGATCGGTGAAACGATTCCAAGCCTCCTCAAAATGATTCATGAGGATTCTCACGAAAAGAAGTGAATCTTGGAAAGCATTTCATCCGTCTTTAGGGGTGGGTAAAAATGTTCCATAAACAAATTGAACAAGTTTGGCCCACGAGTCCACGAATTAGGCTTTGGCAGCTAAACAAGACGCCTTTATCAGCTAAGGTGAAAGGGAATACCCTCAATTTAATTTGTTCCGCACTAACCGTAGGGATGGTGGAATGTTGTAAGGACTTGTTCAATCCTACGATAATGTGATAATAAGGTTTTTCATGGTCTAAACCATGAAAACGGGTAACAAATTAAATATATTTGGGGGATCGCGGAAATCCCCAATCGGGTCTGCTAGAACGATGCAAGATTTAGGGCTATCGCCAAGGCTTTATAAAAAGTCGAGAGAGGAGTCTCTCTTTCTTCATCCATAATATTAGGTGGTGTGTGTGAAATAGTAGCTAGAGGTGTAGTGGGTGGGAAACTAGATAGACTTGTTTGTTGACGCGTTGCCGTAATTACATTAGTTGTTTTTCTTGACCGGACCTTAATCTCATGCAAGACTAAGTCGAACTTAACTAAACATGCAACACTCCAAACAATTCGATATACTAGTAGAAACCTCTAACTGGAGATGCGAGGTGTGGAAGAAAGGAATACCTGATTGCGTCCTTGCTACGCTTATGAATAGCGTCTTGTTTATGCGTGTTCAGTGTATATAACAAGTTAAAACACTGAAAAACTTGAAAAATCGGGTTCAAACAAACCCAGAGAAATCCGGAAAATTTGGTTTAGAATTAGCTGCTGCCATAGAAGCGTTGCCCCCCCTCTCTAATAAGTGAGCTGGTCGCTTGGTATGAGGGCGGGTCGCGCTTGAGGTCCAAGAATCGAGGGTTGGTCGCTTTCGGGGTCCAGTATATAGGCGCAGGCCCGCTCCTTATAAGCGGTCGCTCGGTGTATATTTTTTTTAACTTTTTCAACGCGAAATGGACAACCACAGTATGAATCAAACAAGGGTGGGTGGGTTTAATGGGACTTAAAAATGACTAATTATACTATGAAAACAATGCTAAAGTGCACTAAGATGGCAGCGACGCCATTTGATAAAACATAAAATGATAGTTTTACCTACGAAATAAAGCGATTAAACTTACAAACGCAAGTAAAACTAAAACAATTTACGTGTCTATGTTTATCAAAGTTTTCTACTCTCAATTCTATCGAAATAGCATGGAGTAACAAATTCGTTCCACTTCTAGTTCTCTAGCATGGAATGATTTCATAGTTAACTAATCGGTCTTAAGTCTAATGAGAGTTTTACGAGGGGGAATTATACTACGATGCAATATGAAAAGCAATATGATGAATGTCACTACGAAATATATGGAAATACTAATGTTCTTGAATCTAGATAAAGAATTAGAGGGGAATTGAATCCACCTCGAATCCAACTTAATCTCCTAGAATAGACTGTTGTAATCAAATTCTTACGTTCTTACGGTAAGAATTGCTCGTTCTAATCTCTAATTAACATGGCATTTCTACCAATTATAACTAGCATGTGAGGTCGTCCACCCATTCTCATGGCAAAACACGACCTTCTAGAATGGAATAGACTCTACAACGCTTCTACACTATACAACTAAGTTTTCATCAAGGCTTCACCAACCCCTCTAATGGAGGTTTTAGCCTTGATTCATCAAACCATCATTTCCCATTGAAATTGAATACAACATATTACAAAGATTCTAACTTTATGAAAATTATAAACAATAATCGAAATCTAATTAATAACTAAGAATTGAATGATAACAAGAATTGAAATTAGATCTAATAAATTGTAAATGACAAAAATCGAAATTGACAAGAATAACTATTTTATTTATCTAATCAATAAAGAACAATGATTTAAAGTTTTAATCTAAAACAGGGAATGAAATTCTAAAACTGAGATCTAAAACTAATTAATGGAGGCTACTAATCTAATTTCTAATCTAGGTCTAACTATCTACCATTAACAAAGAGTGAAGCTTTGGTTTTTATATATTCAGATCCAAAAATCGTGCATGGGCTTGGAGCCATGTTTTGGGCCAGAGAATCAGGCCCAAAACCCAATTTCTTTAGTCCAAAATGGCCTCTTCAGCTGCAGTTGGCTTCAACAGACTTTTCATCCACTTCTTCTCCTCTGATTAGGTCAAGGCTTGGACCATTGGAAAGCTCTTTCCGAGCCGGTCGTTTTGACATAAGGTAGGCCCCATTCCGAGGTCTAAGTCCAAAGATACGGCCTTAGAAAGTTCTGCTGACTTGTGTTCTGTTTCTGCCCGCGTCGACTTTTCAGCTTTTAACCGGGCTTTAGAAAGGCTTTATCTTCTTGAATCTTGGCCTTTAATCACGGAACTCCTTAGTAACCGACCTTTGCTCTTTTATCTCGCTAAAGTGGCACATTTCTGCACATAATGGACTTTGAAGCCTGAAATGCATAAAAACACGTAATCAGTGTTAACTCTTAATTATTACTCACATAATTGGTCTAAAAGTATGATTATTAAGGGGTTAAAACTACAGTTTTGGGCTCTTATCAGGGTGAATTATGTATTTAATGTTTTTTCGTTTTTCTTATAATAAACTAATAAATAAATAAATAAATAAACAAAATAAATAATAATAAAAAATTCTTAATCATAGAAATAGCAATCCAACAAGTCTTGGGAATCTGACTTTAAACGACCCGCGTTAGAACAAATTTTGTGTTTAAAAATTTGTTTGGGGGTGGGCAATCGGTCTCTCCATATGGATTGATCGAACTTTCCATTTGTGTTGCTTAGGCCCATTACTTGTAGTTCAATTGGGTTGACGTAATCTAAACTTAGATTTCCTTCGTTCGTATAACTTACGTCACACATGCACTTCGAGGCGTTTTTCTACCCTTTTATACGTCACCCATGGTTGAAATTGAGTGTTTTATGGATCATTGGATTGGAAATTCTCTACTGATCATTTCCATAACTCATTCGCCAAAATCGGGCCAGTAATGAAGTGGCAAATTGAGTTTGAAATTGCGCGAAAAATCGGAAAATTTCGGAATTCAAACTGGGCTTGGGCCCAAACCGCACGCATGACTGTGCGTCTCCTTCCTTCCCAAAAACAAACGCACGATTTCTTTCTTTTAGTCAATCCCGCCGGTTATCAAGGTAAAATAAACCTTAAACACTAAAATAAAAAATAAAAAAATAAAAAAAAAATAGAGAGAGAGAAGAAAACCTAACTACACCCATACCAATATAATCAAATCAAACTAAAATCTTCTTTAAACCATTACCACCACCAACCTAACTCCGAAAAACCGCCACCAATTCAAGTAACCATCGCCACCACCGTTGTTTTAGTTGTTTTTCATCAAACTCGCCTCCCCCACAGTCTACAAAACCATTAGTTGTCTCAGAAACTTCAATGACACTACGACGAAGAATTTTGCGAAGAGCACGCTTTTGCTCCGACAAACTTACCATTTTACGATCGGGAGATGATTAGGAGGCATTGGACGGACTATGGTACTCGACTGAGGAGTTCTATCACTATGATTTGGTAGAACAATTTTATAAGAAGCGAGAATTGGAGGGGGATAGGATTTTCATAAAGGTAGCAGGAACGAGGAGGGAATTAACGAGAGAGTTGTTGGCTAAACTGTTAGGAATTACGCTTGAAAGCAACCTGGTAACGACAATTCAGGAATCCCAAGATATCGGAGTTCCCGCTTTGATGAAGGATACCGTCGTGGAGGTGAATACAATCCGACATCTCATTCGTCGGCCAATCCCCGAGAACCAATCAACTCATTTGTAGCTCGGTGGATTGGTATGAACGTCCTCGGGAAAGACAAAGTCAGTGATATCGGCCTGCAATGTTTGCGACGTTTTCTCTGGATTTTGCAAACAAATAAGTATAATTTCTGCATCCTCGATTTAATGTTTAATGTGATTTGAGGAGTGGGGAAGAGCTTACGCCTCTTCCCGTATTGATCACTAAGATCATGCTCTCCTTTAGAGCTGTCGCAAGATCTGCTCCTATTAAGATCAAATTGCATTCTAATGCAAGTATCTATACGGATTGCATCCAAGAGACTTGGCCGTTGTCTGAAGAAAAAATGGTTGAGTCGGAGGATGAAAGGGAGGATATGACATGTCTGGATGACGATGCATTAGATAAATGCAGTTCTAATTTAGAACGCATGCAAGTATTGGAAACTGCCTTGCGTTACGTTTATGGTATTTGTGAAGATATCCGAGATAGACAGATTGTAGTTCGAAAGAAGCAAACGAACCTTCAGACGAGATTTGAAATGCTCGAAGGGGTTCAGGACGATATCTTGTCTAACATGGAGACTATCCACCAGCATCAACAAGCCCAGTATATAGTACTCAGGACTGAGATGGAAGCACAGCGCTTGTTCCGAATAGAGATGCTACGACGCATGCCACCCGTGGAGGACTCGCTTCACCGAAGTCCGACAGGCATGAGCGTCGTCGCCGAAGGACAGATGGTTCAAGCCAATCTCCATCCCAGGGCCAATCTCCATCTCAGGGTCCATCTTCATCACATAACTAGGTGTTCACCATCAATTGTGTTCGCTGTTATTTCATGGTTTTGATTGTTTTATTAGTTGGATTTGGAATTTAGTTAAATTTAAATATTAATGTGTCTGTTTTATGTTGTTTGGATTAAAATTTTATTTTTAATATAATTGGTTAATTTCGAGTACTGCTTGTTTTTATCATTAAACCCACCTTCCCGACTTGTTTGGGGGTGGTAAGATTTATACCAAGCATAATTCGTTATATGATCATCCGCGGTAAAGTAGTCTTGAAGGAAAGGTTGATAATTTGGCCGATATCGGCATATCTATGGTTTGTGTGGTGGTAGCATGAAATGTAGGAGAGTTTAGAAGTTACTATTCTAAATCCATTATGAAAGATACCAGGATTTTTAGAAAATCACGAAAATGGGTTGTTTCCGTTTTCGGGTTTGGAATTTTTCTATTTCCGGAAATTGCCTTAAAACAATTTGGGAACTTGCCGATTCGTTTTGGAAGCTCAAAACCTATTTAAACTCCCTTCATTCTACACTAACAAACCACACTACATCCCACCATAATCCCATACCTTTCACTCCAAGCTTTTCCTTCGTTTTTCTCCAAATTTCTGTTTCAAAGATTCTACGAGCGCCTGCTTTTTGTACACTTCCAAATTTTGCTCGAGCGACCGAATTCGCGGCCTCCTTTGAGCGACCTGCTTTCAAAACACTGTAAATTCTAAAACCCACGAAGCGACCGCCTATGTGAGCGCACCCGACCACCGCCTTCATGAACGAAAAATTCCAATTTTCAGAGGGTCAGTCCAAGATTTTTTTAGGAACTGTTCCAAAAGTCGTTGAGATGACATCCCCTATAGTCATACCTGAACAGTCTTTCGAAGACGTGTTGGGCACCGAGACCTATGGACATTGGTTCCGACACAGGATCCTGCAGTTCGGATGGCGTCATCTACTGGTAAGTGATGACGATTCATATTCACCAAAACTTACTGCTTATTTCTACGACCATGTTAAATTCTATTGTAATCAGGATGGAGAACAAGAATTCTCCGTCGTACTCGATGACACGACACATCAATTCAATAAAAATGTGGTCGCTTTAGTTTCAGGATTACCAATACCTGATCCTGTTCACACATGGGCATATATGACCGATAATGCATATCTTTATGATTATACATATTTCCATGAGTCTTATGGGGGAGGGGTATTTCGAGTAATGGACCAGGGGCGATATAGCATTGCCCTTGGTAGCCTTTAACTAAACGTAGGCACCACCATGTTATTCATCCTGATGAATATTTTAGGGGAATGACAGTTCATTTCTGCAAACAGTACTGCTAGTGACATTTTCCTCGCTTTAGCTGAGGGACGTCGCCGATATGACATTCCCGGAGTTTTAGTCGCTAGTCTTAAGAGAGCCCAAACCATGAGGTGTAAGTATCTTCTTATGCCTGTGTTGGTAAGCCGCATCATGCGTAGTTGTTTACATGTATTCTGTGCACAATTCACAGATTGGAAAAGGGTTGAAGTCATGAGACCCACCAATTGGGTGGTTCGCTCATTGCGAATAATGACTTGGCCGGGATGGCAGGTGCAGCCTCAATTAGTCGCCCCGTACATCCCATCAAACATAATAACACTTAACAGGTTAGCATTAGTAGATGATAAATGGCGGCAAGCTTGGCAAGTTATAATGGACCGGGGATCTGCGAAGGAACCTCATCTCTTTCTTGAGGAGGAGGGGCGTTTAAGCGGAGATAAGGTAAGTTTTAGTTTTGTTATTGTCTGCTTATGTCCCAAGCAAATTTAATTATGTTAACCCCATAATGGGTGGAACTGTTATAGAGTTGCGTCAGTATTTTTATTTCCTATATTAGTATGTTCTAACCTTGTTTTGCAGATGTCCCAGAATTTCACGCGTTTCCATGATATTTTTCTACCCTCTTTATTTAAATGCTTTGAGGACAAAGCATTCTTCTTGTTTCGGGGCATAGAAACACGTGTAATTAAGACATCTGTTAGGATATAGATATGTATAATATGCATTTGTTTTCTAGTTAAAGTTTCAAAAAATTTCAAAAATATAAATAAATAAGTTTATGCTATACACTTAGGAATATTGGTATTGTTTTCTTTCTCTATGCTCTTAACAATCTAGAAGTCTCACGTAGCTTTTGCATAAGAATAATTGTTAGAAACTTAGGTTAATATGTAGGTAATAATCTTTGCATCTATCTATAAATATATTACAAGAGTATCTATGATTGTTAGCAGTAAGTTTCTGAAATCTAGGCTAGAGTACTTATTATACAAATCCTATGAGAATATAGCCTAAAGCCTTATATGAGCGAAACATTTGAGAAATGACACAAGGGAGAAGTAAAATCCGGATAGAGAAATCACACGTCCACTTGCTTGATCACTATGCCATATCCTAAGCGAGAATTTAGGCCCTCTTTGGATCGATATAGCCAGAAATTCAAACCTATGAATTATTTTCCGCTAGTCACCCCTCTGAGCCTTTCTTTAGCCTTTCATAACCCATAAATCATTTACCCTGTTACCAAAACAAAACAAAATAAAAAAATCAACCTACCCAATCTAGAATAAGTCTGAGAATAGAATGAGGAAGAAAGAAGAAGAGAAAAACCGGTGTAAACAAAAGTTAGTTAATTATTTAAGAAAATAAAGAAAAGAAGTTCCCATCCAAAGAAAAGAAAAATAAAAATAGAAATAAAATAAAAACTCCAAAAAAAATAGAATAAAAGGAGTCAAAAGCCAAAGAAAAAGAAAAAAAAATATGGCTAAGGAAGGAAACAAAGTATAGAAGCAAAAGTAAATAATAAGGTTTTCTCTAAGTTACATAATATGAAGACTCTACTATCTCATACTTATCCTTTTGAATATCCATTTCCTTCCTTCTTAAACCATCTCCTAATCCCAGCAACACCTAATAAAGACCTCTAGCTCAATTAGGAATAGGTTAGTGTGATAGTAAGTGGCAGATGTGTTTGATCGACTCCGGCTTCCTTGTTGTCATTGAGATTGTAAGGTAAAGTGTGCCCACTGCACACTGGAGTAATGAAACTTGAGCGGAAAAATCAGAGTGGTTTTCGTCTTGACAATTATGTGAGGACCTACTTAAGGACGCGTTATTCGAAGTTTCGAAAACTAACCTGCTAGGCATTTCATAGTATTACACAAAGTATATATATTTGTATCATAGATGATTGATTATTATGCATATATTAGTTTGGGTTTTTAACTTGGTTATTCTTATTCAGTTGCTAGTGAGATGTATAGATAGTTGGGACATGAATGAGGAAACAATAGTTTTATTTCTTAGTCGTTGTAGTATAGTTGAAGTTTGTGAGTACCTTCACTGGAAAAACTCTCACGAGGCTATAACTTGTCCACTAGGGAATTCCTAGTGGTTTAAGGCCTTGTTGCATATGGTCAATGCAATCCATCGACTCAGTGAAAAGGAAAGTAGATAGAACTCCATTTTGGTCACTTATTCTAATTTCTCATCTTTGCTTGAGGACAAGCAAAATGCTGTTTGGGGTGGTTTGATAAGAGCCCAAAACTGTAGTTTAACCACCCTGCAGATCATACTTTTAGACCAATTATGTGAGTTATAATTAAGAGTTAATACCGATTCACGTGTTTTATGCATTTCAGGCGTAAAAGTCCATTATGTGCAGAAATGTGCCACTTTAGCGAGATAAAGGAGCAAAGGTCGGTTGCTAAGGAGTTCTGTGATTAAAGGCCAAGATTCAAGAAGACAAAGCCTCTATAAAGCCCGGTCAAAAGATGAAGAGTCAAGGTCCACGCGGGCGTAAAAACACAAAAGTCAATAGAACTTCCGAAGACCATATCTTTGGACTCAGACCTCGGAATTTGGCCTACCTTATGTCAAAACGACCGGATCGGAAAGAGCTTTCCAATGGTCTAAACCTTGATCCAATCAGGGAAGCAGAAGTGGATGAAAAGTCTGTTGAAGCCAACTGCAGCTGAAAAGGCCTTTTTGGACTGAAAGTATTAGGTTTTGGGCCCGATTCTCTGGCCCAAAACATGGCTCCAAGCCCATGCACGATTTTTGGATCTGAAATTATAAAAACCAAATCTTAGCTCTTTGTTAATAGTAGCTAGTTAGACCTAAAACAATATAGATAATTCTAGATCTAGTTTCCAGTATTTTAATTAAGTTTTAGTTCCATTTTCAATTCTTGTTTTAGATTAAGACTTTGAATCATTGTTCTTGATTGATTAGATAAATAAAATAGTTATTTTGTCAATTTCGATTTTTGTCATCTCAATTTATAGATGTAGTTTTAATTCTTGTTGATTATCATTTCGTAGTTTAAGTAGATTGAAACATTGTTGGTTAATTTAGTTAAATTAGAATTTTAATATGATGTGTAGTTATAATTCAATGGGAAATGATGGTTTGATGACTCAAGGCTAAAACCTCCATTATAGGGGTTGATGAAGCCTTGATGAAAACTTAGTGGTATAGTATAGAAGCATTGTAGAATCTATTCCAATCTAGAAGGTCGTGATTCGCCATGAGAATGGGTGGACGACCTCACATGCTAGTTAGTATTCGGTAGAAATGCCATGAACACTAGGGATTAGAACTCGAATTTCTTGCCGTAAGAAAGTAAGAATTGAGATACAAGAATCTATGCTAGGTTATTAAGTTGGATTCGAGGTGGATTCGATTCCCCTCTAATCCTTTATCTAGATTCAAAAACAATCATATTTCCATAGCATTCGTAGTTAAATTCAACATAATCAATTTCACCTAGGTATCGTAGTTAAATTCAACATAATCAATTTCAACAAATTCGTAGTTAAGACCGACTAATTAGACTAGAAAACATTCCATGCTAGAGCACTAGGAGTGGAACAAATTTGTTACTCCACTCTATCTCGATAGAATTGAGAGTAGAAATTTTGATAAACATATGCACATAGATTAGTTTTAGTTTACTTACGTTTTGAGTTTTATCGTTCATTTCGTAGGTAAACTATTACATTTTATGTTTTATCAGAAGGTCATGACACATACGTCCCGTGGCTAAAGCAAGGAAGACGCTACAAGTGGCCTCATTCACAGAAGAAAAACGTCATTCCCCTAAAATGTTTAGCATGATCCAAAAGATAACAGTTCCTATGTTCATGGACAGGCTACCAGAGGCGACGTTATATTCCCCTTGGTCCTCGATACGGAAAATGCCCACGCCATACGACTCATGCAAAAACTCGTAAGTGTAGACATACATATTATCAACCCAATAGCACCATGGGTCTTGTATTTCAGCGGGCATAGCAAGTCCAAGAACAAATGCTAGCAAAACCCGGTAATTTCCATTGGTTCATTATCAATGTTGATGGAGAATACTTGTTCTCCATCTGGTCTCTCAAAGAAAATGCAGTTATCGTAAAAATAAGATGCTAGTGTTGGAGAATAAAGTGCATCAGGTCTTACCATAAACGGTTCCCAGCCAACATATGTGATCGCCTCGCGAAACCAAGCACCATAAGTAGTGCTTTGGAACAAATCTTTGAAAGACTGTTCCGGTATCAAGGTAGGAGATGTCATCTCAAAATTACGCTCTGGAATAGCTGCGAATGATCCGGAAACTACCCGCAGAAAACTGGAATTTTTCTGGTCCACGGAAGTCAGGGTGCGAGTGCGCTCTCTGAGGGCGCGAGTGCGCTATGAAGATTTTGGAATTCCAGTGTTTGAGCGCTCACGCACGCCACCTTTGAAAAGTCGCCTCGACAAAAATTCTGAAAAATTGGTAGGCGCTGAGTGCGCTCCTCAGAGCGCCCGAGGCGCCAAGGTGTCAAGATCGAAATTGAGACGAAACGTGGGAATCGTGGGAGTGAAAGGTGAGTGATGAAGGTTAGGTGTAGTGTGAGTTGTGAGTGTAGAATGAATGAAGTTTATATAGGTTTAAAGTTGCTAAAACGGATCGAAGTTGCCAAAAGTTTTATGGCGGTTTCGAAAATCCTAAACTTTCCAAACCAAAACGGAAACAACTCATTTCCTTGATTCTAAAACAAACCTAATATCTTTTAGGTTGAATTTAGGATAGAATCTACCTATTTAATCGAGATTTCATATACTTATTCATAGATTTGCCTAAACGGCCATATTTTCACCTTGACTCCGCAATAAATTCTAAAACAAGGGTCATATAAAAATCATGCTGGAATAGATAACACCACCCCCAAACAATTTGGGAAGGTGGGATCAATATTAAACAACCACGCACAATGAAAATAACCTCATTATATTAAAATTTTCATTCGAAGTACATTTCATTACAAAATTCAAATTACGGAATTAAACTTACATTAAAATAAATAACAATAATGAAACTACAAATAAACATCAAACGATACTATCCCTAACTACTTCGGTACTGGTAGCGGAGGGCACACGGTCAGGAGATAGCTCCTGAGCTCCCGATGGGCCAGCACCATTCGTGTTTCGGCGACGACGCTCGTGCCTCGATGGTGTGTCCTCAGAAGGAGAATCCCCGTGAGGTGGGAATCGTGCAAGCATGTCGGCCCGGAACTGGCGCTGAGCTTCTAGCTCGGCCCTCATCTGTACTTACAGCCACACACTCCGTAGGGAGGGCCCGATTACCTTAATGGTGCACTCACCAATATATGGAAATGAAAGGAAATGCACCAAACACAAAAGTTGAGTCGTTTATAGTCAGATACTCGAGACTTTATCTAAACATATGTATGAACATGCAGTTTATCATATATCAACAACTGAAATAGTTGTGGATCATTCCATAAACAAATATCACAGAAAACATATCCAAACACAATCAAGCACCAAGATTTCCTATGACGCAACCTAGTGAAATGAAAGCGAAGTCGGATAACCCTATAACGTAACCTAGCATGCACCTTCTTTTTCATTTTTGAACGAGAGGGTGTTCTAGTAAATAAGTGTGGGAAGGTGAATGGTTGTGGAGAATATGGTAGATATGGATAAATTGTAGAAGGAAAGCATGGAAAAAATGAGGATGTGGGTTTAGCACAAAACTCATTCATAGTATAGGTAGGGACTGTCTCAAGTCTGAAAATGAAGGTGTCAAATGGTTTGTCTTTCTGAAGTATTTGTTTACTAGGTGGATTTAAAAAATTATGAAGCACAAAGGAACAAAAGGATCGAGTGCAAACTCGAGATTCCTTTGAAAGGGTGGAAGGAGGGGAGTCGAGGTGGTTATTGTGCAAAGTAGTTCTTGATAGGGTGAATCATCACCTCCTCTAAGAAACTCATCGAATTCCTCATCTAGATTGGTCATATCCACGTTACTATGATAGTCCTTTACATCTTTGAGAAAGTCATCTATCTCATCCTCATCCGTAATATGTGTATCGACTAGTGTAGGGATGAAAATGTTGGAGTCTGAACTTCCAAAGGAAAGAAATTTGGGCATATGATTATCAGGGAACGTGTTGTTGAAATAATCTCGAGCAAAGCTCTCGATCATGCTAACCTCTCCATCCATAGGCGAATCGGGTAACTGTGTCTTTGTTCTAAAAACATTGAATTCAACAACAAGATGGCCAAAAGACATGGACATTGAACCATCGCAGCAATTAATGAGCGCATTGGCAATTGCCAGGAAAGGACGCCCTAAGATGATCGGGACAGAGTCGTTAACGACTTCTGTATCGAGGACGACAAAATCAGCCGGATAGTATAAATCTTGAATTTTTTCCAGAACATTTTCGACCACACCCTTAGGATAGTTAATAGACCGATCAGCTAATTGCAATGTCATTTTAGTGGGTTGCATTTCGTCTAGGCCTATTTGTCTATACAAATAAAATGGGAGTAAGTTAACACTAACCCCCGTCTAATAACGCGGTCGTCGTCGTATAGGAATCTCCTAAGGTGCATTGTATGCAGAGGGATCTACCGTGAGTCCTTGTACTTAACAATTCCATTATGTTCGGATAGAGTTGGGAATTGTTCCTGCTAAAAAGGCGTCTTTTGGTATATTTGTCTTACGCCTAGTAGTACACAAACTCCTTAAGAAACTTAGCATGGTGTGGTAGCTTTTTAATAGCTTCGAGGAAGGGAAGGTTTATAGTTAGATTATTGAAAACGCCCCTAATCTCCTCATAATTAGTATCCCTAGTTAACACGGCTAATTTTTGTGGAAACGGTGGTTTCGCTTCTATATTTAGCAATGGTATCACCCGGATGTTTAACCGTGGCTTTTCGTTTCTTAGGTTGTGTTGTAACTGTACCTCTACAAAGGTAGGCTCTTCAGTTTTCTTTTTAGGTATCTAGTAAAATAGTAGGTGTAGGGGTTCTTGGTGGGGTAACTATAGGCATAGTTACTTTGTTATCAACCACTCTGCCGAATCGGAGAGTGGTGATGGTCTTTAGCTCACCTACATTTTATATTCATTACTACTATTATTGGTTACCTCAAAGGCTGTGTTTGTTATTTTAGGATTAGGTATTTCGTGACACTGGAAACACACCTTTGGGTTGATTTATCTTGGGCCAACCGTTGGCTTAAATTATTAACGGATTGTAGAAGCCGTTGGTTAGATTGAGCCATGGTTTGGAAAAGTTTTTGGCTCACTTGTATGAAGGTGTCAAGACGATCCGGTTGTGTGGGTGTAGTAGTCACGGGTGGTGTGACTGGAACTATTTCGCGTGAATTATTTATGGGTGGATTTTGATAATTATTATTTATCGGAACGATACCTCTATTAGCATTATAATTATTATAACAACCTTGACCTTGTGCTTGTCCTTGTCGAGGTTGCACTTGGTTGTTATAATTATTAAAATTACCCTGACCCTGCCCTTGTCGTGGTGGAGCTTGGTTAAAACTGTGTGTTGGCCTAACATATTGATTATTGTACCCTAGAGGTGTGACGTGTTGGTTATTTCTCCAACCGAAGTTGGGATTTTGTCTCCAAGGGGCCATTAGGTTCACTATTAATGGAACAAGCCTGTTCATAGGCTATAGGACAATGGAAGTCGGGATGCTCAGGGCTCCAACAGAAACTACATGGATTTAAATTTACATTCATGACGGGGAATAGGCTTTTGTTGAACAGAAATGGCCTTGTTTAACTAAGGGTCCATAAACAATGAACAAGGTTTGTTTATGGTTATTACAAAGTCAGGGATTACGTATCTACCTTGTCGTAACCTTGTTTTAGAATTTCTTGCGGAGTCAAGGTGAAAATATGGTTGTTTAGGCAAATCTATGAATAAGTATATGAAATCTCGATTAAATAGGTAGATTCTATCCTAAATTCAACCTAAAACATACTAGGTTTGTTGTAGAATCAAGGAAATGAGTTGTTTCCGTTTTGGGTTTGGAAAGTTTAGGATTTCCGAAAACTGCCGTAAAAACTTTTTGGCAACTTCCCGATCCGTTTTAGCAACTTTAAACCTATATAAACTTCATTCATTCTACACTCACAACTCACACTACACCTAACCTTCATCACTCACCTTTCACTCCCACGATTCCCACGTTTCGTCTCAATTTCCGATCTTCTTGACAGCCGGGGGCGCTGCTTCCCGGAGGAGCGCACTCAGCGCTCCCGCAATTTTTTCAAAATTTTGTGTCGAGCGCTTTCAGCCCTCAAGGTGAGCGACCACCAGCAAACACTGGAATTCCAAAATCTTCATAAGCGCGACTTCTCGGGCCTCGAGACTTTCACCGACTTCCGTGGACCAGAAAAATTCTAATTTTCTGTGGGTAGTTTCCGGATCATTCGCAGCTATTCCAGAGCGTAATTTTGAGATGACATCTCCTACCTTGATACCGGAACAGTCTTTCGAAGATTTGTTCCAAAGCACTACTTATGGTGCTTGGTTTCATGAGGCGATCACATCGTTAATTTGGGAACTTATGGGTAAGACCTGATGCACTTTATTCTCCAACACTAGCATCTTATTTTTACGATAACTGCATTTTCTTTGAGAGACCAGATGGAGAACAAGTGTTCTCCATCAACATTGATAATGAACCAATGGAAATTACCAGGTTCTTGATAGCATTTGTTCTTGGACTTGCTATGGCCGCTGAAATAGAAGACCCATGGTGCTATTGGGTAGATAATATGTATGTCTACACTTACGAGTTTTTGCATGAGTCGTATGGCGCGGGCATTTTCCGTATCGAGGACCAAGGGGAATATAACGTCGCCTTTGGTAGCCTGTCCATGAACATAGGAACTGTCATGTTTTGGATCATGCTAAACATTTTAGGGGAATGGCATTTTTCTTCTGTGAATGAGGCCACTTGCAGCGTCTTCCTTGCTTTAGCCACGGGACGTATGTGTCATGACCTTCCCCAAACCTTGATGTCTAGTTTAGCTCGATCCCATAGCATGAGGCATAAGTACCTTCTTATGCCTGTTCTAATTTCCTGTATTATGCTATGTTTCTTTTCGTTTTTTGTACACGCTTTCCGCGGATTGGATTACGGTCGACATCGCGACCCACCAATAGTATTATTCGATCTTTCCGTGTAATGACTTGGCAAAGGGTGGAGGATACAACCTCATCAGGTTGCACCTTACACCCGTCGGACAAGTGGCTCTTAATAGGTTAGCAATAATACATGATAAATGGCAAGAAGCCCGGCAAATTATCATGGCATGGCAGATCGCCGAAGGAACCTCACTTCTTTATAGAAGAAGGCGATGAGGAAGATGATGAGTAAAGCGGGGAGATAAGGTAAGTTTTAATTCTAGTTAGTGTCCGCTTATGTCCCCCAAGCAATTTCATTCTTGTTAACCCCATAAATGGGTAGAACTTCATTATATAGAGTTGAGTCAGTTTTATTTCCTATATTAGTATGCGTTCTAACCTTGTTTTGCAGATGTTCCTAAATTTCACGCGATTCAATGGTATTTTTCCTACCCTCTTTATTTAAAATGCTTAGAGGACAAAGCATGTTTTTTGTTTGGGGGGGGGGGGGGGGCATAGAAACACGTGTAATTAAGGCATCTGTTAGGATATAGATAGAGATAATATGCATTTGTTTTCTAGTTAAAAATTCAAAAATATAAATAAATAAGTTCATGCTATACACTTAGGAATATTGGTATTATTTTCCTTCTCTATGCTCTTAATAATCTAGAAGTCTCACGTAGATTTTGCATTAGAATAAATTTCAGAAAGTTAGGTTAATATATAGGTAATAATCTTTGCATCTATCTATAAATATATTACATGAGTATCGATGATTGTTAGCAGTAAGTTTCTGAAATCTAGGCTAGAGTACTTATTCTACAAATCCTGTGAGAATATAGCCTAAAGCCTTATATGAGCGAAACATTTGAGAAATGACACAAGGGAGAAGTAAAATCCGGATAGAGAAATCACATGTCCACTTGCTTGATCAATATGCCATATCCTAAGCAAGAATTTAGGCCCTCTTTGGATCGATATAGCTAGAAATTCAAACCTATGAATTATTTTCCGCTAGTCGCCCCTCTGAGCCTTTCTTTAGGCTTTCATAAACCACAAATCCTTTATCCTGTTACAAAACAAAACAAAATAAATAATTCAACCTACCCAATTTAGATAAGTCTGAAAATAGAATGAGGAAGAAAGAAAAGAGAAAAACTTGTGTAAACAAAAGTTAGTTAATGGCTTCAGAAAATAAAGAAAAGAAGTTTCCATCCAAAGAAAAGAAAAATAAAAATAGAAATAAAATAAAAACTCCAAAAATAGAATAAAAGGGAGTAAAAAGCCAAAGAAAAGAAAAAGAAAAAAAAATATGGCTAAGGATGGAAACAAAGTGTAGAAGCAAAAGAAAATAACAAGGTTTTCTCTAGTTACATAATCAGAAGACTCTATTATCTCAGACTTGTCCTTTTTGAATATCCATTTCCTTCCTTCTTAAACCATCTCCTAATCCCCGCAACACCTAATAAAGACCTCTAGCTCAATTAGGAATATGTTAGTGTGATAGTAAGTGGCAGATGTGTTTGATTGACTCAGGCTTCCTTGTTGTCATTGAGATTGTAAGGTAAAGTGTGCCCACTGCACACTGGAGTAGCGAAACTTGAGTGGAAAAATCAGAGTGTTGTATCTTGACTATTATTGTGAGAACCTACTTAAGGACGCTATTCCGAGTTTCAGAAACGAACCTGCTAGGCATTTCATAGTATTACTCATTGTATATATGTTTATTGTAGATGATTGATTATTATGCATATATTAGCTTAGGTTTCGACTTGATTACTCTATATGCATTGCTAGTGAGAGGAATAGTTAATTTAGAGCATGAATAAGGAAACAATATTTTTATTTCTTAGTCGTTATAGTATAGATGAAGTTTGTGAGTACCTTCACTGGAAAACTCGACGAGGGCTATAACTTCGTCCACCACTAGGGAATTCCTAGTGGTTTAAGGCCTTGTTGCATATGGTCAATGCAATCGCACTCAGCGAAACGAGAGTAGTTAGAACTCCATTTTTGGTCACTTATTTTAATTTCTCATCTTTGCTTGAGGACAAGCAAAATGCTGTTTGGGGGTGGTTTGATAAGAGCCCAAAACTGTAGTTTTAACTTTGTAAAAGTCATACTTTTAGACCAATTATGTGAGTAATAATTAAGAGTTAACACTGATTACGTGTTTTTATGCATTCCAGGCTTCAAAGTCTATTATGTGCATAAATGTGCCACTTTAGCGAGATAAAGGGCAAAGGTCGGTTACTAAGGAGTTCCGTGACTAAAGGCCAAGATTCAAGAAGACAAAGCCTTTCTAAAGCCCAATCAAAAGCTGAAAAGTCGATGCGGGCAGAAACAACACACAAGTCAGCAGAACTTCCAAAGGCCGTATCTTTAAACTCAGACCTTGGAATGGGGCCTACCTTATGTCAAAACGACCGGCTCGGAAAGAGCTTTCCAATGGTCCAAGCCTCGACCCAATTAGAGGAGCAGAAGTGGACGAAAAGTCTATTGAAGACAACTGCAGCTGAAGAGGCCTTTTTGGACTGAAAGAATTGGGTTTTTGGCCTGATTCTTTGGCCCAAAACATGGCTCCAAGCCCATGCACGATTTTTGGATCTAAAGTATAAAAACAAAGCTTAGCTCTTTGTTAATGGTAGATAGGAATGGTAGTTAGTTAGACCTAAAACTATAGATAATTATAGATCTAGTTTTCATGTAATAAAATTAAGTTTAGTTTTAAATTCAATTCTTATTTTAGATTAAACTCTTAGAATCATTATTCTTAATTAGTTTGATAAATAAAATAGCTATTTGTCAATTTCAATTCTGGTCATTTACAATTGTTTAGATCTAGTTCCATGTTAAATTAATTACTTTAGAACAAGTAGATTATTAATTTAGTATTTGAATCATTGTTTTATTATTCATTATATTAAGAAAATAGTGTTCTCCATAAGTTAGTTTCATTTCCATTAATTGTTTAGTTTCAATTCGCATATTCAAGTAATTGTCATTATTAGTTTAATTCAATTATTGCATTAGTAGTTTTGAATTGGGTTTAAACAAGCAAAGTTTCAATCTTTATATCATGTCTTGTTTGAATTCCATTGGGAATGATAAGCGTGATGATTCTCGGCTAAACCTCCATTGAGGGGTTGAGAAGCCTTGATGAAAGCTTGATTCCGATTATCGTAGAGTCGCCGTAATTTCCTTTCCACTCTAGAAACGATTAGTTCACCATGAGAATGGGTTTAATCGCTCACATACTAGTTATGAATTAGTAGGAATGCCATGTGTAATTAGGGATTAGGAGTAACCATATTGTTCTCATGGGCGATTCAATTCAGATTATGATTATTAAATCGTTAGTAGGATTAAGTCGAGTTAAGGTGGAATCAATCCCCCTCTAACTCCTTATCATAGAATCAACGTAGCATTCCATAGTTGTTCTAATAGTCGACTAGTTGCATCTTGTGGGTAGTTGCATCGTAGTCTAGTTGCCACTTCGTAAATCTCTCATTAGACTTTAGAGTTAAGAGTATTTATACGTAGAAAACACAGCATGCGGAAGGACTAGGAGTGGAACGAATTTGTTACTCCACTCTATTTCGATAGAATTGAGAGTAGAAACTTTGATAAATATAGACACGTAAATAGTTTTAGTTTACTTACGTTTTGAGTTTCATCGTTCATTTCGTAGGTATTTGATAAACATAAAATTGGTAGTTTACCTAGAAAATGAACAATGAAACTCAAAACGTAAGTAAACTAAAACTATTTACGTGTCTATATTTATCAAAGTTTCTACTTTCAATTCTATCGAAATAAAGTGGAGTAACAAATTGCTCCACTCCTAGTTCTCTAGCATGGAATGTTTTCTAATCTAATTAATCGGTCTTAAGTCTAATGAGAGATTTACTGAAAAATGTTATACTACGATACAATATGAAATTGATTATGTTGAATTTAAACTACGAATGCTATGGAAATATGATTGTTTTTGAATCTAGATAAAGGATTAGAGGGGAATTGAATCCACCTCGAATCCAACTTAATAACCTAGCATAGATTCTTGTATCTCGATTCTTACGTTCTTATGGCAAGAATTTCGAGTTCTAATCCCTAGTGTTCATGGCATTTCTACCAAATACTAACTAGCATGTGAGGTCGTCCACCCATTCTCATGGCGAATCACGACCTTCTAGAGTGGAATAGATTCTACAATGCTTCTACACTATACCACTAAGTTTTCATCAAAGCTTCATCAACCCCTCTAATGGAGGTTTTAGCCTTGAGTCATCAACCCATCATTTCCCATTGAATTATAACTACACATCATATTAAAATTCTAACTTAACTAATTTAACTAACAATGCTTCAAACTACTTAAACTACGAAATGATAATCAACAAGAATTAAAACTAGATCTATAAATTGACATAACAAAAATCAAAATTGACAGAAATAACTATTTTATTTATTTAATCAATCAAGAACAATGATTCAAAGACTTAATCTAAAACAAGAATTGGAAATGGAACTTAAACATAATTACTCTATTGAAAACTAGATCTAGAGTTCTATATAGTTTTAGGTCTAACTAGCTACCATTAACAAAGAGTTCAACTTTGGTTTTTATACTTTCAGATCCAAAAATCGTGCATGGGCTTGGAGCCATGTTTTGGGCCAGAGAATCAGGCCCAAAACCCAATTCTTTCAGTCCAAAAAGGCCTCTTCAGCTGTAGTTGGCTTCAACAGACTTTTTGTCCACTTATGCTCCTCTGATTGGATCAACGCTTAGACCATTGGAAAGCTCTTTCCGAGCTGGTCGTTTTGACATAAGGTAGGCCCCATTCCGAGGTCTGAGTCCAAAGATACGGCCTTCGGAAGTTCTGCTAACTTGTGTGCTGTTTCTGCACGCGTCGACTTTTCAGCTTTTGACCGGGCTTTAGAAAGGCTTTGTCTTCTTGAATCTTGGCCTTCAATCACGGAACTCCTTAGTAACCGACCTTTGCTCCTTTATCTCCCTAAAGTGGCACATTTCTGCACATAATGGACTTTGAAACCTAAAATGCATAAAAACACATAATCAGTGTTAACTCTTAATTATTACTCATATAATTGGTCTAAAAGTATGACTGTTACAGGGTTAAAACTACAGTTTTGGGCTCTTATCAAACCACCCCCAAACAACATTTTGCTTGTCCTCAAGCAAAGATGAGAAATTAGAATAAGTGACCAAAAATGGAGTTCTAACTACTCTCGTTTCGTTGAGTGCGATTGCATTGACCATATGCAACAAGGCCTTAAACCACTAGGAATTCCCTAGTGGACGAGTTATAGCCTCATGAGAGTTTTCCAGTGAAGGTACTCACAAACTTCTACTATACTACAATGACTAAGAAATAAAACTATTGTTTCCTCATTCATGTCCCAACTATCTATATATCTCACTAGCAAATGAATAAGAATAACTAAGTAAAAAACATAAGCTAATTTATGGATAATAATCAATCATTTATGATACAAATATATATACTATGAGTAATACTATGAAATGCCTAGCAGGTTCGTTTTTGAAAACTCGGAATAGCGTCCTTAAGTAGGTCCTCACATAAATGTCAAGACAAAAACCACTCTGATTTTTTCGCTCAAGTTTCGCTACTCTAGTGTGCAGTGGGCACACTTTACCTTACAATCTCAATGACAAACAAGGAAGCCGGAGTCAATCAAACACATCTGCCACTTACTATCATACTAACCTATTCCTAATTAACTTAGAGGTCTTTATTAGGTGTTGCGGGGATTAGGAGATGGTTTAAGAAGGAAGAAAATGGATATTCAAAAGGACAAGTCTGAGATAATAGAGTCTTCATATTATGTAACTTAGAGAAAACCTTGTTATTTTCTTTTGCTTCTATACTTTGTTTCCATCCTTAGCCATATTTTTCTTTTTCTTTTCTTTGGCTTTTGACTCCCATTTATTCTATTTTTGGAGTTTTTATTTATTTCTATATTTTTTTTTTTTTTTTCCTTGGATGGAAACTTCTTTTCTTTTTCTGAAGCAACTAAATAATTTTTGTTTACACAGGTTTTTCTCTTCTTCTTTCTTCACTCATTCTATTCTCAGACTTATTCTAGATTGGGTAAGTTGAATTTTTTTATTTTGTTTTGTTTTTGTAACAGGGTAAAGGAATTGTGGTTTATGGAAGGCTAAAGAAAGGCTCAGAGGGGCGACTAGCGGAAAATAATTCATAGGTTTGAATTTCTGGCTATATTGATCCAAAGAAGGCCTAAATTCTCGCTTAGGATATGGCATAGTGATCAAGCAAGTGGACGTGTGATTTCTCTTTTCGGAATATACTTCTCCTTTGTGTCATTTCTCAAATGTTTAACATATAAGGCTTTAGGCTATATTCTCACAGGATTTGTAGAATAAGTACTCTAGCCTAGATTTCATAAACTTACTGCTAACAATCATAGATACTCATGTAATATATTTATAGATAGATGCAAAGATTATTACCTACATATTAACCTAAGTTCCTAACAATTATTCTGATGCAAAAGCTACGTGAGACTTCTAGATTGTTAAGAGCATAGAGAAAGAAAACAATACCAATATTCCTAAGTGTATAGCATAAACTTATTTATTTATATTTTTGAAATTTTTAACTTGAAAACAAATTCATATTATACATATCTATATCCTAATAGATGCCTTAATTACACGTGTTTCAATGCCCCCCCCAAACAAGAAGCATGCTTTGTCCTCAAAGCATTTAAATAAAGAGGGTAGAAAAATACCATGGAAATGTGTGAAATTCTGGAACATCTGCAAAACAAGGTTAGAACATACTAATATAGGAAATAAAAAAAAACTGACGCAACTCTATAAGAGTTCCACCCATTATGGGGTTAACAGAATTAAATTGCTTGGGACATAAGTAGACAATAACAAAACTAAAAACTTACCTTATCTCCCGCTTAAGCATCCTCCTCATCATTAAAGAGATGAGGTTCCTTCGCATCCTGCCAGTCCATTATAACTTGCCAAGCTTGCCGCCATTTATCATCTACTAATGCTAACCTATTAAGTGTTATTATGTTTGATGGGATGTACAGGGAGACCAAATGAGGCTGCACCTGCCATCCCGGCCAAGTCAATATTCGCAATGAGCGAACCACCCCATTGGTGGGTCTCATGACTTCAACCCTTTTCCAATCTGTGAATTGTGCACGTATCACGTAAACAACTACGCGATGATGCGTGCTTACCAACACAGGCATAAGAAGATACTTACGCCTCATGGTTTGGGCTCTCTTAAGACTAGCGACTAAAACTCGGGGAATGTCATATCGGCGACGTCCCTCAGCTAAAGCGAGGAAAATGTCACCAGCAGTACTGTTTGCAGAAATGAACTGCCATTCCCCCAAAATATTCATCAGGATGAATAACATGGTGGTGCCTACGTTTAGGGAAAGGCTCCCGCGGCAATGCTATATCGCCTCGTCCATTACTCGAAATACCCTCCCCATAATACTCATGGAAATATGTATAATCATAAAGATATGCATTATCGATCATATATGCCCATGTGTGAACAGGATCAGGTATTGGTAATCCTGAAACTAAAACGACCACATGTTTATTGAATTTATGTGTCGTGTCATCGACTACGACGGAGAATTCTTGTTCTCCATCCTGATTACAATAGAATTTAACGTGGTCGTAGAAATAAGCAGTAAGCTGTGGTGAATATGAATCGTCATCACTTACAAGTAGATGACGCCATCCTAACTGCAGGATCCTGTGTCGGAACCAATGTCCATAGGTCTCGGTTCCCAACGCGTCTTCAGAAGACTGTTCAGGTATGACTATAGGAGATGTCATCTCAACGACTCCTTAAACAGTTCCAAAAATCCTAGAATGACCCTCAAAAATTGAAATTTCCGTGTTCACAGATGGCAGGGCGTGGGTGCGCTCGTGGGTTTTTAGGATTACAGAGTTTGGGCGCGGGTCTCGCTCAAGGAGGGCGGGTCGCCTCGAGTTTTAAATTACAGAGTTTGGGCTGGTCGCTCGACTAAACTTTGTGAAAGTGTACGGGAGTATGGCCAGCTCGACGAAGAGCGCGCGGCGCTTCGTAAAGTGCTAAAACAGGAGTTTAGAGGAAAAAGAAGGAAAAACTTGGAGTGAAAGGTGAGGGATGATGGTGGGGGTGTAGTGTGGTTTGTTAGTGTAGAATGAAGGGGGTTTAAATAGGTTCTGTGCTTCCAAAACGAATCGGCAAGTTGCCAAATTGTTTAAAGGCAATTTCCGGAAATAGAAAGATTCCAAACCCGCGGAAACAAACCATCTTCTTGATTTTCTAAAAATCCCGGTATCTTTTATAATTGGATTTAGAATAGTAACTTCTAAACTCTCCTACATTTCATGCTACCACCACACAATTCATAGATATGCCGATATCGGCCAAATTCTCAACCTTTCCTCCAAGGCAAATTTACAGCAGATGATCATATAACGAATTATATTAAAACTTAAATTTAAAACCACACAACATAAAACAAACAACTTAATATTTAAATTTAACAACTGAATTAAAATCCAACTAATAAAACAAAATCATGAAATAACAGCGAACACAAACTGATGGTGAAACCCTAGTTATGTGATGAAGATGGACCCTGAGATGGAGATTGGCCCTGGGATGGAGAATGGCTTGAACCATCTGTCCTTCGGCGACGACGCTCATGCCTGTCGGACTTGGCTGAAGCAGAGTCCTCCACGGGTGGCATGCGTCGTAGCATCTCTATTCGAAACAAGCACTGTGCTTCCCTCTCAGTCCGATGGTAATGCATACCGGGCTTGTTGATCTCTGGTGGATAGTCTCCATGTTAGACAAGATATCGTCCTGAACCTTTCCGAGCATTTCAAGTCTCGTCTGAAGGTTCGTTTGCTTTTTTCGAACTACAATCTGTCTATCTCAGATATCTTCACAAATACCATAAACGCAACGCAAGCTAGTTTGCAACACTTGCATGCATTCTAAATTAGAACTACAATTATCTAATGCATAGTCATCCAGACATGTCATATCCTCCCTTTCATCCTCTGACTCAACAACCTTTCCTTCAGACAACGGCCACGTCTCTTGGATGCAATCCGTATAGATACTTGCATTAGAATGCAATTTGATCTTAATAGGAGCAGATTTTGCGACAGCTCTAAAGGAGAGCATGATCTTAGTGATCAATACGGGAAGAGGCGCCAAGGTCTTTCCCACTCCTCTAATCACATTAAACATTAAGTCGAGGATGCAGAAATTATACTTATTTGTTTGCAAAATCCAGAGAACGTGCAGACATTGCAGGCCAATATCACTGACTTTGTCTTTCCCGAAGACGTTCCTACCAATCCACTGAGCTACAGCCAGTTGATTGGTTCTCAGGGTTGACTCGCGGACGCAATGAGATGTTAGATTGTATTCACCCTCCACGACAGTATCTTTCATCAAAGCAGGAACTCCAGTATACTAGGATTCCTAAATTGTCGCTACTAGGTTGCTTTCAAAGCGTAATTCCTAACAGTTCGATAACAACCGCCTCCGTTACTTCCCTCCTCGTTCCTGCTACTTTTATAAAAATCCTATCCCCCTCAAATTCTCACTTTTTATAAAACTGTTCTACCACATCATAGTGATAGAACTCCTCAGACGTGTACCACAGTCTGTTCCAATCCCTCCTAATCATCTCCGCGTCGTAAAATGGCCGGCCGCTTCGGCGGCGAAGAAACGCGTTCTCAAAAATTCTTCGTCGTAGTGCCATTGAAGTTTCTGAGACAACTAATGGTTTTGTAGACTGTGGGGGAGGCGAGTTTGAAAAAAAACAACTAAAAACAACGATGGTGGCGGTAATGGTTTGGAGAAGATTTTAGTTGGATTTGAATTTCTTGGCGTGGGTGTAGTTAGGTTTCCTTTTCTTTTTTTTTTTTTTTTATTTTTTTTATTTTGGTGTTTAAGGTTTGTTTTAAACCTTGGTAACCGGCGGGATTGAAAAGGAAAGAACTGTGCGTTTTTGGGATGGAAGGAGACGCACAGATGTGCGTGCAGTTTGGGCCCAAGCCCAATTTGAATTCCGAAATTTTCCGATTTTTCGCGCAATTTCAAATTGAATTTGCCGCTTCGTTACTGGCCCGATTTTGGCGAATGAGTTATGGAAATGATCAGTAGAGAATTTCCAATCCAATGATCCATAAAACACTCAATTTCAGCCATGGATGACATATAAGAAGGTGGAAAAATGCCTCGAAGTGCGTGTGTGACGTAGGTTATGCGAATGAAGGAAATCTAAGTTTTAGATTACGTCAACCCAATTGAACTACAAGTAATAGGCCTAAGCAACACAAATGGAAAGTTCGAGCAATCCAGATGGAAAGACCGATTGCCCACCCCCAAACAAATTTTTAAACACAAAATTTGTTCTAACGTGGGTCGTTTAAAGTCAGATTCCCAAGACTTGTTGGATTGCTATTTCTATGATTAAGAATTTTTTTTTTATTATTTATTTTTTTTATTTTTATTTTATTAGTTTATTATAAGAAAAACAAAAAACAAAAAATACATAATTCACCCTATAGAGGAACATGACTCCAAAACCGAGAAAACATGCAAAGGTGGAAAACGTGAATTATGTTAATCGTGGACTTAGGTTCCGGTACTTACAGCCACACACTCCATAGGGAGGGCCCGATTACCTGAATGGTGCACTTACCACTAGATGGAAGTGAAAGGAAGTATACAAATGACAAAGGTCAATCCTCATAGACAGGGTCCTGTAAAAGGACTTCCTCTACATCAGGGGACAGAAGTTCGTGAAAATGTTTTAACCGTTGACCATTAACTTGAAAGGTACTGTTGTCATTGGGATTTACCAAGGTGATTGCCCCGTAAGGGGTGACTTCAGTAACTAGAAAAGGACCAGACCAACGGGTTTTTAGTTTCCCTGGGAAAATATGTAGACGGGAGTTGTAAAGCAAGACCTTTTGACCGACCACAAACTCTTTGCGTAAGATTTGCTTATCATGAACACGTTTCATGTTAGCTTTATAATCCTTCGCTAGATCGTAAGAATCGCTACGGATTTTTTCAAGCTCATTCAATTGCAATTTGCATTTGACACCTGCCTTATCAATATTGAAGTTAAGGCTTTTTATAGCCCACAGAGCACGGTGCTCTAATTCAACGGGCAAATGACATGGTTTCCCAAATACAAGTCTAAAGGGAGACATACCTATAGGAGTTTTGAAAGCAGTTCTATACTTCCATAAGGCATCCGATAGACGCTTCACCCGATCTTTCCCTATCGGGGTTTACAGATTGTTTCTAAAATCTTTTTGATTTCCCTATTAGAAACTTCTACTTGTCCGCTAGTTTGTGGATGATAAGGAGTTGCTACTTTGTGTGTAACTCCATACTTTTTCACTAGGGATGCAACAACTTTGTTGCAAAATGTGTTCCACCATCACTAATGATGGCTTTTGAATGCCAAACCCGATTTAAAAATATATTCTTTAATAAAAATACAACGGTCTTATGGTCATTGCTACAGCAAGCTAGGGCCTCTATCCATTTAGACCGTAGTCCACGGCAACTAGAATATAAATGAAACCGTGGGAAATAGGGAAGGGACCCATGAAATCAATGCCCCAAACGTCAAAAATTTCTACTATCAAGATTGGATTTAATGGCATCATATTACCTTTCGTGATTCGCCCAAGTTGTTGGCAACGAATACACGTCTTGCAATGCACTTGGGCATCCTTAAAAAGGGTAGGCCAATAAAATCCACATTGAAGAACTTTAGCGGCTGTTTTCATCCCACTAAAATGGCCACCACACTCTTTGTCATGGCAGAACGATAGGACTTCATTATATTCCCACTGGGGAATACAACGACTAATAATCTGATCCGCACAATACTTAAAAAGGTATGGCTCATCCCAGTAGTATAACTTAACTCTGGCCAAGAACTTCTTATGTTCATTTCTTGACCAATTATAAGGCATAACATCAGCCGCTAAATAATTTACAATGTCAGCATACCATGGTGCTGATAAAATCACATATAGATGCTCATCAGGAAAAGAGTCCGGTATGGACTCAGAATCACTCTGATCGTCGTTTGTGAGTCTAGATAAGTGGTCGGCAACTACGTTTTCGATCCCTCTTTTGTCCTTTATTTCTAATGTGAACTCTTGCAGGAGAAGGATCCATTGGATTAATCTCTGCTTAGCATCCTTCTTTGCAAGAAGGTACTTAAGGGCTGCATGGTCCGTGTAAGCTAAAGTTTTAGAACCAACCAAATAAGGACAAAACTTATCTAAAGCATAAATGACAGCTAAGAATTCTTTTTCGGTAGTTGAATAATTGCGTTGAGCATCATTTAAGGTTTTACTAGCATAATAAATAGCAGTGGACTTATTATCTAGTTTTTGTCCCAAGACTGCACCAACTGCATAGTCACTAGCATCACACATGAGTTCGAAAGGTTTAGACCAATCGGGAGGCTATATAATTGGTGCAGAGGTTAGGGCGGCTTTTAAAGTTTCAAAAGCCTGTGTACAGTTAAAATTAAAATCAAAGATTGCATCTTTCAAAAGCAGATTAGTTAAAGGCCTAGCTATTTTCGAGAAGTCTTTAATAAACCGCCTATAAAAACCTGCATGGCCTAGAAAGGCCCTAATATCACGGACAGTCCGTGGTTTAGGTAAGGTCGTTATCTTATCTAGTTTGGCCTTATCTACTTCTATGCCATCACTAGATATGATGTGAC
The DNA here is from genome assembly GCF_015680905.1 of Coptis chinensis. Taxonomy (NCBI): domain Eukaryota; kingdom Viridiplantae; phylum Streptophyta; class Magnoliopsida; order Ranunculales; family Ranunculaceae; genus Coptis; species Coptis chinensis. The sequence continues at coordinate 55,980,027 of NC_141458.1, read as the reverse complement.
CTAGTACTATGCCATTTTTCACCATGAAATAACACTTTTCCCAGTTTAAAACGAGGCTCTTTTCTTCGCACCGTGTCAAAACCTTAGACAGGTTAGACAAACAGTCTGTGAAGGAGTCTCCATAGATAGAAAAATCATCCATGAAAACTTCCATAAAGCGCTCTACCATGTCACTAAATATATGAAGCATACACCACTGGAAGGTACCAGGAGCATTACAAAGGCCAAAAGGCATTCGTTTATAGGCATACATTCCAAAGGGACATGTGAAGGTAGTCTTTTCTTGGTCATCAATATCAATAATAATCTGAAAATAGCCTGAGTAGCCATCCGTAAAACAATAAAAAGCATGACCCGAGCTAGGCGTTCGAAAGCATTTGATCTATAAAAGGTAAAGGAAAGTGATCCTTTCGTGTCATAGCATTTAAACATCTCAGAATCAATGCATCCTCCATTTCATAGGACCTTGTGTGACAACATAGTCACCCTTTCCGTTATGAACCATGGTAACTCCCGATTTCTTAGGAACTACATGAATGGGGCTTACCCATTCGCCATCGAGATTGGGTTTATGATACCAAGATCGAGTAAAAGCGTAAGACTTCTTCCCTAACCACCTCTTTCAAGGCGGGGTTCAAGCGACGCTGAGGTTCATGAGAAGTCTTCGCGTTATCCTCCAAATGGATACGATGAGTGCAAACATTAGAGTCAATTCCCTTAATGTCAGCTAGGGACCAACCAATCGCCGACCGATGTTCCCTAATCACCTGGATTAAACGTGTCTCTTCATTCTTAGATAACAAAGAAGATATAATTACCGGATGACTACCATCCGGATCAAGTTGAATATATTTTAACTCCGGGGGAAGAGGTTTAAGCACTGGGGTGGAAGGAAAATCAATAGATGTTTCGTCGGGGTCCTCATTTTGCATAATGAATACTTGCTTAGGTAGCAAGTCTTCATACTCAGTATATGGAGCAACCGAAGGGTCTACAATTGGTGTGGACTCAATGATGGTGTTGACTTCCTCTAAGTATGAGTCATTTACAAAATATGAAATTCCAAAAGAAAGGAATTTGTACATATTGTTTTCGGGAAACGTGTTGTTAAAATAATCTTGAGCTAAGCTCTCGATCATGCTAACCTTCCCATCTATAGACAAATCTGGTAACTGTTTCATCATTTTAAAAACATTTACCTCAACTGTAAGATGGCCAAAAGATAAGGACATCTTACCATCGCGGCAATTTATAAGTGCGTTGGCAGTTGCCAAGAAGGGGCTTCTAAGATGATCGGTACAGTCGTTAGCGACTTACGTATCGAGGATAACAAAATCAGCGGGATAGTAAAAATCCCGAACCTTAACAAGCACGTTTTCCACTACACCTTTAGGATACTTAATTGACCTGTCCGCTAATTGCAACGTTATTTTTTGTAGGTTGCATTTCCTGTAGACCTATTTGTTTATACAAGTAATACGGGAGTAAGTTAACACTCGCCCCCAGGTCTAATAAAGCGGTCGTCGTGTGGGAATCTCCTAAGGTGCATTTTACAGTAGGACGACCAGGGTCCTTGTACTTAACAATTCCATTATTTTGGGATAAAGTTGGGAACTGTTCAGTTAGAAAGGCGTCTTTAGGTATGTTGGTCTTACGCTTAGTAGTGCACAACTCTTTAAGAAACTTAGCATGGTTAGGGAGCTTTTTATTAGCTTCGAGAAAAGGAAGGTTTATCGTTAGATTCTTGAAAACGTTCCTAATCTCCTCAAAGTTTGTATCCCTGGTTAGCATGGCTAACTTCTGAGGGAATGGTGGTTTCGCTTTATATTTAGCGTATGGCTCGACTTGATGTGTTACCTTGGCTTTCTGTTTCTTAGTTTATTGTTTAACTGGTACCTCTACAGTGGTAGGCTCTTCAGTTTCTACTGCAGTATCTAGTTCGATATCCGGTGTAGGGAGTACTGATGGGGTAACTATAGGCATAGTTACTGTGTTATCAACCACTCTTCCAAAGCGGAGAGTGATAAGAGCCCAAAATTGTAGTTTTAACCCTGTAACAGTCATACTTTTAGACCAATTATATGAGTAATAATTAAGAGCTAACACTGATTACGTGTTTTTATGCATTTCAGGCTTCAAAGTCCATTATGTGCAAAAATGTGCCACTTTAGTGAGATAAAGAAGCAAAGGTCGGTTGCTAAGGAGTTATGTAATTAAAGGCCAAGATTGAAGAAGACAAGCCTTTCTAAAGCCCGGTCAAAAGCTGAAAAGTCGACGCGGGCAGAAACAATACAAAAGTCAACAGAACTTCCGAAGGCCGTATCTTTGGACTCAGACCACGGAATTGGGCCTACCTTATGTCAAAACGACCGGCTCGGAAAGAGCTTTCCAATGGTCTAAGCCTTGACCCAATCAGTGGAGCAAAAGGGGACGAAAAGTCTATTGAAGCTAACTGTAGCTGAAGAGGCCTTTTTGGACTGAAAGAATTGGGTTTTGGGCATGATTCTCTGGCCCAAAACATGGCTCCAAGCCCATGCACGATTTTTAGATCTGAATGTATAAAAACCAAAGCTTCACTCTTGGTTAATAGTAGATAGGGTAGATAGGGTAGATAGTTAATGGTAGCTAGTTAGACCTAAAAATATATAGAATTCTAGATCTAGTTTTCAGTAGATTAATTAAGTTTAGGTCCATTTCAATTCTTGTTTTAGATTAAACTCTTAGAATCATTATTCTTGATTGATTAGATAAATAAAATAGTTATTTTGTCAATGTCGATTCTTGTCATTTACATTGTGTTAGACCTAATTTCATTTATTACTTGTTATTCAATTCTTAGTTATTAATTAGATTTTAATTATTATTTAATTTAGATTAGTAAATTTCAATTCTTTATAGTATGTTTAGTTTTAATTTAATCGGAAATGATTGCATAATGATTCTCGGCTAAACCTCCATTGAGGGGGCTGAGAAGCCTTGATGAAAGCTTGACTCTGATTATCGTAGAGTCGTCGTAATTTCCTTTCCAATTTAGAAACGATTAGTTCACCATGAGAATGGGTTTAATCGTTCACATGCTAGTTATGAATTGGTAGAAATGCCATGTGTAATCAGGGATTAAGAGAAACCATATTGTTCTGCGAAGCAGTTCAAATTCGGATTACGATGATTCGTCGTTAATAGGATTAAGTCGAGTTAAGGTGGAATCAAACCCCCCTCTAACTCCTTATCATAGAATCAACGTAGCATTCCCATAGTTGTTCTGATAATCGACTAGTTGCATCTTGTGGGTAGTTGCATCGTATTCTAGTTGCCACTTCGTAAATCTCTCATTAGACTTTAGAGTTAAGAGTACTTATACGTAGAGAACACAGCATGCGGAAGGACTAGGAGTGGAACGAATCACTCTACTCCACTATATCTCATAGGATTGAGAGTAGAAATCTTTGATAAAATATAGGCACATAAAAGTAGTTTAGTTTACTTATGTTTTGAGTTTATCGTTCATTTCGTAGGTAAACTATTCATTTTTATGTTTTATCAAATGCATACCGCCATCTTAGTTTCACTTTCGCATTGTTTTTGTAGTATAAGTACTTTTCTTAAAGTCCCATTAAACCCACCCACCCTTGTTTGATTCGAACTGTGCTTTTCCGAGTCAGCGTTGGAAAGTTCCGCAAAATATATACGTGAAGCGACCGCTTAACCGAAGCACTGCGCCCAAAAGACTGGAACACTGAGCGCGACCCGCCCCCATGTGGAGCGTGACCCGCCCTAAATCACTATAACTTGAAGTTACACGGAGCGCGACCGCGCCCTATCCGAGTGCACCCGCGCCCTTAGCTAGATTTTTCCGGATTTCTGTAGTTTTTATTCGAACTTTGATTTTTCAAGTTTTTCAGTGTTCTAACTTGTTATATACACTGAGCACGCGTAAACAAGACGCTATTCATAAGCGAAGCAAGGACGCAATCAGGTATTCCTTTCTTCCACACCTCGCATCTCCTATTAGAGGTTTATACTAGTATATTAGAATTGTTTGGAGTGTTTATGTGTTTAGCTAAGGTTGGTTTTAGCCTTGTATGAGATTAAGGTCTGGCCGAATAAAAACACCGAACGTAATTACACAACAACGTCAACAAACAAGTCTATCTAGTATACCACCCACTACACCTCTAGCTACTATTTCACACACACCACCTGACACAATGCCTGACGAAGGAGAAACTCCTCTCTTAGACTTTTATAAAGCCTTGAGTGATAGCCCCAAATCTTGCATCGTTCTAGCAGACCCTATGGGGGATTTCCGAATCCCCCCAAATATTTTTAATTTGTTACCCGTTTTTCATGGATTACACCATGAAAAACCTTATTAGCACATGCGTAGGATTGAACAAGTCCTAACAACATTCCACCATCCTACGGTTAGTGCGAAACAAATTAAACTAAGGGTATTCCCTTTCACCTTAGCCGATAAGGCGGCGTCTTGGTTAACTGCCCAAGCGCCTAATTCTATAGACTCGTGGGCTAAACTTGTTCAGCTGTTTATGGAACATTTTTACCCACCCCTAAAGACGGACGAGATGCTTTCCAAGATTCATTTCTTTCGACAAAATCCTCATGAATCATTTTCAGAGGCTTGGAATCGTTTCACCGATCTCTTTATAGAGTGTCCACATCATAACTTAGCGAAAAGACACGCTAGTTAGTTAGTTTTTTTTTCAAAGGACTTCTACACCACCATAAAGAAGTCCTAGACATAATGAATGGGGGTATTTTCTTAAGCAAAGGAGCCTCGGAGGCTTATAAATTTTTAGAGGATCAAACTAAGCGAAATAACAACTAGGGGGGTAGTGACGATATCCACCGCTCCGCTAGTTCTTCTAATACAGTTAAGGCCGCCGGTATGTTTGAAATTAAACACGATCTCGAGCTTAAAACTCTAATTGAATCACTCACTAAAAAGGTAGATGCCATTTCGATTCAACAAAAGCCTATCCCCGTCATGAATGTAAATTCAAATCCATGTAGTTTCATTTGAGCCCCGAGCATCCCGAAGTTCCATCGTCACTATAGCCTATGAACAAGGCTTATTCCATTAATAGTGAACCTAACGCCCTTGGAGACAAAATCCCAACTTCGGTTGGAGAAATAACCAACACGCCACACCTCCGTGGTACAATAATCAATATGTTAGGCCAACACAAAGTTTTAACCAAGCTCCACCACGACAAGGATGTGGTCGGGGTAATTTTAATAATTATAACAACCAAGTGCAACCTCGACAAGGTCAAGCACAAGGTCAAGGTAGTTATAATAATTATAATGCTAATAGAGGTATCATTCCTCAAATAATAACTATCAAAATCCACCCATAAATAATTCACGTGACATAGTTCCAAATACACCACCACACTGACTACTACTACCACACAACCGATCGCCTTGACACCTTCATACAAGTGAGCCAAAAACTTTTCCAAACCATGGCTCAATCTAACCAACAGCTTCTACAATCCGTTAATAATTTAACCCAACAGTTGGCTCAAGATAAAGCCCAACCCAAAGGTGTGTTTCCGTGTCACTTAAATACCTAATCCTAAAACAACAAGTACAAATAGTTTGAGGTAACCGATAATACTAGTAATGAATATGAAAATGTAGGTGAGCTAAAGGCCATCACCACTCTCCGCTTCGGCAGAGTGGTTGATAACAAAGTAACTATGCCTATAGGTACCCCACCAAGAGTCCCCTACACCGCTATTTTACTAGATACCGAAATAGAAACCGAAGAGCCTACCACTGTAGAGGTACCAGCTACAACACAACCTAAGAAACAGAAAGCCACGGTTAAACATCCATGTGATATTATTGCTAAATATAGAAAGAAACCACCGTTTCCACAAAAATTAACTCTGTTAACTAGGGATACTAATTATGAGGAGATTAGGGACGTTTTTAAGAATCTAACTATAAACCTACCTTTCCTCGAAGCTATTAAAAAGCTACCACACTGATAAGAGCCCAAAACTCTAGTTTTAACCCTTTAACAGTCATACTTTTAGACCAATTATGTGAGTAATATTTAAGAGTTAACACTGATTACGTGTTTTTATGCATTCCGGTCAAAAGGAGAAAAGTCGACGCGGGCAGAAACAGCACACAAAGTCAGCAGAACTTCCGAAGGCTATATCTTTGGACTCAGACCTCGGAATGGGGCCTACCTTATGTCAAAACGACCGGCTCGGAAAGAGCTTTCCAATGGTCTAAGCCTTGATCCAATCAGAGGAGCAGAAGTGGACGAAAATTCTGTTGAAGCCAACTGCAGCTGAAGAGGCCTTTTTGGACTGAAAGAATTGGGTTTTGGGCCAAAACATGGCTCCAAGCCCATGCACGATTTTTGGATATAAATGTATAAAAACAAAAGTTTAGCTCTTTGTTATTGGTAGATCTTTTAGTAAAGAATAGTATATTTTTAGGTTAGAAAATAAAGGTAGCTTAGAATAGAAAGTAGCCATTAAAAATAGCTTCTAGATCTAGTTTTTCATGTAGATTAATTAAGTTTAGTTCCATTTCAATTATTATATTAGATTAAACCTTTGAATCTTGTTCTTCATTTTGATTAGATCAATAAAGTAGTATTTTTATCAATTTCGATTTTGTCATTTCCATTTCTAGATCTAATTTCAATTCCTGACCTTATTTCATTTGAGTCATTAAATTAGATTTCATTATTGTTTAATTAAGTAAATTTCAATTCTTTATATCATGTTTAGTTTAAATGTAATCGAAATGATTAAGCGTAATGATTCTCGGCTAAACCTCCATTAGAGGGGGTTGAGAAGCCTTGATGAAAGCTTGATTCGAATATCGTAGATTCGCCGTAATTTCCTTCCACTCTAGAAACGATTAGTTCACCATGAGAATGGGTTTAATCGCTCACATGCTAGTTATGAATTGGTAAGAATGCCATGTGTAATTAGGGATTAGGAAGAACCAATTGTTCTCTGCTGGCGATTCAATTCGATTACTGACGATTCGTCGTTAATAGGATTAAGTCGAGGTTAAGGTGGAATCAATCCCCCTCTAACTCCTTATCATCGAATCAACATAGCATTCCCTTAGTTATTCCCATCGTCGACTAGTTGCATTTCGTGGGTAGTTGCATCGTAGTCTAGTTGCCTTTTTCGTAAATCTCTCATTAGACTTTAAGTTTAGAGTACTTACACTTGAGAACATAGCATGCGGAAGGACTAAGAGTGGAACGAATCACTCTACTCCACTATATCTCATAGACTTGAGAGTAGAATCTTTGATAATATAGGCATTTAAGATTAAGTTTAGTTTTACTTGCGTTTAGAGTTCATCGCTTTATTTCGTAGGTAAGACTATTCATTTTATGTTTTATCAAATGGCGCCGCTGCCATCTTAGTTTCACTTTCGTATTGTTTTCGTAGTGTAGTACTGTTCTTAAAGTCCCATTTCACCCACCCACCCTTGTTTGATTCATACTGTGGTTGTCCATTTCAGAGTTGAAAAATTTCGGTAAAATTTACGAAGGCTGGCAAGCTTTCCTTGAGCGACCACTCTAACTCATCGGACCTCGAAGCGACCAGCCCCATGTGGAGCGCGACCCGCCCTTCAACTCTGGAATTCTAAAATACACTGAGCGCGACCTGCGCCCTTAACAAAATTTTTCGGATTTCGACAGTTTTGATTCGAACTTTGATCTTTCATATTTTTCAGTGTTCTAACCTGCTATATACACTAAACAAGCGTAAACAAGACGCTATTCATAAGCGAAGCAAGGACGCAATCAGGTATTCATTTCTTCCACACCTTGCATCTCCTGTTAGAGGTTTATACTAGTATATCAGAATTGTTTGGAGTGTTGATGTGTTTAGCTAAGTTTGGTTTTAGCCTTGTATGAGATTAAGGTCTGGCTGAACAAAAAAACCGAACGTAATTACACAACAACGTCAACAAACAAGTCTATCTAGTATACCACCCACTACACCTCTAGCTACTATTTCACACACATCACCTGACACAATGCCCGACGAAGAAGAGAGGCCTCTCTCTGACTTCTACAAAGCCTTGAGCGATAGCCCCAAATCTTGCATCGTTCTAGCAGACCCAGCGGGGGATTTCCGAATCCCCCAAATATTTTTAATTTGTTACCCGTTTTTCATGGATTAGACCATGAAAAACCTTATCAGCACATGCGTAGGATTGAACAAGTCCTAACAACATTCCACCATCCTACGGTTGGTACGGAACAAATTAAATTAAGGGTATTCCCTTTCACCTTAGCCGATAAGGCGGCGTCTTGGTTAACTGCCCAAACGCCTAATTCTGTGGACTCGTGGGCTAAACTTGTTCAGCTGTTTATGGAACATTTTTACCCACCCCTAAAGACGGATGAGATGCTTTCCAAGATTCATTTCTTTCGACAAAATCCTCATGAAACATTTTCAGAGGCTTGGAATCGTTTCACCGATCTCCTTATAGAGTGTCCACATCATAACTTAGCGAAAGACACGTTAGTTCGTTCCTTTTTCAAAGGACTTCTACACCACCATAAAGAAGTCCTTGACAGAATGAATGGGGGTAGTTTCTTAAGCAAAGGAGCTTCGGAGGCTTATAAATTTTTAGAGGACCAAACTAAGCGAAATAACAACTGGGGGGGTAGTGATGATTACTCCCGCTCCACTAGTTATTCTTCAACAGTTAAGGCTACCAGTATGTTTGAGGTTAAATCAGATCCTGAGCATAAAACTCTAATTGAATCCCTCACAAAAAAGGTAGAGGCCATTTCTGTACAACAAAAGCCAATCCCCGTCATGAATGTAAATTCAAATCCATCTAGTTTCTGTTGGAGCCCTAAGCATCCCGACTCACACTGTCCTATAGCCTATGAACAGGCTTGTTCCATTAATAGTGAACCTAACGCCCCTTGGAGACAAAATCCCAACTTCGGTTGGAGAAATAACCAAAACATCATACCCCAAGGGTACAATAATCAATATGTTAGGCCTACGCACAGCTTTAACCAAGCCCCACTAAGACAAGGACAGGGTCAGGGTAATTTTAATAATTATAACAACCAAGCGCAAACTCGACAAGGTCAAGCACAAAGTCAAGGTAATTATAATAATTATAATGCTAATAGAGGTATCGTTCCGGTAAATAATAACTATCAAAATCCACCCATAAATAATTCACGTGAAATAGTTCCAAATACACCACCCGGACTACTACACCCACACAACCGGATCGTCTTGACACCTTCATACAAATGAGCCAAAAACTTTTCCAAACCATGGCTCAATCTAACCAACAACTTCTACAATCCGTTAATAATTTAACCAAACAGTTGGCTCAAGATAAAGCCCAACCCAAAGGTGTGTTTCCAGATAACGAAATACCTAATCCTAAAACAACAAATAAAGCCTTTGAGGTAACCGATAATACTAGTAATGAGTATGAAAATGTAGGTGAGCTAAAGGCCATCACCACCCTCCGTTCTGGTAGAATGGTTGATAACAAAGTAACTATGCCTATAGTTACCCCACCAGTAGCCCCTACACCTGCTATATTACTAGATACCGAAATAGAAACTGAAGAGCCTACCATTGTAGAGGTACCAGTTCCAACACAACCTAAGAAACAGGAAGCCACGGTTAAACACCCAGGTAATACCATTGCTAAATATAGACAAAAACCACCGTTTCCACAAAAGTTAGCCATGTTAACTAGGGATACAAATTACGAGGAGATTAGGGATGTTTTCAAGAATCTAACTATAAACCTTCCCTTCCTCGAAGCTATAAAAAAGCTACCACACCATGCTAAGTTTCTTAAGGAATTGTGTACTTACTAGGCGTAAGACCAATATATAAAAAGACGCTTTTTAACGTAACAATTCCCAACTCTATTTGAACATAATGGAATTGTTAAGTACAAGGACCCCGGTCGTCCCTCTTCATACAATGCACCTTAGAGATTCTTATTATCGACAACCGCGTTATTAGACTTGGGGGCTAGTGTCAACTTACTCTCGCTTTATTTGTATAGACAAATAGGTCTAGGACGAGATGCAACCCACTAGAATGACGCGTTGCAATTAGCTGATCGGTCTATTAAGTATCCTAAGGGTGTCGCCGAAAATGTTCTCGTAAAAATTCAGGATTTTTACTATCCGGCTGATTTTGTCATCCTCGACCACACGTAAGTCGATTAACGACTCTGTCCGATCATTTTAGGGCTTACCTTTTCTCGCAACCGCCAATGGGCTCATTAATTGCCGCGATGGTTCAATGTCCATGTCTTTTGGCCATCTTGTCGTTGAAGTCAATGTTTTAAAACAAAGACACGCACCCGATTCGCCTATGGATAGAGAGGTTAGCATGATCGAGGCGTTGCTCGAGATTATTTCAACAACACGTTCCCTGATAATCATATGCCCAAATTTCTTTCCTTTGGAAGATCAGACTCCAATATTTCCATCCCTACACTAGTTGATAGACATATTACGGATGAGGATGAGATAGATGACTTTCTCAAACATGTAGAGGACTATCATAGTAACGAGGATATGACCAATCTAGATGAGCAATTCGATGAGTTTCTTCGAGCAGGTGATGAATCACCCTATCAAGAACTACTTTGCACAACATCCACCTTGATTCCCCTCCTTCCACCCTTTCAAAGGAATCCCGAGTTTGCACTCGATCCTGTTGTTTCTTCTGTGCTTCATAATTTTTTAAATTCACCTAGTAAACAAATACTACAGAAGGACAAACCATTTGACACCTTCATTTTCAGAATTGAGACAGTCCCTACACACACAATGAATGAGTTTTGTGCTAAAACCACATCCTCATTGTTTACAGGCTGTCTTTCTACAACTTATCCCTATCCACCATATTCTCCACAACCCATTCACTTTTCCACATTTATTTACTAGAACACCCACTCATTCAAAAATGAAAAATAAGGTGCATGATAGGTTACATAATAGGGTTATCCGATTTCGTTTTCATTTCACTAGGTTGAGTCATGGGAAATCTTGGTGCTTGATTGTGTTTGGATATGTTTTCTGGAATATTTATTTATGGAATGATCCACAACTATTACGGTTGTTGATATATGATAAACTGCATGTTCATACATATGTTTAGACAAGTCTCGAGTATCTGACTATAAACGACTCAACTTTTGTGTTTGGTACATTTCCTTTTATTTCCATATATTGGTGAGTGCACCATTAAGGTAACCGGGCCCTCCCCAAGGAGTGTGTGGCTGTAAGTACCGGATCCTAAGTCCACGTTTAAACATAATTCACATTTTCCACTCTTGCATGTTTTCTCGGATTTTTTTAGTCATGTTTCTCTATGGGATGAATTATGTCTTTATTGTTTATTGTTTTTATTTTTAAAATTAAATATATATATATATATATATTAAAGAATAAGCATAGTAACCTAGGAAGTCTCGAGAATCTGACTTTAAAAGACTCACTGCTAAAAACAAATTTTCTAAGCTTCGTTGTAAAAAATTTGTTTGGGGGTGGGGTGTTCGTGTTGCCGTCCTAAATTGTTTTATGCCCCATTAGAGTTGCTTAGGCCGTTTTATTGTATTACGATTCGGGTTGACATAATCCAGGAATTTGGATTTCAATTGTTCGCATAACGTAAGTCATGCACGCACTTCGAGGCATTTTCCACTATCTTACATGTCATCCACGGTCGGAATGGAGTGTTTTATGGATCATTGCATTGGAAATTCTCTCCTGATCATTTCCATATCTCATTCGCAAAAATCGGACCGGTAACGAAGCGGCAATTTTGATTTGAAGTTTCGCAAAAAATCGAAAAAAATCACAAATTTTGATTTTGGGCTTGGGCCCAACCCGCGCCCACCGACAGCGCGACCGCACCCTTACCTTTAGCAGCACTCGCGATCTTCTTCTCCATTCCGCCATTAACGCCAAGCTCCAAAAACCTAAAAAAACAAAATCAAAATAAAAAGAAAACGAAATTAACCCACTTCAAAATCAAATCCCAACCCAAATCGACTCCAAACACCACCGACCACCACTCCCACCGATTTACATCACTAAAACCACCGAAAATTCAAAATTTTGGTGTTGCTGCTTCACCACCCACCCACCACCACCACTGTTGGTTCAACCGGTCGATTAAAATCCCACCACTACATCACATTTAAACCCCCACTACATTCCAAACTTCCAATGGCTCAACAACGCCGAATTTTGCCGGAGCAATCTTTTACGCCGACCACCAGCGCGGCCGCTTTTACGGTGACGAGATGATCACTCGAGACTGGAGCAGCTTGTGGTACTCGACTGAAGCCTATTACCACGAGGACTTAGTCCGATGGTTCTACGATACGAGGGAGTTAGAAGGGATTAGGATTTTTGTAGTTGTGGCGAAGAAGAGGATGGAGGAGCTGAGAATGCCGAGGAGTCTGGGGGACATCAGGATGCCTCCGAGGATGAGGAGGACTTGACCTATTTTGACGCGGATGCCTTGGAGAGGTGCTGGACATATGCAGAACGCATGGCTGTGATCCATCGAGGCATGCGTTCGCTTAACACTATCTGTGAAGACCTCCGGACTCGACAGACAAAAATGATGCATCACAACTTCGAGCTCGTACCGGAGAGAGGACGAGAGGTGGGAACAGATGAGCGCCGAGCTAGAAGCTCAGCGCCAGTTCCGGGACGAGATGCTGACACGATTCCTAACTCACGGGGACTCTCATTCTGAGGACACACCATCCGAACGAAGGCGCCGTCGCCCGAAGATCTAATGGTGCCGGCTCTTCAGAGCTCGGGAGCAGCGATCCGAGAGATGTTCCCTCCGCCACCAGTTCGAGTAGCTAGGGATAGTATAGTTTGATGTTTTATGTTTTATTTGTAATTTCATTATTGTTATTTATTTTAATGCAAGTTTATTTCCGTAATTTGAATTTTGTAGTGTAATGTACTCCAAATGAAAATTTTAATATAAGGGGTTATTTTCAAGATCGTGGTTGTTTCATATTGATCCCACCTTCCCAACTTGTTTGGGGTGGTTTTATCAATTCAAGCATTATTTTTATAACCCTCGTGTTAGAATTTATTGCGGAGTCAAGGTGAAAATATGGCTGTTTAGGCATATCTATGATTGAGTATCATTGTAGGATGAAATCTATATTAAATAGGTACATTCTATCATAAAATCAACCTAAAAGATACTGGGTTTGAATTAGAATCAAGGATATGAGTTGTTTCCGTTTTCGGGTTTGGAAATTTTAGGATTTCCGGAAACTGCCGTAATTAGTTTTGGCAACTTCCCGATCCATTTTAGCAACTTTAAACCTATATAAACTTGATACAATCTATCCTCACAACTCACACTACACCTAAACTCCATCACTCACCTTTCACTCCCCGCAATTCCCTCGTTTTCGCTCATTTTCCGAAGTTTCGCAACTCCAAGCGCTTTCAAGCTTCTACAGAGCGCTTCGCACCTCAGATATTTTTTCTGAGTTTTGTCGAGAGCGCCAAGCATGAAGCTGAGCGACCGACCAGCTCAAACACCGGAAATTTCAATTTTTTAGAAGCGCTTCGCTTTATCGTATCGTGAGCACACTCTCATACGACTTCCGTGGACCAGAAAATTTCCAGTTTTTCGCACGTAGTATCCGGATCATTCGCAGCTATTCCAAAGCGTAATTTTGAGATGACATCTCCAACATTGATACCGGAACAGTCTTTCGAAGATTTGTTCCAAAGCACTACTTATAGTGCTTGGTTTCGCGAAGCAATCACATTAGTTGGCTGGGAGCCGCTTATGGTAAGACCGGATGCACTTTATTCTCCAATACTAGCATCTTATTTTTACGATAACTGCATTTTCTTTGAAAGACCAGATGGAGAACAAGTGTTCTCCATCAACATTGATAATGAACCAATGGAAATTACCAGGTTCTTGCTAGCATTTGTTCTTGGACTTGCTATGCCCGCTGAAATACAAGACCCATGGTGCTATTGGGTCGATAATATGTATGTCTATACTTACGAGTTTTTGCATGAGTCGTATGGCGCGGGCATTTTCCATATTGAGGACCAAGGGGAATATAACGTCGCCTTTGGTAGCCTATCCATGAACATAGGAACTGTTATGTTTTGGATCATGCTAAACATTTTAGGGGAATGGCGTTTTTCTTCTGTGAATGATGCCACTTGCAGCGTCTTCCTTGCTTTTTAGCCACGGACGTATGTGTCATGACCTTCCCGAACCTTGATGTCTAGTTTAGCTCGATCCCATAGCATGAGGCATAAGTACCTTCTTATGCCCGTTCTAGTTTCTCGTATTATGCTATGTTTCTTTCCTGTTTTTTTGTACACGCTTCACGGATTGGATTACGGTCGACACTCGTACGACCCACCAATAGTATTATTCGATCTTTCCGTGCAATGACTTGGCAAGGGTGGAGGATACAACCTCATCTGGTTGCACCCTACACCCCGTCAGACCAAGTGGCTCTTAATAGGTTAGCAATAATATATGATAAATGGCGGGAAAGCCCGCAAATTATCATGGCATGGCAGATCGCCGAAGGAACCTCACTTCTTTATGGAAGAAGAGAATGAGGAAGATGACGAGTAACGCGGGGATAAGGTAAGTTTCATTCTAGTTAGTGTCCGCTTATGTCCCGAAGCAATTTCATTCTTGTTAACCCCATAATGGGTAGAACTTCGTATAGAGTTGTGTCGGGTTTTATTTCCTATATTAGTACGTTCTAACCTTGTTTTACTAGATATTCCTGAATTTCACGCTTCAATGGTATTTTTCCTACCCTCTTTATTTAATTGCTTTGAGGACAAAGCATGCTTTTGTTTGGGGGCATAGAAACACGGTAATTAAGGCATCCGATAGGATATAGATAGAGTTAATATGCATTTGTTTTCTAGTTAAAATTTTAAAAATTCAAAAATATAAATAAATAAGTTCATGCTATACACTTAGGAATAGTGGTATTGTTTTCCTTCTCTATGCTCTTAACAATCTAGAAGTCTCAATGAGCTTTTGCATTAGAATAATTGTTAGAAATTTAGGTTAATATGTAGGTAATAATCTTTGCATCTATCTATAAATATATTACATGAGTATCTATGATTGTTAGCAGTAAGTTTCTGAAATCTAGGCTAGAGTACTTATTCTACAAATCCTATGAGAATATAGCCTAAAGCCTTATATGAGTGAAACATTTGAGAAATGACACAAGGGAGAAGTAAAATCCGGATAGAGAAATCTCACGTCCACTTGTTTGATCACTATGCCATATCCTAAGCGAGAATTTAGGCCCTTTTTGGATCGATATAGCCAAAAATACAAACCTATGAATTATTTCCCGCTAGTCGCCCCTCTGAGCCTTTCTTTAGCCTTCCAGAAACCACAAATCCTTTACCTTGTTACAAAAACAAAACAAAATAAAAAAAATAAAAAAAAAAAAAAAAATTCAACCCACCAAATTTAGAATAAGTCTGAGAATAGAATGAGGAAGAAAGAAGAAGAGAAAAACCTGTGTAAACAAAAGTTAGTTAATTGCTTCAGAAAATAAAGAAAAGAAGTTTCCATCCAAGGAAAAGAAAAATAAAAATAGAAATAAAATAAAAACTCCAAAAATAGAATAAAAGGGAGTCAAAAGCAAAAGAAAAAAATATGGCTAAGGATGGAAACAAAGTGTAGAAGCAAAAGTAAATAACAATGTTTTCTCTAGTTACATAATATGAAGACTCTATTATCTCAGACTTGTCCTTTTTGAATATCCATTTCCTTCCTTCTTAAACCATCTCCTAATCCCCGCAACACCTAATAAAGACCTCTAGCTCAATTAGGAATAGGTTAGTGTGATAGTAAGTGGCAGATGTGTTTGATCGACTCCGGCTTCCTTGTTGTCATTGAGATTGTAAGGTAAAGTGTGCCCACTGCGCACTAGAGTAGCGAAACTTGAGTGGAAAAATCAAAGTGTTGTATCTTGACTATTATTGTGAGAACCTACTTAAGGATGCTATTCCGAGTTTCAGAAATGGACCTGCTAGACATTTCATAGTATTACTCATTGTATATATGTTTATTATAAATGATTGATTATTATACATATATTAGTTTAGGTTTTTTTTTACTTGGTTATTCTTGTTCATAGCTAGTGAGATGTATAGATAGTTTGGAGCATGAATAAGGAAACAATAGTTTTATTTCTTAGTCGTTGTAGTATAGATGAAGTTTGTGAGTACCTTCACTGGAAAACTCTCACGAGGCTATAACTCGTCCACTAGGGAATTCCTAGTGGTTTAAGGCCTTGTTGCATATGGTCAATGCAATCGCTTTTCGTACTAAACGAGAAGTAGATAGAACTCCATTTTTGGTCACTTATGTTAATTTCTCATCTTTGCTTGAGGACAAGCAAAATGCTATTTGGGGGTGATTTGATAAGAGCCCAAAACTGTAGTTTTAACCCTTTAACAGTCATACTTTTAGACCAATTATGTGAGTAATAATTAAGAGTTAACACTGATTACGTGTTTTTATGCATTTCAGGCTTCAAAGTCCATTATGTGCAGAAATGTGCCACTTTAGCGAGATAAAGGAGCAAAGGTCGGTTACTAAGGAGTTCCATGATTAAAGGCCAAGTTTCTAGAAGACAAAGCCTTTCCAAAAGCCCGGTCAAAAGCTGAAAACTCGACGCGGGCAGAAACAGCACACAAAGTCAGCAGAACTTCCGAAGGCCATATATTTGGACTCAGACCTCGGAATGGGGCCTACCTTATGTCAAAATGACTGGCTCAGAAAGAGCTTTAAAATGGTCTAAGCCTTGATCCAATCAGAGGAGCAGAAAGGGACAAAAAGTCTGTTGAAGCCAACTGCAGCTGAAGAGGCCTTTTTGGACTGAAAGAATTGGGTTTTGGGCCTGATTCTCTGGCCCAAAACATGGCTCCAAGCCCATGCACGATTTTTGGATATGAATGTATAAAAACAAAAGTTTAGCTCTTTGTTATTGGTAGATCTTTTAGTAAAGAATAGTAGATTTTTAGGTGAGAAAATAAAGGTAGCTTAGAATAGAAAGTAGCCATTAAAAATAGCTTCTAGATCTAGTTTTTCATGTAGATTAATTAAGTTTAGTTCCATTTCAATTATTGTATTAGATTAAACCTTTGAATCTTGTTCTTCATTTTGATTAGATCAATAAAGTAGTATTTTTATCAATTTCGATTTTGTCATTTCCATTTCTAGATCTAATTTCAATTCCTGTCCTTATTTCATTTGAGTCATTAAATTAGATTTCATTATTGTTTAATTAAGTAAATTTCAATTCTTTATATCATGTTTAGTTTAAATGTAATCGGAAATGATTGCGTAATGATTCTCGGCTAAACCTCCATTAGAAGGGGTTGAGAAGCCTTGATGAAAGCTTGATTATGAATATCGTAGATTCGTCGTAATTTCCCTTCCACTCTAGAAACGATTAGTTCACCATGAGAATGGGTTTAATCGTTCACATGCTAGTTATGAATTGGTAGGAATGCCATGTGTAATTAGGGATTAGGAAGAACCAATTGTTCTCTGAAAGCGATTCAATTCGGATTACCACGATTAAATGGTTAATAGGATTAAGTCGAAGTTAAGGTGGAATCAATCCCCCTCTAACTCCTTATCATCGAATCAACGTAGCATTCCCTTAGTTATTCCCATCGTCGACTAGTTGCATTTCGTGGGTAGTTGCATCGTAGTCTAGTTGCCTTTTTCGTAAATATCTCATTAGACTTTAAGTTTAGAGTACTTACACTTGAGAACATAGCATGCGGAAGGACTAAGAGTGGAACGAATCACTCTACTCCACTATATCTCATTGACTTGAGAGTAGAATTTTTGATAATATAGGCATTTAACCTTAAGTTTAGTTTTACTTGCGTTTAGAGTTCATCGCTTTATTTCGTAGGTAAAACTATTCATTTTATGTTTTATCACACACCATGCTAAGTTTCTTAAGGAGTTGTGTACTACTAGGCGTAAGACCAATATACCAAAAGACGCCTTTTTAACAGAACAATTCCCAACTCTATCTGAACATAATGGAATTGTTAAGTACAAGGACCCTGGTCGTCCTACTGTACAATGCACCTTAAGAGATTCTTATACGACGACCGCGTTATTAGACTTGGGGGCTAGTGTTAACTTACTCCCGTTTTATTTGTATAGACAAATAGGTCTAGACGAGATGCAACCCACTAAAATGACGTTGCAATTAGCTGATCGGTCTATTAAGTATCCTAAGGGTGTCGTCGAAAAATGTTACGGTAAAGTTCAGGATTTTTACTATCCGGCTGATTTTGTCAACCTCGATACGTAAGTCGGATTAACGACTCTCGATCATCTTAGGCGTGCCTTTCCCGGCAACCGCCAATGCGCTCATTAATTGCCGCGATGGTTCAATGTCCATGTCTTTTGGCCATCTTGCTGTTGAAGTCAATATTTTTAAAACAAAGACACAGTTACCCGATTCGTCTACGGATGGAGAGGTTAGCATGATCGAGAGCTTTGTTCGAGATTATTTCAACAACACGTTCCATGATAATCATATACCCAAATTTCTTTTCTTTGGAAGTTCAGACTCCAACATTTCCATCCCTACACTAGTCGATACACATATTACGAATGAGGATGAGATAGATGACTTTCTCAAAAATGTAGAGGACTATCATAGTAACGAGGATATGACCAATCTAGATGAGGAATTCGATGAGTTCTTAGAGCAGGTGATGAATCACCCTATCAAGAACTACTTTGCACAACATACACCTCGACTTCCCTCCTTCCACCCTTTCAAAGGAATCTCGAGTTTGCACTCGATCCTTTTGTTTCTTCTGTGCTTCAGAATTTTTTAAATCCACCTAGTAAACAAATAATTCAGAAGACAAAATCATTTGACACCTTTATTTTCAGACTTGAAACAGTCCCTACACACACCATGAATGAGTTTTGTGTTAAACCTACATCCTTATTGTTTACATGCTGTCCTTCTACAGCTTATCCATATCCACCATATTCTCCACAACCATTCACTTTTCCACACTTAATTACTAGAACACCCACTCGTTCAAAAATGAAAAAGAAGGTGCATGCTAGGTTACGTAATAGGGTTATCCGACTTTGCTTTCATTTCACTAGGTTGCGTCATAGGAAATCTTGGTACTTGATTGTGTTTGGATATGTTTTCTGTGATATTTATTTATGGAATGATCCACAACTATTTCGGTTTTTGATATATGATAAACTGCATGTTCATACATATGTTTAGATAAAGTCTCGAGTATCTGACTATAAACGACTCAACTTTTGTGTTTGGTGCATTTCCTTTCATTTCCATATATTGGTGAGTGCACCATTAAGGTAACCGGGCCCTCCCTACGGAGTGTGTGGCTGTAAGTACCGGATCCTAAGTCCACGTTTGACATAATTCACGTTTTCCACTCTTGCATGTTTTCTCGGATTTTTGAGTCATGTTTCTCTATGGGGTGAATTATGTCTTTCTTGTTTATTGTTTTTCTGTTTTTTTTAAAAAAAAGTAACAATATATATATATATATATATATATATATATATATATATTAAAAAAAAAAACATAGAAATCTAGGAAGTCTCGGAAATCTGACTTTAAAAAGACCCACTGCTAAAAAACAAATTTTCTAAGCTTTGTTGTAAAAAAATTGTTTGGGGGTGGGGTGTTCGTGTTTCCGTCCTAGAATGTTTTATGTCCCATTAGAGTTGCTTAGGCCGTTTAATTGTATTTCGATTCGGGTTGACATACTCTATGAATTTAGAGTTCATTCGTTCGCATAACGTACGTCATGCACGCACTTCGAGGCATTTTCCACTATCTTATATGTCATCCATGGTCGGAATAGAGTGTTTTATGGATCATTGGATTGGAAATTCTCTCCTGATCATTTCCATATCTCATTCGCAAAAATCGGACCGGTAACGAAGTGGCAACTGTGATTTGAAGTTTCGCAAAAAATCAAAAATTCAAAATTTCGAATTGGGCTTGGGCCCAACCCGCTTCACCGACACCAGCATTTACCTTAAGCTTAACAATCGCGTTCATCTTCTCAAAACCGCCATTAACGCCACCAAAGCTCCAAAACCTAAAAAAAAAAAAAAAAAAAAAAGAAAACCAAATTAACCCACTACGTTCAAATCTACTTCCAATCTAATCTAAAAGCTTTCCACCACCACCTCCACCAAATTAAATAACCAAAAACCACCGAAAATTTCAAATTTTGAACTGCCGCGCCACCACCACAGTTTGTTTAAGTCCGTCGATTCAAATTCCAACACGACATCCCATTTAAACCCCCACTACATTCCAAACACTAAAATGGCTCAACAACGTCGAATTTTGCCGGAGCAAGCTTTTACTGGAGACCACTTCGTGCCATTTTACGGTGACGAAATGATCAGTAGAGACTGGAATAGCTTGTGGTACTCGACTGAAGCCTTTTACCACGAAGACTTAGTCCGACGGTTTTACAACACGAAGGAGGTGGAGGGGACTAGAATTTTTGTAATGGTGGCGGCGAAGAGAAGAAAGGCAGAATAACTGGTTGTTGGTTGGGGAGATTCTAGGCATTTCGCCTAGAATCCATCTGGATGTCACGTTGCAGGAGTCCCAATATAATGGGGTAGAGACACTGATGAACGTGACAGTTACCGAAGGGAACTACAATGTGAGATCGCATTATGTTCGCCAGCATCCCTAAGAACCAACCCGGTGGCCGCAGCTTCGATGGATTGGTCGGAACGTCCTGGGGAAGGAGAAAGTCAGCGACATCGGTCTTAACTGCCTCCACATTTTATGGATACTCCAGGAGCAGAAGTACGAGTTCTGTATCTTGGAGTTTTTGCTTAGCATGATTAGAGGAGTAGGGAAGTCTGTTACACCTTTCCCTGTGTTGATAACCAAGATCATGCTGAAGTTGAGAGCAGCTCAGGCGTCTGATAGGTCTTACATCACCCTACACCGAAATCCTCGCATCTATAAGGAGTGTGTCCAACGAGTTTAGAGGTTGCCTGAGGATAGGGTAAAGGACGAGGAGGATGGGGGAAACGAGAATGCCGAGGAGGATGGTGGAAATGAGAATGCCTCGAGAATGAGGAGGACTTGACTTGTTTTGATGCGGATGCCCTAGAGAGGTATTGGTCAGATGCAGAACGCAAGGCCGTAATTCATTATGGCATGCGTTTGCTCAACACTATCTGCGAAGACCTCCGGACTCGACAGGCAACTATCCATCATAACTTCGAGATCCGTACCCAGAGAGAGGATGAGAGGTGGGAACAGATGAGGGCCGAGCTAGAAGCTCAGCGTAAGTTTCGGGCCGACATGCTTGAACGATTCCCACCTCACGGGGATTCTCCTTCTAAGGATACACCATCGAGGCATGAGCGTCGTCGCCGAAAGACGAATGGTGCTGGCCCATCGGGAGCTCAGGAGCCATCCCCGGACCGTGTGCCCTCCGCTACCAGTACCGGAGTGATTAGGGATAGTATCGTTTGATGTTTCTATTTTTATTTGTAGTTTTATTATTGCCATTTATTTTAATGTAAGTTTTATTTTCGTAATTTTTATTTTGTAGTGAAATGTACTTCGAATGAAAATTTTAATATAATGCGGTTATTTTCATTATGCGTGGTTGTTTAATATTGATCCCACCTTCCCAAATTGTTTGGGGGTGGTTTTATCTATTCCAGCATGATTTTTATGACCCTCGTCTTAGAATTTATTATGAGTCAAGGTGAAAATATGGCCGTTTAGGCATATCTATGAATAAGTATCATGGTAGGATGAAATCTCGATTAAATAGGTAGATTCTATCATAAATTCAACCTAAAAGATACTAGGTTTGTTTTAGAATCAAGAAAATGAGTTGTTTCCGTTTTTGGGTTTGGAAAATTTGGTATTTCCGGAAACTGCCGTAAAAACCTTTTGGCAACTTCCCGATCCGGTTTAGCAAGTTAAAACCTATATAAACTTCATACATTCTACACTCACAACTCACACTACACCTAACCTCCATCACTCACCTTTCACTCCAACGATTCCTACGTTTCGTCTCATTTTCCGAGTTTCGGCAACTCGAAAAAATTTTCGCTCGCAATTTTTTTTCAGATTTTTGTCGAGTGCACTTTCAGCCCCATGGTGGCCACGACCAGCCAAACACCTGAATTTCAAATCTTCGAGCGCACTCGCTACGACTTCGGGACCTGAAAAATTCCGGTTTTCTGCGGGTAGTTTCGGATCATTTGCAGCTATTCCAGAGCGTAATTTTGAGATGACATCTCCAACATTGATACCGAACAGTCTTTTCAAGATTTGTTCCAAAGCACTACTTACTTACGGTTGCTTGGTTTTGTGAAGCGATCACATATAAATAGGCTGGGAACCGCTTATGGTAAGACCTGATGCACTTTATTCTCCAACACTAGCATCTTATTTTTTACAATAACTGCATTTTCTTTGAAAGACCGGATGGAGAACAAGTGTTCTCCATCAACATTGATAATGAACCAATGGAAATTACCGTGTTCTTGCTAGCATTTGTTCTTGGACTTGCTATGCCCGCTGAAATACAAGACCCATGGTGCTATTGGGTAGATAATATGTATCTCTACACTTACGAAGTTTTGCATGAGTCGTATGGGCGCGGGGCATTTTCCGTTATCGAGGAGCAAGGGGAATATAACGTCGCGCTTTTGGTAGCCTGTCCATGAACATAGGAACTGTTATGTTTTGGATCATGCTAAATATTTTAGGGGAATGGCGTTTTTCTTACGTGAATGATGCCACTTGCAGCCGCCTTCCCTTGCTTTAGCCACGGGGCGTATGTTTCATGACCTTCCCGAACCTTGATGTCTAGTTTAGCTCGATCCCATAGCATGAGGCATAAGTACCTTCTTATACCTTTTCTAATTTCCCGTATTATGCTATGTTTCTTTCCTGTTTTTTGCACACGTTTCACGGATTGGATTACGGTCGACACTGTACGACCCACCAATAGTATTATTCGATCTTTCTGTGCAATGACTTGGCAAGGGTGGAGGATACAACCTCATCAGGTTGCACCCTACACCCCGTCAGAGCAAGTGGCTCTTAATAGGTTAGCAATAATAAATGATAAATGGTGGGAAGCCTGACAAATTATCATGGAATGGCAGGACGTGAAGGAACCTTACTTCTTTATGGAAGAAGAGGATGAGGAAGATGATGAGTAATGCCAGAGATAAGGTAAGTTTTCATTCTATTTAGTGTCTGCTTATGTCCCAAGCAATTTCATTCTTGTTAACCCCATAATGGGTAGAACTCTTATAGAGTTGAGTCAGTTTTTATTTCCTATTTTAGTACGTTCTAACTTTGTTTTGCAGATGTTCCTGAATTTCACGCGCTTCAATGGTAATTTTCCTACCCTCTTTATTTATATGCTTTGAGGACAAAGCATTCTTCTTGTTTGGGGCATAGAAACACGTGTAATTAAGGCATCTGTTAGGATATAGATATGTATAATATGCATTTGTTTTCTATTTAAAATTTCAAAAATATAAATAAATAAATTAGGCTATACACTTAGGAATAGTGGTATTATTTTCCTTCTCTATGCTCTTAATAATCTAGAAGTCTCACGTAGCTTTTGCATTAGAATAATTTTTAGAAACTTAGGTTAATATGTAGGTAATAATCTTTGCATCTATCTATAAATATATTACATGAGTATCTATGATTGTTAACAGTAAGTTTCTGAACTCTAGGCTAGAGTACTTATTCTACAAATCCTGTGAGAATATAGCCTAAAGCCTTATATGAGTGAAACATTTGAGAAATGACACAAGGGAGAAGTAAAATCTGGATAGAGAAATCACACGTCCACTTGCTTGATCACTATGCCATATCCTAAGCGAGAATTTAGGCCCTCTTTGGATTGATATAGCCAGAAATTCAAACCTATGAATTCTTTTCCGCTAGTCGCCCTCTCGAGCCTTTCTTTAGCCTTTCATAAACCACAAATCCTTTACCCTGTTACAAAACAAAACAAAATAAAAAATTCAACCTACCCAATTTAGATAAGTATGAAAATAGAATGAGGAAGAAAGAAAAAGAGAAAAACTTGTGTAAACAAAGTTAGTTAATGGCTTCAGATAATTAAGACAAGAAGTTTCCATCCAAAGAAAAGAAAAATATAAATATAAATAAAATAAAAACTCCAAAAATAGAATAAAAGGGAGTCAAAAGCCAAAGAAAAGAAAAAAAAAAATATATATATATATATATATGGCTACGGATGGAAACAAAGTGTAGAAGCAAAAGTAAATAACAAGGTTTTCTCTAGTTACATAATCTGAAGACTCTATTATATCAGACTTGTCCTTTTTGAATATCCATTTCCTTCTTTCTTAAACCATCTCCTAATCCCCGCAACACCTAATAAAGACCTCTAGCTCAATTAGGAATAGGTTAGTGTGATAGTAAGTGGCAGATGTGTTTGATCGACTCCGGCTTCCTTGTTGTCACTGAGATTGTAAGGTAAAGTGTGCCCACTACACACTGGAGTAGCGAAACTTGAGTGGAAAAATCACAGTGTTGTATCTTGACTATTATTGTGAGAACCTACTTAAGGACGCTATCCCGAGTTTCAGAAACAAACCTGCTAGGCATTTCATAGTATTACTCATTGTATATATGTTTATTATAGATGATTGATTATTATGCATATATTAGCTTAGGTTTCAACTTGATTACTCTATATGCATTGCTAGTGAGAGGAATAGTTAATTTAGAGCATGAATAAGGAAACAATAGTTTTATTTCTTAGTCGTTGTAGTATAGATGAAGTTTGTGAGTACCTTCACTGGAAAACTCTCACAAGGCTATAACTCGTCCACTAGGCAATTCCTAGTGGTTTAAGGCCTTGTTGCATATGGTCAATGCAATCGCACTCAGCGAAACGAGAGTAGTTAGAACTCCATTTTTGGTCACTTATTCTAATTTCTCATCTTTGCTTGAAAACAAGCAAAATGCTCTTTGGGGGTGGTTTGATAAGAGTCCAAAACTGTAGTTTTAACCCTGTAACAGTCATACTTTTAGACCAATTATGTGAGTAATAATTAAGAGTTAACATTGATTACGTGTTTTTATGCATTTCAGGCTTCAAAGTCCATTATGTGCAGAAATGTGCCACTTTAGCGAGATAAAGAAGAAAAGATCGGTTGCTAAGGAGTTCTGTAATTAAAGCCCAAGATTGAAGAAGACAAGCCTTTCTAAAGCCCAGTCAAAAGCTGAAAAGTCGACGCGGGCAGAAATGACACACAAAGTCAACAGAACTTCCGAAGGCCGTATCTTTGGACTCAGAACTCGGAATTGGGCCTACCTTATGTCAAAACGACCGGCTCGGAAAGAACTTTCCAATGGTCCAAGCCCTGACCCAATCAGAGGAGCAGAAGTGGACGAAAAGTCTGTTGAAGCCAACTGCAGCTGAAGAGGCCTTTTTGGACTGAAAGAATTGGGTTTTGGGCCTGATTCTCTGGCCCAAAACATGGCTCTAAGCCCATGCACGATTTTTGGTTCTAAATGTATAAAAACCAAAGCTTCACTCTTGGTTAATAGTAGATAGGGTAGATAGGGTAGATAGTTAATGGTAGCTAGTTAGACCTAAAAATATATAGAATTCTAGATCTAGTTTTCTGTAGATTAATTAAGTTTAGTTCCATTTCAATTCTTGTTTTAAATTAAACTCTTAGAGTCATTATTCTTGATTGATTAGATAAATAAAATAGTTATTTTTTCAATTTCGATTCTTGTCATTTACATTGTGTTAGACCTGATTTCATTTATTACTTGTTATTCAATTCTTAGTTATTAATTAGATTTTAATTATTGTTTAATTTAGATTAGTAAATTTCAATTCTTTATAGTATGTTTAGTTTTAATTTAATCGAAATGATTACGAATGATTCTCGGCTAAACCTCCATTGAGGGGGTTGAGAAGCCTTGATGAAAGCTTGACTCCGATTATCGTAGAGTCGTCATAATTTCCTTTCCAATCTAGAAACGATTAGTTCACCATGAGAATGAGTTTAATCGTTCACATGCTAGTTATGAATTGGTAGAAATGCCATGTGTAATCAGGGATTATGAGAAAATCATATTGTTCTGCGAAGCAATTCAAATTCGGATTACGACGATTCGTCATTAAGAGGATTAAGTCGAGTTAATGTGGAATCAATCCCCCCTCTAACTCTTTATCATAGAATCAACATAGCATTCCCATAGTTGTTCTGATAATCGACTAGTTGCATCTTGTGGGTAGTTGCATCGTAGTCTAGTTGCCACTTTGTAAATCTCTCATTAGACTTTAGAGTTAAGAGTACTTATACGTAGAGAACACAGCATGCGAAAGGACTAGGAGTGGAACGAATCACTCTACTCCACTATATCTCATAGGATTAAGAGTAGAAATCTTTGATAAAATATAGGCACATAAAAGTAGTTTAGTTTACTTACGTTTTGAGTTTATCGTTCATTTCGTAGGTAAACTATTTATTTTTATGTTTTATCAGAGAGTGGTGATGGCATTAAGGTCACCTACGATTGTAGTTTCAGTACTAGTATTACCGTTTACCTCAGATGCTGTGTTTGCTGTTTTAGGGTTTGGTATCGCTTGTCCTGGAAACACGCCTTTTGGTTGGGCTTTCTCTTGGGCTAACTGTTGTATGCCCTGATTTATGGATTGTAAGATCTGTTGGTTTGATTGAGTCATTGATTGGAAAAGTTGTTGGGTAACCTGTATAAAGGCATCTATATGATCCGGATGTGATGGTGTATTAGTCACAGGTGGTGCGACTGGAACTATCTCACGTTGATTATTTATGGGTGTGTTGTGATAGTTACTATTGTTAACCAGAATGATACCTCTATTGGTATTATAACTATTATAATTACCCTGACCTTGTGGTAAACCTTGTCGGTCAAGGCTTTGGTTGTTATAATTATTATAATTTCCCTGACTTTGTACCTGTCCTTGCCTAGGTGGAGCTTGATTATAGTTGTTTGCTTGCCTAACATTTTGGTTATTAAACCCTGGAGGTGAAACTTGTTGATTGTTTCGCCAACTAAAGTTGGGATGTTGTCTCCATGGGGCATTAGGAATAGGATAGCTATTAACGGAGCAAACATTGTCTTGCTCTAATTGTTGTTGTTCATTCATAGGCTAGAGGACAATAGGATTCAGGGGTGCTCGTGGACTCAAATAGACATTACATGGGTTGGAGTTAACATTCATGACGGGAATAGGCTTTTGTTGCACGTAAATAGCCTCAACCTTTTAGTTAGAGATTCGATTAAATTTTTAGTTCTAGATCGGGTTTCATCTCAAACATACCGCGCGGCCTTAACGCTGAAGAAGAACTAACAGAGGGGGATATCATAACTACCCCCAATTGTTATTACGTTTAGTTTGATCTTCTAAAAATTTGTAAGCCTCCGAGGCTCCTTTACTTAGGAAACTACCCCCATTCATTATGTCAAGGACTTCTTTATGGTGATGTTGAAGTCCTTTGAAAAAGGCACGAACTAACGTGTCTTTTGCTAGGTTATGGTGTGGACACTCTATAAGCAGATCGGTGAAATGATTCCAAGCCTCAGAAAAGGATTCATGAGGATTCTGGCGGAAGAAATGAATCTTTTGAAGCATTTCATCTGCCTTTAGTGGTGGGTAAAATTGTTCCATGAACAATTGAACAAGTTGAGCCCATGAGTCCACAGAGTTTGGCGTTTGGGCAGTTAACCAAGACGCCTTTGTCGGCTAGGGTGAAAGGAAACACCCTAAGTTTAACTTGATCCGGACTTACGCTTAGGATGATGGAATGTAGTGAGAACTTGGTCTATCCTACGCGTATGTTTGGTAAGGCTTCTCATGGTCTAAACCATGAAAACCGTAACAAGTTAAATATATTAGGGGATTCAAAATCCCCCACTAGGTCTGCAAGAACGATGCACCTTACTTAGGCCATCGCTTAGGGCTTTATAAAAATTAGAGAGAGGAGTCTCTTGTTCTTTAGCCATTGATGCAAGTGTAGTGTGTGAAATTCTAGATAGGCGTGTTGTATTTATTTCTACTAAAAACAAGCCCGATTTTACTAGAATTAAAACTCCTCCGACGTAAGAGGCGAGGAGTGGAAGAAGGGAATACCGATTAAGGCCCTTGCTTCGCTTATGAATAGCGTCTTGTTTACGCGTGTTCGATTGTATATAACAAGTTAGAACACTGAAAAACTTGAAAAATCAAAGTTCGAAACAAAAATGTGGAAATCCGGCAAAAATCAGCCGTATGTAGGGTGCGCTCTCCTTGAAGCTCATGCTGCCGCCTCAGGGTTTTGTGAATGCCCAGTGTTTCAGTGCGGGTCGCTGATAGGAATTTGATGTGAAATTTTAGAAAGTCTGTTTATATCCCCGGCAGACTGAGCGCTCAGTGAAATTTGAGCTTGGGTCATACTTACTGGGTTTGAATATGATGACAAACCGTGCCCCAAACTCGTAATTTAAAACTTCGAGGCGACCAATTCGCCTCCTCCTTGAGTGCGACCAAGATCCAAAGCGAAGCCAGCTACCGCCATCTATGAACAACACGAAAAATTCCAATTTTGAGGGTCATTCTAGGATTTTGAACCTGCTCAAGGAGTCGCTGAGATGACACCTCCTATAGTCATACACAACAGTCTTTTCGAAGACGTGTTGGGGAACCGGTGACCTATGGACATTGGTTCCGGCCACGATCCTCGCAGCTTAGGATGGCGCCATCTACTCGGTAAATGATGACGATTCATATTCACCACAGCTTCCATCGATTATTTCTAACGACCACGTTAAATTCTATTGTAATCGGGGATGGAGAACAAGAATTCTCCGTCAGAGTCGATGACACGACACATAAATTCAATAAACATGTGGTCGCTTTAGTTTCGTGGATTACCAATACCGATCCTGTTCACACATGGGCATATATGACTGATAATGCATATCTTTATGATTAGACATATTTCCATGAGTATTATGGGGAGGGTATTTCGAGTAATGGACCAAGGGCTTATATAGCATTGCCCTCGGGAGCCTTTCCCTAAACGTAGGCACCACCATGTTATTCATCCCGATGAATATTTTTTTGGGGAATGGCGCTTCATTTCGCAAACAAGATCGCTAGCTGGTGACATTTTCCTCGCTTTAGGCGAGGGGACGTCGCCCGATATGACATTCCCCGAAGTTTTAGTCGCTAGTCTTAAGAGAGCCCAAACCATGAGGCGTAAGTATCTTCTTATGCCTGTGTTGGTAAGCCGCATTATCCGTAGTTGTTTACCTGTATTCTATGCACAATTCACAGATTGGAAAAGGGTTGAGGTCATGAGACCCACCAATGGGGTGGTTCGCTCATTCGCGAAATAATGACTTGGCCGGATGGCAGTGCAGCCTCATTTGGTCAGCCTGCACATCCCATCGATATAATAACACTTAACAAAGTTAGCATTAGAGATGATAAATGGCGGCAAGCTTGGCAAGTTATAATGGACCGGGGATCTTGAAGGAACCTCATCTCTTTAATGATGAGGAGGATGCTTAAAGCGGGGAGATAAGGTAAGTTTTAGTTTTGTTATTGTCCGCTTATGTCCCAAGCAATTTAATTGCTAACCCCATAATGGGTGGAACTCTTATAGAGTTAGTTCGTCGGTTTTTATTTCCTATATTAGTATGTTCTAACCTTGTTTTTCCGGATGTTCCGAATTTCACGATTTCCATGGTATTTTTCTACCCTCTTTATTTAAATGCTTTGAGGACAAAGCATGCTTCTTGTTTGGGGGCATAAAACACGTGTAATTAAGGCATCCGTTAGGATATAGATATGTATAATATGCATTTGTTTTCAAGTTAAAAATTTCAAAAATATAAATAAATAAGTTTATGCTATACACTTAGGAATATTGGTATTGTTTTCTTTCTCTATGCTCTTAACAATCTAGAAGTCTCACGTAGCTTTTGCATCAGAATAATTGTTAGGAACTTAGGTTAATATGTAGGTAATAATCTTTGCATCTATCTATAAATATATTACATGAGTATCTATGATTGTTACTAGTAAGTTTCTGAAATCTTGGCTAGAGTACTTATTCTACAAATCCTGTGAGAATATAGCCTAAAGCCTTATATGAGCGAAACATTTGAGAAATGACACAAGGGAGAAGTATATTCTGAATAGAGAAATCACACGTCCACTTGCTTTATCACTATGCCATATCCTAAGCAAGAATTTAGGCCCTCTTTGGATCGATATAGCCAGAAATTCAAACCTATGAATTATTTTCCGCTAGTCACCCCTCCGAGCCTTTCTTTAGGCTTCCATAAACCACAATTCATTTACCCTGCTACAAAAACAAAACAAAATAAAAAATTCAACTTACCCAATCTAGAATAAGTCTGAGAATAGAATGAGTGAAGAAAGAAGAAGAGAAAAACCTGTGTACACAAAAATTATTTAGTTGCTTCCAAAAAAGAAAAGAAGTTTCCATCCAAGGAAAAGAAAAAAAATATATATAGAAATAAATAAAAACTCCAAAAATAGAATAAAATGGAGTCAAAAGCCAAAGAAAAGAAAAATAAAAAGAAAAATATGGCTAAGGATGGAAACAAAGTATAGAAGCAAAAGCAAATAACAAGGTTTTCTCTAAGTTACATAATATGAAGACTCTATTATCTCATACTTGTCCTTTTGAATATCCATTTCCTTCCTTCTTAAACCATCTCCTAATCCCCGCAACACCTAATAAAGACCTCTAGCTTAATTAGGAATAGGTTAGTGTGATAGTAAGTGGCAGATGTGTTTGATCGACTCCGGCTTCCTTGTTTGTCATTGAGATTGTAAGGTAAAGTGTGTTCCCACTGCACACCGGAGTAGCAAAAACTTGAGCGGAAAAATCAGAGTGGTTTTTGTCTTGACATTTATGTGAGGACCTACTTAAGGACGCTATTCCGAGTTTTCATAAACAAACCTGCCAGGCATTTCATAGTATTACTCATAGTATATATATTTGTATCATAAATGATTGATTATTATGCATATATTAGGTTAGGTTTTTGACTTGGTTATTCTTATTCATTTGCTAGTGAGATATATAGATAGTTGGGACATGAATGAGGAAACAATAGTTTTATTTCTTAGTCGTTGTAGTATAGTTGAAGTTTGTGAGTACCTTCACTGGAAAACTCTCATGAGGCTATAACTCGTCCACTAGGGAATTCTTAGTGGTTTAAGGCCTTGTTGCATATGGTCAATGCAATCGCACTCAGCGAAACGAGAGTAGTTAGAACTCCATTTTTGGTCACTTATTCTAATTTCTCATCTTTGCTTGAAGACAAGCAAAATGCTATTTGGGGGTGGTTTGATAAGAGCCTAAAACTGTAGTTTTAACTCTGTAACAGTCATACTTTTAGACCAATGATGTGAGTAATAATTAAGAGTTAACACTGACTACGTGTTTTTATGCATTCCAGGTTTCAAAGTCCATTATGTGCAGAAATGTGCCACTTTAGCGAGATAAAGGAACAAAGGTCGGTTACTAAGGAGTTCCGTGATTGAAGGCCAAGATTCAAGAAGACAAAGCCTTTCTAAAGCCCTGTCAAAAGCTGAAAAGTTGACGCGGGCAGAAACAACACACAAGTTAGCAGAACTTCCGAAGGCCGTATCTTTGGACTCAGACCTCGGAATGGGGCCTACCTTATGTCAAAACGACCGGCTCCGAAAGAGCTTTCCAATGGTCTAAGCCTTGATCCAATCAGAGGAGTATAAGTAGACAAAAAGTCTATTGAAGCCAACTGCAGCTGAAGAGGCCTTTTTGGACTGAAAGAATTGGGTTTTGGGCCTGATTCTCTGGCCCAAAACATGGCTCCAAGCCCATGCACGATTTTTGGATCTAAAAGTATAAAAACCAAAGCTGAACTCTTTGTTAATGGTAGCTAGTTAGACCTAAAACTATATAGAACTCTAGATCTAGTTTTCAGTAGAGTAATTAAGTTTAAGTTCCATTTCCAATTCTTGTTTTAGATTAAGTCTTTGAATCATTGTTCTTGATTGATTAGATAAATAAAATAGTTATTTCTGTCAATTTCGATTTTTGTTATGTCAATTTATAGATCTAGTTTTAATTCTTGTTGATTATCATTTCGTAGTTTAAGTAGTTTGAAGCATTGTTAGTTAAATTAGTTAAGTTAGAATTTTAATATGATGTGTAGTTATAATTCAATGGGAAATGATGGGTTGATGACTCAAGGCTAAAACCTCCATTAGAGGGGTTGATGAAGCTTTGATGAAAACTTAGTGGTATAGTGTAGAAGCATTATAGAATCTATTCCACTCTAGAAGGTCGTGATTCGCCATGAGAATGGGTGGACGACCTCACATGCTAGTTAGTATTTGGTAGAAATGCCATGAACACTAGGGATTAGAACTCGAAATTCTTGCCGTAAGAACGTAAGAATCGAGATACAAGAATCTATGCTAGGTTATTAAGTTGGATTCGAGGTGGATTCAATTCCCCTCTAATCCTTTATCTAGATTCAAAAACAATCATATTTCCATAGCATTCGTAGTTTAAATTCAACATAATCAATTTCATATTGTATCGTAGTATAACACCCTTCGTAAATCTCTCATTAGACTTAAGACCGATTAATTAGATTAGAAAACATTCCATGCTAGAGAACTAGGAGTGGAATGAATTTGTTACTCCACTCTATTTCAATAGAATTGAGAGTAGAAACTTTGATAAATATAGACACGTAAATAGTTTAGTTTACTTACGTTTTGAGTTTCATTGTTCATTTCGTAGGTAAACGTCCAATTTTATGTTTATCAAATGGCGCCACTGCCATCTTAATTTTGAGCGCCGTGCTCAGTAAGTATGAAACTCAAGACCAAGTAGTTTTAGAAACTACTGGGTTTTAATAGTTTAGAACATTGTTCATCGCCACAAATTTGAGTTTCATTATTCCTATTTACGTGTCATAACTGAGCGCCGCTGCCCATAACTCTTATTTTTAAACATTTGATGGAGTTTAAAAATAATAGAATCCTAAATATTAATGTTAACACACTAATACGTAATCCTACCATTCTTACGTTTAAATCAATTCTTCTTACTCTCAAAACATAATCATGCAATATAATGAGTAAGGATTCGTCCACTCTTAACTTTCTAGACTTAAATCGAATTCAACTAATCAAACCCAAAAGGAACAATAGTGAGAGTAATGATTTGATGTGAAATTTCTATACTACCATTCCCAACACAAGAACAATAATAACAATAAGACATAATTAAATTAAACTGAAATTGAAACTAATTTAGAACTAAGATTGTGAATAACTAATTATGAATTTAAGACAACTAAATCTAAATAAGAATTTAAACAATAATCTAAATTGAAATGAAGAACTAATACTTTATTCCAAAAACTAAATATGATTCTAAACTAACTAATTGAATGAATGTAAAAAGACTAGATCTAGATCTATCTTTTTCTAACCCTAAACTCCATTAACATTAGCTTCTTAACCTAACTACTTATAACAAAGAGTCAAGCTTTTGTTTTTATACTTTCAGATCCAAAAATCGTGCATGGGCTTGGAACCATGTTTTGGGCCGGAAAATGGGGCCCAAAACCCAATTTCTTTAGTCCAAAATGGGCTCTTCAACTGTAGTTATCTTCGATAGATGTTTCATCCACTTCTGCTCCTCTGATTGGGCCAAGGCTTAGACCATTGGAAAGCTCTTTTCAAGCCAGTCGTTTTGACATAAGGTAGGCCCAATTCCGAGGTCTGAGTCCAAAGATATGGTCTTTGGAAGTTCTCACGACTTTGTGCAATCAAGCTTCGCGCGTGGACTTTGACTTTTCAGCTTTTGACCGGGCTTTACAAAGGCTTTGTCTTCTTGAAAATTGGCCTTTAATCATAGAACTCCTTAGCAACCCACCTTCGCTCCTTTATCTCGCTAAAGTGGCACATTTCTGCACATAATGGACTTTGAAGCCTGAAATGCATAAAAACACGTAATCAATATTAACTCTTACTTATTATTCACATAATTGGTCTAAAAGTACGATTGTTAAGGGGTTAAAACTACAGTTTTGAGATCTTATCAAACCACCCCCAAACAGCATTTTGCTTGTCCTCAAGCAAAGATGAGAAATTAGAATAAGTGACCAAAAATGGAGTTCTATCTACTCTCGGTTCGCTGAGTGCGATTGCATTGACCATATGCAACAAGGCCTTAAACCACTAGGAATTCCCTAGTGGACGAGTTATAGCCTCGTAAGAGTTTTCCAGTGAAGGTACTCACAAACTTCATCTATACTACAACGACTAAGAAATAAAACTATTGTTTCCTTATTTATGTCTCAATTATCTATACATCTTACTAGCAATGAATATAGAATAATCATGTCGAAACCTAAGCTAATATATGCATAATAATCAATCATCTACGAATGAACATATATACAATGAGTAATGCTATGAAATGCAGTAACAGGTCCGTTTCTGAAACTTTGGAATAGCGTCCTTAAGTAGGTTCTCACATAAAAGTCATGACAAAAATCACTCTGATTTTTCCACTCAAGTTTTGCTACTCCAGTGTGCAGTGGGCATACTTTACCTTACAATCTCAATGACACACAAGGAAGCCGAAGTTGATCAAACACATCTGCCACTTACTATCCCACTAACCTATTCCTAATTGAGCTAGAGGTCTTTATTAGGTGTTCATGGGGGATAGGAGATGGTTTAAAAGGAAGGAAATGGATATTTAAAAGGAGAAGTCCGAGATAATAGAGTCTTCATATTATGTAACTAGAGAAAACCTTGTTATTTACTTTTGCTTTTACACTTTGTTTCCATCCTTAGCCATATTTTTTTTTTTTTTTCTTTGGCTTTTTGACTCCTTTTTATTCTATTTTTTGGAGTTTTTTTATTTTATTTCTATTTTTATTTTTCTTTTTTTGGATGGAAACTTCTTTTCTTTATTTTCCTCAAGCAATTAACTAACTTTTTGTTTACATAGGTTTTCTCTTCTTCTTTCTTCCTTATTCTATTCTCGGACTTATCTAAATTGGGTAGGTTGAATTTTTTTATTTTGTTTTGTTTTGTAACAGGGTAAAGGATTTGTGGTTTATGGAAGGGGCTAATGAATGGCTTAGTAGGGCTTAACTAAGCGAAAAATATACTTAGGTCGAATTTCTAGCTATATCGATCTAAAAAGGGCCTAAATTCTCTCTTAGGACATGGTATAGTGGTCAAGCAAGTGGACGTGTGATTTCTCTATTCGGAATATACTTCTCCCTTGTGTCATTTCTCAAATGTTTCACTCATATAAGGCTTTAGGCTATATTCTCACAGGATTTGTAGAATAAGTACTCTAGCCTAGATTTCAGAAACTTATTGCCAAACAATCATAGATACTCATGTAATATATTTATAGATAGATGCAAAGATTATTACCTACATATAGGTTTATTTCTTAGTCGTTGTAATATAGATGAAGTTTGTGAGTACCTTCACTGGAAAACTCTCACGAGGCTATAACTCGTCCACTAGGGAATTCCTAGTGGTTTAAGGCCTTGTTGCATATGGTCAATGCAATCGCACTCAGCGAAACGAGAGTAGTTAGAACTCCATTTTTGGTCACTTATTCTAATTTCTCATCTTTGCTTGAGGACAAGCAAAATACTGTTTGGGGGTGGTTTGATAAGAGCCCAAAACTGTAGTTTTAACCCTGTAACAGTCATACTTTTAGACCAATTATGTGAGTAATAATTAAGAGTTAACACTGATTACGTGTTTTTATGCATTTCAGGCTTCAAAGTCCATTATGTATAGAAATATGCCACTTTATTGAGATAAAGGAGCAAAGGTCAGTTACTAAGGAGTTCCGTGACTAAAGGCCAAGATTCAAGAAGACAAAGCCTTTCTAAAGCCCGATCAAAAGCAAAAAAGTCGACGCCATGTAAACAAAGACACAAGTCAGTCAGAGAACTTCCGAAGGCCATATCTTTGGACTCAGACCTTGGAATGGGGCCTATCTTATGTCAACACGACTGGCTCGGAAAGAGCTTTCCAATGGTCCAAGCCTTGACCCAATCAGAGGAAAGAAAGTGGAGGAAAAGTCTATTGAAGCTAACTGCAGCTGAATAGGCCTTTTTGGACTGAAAGAATTGGGTTTTGGGCCTGATTCTCTGGCCCAAAACATGGCTCCAAGCCCATGCACGATTTTTGGATCTGAAAGTATAAAAACAAAATCTTAGCTCTTTGTTAATGGTAGATAGTTAATGGTAGCTAGTTAGACCTAAAACTATTGATAATTATAGATCTAGTTTTCATGTAATAAAATTAAGTTTAGTTTTAAATTCAATTCTTGTTTTAGATTAAACTCTTAGAATCATTATTCTTAATTAGTTTGATAAATAAAATAGCTATTTGTCAATTTCAATTATGGTCATTTACAATTGTTTAGATCTAGTTCCATGTTAAATTAATTACTTTAGAACAATTAGATTATTAATTTAGTATTTGAATCATTGTTTTATTATTCATTAGATTAAGAAAATAGTGTTCTCCATAAGTTAGTTTCATTTCCATTAATTGTTTAGTTTCAATTCGCAGATTCAAGTAATTGTCATTATTAGTTTAATTCAATTATTGCATTTATAGTTTTGAATTGGGTTTAAACAAGCAAAGTTTCAATCTTTATATCATGTCTTGTTTGAATTCCATTGGGAATGATAGCGTGATGATTCTCGGCTAAACCTCCATTGAGGGGGTTGAGAAGCCTTGATGAAAGCTTGATTCCGATTATCGTAGAGTCGTCATAATTTCCTTTCTACTCTAGAAACGATTAGTTCACCATGAGAATGGGTTTAATCGTTCACATACTAGTTATGAATTGGTAGGAATGCCATGTGTAATTAGGGATTAGGAGTAACCATATTGTTCTACGTAGCAGTTCAATTCGGATTACGACGATTCGTCGTTAGTAGGATTAAGTCGAGTTAAGGTGGAATCAATACCCCTCTAACTCCTTATCATAGAATCAACGTAGCATTCCATAGTTGTTCTAATAGTCGACTAGTTGCATCTTGTGGGTAGTTGCATCGTAGTCTAGTTGCCACTTCGTAAATCTCTCATTAGACTTTAAAGTTAAGAGTATTTATACTTAGAAAACACAGCATGCGGAAGGACTAGGAGTGGAATGAATTTGTTACTCCACTCTATTTCGATAGAATTGAGAGTAGAAACTTTGATAAATATAGACACGTAAGTAGTTTTAGTTTACTTACGTTTTGAGTTTCGTGCTCATTTAAAGAGGTAAAATATTCAATTTTATGTTTATCAAATTAAAAATAATAGAATCCTAAATATTAATGTTAACACACTAATATGTAATCCTACCATTCTTACGTTTAAATCAATTCTTCTTACTCTCAAAACATAATCATCCAATATAATGAGTAAGGATTCGTCCACTCTTAACTCTCTAGACTTAAATCGAATTCAACTAATCAAACCCAAAAGGAACAATGGTGAGAGTAATGATTTGATGTGAAATTTCTATACTACCATTCTCAATACAAGAACAATAATAACAATAAGACATAATTAAATTAAACTGAAATTAAAACTAATTTAGAACTAAGATTGTGAATAACTAATTATGAATATAAGACAACTAAATCTAAATAAGAATTTAAACAATAATCTAAATTGAAATGAAGAACTAATACTTTATTCTAAAAACTAAATATGATTCTAAACTAACTAATTGAATGAATGTAAAAAGACTTTACGCTAAATACTCCATTAACATTAGCTTCCTAACCTAACTGCCCTTAAGAAAGAGTCAAGCTTTTGTTTTTATACTTTCAGATCCAAAAATCGTGCATGGGCTTGGAGCCATGTTTTGGGCCGGAAAATCGGGCCCAAAACCTAATTTCTTTAGTCCAAAATGGGCTCTTCAGCTGTAGTTGGCTTCGACCGTTGGAAAGCTCTTTTCGAGTTGGTCGTTTTGACATAAGGTAGGCCCAATTCCGAGGTCTGAGTCCAAAGATATGGTCTTCGGAAGTTCTGCTGACTTTGTGCACTATTTCTGCCCGCGTGGACTTTGACTTTTCAGCTTTTGACCGGGCTTTACAAAGGCTTTGTCTTCTTGAAAATTGGCCTTTAATCACAAAACTCCTTAGCAACCGACCTTTGCTCCTTTATCTCGCTAAAGTGGCACATTTCTGCATTATAATGGACTTTGAAGCCCGAAATGCATAAAAACACGTAATCAATATTAACTCTTACTTATTATTCACATAATTGGTCTAAAAGTACGATTGTTAAGGGGTTAAAACTATAGTTTTGAGCTATTATCAAACTCATTTGATAAACATAAAATTAGTAGTTTACCTACGAAATGAACAATGAAACTCAAAACGTAAAGTAAACTAAAACTATTTACGTGTCTATATTTATCAAAGTTTCTACTCTCAATTCTATCGAAATAGAAATGAGAGTAACAAATTAGCTCCACTCTATTTTTATTTTTTTAAGACAAATAATACGTAATATACAACCTAATATGTGCTTAACATTTACATCGTGTTTCTATACCACCCCAAAACAATTTGGGAGAAGGGGTTCATGAAACAATTCAATAGCACAATTAAATTATGTAACTAACTAATTTTTATAATTTTTAATATTTTATAAATAAAAGTCGTAATTTACATCCTAAAAGTGTCTAATTTTTGCAAATGTTTCTATCCCACCCCAAACAATCAAACGCTTTGTCCTCAAAGTGTAAAGAGATAAGGAAAAGAATTTACCATAGAAACGTGGCAAAAATTGGCGCATGCTATAATGTAAAATATTATAAAGATGATATGATAATATGAAGCACAATTAAATTGGTACGCGTACTAACAAACACAAACTCTAATGAAGTAAACATGACAGGCTTTTAGGGTGGCAACATGATTTAAAATGAATACCAAAATATTTACCACCCCCAAACAAAATTGGAAAACTCTTTTTTTAAGTTTGAAAATTTTTTTTGGCCTATATTCCAGAAAGTTGGTATTGTACGAAAACTTGGATCTTTTAAAGTCAGATTCCCTAGACTTACTAATATATATGTATTAAAATGCAGTTTACCATATATCAACAATCGAAAAAGTTGTGGGTCTTTCCACAAATAATTAACATGGAATGCACCATCAAATAGAATTAAGCACCAAGATTTCATATGACGTAGCTTAGTGGAATGAGAGCAAAGCCTTATAGATCTAAAACCTAATTGAGCATTTCTTCTTTCTTCTTTGTCCTCTTACGGAGGGGATGCCAAGTAAATGAACGTGAGAAAATTGATGGTTGTGGAAGATATGTAGGATGTGGATAATTTTGAGAAGGAAAAAATGGAAAAAATGAAAATGTGTCAGGTGGCTTGTCCTTGGGTGTTACTTCTTCACCAGTTGGTTTTAGATAGTTATGAAGCATAGGAGAAACGCCAAGGTCAAGTACAAACTCAATGGTTCTTTGAAAAGGTAGAGGGCGAGGAACATTAAGTGATGGAAGGTGAATGAGTGACATGAGGATGTGAGGTGGGTGAATGGTGTTCAACTAGTGTTCTTAGGTCTATATCATCGAGGCCTTGAGATATGCAAGACATTCCGCAATAGGTGGGTAAGAAGAATCACCGGGATAGAGGGCTTAAAAATTTCTTCTTCCGTCCGTCGAAGCGTCAAAGAGATGAATGGATGTCAATAGGAGAGAACTCACGAGGCGGCAAAAGAAGGGTTGCAAAAGAGTTAAGGAAATCCTCCTTGATGTTATCTACGCCTAGGGAGTAGAAATTGTGATCCTTGTCTTCTTCCATAAGAGGGTATCTACTAGTGTGGGGACTAAAGTGTCACCGCGACTAATGTGAGGTACAAAACTCTCAATGGACTTCACTTCCCCTTCTATAGGCAAACCTAGTTGTCCCTGTTTTTGTCTAAACATGTTAACTTCTACAGAAAGATTTCCAAAAGAAAGAGTCATTGAGCCATCCTGACAATTGATTTAGGCATTGGCGGTTGCCAAGAAAGGACGCCCTAAGATGATGGGAATGGAATCATGAGCAACTTTTGTGTCAAGAATAACAAAGTCGGCTGGATAGTAAAAATCCTAAACTTTAACGAGAATATTTTCAACTACACCCTTGGGATACTTTATAGAACGATAGGCTAACTGCAAAGTCATTTTGGTTGGTTGAAGTTTTGTTAGACCTAGTTGTTTATATAAATAAAAAAGGAGTAAGTTAACACTCCCCCCGTGTCTAATAAAGCAGTTGTTATGAAGGTATCACCTAAGGTGCATTGTCAATAGGGATCGACCGGTGGTCCTTGTACTTAACAATTCCGTTATGTTCGGATAAAGAGGATATTTGTTCATTTAAGAATGCTTCATGGGTATGTTGGTTTTCTCTTCTTGGTGCACAACTCTTTTAGAAACTTAAGCGTGTTCAGTAGACTTTTTATAGCTTCTAGAAAAGGTAGGTTTATAGTCAAATTTTTAAACACTTCCCTAATCTCATCAAAATTCTCATCCTTTTTAAACACAACTAGTCTTTGGGGATATGGTGCTTTATCGCTATTTTTAGCAGAAGGGATAAAAGTTTTATTAGTCTTTGCTTTATCTCTATCCGTTTTCCATCTAGGTGTCCATATTGGAACCTCTACAGGTGTAGGGTCTTCACTTTCTATTATTGGGTCTTGTAATGTTTTCCCTTTTGGTTGTGGTTTAACTGGTACTTCTACAGTTGTAGGGTCTTCAGTTTCTATTATAGTATTTGGTAAGGTATCATTTTTAGTTTGCGGGTAATCTTTAGGCATAGTCACTTGGTTATCAACTACTTGCTCTGTCACGGGGGTAGTGATCTCTGTAGGTCCCCTTGGTTTATATTACCATTACATCAATACTTTTTTTTTCGGGCGCGTGTTTGTTGACTTAGGATTAGGCAATCGCTTGACCTGGAAACACGCCGGTTTGGTTATTATTTTGGTTAGAAGACATGTCAATAACCTTTTGGCACAAAAGACTGCATCATTTGCATCGTTTGTTTCATCATATTAGAGTTTTGATCATCTTTGATCTTTCATCAAGTTGTAGTTTTGTTGCATAATTTGATTTTGTTTCTCCAACAAGGTCACTACTACTTTGCCCTGTAGATGGTTGTATTGAATTAAAAGCTTGTTGGCGCTCATGTCTTGATGTTGATAGTTTTGGGTAATGGGTACTAAACCTCTATTCTGGTCACCTAAGTTTCCTTGTCCTTTGATGTTGAGTTAACTGGTTGAAGTGTGATGGTTGTGGTGGTGTTTGTGCATAGACAAGAGGACAATAGAAGTCGGAATGCTCAAGACTACAACAGACATTACAACGAGTAGAGTTAATGTTCATGACTGGAGTGGGTTGTTATTGAATAGAGATGGCATCTACCTTTTTAGTGAGGCCATCGATAAGAGTTTTAAACTTGGGATCATATTTAACCTCAAGAGAAGAAGGAGAGGAGCGGGAGGAATCGTTACCTCCCCAATTGTTGTTCTTCTTAGATTGATCTTCTAAGAATTTATAAGCCTCCAAGACTCCTTTACTAAGAAAACTACCCCCAGTCATGATATCTAGAACCTCCTTATGATGATGTAAAAGCCCCTTGAAGAAGGCACCAACAAGCGTGTCTTTCGCAAGATTATGATGCAGGCATTCAATGAGAAGATCGGTGAAACGATTCCGTGCCTCCTCGAAAAAGGATTCATGAGGATTCCGGGCGAAGAAATGAATCTTTTGAAGCATTTCATCCGTCTTTAGTGGTGGGTAAAATTGTTCCATGAACAATTGAACAAGTTGAGCCCATGAGTCCACGAGTTTGGCGTTTGGGCGCTTAACCAAGACACCGCCTTATCTGCTAAGGTGAAAGGGAATACCCTCGGTTTAATTTGTTCCGCACCAACCGTAGGATGGTGGAATGTTGTTAGGACTTGTTCAATCCTACGATAATGTTGATAAGGTTTTTCATGGTCTAAACCATGAAAAACGGGTAACAAATTAAAAATATTTGGGGATTCAAAATCCCCATTAGGTCCGCTAGAACGATGCAAGATTTGGGGCTTTCGGTCAAGGCTTTGTAGAAGTCGAGAGAGAGAGTCTCTTTCTTCAAATATTATATATATCGTGGTGTGTGGAATAGTAGCTAGAGGTGTAATGGGTGGTATACTAGATAGACGTGTTTGTCGACGCGTTCGCTGCGTGTAATTACGTTAGTTGTTTTTCTTCGACCAGACCTTAATCTCATGCAAGACTAAGTCGAACTTAACTAAACATGCAACACTCCAAACAATTCTGATATACTAGTAGAAACCTCTAACTGGAGATGCGAGGTGTGGAAGAAAGGAATACCTGATTGCGTCCTTGCTTCGCTTATAAATAGCGTCTTGTTCACGCGTGTTCAGTGTATATAACAAGTTAGAACACTGAAAAACTTAGAAATTGAAAATTTGAATCAAAACTGTGGAAATCCGGCAAAATCAACCGGTGGCGCTGTGCGCTGCTTCACTTGGCGCAAAGGCGCTCGGTCAAATTCGAGTTCCAGTGTTTTGAGTGCAGGTGCTTTGCTTAGGCGCGGGTCATGCTCAAGGTTTTCGAATGTCCAGTGTTTTAGCGCAGTTCGCGCCTCAGGGAATTTCAGATGTCCAGTGTTTTGGGCGCGGTCGCGCTCGGTTTGGGCGCGGGTCGCGCTTCAGGGTTTTCGAGTTTTAGGCCTTTTATCCTACTCTAAAAAATTTGAAATTTTTACAGTAATTTTCTAAGACATCTATCAAGTAGTCTGTAAAATTTCAGATCAATCGGAGCTATGAAAGTCCCTCTACTGCCCTGCAAAATTTGTGAAACAGTTTTCGGACACAATACAAACAACCGAATGGTTATCCCATCAAAACAAAGCCAAAAATTTCCAAATTTTAACTGGAGACTCCTGACAGATTCTACTTGTTCCTGTAAAAATTTTAGAGCAATTGTAGTTCTACAACCTCTCCTTATTGGCTGGTGTTCCAGATATTAAGTATTTGCAATACTGCAGAAACACACTGGAAACACTCTACTATTTAGGTGGTCAAAACAAATAAAAAACTCGTCAAATTTTTACTACAAACTCCTGACTTATGATAAATACTACTGTAAAAATTATAGAATTTTTAGAACTCCTTAAGTAACCTTACTCGTCTGTTTTTCAAGAACATATGGTGTGAAAACTGAAATGCAGCACTGTAAAGATCGTATTTTTTTCACAAGCTAAACCAACTTTGAAAAAACTGAAAATATTCCAGTAAATCAACAACACATTAAATATTATGTCTAAAAAGTTTTAGAATTTTCGAAAATTTAAAAATACCTTCACAGTAGTGTTTTTCGCTGTGAATCCGCAGCCCCTATGCCTGAAACAGTGAACAGTTCCGAAAATTCAAGAAATAAGAATGAAAAATTAAAAGGGTGGGTGGGTAGAGAATGGGGGATTTCCCCTTGGATTCAAGCAATTGAATTCTTGTCTTGAACGAGATTAAGATGGCAGCGGGGCCATTTGATAAAAGTTATTTTACGTATTCTAACTATCTATGCGTAAACACAAATAATCAATTTACGTAAATACGTGTTTATATCAAATGGCGCCGCTGCCATCTTAGTTTCACTTTCGCATTGTTTTTGTAGTACAAGTACTTTTCTTAAAGTCCCATTAAACCCACCCACCCTTGTTTGATTCATAATGTGGTTTTCCGAGTCGGCGGAAAAAGTTCCGCGAAAATACAAGGGGAGCGACCACGCTTCTATCCGGCGCACTGCGCCAAAAGATCAGAAAATAACGAAAGCACGACCACTCTAAAACACTGTCACTTCAAGTTACACGGAGCGCGACCGCGCCCTATGTGAGCGCACCCGCGCCCTAAGCTAGAGTTTTCCGGATTTCTACAGTTTTTATTCGAATTTTGATTTTTCAAGTTTTTCAGTGTTCTAACTTGTTATATACACTGAACACACGTAAACAAGACGCTATTCATAAG
The DNA here is from genome assembly GCF_015680905.1 of Coptis chinensis. Taxonomy (NCBI): domain Eukaryota; kingdom Viridiplantae; phylum Streptophyta; class Magnoliopsida; order Ranunculales; family Ranunculaceae; genus Coptis; species Coptis chinensis. Next base: position 55,935,735 of record NC_141458.1, on the reverse strand, counting down.
CGAAGCAAGGACGCAATCAGATATTCCTTTCTTCCACACCTTGCATCTCCTGTTAGAGATTTATACTAGTATATCAGAATTGTTTGGAGTGTTGATGGTTTAGCTAAATTTGGTCTTAGCCTTGTATAAGATTAAGGTCTGGTCGAACAAAAACACCAAACGTAATCACACAACAACGTCAACAAACAATTCTATCTAGTATACCACCCACTACACCTCTAGCTACTATTTCACACACACCACCTGACACAATGCCCGACGAAGGAGAAACTCCTCTCTCGGACTTTTATAAAGTCTTGAGCGATAGCCCCAAATCTTGCAACGTTCTAGCAGACTCTGTGTGGGATTTCCAAATCCCCCCAAATATTTTTAATTTGTTACCCGTTTTTCATGGATTAGACCATGAAAAACCTTATCAACACATGCGTAGGATTGAACAAGTCCTAACAACATTCCACCATCCTACGGTTGGTGCGGAACAAATTAAACTAAGAGTATTCCCTTTCACCTTAGCCGATAAGGCGGCGTCTTGGTTAACTACCCAAGTGCCTAATTCTGTGGACTCGTGGGCTAAACTTGTTCAGCTGTTTATGGAACATTTTTACCCACCCCTAAAGACGGATGAGATGTTTTCCAAGATTCATTTCTTTCGACAAAATCCTCATGAATCATTTTCAGAGGCTTGGAATCGTTTCACCGATCTCCTTATAGAGTGTCCACATCTTAACTTAGCGAAAGACATGTTAGTTCGTGCCTTTTTCAAAGGACTTCTACACCACCATAAAGAAGTCCTTGACATAATGAATGGGGTAGTTTCTTAAGCAAAGGAGCCTCGGAGGCTAATAAATTTTTAGAGGATCAAACTAAGCAAAATAACAACTGGGGGTAGTGACGATATCCACCGCTCCGCTAGTTCATCAAATACAGTTAAGGCCGGTATGTTTGAAATTAAACACGATCCCGAGCTTAAAACTCTAATCGAATCACTCACTAAAAAGGTAGAGGCCATTTCTGTTCAACAAAAGCCTATCCCCGTCATGAATGTAAATTCAAATCCATGTAGTTTCTGTTGGAGCCCTGAGCATCCCGACTTCCACTATCCTATAGCCTATGAACAGGCTTGTTCCATTAATAGTGAACCTAACGCTCCTTGGAGACAAAATCCCAACTTCGGTTGGAGAAATAACCAACACGTCACACCTCCAGGGTACAATAATCAATATGTTAGGCCGACGCACAGTTTTAACCAAGCTCCACCACAACAAGGACAGGGTCAGGGTAATTTTAATAATTATAACAACCAAGTGAAATCGACAAGGACAAGTACAAGGTCAAGGTAGTTATAATAATTATAATGCTAATAGAGGTATCGTTCCGGTAAATAATAATTATAAAAATCCACCCATAAATAATTCACGCGAAATAGTTCTAGTCACACCACCCATGACTACTACACCCACACAACCGGATCGTCTTGACACCTTCATACAAATGAGCCAAAAACTTTTCCAAACCATGGCTCAATCTAACCAACCGCTTCTACAATCCGTTAATAATTTAAGCCAACAATTGGCCCAAGATAAATCCCAACCCAAAGGTGTGTTTCCAGGTCACGAAATACCTAATCCTAAAACAACAAACACAGCCTTTGAGGTAACCAATAATACTAGTAATGAATATGAAAATGTAGGTGAGCTAAAGGCCATCACCACTCTCCGTTCTGGCAGAGTGGTTGATAACAAAGTAACTATGCCTATAGTTACCCGACCAGTAGCCCCTACACCTGCTATTTTACTAGATACCGAAAAAGAAACTGAAGAGCCTACCACTTTAGAGGTACCAGTTACAACACAACCTAAGAAACAGAAAGCCACGGTTAAACATCCAGGTGATACCATTGCTAAATATAGACAGAAACCACCGTTTCCACAAAAATTAGCCGTGTTAACTAGGGATACTAATTATGAGGAGATTAGGGACATTTTCAAGAATCTAACTATAAACCTTCCCTTCCTCAAAGCTATTAAAAAGCTACCACACCATGCTAAGTTTCTTAAGGAGTTGTGTACTACTAGGCGTAAGACAAATATACCAAAAGACGCCTTTTTAACGTAACAATTCCCAACTCTATCCCGAACATAATGGAATTGTTAAGTACAAGGACCCCAATCGCCCCATCGTAATGCACACCTTAGGAGATTCCTATACGACGATCGCGTTATTAAACCTGGGGGCTAGTGTTAACTTACTCCCGTTTTATTTGTATAGACAAATAGGCCTAGACGAAATGTAACCCACTAAAATGATATTGCAATTAGCTGATCGGTCTATTAAGTATCCTAAGGGTGTGGTTGAAAACGTGCTGGTAAAGGTTCAGGATTTCTACTATCCGGCTGATTTTGTCATCATCGATATAGAAGTCGTTAACGACTCTGTCCCGATCATCTTAGGGCGTCCTTTCCTGGCAACTACCAATGCGCTCATTAATTGCCGCGATGGTTCAATGTCCATGTCCACGATGGTTCAATGTCCATGTCTTTTGGCCATCTTGCTGTTGAAGTCAATGTTTTTAAAACAAAGACACAGTTACCCGATTCGCCTATGGATGGAGAGGTTAGCATGATCGAGAGCTTTGCTTGAGATTATTTCAACAACACGTTCCCTGATAATCATATGCCCAAATTTCTTTCCTTTGGAAGTTCAGACTCCAACATTTTCATCCCTACACTAGTCGATACAGATATTACGGATGAGGATGAGATAGATGACTTTCTCAAAGATGTAGAGGACTATCATAATAACGTGCATATGACCAATTTAGATGAGGAATTCGATGAGTTTCTTAGAGGAGGTGATGATTCACCCTATCAAGAACTACTTTGCACAACAACCACCTCGACTCCCCTCCTTCCACCTTTTCAAAGGAATCTCGAGTTTGCACTTGATCCTTTTGTTTCTTCTGTGCTTCATAATTTTTTAAATCCACCTAGTAAACAAATACTTCAGAAAGACAAACCATTTGACACCTTCATTTTCAGACTTGAGACAGTCCCTACCTACACTATGAATGAGTTTTGTGCTAAACCCACATCCTCATTTTTTTCATGCTTTCCTTCTACAACTTATCCATATCCACCATATTCTCCACAACCATTCACCTTCCCACACTTATTTACTAGAACACCCTCTCGTTTCAAAAATGAAAAAGAAGGTGCATGCTAGGTTACGTTATAGGGTTATCCGACTTCGCTTTCATTTCACTAGGTTGCGTCATAGGAAATCTTGGTGCTTGATTGTGTTTAGATATGTTTTTTGTGATATTTATTTATGGAATGATCCACAACTATTTCGGTTGTTGATATATGATAAACTGTATGTTCATACATATGTTTAGATAAAGTCTCGAGTATCTGACTATAAACGACTCAACTTTTGTGTTTGGTGCATTTCCTTTTATTTCCATATATTGGTGAGTGCACCATTAAGGTAACCGGGCCCTCCCTATGGAGTGTGTGGCTGTAAGTACCGGATCCTAAGTCCACATTTAACATAATTCACGTTTTCCACTCTTGCATGCACTACACCATAATAGGATATTTGCAACACGCACCTTTTTTGATTTGCAACGCTTATTTAGCGTTAGTAATTTTCCAACGTTAAATAAGCGTTGGCAATGTTGTAAAGCGTTGCTTTATTTGGGTGAATTTCCGGAATTAATTGCTAATGCTTAAAATGCGTTGGAGAAGTGTTACAAACTTAAAAATTTCGCGAACAGAGGAAAACGAAAAAAAATCAAAATATAAAACATAACTTTTTTTTTCTCTCCTCTCTCTCTCTCACCACCCCATTATTTTCGCACTCCTCAAAACCTAATTTTCAGATTCAGATTCAATCAAAGAAAGAAGAAGAAGAAGAAGAAGAAGAAGAAGAAGAAGAAGAAGAAGAAAACAAGGTAATAATCTTTCATTTTCTTTCTAGTTTTTTTCATTCCTTTCTTGATTTAACCACCGTTTCATTTTTCTCTTGAAACTTTTTCTCGTTACTAGTTTACGTTTTTTTTACTATTAATAGAAACTCTCATGAAATCATCTCTTCGAGTTCCAGTACTAGTCTTCTTGTGTTTATAAACATTACTAGTTTGTGATGATGAGTTGTTTTTGGGTTGGGTTTTTCTTTCTACTTTTAGTAAAAAGAAAAATGTACTATTGTTACTTTTCCATGTTTTCAAATGTAAAAGATGGCTGTCTTGTAGCTCTGAAATGAACGACTATTTTACCCACTTGCAAAACTTGATTTACTGCCATGGATCTGTTTTTAATAATATGTATGTTCTGTTTATGTAATATTATCTGTAAATCATGTGTGTGAAGTGTGTTGTTGTTCATACTTGTAACATGGCTGTTATATGTTTGATTTTGTGACCTTTAGTGTAAATTGATGGCTGTCTCGTAGCTCTGCTTTGTATGAACTTGAGTTGTTACCCATTACCATCATTCATATATATACTGTTGGCCTGTTTATCAATAATCATTTGAGAATGTTCGTTTGTTAAACTTTTGAAAAATTTGTCTAGTACATTGAGAATGTGGAATGTGGTTTGCACGTGTCCTCTCACCACAATATTTTTTCACCGTAAGGTCATCGATGATTGTGCAAAAGCTGCTTAGATATTGAGCGACTCTTGTTGGTAAAAGCGAAGAAACAATGCAGATAATAGCAAACCCCTAAGTAAGGCGTGATCATCTATAAAGGGTAGGGGGCATAAATGGTGTACTAGTGGTTGTTTTAGTTAGTTTAGTTAGTGTCTTAGAAATGGATGTTTAGCTAGTGGTTGTTTTAGTTAGTGTCCACAGCCCATATTTTGTCTCAAGTTGCAGCTTTACTTGGTATCTAATTCCTCTTCTTTGATCCGTTGGTTGGTGTAAAATTGAACATGGTGGTTTGCTACTAGTTGTGGCCTTCGGTTTTGATATGATAATTTCTCTCGTGGTGCTTTCGAATATGTAGATTAGGTTTGATTTGTTGGCATTTATTCTAGTATGTTATTTAGAATACTAGCAGAAATCTGTATATGCCTTTGACTTGCTAGGCTTCTCTCCCGATGACCGCCTCTCTTTACGGTTTTACGCTCACTTTTCTAGAATCTGCCAAGAAGAAAGGATTTGATCAGTCGGTGTTGGCATTACATTGCTTTATTTGAATTACAATGTGGTCTGCTCACTTAAATGAATATTATAATTGATATTTCACTCTATATAAGACCCGAGCAAGTATCACACTTGAACCACATCGATAAGGCTTTTGCGCACACAATTGAGGGTTGGCGTTGTTTTCACCGTCGACCGCAAATTACAGCTCTTGGAAAAATAGGTGAATTAATTCTCCCGCTTGAAAAACTAGCGGGGTGGGAAACCAAGGCCCAAACCAACACCCGACCGCTTTCATATAACCTTGGGCCGATATTGGGCTGTCACATGAAAGAGATTTGGAGTGAGGGGGTCTTCTTTGCGTGTGGAACAAGAAATGAAGTACACATGTAAACAACTATTACGTGGAAAACAATGAGAAATTATTAGTGCAATTTCTCTTCATCGAAATAATAATAATAACAATAGCGGTGGTAATTTCATATTGAAAGTTTAGTAAAAAGAGAATTCCATTTGACTTCATAATTTAATCTCGTATTCGTTATTTTCTTTTCCATGTAACTACTTTGAAAGTTTGTCAAAGAAAATTCAATTGACTTTGGAATGTATTATTATTATTCCTTTTTTGATGAAGTGGTTTCTCCATAGATTACAAAAATTCTTTAAAGGACTTTTTGTTCCCCTAGGCCAAAGAACTGAGTTGTTAAACACACAGTAGAGGAATGCAGTATTTTCCTTTGAGTCCGGCTACACAGTAACCGGTTACTGGGATCAAATTCCAGCAACCATTACTAGTTGTCATTGGATTGTTTCGGTTATGGATCTCGGCACACACAGATCTTGGTGCACACACACGAATCTTGGATCTAAATCAACAGTGACTTGTAACGGTTCTTTGGGATAATGAAATATTGTGTATGATCGAGGTGTCAATTGTTTGTCTCAATCAATCTCAATGCAAATTTTTTTTTGTGGACTAGCTAAGATAGAAACTATTTTAGACAAAATTAGAAAAGGTTGAGGTGTTGGTTTATCGAGTCCACGTAATAATGTATGCAAAGACCTCACGCAATTGTGTAGTAACAAAGCAGTCCACGTAATAACAACTCTATATAAGAACCGAGCAAGTATCACAATTTGACGTCGACTGAGTATTGATAGCTGCTTTGTTGTTTGAAGTTTTCTTATGTTCAGTGGTGAAACAATGATGAAGTATATGTGGTTGCTTAGATAAAGATATGTCGATCGAGGGTTGACGACGGTGCCCTGCCTAAAGGTGGTAGTATAGCCTAATGTTACGGTAGATTAAATCAATTTTTCTTTGTTAATATTCTTTGTTAATTCTATTTATAGCTATTCCTTTAATATCATAGACTTAGCTAGAATTCGAGAATACTAGTGCTGCTTGCTACCTAGGCCAAATTGTCTTTGAACCGACTTAGAAACTTACTTTTGATGTAGTTGAAGTCGAGTTTAGGATTCAACGACTTACACAAATGCCGTAGTACTCTGTGTCTATATTCAAGGTTTGATTGTGTATTATGTTGTATCAAATCGATAGATTACACAATGTGCTTGTTCAACCCCCCACGTCTAATTTTGCAGAATGTCTCGGCCAATTCAGAAAGAGTGGATGAATGAATTGGACAGATTTGGAGATGTGTACAAACAAGGGGTGGCTGATTTCATTCAATTTGCGACTGTGAACAACCGCGGCTCGACCACGTGTCCTTGTCCTTGCAGAGAATGTTGAAATGGAAAAAGCTTTGTGTTTGGTACAATCTCTAGACATTTGATTAAGTACGGGATAGATAAGAATTATCGTGTATGGGTTTTACATGGTGAGAACCCATGTACGGATCCGGTGGTGGAGCCAGTGATTGAAGAAGAAAACACTGAGGCCGAAGGGCTTGGGATGGGGAATTTTGTTGATGCTTCTTATGGAGTGCATGAAGTAGTTGCAGGTGATTTGAATGAGGATGAAGAAAATCATATGGAGGATTTTGAACCACCACCTGTTCTTGAACGTGATTTGGGGAAGAGGTACAACGAATACAAGAAAATGGCTGAACAAAAGCTATACCCTTCATGTGAGGCTCCCGTTACTACACTTTCAGCAGTTGTTGACCTTCATAACTTGAAGAAGAAATATGGTTGGTCAGGAACTAGTGTGTCTGCACTTTTGTCCCTTTTGAGGATATGGTTCCCAGAAGGAATCACTTTTCCATCAAAGTACCCTGTAATGAAAGCAATGCTGAAAGATCTAGGAATGAAAGCCACAAGTATCGATGCATGTGAGAACAATTGTATGTTATACTGGAAATATGATGCTAAGTTAACGGAATGTCGTCAGTGTAAAGCACCCAGATACAAAGTGAAAGAAGGAAAGATGGGTAAGAAAGAAACAAAAGAGCCAAATAAAGTTTTGAGACATTTTCCCTTGATTCCAAGGCTCAAGAGGTTGTACACTATCCCATGGATAGCTTAACGAAATGACATGGCACGACCGAGCTACACCTTCTTGGGATCATATCGACATCCCATCGACTCAATCCAAAGGGAAAACATGTAAAAAGAGTTGGCCTGATTTTGCTCAGGAAGGGCGTAATGTTTGGCTTGGAATTGCAACTGATGGTTTCAATCCTCGTGGAATACAATCCACTAGCTACAGTTGTTGGCATGTTTACTTGGTACCTTATAATCTCCCCCCTTCTTTATGTATGAAACCAGAGTTCCAAATGATGTGTTTGCTGATACCTGGGTGGAAGGCACCGGGTCAAGATATCGACGTTTTTCTTTAGCCATTGTATGAGGAGTTGGAACAGTTGTGGAAGGAAGAGGTGCTGGCTTATGACATGCATAAAAAACAGCATTTTACCTTGAGAGCTATGCTAATGTGGGGTATTCATGATTTTCCTGCTTTTGGAAACTTAGCGGGCTGTATAACATATGGTTACAAAGCATGTCCGATTTGTTCAGATAACACTCAATCGATATATCTTGAACATGCAAAGAAGATTGTTTACACAAACTATCACCCCTTTCTTCCGTTGGGTCACCCGTTTCGGTCAGGCAAATACTTGGGACTTAAGACTGAAGAGTTTAACATTGCTCCACTAAGGTTAAGTGGAGAAAAAAAGTTATCACGCAGCAGTGAGTCATATCAAGTATAAGCCGGGTAAAATCCCAACCGGTAGCAAAAGAAGCACATCCGATGTGAATTTGGATGATAGTGTAGATGATGAAGATGTTCAAGCCTGAGAGGCTTGGTATAAAAGGTCTATTTTTGGGATATGCCCTATTGGCCCACTCATAAATCCCGACATGTTGTTGATGTGATGCATACCGAAAAATGTTGTGGAACATCTACTAAATTACATCCTAGACAAGAAAAGACAAGTCAAAGGATACAGGGTGCGAGAAGATATGAGGAAGATCACGAATTCCGCGATTGGTCGATGGATGCAATCGGACCCGATCCGCGGGAAACCAATAAAACTGAAGGCTCCATTTGTCTTTGCTAAAGACGAGAAGTTAAATTTCTGCAAAATTTTGAAGGACTTGAAGCTTCCTTCTGGTTTCTCATCAATTCTGAGCAACATTGTCACTTTAAATCCACCTGGTTTGCTCGTAATGAAATCTCATGACTATCATGTCATTATGTGTTATTTGCTACCTGTATTGCTTCAACATGCTTTTCCTAAACATCGTGACCTGCGAAGAGCTATTCATCAGATAAGCTTATTTTTCAACTTGTTGTGCTCTAAAGTCTTAGTCCGGCAACATATCCAAGAGGCCAAGTACATGGTTGCAGAAGCATTGTGCGTGCTTGAAAAATATTTTCCACCATCGTTTTTTGATATCAGCATCCACCTCATGGTGCATTTGGTGATGAAGCTTCTTTTGTTGGAACTGCGTGCATCAAAGGTGGATGTTTCCATTTGAACGGTATGTAAATTACTTTTACCTTAATATCTTCTCTAGCTTTTTCTATAATTGGATTTTAAAATTGAAAGTGTATACTTAAATTTCTTATTCTAATAGAGGCGATGAAAGAGTGTAAAAATATTCCCAAAGAATAAATGATATGTTGAAGGGTCCATTCAGAGTCGTTATATTGTTTTACGAGTCGATTAGGTATGCTATGGAGTATATGCCCAATTCGGGGATGGAAATCATAAATCAAAGCGTGTGGCCTTTCCGGATGAAGATGGCGAGTATAGTGATGAAGGGCCTTTTGTTCGATGGTAAGAGGCGGACCTTAAGTGTTAAACAATGGATTCAAATACGTAGATGGGTCTTGTTTTAGACTAGGCGTCGAAAAGCTTGATGATTACTACAGGTGTGTTTTTTTGACACATTTGGTTTCTAAACCCACTCTAGTACTCTACATGAAAATACTCATGCGTAATTGCATGAATGATTTGTAGTGAATACCGCTCCTTACAATCTCGTGGTAGAGGAAAAAAGGGGTTGCAAAGTCGGAAGTCGGATACAAAAAGATTTCATTGTGCGGTTATATAACAAGGTATTGTTTAATTCATCCGTTAGTTAAATAGGAAATCTGAAGTTAGTAATATTAGCTTTCTAACTATCGCCTTTTTACGGTTATTGGCTGCAAATGACACCAAGAGTGACTTATGGCGATTAGTTGAAGGACCATTGCACCAAGCTAAAATGTATAGAAAGTACCGCATCAATGGTTTTGTCTTTTCTACTAGGTCGCATGATCTAAAACAGTTGCCACACAAGATAGTGGTGTTTGCATGGAGGCAATCACTTCGTTTACGTCAAGTAGGAAAGACTAAAATCCATTAGATGCATCGGCCGAAGTGGTATAGGGTTATTGAACAAATATTAGAGCTGGACTATACAAACTTTCAACAAGTAGTCTTTTATTGCAATTGGGTGAGGGTGGAGGACAAGACCAATGGCTGCAAGCTCTGTCCAGACTCTAATTTGGTGTTGGTCAATCTTAATAAGATGAAAAGTGTTGATCAGTACTTTGATGAGCCGGTCATTCTCGCTTCCGAAGCTAGTCAAGTGTTTTACTCGAAGGACTTGAAAAATCCTAATTGGTCGGTAGTCATCCATTCATCGAGGCGATTGACATGTGGAGTTGACTCACTAGATGTACCAACTATTTTCCAATCTACCCTTGAGGACCAACCTAATTTGAAGCCTTTGATGAAGTGCTTAACCTGATTGTAATTGTTTTAGTTTCCAAACTATGATACAATTTTTTGCTTTAAAGTTTCCAGTCTTAATATGTATGCTTATTGTGTATATTATTATTATTATTCATTTTGTTTGTTATGTATCTCTCTGGGGTTTATTAAATTGGTGGTATGTGTGATAAGGTAATGAAATACTTTTGTTTGGATTGAATTGTTTATATACTTTTATTTATTCTTCTTTCTCACCTTTCATGATTATATTTTTCAGTTACCGGACTACTAATAGACTATTTTGCAATATATGTTAGGATTTCATTTGAAATGGTATCGAGTCAACCACGACCTAGTGCATCTCAACCTTACGGTTACGCCTCACATGCATCACCACTGACCTTCTACTTCGGTTTCACGGGCATCTCAAAACCTTCAGCGACATGCAAGAATTAGAAAATGTTAGGAAGTTACCTGTATTGATTGATATTGATGGTGTTGTCGTTGGTGATAATGCCTCGGATGGAATACTGCGTCTTTGGTAGTCTTATTCGAGCTCAGATCCCGTTAGTTACACTGATTGGAGGCTTGTACATCCTGACTTCAAGGATAAGGTTTGGAATGCCTTAATGGTAAGGTTTACCTCTGATTTTTTTTAATGCATACTAGACATTTTGAGTTTTAGCTTCATTCACATTACTATATAACTTGTGTTTTACAGCGTGAATTTGAAGTTACAAATGTCGACCAAGCACTAGCTCGTTAACATGCAGAAAAAAACCTTTGTACTAAGTTTAGATATGGAAAATGGGTCTTGAGAAAAGATATATTGAATAAGTTTGAGACCTTGGAAGAACAAATCGCCGCATGCCCAGATGGCATTGATCCAAATCATTGGGAACAGTTTGTACTATATGAGAACACTCCTGAAGTGATGGCAAGAAAAGCGAAGAATGGTGAGAATATAAAACTGAATGATTCTCGACATACACTTGGGCGGGATACGTATGCCAACATGTTGCATAAAATGGTAGGTGTCTTTCCATAAACTTTTAAATTTTGATCACGATATGCTAACAATTATTTACCAATGTACATGTAGAATAAACAAAATCCTGACAAGATACATGGACGGGTAGACAGTTGGAAAGCAGGACATGAACGTCGTAATGGAACTGTTTTGGAGAGTGCTCGAGCCCGTTATGTGAGTTTGCATTTCACTTGAGTTCCAACTATAATTTTGTTAAGTCTTTGTTATTATAGACAATTTTTTCTCGACTGATTTACCTTAAGTTTGTACTAACTTGCTAGTTTTGAACTAATTTCCATGGAAAACACTATAGGAATTGGTGGAGGCTGCTCAAAAGAAAAGAAAAAATGCAACTTCAAGTGGAGAGGGCAGTGCAACTCATCTTGATTTTGATAATGACGAATTGACCGAAGTTTTAGGAGCGGACAAAAGGAATAGGACTCGTGGAATCAGCTCTAACCTCTCTAAGAAGCAATTAAAACGTACAAGTATTGCGAAGGTGATGTTAGCACAAGCAAGGTCTTCATCAAATTCTGAATTTAAGGGTGAAATGAGTGAGATGAAATCCTCCATAACTAGAGTTGAGGGTGTGTTGATGGTGAGTTTGCCTTAAATATAAAACTTATTGCTTTCATCATATATATAAATCTTAGTTTTGTTTTTCATTTTGTCAGGATATGCTTAAGCTTGTAACCAACAATGGAATGTCGAATAGTCAACCGCTGCGTGGGGATACAACACCCGGAACCGATGTTGGTTCCAACTCAGTTCGCCGTTCGTCTCAATAGAATTTAATGAATATGTTTGAACCTGCGAACCCTCCTGTGAACCCTCCTGCGAACCCTCCTGCAAACCCTCCAGTAAACCCTCCGGCAAACCCTCCTGCTGAAACGTTGAGTGCACCTCTTAAGGTTATCCTATTAGGTAGAGATGGTGTTCCGGTTGCTAGGGGATATGTTATGACTACCACCGCTAATATTTGCCATGGCAGAGTCGTCCTTGGAGGGGAGAAAGAGATCTACATCCAGGAAGTCTTGGTTCCCAATGCTCCTATTTATGATAGACCTCAATTTGGCTGCTCGGACCTTAGTGATTTTGTTGAAAGGGGGCCTTTGATTTGACTTGAATCAAGGTTGCAGTATGAGTAATCTATTGTGTGGGATATGCAAACTTTTTTCTATTTTGGTTTTTTGAGTATGTTTTTTGTAAGTAATGGTACGAGCCTTTTGCAAGATGTAAGAATGACATAACGAACTTGTGCACTATAGCTTGTTATGATGGTATGATGGCTAGATGGTTTATAAGAATGTTATATTATGAAAGTTTTTTGTTTTTGCAGGTTGAAGAGATAACAACCCGTTTTTAACTCCCCGATTAAAAAGTAATGAAAGTCTTTTGCTTTGCCGGTCCCAAGCCCGATAAAGGAGGAGGGAGAGTGGTGGACAGTTCTGCGGTTATGCTACGTTGGTTGGCGTCCATCGGGGTAGGGCGGCAACAATTGTTCTTCGTGGTGGAGCCGATCGTATCCGAACACCGTAATTGTGTGATCTAAATAAATCTTGTGTGTTAACGATTACTCATTGATGAACATCCTCTGTTTTCATTTAAGTTTATTGAGGAGGCCGAGCGAAGTTTGCATGATGCGATTATGATAGAAGTTAAGCAATAAAACCTAAAAAGATTGCAATTACGTGGGACACAATGGTCTCATCCACTTGTTTTACATTATAATATGTGCATAGTTTCTACTCAGTAAATTGACCGGCTAATTTGAGCATTCAAATACTTCAAGCATCGAGATAGTTACATTTTCTTTCTTTTAGGTATTTCATTAAGCATGGATCAGGTTTGTTTATTTTCTTTTTGTAATGCATCCTCCTTTGCGATTCGCGGTTGTCTCTTGAAATTTTTGCTCACCTATTTTTGCTCATTTTGTTGTAAAGTGGAAGAATCTCCAGAAACATATGGATGCAATTGACAAAGCATTAGCTGAGAACTCTTAGGCCGTTGGTATGTCATTCCTTTATTGGGCTATAGTAGGTGTTTAATCCTGTTTTCCGGGAGCAGAGGGTTTCTGAACTATGCATTATTCTCAAGTAGATTACATTCAAATTCACCTTAGCTGTCCCTACCCACCCTATGGTTAGTTTAGTTAAGTGATAGGCTGCTTTTGTTGCACTAATGAGTATAATAAGTGTACTATCAATTTTATTGGATTTAATAAACTGGCACTCTGCCAAACGCCTAAACCCTCCTTATGTGGAGGTTTGTTGGAAAACAGAAAATAAAATTTGGAAGTATAGCTTGCTAAACTTGTAACTTTGAACTGTTACCATGCTCTCCTGTATGATGTATTTTAATGAAATAATGTACGACTATATTCGCCTAGAAGGGCCACCGAGTTCCGGTTTAAAAAATATTGCAAATGAATATTTTGAATGGATGAAAAGAAAGTGTCTAATGGAATCCGAATAGCATACTCGGTCTGAGCAAAGTTGTTCGCCGTCAAGACCTTCAGAAGTTCAGTATGCAAATGAAGATACATCCCACTCACATGCAGATCCTGACATGGATATGGAAGGTCAGTGCCTTTATCGCAATTAACACTTTCATTTTCTTTCACGATTGCAATCTTTTTGAAAGAATTTATGAAAGATAGCATTATATGGAATTTAGACAACTAGGATTATTTTTTCTTTTCCGTAACTAAGTCAGTCAGTCTCATTTCCTGCATTTACAACGATACTGTAATATGTCCATTATATTTCATGACTCGAAGCATTTCTCTATGTGGTTGATTTGTTTATAGATGAGAGTTAGCAGCCCAATGAAGACCTTGCGAAAGTAGCCATGGCATATGATAGTGCGGCAATCCTGCTTGGATGTGCAGGTAAGGACAAGCCAAATTTACCACCGGTGAGTTCGATTTCTCAAGAACTGGCATTTCATAAGTTACATACCGTGGAAGAAATTTGAAATTTTGGGTTTTACTTTCACTCTTGCCTTTGGCCAAAGTAGCGATCCTTTAGGAACGACTCCATCTCACTTTGGAGCTCGGACTTCTCTGTTTGGTGAGTCCCTTTCCGTGCAATACTTGAATTTTTCAGCTTAAATTTTCCAATAAATTTTTCAGACTTCTCTTCAAGTGTTAATAATAGTGTCTTGTATAATTTTTTCTCTTTGTCTGTTTCCTATTAACACCCAAAAAAAGTAGTAGGGGCATGGTGGAGAAATATGTATGCGAGAAATATGTATGCTTGTTCTTACATTGGTTAAGGGTCATGTGCGGTCGCTGAGGGTGCCTGAGAGGTGGACTGCATGATGTAATAACACCGACATATCACCATCCATTATTTTCCAAAACAAAAGCTTCCCCGGATGGGACTAAGCCCCCACTTCACCTTCACAAAATGGTATTACGCTAGTATTGTTCTCTCTGTGCCCTAACACAAGATTGTATACCTGCTCTCTCTCTCTCTCTCTGAACGTTTTAGGGATTCCGGAGAGTTCGAGCTAGAGCAACCTCAAACCAAAACAACGATGATGGCATGATGAGGTTTTTCTACACTGAACTATACCGTTGTTTCATCTATAAAGCGTTGTAAACCTCATCATTTATACCATTTTCATAGCTATGCACCTTTAAAATGTTTACTTAGTTTCTTTCATTTCTAAATACAACAATTGCTATTTCTTTCATTTCTTTTGCCCCCCAGTTTGAAGTTCAAAAAATCGGTAATTCAAAGAGGAAAAGCTTAGAAACCAGATTCCAAGGTACGGACATTTTATCTTTAAAGCTAGTTCCTCTAACTAAAAACGTTATTGATTTGGGTGAATACTCGATGGTCAAAGGAGCCCAATCAATGATCGTCATTGTATTTGGCTATATGGTTTTATTCAAGTCATCCAATTCCATTGGCCTACCATGTAGCTATGGTACATTACCAGTGAATTCCACTCACTACAATGCATATGTAGTAATGGATGTGTATGTGTATGTGTATGTGTATGTGTATGTGTACAATAAATTGGTCTAGAGAGTCTCATTTAAAAAAAAAACAACTCAAAATTCCTACCAATAATTTTTTTTGGGTTTTAATACCCCTGCATTGTTGTTTTTTATCAGCTGTAGGAACGACTCCATCTCACTTTGGAGCTCAGACTTTCTCTGTTTGGTGAGTCCCTTTCCCGTGCAATACTTGAATTTTTCAGCTTAAATTTTCCAATAAATTTAGTGACTTTAGTTAGTGCACACGCCATTGCCGGCATCAGTTTTACACTTTTACTCAAATTTTGTCTCTGCTAGTAATTATTGAAGGATTCACACAAGTACTATTCTCAAGTGTTTTTACTTGTTCAAATTCATTTATAGGTCTTTATTGAAGGATTACTTACTTTCCAATAATGTGTTTTTGTTTTTTTTTGTGGGGAAGGATGCATTTGTGCTGTGTAGGGTGTTTAGGAAAAGTGGACCGGGGCCGAAGAATGGGGAACATTATGGTGCGCCTTTGATTGAGGAAGAGTGGGATGATAATAATGTTGTGTTTCCGAAAAGTGAATTTGATCACGATTGCACTTTGGATGGATTTGATGAATATGTTCAAGCACAGCAGGTTTGGATTTTGTTTATTTTTGAATGTGTTTCTGTATGAGATCTTATTATTTGGGGTTATTTGGTGGTTCAGGGTATATAGCTTTGTGTATACTGTTGTAGTGATGATGTTGTGATGAATTTGATTTGAACTGTAAGTGGAAATAGGCATTGTGATAGCAGTTTGATCACAAAACTTTATTACTCCTAGGGAACTGATATTAATGTGTTATACCACCAAATTGGTTTAGCTGGTCTCGCTACAAAAATGAGAATTTTTTTTTTATTAGCAACCCATTAGCAACGGTTCATAACCGTTACAAACGAATTTTAAATTAACTAACAAATTTGCAACGCTTTATAACCGTTACAAACGAATTTTAAATTATTTTTTTTAAAATTAACTAACAACTTTGCAACGGTTAAAAACCGTTGGTAAAAATTTTAACAAATTACCAACGCTTAAAAAGCGTTTGTGAATTAAAAAACCGTTGCAAAGGTTTTAAATATGTGTACGAAATAGTTATACTAAGCGTTGGAAAGTTCTGTTTGCAACGCTTTTTAAGCGTTGGAAATTTCTGTTTGCAACGCTTTTTAAGCGTTGCAAATATTTCCAACACTTTACCGACGCCATATTTGCAACGCTTAAAAAGCGTTGCGAAAATTATTAGCAACACTTTTTTACCGTTGCAAATAGCCTGTTATGGTGTAGTGATCTTTTCTCGGATTTTTGAGTCATGTTTCTCTATGGGGTGAATTATGTCTTTCTTGCTTATTGTTTTTCATTATAAAAGTAAATATATATATATATATTAAAGAATAAACATAGTAATCTAGGAAGTCTCGGGAATCTGACTTTAAAAGACCCACTTAAAAAAAAAAAACAAAACAAAACAAATTTTCTAAACTTTGTTGTAAAAAATTTGTTTGGGGGTAGGGTGTTCATGTTTCCGTCCTAGAATGTTTTATGTCCCATTAGAGTTGTTGAGGCCGTTTAATTGTATTTTGATTTGGGTTGACATAATCTATGAATTTAGAGTTCAGTCGTTCGCATAACGTACGTCATGCACGCACTTCGAGGCATTTTCCACTATCTTATATGTCATGCACGGTCGGAATAGAGTGTTTTATGGATCATTGGATTGGAAATTCTATCCTGATCATTTCCATATCTCATTCGCAAAAATCGGACCGGTAACGAAGCGACAAATGTAGTTACCGAAGGGAACTACAATGCGAGATCGCATTGTGTTCGCCAGGCATCCCTCAGAACCAACCAGCTGGCTGCAGCTCAGTGGATTGGTCGGAACGTCCTGGGCAAGGAGAAGGTCAGCGACATCGGTCTGAACTGCCTCCACATTTTATGGATACTCCAGGAGCAGAAGTACGAGTTTTGTATCTTGGAGTTTTTGCTTAGCTTGATTAGGGGAGTAGGGAAGGCTGTTGCACCTCTCCTTGTGTTGATAACCAAGATCATGCTGAAGTTGAGAGCAGCTCCGGCGTCTGATAGGTCTTACATCACCCTGCACCAAAATCCTCGCATTTATAAGGAGTGTGTCCAACGAGTTTGGAGGTTGCCTGAGGATAGGATATAGGACGAGGAGTATGGTGGAAATGAGAATGCCAAGGAGGATGGGGAAAATGAGATTGCCTCGGAGGATGAGGAGGACTTGACTTGTTTTGATGCGGATGCCCTAGAGAGGTGTTGGTCAGATGCAGAACGCATGGCCGTAATTCATCGTGGCATGCGTTCACTCAACACTATTTGCGAAGACCTCCGGACTCGACAGGCTACTATCCATCATAACTTCGAGATCTGATCCCAGCGGGAGGACGAGCGGTGGGAACAAATGAGGGCCGAGCTAGAAGCTCAACGCCAGTTCCGGGCCGACATGCTTGCACGATTCCCACCTCACGGGGATTCTCCTTCTAAGGACACACCATCGAGGCACGAGCGTCGTCGCCGAAAGACGAATGGTGCTGGCCCATCAGGAGCTCAGGAGCTATCTCCTGACCGTGTGCCCTCCGCGACCAGTACCGAAGTAGTTAGGGATAGTATCGTTTGATATTTATTTGTAGTTTCATTATTGTTATTTATTTTAATGTAAGTTTAATTCCGTAATTTGAATTTTGTAGTGAAATGTACTTCGAATAAAAATTTTAATATAATGAGGCTATTTTCATTGTGCGTGGTTGTTTAATATTGATCCCACCTTCCCAAATTGTTTGGGGGTGGTGTTATCTATTCCAAAGATGATTTTTATATGACCCTTGTTTTAGAATTTATTATGAGTCAAGATGAAAATATGGCCGTTTAGGCAAATCTATGAATAAGTATATGAAATCTCGATTAAATAGGTAGATTCTATCCTAAATTCAACCTAAAAGATACTAGGTTTGTTTTAGAATCAAGGAAATGAGTTGTTTCCGTTTTCGGGTTTGGAAAGTTTAGGATTTCGAAACTGCCGTAAAACTTTTGGCAACTTCGATCCGTTTTAGCAACTTTAAACCTATATAAACTTCATTCATTCTACACTCTCAACTCACACTACACCTAACCTTCATCACTCACCTTTCACTCCCACGATTCCCACGTTTCGCCTCAATTTCGATCTTCAAGACGGGCCTTTTGCGCCTGAGGGAGGCGCCTTTCGCTACTGCAATTTTTTTCAGAATTTTTGTCGAGCGCGACTTTTCGCTTCAAGGTGAGCACAACCCGCTCAAACACTGGAATTCCAAAATCTTCATAGCGCGACTCGCGCCGACTTCCGTGGACGAGAAAAATCCAGTTTTTCTGGGGTAGTTTCGGATCATTCGCGCAGCTATTCCAGGCGTAATTTTGAGATGACATCTCCTACCTTGATACCGAACAGTCTTTCAAAGATTTGTTCCAAAGCACTACTCATGGTGCTTGGTTTCGCGAGGCGATCACATACGTTGGCTGGGAACCGCTTATGGTAAGACCTGATGCACTTTATTCTCCAACACTAGCATCTTATTTTTATGATAACTGCATTTTCTTTGAGAGACCAGATGGAGAACAAGTGTTCTCCATCAACATTGATAATGAACCAATGGAAATTACCAGGTTCTTGCTAGCATTTGTTCTTGGACTTGCTATGCCCGCTGAAATACAAGATCGACCCATGGTGCTATTGGGTAGATAATATGTATGTCTACACTTACGAGTTTTTGCAAGAGTCATATGGCGCGGGCATTTTCCGTATCGAGGACCAAGGGGAATATAACGTCGCCTTTGGTAGCCTGTCCATGAACATAGAAACTGTTATGTTTTGGATCATGCTAAACATTTTAGGGGAATGGCGTTTTTCTTCTGTGAATGAGGCCACTTGTAGTGTCTTCCTTGCTTTAGCCACGGGACGTATGTGTCATGACCTTTCCCGAACCTTGATGTCTAGTTTAGCTCGATCCCATAGCATGAGGCATAAGTACCTTCTTATGCCTGTTCTAATTTCCCGTATTATGCTATGTTTCTTTCCTATTTTTTGTACACGTTTCACGGATTGGATTACGGTCAACACTGTACGACCCACCAATTGTATTATTCGATCTTTCCGTGCAATGACTTGGCAAGGGTGGAGGATACAACCTCATCAGGTTGCACCCTACACCCGTCGGACACTGGGCTCTTAATAGGTTAGCAATAATAGATGATAAATGGTGGGAAGCCTGGCAAATTATCATGGCACGGCAGGACGCGAAGGAACCTCACTTCTTTATAGAAGAAGAGGATGAGGAAGATGATGAGTAAAGCGGGAGATAAGGTAAGTTTTAATTCTAGTTAGTGTCTGCTTATGTCCCAAGCAATTTCACTCTTGTTAACCCCATAATGGGTAGAACTCGTATAGAGTTGAGTCAGTTTTTATTTCCTATATTAGTATGTTCTAACCTTGTTTTGCAGATGTTCCTAAATTTTACGCGATTCAATGGTATTTTTCCTACCCTCTTTATTTAAAATGCTTTGAGGACAAAGCATGTTTCTTGTTTGGGGGGGGGGGGGGCATTGAAACACGTGTAATTAAGGCATCTATTAGGATATAGATAGAGATAATATGCATTTGTTTTCAAGTTAAAATTTCAAAAATTCAAAAATATAAATAAATAAGTTCATGCTATACACTTAGGAATATTGGTATTGTTTTCCTTCTCTATGCTCTTAATAATCTAGAAGTCTCACGTAGATTTTGCATTAGAATAATTTTTAGAAACTTAGGTTAATATATAGGTAATAATCTTTGCATCTATCTATAAATATATTACATGAGTATCGAGGGTTGTTAGCAGTAAGTTTCTGAAATCTAGGCTAGAGTACTTATTCTACAAATCCTGTGAGAATATAGCCTAAAGCCTTATATGAGCGAAACATTTGAGAAATGACACAAGGGAGAAGTAAAATCCGGATAGAGAAATCACACGTCCACTTGCTTGATCACTATGCCATATCCTAAGCGAGAATTTAGGCCCTCTTTGGATCGATATAGCCAGAAATTCAAACTTATGAATTATTTTCCGCTAGTCACCCCTCTGAGCCTTTCTTTAGCCTTTCATAAACCACAAATCCTTTACCCTGTTATAACACAAAACAAAATAAAAAATTTAACCTACCCAATTTAGATAAGTCTGAAAATAGAATGAGGAAGAAAGAAGAAGAGAAAAACTTGTGTAAACAAAAGTTAGTTAATGGCTTCAGAAAATAAAGAAAAGAAGTTTCCATCCAAAGAAAAGAAAAATAAAAATAGAAATAAAATAAAAACTCCAAAAATAGAATAAAAGGGAGTCAAAAGCCAAAGAAAAGAAAAAGAAAAAAAAATATAGCTAAGGATGGAAACAAAGTGTAGAAGCAAAAGTAAATAACAAGGTTTTCTCTAGTTACATAATCCGAAGACTCTATTATCTCAGACTTGTCCTTTTTGAATATCCATTTCCTTCCTTCTTAAACCATCTCCTAATCCCCGCAACACCTAATAAATACCTCTAACTCAATTAGGAATAGGTTAGTGTGATAGTAAGTGGCAGATGTGTTTGATCGACTCAGGCTTCCTTGTTTTCATTGAGATTGTAAGGTAAAGTGTGCCCAATGCACACTGGAGTAGCGAAACTTGAGTGGAAAAATCAAAGTGTTGTATCTTGACTATTATTGTGAGAACCTACTTAAGGAAGCTATTCCGAGTTTCAGAAACGAACCTGCTAGGCATTTCATAGTATTACTTATTGTATATATGTTTATTGTAGATGATTGATTATTATGCATATATTAGTTTAGGTTTCGACTTGATTACTCTATATGCATTGCTAGTGAGAGGAATAGTTAATTTAGAGCATGAATAAGGAAACAATAGTTTTATTTCTTAGTCGTTGTAATATAGATGAAGTTTGTGAGTACCTTCATCGGAAAACTCTCACGAGGCTATAACTTCGTCCACTAGGGAATTCCTAGTGGTTTAAGGCCTTGTTGCATATGGTCAATGCAATCGCTCTCAATAAACGAGAGTAGTTAGAACTCCATTTTTGGTCACTTATTCTAATTTCTCATCTTTGCTTGAGGACACAAAAAAAATACTGTTTGGGGGGGGTTTGATAAGAGCCCAAAACTGTAGTTTTAACCCTCAGAATGATCATACTTTTAGACCAATTATGTGAGTAATAATTAAGAGTTAACACTGATTACGTGTTTTTATGCATTTCAGGCTTCAAAGTCCATTATGTGTAGAAATATGCCACTTTATTGAGATAAAGGAGCAAAGGTCAGTTACTAAGGAGTTCTGTGACTAAAGGCCAAGATTCAAGAAGACAAAGCCTTTCTAAAGCCCGATCAAAAGCAAAAAAGTCGACGCGGGCAGAAACAGCACACAAGTCAGCAGAACTTCCGAAGGCCATATCTTTGGACTCAGACCTTGGAATGGGGCCTACCTTATGTCAACACGACCGGCTCGGAAAGATCTTTCCAATGGTCCAAGCCTTGACCCAATCAGAGGAAATAAAGTGGAGGAAAAGTCTATTGAAGCTAACTGCAACTGAAGAGGCCTTTTTGAATTTGAAAAGAAGAATGGGTTTTGGGCCTGATTCTCTGGCCCAAAACATGGCTCCAAGCCCATGCACGATTTTTGGATCTGAAAGTATAAAAACAAAATCTTATCTCTTTGTTAATGGTAGATAGTTAATGGTAGCTAGTTAGACCTAAAACTATTGATAATTATAGATCTAGTTTTCATGTAATAAAATTAAGTTTAGTTTTAAATTCAATTCTTGTTTTAGATTAAACTCTTAGAATCATTATTCTTAATTAGTTTGATAAATAAAATAGCTATTTGTCAATTTCAATTCTGGTCATTTACAATTGTTTAGATCTAGTTCCATGTTAAATTAATTACTTTAGAACAAGTAGATTATTAATTTAGTATTTGAATCATTGTTTTATTATTCATTAGATTAAGAAAATAGTGTTCTCCATAAGTTAGTTTCATTTCCATTAATTGTTTAGTTTCAATTCGCAGATTCAAGTAATTGTCATTATTAGTTTAATTCAATTATTGCATTTATAGTTTTGAATTGGGTTTAAAAGCAAAGCTTTAATCATGTTTGTTTGAATTCTTTGATATCATGTCCATTGTTTGAATTCCATTATCGGAATGATAATTTCCTTTCTACTCTAGAAACGATTAGTTCACCATGAGAATGGGTTTAACCTCCATTGTTATGGGGAATGCCAGAATTAGCATCTCCAATGGGATGAAAGTTTGATTTTACACCTCAAATATAAAAAAACTCTCTCAATGGGGTTATAAACCGTAGGTAATAGTCGCCAATAATTTCCCCTTTCTACTTAAAATAACTCTAACTTAAAAACTTCGGACGTCACTTCATTAGTTTATTTTTAACACCATGAGAATGGGTTTAATCGTTCACTTTTTTTTACAGTTATGAATTAGTAGGAATTTATGCCATACAATTAAAGTGTAAAATTAATGGGGGATTAGGTGGAGGTGTAACCATATGCCCTTAGGGATTAGGAGTAACCATATATTGGCGCTTTCAATTCGGGATTACTGACGATTAAATATTGATTAGTAGGATTAAGTCGAGTTAAGGTGGAATCAATCCCCCTCTAACTCCTTATCATAGAATCAACGTAGCATTCCATAGTTGTTCTAATAGTCGACTAGTTGCATCTTGTGGGTAGTTGCATCGTAGTCTAGTTGCCACTTCGTAAATCTCTCATTAGACTTTAAAGTTAAGAGTATTTATACTTAGAAAACACAGCATGCGGAAGGACTAGGAGTGGAACGAATTTGTTACTCCACTCTATTTCGATAGAATTGAGAGTAGAAACTTTGATAAATATAGACACGTAAGTAGTTTTAGTTTACTTACGTTTTGAGTTTCATCGTTCATTTCGTAGGTAAACTATTCAATTTTATGTTTATCAAATTAAAAATAATAGAATCCTAAATATTAATGTTAACACACTAATATGTAATCCTACCATTCTTACGTTTAAATCAATTCTTCTTACTCTCAAAACATAATCATGCAATATAATGAGTAAGGATTCGTCCACTCTTAACTCTCTAGACTTAAATCGAATTCAACTAATCAAACCCAAAAGGAACAATGGTGAGAGTAATGATTTGATGTGAAATTTCTATACTACCATTCTCAATACAAGAACAATAATAACAATAAGACATAATTAAATTAAACTGAAATTAAAACTAATTTAGAACTAAGATTGTGAATAACTAATTATGAATATAAGACAACTAAATCTAAATCAGAATTTAAACAATAATCTAAATTGAAATGAAGAACTAATACTTTATTCTAAAAACTAAATATGATTCTAAACTAACTAATTGAATGAATGTAAAAAGACTTTACGCTAAATACTCCATTAACATTAGCTTCCTAACCTAACTGCCCTTAACAAAGAGTCAAGCTTTTGTTTTTATACTTTCAGATCCAAAAATCGTGCATGGGCTTGGAGCCATGTTTTGGGCCGGAAAATCGGGCCCAAAACCCAATTTCTTTAGTCCAAAATGGGCTCTTCAGCTGTAGTTGGCTTCGACAAATGTTTCATCTATTTCTGCTTCTCTGATTGGGCCAAGGCTTCGACCGTTGGAAAGCTCTTTTCGAGTTGGTCGTTTTGACATAAGGTAGGCCCAATTCCGAGGTCTGAGTCCAAAGATATGGTCTTCGAAAGTTCTGCTAACTTTGTGCACTATTTCTGCCCGCATGGACTTTGACTTTTCATCTTTTGACCGGGCTTTACAAAGGCTTTGTCTTCTTGAAAATTGGCCTTTAATCACAAAACTCCTTAGCAACCGACCTTTGCTCCTTTATCTCGCTAAAGTGGCACATTTCTGCACATAATGGACTTTGAAGCCTGAAATGCATAAAAACACGTAATCAATATTAACTCTTACTTATTATTCACATAATTGGTCTAAAAGTACGATTGTTAAGGGGTTAAAACTATAGTTTTGGGCTCTTATCAAACTCATTTGATAAACATAAAATTAGTAGTTTACCTACGAAATGAACAATGAAACTCAAAACGTAAGTAAACTAAAACTATTTACGTGTCTATATTTATCAAAGTTTCTACTCTCAATTCTATCAAAATAGAGCAGAGTAACAAATTCGTTCCACTCTATTTTTATTTTTTTTTAAGACAAATAATACGTAATATACAACCTAATATGTGCTTAACATTTACATCGTGTTTCTATACCACCCCCAAACAATTTGGGAGAAGGGGGTTCATGAAACAATTCAATAGCACAATTAAATTATGTAACTAACTAATTTTTATAATTTTTAATATTTTATAAATAAAAGTGCGTAATTTACATCCTAAAAGTGTCTAATTTTTGCAAATGTTTCTATCCCACCCCCAAACAATCAAACGCTTTGTCCTCAAAGTGTAAAGAAGATAAGGAAAGAATTTACCATAGAAACGTGGCAAAATTGATGCACTGTAATGTAAATATTGTAAAGATGATATGATAATATGAAGCACAATTAAACCGGGTATGCGTTTCTAACTAACACAAACTCTAATGGAGTAAACATGACAAAGCTTATGGTGGCAACAAGATTTGAAATGAATACCAAAATACGCCACCCCCAAACAAAATTGGAAAACTCTTTTTAAGTTTGAAAATTTTTGTTTGGCCTATACTCCAGAAAGTTGGTATTGTACGAAAACTTGGGTCTTTTAAAGTCAGATTCCCTAGACTTAAAGTGATATATATGTATTAACAAGCAGTTTCCCATATATCAATAATCTAAATAATTGTGGGTCTTTCCACAAATAATTAACATGGAATGCACCATCAAACAGAATTAAGCACCAAGATTTCCTATGACGTAGCTTAGTGGAATGAGAGCAAAGCCTTATAGATCTAAAACCTAATCGAAAGCATACAGTTTCTTCTTTGTCCTATGAAGGGGATGCCAAGTAAATGAACGTGAGAAAATTGATGGTTGTGGAAGATAATGGGATGTGGATAATTTTGAGAAGGAAAAATGGAAAAAATGAAAAAGTGTCAGGTGGCTTGTCCTTGGGTGTTACTTCTTCACCAGTTGGTTTTAGATAGTTATGAAGCATAGGAGAAACGCCAAGGTCAAGTACAAACTCAATGGTTCTTTGAAAAGGTAGAGGGCGAGGAACATTCATGATGGAAGGTGAATGAGTGGCATGAGGATGTGAGGTGGGTGAATGGTGTTCAACTAGTGTTCTTAGGTCTATATCATCAGAAGCCTTGAGATATATGCAAGACATTCCTCAATAGGTGGGTAAGAAGAATCACTGGGATAGAGGGCGAAAAATTCTTCTTCCGTCATGGCGTCAAGAGATGAATGGATGTCAATAGGAGAGAACTTCATGAGGAAGGCAAAGAAGGGTTGCAAAAGAGTCAAAGGAAATCCTCCTTGATGTTATCTACGTCTAGGGAGTAGAAATTGTGATCCTTGTCTTCTTCCATAAGAGGGGTATCTACTAGTGTGGGAACTAAAGTGTTAGCCGCACTAATGTGAGGTACAAAACTCCCAATGGACTTCACTTCCCCTTCTACAGGCAAACCTAGTTGTCATTGTTTTTGTCTAAACATGTTAACTTCTACAGAAAGAATTCCAAAAGAAAGAGTCAATGAGCCATCCCGACAATTAATTTGGGCATTGGCGGTTGCCAAGAAAGGACAACCTAAGATGATGGGAATGGAATCATGAGCAACTTTTGTGTCAAGAATAACAAAGTCGGCTGGATAGTAAAAATCCTGAACTTTAACGAGAATATTTTCAACTACACCCTTGGGATACTTAATAGAACGATTGGCTAACTGCAAAGTCATTTTGGTTGATTGAAGTTTTGTTAGATGTAGTTGTTTATATAAATAAAAAGGGAGTAAGTTAACACTCGCCCCCAGGTCTAATAAAGCAGTTGTTATGAAGGTATCACCTAAGGTGCATTGTACAGTAGGACGACCAGGGTCCTTGTACTTAACAATTCCATTATGTTTAGATAAAGAGGGATATTGTTTAGTTAAGAATGCTCCGTGGGGTATGTTGGTTTTCCTCTTCTTGGTGCACAACTCTTTTAGAAACTTAGCGTGTTTAGATAGACTTTTTATAGCTTCTAGAAAAGGTAGGTTTATAGTCAAATTTTTAAACACTTCCCTAATCTCATCAAAATTCCCATCCTTTTTAAACACAACTAGTCTTTGGGGATCTGGTGCTTTATCGCTATTTTAGCAGAAGGGATAAAAGTATTATTAGTCTTTGCTTTATCTCTAGCCATTTTCCATCTAGGTGTCCATATTGGAACCTCTACAGGTGTAGGGTCTTCACTTTCTATTATTGGGTCTTGTAATGTTTTCCCTTTTGGTTGTGGTTTAACTGGTACTTCTACAGTTGTAGGGTCTTCAGTTTCTATTATAGTATTTGGTATGGTATTATTTTTAGTTTGCGGGTAATCTTTAGGCATAGTCACTTGGTTATCAACTACTCGCCCTGAACGAAGGGTAGTAACTGCCTGTAGGTCCCCTTGCTTTATATTACCATTATAGTAAATACTATTTATTTCAAAGGCGATGTTTGTTGACTTAGGATTAGGCACTGCTTGACTTGGAAACACGCCGGTTTGGTTATTATTTTGGTTAGAAGACATGTTAATAACCTTTTGGCACAAAGACTGCATCATTTGCATCGTTTGTTTCATCATATTAGAGTTTTGATCATGCTGATCTTTCATCAAGTTGGAGTTTTATTGCATAATTTGATTTTGTTTCTCCAACAAGGTCACTACTACTTTGTCCGGTAGATGGTTGTATTGGAATTAAAGCTTGTTGGCGTTCATGTCTTGATGTTGATAGTTCTCGGGTTATGGGTACTAAACCTCTATTCTGTCACCTAAGTTCCCTTGTCCTTGATGTTGAGTTAACTGGTTGAAGTGTGATGGTTATGGTGGTGTTTATGCATAGACAAGAGGACAATAGAAGTCGGAATGCTCAAGACTATAAATGCACATTACAACGAGTAGAGTTAATGTTCATGACCTGGAGTGGGTTGTTGTTGAACAGAGATGGCATCTACCTTTTAGTGAGGGCATCGATAAGAGTTTTAAACTTCGGGATCATATTTAACCTCAAGAGAATAAGGAGAGGAGAGGGGAGGAATCGTTACCTCCCCATTGTTGTTCTTCTTAGATTGATCTTCTAAGAATTTATAAGCCTCCAGGCTCCTTTACTAATAAAACTACCCCGGTCATGATATCTAGAACCTCCTTATGACGATGTAAAAGCCCCTTGAAGAAGGCACGAACAAGCGTGTCTTTCACAAGATTATGATGTGGGCATTCAATGAGAAGATCAGTGAAACGATTCCAGGCCTCTGAAAAGGATTCATGAGGATTCTGGCGGAAGAAATGAATCTTTTGAAGCATTTCATCTGTCTTTAGTGGTGGGTAAAATTGTTCCATGAACAATTGAACAAGTTGAGCCCATGAGTCCACAAAGTTTGGCGTTTGGGCAGTTAACCAAGACACCGCCTTATCGGCTAAGGTGAAAGGGAATACCCTCAGTTTAATTTGTTTCGCACCAACCGTAGGATGGTAGAATGTTGTTAGGACTTGTTCAATCCTACGCATGTGCTGATAAGGTTTTTCATGGTCTAAACCATGAAAAACCGGTAATATATAAATATATTAGGGGGAAAAAAATCCCCACTAGGTCTGCAAGAACGATGCATGACTTAGGGCCATCGTTTAGGGCTTTATAAAAATCATAGAGAGGAGTCTCTTGTTCTTTAGCCATTGATGCAAGTGTAGTGTGTGAAATTCTAAATAGGCGTGTTGTATTTATTTCTACGAAAAACAAGCCTGATTATACTAGAATTAAAACTCCTCTGACAGAAGAGGCGAGGAGTGGAAGAAGGAGTACCTGAATGCCTCCTTGCTACACGTTTGAATAGCGTCTTGTATAGGCAATCTCAGTGTATTTAATAAGTTAGAAACACTGAATAACTTGAAGAAATAGAAATTTGAACTAACCTGTGAAAATTGGGTTGTTCACGCTGAATTTTCCTTCGAGGGCGCGGGTGCGCTTCACTTGGGCGAGGTGCGCGCCGCAAAATTCGAAGTTCTAGTGTTTTGAGCGCAGTGCGCTTGCTTTAGAAGCTGGTCGGTCAAAGGTTTTCGAATGTCCTGTGTTTTAGCGCGGATCGCGCTCGGTATGGGCGCGGGTCGCACTTTAGGGTTTTCGAGTTTTAGGCCTTTTATCATACTCCAAAAAATTTGAAATTTTACAGTAATTTTCTAAGACATCTATCAAGTAGCCTGTAAAATTTCAGATAAATCGGAGCTATGAAAGTCTCTCTACTGCCTTGCAAAGTTTGCAAAACAGTTTTCGGACACAATACAAACAACCGAATGGTTAACCCATCAAAACAAAGCCAAAAATTACCAAAGTTTTACTGGAGACTCCTGACAGATCCTACTTGTTCCTGTCAAAATTTTAGAGCAATTGGAGTTCTAAAACCTCTCCTTATCGGCTGGTGTTCCATATATTAAGTGTTTGCAACACTGCAGAAACACACTGGAAACACTCTACTATTTAGGAGGTCAAAACAAATCAAAAACTCGTCAAATTTTTACTACAAACTCCTGACTTAGGATAGATACTCCTGTAAAAATTATAGAATTTTTAGAACTCCCTAAGTAACCTTACTCGTGTGTTTTTCAAGAACATATGGTGTGAAAACTGAAATGCAGCACTGTAAAGATCGTATTTTTTTCACAAGGTAAACCAACTTTGAAAAATCTGAAAATATTCCAGTAAATCAACAATACATTAAATATTATGTCTGAAAATTTTCAGAATTTTCGAAAATTTAGAAATACCTTCACCGCAGTATTTTTCTCTGTGAATCCGCAGCCCCTATGCCTAAAACAATGAACAGTTCCGAAAATTCAAGAAATAAGAAT
Source organism: Coptis chinensis (assembly GCF_015680905.1). Classification (NCBI taxonomy): domain Eukaryota; kingdom Viridiplantae; phylum Streptophyta; class Magnoliopsida; order Ranunculales; family Ranunculaceae; genus Coptis; species Coptis chinensis. Next base: position 55,906,298 of record NC_141458.1, on the reverse strand, counting down.
GAAAAATTAAAAGGGTGGGTGGGTAGAGAATGGGGGATTGCCCCTTGGATTCAAGCAATTGAATTCTTGTCTAGAATGAGATTAAGATGGCAGGGGCACCATTTGATGGAGTTTAAAAATAATATGGTGACAACAAGGAAGCCTGAGTCAATCATTTCCATAACTCATTCGCCAAAATCGGGCCAGTAACGAAGCGGCAAATTCAATTTGAAATTGCGCGAAAAATTAGAAAATTTTGGAATTCAAATTGGGCTTGGGCCCAAACCGCATGCACATCTGTGCGTCTCCTTCCTTCCCAAAAACGCACAGTTCTTTCCTTTTCAATCCCGCCGGTTACCAAGGTTTAAAACAAACCTTAAACACCAAAATTAAAAAAAAAAAAAAAAAAAAAAAAATAGAGAGAAAAGGAAACCTAACTACACCCACGCCAAGAAATTCAAATCCAAGTAAAATCTTCTCCAAACCATTACCACCACCAACCAAACTCCGAAAACAGCCACCAATTCAAGTAACCACCGCCACCACCATTGTTTTTAGTTGTTTTTCTTCAAACTCGCCTCCCCCACAGTCTACAAAACCATTAGTTGTCTCAGAAACTTCAATGGCACTACGACGAAGAATTTTCCCGGAGCACGCGTTTGCTGCCGACAGCTTCGCGCCATTTTACGACGCGGAGATGATTAGGAGGGATTGGAACAGACTTTGGTACTCGTCTGAGGAGTTCTATCACTATGATGTGGTAGAACAGTTTTATAAAAAGCGAGAATTGGAGGGGGATAGGATTTTTATAAAGGTAGCAGGAACGAAAATCATCACGCTATCAATTGGAGGGGGACAAATGGAGTTTAAACTACCAATTTCAGGCTTCCTATTAATCACATCTCGTTAGTTCGTGCCTTTTTCAAAGGACTTCAACATCACCATAAAGAAGTCCTTGACATAATGAATGGGGGTAGTTTCCTAAGTAAAGGAGCCTCGGAGGCTTACAAATTTTAAGAAGATCAAACTAAACGTAATAACAATTGGGGGGGTAGTGATGATATCCCCCGCTCTGTTAGTTCTTCTTCAACAGTTAAGGCCGCCGGTATGTTTGAGATGAAACCCGATCTAGAACTTAAAAATTTAATTGAATCTCTAACTAAAAATGTTGAGGCTATTTCTGTGCAACAAAAGCCTATTCCCGTCATGAATGTTAACTCCAACCCATGTAATGTCTGTTTGAGTCCTGAGCACCCTGAATCCTATTGTCCTCTCGCCTATGAACAACAACAATTAGAGCAAGACAATGTTTGCTCCATTAATAGCTATCCTATTCCTAATGCCCCATGGAGAAAACATCCCAACTTTAGTTGGCGAAACAATCAACAAGTTTCACCTCCAGGGTTTAATAACCAAAATGTTAGGCAAGCAAACAACTATAATCAAGCTCCACCTAGGCAAGGGCAGGGGACAAAGTCGTGGAAATTATAATAATTATAACAACCAAAGCCGCCAAACCACGACAAGGTTTAGCACAAGGTCGGGTAATTATAATAGTTATAATACCAATAGAGGTATCGTTCGGTTAACAATAGTAACTATCACAACCCACCCATAAATAATCAACGTGAGATAGTTCGGTCGCACCACCGTGACTACTACATCATCACATCCGGATCGTGATAGACGCCTTTATACGGTTACCCAACAACTTTTCCAATCAATGACTCAATCAAACCAACAGATCTTACAATCCATAAATCAGGGCATACAACAGTTAGCCCAAGAGAAAGCCCAACCAAAAGGCGTGTTTCGGGACAAGCGATACTAAACCCTAAAACAAAGAAACCACGACCTTTGAGGTAAACGGTAATACTAGTACTGAAACTACAATCGTAGGTGACCTTAATGCCATCACCACTCTCCGCTCTGGAAGAGTGGTTGATAACACAGTAACTATAATACCGTAGTAGAAACTATAATACCCCATCAGTACTCCCTACACCGGATATTGAACTAGATACCGCAGTAGAAACTGAAGAGCCTACTACTGTAGAGGTACCAGCTAAACAACAAACTAAGAAACAGAAAGCAAAGGTAACACATCAAGTCGAGCCATACGCTAAATATAGAGCGAAACCACCATTCCCTCAGAAGTTAGCCATGCTAACCAGGGATACAAACTTTGAGGAGATTAGGAACGTTTTCAAGAATCTAACGATAAACCTTCCTTTTCTTGAAGCTATTAAAAAGCTCCCTAACCACGCTAAGTTTCTTAAAGAGTTGTGCACTACTAGGCGTAAGACCAACATACCTAAAGACGCCTTTCTAATTGAACAGTTCCCAACTTTATCCGAAAATAATGGAATTGTTAAGTACAAGGACCCTGGTCGTCCTACTGTAAAATGCACCTTAGGAGATTCCCACACGACGACTACTTTATTAGACCTGGGGGCGAGTGTTAACTTACTCCCGTATTACTTGTATAAACAAATAGGTCTACAGGAAATGCAACCTATAAAAATAATGTTGCAATTAGCGGACAGGTCAATTAAGTATCCTAAGGGTGTAGTGGAAAACGTGCTTGTTAAGGTTTAGAATTTTTACTATCCCCGCTGATTTTGTTATCCTTGATACGAGTCGCTAACGACTCATCCGATCATCTTAGAATTTTCTTCTTGGCAACCGCCAACGACTTATAAATTGCCGCGATGGTAAGATGTCCTTATCTTTTGGCCATCTTACGGTTGAGGTAAATGTTTTAAAATGATGAAACAGTTACCAGATTCGTCTATAGATGGGGAGGTTAGCATGATCGAGAGCTTAGCTCAAAATTATTTTAACAACACGTTTCCCGAAAACAATATGTACAAATTCCTTTCTTTTGGAATTTTAGATTTTGTAAATGACTCCTACTTAGAGGAAGTCAACACCATCATTGAGTCCACACCAATTGTAGACCCTTCGGTTGCTCCATATACTGAGTATGAAGACTTGCTACCTAAGCAAGTATTCATTACGCAAAATGAGGACCCCGACGAAACATCTATTGATTTTCCTTCCACCCCAGTGCTTAAAACTCTTCCCCCGGAGTTAAAATATATTCAACTTAATCGGGATGGTAGTCATCCGGTAATTATATCTTCTCTGTTATCTAAGAATAAAGAGACACGTTTAATCCGGGTGATTAGGGAACATCGGTCGGCGATTGGTTGTTCCCTAGCCGACATTAAGGGAATTGACCCTAATGTTTGCACTCATCGTATCCATTTGGAGGATAACGCGAAGACTTCTCGTGAACCTCAGCGTCGGTTGAACTCTGCCATGAAAGAGGTGGTTAGGGAAGAAGTCTTACGCTTACTCGATGCGGGTATCATATACCCAATCTCTGATAGCGAATGGGTAAGCCCCATTCAATGTAGTTCCTAAGAAATCGGGAGTTACCATGGTTCGTAACGGAAAGGGTGACTATGTTGTCACACAAGGTCCTATGAAATGGAGGATCTGCATTGATTACAGACGTTTAAATGCTATGACACAAAAGGATCACTTTCCTTTACCTTTTATAGATCAAATGCTCGAACGCCTAGCTAGTCATGCTTTTTATTGTTTTCTGGATGGCTACTCAGGCTATTTTCAGATTATTATTGATATTGATGACCAAGAAAAGACTACCTTCACATGTCCCTTTGGAACGTATGCCTATAAACGAATGCCTTTTGGCCTTTGTAATGCTCCTAGTACCTTCCAGCGGTGTATGCTTCGTATATTTAGTGACATGGTAAAGCACTTAATGGAAGTTTTCATGGATGATTTTTCTATTTATGGAGACTCCTTCACGCATCGCTTTTGTCTAACTCGTCTAAGGTTTTGACACGGTCTCTAAAAAAAGAGCCTCGTTTTAAACTGGGAAAAGTGTCATTTCATGGTGAAAAAGGGCATAGTACTAGGTCACATCGTATCTAGTGATGGCATAGAAGTAGATAAGGCCAAACTAGATAAGATAGTGACCCTACCTAAACCATGGACTGTCCATGATATTAGGGCCTTCCTAGGCCATGCAGGTTTTTATAGGCGGTTTATTAAAGACTTCTCGAAAATAGCTAGGCCTTTAACTAATCTGCTTTTGAAAGATGCAATCTTTGATTTTAATTTTAACTGTACACAGGCTTTTGAAACTTTAAAAGCCGCCCTAACCTCTGCACCAATTATACAGCCTCCCGATTGGTCTAAACCTTTCGAACTCATGTGTGATGCTAGTGACTATGCAGTTGGTGCAGTCTTGGGACAAAAACTAGATAATAAGTCCACTGTTATTTATTATGCTAGTAAAACCTTAAATGATGCTCAACGGAATTATTCAACTACCGAAAAAGAATTCTTAGATGTCATTTATGGTTTAGATAAGTTTCGGCCCTTATTTGGTTGGTTCTAAAACTTTAGTTTACACGCACCATGCAGCCACTTTTAAGTACCTTCTTGCAAAGAAGGATGCTAAGCGTAGATTAATCCGATGGATCCTTCTCCTGTAAGAGTTCACATTAGAAATAAAAGACAAAAGAGGGGTCGAAAACGAAGTTAGTTGCCGACCACTTATCTAGACTCACAAACGACGATCAGAGTGATTCTGAGTCCATACCGGACTCTTTTCCGATGAGCATCCAGATATCGATTTTTTCAAAGACCATGGTATCTTTGACATTGTAAATTATTTAGCGGCTGATGTTATGCCTTATAATTGGTCAAGAAATGAACGTAAGAAGTTCTTGGCCAGAGTTAAGTTATACTACTGGGATGAGCCATACCTTTTTAAGTATTGTGCGGATCAGATTATTCGTCGTTGTATTCCCCAGTGGGAATATAATGAAGTCCTATCGTTCTGCTATGACAAAGAGTGCGGTGGCCATTTTAGTAGGATGAAAACAACCGCTAAAGTTCTTCAATGTGGATTTTATTGGCCTACCCTTTTTAAGGATGTCCAAGTGCATTGCAAGACGTTTATTCGTTGCCAACAACTTGGGCGAATCACGGAACGTAATATGATGCCATTAAATCCAATCTTGATAGTAGAAATTTTTTACGTTTGGGGCATTGATTTCATGGGTCCCTTCCCTGTTTCCCATGGTTTCATTTATTTTCTAGTTGCCGTGGACTACGTGTCTAAATGGATAGAGGCCCTAGCTTGCCTTAGCAATGACCATAAGACCGTTGTATTTTTTATTAAAGAATATATTTTCTGTCGGTTTGGCATTCCTAAAGCCATCATTAGTGATGGTGGAACACATTTTTGCAACAGAGTTGTTGCATCCCTAGTGAAAAAGTATGGAGTTACACACAAAGTAGCAACTCCTTATCATCCACAAACTAGCGGACAAGTAGAAGTTTCTAATAGGGAAATCAAAAAGATTTTAGAAACAACTGTAAACCCCGATAGGAAAGATCGGGTCGGGTTTGTCTATCGGATGCCTTATGGGCGATAGAACTGCTTTCAAAACTCCTATAGGTATGTCTCCGTTTAGACTTGTATTTGGGAAACCATGTCATTTGCCCTTTGAATTAGAGCACCATGCTCTGTGGGCTATAAAAAGCCTTAACTTCAATATTGATGAGGCAGGTGTCAAACCCAAATTGCAATTGAATGAGCTTGAAGAAATCCGTAGCGATTCTTACGATCTCGCGAAGGATTATAAAGCTAGCATGAAACGTGTTCATGATAAGCAAATCTTGCGCAAAGAGTTCATGGTCGGTCAAAATGTCTTGCTTTACAACTCCCGTCTACATATTTTCCCAGGGAAACTAAAAACCCGTTGGTCCGTCCTTTTTCGTTATCAAGTCACCCCTTACGGGGCAATCACCTTGGTAAATCCCAATGACAATAGTACCTTTCAAGTTAATGGTCAACGGTTAAAACATTTTCATGAACTTCTGTCCCCTGATGTAGAGGAAGTCCTTTTACAGGACCCTGTCTATGAGGATTGACCTTTGTCATTGGTATACTTCCTTTCACTTCCATATAGTGGTAAGTGCACCATTCAGGTAACCGGGCCCTCCCTATGGAGTGTGTGGCTATAAGTACCGGAACCTAAGTCCACGGTTAACATAATTCACGTTTTCCACTTTTGCATGTTTTCTCGGTTTTGGAGTGATGTTCCTCTAAAGGGTGAATTATGTATTTATTGTTTTTCGTTTTTCTTATAATAAACTAATAAATAAATAAATAAATAAATAATAAAAAAAAAATCTTAATCATAGAAATAGCAATCCAACAAGTCTTGGGAATCTGACTTTAAACGACCCACGTTAGAACAAATTTTGTGTTTAAAAATTTGTTTGGGGGTGGGCAATCGGTCTTTCCATCTGGATTGCTCAAAATTTTCATTTGTGTTGCTTAGGCCCATTACTTGTAGTTCAATTGGGTTGACGTAATCTAAAACTTAGATTTCCTTCGTTTGCATAACTTACATCACACACGCACTTCGAGTCATTTTTCCACCTTCTTATACGTCACCCATGGCTGAAATTGAGTGTTTTATGGATCATTGGATTGGAAATTCTCTACTGATCATTTCCATAACTCATTCGCCAAAATCGGGCCAGTAACGAAGCGGCAAATTCAATTTGAAATTGCGCGAAAAATCAGAAAATTTCGGAATTCAAATTGGGTTTGGGCCCAAACCGTCACGCACATCTGTGCGTCTCCTTCCTTCCCAAAAATGCACAGTTCTTTCCATTTCAATCCCGCCGGTTACCAGGGTTTAAAACAAACCTTAAACACCAAAATAAAAAAAAATAAAAAAAAGAGAGAAAAGGAAACCTAACTACACCCACGCCAAGAAATTCAAATCCAACTAAAATCTTCTCCAAACCATTACCGCCACCACCGTTGTTTTTAGTTGTTTTTCTTCAAACTGGCCTCCCCCACAGTCTACAAAACCATTAGTTGTCTCAGAAACTTCAATGGCACTATGACGAAGAATTTTGCGAGCACGCTTCTTTGTTGCCGACTTCGCGCCATTTTACGACGCGGAGATGATTAGGAGGTATTGGAACGGACTGTGGTACTCATCTGAGGAGTTCTATCACTATGATGTGATAGAACAGTTTTATAAAAAGCGAGAATTGGAGGGGGATAGGATTTTTATAAAGGTAGTAGGAACGAGGAGGGAAGTAACGAGACAGTTGTTGGCTGAACTGTTAGAAATAACGCTTGAAAGCAACCTCGTAACAACAATTCTGGAATCCCAGTATACTAGAGTTCCTGCTTTGATGAAAGATACTATCGTGGAGGGTGAATACAATCCGACATCTCATTGCGTCCGCCAGTCAACCCTGAGAACCAATCAACTGGTTGTAGCTTAGTGGATTGGTAGGAACGTCCTCGGGAAAGACAAAGTCAGTGATATCGGCCTGCAATGTCTGCACGTTCTCTGGATTTTGCAAACAAATAAGTATAATTTCTGCATCGTCGACTTAATGTTTAATGTGATTAGAGGAGTGGGAAAGACCTTGGCGCCTCTTCCCGTATTGATCACTAAGATCATGCTCTCCTTTAGAGCTGTCGCAGAAAATCTGCTCCTATTAAGATCAAATTGCATTTTAATGCAAGTATCTATAACGGATTGCATCCAAGAGGCGTGGCTGTTGTCCTCGAAGGAAAGGTTGTTGAGAGTCGAGGATGAAAGGGAGGATATGACATGTCCGGATGACGATGCATTAGATAATTATAGTTCTAATTTAGAACGCGCTCAAGTGTTTGCAAACCTTGTGCGTTAGCGTTTATGGTATTTGTGAAGATATCCGAGATAGACAGATTGTAGTTCGAAAAAAGCAAACGAACCTTCGTACGAGACTTGAAATGCTCGAAAAGGTTCGTGACGATATATCTTGTCTAACATGGAGACTATCCACCAAAGATCAACAAGCCCGGTATGCATTACTCGGGACTAAGAGGGAAGCACGCTTTGTTCGAATAATAGATGCTACGACGATGCCACCCGTGGGAGACTCGCCTTCGGCGAGTCCCAACCAGTACATGAGCGTCGTCGCCGAAGCGACGATGGGTTCAACCTATTCTCCATCCCGGGCCAATCTCCATCTCGGGTTCGCCTTCATCACATAACTAGGGTTTCACCATCAGTTTGTGTTATGTTATTTCATGATTTTGTTTTATTAGTTGGATTTTAATTCAGTTGTTAAATTTAAATATTAAGGTGTTTGTTTTATGTTGTGTGGTTTTAAATTTAAGTTTTAATATAATTCGTTATATGATCATCTGATGTAAATTTGTCTTGGAGGAAAGGTTGAGAATTTGGCCGATATCGGCATATCTATGAATTGTGTGGTGGTAGCATGAAATGTAGGAGAGTTTAGAAGTTACTATTCTAAATCCAGTATAAAAGATACCAGGATTTTTAGAAAATCAAGAAGATGGTTTCTTTCCGTTTTCGGGTTTGGAATCTTTCTATTTCAGGAAATTGCCTTTAAACAATTTGGCAACTTGCCGATTCGTTTTGGAAGCACATAACCTATTTAAACCCCCTTCATTCTACACTAACAAACCACACTACACCCCACCATCATCCCTCACCTTTCACTCCAAGTTTTTCCTTCTTTTTCCTCTAAACTCCTGTTTCAGCACTTACGAGCACACCTACGCCCTGTACACTTTCACAAAGTTTAGTAAGAGCGCGACCCGTGCCCAAACTCTGTAATTCTAAAACTTCGAGCGACCAGCCCTCCTTGCGCGACCGCTTGAAACTCTGTAATCCTAAAACCCACGCGCGACTGCGCCCAAGCGAAGCACGCCACGCCATCTGTGAACACGGAAATTCCAATTTTTTAGGATCATTCTAGGATTTTTATAACTGTTAAAGGAGCCGTTGAGATGACATCTCCTATAGTCATACCTGAACAGTCTTTCGAAGACGTGTTGGGAACCGAGACCTATGGACATTGGTTCCGACATAGGATCCTGCAGTTAGGATGGCGTCATCTACTGGTAAGTGGTGACGATTCATATTCACCACAGCTTACTGCTTATTTCTACGACCACATTAAATTCTATTGTAATCAGGATGGAGAACAAGAATTCTCCGTCGTAGTCGATGACACGACACATAAATTCAATAAACATGTGGTCGCTTTAGTTTCAGGATTACCAATACCTGATCCTGTTCACACATAGGTATATATGACCGATAATGCATATCTTTATGATTATACATATTTCCATGAGTATTATGGGGGAGGGGTATTTCGAGTAATGGACCAGGGGCGATATAGCATTGCCCTTGGGAGCCTTTCCCTAAATGTAGGCACCACCATGTTATTCATCCCGATGAATATTTTGGGGAATGGCGGTTCATTTCTGCAAACAAGATCGCTGGTGACATTTTCCTCGCTTTAGGAAGGGGGGTCGCCGCCCGATATGACATTCCCCGAGTTTTAGTCGCTAGTCTTAAGAGAGCCCAAACCATGAGGCGTAAGTATCTTCTTATGCCTGTGTTGGTAAACCGCATCATCGTAGTTGTTTACACAGTATTCTGTGCACAATTCACAGATTGGAAAAGGGTTGAAGTCATGAGACCCACCAATGGGGTGGTTCGCTCATTCGCGCGAATAATGACTTGGCCGGATGGCAGGTGCAGCTCATTTGGTCGCCCCATTACATCCCATCGGACATAATAACACTTAACAGGTTAGCATTAGTAGATGATAAATGGCGGCAAGCTTGGCAAGTTATAATGGACCGGGGATCTTGAAGGAACCTCATCTCTTTAATGATGAGGAGGATGCTTAAAGCGGGAGATAAGGTAAGTTTTAGTTTTGTTATTGTCATCTTATGTCCCAAGCAATTTAATTGTTAACCCCATAATGGGTGGAACTCTTATAGTTAGTTCGTCGGTTTTTATTTCCTATATTAGTATGTTCTAACCTTGTTTTGCGATGTTCCAAAATTTCACGATTTCCATGGTATTTTTCTACCCTCTTTATTTAAATGCTTTGAGGACAAAGCATGTTTCTTGTTTTGGGGGCATAGAAACACGTGTAATTAAGGCATCTGTTAGGATATAGATATGTATAATATGCATTTGTTTTCAAGTTAAAAATTTCAAAAATATAAATAAATAAGTTTATGCTATACACTTAGGAATATTGGTATTGTTTTCTTTCTCTATGCTCTTAACAATCTAGAAGTCTCCATGAAGTTTTTGCATCAGAATAATTGTTAGGAACTTAGGTTAATATGTTGGTAATAATCTTTGCATCTATCTATAAATATATTACATGAGTATCTATGATTGTTAGCAGTAAGTTTATGAAATCTAGGCTAGAGTACTTATTCTACAAATCCTGTGAGAATATAGCCTAAAGCCTTATATGAGCGAAACATTTGAGAAATGACACAAGGGAGAAGTATATTCCGAATAGAGAAATCACACGTCCACTTTCTTGATCACTATGCCATATCCTAAGCGAGAATTTAGGCCCTCTTTGGATCGATATAGCCAGAAATTTAAACCTATGAATTATTTTCCGCTAGTCGCCCCTCTGAGCCTTTCTTTAGCCTTCCATAAACCACAATTCCTTTACCCTCTTACAAAAACAAAACAAAATAAAAAATTCAACTTACCCAATCTAGAATAAGTCTGAGAATAGAATGAGTGAAGAAAGAAGAAGAGAAAAACCTGTGTAAACAAAAATTATTTAGTTGCTTCAGAAAAAGAAAAGAAGTTTCCATCCAAGGAAAAGAAAAAAAAATATATATAGAAATAAATAAAAACTCCAAAAATAGAATAAAAGGGAGTCAAAAGCCAAAGAAAAGAAAAAGAAAAATATGGCTAAGGATGGAAACAAAGTATAGAAGAAAAAGAAAATAACAAGGTTTTCTCTAAGTTACATAATATGTAGACTCTATTATCTAAGACTTGTTCTTTTGAATATCCATTTCCTTCCTTCTTAAACCATCTCCTAATCCCCGCAACACCTAATAAAGACCTCTAGCTTAATTAAGAATAGGTTAGTGTGATAGTAAGTGGCAGATGTGTTTGATCAACTCCGGCTTCCTTGTTTGTCATTGAGATTGTAAGGTAAAGTGTGCCCACCGCTTGCACCGGAGTAGCTTAAAACTTGAGCGGAAAAATTCAGAGTGGTTTTGTCTTGACATTTATGTGAGGACCTACTTAAGGACGCTATTCCGAGTTTTCATAAACGAACCTGCTAGGCATTTCATAGTATTACTCATAGTATATATATTTGTATCATAAATGATTGATTATTATGCATATATTAGCTTAGGTTTTTTACTTGGTTATTCTTATTCATTTGCTAGTGAGATATATAGATAGTTGGGACATGAATGAGAAAACAATAGTTTTATTTCTTAGTCATTGTAGTATAGTTGAAGTTTGTGAGTACCTTCACTGGAAAACTCTCACGAGGCTATAACTCGTCCACTAGGGAATTCCTAGTGGTTTAAGGCCTTGTTGCATATGGTCAATGCAATCGCTTTCAGTAAAACGAGTAGTTAGAACTCCATTTTTGGTCACTTATTTTAATTTCTCATCTTTGCTTGAGGAGAAGCAAAATGCTGTTTGGGGGTGGTTTGATAAGAGCCCAAAATTGTAGTTTTAACCCTATAACAGTCATACTTTTAGACCAATTATGTGAGTAATATTTAAGAGTTAACACTGATTACGTGTTTTTATAAATTTCAGGTTTCAAAGTCCATTATGTGCAGAAATGTGCCACTTTAGCGAGATAAAGGAGCAAAGGTCGGTTACTAAGGAGTTCCGTGATTGAAGGCCCAGATTCAAGAAGACAAAGCCTTTCTAAAGCCCGGTCAAAAGTTGAAAAGTCGACGCGGGCAGAAATAGCACACAAGTCAGTAGAACTTCCGAAGGCCGTATCTTTGGACTCAGACCTCGGAATGGGGCCTACCTTATGTCAAAACAACCGACTCGGAAAGAGCTTTCCAATGGTCTAAGCCTTGATCCAATCAGAGGAGCATAAGTGGACGAAAAGTCTCTGAAGCCAACTGTAGCTGAATAGGCCTTTTTGGACTGAAAGAATTGGGTTTTGGGCCTAATTCTCTGGCCCAAAACATGGCTCCAAGCCCATGCACGATTTTTGGATCTGAAAGTATAAAAACCAAAGATGAACTCTTTGTTAATGGTAGCTAGTTAGACCTAAAACTATATAGAACTCTAGATCTAGTTTTCAGTAGAGTAATTAAGTTTAAGTTCCATTTCCAATTCTTATTTTAGATTAAGTCTTTGAATCATTGTTCTTGATTGATTAGATAAATAAAATAGTTATTTCTGTCAATTTCGATTTTTGTTATGTCAATTTATAGATCTAGTTTTAATTCTTGTTGATTATCATTTCGTAGTTTAAGTAGTTTGAAGCATTGTTAGTTAAATTAGTTAAGTTAGAATTTTAATATGATGTGTAGTTATAATTCAATGGGAAATGATGGGTTGATGAATCAAGGCTAAAACCTCCATTAGAGGGGTTGATGAAGCTTTGATGAAAACTTAGTGGTATAGTGTAGAAGCATTGTAGAATCTATTCCACTCTAGAAGGTCATGATTCGCCATGAGAATGGGTGGACGACCTCACATGCTAGTTAGTATTCGGTAGAAATGCCATGAACACTAGGGATTAGAACTCAAAATTCTTGCCGTAAGATAATAAGAATCGAGATACAAGAATCTATGCTAGGTTATTAAGTTGGATTCGAGGTGGATTCAATTCCCCTTTAATCCTTTATCGAGATTCAAAAACAATCATATTTCCATAGCATTCGTAGTTTAAATTCAACATAATCAATTTCATATTGTATTGTAGTATAACACCCTTCGTAAATCTCTCATTAGACTTAAGACCGATTAATTAGATTAGAAAACATTCCATGCTAGAGAACTAAGAGTGGAACGAATTTGTTACTCCACTCTATTTCGATAGAATTGAGAGTAGAAACTTTGATAAAAATAAACACGTAAATAGTTTTAGTTTACTTACGTTTTGAGTTTCATTAAGAGTTTAATTTCACTGAGCGCGGGAGCTAAAATTTTAGTAATCAAATGGCGCCATTAAGATGTGTTATGGAAATGTGTTTAATAGGTTAGTGTGATAGTAAGTGGCAGATGTGTTTGATCGACTCAGGCTTCCTTGTTGTCATTGAGATTGTAAGGTAAAGTGTGCCCACTGCACACTGGAGTAGCGAAACTTGAGTGGAAAATTCAGAGTGTTGTATCTTGACTATTATTGTGAGAACCTACTTAAGGACGCTATTCCGAGTTTCAGAAACGAACCTGCTAGGCATTTCATAGTATTACTCATTGTATATATGTTTATTGTAAATGATTGATTATTATGCATAAATTAGCTTAGGTTTCGACTTGATTACTCTATATGCATTGCTAGTGAGAGGAATAGTTAATTTAAGGCATGAATAAGGAAACAATAGTTTTATTTCTTAGTCGTTGTAGTATAGATGAAGTTTGTGAGTACCTTCACTGGAAAACTCTCATGAGGCTATAACTCGTCCACTAGGGAATTCCTAGTGGTTTAAGGCCTTGTTGCATATGGTCAATGCAATCGCGACTCAAAGTGAACGAGAGTAGTTAGAACTCCATTTTTGGTCACTTATTATAATTTCTCATCTTTGCTTGAGGACAAGCAAAATGCTATTTGGGGTGGTTTAATAAGATCCAAAAACTGTAGTTTTAACCCCAGAATATCATACTTTTAGACCAATTATGTGAGTAATAATTAATAGTTAACACTAATTACGTGTTTTTATGCATTTCAGGCTTCAAAGTCCATTATGTGCAGAAATGTGCCACTTTAGCGAGATAAATAAGCAAAGGTCGGTTACTAAGGAGTTCCGTGACTAAAGGCTATGATTCAAGAAGACAAAGCCTTTCTAAAGCCCGATCAAAAGCTGAAAAGTCGACGCGGGCTGAAAAGCACGCAAGTCAGCAAAACTTCCGAAGGCCGTATATTTGGACTCAGACCTTGGAATGGGGCCTACCTTAAGTCAAAACGACCGACTCGGAAAGAGCTTTCCAATGGTCCAAGCTTTGACCCAATCAGAGGAGCAGCAGTGGACAAAAAGTCTGTTGAAGCCAACTGCAGCTGAAGAGGCCTTTTTGGACTGAAAGAATTGGGTTTTGGGCCTGATTCTCTTGCCCAAAACATGGCTCCAAGCCCATGCACGATTTTTGGATCTGAAAGTATAAAAACAAAAGCTTAGCTCTTTGTTAATGGTAGATAGTAATGGTAGCTAGTTAGACCTAAAACTATAGATAATTATAGATCTAGTTTTCATGTAATAAAATTAAGTTTAGTTTTAAATTCAATTCTTGTTTTAGATTAAACTCTTAGAATCATTATTCTTAATTAGTTTGATAAATAAAATAGCTATTTGTCAATTTCAAGTCTGGTCATTTACAATTGTTTAGATCTAGTTCCATGTTAAATTATATACTTTAGAACAAGTAGATTATTAATTTAGTATTTGAATCATTGTTTTATTATTCATTAGATCAAGAAAATAGTGTTCTCCATAAGTTAGTTTCATTTCCATTAATTGTTTAGTTTCAATTCGCAGATTCAAGTAATTGTCATTATTAGTTTAATTCAATTATTGCATTAGTAGTTTTGAATTTGGTTTAAACAAGCAAAGTTTCAATCTTTATATCATGTCTTGTTTGAATTCCATTGGGAATGATAGCGTGATGATTCTCGGCTAAACCTCCAGTTTTGGGCTCTTATCAATTGTCATGTAAACCCTGCAGGTGGATTTATTTCGACATGACAATGAGGTTGATGTAGGAACCGTTATTTAGAATGCAAAATTTTTACAAACCGCGAGAACCACGCGTAGCGGAATTAATGGGTTCTTACAATTTTGGATTAGAGAACATATCATTTAGATCCGGTTTAGATAACTCTGAGAATCCAAGCTTTATGAATCCGAATCAACAATCAACCCCTTGATCTTCTGTTGTATTCCTTTAGAACAGATTGGACGTTGTGTGGGCAACAATCTACCAATCCCCTTCTTTCTCACAAAGCTAGATCCAATTTTGGATCTATCTTTCCTTGCCTTTTTTTCTAATACAGTGAATAGTGATTTCAGCCAAGAGAAAAAGTATTCTATTTATAGGCTACAACAGGGACCATGAGGAGAAATTAGGGTTAGGCCTCCTGACGGGCTTGGGCTTCCCATGTTCGCCCAGAACACACGGCCCAAGTCCGTCAACAAATGGCTTATTCCACTAAAGGCCATTGTTGCACTACCGCCCTAATCCCAAATTATGTGTCAGCGTTTATGGGCCCCATATTATATGCTCGTTGATCTCCCCGAGTTTAAGATATCGAATGTCTGTTCATTAAGTCAAGTTACTGACAACTACATTAATCAACTTTTTATGTCCTTGAGTAGTACCACTCAACCTCATTGTCATGTCGGAAAAAATCCACCTATAGAATTTACATGACAATCTTTTTGAGCTCCTCAAGGGGACATCATCAACCCGACTTCCTGCGGGTCACGGATTCCTTCTATAATCAACAGCACACCTTACATACAATGTCATTACCCAATCCATCGAGTTTGTTGACTCACAAATGAATCTTACTCATTGATGATTTAAAGCAATGTATAATGCACATAAGTGCCTGTTATTATATCCAGATTAAGAGGACAAGCATCCATAATAATATAGGCATTTGTTCTCTTATACAGTCAATATAAAGATAAACAACTTCACTTGGTCTTGTTCAATACACACAAAGTGTACTAGTGTAATCCTATAGTCAAGATAGACTAATACCAGATTATAGTATAATCGTACCAATCCATCTAGGTTGTAAACGATTACTTATACTTTTTAAGGTACTGATGATATGATCTTCTGTGTGTCCACACCATATCATCTACAACATAAAGTATTAGACACATGCATATAACTAATATGCATAACATTTGCCCATATGATTCTCATTCAAAAAATGAAGAATTAGAGCTAATACAAATGTAATGCTTTTAGTATATAACCCTATCAGTTGAGTGGTACTACTCAAGGACATAAGAAGTTGATTAATGTAGTTGTCAGTAACTTGACTTAATCAACGGACATTCGATATTTTAAACACGAGAAGATCAACGAGCATATAATATGGAGCCCATAAACGCAGACACATAATTTGGGATTAGGGTGGTAGTGCAATAATGACCTTCAGTGGAATATGCCATTTGTTGACGGACTTGGGCGAACATGGGAAGCCCAAACCCGTCAGGAGGCCCAACCCTAATTTCTCCTCATGGTCCCTGTTGTAGCCTATAAATAGAATCTCTTCTCTCCTGGCCGAAATTAACTATTCACTATTCATTTTTCTGGATTGAAAAGAGAGGCAGGAAAGATAGATCCAAAATTGGATCTAGCTTTGTGAGAGAAAAGGGGGTTGGTAGATCGTTGCCCACACAACGTCCAATCTATTGAAAGGAATACAACAGAAGATCATGATTTGTTGATTCGGATTCATAGTTATTGGATTCTCAGCATTATCTCAACCGGATTTACAGGTATGTTTTCTTATCCAAAATCGTGAGAACCACTAATTCCACCGTGCGTGGTTTTCACGGTTTGTAGAAATTTGCATTATGAAATAACGGTTCCTACACGGGGGATGTCATTACCCCCCTAGTTACTATTACGCTTAGATTGATCTTCTAAAAACCTATAAGCCTCTGAGGCTCCTTTACTAAGGAAACTACCCTCAGTCATTATATCAAGAACATCTTTATGGTGATGTAAAAGCCCTTTGAAAAAGCACGAACAAGCGTGTCTTTAGCAAGGTTATGATGTGGACACTCGATGAGAAAATCAGTGAAACGATTCCAGACCTTTGAAAAGGATTCATGAGGATTCTGGCGGAAGAAATGAATCTTTTGAAGCATTTCATCTATCTTCAGTGGTGGGTAAAACTGTTCCATGAACAATTAAACAAGTTTGGCCCATGAGTCCACATAATTAGGCGTTTGGGCAGTTAACCAAGATACCGCCTTATTGGCTAAGGTGAAAGGAAACACCCCTAGTTTAATTTATTCTGAACCTATGGTAGGATGATGAAATGTGGTAAGAACTTGTTCTATCCTACGCATATGCTGATAAGGCTTCTCATGGTCTAACCCATGAAAAACCGGTAACAAATTAAATATAGTCGTGGGAATTCAAAAATCCCCCACTAGGTCTGCAAGAATGATGCATGACTTAGGGATATCATTTAGGGCTTTGTAAAAATTAGAGAAAGGAGTCTCTGTTTCTTCAGCCATTGATGCAGGTGTAGTGTGTAATATTCTAGATAGGCGTGTGCATTAATGTTTATGATAGATAACGTTAGATGGTTTACTCTTACCGGACCTTAATCTCATGCAAGGCTAAGGCCAATATGAAAAAAAAACCACTAGCAGCAGTCAAACAACAACCTGATATGCTAGAATTAAAACTCCTCTAACAGAAGAGACGAGGAGTGAAAGAAGGAGTAACTGAATGCCTCCTTGCTACGTGTATGAATAACGTCTTGGATACATGATCTCAATGTATTGATGAAGTTCGGAACACTGAATAGTAAAAATAACATGAACACAAAGAGAGCCTGTGACTAACCTGTGAACTGGGCTTTCTTCAGAAGGGGCACGGGCACGCTCAAGGTACTGTTTCGAAAAAAAATTCTAGTAACAAAAGGGCGGGCATGCTCAGATGATAGAGTTAAGAGGGTGCGGGCGTGCTCCAAGTATTGTTTCAAAAGGTTTCCAGGAGCAAAAATCTCGTTTTTCTGAAAAAATTAAACACAGTGAGAACACAAACAATCGGGTGGGTGGGTGAAGTGGTATTTGATAGAATTGAAACACGAAGGGGAACTAATCTAAACACAACTAAGATGGCAACGGTGCCATTTGATAATTGTAAAATAAGACTTTTACCTAATCTTAACTAATTATGCTAGGAATAAGTAAACTATATTATTCTAGGTTTATATCAAAGTTTCCACTCTCGATTATCATGCAATAACGGGAGTTAGAATTCGTTCCACTCCTAGTTGCTTAAATGTAACAATTTCCCTAACTTAAACAATTCTATAATATCAATGAGAGCAATGGTTTAATTATAATAATATGGTGAAATTAACTAATTAAGATATGCTAAATTATACAATGACAATTTAATTAGAAGATGTGAATGAGAAGGAGAGATTAGGGGGATTTCATTCCACCTTGATTAATTCTTAATATGCTAGTATAGATTTGTTATAACCCTAATCTTTATGTTTTCAAATAAAGGTTAGGTCTTTTTATCCCTAATTATTCATGACATCTCTACCAACTAATAATTAGTATGTGGGGCAATTGAAACCCATTCTCATGGTGAATTAACTACCCTCTAGAGTGGAATATCTTACTACAATTATTCTATACTAACACATCAAGTCTTCATCAGAGCTTTAATCAAACCCCTCTAATGGAGGTTTAGCTAAGATTCATTAGACTATCATAATTAAAAGAATAAGAATAAGACATAATGAAGAACTACTTTATTAAAGATAACTTGACTTGAATTAATGGTGTCTAGGCTAATAATATAAAATAGGGTTTAAAACTAAATTAAATAACTAAGAGCATCTCTAATAGGGGTTGTAAACCGTATAGAGTGGAAAGTTTACACTCCAAGTGTCAAAAAACTTTATCCAATGGGGGTGCTAAATCGTAGGTAATAGCTATCAGTTGATAGAGGGGGTGGGGAATTTCCCATTGCTATTAGTTGATAAAATAGCCTGGGCGACACTCCAACACACGTCCCAAAGAAAAAAAAAATCGGACGTCACTTGAAATCACATCTCAAGATTATTTAATGGCTTTGCCATGAATCCGGTCCGTTGCTATGGGTTTAAGTGAAAATAGAAGTCACAGACGTCACTTGAACACACATTTCAACATTTATTTAATAGCATTGCGATGGGCCAAGTCTGTTACTCTTCTTTATTTTTAAATAAACGACAATTTAAGTCAGCCGCTAGCTGTTTTTACACATTTTCTTCCACCTACCATTAGAAGAGCCACAAGGTGTAAATATATACCTTATTTACTTGGGAGGTAGATAAAGTGTATAATCCTAATGGCACCTATGTGGAGGTGGATTTTTACACTCTCCATTAGCGATGCCCTAATAGGAGAGAGTGTTAGAGTTTTTCCTTAGTCCTCTTTATATATATATGAGAGGGTTAGGTTTACAATTTCATGCATGGGCTTTGGAGCTATGTTTTGGGCCATTAAATCAAGCCCAAAATCTAATTACTTAAGTCCAAAAAGGGTTTCTCTGTTGGAAATTACTGCAATAGCCTTTTCATAGACTTTTACTCTTCTAATTGGATCACGATCTAAATCATTAGAAAGATTCTTTCTGATCCGGTCGTTTTGATATATAGTAGGCCCAATTCCGAGGTCTGGGTCCAAAGATATGGCTTGTGGAAGTTCTATTAACTTTTATGCTCTATTTTTGCCCGCGTTGACTTTGACTTTTCAGCTTTGACTGGGCTTTTAAAAAGGCTTTTTCTCCTTGAAACTTAGGCTTTAATCATAAAACTTCTTATCAACCAACCTTTGCTCTTTTCTCTTGCAAAAGTGACATAATTTTTCACATATTTGACTCCAATACCTGAAATACACAAAAGCATGTAAACAGTACTAACTCTTATTTATTATAAACATAATTGGTTTAAATGTAATATTATTAAGGGGTTAAAACTACAATTTTGGGCTATTATCATCTAGTACCCCATACACTCAAGAGTTTTTAGTTATGCCGACAATTCAAAGAGTTCCATCACAAATAGTCAACCACCATTCATGTATCTATATGGTCAATCAGAGTACGGTTTCACCCAAAACCCATTACCATTTACATCACCATCCATATCAAATTCATATTCCAATCCACCTTCCATCACAGACTAACTCTACCAGGAAATGGCTAAGCAAACAATACTAACTCAGCATATAGCAACTACCTTATGTTTTCTTTAATCTTTTTTTTTTTTTTTTGAAATGGCTAGGGGTTAAGGTGACCCCAACCTTTTATTTAATCAAGAGCGCAAGTACATTTTTCCTTCTTTATCCCTTTTAACCAATTCATACATTTTTTGGTCCATTGGAGGGATATGATACAAAATATCATTACATGAGGACTTCCTCAGCTTGGATAGATAGTCAGCTACTTGGTTTCCTTCTCTAAAAACATGTTTAAAAAGGATTTTGTCAAACTTTGGAATATCAGCCCATATCTGTGCTATTAGATTCCTGTAATACCATGGCGGCACTTCTTCCTTCCTAATTATTTGGATCACTCACATAGAATTTGATTGAACTTGGAGTCTATGTATGTTCATAGCTATCGCTCCTTCAAGCCCTTTTTGTACCGGAAGCAGTTCCTGATGTAACACCAATATTCTTTTGGAGCTACCACTGTACGCCAGAATAACATCTCCATTGCAGTCTCATATTGCTCCTCCAAACCCTGCGCTTCCACCTTGGAGAGAGCCGTCAGAGTTAAGAGTGTGAGCTGTGTCGGACTTCTCCCATCGCACCCATTTTGCTTCATTGCTTTTGAACTTTGCCCCTACACCCGGTCGGCCAAGAGGGCTCTCAATAATCCATCCTCCTTCATCTGTTTCTAGCATCTTCCCTAAGTATATCTTCATACTATTAAAGTACTTTCGGATACTTATGACCTCGGCAGCTCTGAGCTTATTTCTTGAGTCTCCGGTTCCTTTCGGTCCAGATAGCTTGGACAAAGCAAAGCACCGATCAATGCCTTTATCACTTCAACCGTCATCGATTTCGATCTGCGATTCGCATGAGATGATACCACTCTTCATCACGAATTACGAACCACTGCTGTTAGCCCTATTGCTTTCTTGATGCTTTGCCAGACTAGTTTCGAAAATGAACACTCAAAAAATAAATGTGCCGAACTTTCCTCTTGCGAGTCACATAAACAGCATCTTGATTGCCCAATCACTTTCTTCATTCGAAGTTGATTCTGTGTGGGAAGGCATCCGGAGAATAGCTGCCACATAGTGAAAGCATGTTTGGAGGTCACAAGCTTCCCCCAGACTATCTTGTACCACTTCACCTTACTACGGACATTTTTTAGAGCGGCATATGATGAGGAAATAGAAAACTCTCCAGAACTTGACGGAGTCCATATAACTTGATCATCAGTAAGGAAAGTATTGATTTCAGTTTCCATGATCCATTTCTTGACTTCACATTCCGGCATTTCTGTGATGGTCCTCGACCATTCTCCATTTGAAATGACTGCAGCTACTTTAGCATCCTGGGTACCGAGTTTAGAAGAAGATCTTTAGCTTGAGCATTTAGAATTAGTGGCCCCGAAAGCACCAAGGTTCATGCCGTAAGCTCGTGTGTCATTTCCATTCACTATCTATGTCTGGACTACTAGCTTCCATGCGACTTCTCTATGCTCCAAGATACCTCGCCAAACCCGGAGCAGTCCTTTGGAGCTTTCATTGTCCGTAAATGCTTTTGCTTGATTTGTCGATCCCAAGACCATTTAACCCACGGGCTCTCTCGATTTATGAGCCGGTTTATACACTAGGCCGCAGTAGGTTGCTTGATTCCACACTCTTGGGTCAATCAGCCCTAGCCCTCCTTATTCCTTGTCCAAACACATTGTCATGTGACTCGAGTGATGCATCTTTCTCGCCATATTCGGTCCTGCCCATATGAATCTATTGCATAACTTGCTCACCTTTTCCAAGACAGTTTTCGGTAAAACAAATGTCTTTGCCCAGTAAGTTTGAAAGGAAGATAGGACTGACTTGACTAGCTGTACTCTTCCTGCTCTATTCAAGTCCTTATTCTTCCAATCAGAGATACGTCTTGTTATTTTTTCAATGAGAGGTAAGCAATCTCTAATACCCAATCTTGTTGCAGTAAGTGGCAGACCGAGGTATGTGATTGGCGGAGCAACAACTGTGATATTCATCTCTTCAGCTAAGGATAACCCTTCTTCTTCAGGCATGCTTCCTGCTAATAAGGTGGTCTTTTCATTATTCAGCTGTAGCCCTATAGCTAGTGAGAAGGTGGAGAGAATGTCTTTTATTGCAAGTAAGGATTCTATGTTTCCTTTGCAAAAAAGAAGGACGTCGTCAGCAAAGCATAAATGCGAGATAGCCAGCTTCTTGCATTTTGAATGGCATTGTATCGACTTGGCTTGGATCCCTTGTTGGAGCAAAGCACTCAACACTTCCATTATGAGCACAAACAGATAAGGTGATAGTGGGTCGCCTTGTCTTATCCCTCTTTCACCTTTGAAATATCCTTCAGGTGATCCATTGACCAAGACAGAGAAGGTGGGGGATGCAAAGCACATATACAGCCATTCGATGAAGATTGGAGGAAACTTGAACTTTTCGAGTATGGCTTGGAGAGCCTGCCAAGAGACCGTATCAAAGGCTTTCTTTATATCAAGTTTAATAGCGCATCTTTTCTGCCCTTTCTTCCTTGTGTAACCTCTGAGTAATTCATGTGCAAGGAGCAGATTGTCCTATATAGACCTCCCAGGGACAAAAGCCGATTGAGAGCTAGAGATCAAGGATGTAATACATGTCTTCATCCTGTTAGTTAGTACTTTTGACACACATTTATATATGGTATTGCAATAGGAAATGGGTCTAAAGGAACTAACATGAGAAGCATTTTTCATTTTAGGAATGAGACAAAGCATGGTAGAATTTATACCTCCTGCCATCTGCTTTTGAGAAAATATGAACTTGATCGCCTTTATGAAATCCTCTCCCACAGTGGCCCAACATCTCTTAAAGAAATGAGCATTGAACCCATCCGGACCTGGCGTTTTATTGTCCTCCATACTAAATAAAGCTTCTTTTATCTCCTCTTCACTGATTGGAGATTCTAAGTATTGACTAGAGGCGTAGCTTACCTCCGCAATTTTTAGCCTACTTAGAAACTCCGTATCACATTTCGCAGTTGAAGGCACCCCTAGCAAGTCTGTATAGAACTTCAAGAAAGCTTCTGCTACTGGGTCTTTCCCTTCTCTTCTAATCCCTTGTTCATCTATGACATCCCATGCAAACTTTCTTGTTTTCTTTTCCTTCAAAGCATTGAAGAAAAATTCACTGCACTTGTCCCCATAAAACATCCAGTCTATATCTGTTTTCTGTAACATTTCTGCTTCCTCTAGCTTTAACAAGTCACACAACTTCCCTCGGATAGGGAACTCTTGCTCACTAAGGTTGCCATCCAGCGGATTCAAGTGCAATCTTACTTGGATATCTTCCAGCTCAGATCGTGTGTCTTTAACTAGTCTCTGAATGTCATGACAGAAAGTCCTTGCCCATCCTTTTAACACCCCTTTTAAGCTCTTCAATTTTCTGGATAACATGAAGGTTGGACTGCCATAAACTGCTATGTCCCAACAAGTTTTCAAAGTAGCTTCGAAATCTTGATGAAGCATCCAAAAGTTACAAAATCTAAATGGGGGTTCACTTCGAAAGGTAGTAAGGAAAGACATGACCATTGGAGAGTGATCTGAGGTTATTTGAGTTAGAAATTCCACCTTTGTAGCCAACTTAATAGACGACAAAGAAGAGTTTACAAGGCATCTATCAATCTTTGACCATTTTCTTATTCCATCCCCGCCACTATTCCATGTATAGAAGCATCCAGAAGCAGTGTGGTCAAATAACCCAGCTACATTCAAACAACTAGCAAATGGGAGAGTTTCCCTAGGGTGTACAGCTCGATCTCCTATCCTTTCATGCGAGTATAACACATTGTTAAAATCTCCCATTACACACCATGGGCCTTGCAAACCAGCACTTAACATTTTCAGCTCCTCCCAAAGGGTAGTTCTTTCCTGACTATTATTACTCGCATATATCATAGTTACATAGAAGAAGAATCCATGCTGCAAAAGGTTGATCTTGTAGTGGATAAACTGACTTCCTTCCACCTCCTTATGTACATCCAAATTTTTTTGATCCCAAGCAATCCATATTCTGCCATATTCATTACTTGAGTAATTGTTCTCATCGCCCATGACGGACAGATTATATCCGTTATACTAGTATATTTCTCCCTTTTGACTTTAGTTTCCGAAACCCCATGCAACTTATCTTGTTCTCTGTGATAAACTTTTTTCATCCTGCTTTTACCTTCGTGGTGTCGTTTAGTCCCCGTATATTCCAAAGCAGACTTATTTTTAACATTTGGATTAATTAATGATGGTTTCTCCTCTTTCCCTTTCCTTTTGGGCGTCCCTTTATCTCTTTTCCCCGACCGAGTTTGCTGATTGCCCGATAGATTACTTTGCTTCTTTTTTCGAGCTCTAGTCCGAACAGAGGAGGCCCCTACATTCAAATCGTTCTTGAGGAATTCTCATTGGGCTCTAGTCCGAACCGGAGAGCTCCTTCCATTTATTCTCTCATTGACTGGGGTGGAGGTGTTCTCTTTATTGGAGATGTTATCTCCAAAGAGCTCTGCTCTCAGATCGATAAGTCGTCATCCTCCAAATCGCTAGTTCCTCAAATAGATTTCTTTTCAGCCTGAAACAGATTCGACCGTGGATGTGGTGGTCCGACCTGTTGAAGTGGATTTTGTGATACCACTAGAGAGGGTTCCTAGGACTTCCCGCATCTTGATGAGTTTCCACCAACAACATTCAAGATCTATGTCGGGTTTCAAATTGTATGCCTTCTACTAATCGCAAGGTGTTATCATTGTATCTCTCCTTGAGTTTGCTATCTCTAGTTAAGCTCGATTATCGGTTGAGATTCTTCAGTTGTATCTACCGATCTCTTCTTCTCGATTAACAGCTCTTGGTCATAAGTCGAGTTTTCCACGGCTGCCACTGCATCAAATTGTCTATTTGTTTCGATTCCATTTGTATTTTCTCCTTCCTGCCGACGCCTCGAGCCTCTCCCGGTTGGATCCTCGTCGACTTGTGATTCTTCATTTTGTTGTGGTGTTCTTCTTTTCCATACTCTTATGGTTTTCCCCTTACACTCTTCCATAGTATGCCCAAATCTGTTGCACTTAGTACAAGATATTGGTTTCCAAGGATATTCAAGTGGAATGACTACTTCTTCTGTTTCAGTTTAACTTTGATAGTTTCTTTGTATTCATGATTGACCGAATTCGACACAAAACCTCGCAAAGGATAGTCTTTTCCTTTTTGTCTGTAGCCTCGTCCATGAACTGCGGTTTGCCCCTACCAAGCTCATGCAAGATAAGACAGCCATCAAATGTCCACATCTCCTTTGGGACATCCATCAACTTGACCCATACTTGGCTGAAGCCACTTTTGTTTCAAAACTATCTATTTCCACGCACCATGGTTTTATTACAAACACTCTTCCTACTATGAATACTGGTCCCTCTTCCAAAATCATTTGTCTATCTTCCGAGGAGGTAAAACTCATGTAGAACAACTCTTTGTCAGTAGTAAGCTCGAAAGAACCTTTTAGCTTCCACTTTTTTTCCAAAAATTCCTTTACCATAGGGAAAGAGAGTCGGGAGTCTAGAAAGTAGTCCACTAGATATTCATCCCATTGTTGTATCCCTTGCTCTATTAGGTCTTGTGGAAAAACTGCTACTCCATCAACTATTACAGGTGAGAATTCCTTGAATGCTACCATAGTTTCTCAATCTCCTTGTCTACTAAAAAACGCACTCCAAGAGTTGGCTCGTGCTCCAGAATATCCATTCGAGGTATTCGAAGGAGAGGGATTACTTGTTGACTCCATAATACTAAGAAAGATGCTCACACTAAAGAACTGTTACTGTAGACAGCAAAGGATTTACCTTTAGTGGATACAAGGAGGCAAATCTTTACTTTCTCTAAGAACTCCCACTGTAAGCAGTGAAGGATTTTACCTTAGAGAAAAGAAAACAAAACAAAACGAAGCTTACTATCTCTTTGAACTCCCCCTGTGTGTAGAGGAGGATATACCTATTGTAGAAAGAAAAGGAAGAAGTTTTAGGATAAGAAATCTATTCTATTCGGCTTTATTCCTATTTTAGGCAAGATTAAGGGCACAGGATCAGGAAACACGTTATGTTATCTCACTCCCACTTCCCAACAACACAGTCCCTCATTAAGCTAACATAATGGTTCCATTTTTTAATCTGATTCACAAGAACACGTTATCTTTAATCTGATTCACAAGAAGCCACATCTGAGACTAATATCCTTCCCACCAGTCCAGAACCCAACCGAAAAGAGAAAGAAGATGCTACTATAACAAAGCCAATTGATAAATCCCATCCTAATACTCATGACCAGTAAAATCTCCATCAACCTCCACCTGACTACCGTGTGAATTCCAAATCTTATAATGATAACTAAATGCCCGAAGTCATAGTTTCTCTCACAAGCTTTAATACATCACCACCCATAAATGAGAAAACTCTGGCAGAAGAAACTCAATAGCATGTATTGGACTCGACACACTTGGAAAATGGTATTGAGAAAAATTATGAAGATCTAGGTAGAGAGGACAAAGAAAATGAAGTGCTTGGAAAAGAGGAAATTAAATCTTTGGTGGAAAGTGGATTTCAATTTAGTTTGGTCGTCAAGACTTATCATGGAACAAATTTGTGATATCCTTACTATTGCAGATATGAACCACAATCTTGTGGAAATGCCAACACTAGATGAAGAATTCTCTGAGTCCTCGAGATTATGTGAAGAACCACCACCCAACCATCACCATCCCAATTTAACACTTCTTGGAAGCCATTTTCTATTCATAAAAAATCCACCAATTTCATAGGACTGCACCATGAAACCATTTCAAAGAAACCGAATTCGCACTTAAGCCAATTGCCTTTGAGATGATTCATAATTTTTTAAACCTTCCCAGTAAAGAGACTTTGCCCAATATAAAAACACAAGAGTTCATCATTTCAGTAGTTGAGAAACCTGGTATGTCCTATTCCCCACCATCTGAGCTTTATGAAGGACATATACTACCAACCTCTCAATTTTTTGGACAATTCAACTATGACAAGTTATTGCATATGTTCCATGATGGGTTACTCAAGCATCATCTTATCATTCTGCATCTTATACTCCTAATGCATCATTTCATTCCGTTTGATGGTGTATGCTCTCATACTTTTTTTTTATAAAGATCCTTAACTGTTTAGATTATTAGTATATAGTTAACAACATATCATCCATCTCATATGCATAGTCTTGGGGAATCTGACTTAAAATGACCCCACATATAGTCTTGACTATAAAAGACACATCGTGTTTTCTTGATGCATTCCATGGGAGTGCATCCTTAAGGTAACCGGACCACTCCACTTAGAGTGAGTTTTTGTAAGTGCTGGAACCTTAGTCCACGTATATCTCGCATATTCTTTACAAAACAATTTTTACTTGTTGTTTGAGTAAATGTGATCCTATTGAGCGAGTATATAATTTTCTTTTTCTTTATTTTACATTTCTTTTTCAAAATAGTTGTTTTTCTCCGTTCTCACTATAAAAGATTCTCGATATATCAATAGTTATGTGATTTTCCAAAGACAAAACGGGCAATGGATTCCACATAGACCAACCCTTAGAAATACGCAATCTCCATTCTTTTAAGGGCGGTTTGAGGATCAGTTATGTTTTACTAAGGGTCGCCCATATCACCATGCAATTTTTGTTTAAGCTTAAACTATATAGATACCAATTGTACATTGCTCACCAACATATCATCACGTCAACCATCAAATATATACAGACAAGGACAAGGTACCTACAACAATCAGAACAGAGCATTGGATCCATCCCATTTTAACCAAAACTACCAAAATCCACCAAAGAGACCTAGTTCCACCATCTATTAGTGTCTAATCAGATAAACCATCCCATTATGTCTTACGTAGTAAATCCCCCAACATACATAATTGTAGCTACAGTCTGACTAGATTGGGTTCAATAAAGAGCCGACACGAAAGTTACCTACGATCTCTATTTTGTTTTCAAAAGATTAGTGTTTAGAATCACAACTTTTTTAGTAGAGTATATTAAAACATCTCTCCATAGTTTTCAAAACTAGAGGATATAAAAATGAAAATTATACACCCTGGAGTAACCAAAATGATACCGGATCAACGTATAATTTTATCTTCTTGTCAAAACCTCTATATGGTTAGAGATACCTTTAGATTGAGGAAAAAAAAATCCCCCCCCACACACATTTCATGTGTCTATATAGATAGTTGTTTATATACTTTACATTTCGTAGTGTAATAATAATCATGCATGCATGTTAGATTTTCTGCATTACATATATGTTTTCAAAAATACAAAAACCCAAAAAGATATGTCATAGTAGAATAATTATCCCTAGTATAATAAACTATGTATTTCTAGTTCTATATCAAACAATCCACGCCCCAAACTTATTTGGGGGTGACGTATTTTCATCATGAAGAATAGAATACAGGTGTATCACCGTTTTTGCTCATGTTTCTATGGTAATCTCTTTCCTTATCTCTTTATACTTTGAGGATAAAGCATCGTTCTATTTGGGGGTGGTATAGTAACATTTTACAAAAACTAGGCATTTTCTATATAATATATATAATAGTATATTTCTTCCTTTCTAAATTTTTTTTTCGAAAAAGACCAAAAATATTTTTTTGTTTAGTATTAAAAAGTCTTGTTTCCTTTTTCTAGGATGAATAAAAAGTTTAGAAATCTCATTATAGCAATAGAGTAAGGACTTGTTCTTTGTATTTAGATTAATATACGTACCATAGTTTATGCATTTTTCATGAATGACATGCATCATCATTTGTTTGTATATAGCAGTGAGTTTTCGAAGCCAAGGTCAGAACAATTAAGTTCTATATTATGTGAGAATCTAGCCAAAAGTCTCATATGAATTATTATTGAGTGATGACACAAAGGATATGATAAGAGCCCAAAACTGTAGTTTTATCCCCTTAACAATATTACTTTTAGACCAATTATGTGATTAATAAGTAAGAGTTAGTACTGTTATCATGTTCTTATGTATTTTAGGCATTAAAGTCGAATATGTACAGAAATGCGCCCTTTTTGCGAGATAATGGAGCAAGGGTTGGTTGTTAAGAAGTTCTTTGATTAAAGGCCAAGATCCAAGGAGAAAAAGCCCATTTAAAGCCCGATCAAAGCTAAAAAGTCAAAGTCAACACGGGTAGAAATAGGGCACAAAAGTTAGCAGAACTTTCGAAAGTCGTATCTTTGGACCCAGACCTCAGAATTGGGCCTACCTTATGGAAAAATGACCGACTTGGAACGACCTTTCTAATGGTCCAAGCCTTGACCCAATAAAAGGAGCAAAAGTGTACGAAAAGGCTGTTGAAGTCAAATCCAGCTGAATAAGCCTCTGTAGACTGAAGAAATTGGGTTTTGGGCTCGATTTTTCGGCCCAAAACATGGCTCCTCAGCCCATGCATGAAAAAGTGGATCTGGTCTCCTCCATTTGAAGACACAAGACTTAACTCTTATGCATCTAGTTTTTTTAGTTAGCCATTAATCCAAGAACTGGTTTTTTAGATATAGTTTTTACATTCAATTAATTAGGTTTAGAACAAAATAGATTATTATTTAGAATCAAATTTAGTTTTATAAAAAAGTATTAGTTTTTTATTTTAATTTAGTTTATTGATTCAATTCTTATTTAGTTTAGTTGTCTTAAATCCATAATTAGTTGTCTTCATTTATAATTATTTAATCACCATTTAGTTCTAAATTAGTTTTAAATCTTGTTTTAATTCATTTTGGATCTTAGACTATTGTTAAATTATATTATAAAGTTTAATCATTTATTCAATAATGAGTTTATATATTTGTTCTTGTTTAAGAAATGATAGTATAATGATTCAAGGCTAAAATCTCCATTAGAGGGGTTTGAAGAAGCCTTGATGAAAACTTGATTGTTATTAGCGTAGAATAGTTCGTAATATTCTATTCCATTCTAGAAAATAATTATTTCACCATCAGAATGGGTTTGATTACTTCACATGCTAGTTGTTAGTTGGTAAATTAAGTCGAGTTAATGTGGAATCAGATTTCCCTAATTCTTTATCTAGATTCGAACCTTAGTATTTAAATTGCCATCGCAATATTGTTAGAACATTTCGATTACATTATTTCCCATCGTTGTTAGCATAATTAGATAATCCGTACTCTTATTGACTTTGATATAAGACTGATAATCATAGTTAACATTGAATTCTAAAGAACTAGGAGTAGAACAAATTCTCTACTCCACTTATTGCAATAGCATCGAGAGTGTAGAAAACTTTGATAACATTAAGTGTGAAATTAGTTCTAGTTTTACTTGCATTTGAGTCTCGTTGCTTATACATAGGTAAAACTATCATTTTAAATTTTATTAGGATGTCCGGATAGAAATACCACACATCCACTTGTTTGATCACCACGCCATATCCTATGAGGGAATTTAGGCCCTTTTTGGATTGATATAGCCAAATAAACGTTAAAAATCCAAAAATATAGTTTTTCTCTACCTACCCCCTTGAGCCTTCACCCTTTCTAAAAGCCTTTTTATTCTTCTCCAAAAATTCCTAACCCGTTACAACACACAATAAAAAACTTACCTAGCTGATGAGTTGAGAACTGGATGGACATCAAAAAAAGAGAAGATAAAACTTTGTATAAAAACAGAATAGTTATTTGCTTCAAAAAGAAAAGAAAAGAAAGTGAAGAAAAGAAAGACCCATCAAAAACCAAAAACTCCAAAAATCAAAGGAGTCAAAAATCGAATCTACCAAATGTTCAAAATCAAAAGGAGACGATATCAGAAACAAAAAAAGAAACAAAAGAAAAGTTAGAACTCCCAATATTCAAAATCATATGAACTCCCAATGTATCACAATTCGGAAGCAAAAGAACAAAGCGAGGTTCTTCTCTTGTTACAAGTATCTTGAAGACCCAGTTTCTCGACTTATCAGATTTTGTTTTTCCCTTCTTTTTTCTTTCTAAACCATCACCCTATCCCCATAACTCCTAATAAAATATATCTAGCTCGATTAGGAATAGGATGGTGTGATAGTAAGTGGCAAGCATGATCAAACGTCCCCAGTTTCTTTGGATGTCATTTGAGTATGCGAGGAATATAAGTGCTCGCTGTACTTGAGAGAACGAACCGTGAGTGAATCTATCAGAGAGTTGTAATTATAACACACCCTTGTGAGAACCCACCTTAAGGAAGCTCCCCAAAAGCCTTGGAAACCACTCTGCTTTTGCATTTCATTGCTCATGTTTTGTGTATTTATCTCTAGATGATTAAATTACTGTATATAAGTTATTTTAAGTTCAAAGGAGCTTGTCCTTATTCCCCATTAATGAGATGTATGAACTTCTGAGAGTAAATAAGGAAACAAGACCTTTTGTACTAAATAGAAGAAGTTTGTGAGTACACTGGAAAACTCTCACGAGGCTTAAAGCTCATCCACTAGAGAATTCCTAGTGGTTTAAGGTCTTGTTGTATATGGTCAATGCAATCACACTCTGCGAAATGAGATTAATATAACTGATAATAAATCACTCATTTGTGATCTTAGTTTTTTTGTCTCATCCTTGCTTGAAGACAAGCAAGATGCTATTTGTGGGTGGTGATCAGCTCCCAAATGAGCATTTTATTATCCATATATTGCTGCATTGTAGTCCCTCTTACGTTTAACGAAAAGACAACTCATAGTTTTTATTATTTTTTTCAGGTTAAGGAGTATTTCAGACCACTTATCATGAAAGCTGCTTCTTAGCACCAAAAGAAGCCTTAATCACACTTATTATGAAGACCAGTAGTTGCTATAGAAAAGTGCTGAAAAAGTCTAAGTCAACCGGTCAAAGTCAACGGTCAAAGTCAAAAGTCAAAGCCCTCAATCAGAATACTAGAGATGGAGGCCCTTATCTCAAATTATGAGGACTTTCTCCCTAAACCTACCTTGGTCATGAAGAAACCAAAAAGTAAAAGAAAAAGTGAAAGTGTGAGGTGTCTAGTTTGTAATGGAGAAAAGTAAATTTGTAAAAAGCAAAAGTAAGAGTATATAAGCAAAAAGCAAGGGAGAGAGAAACTCATCCATTATCTTAGGATCCAAACCATTTGGTTTGTTTAATTTCTTGTCTTGTTTTTCAATTCATGTTTTTAATTTCTTGTTGTTTTATTTATTTATTTTTTAAAGATAAGCTAGGGTTAGGCTAACCCTCACCTGCATTAATTAACCAAATCTTACATAGGTGGTACCTAGAGCATCCTCCTCTATGAGTCTATGCAATTCTCTATCTAGAGGAGGTATAAACACTAACAAATCATTATAGAGAGAAGGCTTAAGTCCTACAAGTAAGTCTGCAGGCTTATTAGCTTCCCTAAAAACATGTGAGAAAGAACAAAAGCTAAATTTTGCAACTAGTTTTGAAATCAGAGACTCCAAATCCGAACATGTCCATGATAGTTTTCCAATCTTAGTGATGATTTTCACTATTGTAAGGGAATCAGATTCAACTTCCACCTTATGATATCCTAGCTCATAGCATAACTCAAGCCCGATCGCAATTGCTTTTAGCTCCTGATAGAGTACAGATTATTGAATGTCACCACTTCCCGTATAAGCTGACAACACCCCGCCATGACAGTTTTTGATGGCACCTCTGATAAGAGCCCAAAATTGTAGTTTTAACCCCTTAATATCATTACATTTAGACCAATTATGTGTATAATAAATATAAGTTAGTACTGTTTACGTGCATTTTTGTATTTCATTCATTGGAGTCAAATATGTGAAGAAACATGTCAGTTTGACGAGATAAAGGAGCAAAGGTTGGTTTCTAAGAAGTTCTATGGTTAAAGCCCAAGTTTCAAGGAGAAAAAAGCCTTTTTAAAGCCTAGTCAAAGATAAAAAGTTAAAGTCAAAGTCAACACAGGTAGGAAAAGAGGAGAAAAGTCAACAAAACTTCTATAAGCCATATCTTTTGACTCAAATCTTGGAATTGGGCCTATTATATGTCAAAACGATCGACTCAGAAAAAGATTTCTAATGGTCCAATCCTTGACCCAATCAGAGTAGTAAAAGTAGACGAAAAGGGTGTTGAAGTAATTTCGCGCAGAGAAACCCTTTTTGGACATATGTAATTAGGTTTTGGGCTTGATTTCATGGCCCAAAACATGGCTCCAAAGCCCATGCATAAAATTGTAAACCTAACTCTATCCTATATAAATAGGTTTAAGGCTAAACAAAACTTGGCTACTCCAACTTTAGTTTAATATAGTTAAGGGTTCTCTCTTTCTCTCCCTTTTTAGTTTAAGTTTAGTTTTAGTTAATTAGTTTAGTTTGTAGCTTCCATTAGATTAATAAATGTCAAGTTATTGTTCTTCATTATATCTTCTATTAATGATAGTCTAATGACTTCTAGCTAAACCTCCATTAGAGGAGTTTGATGAAGCTTGATGAAGACTTGATATGTTAGTTAAAATTATTGCTTGTTAAGAGTTTTACTCTAATAGGTTAGTTAATTCGCCATGAGAATATGTTGAACTTTCTCACATGCTAATTATTAGTTCTTCATTATATCTTCTATTAATGATAGTCTAATGACTTCTAGCTAAACCTCCATTAGAGGAGTTTGATGAAGCTTGATGAAGACTTGATATGTTAGTTAAAATTATTGCTTGTTAAGAGTTTTACTCTAATAGGTTAGTTAATTCGCCATGAGAATATGTTGAACTTTCTCACATGCTAATTATTAGTTGGCAGAGATTGCCATTAATAATTAGGGATCAAATACTTAATCTTAATTGGTTAGGATTGCAATAATCTACACTAACATATTAGGAATAAATCAAAGTGGAATCAAATCCCCCTAATTTCTTCTCCATATTTTATTCAAGTCATATTCAATTCCTTAGTTAAATTAGTATAAGTTAAATTCATATATTTAGTTTCATAGTATAAATTCACCTCTATAAATATTACTCTCACCATTGTTCCTTTGTATTTGATTAATTGGATTCTATTATGTCTTGATACCATAATAATAAAGTTAGAGTAATCTAGTTGAGTTTTTACGTGTTATCAAATGGCGTCGCTGCCATCTTAAACTCATTCAGGACAAGAATTCAATTGGTTGAATCCAAGGGGCAATCCCCCATTCTCAACCCACCCACCCTTTTAATTTTTCTCTCTTATTTCTTGCATTTTCAGTATTGTTCACTATTTTAGGCACATGGGAGCCCGCCCTCCATTTTGCCTTGTTTAAAGCGCACCCGCCCTCCCTTGTGTGTGCGGATTCACAGTGAAGAACACTGCTGCAAAGGTATTTATAAATTTCAAAAAATTCTGAAAATTTACAGGCATAATCCTTAAGGTGTTATTGATTTATTGAAATATTTTCAGAGTTTTCCAAGTTATTTTACCTAGCGAACTAATACCATCTTTGCAGTGCTGCATTTCAGTTTTCAGACCATACGTTTCGGGAAAACATGACAAGTAAGGTTACTTAGGCAGTTCCAAACATTCTAAGATTTTGACAGGAGTATCTATCATTAGTAAGGAGTTTACAGTAAACGTTTGAAGAGTTTTTGATTTGTTTTGACCATCTAACTAGTTGATTGTTTTCAGTGTATTTCTGCAGTTTTGCAACACTTAATTTCTGGAACAACTGCCAATAAGGAGTGTTGTAGAACTCCAATTGTTCTAATATTTTAATAGAAACCCACATGATCTTTCACAAGTCTCCAATAAAATTTTGGCTGTTTTTGTCTTTGTTTTGATTGGTTAACCATTCGTTTTTTTGTGTTGTGTCTGAAAACTATTTCACAAATTTTGCAGGGTAGTAAAAAGATTTTCATAACTCGGATTGATCTGAAATTTTACAGGCGACTTATTGGATGTCTTAGAAAATTACTGTAAAATTTTCAAATTTTTTGGGCCTGCGCCCTATTAAACCTATCATTTGAGCGCGCCCGTCTTCAAAGTACTAGACATCGTGTCAGGCAAGAGTGCACCCGCGCCTTCATAAGCCTATTTCCAAGCGCGCCCGATTTTTCTAGGTGAGTCATCGGCTCTCATTTTGTTCATATTTTTATATATATTCAGTGTTTCCATCTTCTTAAATGCACTGGGATTGCATATACAAGATGATATTCATACGCATAGCAAGGAGGCATCCGGGTACTCTTTCTTTCACTCCTCGTCTCTTCTGTCAGAGGAGTTTTAATTCTAGTATATCAGGTTGTTGTTTAACTGTTGTTCATATTTCTTTTATATTGGACTTAGCTTTGCATGAGATTAAGGTGTGGTAAGAAATAAACCATCTAACGTTATATATCGTAAACGTCAACGCACAAACCTATCTAGAAATTTATAGTTAGAGTTTTGTTTGCATATTAATTGTCCTAGAATATATATATATATATATATATATATATATATATATATATATATATATATATATATATATATATATATATATATGGCATATCTATATGTAGACGAACAATCATGTGATTTTTATGCACACCCTTCACCATGTTCATGTTGTGGTAGTCCTTACCATTGAGCTTCTCATTGCCTATTATATCAAGAGTTTGAGCCTACTATAGGATATAATAATAATTATGAGTCTCAATTTTCAAATTTTTATTGTGACCCATACAATCAAGAGTTTTCTAGTCATCCAAACAATACAGGGAGTCAACTAGTATTATCTACTTCTAGTTCCATAATGACTGTGTATAACAAACCAAACACTTTTTCGTGGACAATTTGTTCAGATCCAGACCATACTGCCCATTCTTGTCCCATATTTATTCAGTCTCAACCTAACCCATCATAGTACGAGATCAACCAGAGTCACTCAAACGCCAATAACTATGACTATCAAACACCATACCAACCAGACCCACATTACCAAGCTTCCCTTCCGCTAACAATATTTGACAAAATAATGGCCCAAAACAAACAATACCTAGAGCAGAACCTAACTATGTTTCAGAATCTAGCCCAAATTATTTTCATGATCCCCTCACCTAACACAGAACTTTCAACCTTACCAGAGATCGACACACAAGTAGAACAACCTATTCCCATAACCACACCATTCGACCTAGTTAAGACCTACCTTGAATTTCATGAACCATTTCTTCCCATGACCCTCCCATTAACCATTATGTTGACTCCACACCCTACCTGGATGAGGAAATTCTTGAAGATGACTCTTTATGACTTGTTTTGGATGACCACTTAAATTTAAGAGATGCCTCTGAGGAACCTCCCACTGATCCATCTGAAGATGAATATAATGATGACACATTAGAAGATATTTATAAAGATATGATGGAGGAAGAATTTGATAACTATTGGCATTCTCTTAATATGGACCCTCCTATTGAGTATGTCCAGGCCTTTATGTTTGCTAACCGCACTCGGCTGGATGATTCCTCGACACATTCGAATGATGCCATTGAGGATACTTATAGTGTTTTAGATAAAGAGGGTGAGGAAATAGAGATTAACAATTCTAATCTAAGGCATGAACAAGTTAATATGTAAGAAAAAGAGGAAGTAACATCTTTAGAGCAATGTGAATCTCAATTTAGTTTTGCAGCTGAGGAAATAACAATGGAAGAAAATAATGAATTTCTTAAAGATAAAGCCACGAACCACAACCTTGTGGATTTAGCCAAGCCAGATGTAGTGTTCTTAAGAGCATGTAAGGATCCACCAACTGATGAACCACCAACCACCAACCATCCATTTGAGTTACCACCTCTTAAAATCCAACCATTTACCACAACTAAGCCATCCATTCACCCTCTATTTCAGAGGAACCTCGAATTTGCACTTGAGCCAATTGCCTCAGTGACCCTCTATAATTTTTTCAACCCTCATGGTGAAGAGTGTTTGCCTAGCACACAATCCCATGAGTACACCATTCCTGTAGTTGAGAGCCACACTTTGACTGAGTGTAGTGAGAAACCTAGTTTGTCTTATTTTTCCTCATCTGAGCCTCATGAAAGACATCAGGATCCATACTTCATTCTTTTTTCACTTAAAGTATCACTAATTCATCTTTTTGGTCATTCTAACTCTTTAAAATAGCTACAACATGATGGTTTGCATATGTTCTTTGATGGGTTGCATAAGTTTTCTTTCATTCTTCTACATGATTGCTTCCAATTATACAACTTTATTCTGTTTGGGGGTGCATTTAGTATCATGTTTTTATGGCTAGACCCCCAACTTTTTCAACTATTAGTTTATAGTTTACCCATCCATTTTGTGCCACCCAAGTTTCTTGCTTGTTTGGGGGTGTGCACAGTCTAGGGGAATCTGACTGAAAACGACCCCACATTAAGTCTAGGGGAATCTGACTTTAAAAGACCCACTTGTTTAAACAAATTTTCTAACCATGTTTTCAAAAATTTGTTTGGGGGTGGGGTGTTTGGTCATTCCATTCTTGATCACTCAACTTCCTATTCTTATTCCATTTTCGTAACGTGACTAGTTTATTTTGTATTATTATTGTGTTAAGACTTGTTTTCTTGTTTTTCGTAGATTTTGATTCTGAATTGTTTAGTTAAGTAGTTAATATTTGAATTCTGTAATTGTTTTTTTTTTAATTTGAAGTTGTTTTAGTTTCCAGCATATGCTATGTTTTTTATCGTGAATTCCACCCTTCCAACTTGTTTGGGGGTGAAATTATTTATTTAACAATGCCTCTAGTCATATCCACATATTTTTGTCAAAATATTATTGCATGCTTGACAATGATTGAATTATGTAAGAATGTTGCTAAATTGGTGTTGCTAGAATTAGCAAGTGTTGTTCGGTGCAACCTCAAGGAGTCATAATTAGATGATTGCTATTTTAATTCCAGCCAAAAAGCTATTGGTTTGGTTTTGGAGCATGCCTCTTGTCTAGTTCTATTTTAGTTTTAGAAATGCCTTTTTCCATCATGTTGCCTTAACTAGTTAGGAAGCTTGTGGAACTTAGAAACTAGTTCTCTATAAATCTTTGGTGCACTCTCAACTTCACATCACACCTCTCACTTTGCATCTCTCACTTTGCCTTTGAATTTTCACTTCATAGCACTCATCATACTCGGAGAGCATGATAAGTGCTCTGATAAGAGCCCAAAACTGTAGTTTTAACCCTATAACAGTCATACTTTTAGACCAATTATGTGAGTAATAATTAAGAGTTAACACTGATTACGTGTTTTTATGCATTTCAGGTTTCAAAGTCCATTATGTGCAAAATGTGCCACTTTAGCGAGATAAAGGAGCTAAGGTCGGTTACCAAGGAGTTCCGTGATTAAAGGCCAAGATTCAAGAAGACAAAGCCTTTCTAAAGCCCGGTCAAAAGCTGAAAAGTCGACGCGGGCTGAAACAGCACACAAGTTAGCAGAACTTCCGAAAGCCGTATCTTTGGACTCAGACCTCGGAATTGGGCCTACCTTATGTCAAAACGACCGGCTCGGAAAGAGCTTTCCAATGGTGTAAGCCATGACCCAATCAGAGGAGCATAAGTGGACAAAAAGTCTGTTGAAGACAACTGCAGCTGAAGAGGCCTTTTTGGACTGAAAGAATTGGGTTTTGGGCCTGATTCTCTGACCCAAAACATGGCTCCAAGCCCATGCACGATTTTTGGATCTGGACATATAAAAACAAAAGCTTAGCTCTTTGTTAATGGTAGCTAGTTAGACCTAAACAATATAGATAATTCTAGATCTAGTTTCCAGTATTTTAATTAAGTTTTAGTTCCATTTTCAATTCTTGTTTTAGATTAAGTCTTTGAATCATTGTTCTTATTTTGATTAGATAAATAAAATAGTTATTTTGTTAATTTCGATTTTGTCATCTCAATTTATAGATCTAGTTTTAATTATTGTTGGTTACCATTTCTTAGTTGTTAATTAGAATTTAATTATTGTTTAATTTAGATTAGTAAATTTTGAATCTTTGATAATATGTTTAGTTTAGATTCATATGGGAATGATTGCGGAATGATTCAAGGCTAAAACCTCCATTAGAGGGGTTGATGAAAACTTAGTGGTATAGTGTAGAAGCATTGTAGAATCTATTCCAATCTAGAAGGTCGTGATTCGCCATGAGAATGGGTGGATGACCTCACATGCTAGTTAGTATTCGGTAGAAATGCCATGAACACTAGGGATTAGAACTCGAATTCTTTCCGTAAGAACGTAAGAATCAAGATACAAGAATCTATACTAGGTTATTAAGTTGGATTCGAGGTGGATTCAATTCCCTTCTAATCCTTTATCTAGATTCAAAAACAATCGTATTTCCATAGCATTCGTAGTTAAATTCAACATAATATATTCCATATAGGTATCGTAGTATAACACCCTTCGTAAAGCTCTCATTAGACTTAAGACCGACTAATTAGATTAGAAAACATTCCATGCTAGAGCACTAGGAGTGGAACGAATTTGTTACTCCACTCTATTTCGATAGATTCGAGAGTAGAAACTTTGATAAAAATAGACACGTAGAAAGTTTTAGTTTACTTACGTTTTGAGTTCATCGTTCATTTCGTAGGTAGATTAATCAATTTTATCTTTTATCAAATGGCGCCACTTCCATCTTAGTTCACTTTAGCATTGTTTTCATGG
This sequence comes from Coptis chinensis, assembly GCF_015680905.1. Classification (NCBI taxonomy): domain Eukaryota; kingdom Viridiplantae; phylum Streptophyta; class Magnoliopsida; order Ranunculales; family Ranunculaceae; genus Coptis; species Coptis chinensis. The sequence goes on along the minus strand of NC_141458.1, from coordinate 55,866,558 downwards.
TAGAATTAGTCATTTTTAAGTCCCATTAAACCCACCCACCCTTGTTTGATTCATACTGTGGTTATCTGTTTCAGCGTCGAAAAATTCCGCGACAAAATTACACTAAGCGCGACCGCGCCTATAAGGAGCGCACCTGCGCCCTATAGTCTGGAACACAAGCGCGACCCGCCCTAAGTTACTAGACCACGAGTGCGACCCGCCCTCATACAGAAGCGACCAGCTAAGTCATCTGGAACAAGGAGCCTTGCGCTCTATCGCGCGCCTTTGCGCCAAAGCCAAAATCCCGGTTTCAACAGTTTGTTTCAAACTTCAATTTTAAGTTTTTCAGTGTTCTAACTTCTTATTTACACTGAACACGCATACACAAGACGCTATTCATAAGCGAAGCAAGGACGCTATCAGGTATTCCTTTCTTCCATACCTCGCATCTCCAGTTAGAGGTTCATACTAATATATCAAGATTTTTTGGATTGTTGTCGTGTTTAGAATTAGACTTGCATGAGATTAAGGTCTGGTCGGAGAAAAACACCGAACGTAATTAACCGTCAATGTCAACAAACAAATCTATTGAGTATACCAATCACTACACCTCTAACTACTATTCCACCAACCACACCTGACACAATGGCTGAAGAAAAAGAGACTCCTCTCTTCGACTTTTACAAAGCCTTGAGCGATAGCCCTAAATCTTGCATCGTTCTAGCAGACCCAATGGGGGATTTTCGAATCCCCCCAAACATATTTAATTTGTTACCCATTTTCCATGGTTTAGGCCATGAAAAACCTTACCAACACATGCGTAGGATTGAACAAGTCCTTACAACATTCCATCATCCTACGGTTGGTGTGGAACAAATTAAACTGAGGGTATTTCCCTTCACCTTAGCCGATAAGGCAACGTCTTGGTTAACTGCCCAAGCCTTAACTCTGGGGACTCGTGGGCTAAACTTGTTCAGCTGTTTATGGAACATTTTTACCCACCCCTAAAGACGGATGAGATGCTTTCCAAGATTCATTTCTTCCGACAGAACCCTCATGAATCATTTTCTGAGGGTTGGAATCGTTTCACCGATCTGCTTATAGAGTGTCCACACCATAATCTAGCAAAAGACACGTTAGTTCGTGCCTTTTTCAAAGGACTTCAACATCACCATAAAGAAGTCCTTGACATAATGAATAGGGGTAGTTTCTTAAGTAAAGGAGCCTTGGACGCTTACAAATTTTTAGAAGAACAAACTAAACGCAATAACAATTGGGGGGGAGTGATGATATCCCCCGCTCTGCTAGTTCTTCTTCAACAGTTAAGGCCGCCGGTATGTTTGAGATGAAACCCGATCCAGAACTTAAAATTTAATCGAATCTCTAACTAAAAAGGTAGAGGCTATTTCTATTCAACAAAAGCCTATCCCCGTCATGAATGTAAACTCCAACCCATGTAATTTCTGTTTGAGTCCTGAGCACCCTGACTCCTATTGTCCTCTCGCCTATGAACAACAACAATTAGAGCAAGATAATGTTTTCTCTATTAATAACTATCATATTCCTAATGCCCCATGGAGACAACATCCCAACTTTAGTTAGCGAAACAATCAACGAGTTACACCTCCAGGGTTTAATAACCAAAATGTTAAGCAAGCAAACAACTATAATCAAGCTCCACCTAGGCAAGGACAGGGACAAGGTCAAGGAAATTATAATAATTATAACACCAAGCGCAACCACGACAAGGTGTAGCACAAGGTCAAAATAATTATAATAGTTATAATACCAATAGAGGTATCGTTCCGATTAACAATAGTAACTATCACAACCCACCCATTAATAATCAACGTGAGATAGTTCCAGTCGCACCACCTATGACTACTACACCTACATAACCGGATCGTATCGACGCCTTTATACAGGTTACCCAACAACTTTTCCAATCAATGACTCAATCAAACCAACAGATCTTACAATCCATAAATCAGGCTTTACAACAGTTAGCCCAAGAGAAAGCCCAACCAAAGGCGTGTTTCGGGACAAAGCGATACCAAACCCTAAAACAACAAACCACGACCTTTGAGGTAAATGGTAATACTAGTAATGCGAAACGACAATAGTAGGTGACCTAAATGCCATCACCACTCTCCGCCTGGAAGAGTGGTTGATAACAAAGTAACTATGCCTATAGTTACCCCATCAAGATACTCCTACACCGGATATCAAACTAGATATCTTGTAGAAACTGAAGACCCTACCACTGTAGAGGTACCAGTTAAACAACAAACTAAGAAATAGAAGGCCAAGGTAACACATCAAGTCGAGCCATACGCTAAATATAGAGCAAAACCACCATTCCCTCAGAAGTTAGCCATGCTAACTAGGGATACAAACTTTGAGGAGATTAGGAACGTTTTCAAGAATCTAACGATAAACCTTCCTTTTCTCGAAGCTATTAAAAAGCTCCCTAACCACGCTAAGTTTCTTAAAGAGTTGTGCACTACTAGGCGTAAGACCAACATACCTAAAGACGCCTTTTTAACTGAACAATTCCCAACTTTATCCGAAAATAATGGAATCGTTAAGTACAAGGACCCTGGTCGTCCTACTGTAAAATGCACCTTAGGAGATTCCCACATGACGACCGCTTTATTAGACCTGGGGGCGAGTGTTAACTTACTCTCGTATTACTTGTATAAACAAATAGGTCTACAGAAATGCAACCTACAAAAAATAACGTTGCAATTAGCGGACAGGTCAATTAAGTATCCTAAGGGTGTAGTGGAAAACGTGCTTGTTAAGGTTGAGATTTTTACTATCCCGCTGATTTTGTTATCCTCGATCTGAAGTCGCCAACGACTCTGTCTGCCGATCATCTTAGGGCCCCCTTTTTAGCAATTGCCAACGACTTATAAATTGCAGATGGTAAGATGTCCTTATCTTTTGGCCATCTTACGGTTGAGGTAAATGTTTTTAAAATGATGAAACAATTACCGATTAAGCCTATAGATGGGGAGGTTAGCATGATCAAGAGCTTAGCTCAAGATTATTTTAACAACACGTTTCCTGAAAACAATATGTACAAATTCCTTTCTTTTGGAACTTCAGATTTTGTAAATGACTCCTACTTAGAGGAAGTCAACACCATCCTTGAGTCCACACCAATTGTAGATCCTTCGGTTGTTCCACATATTGAGTATGAAGACTTGCTACCTAAGCAAGTATTCATTATGCAAAATGAGGACCCCGACGAAACATCTATTGATTTTCCTTCCACCCCAGTGCTTAAACCCCTTCCACCAGAGTTAAAATATATTCAACTTGATCCGGATGGTAGTCATCCGCACTACACCAGAATTTGTGATTTGCGACGGTCAAATCCGTCGTTTTTTCTGATTTGCGACGAATTTTCGTGTTCCACGTTCCCGTCGTTAATTGCCCTGTCGTTAATATTTGCAACGGGATAGTCCGTCGTAAATGGAATTAGGAAACGACAAAAATATCCGTCGCAAGGTCGTCGCAAAGAGAAAAGACGGCCTTAGCCGTCGTTGTTTAGAAAAATTATTTTAAAAATATGCGCCAAATGACCTCAAGAATCGCTAGAGTGGCTGATTCAAAAGAGATCCCCCACCCTTACTACACATTCAAACTAGACAATTGTCACATACCAAATTTTAACTTCATAACAAAAGAAGGCCACATATGAGTTTCTTAGATAACTATGAATACATTTAAAAAGCACATAGTAACTCCATTGCATAAATATCATTATTTGCCAAGTGACTCTTTCAATCAATAATTTAGATGAACAAATAAATAAAAATCAAAGAGCTATTAACTAAACTTCATAACAAACTATAGGCTTTGGCTTTCCATCACTTGCACCATGCTTCCATGCATATTCTCGATAAGCCAGCCCTTGTGTAACATAAGGAGCCTGCACCGACAAAAGTTTTTAAAAAAAGATATAACTTGATTCTAGAATCTAAAAATAGGACATATCTAATAAACAAAAATTGTTCTAAAAGGGAGCAATACACTAGTTCATCATATTTGAAGACGCAAAAAGCTAGAATATAGTTTATTCTTTAGACAATTCTAAGCATGAAGTAAAACAATCTTCTTCCGGTCAATACCACGCACACATAGCTGCATACACTTTAACATGTATCATAACCTTATAAAATAATAAATAGACTAGCCCTTTAATAAATCTAACTTCAGTAAATCATTTGGCTTATATGATACTAGAGGCATAGGGCTCGAATCCCGTCAACATCAATAAGTTACTATGTAAAAAAAATGTATAACCTTAGTTATACTGAGATACACGAAAAGATAACTTACTTGGATCAGTTAAAACAATCAGTTCATCTACTCCGAGTGGTTGTGTAGGTACATGGCTTACTAGATAGTTTGGTGTGTAGCATGGGCAACAATCTTTCTATACATTGCTGCTACATAATCAACCTGAAAACAACGAAGTAATATATTTCGACTTAGTGAGGGCTATTTAACCATAAAAAGGTACATATCCATGCAATAAAAATGATGTAAAGGTTCCTCAACCCTTTTGCTATCCATTATACTACTCTAAACTACAAACCAACCCATCTAGAAATCAAGTCCATCAATTTAGGATTAACTAAACCATATTGTAATATCCAACTTGGTGATAACTTGAATTCATTCTCTTTGGCCATAATAGAAAGTCCAAGAAAAAAAAAGACGAGTGAACAACCCTTACTCAAAAACCAACAAACAAATTCAAGTTCAAACGATTAAAATGCTAACAAGCTAAAAGACTTCATTGAAATGAAAGGTTCACAACTAAAAGTAAAGATCAGAAAAATTAAATCATCACAACTAACAATAATATTAAATTCAAAAGAAAACAATATAGAGTAAAGCTCAATACCAATTTAGTAACTTAGCTACGCTTACAAGCGCTTCCGAGTTAAAACTTATTTTGTGCAACATTGCCAGAACTTACCTGATTCAAAGAATTCTGTGGAGTTGCATATTCAGCTGCTAGAAACACAAAAACCTGCAACATTTGGAAGGCAGTTAAATGAAATATGAACTTCAACATAAGAGTTAGTTCCAACTTGTTGTACAGAAACTTCTCTTTATACTAATGTCTGGCATTGAAATTAAAACTACATTAAGGGTATCAACTTAGAATGCCTGAGAGCAACACTTCCAAGCAAAACTAATTTTATCCGAAAATACATGAGAAAAGGAGATGGACGACAAAATAAAAAGTTTTAGGAGCTCATCCTACATTACATGAACAAATTAATTTCATATAATTGAATCCCTACGGAAGAGGATGGATACTATTTGTTTAACTGTGACCAGATGAGGAAAGGCATCCCTCAATTCATACTGCTGCTGCGTGTCTCGCTTGTTACAGCCATACCAACAGCAGCAAGCACCAGCAGGTCCATGGCGGCACCGAGGCAGGCCAAGCGACCGACACCAAGAAGAAAGAAGAAAACCAACCGCGGCAAAGAACACCCAAAGAAGAAGCAAGCACCTGCAGGTCCATGGCAGCAGCGGCAGCGGCAACAACAAGCGGCAGCACCCAGCACACACGCCACCCAGCACACAGCACAAAACAAAACAGTTAGAATGAATATCTAGAATGGCATAACCAAAAGCAGTTAGAATGGAGCAATTTGAACAAACCAAAAGCACGTACTTTTCACGAATGGCATAAGAAAAACTATTGAAACTAAATGACACATGAGTACTCACAATTCCATAAAGCAGATGAGTAAAGCAACAAAAATGCTCACACCAACTAAACAATAAACCATCAGGCTGTCTCACAAACGCTTCAACCTCGTCCCACTCAGACTTGACAAACTAAACTAGATGGCACCTACAATGAGAAAAACTTTTATGTGAATTATCCTTTTTAAGCAATCTGCCTCTACTAAGTGACCTCTTCTAGCTACTTAAAATGTCTCTACTATGCAACTTGACTCCTAAAAGCAGTTGAATTTCCTCCAATTCCAGGCAGATATTTCATGTAAAGTCTTCAATATTTCCATCCAGCCCTTTGAGAGAGCTCCTTTTTCAGTTCTTTATATTTATTTCATATTTTCAAGCTTTTCCTAGTGCATTACAAGGGCAGTGAAATTTTTTAGAAGGGATAAAATGCTCAACTATGTGTCACACCTAAAGCCAATATAGAAATCTTCAATAGTACAAAGATCTAAAGAATAACAGTGGGGATTTTACATAGTTTGTTCCCAAGTTGGTCCGTCACGTGAAACACTGAGCACTAAAGTAAAGGGGGAAAGCCCACAGGCGACAATAAGAAGCACGTCATGAATAAGTCATGTTAGTTACAAAGTAAGTAAAAGCTAGCTCTGTGTCACTGAAGCTTTTCAGCAATGTTGAACTGATGGATATGAGGAACTTGCAAGGGGGTTTGTGGCTCTGCTTCAATGACATGAGTCAAACCGTGCAAGTTGTTTGCAACTTTGCTTATGTAAGGGAGCATACATTTTTAACTTTAAGATGAACTGATAGCAGTAAGTGGCAGCCAAAAGTAATTTGCCGTCAGCTCGGTGAGTACAATTTAATAATTGGAGAAAAGTAGTTTTCAAGAAATAGGTAGATGAACACCGCATAAATAAATGTATAATATTTGACATGACCTACTAGAGATAATGTTCTATTGTTATTGTTTGTGATATTTAAGTGGACTGATCTATCGCATTTTTCAAATTGGGTTTATAGCATCTTAGTTTTTCATTTTGATGGAATAAGAGAGAGACTTACCATCCATGAACCATCCACCATCGAGCAAATATAGGATTTGGAGATAATAAGGTCGAGATCTGTTAGAACTGAACCATCTCCAAAGAGAATTCCATGTCTGCATTGGCTTATCAACCTACACAAACACATCATTTTATATCAATCGTTCACCATGTCGGTTGGACAACGAAAAGCACAAGATACTCAAATGTCAAATAATGCACATGGAGTATCATATGATGTATGTGTGCTTGGAACTGGTGGAGACAATACAAACGGTGCGACTAACTGATTGATTGTGATAATTTGTAGGGAAGTAAGAACCCAAAACTTCCACATGAATTCAATGGAGAAAAATAAATGTGTTTTAAATTTTCAACACTCACGTGGCAATCATTCAATAAAACTAGAATGATGTGTATCATACACAAATTGCATGTTCAGACTGATCTAACAATACTTCCCAACGATATTCCTGAATTTGGATTTAACTATTTTCTTTTCCGTTGTGTCGAATTATCTAAAATATATTGGGACTTTGGGAGTCATGAGTACTGAGTAGGTATGAAGAAAGCACAACTTAGGCAGATACCATGGATGAATGGAGCAGGAAAAAAGAACACGAGTGGGAGCCCACATCCAAGGACAATGCAAAAAACAATAGCAGCCTAGCAGGCTAGGGTCAATATGCAGTTCTGCTCGCAACTAAATAATATAATTAGGTCGGTCTTTTTCTTTAGTACCCCAAGACAGGAATCAGATCTCTAAAGCCTACAAAGATCACCACCATCAGCTTCTAAAATCCTTCAATTCATCCCACCCCACCTTTTTGTTTGGTTTTCTATCTCCTTTCTTTTAGCACCCATGAAAATGAAGTTTGTTCAACTTTTTTCTGAAAAGGACAACTCACCTTTCTTTACCAGCCATAGAAAATCTCTGACTCAATCACCACTTCCCCTAACACTATTTCTATTTCATTAGTGCTCTGCTTATCCACATGAATTATCCATAACTAGATTGGCATCCATTAAGGTTTTAAATATAAATAATTAAGCAACAAATTGTTCTTTTAAGAACCTTCACAATTCACATACATATAAATAGTAAAAACAAAACAATAAATAGATTAGACAAAAGAATAGTACCTTTACAAGAGTGCAGTCTTTACACGTCTCGTTGTCAATAGAAACGCTGCAGACATTGCAAATATTAAAATGGTGTACTCATGGGACAAGTAGATAAGGAAGGGAATACAAACGCTGCAGCATTAGTGCATTACTAATATGTTTAACATTCAGAAGAAAATACCTAGGAGGATGGATTCTTTCAATGAGTGCTTCAAATTCGGCATTTAAGTACGGTTTGTACCCACTGCTCATCATTGTTTTACGCAACACTTACTGATTTTAGCCGCTAAATTCAATACATAAGAACTATGCACACGAAAAGACCCGGTTATACATGGAAGAGAAAATGCAAATAGTTTCCAAAGAACAAGAAACAATAAACAAAAATATATGGAATTGACAACAAGGTTTTATTATCCCCTCCATATTGGTTTCCTTGATCCTAAAGGGATTACAGAACGACATGTCCACTTTCTTTTAAAACAAGAAAGACGAATCCTGATTTTAAAACAAGAAAGACGATTAACATAAATTCCCTTTTTTTTTGTTTAAGTTGAGACTTTCACTCTACTCCCACGTGCTAAATACCACAAAATAGTATCACATGGTCAAATCTATAGGGGCTGCTTCACACTTCATGCAAATCACTTAAATTTAGATGCGAATAAAAATCCAAATCTTTTTTGAAGATACTTGGAACTTTCAAAATATCGACATGACATGAACGATATACCATGAAGTTGCTTACCAAAATCTGCTAAAAAGTTTTGAAAAATACAAAAACTCTCTTACCTACAACCACCCTCAACACACATCTTTCTTTCTTTTTTTTCGATAAACACGGCTCTACTCACATTCAAACGCAAAAGAGAAAAGGCTCAGCTATTTGGAGCTGCATAGTAGTTAACTTAATTTGCTCAATTGCAACCTACAATTTTACAAACATACAGGATATCTAATCCTTGCAGGAAAAGGAGGGAAACTGATACTCAATTTAATAAAGTGAAGCAAAAGGCCATAATCAGCAATTTTCAAACTGTTGTGGAGTAGTTGCGCAAACTAAGTATGAGGCTGCCAAAGATTTGGAGGGAATTGAAAAAACTGAGTGTGTAAGAATTCAGCTCCCGGGTGCGGAGAATGATGAAATTCCACAACTTCATATGTTTAAAGTTACCAAAATATGTTGGTAGCACGAAATCTGGACAGAGTCCCAGATAGAAACTTAGAATCATAGATTTACATTGGACCCTGCATGGGCCACCTCTCCTACGATGAAACTGAAATAAGTACAAGCTACTTTCACCGACCATGTGACATCCCGGCCCTTCAGGTACTTTAAAAGTCGGCATCACATTTTTTGTTACAGACATCATCAGAAAAACAAAAATGATTATTAGAGTACTAGACTACTGGATCAGAAATCACAGCCCTAAGAAGTAAGAACTGTTAAAACTTAAAACAAACTAAACCGTCTCATTATTATATTGATTTTATGCCATTAGCAATTAAATAATCATTTTTCTTCATGGACATGCAATTAGTTGATTTTTCAATCAGAATAAGTTTGTGGACATAAAGTCCCTTAATAAGCCCTTAATCATTTGATAAATAATATCCTTCTACATCACTTCTCATCATTTTTATTTCCTAACCTTCTCAACCTACACCTCCTTTACAACATCTACCTTTCAAGGGAAACCCCCCAATATGGCCCTCTTTTTCCTATCAGTATCCTTCTACATCACTTCTCATCATTTTTATTTCCTAACCTTCTCAACCTACACCTCCTTTACAACATCTACCTTTCAAGGGAAAATTTACACACAACGTAACTCATATCAATAAACAAGACAACAATATGAAACATTAAATAACAATATCACACAATAAAAACAACAATGCAATTAAAATTTGGACTTACGCGATAGTTTCCTGCCCACCACCTTGTGTCCCAGTACTAACAAAAATACCACTAGGCTTCCCAGCAAGTTTCTGTTCCTTCCACAATTGCCCAGTAGAATTGAAAAACAACTTCATTTGTACGTGCAACCATTGACCCATACCTAGTAGGAAACCCAAACAAAATCCCATCAGCCTCAACCAATTTCTCGGCATTTGACATAACTTTAATCCCACCATCTTTCTCAGGAACTTTCATTTGTTCCAAAACTTGAATTGGTAATGTTTCAGGCACCCTATATAAATACCCTTCAATTAAATCAACCCCTTTTTGTCCATACATTGAGTAAAACACTATAAAAATCTTCAACTTTGAAGCTGTTGTTGAGGGTAATGGTAGTAAATTTGAATTGTTGTTCTCTTCTATGACAATGTCATTGTTACTAGTACTCGTTTGTTGTTCAATGTCTCTTTCTTCAGGTGATGCTACTGTTGGTGCTCGTTTCCATAATATATACACTAGTAGTAGCCACATATATCATTAATCATCCCCACAAGCTTGTAAAATTAATTTATATAGACTTTTCAAGATGCACACAAATATCAAACAATCCACCCATAAATGGAATGAAATGAGAATTACTAAGAAAGAGACATTGAGCAATCCAGCACAAATCGCAAAATTTCATCAATTGAATCACATCCTATTACTCAATAAATATTTTAATTCTTAAAACTAGTAATGCACCAAAACACATCTTCAGACTCCCCTTGTACACCTCTCTAGAGACTAACAAAAAGTGTAGTACAAAATGAGGGTTTAGCTAACCTTCGAATTTTTTGCTCCAAATGAGTGTAAACCCAACACATTCGAGGATTTTCATGTCATCCCCAACACGAAAATCAATTTCTCAGCACCGCTCAACCATTTTTTTGAACCCTAACCCACAAACAAACAAAAAGAAAAAATCTATCCAAATGCTATTAACTAGTAAATAGAGAGTCTCCAATAGGAAAGAAAAATCCTACCTTGAAGCCTTATAGGAAGGGGGATGAAATACACCGATCCAAGAGAAAAAGAGATAAGGAGGAAGACTATGGCTGGTGGGGATTGAATACTTTTGTCGGTGGAGAAATCATTGATGGGTTGAAGAAATTTTACAAAAATCTTTCAGCGAGACAAGGGTTACAGACGAAGAAGACAAAACTTTAGTTTTGAGGCAACTAGGGTTCAATTGACTGGCGACGACATAAAAGAAAATTAGATATGCTTTCCCCCGTCCTAGATTGAGGACAAAAAAAGTTGTCGCCTATTTTTCGGGTTATGGCCTTGCGACGGGTTTTCTCCGTTAAGGACTCAAAAGCCAGTCCTAAATTTAAGACAGCAATGTCTGTCTTAATAGGTCGTCCTATTTCAACAATTCTGGTGTAGTGCTGGTAATTATATCTTCTCTGTTATCTAAGAATGAAGAGACACGTTTAATCCGAGTGATTAGGGAGCATCAGTCTGCGATTGGTTGGTCACTAGCCGACATTAAGGGAATTGACCCTAATATTTGCACTCATCATATCCATTTGGAGGATAACACGAAGACTTCTCGCGAACCTCAGCGTCGGTTGAACCTAGCCATGAAAGAGGTGGTTAGGGAAGAAGTCTTACGATTACTCGATGCGGGTATCATATACCCAATCTCTGATAGCGAATGGGTAAGCCCCATTCATGTAGTTCCTAAGAAATCGGGAGTTACCATGGTACGTAACGGGAAGGGTGACTATGTTGTCACACAAGGTCCTATGAAATGGAGGATCTGTATTGATTACAGATGGTTAAATGCTATGACACGAAAGGATCACTTTCCCTTACCTTTTATAGATCAAATGCTCGAACGCCTAGCTGGTCATGCTTTTTATTGTTTTCTGGATGGCTACTCAGGCTATTTTCAGATTATTATTGATATTGATGACCAAGAAAAGACTACCTTCACATGTCCCTTTGGAACGTATGCCTATAAACGAATGCCTTTTGTCCTTTGTAATGCTCCTGGAACCTTCCAGCGGTGTATGCTTCATATATTTATTGACATGGTAGAGCGCTTTATGGAAGTTTTCATGGATAATTTTTCTATCTATGGAGACTCCTTCACAGACTGTTTGTCTAACCTGTCTAAGGTTTTGACACGGTGTGAAGAAAAGAGCCTCGTTTTAAACTAGGAAAAGTGTCATTTCATGGTGAAAAAGGGCATAGTACTAGGTCACATTGTATCTAGTGATGGCATCAAGTAGATAAGGCCAAACTAGATAAGATAGCGACTCTACCTAAACCACGGACTTGTCCGCGATATTAGAGCCTTTCTAGGCCATGCGGTTTTTATAGGAGGTTTATTAAAGACTTCTCGAAAATAGCTAGGCCTTTAACTAATCAGCTTTTGAAAGATGTAATCTTTGATTTTAATTTTAACTGTATGCAAGCTTTTGAAACTTTAAAAGCCGCCCTAACCACTGCACCCATTATACAGCCTCTCGATTGGTCTAAACCTTTCGAACTCATGTGTGATACTAGTGACTATGCAGTTGGTGCAGTCTTGGGACAAAAACTAGATAATAAGTCCACTGTTATTTATTATGATAGTAAAACCTTAAACGATGCTCAACGAAATTATTCAACTACTGAAAAAGAATTCTTAGCCGTCATTTATGCTTTAGATAAGTTTCGTCCTTATTTGGTTGGTTTTAAAACCTTAGTTTACACGGACCATGCAACCCTTAAGTACCTTCTTGCGAAGAAGGATGCTAAGCAGAGATTAATCCGATGGATCCTTCTCCTGCAAGAGTTCACATTAGAAATAAAGGACAAAAGAGGGGTCGAAAACGTAGTTGCCGACCACTTATCTAGACTCACAAACGACGATCGATCGATTCGAGTCCATACCGGGACTCTTTTCCTGATGAGCATCTGTATGCCATTTTTTCAGCACCATGGTATGCTGACATTGTAAATTATTTAGCGGCTGATGTTATGCCTTATAATTTGTCAAGAAATGAACGTAAGAAGTTTTTGGCCAGAGTTAAGTTATACTACTTGGATGAGCCCTACCTTTTTAAGTATTGTGCGGATCAGATTATTCGTCGTTGTATTCCCCAGTGGGAATATAATGAAGTTATATCGTTTTGCCATGACAAAGAGTGTTGTGGCCATTTTAGTATGATGAAAACAGCCGCTAAAGTTCTTCAATGTTGTTTTTATTGGCCTACCCTTTTTAAGGATGCCCAAGTGCATTGCAAGACGTGTATTCGTTGCCAACAACATGGGTGAATCCGAATCGTAATATGATGCCATTAAATCCAATCTTGATAGTAGAAATTTTTGACGTTTGGGGCATTGATTTCATGGGTCTTTTCCCGGTTTCCCATGGTTTCATTTATATTCTAGTTGCCGTGGACTACGTGTCTAAATAGATAGAGGCCATAGCTTGCCATAGCAATGATCATAAGACCGTTGTATTTTTTATTAAAGAATATATTTTCTGTCGGTTTGGCATTCCGAAAGCCATCATTAGTGATGGTGGAACACATTTTTGCAACAGAGTTGTTGCATCCCTAGTGAAAAAAGTATGGAGTTACACACAAAGTAGCAACTCCTTCATCATCCACAAACTAGCGGACAAGTAGAAGTTTCTAATAGGAAATCAAAAAGATTTTAGAAACAACTCAGAACCCCCGATAGGAAAGATCGGGTCAAAGCGTCTATCGGATGCCTTATGGGTGTATAGAACTGCTTTCAAAACTCCTATAGGTATGTCTCCCTTTAGACTTGTATTTGGGAAACCATGTCATTTGCCCGTTGAATTAGAGCACCGTGCTCTGTGGGCTATAAAAACTCATAACTTCAATATTGATGAGGCAGGTGTCAAACGCAAGTTGCAATTGAATGAGCTTGAAGAAATCCGTAGCGATTCGTACGATCTCGCGAAGGATTATAAAGCTAACATGAAACGTGTTCATGATAAGCATATCTTGCACAAAGAGTTTGTGGTCGGTCAAAAGGTCTTGCTTTACAACTCCCATCTACATATTTTCCAAGGAAAACTAAAAACCCGTTGGTCTGGCCCCTTTCTGGTTACTGAAGTCACCCCTTACGGGGCAATCACCTTGGTAAATCCAAATGACAACAGTACCTTTCAAGTTAATGGTCAACGGTTAAAACATTTTCACGAACTTCTGTCCCCTGATGTAGAGGAAGTCCTCTTACAGGACCCTGTCTATGAGGATTGACCTCGTCATTTGGTGTACTTCCTTTCACTCCCATATAGTGGTAAGTGCACCATTCAGGTAACCGGGCCCTCCCTATGGAGTGTGTGGCTATAAGTACCGGATCCTAAGTCCATGTTTCACATAATTCACGTTTTCCACTTTTGCATGTTTCCTCGGTTTTTGAGTCATGTTCCTCTATGGGGTGAATTATGTATTTATTGTTTTTCGTGTTTCTTATAATAAACTAATAAAAAATAAAATAGATAAAAATAAAATAAAAATTCTAAAATCATAGAAATAGCAATCCAACAAGTCTTGGGAATCTGACTTTAAACGACCCACGTTTTAAACAAATTTTGTGTTTAAAAATTTGTTTGGGGGTAGGTAGTCGATCTTTCCATCTGGATTGCTCAAACTTTCCATTTGTGTTGCTTAGGCCCATTACTTGTAGTTTAATTGGGTTGACGTAATCTAAATTTAGATTTCCTTCGTTCGCATAACTTACGTCACACACACACTTCGAGGCGTTCTTCCACCCTCTAATACGTCACCCATGGTTGGAATTGAATGTTTTATGGATCATTGGATTGGAAATTCTCTACTGATCATTTCCATAACTCATTCGCCAAAATCGGGCCAGTAACGAAGCGGCAAATTGAATCGGAAATTGTGCGAAAAATCGGAAAATTTCGGAATTTACATTGGGCTTGGGCCCAAACCGCACGCACGACTGTGCGTCTCCTTCCTTCCCAAACCGCACGTACAGTGTTTCCCTTTCAATCCTGCCGGTTACAAGTTAAATAAACTTTGAAAACCAAAATAAAAAAAATATATATATACATAGAGAGAGAGAAGGAAACCTAACTACACCCACACCAAGATAATCAAAGCCAACTTAAATCTTCTCTAAACCATTACCACCACCACCCAACTCCGAAAAAACAGCCACCAGTTCAAGTAACCACCGCCACCACCGTGTTTTTAGTAGTTTTTCTTCACACTCGCCTCCCCCACAGTCTACAAAACCATTACTTGTCTAAGAAACTTCAATGGCGCTACGACGTAGAATTTTGCCGGAGCACGCGTTTGTTTCCGACAGTTTCGCGCCATTTTACGATCGGGAGATGATTAAGAGGCATTGAACGGATGTGGTACTTTCGGTCGAGGAGTTCTATCACTATGATTTGGTAGAACAGTTTTATAAAAAGCGAGAATTGGAGGGGATAGGATTTTCATAAAGGTAGCGGGGCGCGGAGGAGGAAGTAACGACAGGTTGTTGGCGAATCGTTAGGAATTTTGCTTGAAAGCAACTCGGTAAGGACAATTCAGGAATCCCAGATCTTGGAGTTCCCGCTTTGATGAAGGATACCGTCCCCGAGGGTAAATACAATCAAACATCTCATTCGTCCCCGATCCCACCTTGAGAACCAATCAACCGGGTCAGAGCTCGGTGGATTGGTAGGAACGCCCTCGGGAAAGACAAAGTCGATTGATATCGGCCTGCAATGTCCGCGACGTTCTCGGATTTTGCAAACAAATAAGTATAATTTCTGCATCCTCGATTTAATGTTTAATGTGATTCGAGGAGTGGGGAAAAAGCTTGGCGCCTCTTCCGTATTGATCACTAAGATCATGCTCACCTTTAGAGCCGTCGCAAGATTTGCTCCTATTAAGATCAAATTACATTCTAATGCATCTATAACGGATTGCATCCAAGAGACTTGGCGTTGTCCGAGAAAAAAATGGTTGAGTCGAGGATGAAAAGGGAAGATATGACATGTCCGGATGAAGATGCATTAGATAATTGTAATTCTAATTTAGAACGCATGCAAGTGTTGCAAAACGGCCTTATGGGTGCGTTTATGGTATTTGTGGAAATATCCGAGATAGACAAATTGTAGTTCAAAAGAAGCAAGGGAACCTTCGGGACGAGATTTGAAATGCTCGAAGGGGTTACGGGCGATATCTTGTCTAACATGGAGACTATCCACCAAAGATCAACAAACCCGATTATCACGATTGCTTCGATGCGAGATGGAAGCCCAGCGCTTGTTCCAAATAGAGATGCTACGACGCATGCCATCCGTGGAGGACTCTGTTTCAGCCGAGTCCGACAGGCATGAGCGTCGTCGCCAAAAGACAGATGGTTCAAGCCAATCTCCATCCCCGGGTCCATCATCATCACAGAACTAGGTGTTCACCATCAGTTGTGTTCGCTGTTATTTCATAATTTTGTTTTATTAGTTGGATTTTAATTAAGTAGTTAAATTTAAATAGTAATGTGTTTATTTAATGTTGTTTGGATTTAAATTTTATTTTTAATATAATTGGTTATTTTCGAGTACTGCTTGTTTTATCATTAATCCCACCTTCCCGACTTGTTTGGGGGTGGAAATATTTATACCGAGCATAAGTCGTTATATGATCATCTGCTGTAAAGTTGTATTGGAGGAAAGGTTGATAATTTGGCCGATATCGGCATATCTATGATTTGTGTGGTGGTAGCATGAAATCTAGGAGAGTTTAGAAGTTACTATTCTAAATCAAGTATGAAAGATACCAGGATTTATAGAAAATCATGGAAATGGTTTGTTTCCGTTTTCGGGTTTGGAATTTTTCTATTTCCGGAAATTGCCTTCAAACAAATTGGGAACTTGCCAATTCGTTTTGGTAGCTCAGAACCTATTTAAACTCCCTTCTTTCTACACTAACAAACCACACTACACCCCACCATCATCCCGGACCTTCCACTCCAAGTTTTTCTTTCTTTTTGCTCTAAACTCCGGTTCAAGACTTACGACTTACGAAAGCTACCGCTCTCTACATTTTCACAAAATTTTGTCAGAGCGCGACCCGCGCCCGAAACACTATAATTCTAAAACCCACGAGCGCGACCGCGCCCTATGTGAGCGCACCCGCGCCCTGCCTTCTGTTAACGCGGGAAATTCCAATTTTCAGAGGGTCAATCCAGGATTTTTTGGAACTGCTCAAAGAGTTGTTGTGATGACATCTCCTATAGTCATACCTGAACAGTCCTTCGAAGATGTGTTGGGCACCGAGACCTATGGACATTGGTTCCGACACAGGATCCTGCAGTTAGGATGGCGTCATCTACTGGTAAGTGATGACAATTCATATTCACCACAGCTTACTGCTTATTTCTATGACCACGTTAAATTCTATTGTAATCAGGATGGAGAACAAGAATTCTCTGTCGTAGTCGATAACACGAAACATAAATTCAATAAACATGTGGTCGCTTTAGTTTCAGGATTACCAATACCTGATCCTGTTCACACATGGGCATATATGACCGATAATGCATATCTTTATGATTATACATATTTCCATGAGTCTTATGGGGGAGGGGTATTTCGAGTAATGGACCAGCGGCGATATAGCATTGCCCTTGGTAGCCTTTCCCTAAACGTAGGCACCACCATGTTATTCATCCTGATGAATATTTTGGGGGAATGGCAGTTCATTTCTGCAAACAATCTTTCTCGGCTGGTGACATTTTCCTCGCTTTAGCTGAGGGACGTCGCCGATATGACATTCCTCGAGTATTAGTCGCTAGTCTTAAGAGAGCCCAAACCATGAGGCATAAGTATCTTCTTATGCCTGTTTTGGTAAGCCGCATCATGCATAGTTGTTTACCCGTATTCTGTGAACAATTCACAGATTGGAAAAGGGTTGAAGTCATGAGACCCACCAATTGGGTGGTTCGCTTGTTGCGAATAATGACTTAGCCGGGATGGCAGGTGCAGCCTCATTTGGTCGCCCCGTACATCCCATCAGACATGATAACACTTAACAGGTTAGCATTAGTAGATGATAAATGGCTGCAAGCTTGGCAAATTATAATGGACTGGCAGGATGCGAAGGAACCTCGTCTTACCAACGAGGAAGAGGATGTTTAAGCGGGAGATAAGGTAAGTTATTAGCTTTATTAGTGTCTGCTTAGGTCCTTAGCAATTTAATTCTGTTAACCCCATAATGGGTGGAACTCTTATAGAGTTGCGTCAGTTTTTATTTCCTATATTAGTATGTTCTAACCTTATTTTGCAGATGTTCCAGAATTTCACGCGTTTCCATGGTATTTTTCTACCCTCTTTATTTAAATGCTTTGAGGACAAAGCATGCTTCTTGTTTGGGGGGCATAGAAACACATGTAATTAAGGCATCTGTTAGGATATAGATATGAATAATATGCATTTGTCTGAAGTTAAAATTTTTTTAAAAAAATATATAAATAAATAAGTTTATGCTATACACTTAGGAATATTGGTATTGTTTTCTTTCTCTATGCTCCCAGCAATCTAGAAGTCTCACGTAGCTTTTGCATCAGAATAATTGTTAGAAACTTAGGTTAATATGTAGGTAATAATCTTTGCATCTATCTATAAATATATTACATGAGTATCTATGATTGTTAGCAGTAAGTTTATGAAATCTTGGCTAGAGTACTTATTCTACAAATCCTGTAAGAATATAGCCTAAAAGCCTTATATGAGCTAAAACATTTGAGAAATGACACAAGGGAGAAGTAAAATCCGGATAGAGAAATCACACGTCCACTTGCTTGATCACTATGCCATATCCTAAGCGAAATTTAGGCCCTTTTGGATCGATATAGCCGAAATTCAAACCTATGAATTATTTTTCCGCTTAGTCCCTCGAGCCTTCCTTTAGCCTTCCATAAACCACAATTCCTTTACCCTGTTACAAAAACAAAACAAAAATAAAAAATTCAACTTACCCAATATAGAATAAGTCCGAGAATAGAATGAGTGAAGAAAGAAGAAGAGAAAACCATGGTAAACAGAAATTTAGTAGTTGCTTCCAAAAGAAAAGAAGTTTCCATCCAAGGGAAAGAAAAAAAATAGAAATAAATAAAAACTCCAAAAAATAGAATAAAAGGGAGTCAAAAGCCAAAGAAAAGAAAAGGAAAAATATGGCTAAGGATGGAAACAAAGTATAGAAGCAAAAGAAAATAACAAGGTTTTCTCTAAGTTACATAATATGAAGACTCTATTATCTCAGACTTGTCCTTTTGAATATCCATTTCCTTCCTTCTTAAACCATCTCCTAATCCCCACAACACCTAATAAAGACCTCTAGCTCAATTAGGATTAGGTTAGTGTGATAGTAAGTGGCAGATGTGTTTGATCGACTCTGGCTTCCTTGTTTGTCATTGAGATTGTAAGGTAAAGTGTGCCCACTGCACACTGGAGTAGAGAAACTTGAGAGGAAAAATCAAAGTGGTTTTTGTCTTGACATTTATGTGAGGACCTACTTAAGGACGTTATTCCGAGTTTTCAGAAACGAACCTGCTAGGCATTTCATAGTATTACTCGTAGTATTTATATTTGTATCATAGATGATTGATTATTATGCATGTATTAGCTTAGGGTTTTGACTTAGTTATTCTTATTCAATTGCTAGTGAGATGTATAGATAGTTGGGACATAAATGAGGAAACAATAGTTTTATTTCTTAGTCGTTGTAGTATAATTGAAGTTTGTGAGTATGTTCACTGGAAAACTCTCACGAGGCTATAACTCGTCCACTAGGGAATTCCTTGTGGTTTAAGGCCTTGTTGCATATGGTCAATGCAATCGCACTCAGCAAAACGAGAGTAAATAGAACTCTATTTTTGGTCACTTATTCTAATTTCTCATCTTTGCTTGAGGATAAGCAAAATGCTGTTTGGGGGTGGTTTGATAAGAGCCCAAAACTATAGTTTTAACCCTATAACAGTCATACTTTTAGACCAATTATGTGAGTAATAATTAAGAGTTAACACTGATTACGTGTTTTTATGCATTTCAGGTTTCAAAGTCCATTATGTGCAGAAATGTGCCACTTTAGCGAGATAAAGGAGCTAAGGTCGGTTACTAAGGAGTTACGTGATTAAAGGCCAAGATTCAAGAAGACAAAGGCTTTCTAAAGCCCGGTCAAAAGCTGAAAAGTCGACGCGGGCTGAAACAGCACACAAGTTAGCAGAACTTCCGAAAGCCATATCTTTGGACTCAAACCTCAGAATTGGGCCTACCTTATGTCAAAACGACCGGCTCGGAAATAGCTTTCCAATGGTCTAATCCTTGACCCAATCAGAGGAACAGAAATGGACGAAAAGTCTGTTGAAGCCAACTGTAGTTGAAGAGGCCTTTTTGGACTGAAAGAATGGGGTTTTGGGCCTGATTCTCTGACCCAAAACATGGCTCCAAGCCCATGCACGATTTTTGGATCTGGACATATAAAAACAAAAGCTTAGCTCTTTGTTAATGGTAGCTAGTTAGACCTAAACAATATAGATAATTCTAGATCTAGTTTCCAGTATTTTAATTAAGTTTTAGTTCCATTTTCAATTCTTGTTTTAGATTAAGTCTTTGAATCATTGTTCTTATTTTGATTAGATAAATAAAATAGTTATTTTTTTAATTTCGATTTTGTCATCTCAATTTATAGATCTAGTTTTAATTATTGTTGGTTACCATTTCTTAGTTGTTAATTAGAATTTAATTATTGTTTAATTTAGATTAGTAAATTTTGAATCTTTGATAATATGTTTAGTTTAGATTCATATGGGAATGATTGCGGAATGATTCAAGGCTAAAACCTCCATTAGAGGGGTTGATGAAAACTTAGTGGTATAATGTAGAAGCATTGTAGAATCTATTCCAATCTAGAAGGTCGTGATTCGCCATGAGAATGGGTGGACGACCTCACATGCTAGTTAGTATTCGGTAGAAATGCCATGAACACTAGGGATTAGAACTCGAATTCTTGCCGTAAGAACGTAAGAATCGAGATAGAAGAATCTATACTAGGTTATTAAGTTGGATTCGAGGTGGATTCAATTCCCATCTAATCCTTTATCTAGATTCAAAAACAATCGTATTTCCATAGCATTCGTAGTTAAATTCAACATAATATATTCCATATAGGTATCGTAGTATAACACCCTTCGTAAAGCTCTCATTAGACTTAAGACCGACTAATTAGATTAGAAAACTTTCATGCTAGAGCACTAGGAGTGGAACGAATTTGTTACTCCACTCTATTTCGATAGATTCGAGAGTAGAAACTTTGATAAAAATAGACACGTAGAAAGTTTTAGTTTACTTACATTTTGAGTTCATCGTTCATTTCGTAGGTAGATTAATCAATTTTAATTTTTATCATGCTCAAAAGTAATAATTTATAACCCCAATTATGTGTATGTTAGTCTCCATTTTATATTTAAATATTCTATTATTATGCAATTTGAGTTTTTGTAGGTCAAAGAACCTAAATGTGAAATATGGAGGGAAAAAAAGTCAAACAAGTCAAAAAGGAGTCACTGGGAATTACAGCTAAAGGCCTAGGGCAAAAATGTCATATTTGTCTCTATAAGTGCTAAGCCTAATGGGACTCTAAAAGAGAATAATAAATGAGTTAGAAGAGTCTTCAATCTAATCTCAAAGCCTTAATTTTGAATTCATAGGAAGATGAGATCAATATGGAAAAGAAGTCAGAGTTTCACAAGAATTAGGAAACTGAAAGCTGTCAGAAGCTGCAGCTTGCCAAATAGCCTGCAGAGCAAAGTAGGCCACGTCTCAGTTTTGTGCAAACGAATCTAGTTGTTCCAGGATTGCTTCTAGAAAGATGGTAGAGAGTTTGACACCAAATAAACATAGGATTTGGATCTCTATCGAAACGAGCATGTAAGCCAATATATAAGGCACAAAAACCTCAGTTTACATCATCTAGGAAATTTAGTGTTTGCATCTTAGATCTAGAATTACGAGAGAAGAAAGTTTAGACCTTTTCACCATTAATAACTATAAAGATTATTCCTTTTCATATTGTATTCATAACATAGTATGAGGAGCTAATCTCCCTTCTCTTGGGAGGGGAGATGAAGCATTTTTCTTATATTTTAGTTTAGTTCTTCTTCTATCATGTTTTAATTTAAATCCCTCATTGAGTTTCTTCTTATTCATCCATTGATCTAATGCTCCTGTGGAGGTTAGGAGGTCTTAGGGTAATTCATGATTGTGTATAGCCAAATACCACAAACCCTAGATTCTTTTCTTCTAGTTTTTAGTGTTCTAGTGTGATGATTAGATTCTTTATGACACCTCAATTAGTTGTATGGTTAATGCCACATCTGGATTTTCCATGGTACCTAGAGTTGTATATTAAATGCCATTTAAAGCACAATTTGGTTAGATAGAAGATATCATTGGAGATTAAAGAAGTATTTGATGGAAAGATAGAAAGCATGTTGAAAGCCACATATTATCATCATGGTTATGAGCATAAGGTTTGTAGGTTTGGTGAGTTTCTATTGGTGATTTATATTAAGCACGATAGATAGATCTATTAGACTAATTTTATGATTTTGGTGGATTCATCTCTCCCAAGATATTCTCTCTCTTGATTCATATTCATATATTTAATTTAGTTTAGTTTATGCTTAGTTTACATCTCAAATCAAATCAATTATATATTCATCATTACTTAGCTACATCTTTTACTTGCATCCAGTAGAGTAACTTAGATTAGGAATTTCTATTACTATCAACTAATTATTTAGAGTAGGATTGATACCTTGCTAGCCACTATACTAATCAATATATAATAGGCTAAGTAAGATTTGCAAAAAAAACGTAACACAAACAACGACACAAATAATTATGTGTTGCATATTTGTTCAATGGCGCTGCTGCCTACTCTAAATTGATTAGGTGATAGAATATTTAATTTAGATTACTTTAATTTAAGAATTCATATAGTATAAATTGCATATTTAGCATAATTAGATTAATTTAGCATAATTCAATTAGATTTGCATAGTAGAAAGTATTTTCATTAAGTTTAGTGTTTGTTTAATAGGAAAGAACAATACATAAAACGTATTTATAAATTTCAAAAAATTCTGAAATTTTACAGAGTTGATCTGTACAGTATCGGTAATTTATTGAATTTTTTTTCGAATTTTTAGTAGTTGTCTTACCTGGGTAACTAACATCGTCTTTGCAGTACCCCGTTTTCAGTTTTTAGGACGCAAACATCTATAAAAACAGTCCAGCAGAGTTATTTGCACATTATAAAAAATTCTAAATTTTTTACAGGAGGAACCTCGATTTGTCAGAAGCTTCCAGTAAAAATTTAAATATTGTTTGACCTGTTTTGACCACTTAACTAGTTGCTTTCTTTCAGTGTGTTTCTATAGCTTTTGAGGACCTAGGTCTCTAGAAGAACAGTTGAGAAGAAGGATCTGTAAAACTCGAAATAATCCAAACTTTTGACAGGATCATCCCTAAAACATCAAGAGACTCCAGTAAAACTTTTGTGATTTTTAGTATTCTTTTACTTATTTATTCAATCGATTGTTTACAGTGTGTGCAGAAAACTTCTTCACTGGATTCTGCAGAATTAAATAGTACATAAGAGGAACTTAGTAAGCTCTGATTGCTCTGAAATTTTACAGACTACTTCCTGGACATATCAGGTAGCTTCTGTAAAAGTTTCAAAATTTTTGGACTTGTTTTGCTTGCTTTAACAGTAAGTACTTCTCTTCCACCGTGAATCTCCTGTTAGCGGTTTCATATTTAGCATTAATAGTTAGCATCATATAGTTTGATAATATAATTTAGTTAATTAAGTGCATATTAGATTATTTTATTTAGCTTTATTATTTAGTGCATGAAAACTTGGTTTCGTGATTCACCTCGTAAACGTTTAATCAGAAGAGCTAATTCTTGTAACAATCTTCCAATTCTAGTTTTGGAGGAGACCACACCATCGAACTCAGGATCTGATTCTGAATATGAAACACACACACCACTAGTAGACTTAGAGGATACACCAGAGAGAGTACCATTAGCCGCCATGGCTGATCAAAGAACTCTTAGCACCTTGTTTCAACCTATCGCGGTTCAACCACCGAACTGCATAGTGATGCCCGACAATAACAATAACTATGAGATTAAGCCCACCATTCTTAATATGTTGCCAAGATATTATGGAAAAACAAATGAAGAACCATATAATCATCTGAGTAAGTTCTTGAGCATATTAAGTACTTTTAAAGCACCTCATCTTTTCCCTGAAGAAACTAGATTAAGGTTGTTCCCCTTGACTTTTGAGGATGCCACACTACGTTGGTATAGATCCCTACCCTCTAATTCTATAACTACTTGGGAGCAATTATCACAAAAGTTTATGAAACAATATTACCCTTTACGTAAAACTGAAGCCATGCAATTGGCTATTTCAACCTTCAAAGGAAAACCTAATAAAGAGTTTCATACAACATGGGATAGATTTAATGATTTACTTGTCCGTTGTCCACATCATGGTTTTGACATACTTAATATCGTACATTACTTTATATAAGGTCTTTCACCTATGAACCGTCAGTTAATTGAATCAATGAATGGAGGAAGATTTACTAGTCTTACTCCTGATGAAGCATACACTTTTTTACAAAACTTTTTTGAGAGTTCTAAGGATTGGGCTAATAGTAGTGACCATGAGGACATGGCATGGGTAGATGGGGGGATGAGTTTTAGTAAACCAGGTATGTATGAGGTTAAAAAAACAACTCAATGAGAAACTTGAAAGTGCCATTGCTAGTTTATCCATAGGAATTGAAACTTTAAACAAGAAGTTTGATTCATTTACTTTAAATTCTCCAATGAATAATCAACCTCAACAAGCAATGAATGTCAACCAATTTTGTGAAAATTGTCTTACTATAGATCACGACACCTCAGTTTGCTCTATGTTTGTTGCTCAAGGTACTGATGATGTTTGTGCTTTTAATACATTCAAAAGACAAGGTTATCAAAATAATTTTAACAACAACAACAACTATAACCCAGATCTTAGGAATAACTCAAACAATTCATGGAGACAGAATATGCCTCCACAAGAAAACCAATATGGTTTTCAAGGTAATCAAGGGAACAATAGGCAACAATACATAAATAGAAGCACAGTAATACCTTCTCCTCAATATCAAAATCAACAACAAACAAACATGAATAGAGAATTAGCTATTGATCCTATAGCTAATTACTAAACCCAACCCAACACCACAGATGAAACCATGAAAGCTTTAGCCACCAAAATCGAGAATGAATTCAAAAGAATTAACCAAAAATTTGATATTATGGCTCAACAAGTAACACAACAAATTTCTCAGGTAACTCAACAAATAACTCAACAAATGAGCCAACAATTCAATCAAATACTAGCTAGTCTAGCAAACAGACCCAAGGGAACTCTACCAAGTCAACCTGAACAAAACGCTAAAGGTAGAAATGTTTATCAAGTTGTAACCACCTTCATCTACATCCACAGAGGGAGTTAACTCGATATCTACCCTTAGGTCAGGAAAGAAAGTAGATAACAAAGTTGACATACCTGATTCTGATGAAGTTGTTATAACAAAAGATAAGGAAAAGCCACTTGAAACTGACCAAAGAGCAGGTAATCGAAAAAATTCCACCCGTACCATTCCCCTCTAGGTTAAAAGATAACAAAAAGGAAGCACAATATAATGAGATCATGAATATTTTTAAAAATCTACATATCAATATTCCTTTTCTAAGTGAAATTAAACAAATGCCTTCCTATGCCAAATTCATAAAAGACCTAGTAAAAAAGAAAACAAATATCCCAAAAGAAGTTTTCCTTGCATAAGGTTGTTCATCCTTTCTACAGAACCAAGTCGTAGTAAAACATAAGGACCCCGGTAGTCCTACAGTTATGTGTAGAATAGGAGAGGACTACATTGATCAAGCATTATTGGATTTAGGTGCTAGTCTGAATTTGTTACCTTACTCAGTTTATAAACAACTGGGTTAAAAGACTTGAAACCAACAAATGTTAGACTACAATTAGCTTATAGATCTATTAAGATACCACGAGGGGTAATAAAGGATGTGATTAACAAGGTCTCTGATTTTTATTACCCCATTGATTTTATAGTTCTGGACACTTTACCTACAAGTGGAAACCAAATTCCTATCATTTTGGGTAGACCATTCTTAGCTACAGCAGAAACTCTAATAAATTGTAGGAATGGGAGCATGACAATAACATTTGGGAATCTAAAAGTGGAAGTAAACGTTTTTAAGCTTATGAAACATCCTGATGATACCGAAGGGGTAGATGATATGTGTATGATTGAGGAATTAGCGTCCGAAACATTTGAACAAACCTATCTAGAAGATCCACTCTTAATGTGCCTATCACAATTAGTTATTGATTATGAAAAGGATACTGTTATATGTCAGGTTAATGCGTTGCTAGATGAGAACATGCCAGGTGCATCTAATAAATTTAAAGAAAAGACACATGATATAATGGAACCACCTATATTAACGGAACCACCTAGGCATGAGTTAAAACCTTGACCTGCAAACTTAAAATATGTGTTTTTAGATGAGGGAAAGGAATTACCCGTTGTGATAGCTTCAAACTTAACTAGTGAAGAAGAAACTAAACTATTAGAAATTCTAAGAGAAAACAAAGAAGCTATAGGATGGTCTATAGGTGACATAAAAGGGATAAGTCCTTCAGTTGTCCAACATAGAATTCACCTAGAAGAAAATGCCAAAACTTCTGCCAACCACAACGACGTCTAAATCCTAACATGAAAGAAGTGGTACTTGCAGAAATAATCAAACTTCTAGATGCTGATATTATATACCCAATATCATATAGTAAGTGGGTTAGTCAAGTACAAGTAGTACCAAAGAAATCAGGTATAACGGTAGTAGCCAACGATCACAATGAGTTAGTACCTACTAGAGTGCAAACCGGATGGAGAGTATGTATTGACTATAGAAAGCTAAATAGTGTTACTAGAAAGGATCACTTTCCTTTACCATTCATAGACCAAATGCTAGAAAGATTAGCCGGCCAAGCATTTTACTGTTTCTTAGATGGATACTCTGGATATAACCAAATCCCTATTCATCCAGACGATCAAGAGAAGACTACATTTACATGTCCCTTTGGAACATTTGCTTATAGGCGTATGCCTTTTGGGTTATGTAACGCACCTGCTACCTTCCAGCGGTGTATGATGAGTATTTTTAGTGACATGGTAGAAAAATTCATAGAAATCTTTATGGATGACTTCTCTGTTTTTGGACCTACATTTGACGAATGTCTACACCATTTATCTTTAGTCTTAAAAAAATGTCGTGACACTAACCTAATACTTAACTGGGAGAAATGTCATTTTATGGTAAAACAAGGGGGATGTAGGTATTGAAGTGGATAGAGCAAAAGTTGAGTTAATAGCTAAACTCCCTGCCCCAAAATGTGTAAAAGATATTCGAGCCTTCTTAGGACACGCCGATTTCTACCGTGGGTTCGTTAAGGATTTTAGCAAAATTGCACGGCCTTTAACAAATCTTTTAGTCAAGGGTAGTGATTTTGAATTTGGGGAAGACTGCCTTACCGCATTTGAACAACTTAAACATGCACTCACAACAACACCAATTATCAAACCTCCAGAATGGAGATTACCTTTTGAAATTATGTGTGATGCATCCGATTATGCCGTAGGAGCTGTTCTAGGCCAAAAAGTGGACAAAGTACCTTATGTATTATCCTACGCTAGTAAAACACTTAATGATGCTCAAAGAAACTATTCCACAACTGAAAAAGAGTTGTTAGCTATCGTCTTTTCCCTTGACAAATTTCGTTCGTACCTTATTGGATCTAAAGTTATAGTTTATATTGATCATGCAACACTTCACCATTTATTAGTTAAACAAGATGCTAAGCCACGTTTAATTCGTTGGATCCTTCTTTTACAAAAATTTGACTTAGAAATCCACGATAAACAAGGAAAGGAAAATGTAGTTGCTGACCATTTATCGAGGCTAGTGTGTGAGTCTCTCGTAGAATCACCACCTATCCGAGAAAACTTTCCTAACGAACACCTCTATAATATTTCACAAGTACCATGGTATGCTAATATCGTGAATTATTTAGTGACCAATCAAATCCCATCTCATTGGACCAAACCAGAAAAGGATATTTTCTTCGTCAAAGTAAAAGATTATTTTTGGGATGACCCCTACCTATTTAAGTATTGCCCAGATCAGATAATCTGTAGATGCATCCCGGAATTTGAGCAATAATATATTCTATCTTTTTTCCATGACCAAGCTTGCGGTGGGTATTTTGGTTCAAGAAAGACCACTGCTAAGATTTTGCAATGTGGATTTTATTGGCCCACCATGTTTAGAGATGCTATAACCTATTGTAAAGCCTGTTCTAGATGCCAACATTTAGGAAAAATAACCAAACAAAATGAATGGCCCCAACAATCCATTCTCAATTGTGAAATTTTTTATATATGGGGTATAGACTTCATGGACCCTTTTCCTCAATCTAATGGTTTTCTATACATCCTAGTGGTAGTTGATTATGTATCAAAATGGGTAGAAGCTGTAGCAACAAGGACCGCTGATCATAAAGTGGACATAGATTTTCTTAAAGCGTATATTTTACCTAGGTTCGGAACTCCTAGAGCTATAATTAGTGATAATGGCTCGCATTTTTGCAATCGGGTATTTGGAAATCTAATGTCTAAGTATGGCATAACACAGAAAGTTGCTCTTCCATACCATCCACAAACAAATGGGCAAGCCGAAGTTTCGAATAGGGAGATTGAAAATATTCTAGAGAAAACAATTAACCCTTCGAAAAAGATTGGTATTTTAGACTTAATGATGCTTTATGGGCTTATCGTACTGCGTTCAAAACTCCTATAGCTATGTCCCCTTATCGTATTGTCTATGGCAAGACTTGTCACCTACCTGTCGAACTAGAACACCGAGCCTATTGGGTTGTTAGAGCCATGAACTTCGAATTAGATAAGGCTGGAGAACAAAGAAAGTTACAGCTAAACGAGTTAGAAGAAATACGGAGTGATGCCTATGAAAGTTCAAAGAACTATAAGAAAAGGACAAAGCTAGCCCATGCTAAACAAATTTTAAGGAAAGATTTCTACTCAGATCAGAAAGTTTTACTCTATGACTCTAGATTAGAATTATTTCCAGGAAAATTGCGGTCTAGATGGTCAGGTCCTTACTTTGTAAGAAACATTACACACCATGGTGCAATAGAGTTAGAAGATCCAAAATGAGGTACTAGTTTTAAAGTAAATGCACACCGTTTAAAACCATTTTTAGAGCTACCTACACGAGATATAGAGGAAACTTTACTTATAGAACCAATATACAAATACATACCTGATCCGAAAAACAATCTATGGGATAAACTACCCACGGTGTTGCAAGATTATATCCTTGTACTAGCAGAACCAGTTACAATAAGCTCCATTCATTTCTTATTTTCTGCTGCTAGAAAACTAAGGATAGAGCAAATCAGACCACATTAGAAGATGAGCCTAATTTAGTTAGGGGGGGGGGGGGGGTAAACTTAAGTTTCCCCCCTCTCTGTGTCGGCTGACGACATTAAACGTAGCTTATGGGAGGCAACCCAAGTTGTTTATATAGATAGTAGCTCATTCTTTAAAAAAAAAATAAAATTAAAAATAAAATTAAAAATAAATAAATAAATAAATAGATGTGTACCTGAGCCTGTGCTGAAAATATACAGAAAAAATCTCACTGAACTCACATTGCTTCAACTATATAAGAATTTTTTTTTCCTACTTCCACTTCAACTCTCATTAGCTTTATATTAATTCCATTTTAACTAGGATCAGAGGACTTAGGATGGTCCAACATAACCCAAAAGACTAAATATATTCGTACAAAAAAGAAGAAGAGAGAGTCAGGTAGTCTATAGAATTTGAGTTCAGAAAGGAGTAGAAATCTACCCAACGTCAGGAAGCTGTAGCTTTGTGTTTCTGACTAGGAGAGAAGTGGAACACTTTTGAAAGTTTTCCTATAAAGCTATATTTTGTAGCGTCTCCTGCGTTCACTACATCAACACTTTCTACATCTCTGTATTCTCTATCCCATCACCACATCGGGAAGGAGCGTGAAGTATAAAGAGTATGAAGAATTAATCTATTTTTAGTTGTTATGGGTATAGTATTAGAAAGATGGTAGAAGCTAAGTATAGTTAAGTTTATTTTTTACTGTCATGAGATTAGTTGCTTTTAATTATTTAAAATATCAATAGTTTATAAATTGAGTGATTGTTTTTATTCAGAAAAAAAAAATGAATTGATAGAAGCTTTGAAGTGTATGCGTGATGCATATATGTGTTGTGCTTTAGTTGTAGGAACCGTTATTTTCAGAATGAATATTTCTACAAACCGCGAGAACCACGCGCAGCAGAATCAATGGGGTTCACGGTTTTGGATAGAAAACATACCTTTTCGATCTGGTTTAGATAACTCTAAGAATCCAAGCTTTATGAATCCGAATCAACAATCAACCCCTTGATCTTCTGTTGTATTCCTTTAGAATAGATTGGACGTTGTGTAGGCAACAATCTACCAATCCCCTTCTTTCTCAGAAACCTAGATCCAATTTTGGATCTATCTTTCCTTGCCTCTTTTTCTAATATAGTGAATAGTGATTTTGGCCAAGAGAAAGAGTATTCTATTTATAGGCTACAACAGGGACCATGTGGAGAAATTAGGGTTGCGCCTCCTGACGGGATTGGGCTTCCCATGTTCGCCCAGAACACACGGCCCAAGTCCGTCAACAAATGGCTTATTCCACTAAAAGCCATTGTTGCACTACCGCCCTAATCCCAAATTATGCGTCAGCGTTTATGGGCTCCATATTATATGCTCGTTGATCTCCCCGTGTTTAAGATATCGAATGTCCATTGATTAAGTCAAGTTACTGACAGCTACATTAATCAACTTCTTATGTCCTTGAGTAGTACCACTCAACCTCATTGTCATGTCAGAATAAATCCACTTATATGGTTTACATGACAATCTTTTTGAGCTCCTCAAGGGGACATCATCAACCCGACTTCCTGTGTGTCACGGATTCCTTCTATAATCAACATCACACCTTACATACAATGTCATTACCCAATCCATTGAGTTTGTTGATTCACAAATGAATCTCACTCATTGATGATTTAAAGCAATATACAATGCACGTAAGTGCCCATTATTATATCCGGATTAAGAGGACAAACATCCATAATAACAGAGGCGTTTGTTCTTTTACATAGTCAGTATAAAGAGAAACAACCTCACTTGGTCCTGTTTAATACACATAAAGTGTACTAGTGTAATTCTATAGTCAAGATAGACTAATACCAGATTATACTACAACCGTACTAATGGTTTGTCCAAATCCATCTAGGTTGTGAACGATTACTTATACTTTATAAAGGTAATCGATGATATGATCTTACTGTGTTCACACCATATCATCTACAACATAAAGTATTAGACACATGCATATAACTAATAACATATATAATATGCATAACATTTGCCCATATGATTCTCATTCAAAAAATGAAGAATTAGAGTTAATACAAAAGTAATGCTTTTAGTATATAACCCTATCATTAGTAAGGTGGAATTCTTCTGTATTACGGACTAGCTCTCTATTCCGAAGTAGTAAGTTAGAATCCTACTTTGTTTCGGACCCCAATACAAGTCAAAGTTTACATACAACCACTTGGGCCTAAAACTAAAAAAAACAAAAGCCCAATCAAACAAAACAAAAAAAGAGACCGATCTTCTTCTTCTTCCAACCGCATCCACCACTCCCTCATCGTTATCACCACTTCACCCCACCCATTAATAGGCGCTGCAACCTCCAGTTACACCTACCTGAGACGTGGAACACTTGCTAACCGGCAAGATTGACCGCGGGTCAGTTCCCAATTGTTTATAATTCTATATTTTGGAATTCTACAATTCCAAACAGTATTTTGGAATTCCTACTTTCCTGATTAACCGCTCAAATTTTTGTTAGTTTCACCTCTCAGCTTCGGTTACGGGTTGTCAAAATTCTCGATTTGAATCCAGGTTTCTATCTGTTTAATGTTGTATGGAGGGAGACAGTAGGAAATAAAGGGCATCATGTAATGAAGAATTGGTATTTGGTTAGGCTGAGCAAAACAGGAGAGAGTCAGTAGGAAATAAAGGGCAATCATGTGATGAAGAATTGGTATTTGGTTAGGCTGAGCGAAACAGGAGAGAAACAGTCCTAAATTATGAAGTTAATAACTTTCTAATTACCACTAACTCTTGAAACTATTGATTTAAGATATTATTATTATTATTATTATTATTATTATTATTATTCATTGTTTATTTTTTATTTTTATTTTTCAGTCGTGTCATTTGTACATGTGACTCATGTATTCCACTCTAGCACTTTTTCTCTGTCTTTTTGGAGACGTGTAACTGTATGGAATGAGCACATGACAAATATTTAATCGTTGTAGTAATTTTAATCCTCATGAATCATTACTCTTATTTCTTTTGTTAAGGATATAAATTCTACAGATTTTAGCTGGTGTAATTTTGCACGCATTTAAGGTAACATCCCTCCTTCTTTGATTATTTCAATTATGGTAATCTTTCAGTTATTTTATTTAGTCATTGACGACAATGCCTAATTTAGTTAGGGGGTGAGAATTAAAATTTTGCAATATTTTAATTACAATATTTGGAAAATTTATATGTGAATTATGGTGATTCTAGGTGAAAAGTATATTTTTATCGTTTAAACTGGCTAATGAAATTGGAAATTATAAGTCATGACCAGGATTAGTAAGACTTTTAGACTAAGTTTCTATTACTAGAAATAGATCTCACTGATAAAAGTCTTAATCTAAAGTAAGTTCATATAATACACCACTAGAGGAATTTCAAATGAAAAAGCAACTTAAACTTCTACCAAACTAGAGGATTAGTACAGAGACTAATTTTAATTTTTTGGAGAGTCTTTATGTAAATCTGAGTCTAAGTTGACTCAACCATTTTCTATGCTTAAATTCGTTGTGTAGTCTCATTTATTCTTGATTTGGTCAATCATGAGGTGGCATCAACTGGGGAGATAGCCATTAGGTCTTGTAGTCTATTCAAAGCAGAATATCATACTGATAAGTCAAGTAGTGAACCAATCAGCCTTTATCCTACCTAGTAGGATTATCATGTTAACCACTTTTGAGCCTTATATATCAAGCCTTTTATTCTTAAACCAATCATCTTAAACCCAACTCCAGATAAGGAGTATATCCCATATTATTAGCCTTACCCATATTTTTGAGGATTTCTAAATAACTAAAGAGAAAGCTAGAACAAAGAAGATTTTGAAGGAAATTTTACCAAAGTCATATGAAGAAAATCATTCCTTTTGCTCAAAGAAAAAAAAAAAAAAAAAAAAAAAAAAAAAAAAAAAAAAAAAGAAATATAAATAATTGAGCAGAAGTAGTGATAGAGTTCAAGTGTTGCAGTCTACAAGTGAAGAAAATTTACAAGAAGATCAAAAGCACAAAGTCTTTAGTATATTCTCAAAAAAATTTGAATCCTTTTTACCCTTTTCTTGTTAACATGTCCTAAGCCCTGTTTTAATACCCAAACTTATCACTAAAGTATGGTATGAAGTGTAGAATAGGTGAGAGGATGCTAAAGTGCAGGACCCGACACTTCAAATATGATAGACATTCTTTCTATGAGACTTTATTTATATATTTGCAAATTTCTGTCTTTCTGATTAAATATGTGGGATGCTATACTTTTTACTCATTTCCCTGCATATGGAGGTAAAATATAAAACTTATCTGAGAGAGATTTTCTTGTGAGTGTATGAAATGGTGAGATTTGAAGTCAAAATACTAATCCAAAGGTGAGGTAGAAATTCCGTTCCTTGGAAAAGAGAAAGGAATCAAAATGGTTAAAAATAAATAAGCTCTAGTTAGGATGATTAGTCAGTCTTTTCTATCTTTATGAATAGAACCTTAGCCTAATGTTTTATGATCATGGGTGTGACAAGTAATAACCTTTTGATTTAGACATTTTAACTGAAAAAAAATTGCTTTATCTAGATTTCACCAAAGTTCATATGTAAAATTGATTTTGTGGGTATATCAACTGAAAACCCTCATGAGGCTATAACTCGTCCTTTAAGGGTAACTTAAAGGTTTAAGGCCTTGTTGCATATGGTAAAATGCAAAACTGCATGCCCTCTTGAAAAGTGAGTTAGTTTATTATTTAATTAGTATTGTTAGCTTTGAACACTTCTCTAGTATAACACATATTTGCTAAGAGACTAGCAAAATGCTAGTTGGGGGTTGTGATAAGTGCTTAAAAGTAATAATTTATAACCCCAATTATGTGTATGTTAGTCCCCATTTTATATTTAAATATTCTATTATTATGCAATTTGAGTTTTTGTAGGTCAAAGAACCTAAATGTGAAATATAGAGGGAAAAGAAGTCAAACAAGTCAAAAAGGAGTCACTGGGAATTACAGCTAAAGGCCTAGGGCAAAAACGTCATATTTGTCTCTATAAGTGACAAGCCTAATGGGACTCTAAAAAGAATAATAAATGAGTTAGAAGAGTCTTCAATCTAATCTCAAAGCCTTAATTTCGACTTCATAGGAAGATGAGATCAACATGGAAAAGAAGTCAGAGTTTCACAAGAATTAGGAAACTAAAAGCTATCAGAAGCTGCAGCTTACCAAATAGCCTGCAGGGAAAAGTGGGCTATGTCTCAGTTTTGTGCAAACGAATCTAGCTTTTCCAGGATTGTTTCTAGAAAGATGACAGAGAGTTTGACACCAAATAAATATAGAATTCGGATCTCTATCGAGACGAGCATGTAAGCCAATATATAAGGCACAAAAACCTCAGTTTACATCATCTAGGAAGTTTAGTGTTTGCATCTTAGATCTAGAATTAAGAGAGAAGAAAGTTTAGACCTTTTCACCAT
This sequence comes from Coptis chinensis, assembly GCF_015680905.1. NCBI lineage: Eukaryota > Viridiplantae > Streptophyta > Magnoliopsida > Ranunculales > Ranunculaceae > Coptis > Coptis chinensis. The sequence continues at coordinate 55,831,606 of NC_141458.1, read as the reverse complement.
TAATAGTTATAAAGATTATTCCTTTTAATATTGTGTTCATAGCATAGTATGAGGAGCTAATCTCCTTTCTCTTGGGAGGGGAGATGAAACATTTTTTTATGTTTTAGTTTAGTTTTTCTTCTATCATGTTTTAGTTTAAATCCCTCATTGAGTTTCTTCTTATTCATCCATTGATCTAATACTCCTGTGGAGGTTAGGAGGTCTTAGGGTAATTCATGATTGTGTAGAGCCAAATACCACAAACCCTAGATTCTTTTCTTCTAGTTTTTAGTGTTCTAGTGTGATGATTGGATTCTTTATGGCACCTCAATTAGTTGTATGATTAATGCCACATGTGGATTTTCCATGGCACCTAGAGTTGTATATTGAATGCCACTTAAAACACAATTTTGTTAGATAGAAGATATCATTGGAGATTAAAGAAGTATTTGATGGAAAAATAGAAGGCACGTTGAAAGCCACATATTATCATTATGGTTATGAGCATAAGAGTTTCTATTGGTGATTTATATTAAGCATGATAGATAGATCTATTAGACTAATTCTATGATTTTGATGGATTCATCTCTCCCAAGATATTCTCTCTCTTGATTCATATTCATATATTTAATTTAGTTTAGTTTATGCTTTGTTTACATCTCAAATCAAATCAACTATATGTTCATCATTACTTAGCTACATCTTTTACTTGCATCCATTAGAGTAACTTAGATTAGGAATTTCTATTACTATCAACTAATTATTTAGAGTACGATTGATACTTTGCTAGCCACTATACTAATCAATATATAATAGGCTAAGTAAGATTTGCAAAAGAAACGTAACACAAACAACGACACAAATAATTATATAAAACAAACCGCTAGAATTGATATCCGTTAGCCCAGCATTCTGGAGATAGAGTATAAAGTCATGGGCTTCTCTGGGATGCATAGGATGACCACCTATTCTTTCATTTGCAGTCCTGATGTTGTTAAAATCTCTTGCTACACACCACGGTTTATTGATTGAACCATGCAGTCTTATCAAATTTTTCCACAATACTAGCCTTTCTTGAAAAGAATTGCTCGCATACACCACTGTGAGAAAACATTCTTCTGCCTTAGGAAGGTATTCAACTCTAAAATGAATGAATTGCTCAGTCATATCAAGTTTCTATAACTTCACAACAGAAGGATCCCAACATATCCAAATTATGTCTGACAAAGATTTCTCATAGTTATTCTCATGCTCCCATATAATGCAATAAACACTACGTATGCCATCATACTTCTCCTTCTTCACTTTTGTTTCAAGTATCCCATACAAGCATAATTTCTTGTCAATTCTCACCTTATTTATTTCCTTTGCTTTTAAAAAGTCATTTGCTCCTCTCACATTCCAAATACATATAGGACCTATCATTAGTGACGATGTTTTTTATTCTTTGCTCCCTTGGGCCTCCCCTTGTTTTTACTACCTTGTTGTTTTTTTCCACACTGCCTGCTTGGGCCTGTTTACCTTGACTTCGAGTTATAACTCCACCTTTAGATATTGGAGTTTGAGGCACTTCAAATGTTTACTAAGTATCGATACTATTTTTGGTTGGAGTGGTATCAAAACTCAAAATTGATTTTCAAATATTTACTAAGTATCAATACTATTTTTGGTTGGAGTGGTATCGAAACTCAAAGTTGATTTTCAAATATTTACTAAGTATTGATACTATTTTTGGTTGGAGTGGTATCGAAACTCAAAGTTGATTTTCAAATATTTACTAAGTATCAATACTATTTTTGGTTGGAGTGGTATCGAAACTCAAAATTGATTTTCAAATATTTACTAAGTATCGATACTATTTTTGGTTGGAGTGGTATCGAAACTCAAAATTGATTTTCAATATCGAAACTCAAAATTGATTTTCAAATATTTACTAAGTATCGATACTATTTTTTGGTTGGAGTGGTATCGAAACTCAAAATTGATTTTCAAATATTTACTAAGTAATGATACTATTGTTGGTTAGAGTGGTATCGAATGTCAATGGTACTGTGTAAAAATGTTAATAAGCATCAGTTAAGGCTATATGAAAGAATGTCAAAAGTTATTTGACACACATAAGCAGATGGCAGAACACAACATATTTCAAAAAGGAGTTTACAGAAATATAGATGGCCAGGCCCATCATTGTATCAACATTACAGTTACGAAGACAACAATACAAAGAAACTAGAGCTGTTTTGAGGTTTCAATTTGGGTTGTTGCAAGATCTCTAGTCTCAAGAAGGGTGTTGAGGTCAGCTCGAATGTCGGGATCATCCAAAATGCTAGGAGTACTAAGGAGGGAGTCAGGATTAAAAGGTGGAGTAGATATCTCCGTATCGACAGCCCTATTTGCAAGAAAGGTAGAATGCACAACATCATTATCAGAATCTTGCGCACCAATCTCGGAGGGCAGCTCGCTCTCGTTATCAGAATTAACCCCTTTTTCTTTAATGATATCAGCAGGAAGAAATCGCTCAAAGCTTTTCATGGTGTCCACACAGTATTGCATGTTTTCAGCATAAGCAGCCACTTTGGAATGGGTTTTCTCCAATTCAGTTTCCAGAACAATTTTTTCAGATGCCTATTCAGCTTTTTCAGTAGCGAGGGAGGTTTTAGATTGAGCAAGTTCTTTCTCCATATCCTGAAAAGCATTGTTCAGTTTCTGGTACAGTGCCGGGTGCTCAGCAAAATATTTCTACATCTCGGCAGCATGGTCTTTTTTAACTTTCTCAAGAGATTGTTCAAGAATTTCTTTGTCCTTCTTCAGTTGTTGATTCTCATCCCTATATCGGCGAAAGCTAGCCATTTCACTATCAAATTGACCCACAACAGCAATTTTAACTTGGGAGGGAGATATGGTTAAGAAATATAGAATAAGTAAATTAAGATAAGAATAAGGGGAATGATAGATGCTTACTTTTTCAATAGATGAACAAAGAAGTTGGAATTGTTCATCTATGCTGATTTCAGTCATTGCTGACATATCTCGAGGAAGTATAGTATTCAGCACGAGAGCTTCTCCGAGGCCCGGTATCGCAGGTTCAGATAGTAGAGAAACAGTCTTGGGAACTTTGGTCTGATCTCGAAGGACAAGTTTAACTTCGAAATCACCAGAAGAAGAAGAAGAATTAGAAGTAGTAATTCGTGTGTTGGTTGGGATGATGGAGGGAATATTAACAGGTGCAACATTAGTAGAAGTTTTGGCAGTTTTGTTTGGTTTCGAGGCTGGTGGTGCTGGAATATGGAAAGGTTCTTTTCTCTTTTTTGAATGAAATCCAGTGTCGACATTTTTATCTTTGGAAGAAGTGGGAGCTTGGGAAGAACTGCCATCGGTTGGTTTTTTCTTGAGCAGAAACTTATCTAGGGATTTCGATGAGTTGATTGGAACTTGGGGAATGCGAGATGCCATATCTGTGAACAATAAGCAGTGGTGATCAAATACATCGTTTAAAAGAGGATAATTATAAAAATCGGGAATTTCTTGTTTGATCTGAGGAAAAAGATCTTCTGTCATTTTAAAACCATTAGCAGGTAATTCAGTGAATTAAAAGTTTTCCTAAGCACTTTTTCAGAGGAATAAGGCTGTAAGAGACATGGAGTAGTTTTACATGGCATAACAGATTGGGGAGGTAAAGAATCTTGACCTCGAAGGACGATACTTTTTAAAAAGTATAAAGGAGCGACATAATTATCGATATTCGGGAGATCGACGGTTAATTTGGGATTGCCGTATTTATCAGCACCAGTTCGAGCGGTGACTTCTTCCTCAGTGCCTTTTAGAAGATCCATTACTCTAGTGGATTCTTGAAGACTTTTCGTCGAGGCTGGTTTAAGCACTGAAACAAGGTCGCAACGATAGGCCAGTCAAATAGCTACCCCGAGATAGAGGAGGGAGGGAGTATCATAAAATAACGTACCTCTAACGTTAAAAACATGATGTATCAAAGATGGAACAGCAATCGAAGCGGATGACTCCCATTGCCCAGATACAACGATAGGTTATAATGGCCATCTGAAATCACTATCTCGGTTTATCCTTATAATGCCGGCACGATTCATTCATTTTTTGGGATAAAAATAACCACTGGGCTCTTTTTTACCATATGTGTTCTTCTCGTTACGTTCAAGAAAGGTATAATGTTTTTGGATATCGATGAGACGAATTCTTGAAGATGATCGGACATCGGGTGCAAGGTGAGAATTATAGAAATTACAAATGTATATCAATCTCCAAAAATTGCCTGTGCCTTGGCCAGGAGAAATGGTCAGAAAGTTAAGTACTTCTCTACCAAGGTGAGATAAGGGAAGGCGTAAGCCTGCAGCCAGTTGCCCAACAATAATAATGGTAGTTTTCTCTTCGCCATTTTGGCATCGAGTTCTTTTTTTACTTCCAGCATAATGTCGAAGTTGGATAGAATCTGGTATTTGGTAGGTAGCTTTAACAATATCTAAATTGGGTCTTTCTAAGAAACAAGGATCCAAACCATTACTCTAAATGCTCTAATCGTCAATAATTTCCCGATCGGTGTTTGAATCCACAGTCTCGAAGGGATGGCAGGGTAGGGCATCAGCCAGATATGAGGGACGCTGTAGTGGTAGGATTAGTGACCATGGACATCAGCGGGTGGATGTGCCTGAGGCAGTTTAGGACATTTAGGCGCGACGTACAGGATCAAAGCTAAGGCACATGGCCGCGGTACGGAAACCCTACATGTGGAGAGAAAGAGACCGCAAGATGGAGGGATAGGTGGAGGGCCTGGATGGAGGAAGAAACAGATATAAAGAGAAAGAGGAAGAGAGGAAAAAGGGGAGGCGGATTCAGTAAGATACCAAGGAAGACCTAAGAAAAGAGAGGAGAGCGACCAATAGAGAGTGAGAGGGGGAATAGTGCTTTAAGAGCTAGTGAATAGTGACAGTAACAGGGATTGGGTTGTAACATTTGGCACCGTCTGAGGGGAAAGATACGAGAAGCATAGAAATGGCACCAAAGAAAGCAGCGGGTAGACCCAAAAAGGTGAGAGTCCAAGACGCGATGCCGGAAGCAGAGATCGAGGAAGGGGAAGAACAGGAGGAGGGTCGAGCAGCGGAAGAAACACGGTTAATGCGAGAAGAGATCGAAAGGTTGAGAGAGGAGAATGAGGAGTTGAGAAGAAACAGAGAGAGGGTGGAGAAAGAGGTTGGGGAAGAGCTAAGTGAGGGGTCAGAGAATGAGAGAGCTTAGGTAGAGGAGGAGCACGGGTCGAATCTGGTGGAGAACCCGGTCGCGGGACTAACAATGAAGCAAGTCCAAAAGATGATAAATAACGACCGAGAGGTGAATCTTCAACAGACAAAGAATCAAATAGGCGCGGCCAGTCAGGTAGTAGCTGGATTGAACCGCAACCCTAGCGGATGCGATATGGACGTCAAAGGTGCCAAAGAGGTTCAATCAACCAAGGTTCGGAAGGTACGATGGAACGGGAGACCCAGCAGATCACATTCATCATTTTAGACAATAGATGCCACTCTGGAAAGAGTCGCAGTACGATGGGTTGCGGTGCATGATGATTCCGGCCAGCTTGGAAGGGGGAGCCTCGGACTGGTATTATCGGTTGCCTTCCAAGAATATAACTAATTTCCAGTAGTTGGAGCAAGCATTCATAGATCATTTTATACATCAGAAAAAGCGAGTTGTGGACATCGCGACCTTATTTAACGTGAGACAAAGGTCGGCGGAATCGGTTAGAGAATATCTGTGTCGCTTCAAGGTCGAGACCTTGAAAGTGGAGAATTTGGATAAGAGGACGACAGTGATAGCGTTTGAGAGAGGTCTGCGGCCTGGAACAGGAGTCCATCAGTCCGTTGCCAAGAATGAGATCGCAATGTTGCACGAGTTATATCCGTGGGTAGAGAAGTATATTCAATACGAAGATGCAATGCAGAAGGACTCTAAGAGGGGACGAAGGCAGTGTCATCTGTAGAGAAAGAAGGGGATCACAGAAGGACCGAGTCGTCGAACAAAGGTAATGAACGATATCGTGGCCATACATCGCGCCCGGAAAGGAATATGGAGATAGCTCGAAGGGAACAGAGGGAGAGGAAGCCATACCGCGAGTTAGAATATACACCTTTAAACAGGCTGTTGAGTGAGATATTACAATTGATCAAGAACATGCAAGGGTATGAGGGACCGCGAACTGTACCTACCGAAATGCCAAGCAAGCCTTACTGTGCGTACCACTAGGTTCACAATCAAGAGACTAATGATTGTTATGCATTAAAGTGGTCTGTTTAGAGGTTGATAGAGAAGGGAATGATGAGGGAATTTATAGTAGAGGCCCCAAATGTGGAGCTGGTGCCTGCTCTAAGGAGAATATTGGGAACCATCAATGTTATTTTTAGTGGAGAAGTTCTGAGCCACAACGCCCACAGAGACAAGATAAGAAGGGCGGCAAGTATTCAGCAGGTCCATGAATCAAACATACGACCGCGGTATAGTGTAGGGGCATTGAATGGGAAGATAAGATTATATTTTCCAGTGCAGATCTCCGAGTTGTCGACACTCCACATGAGGATGCGTTGGTCATTACGGTGGCAATGGGCAATTACATGGTCAAAAGGGTACTGATTGATTGTGGCAGTACGGTGGACTTGTTGTTTAGGGGGGCGTTAGATGAGATGAGGATTGATCCGGGGCAACTGAGGCCGCCGCGGTCCAGATTGTATGGGTTTAATGGGAGTGTCACGGAGCCTATAGGAGAGCTTTTGTTGCTAGTGACGACAAGGCCTGTGACTATGTTCTCAAGATTTATGGTGGTCGACTCCAACTCCCAGTACAATGTGATCCTAGGAAGGAGGTAAATCCACGAGATGAAAGTGGTGCCTTCAACCTATTACCAAGTTATCTAACTCCCCACTTCAATGGGAATGTATGAAGTCCGTGGCGATTAGGTGGCATCGAAGAACAGTCATCAGGATACTATTAAAAGGATGGTCCGCGGACCTGGAGGGGAATCATTGAACCCCAGGAAAAGACAGGCATAGCAATTACAGTGCGGGGCCGTGGAGGGGGAGGAAGAGATTTCAACGGGTCCGAAGACATTAGACGAAGTGGAGGTAGTGAATTTGGGGGAAGAGGAAGAAGAGAGATTTACATCAATAGGGGTAAATTTATCGGAAGAGTGGAAAAGTAAACTGGTACAGTGTTTGTCGGAGAACAAGGATGTGTTTGCGTGGGGGATATAGGACATCACCGGTTTGGACCCAGATTTTGCATGTCATCGACTGCATATGAGGGAGGATGTAAATCTAGTAAGACAGAAGATGAGAAGCATTAGACCTAAGTACGCAGAAGGAATCCGAGAGGAGGTTGCCAGGTTGAAAGGAGCAGGAATCATAAGAGAGGTGGAGTTCACAGACTGGTTATCTAATATAGTCGCGGTCCCAAAGAAAAATGGCAAGGTGCGGATGTGTGTGGACTTTACGGACGAACTTCGTGCCCCCCAAGGATAGTTATCCCATGCCGCGAGTAGTAGATGAGTTGGTGGACAGAACTGCGGGGTTCAAAATGTTTTCATTTATGGATGCATCCATGGGATACAACCAGGTTGCGATGTATGGACCGGACCAGGAAAAGACATCCTTCGTAGTGGAAGGGTGAACGTACTGCTATACTAGAATGCCATTTGGGTTGAAAAACGCAGGAGCCACTTTTCAGCGGTTGGGGGAGAAAATGTTAGAGAGCAAGATTCGAAAGTGGTTCGAAATATACATAGATGATATGGTGGAAAAAAGCATGTCAGAGGAAGAACACTTGGAGGGTTTGAGGAGGACCTTCAGTATACTGCGAAGTCACAATTTGAAACTCAACCTAGAGAAATGCACGTTCGGAGTCACCACAGGAAAATTTCTGGGGTATATTGTGACGCAGCAGGGAATAGAGGCTAACCCCGAACAGATAAGGTCATTGGTGGAAATGCCTTCACCTCAAACGGTGAAAGAGGTACAATGATTGGCAGGGAGAGTCATGGCCCTAAACAGATTTATTTCAAAATCATCCGACAAATGTAGGCCGCTGTATAGATTGTTGAGAAACTCCACAGATTTTACATCGACAGCAGAGTGTGAGCAAGCGTTTCAAGAGTTAAAGAGATATCTAGGGGAGGGACCCCTGTTGTCACGGCCCGAAACGGGTGAGAAGTTGTATTTGTTCCTGGGGGTCACAGAGTATGCAATCAGCTCGGTTCTCGTTTGCATGGTGAATAAAATGGAGAAGCCGGTGTATTTCCAGAGTAAGACTTTGTTAGACGCGGAGACTAGGTACAGCCGAGTGGAGAAGTATGCTCTTGCCTTAATATTCTCAGCCCTGAAGTTGAAACCGTATTTCGAAGCTCACGCAGTGATCGTAGTGACGAACTTGCCCCTTAAGCAAGCTTTAAGGGCTGAGAAATCAGGAAGGATGCTGAAATGGGCCGTGATGCTGAGTTCATATGAGATCCAATATCAGACCAGGACGGCGGAGAAAGCTCAGGCAGTGGTGGAATTTTTGGCAGAGTTTCCTGCAGAGGATCCCACGCAGGGGGAAGAGATGGTCCTAGATCCCGAGCGAGAAGAGGAACAGGATCACTTGAACCCATGGGATGAGAGGAATGGTTGGAGGGTATTCGCTGATGGATTGGCCACAGATGCAGGCAACGGAATAGGTGTGGTACTGGTTACACCGGAAAACAATAGGCTAGAACAAACAATGAAGTTAGGATTCGCGGCTTCAAACAATGAATCAGAATATGAAGCTGTGATCGCGGGCTTGAGGATGGTGGAGGGTTTAGGGGTGAAGGAACTTACCGTATACTCATACTCAAATCTAGTGGTATGTCAAGTGAACGGCGGATTCGCGCGAGATGCCCCCGGATGGCGAGATATTTGCAAGTCGTACAGAGGTGGGCGGCGAAGTTCACACAAATCCGATTCGTACATCTAAACCGCAGGGAGAACCGCCATGAAGATGCCCTTGCCTATGGCCGCAGCCATGCCAGGGTCGGAGGAGAGGATTATCAAAGTAAGAAAATTAGATAGACCAAGTACCGAGGAATCTCCGAGATATTGAGTGCCCCAGAAGAAGAGGAAGGATGGATGGAGCCTATCAAACAATTCTTATCGGGACATGAGGTGATTGATAAGGGAGAGAAGAGGAGGCTGGAACAGGCGTCCCAGAGGTACACACTAATGGGAGGGGAGTTATACCGCAAGAACTTCAATGGGCCATTACTAAAATGCTTGGGACCGAGACTGGCACAAGAAGTGCTCGTGCAGTTACACGGGGGAGATTATGGGAGCCATTCAGCGGCCAGGACAACGACCCACCGGTTGCTGACACAAGGATACTATTGGCCTCACATGAAAAGGGATGCGGTGGAATTTGCCAAAAGATGTGAGAAATGTCAGAGGTTTTCTCAGTCCATATTTGCCTTAGCTGAGCTGCTGCACAATGTGTCTAGTCCATGACCATTTGCGATGTGGGCCCTCGATATAGTCGGGCTGCCCTACACTATTATCGCGGACAATGGAACCCAGTTCACTAGTGCTAAAGTGAAGAGATTTTTGGCGGCCCATCAAGTGAAACAGGGATTCTCTGCCCTTACAATCCAGAGGGCAATGGACAAGCGGAGTCTTCCAACAAAACCATACTCAACAATCTCAAGAGAAAATTGGAGGATAAAAAAGGGGCTTGGGCCGACGAATTAAACCATGTGTTGTGGGCATATCGAACGACACCGCGGACAACCACTTGGGAGACTCCTTTCTCACTGGCATATGACATAGAGGCCGTGATACCGTCGAAAATGGTAGCGGCTACCACCCGAACACGGGCTATTGAGAGTGGGGCAAACTGGGGCATCCTGTCCAGGGACATGAGTATGGCTTAAGAGTATCACCGCCGCCTCCAGAGGCAGTACAACAAGAGGGTGTGATTGAGGAGATTCAAAGTGGGAGACCTGGTGCTTCGCAGAGTGACCCCCAGCACAAACAAAGCGAATGAGGGGAAATTGGGGCCCAATTGGGAGGGGCCCTATACCGTGGTTGACATTGGAGGGACGGGTACTTACAAGTTGCAAACCATGGAGGGGAGAATGATGGATAAACCTTGGAATGTGAGGTTGTTGAAAAAGTTTCATGAGTAAATGTAATAGGAGAGGTCCTCAACTACATGAGCTATTTGTAAATATATAAAACCATAGCACTTTTGGGATGGACAATGTTGCATTAAATATCTTTTACCCTTCAGAGTGAACACAGTGGAGGGGATGAGCCGATCGCAGATGAGAGGTCCGAACTAAAATGGGGCAAAAATGAGCTGCCCCATCAGGGACATGAGGTCCCAACCAAACCGGGGCAAAGTGAGTTGACCCGGTTGGCGGACATGAGATCCAAGGCAAGGGACTTGCGACATGCCACGGAGAGGGGAGGTGCCCCGGCACCTCAGAGGAAATATAAAGATTGAGCCAAAAGAGAGAAGGCAAATCGAGTTGCCTTCAATAATATAAGAACACAATGCAAGCTTCATTACACAAAGGGCCTTACATCTTATTGGGCCCACAAAGAGATGAAGAGTAGACAAAACAGATTTTGCGAGACAAATAATACAACCATCAAAATCAAAAAGAGGTAATCAACCTTTAGCAGTGATCTTTAGAGAGAAGGAAAGAGAATAAAAGTATAGAGTGACAAGGGTAGCAAAAGACAACAGTAGTTACAACAAGACAAAACACTCAGAAACTAGGGTTAGAACATAAAAAGCATCTACACATCTTCGCAGACCACAACATCAGCAGCCTCCTCAATAGCGGCATCCGCAGCCGCATCAATGGCCCCAGCCACCATCTCTGCTACCTCAGGAGCGGTGACCGCCGAGAAGCAGGATCCGCGAGTACCACAGCAACTTCGGCTCCGGGAACCGGTGCGGGGGCTCTGGAAAGAGCCGGCCTTCCTTGATAAGCTGGTCATACTCCTCCTTGATCTTCTTGGCCACCCTTTTATCGGCCAGTACTCGAAATGGTCCTGAAGTTCATCCATATCAGTTTCATGCTGTTTGAGAAGGGCCGCCGTGTCTTTTGGTGCTTCTTGGAGAGAGCTATGGTGGCTGCGTTATGCTGTGAGAGTAAGGTTTCACGCTGGTGGCTCAGGCGATCATTAACCTTATATATGCAGGCCAAGTGTGAGGCCTCAGCTAACTTGAGCTCGTCCTGTGCTCTGAGCTTGTCCAGTTCCGCGACCCCATTCAACTGTTCAAGACGGGTAACTTCCTTCTCCAGCACTTCAACTTTGGACCTCGCACCAAAGAGGCCGCGGTTCATGTAAGAGATGTCCAAACTCATCTGAAAGAGATAGTAGGGGTCAGGCTAGTCATAAAAGAGGAAGAAAGCTACCTAGGGAGGGAAAGAGGATACCTTCTCCCAACCGGTGAAAAATGAGGTTCTGTGATGATCAAAGGAGCCCCTTTGGCATAAGCGAGGTCTTTGGGAAGGTGAGACCCATAAAAAAGTGAGGAAGCCACTGCAGGGTTCTCCATGGCCGAATCATTGGCATTTACGATGCGATTGCGGACCTTGAAGGTAGGGCAAAAAGCTTGGACATGGTCAGCGGCCCCTTTGCCAGATCGGGAAGCCGCCTCCTTACCAGGCCACTGTTCAAGACGGACGGTGGCAGTAGAAATTGAAGTATGCAAATTGGTGGGGGCTCTTCAGAGGTAGAGGGTCGTGGACGCTTTGAAGCGGGTCCAGGAGATGAGCGGGCTACAGTGGAGGGAGCAACCTCAGTAACGGCATCCTCCTTTGAGTCGCTGCCAAATAGTTTCCTCTTGTTAGCACCCATATCGGAATGGGGAGATGTGGCAGAGGGAGAATGAGGGGACAAATATTGATCTTCCCAAGTGGTCAGGGACTGGTAAGACTGACGAGCTGCGGATTGGGAAGGGGAGTTGGAGAAAAGAGTCGGGGATTGGCGGGTAGTGGCTGTGCGATGTTGGGATTTCATGGAGGGTTGTCTTCTTTTAGTAGGCAGGGAGTTTTGAGGTTTTCGCTCCTTGGGTGGAGGGGGGCGGAAAAAGGGGGCACTATACCCTCCAATGACCTTCAGTTGGGGGTCTGACAATAGCGGAGTGGCAGTGGTGGGATCAATTCCAAGAACTGCGGATTGAAAGGGTCCAAGGTCGTGGAGCTTCTGGAAAATGGTGGAGGAGATATGGTCGTAGGGTCGCGACTTTGAGTCTGGTCGCCAACCTGTAGAAAAGAGTTGCAAGATCAGATGAAGAACCAAGGTACATACACATTGAATGATGAATAAAAGGGGGACTCACCACTGGGAAGGAAAACCAGGTGATTAAGGTTCAATTCAGGAGGAAGATCCGCGGATAGGAAGTTTCTTGAGATGTATAGCAGATAATGGTGCCACACCTTATTGGAAGAGGTGACACGAAGGATGAAATATTATTTTCTAGGGCGGATGCAGAAGGAATGATATCCCACACTGACATCCTTGGTGCTTTTTTTTATGTAAAAGTGAGTGGTTATGTCGCGAACCGTTATCTTGGGTATCCCAGATTCGTTGTAGTGGTTCGCGACATACATGACCCTCCAGAAGTTGTCGATGCCTTGGCAAGGGGGGATGTTAAAATGGTTGCATACCTCGACATCAAGGCGGGTGAGGGGTAAGCGGAGTCCAGCAACAATTTGCCCTACCGTGGCCACGAGACACCCCGGTTTGTAAGGGACTAAATGGGGAAAGTAAGTTAGGTCAGACACGTGTTCTAAGGTGACATCAGTAGGTATGCAATAGGCAGCCTTGACCGCCTCTAGATTAGGTCTACGGCTACGTGGTGGAGGCGGCGGAAGGGCAAAGGGTTGCCCGGAGGTGGATGGAGCCTCGGTGGGATCAAAAGGAGGGGGAGAGGCAACACAACGAGAAGGGGAGGAGGAGGAGGCGTCGGATCTGGAGTCCGACATTGGCGAAAGATTTCACAGAAGGAAGAAAGAGAGAATCATACTTTAAAAGAGTAATGCACAGTACAAAAGATAAAGGAAGTAGAGAGGGAAGAAGACCAACTTGTGGAAAAGAGAGTGTGGCAATTACAGAAGCTGGAGCTGAAGGAAAAACCAGGTGAGGAATGCGCGCTGGATCGGAGTAATTAAAAAGGGAAGATGAGGGAGTGGTGGATAAAATAAACCCAGAAGAACGTAGAAGGCAAAATGAGAGAGAAGGAAGAATTGAGCGGGCTTTTATAAGAGGGAAGAACAAAACCATAATTTGAGGGGAGCTAAAATCGAGGAGACACCAAAAGGGACTAGCCAGGGGGTGACGCGTGGAGACACAGAAATCAAAAGGACGCAGGCAGTGAGTGCGTGGGGTGCATGTGAATCCAGCAATGCGAGGGAGGTGGAAGGTCATGGCAGAGAGATAGAATGAGCTGGACTCTCGACTCTCCGATCGCTGGAAGATCGCGGACTCGAGAGGGGGCATCTGTAGTGGTAGGATTAGTGACCATGGATAATCAGTGGGTGGATGCTCTTGAGGCAGTTTAGGACATTTAGCCGCGGCGTACAGGATCAGAGCTAAGGCACATGACCGGCCTACACGTGGAAAAAAGGAGACCGCGAGATGGAGGGATAGGTGGAGGGCTTGGATGGAGGAAGAAACAGATATAAAGAGAGAGAGGAAGAGAGGAAAAAGGGGAGGCCGATTCAGTAAGATACCAAGGAAGACCTAAGAAAAGATAGGAGAGCGACCAATAGAGAGTGAGAGGGGGAATAATGCTTTAAGAGCTAGTGAATAGTGACAGTAATAGGGATTGGGTTGTAATAGACGCCATGTTGGTTCATCAGTCCAGTTCAGTTCTTTGTGATGATGATGCTGAAGAGGACGAGTTCCCTAGCTCGAGTTGCAGATTCAATACTTTCGTTCGACATGTCAGTGTCACTAGAAACAATAAATTTTTTATTAGAATTATATCATTTATCTTAGCCACTATCGCTATATCTAGTATAAGTTTATAATATATTATTTACTAAGCACGTACCGAGGTCACGAGATGGTAATGTCGGGGTTCGAGGTTAAAAATTGTGTCTCAAATGCATACGTTCTTGACGTCAAAGCCAGGATTGCTTCGAGAGAGTACATATAAGGTTAACACAAATTTTTCTCCTAGCCATACTGTCAAAGATTATAATTCAAAATCTAATTAGTATAAGGATACACAGGTAATATTGAAACATTCAAAGCCTAAACCCTAAGTAGAGTAATCCGGAAATAGAAGATGGCGAGATCAATTAAAATATTATCACCAAACGTTCAAATGGGAATAAGGAATAGCATGTTATGTTATTTTTTGGTACTAACCTGATATTGTGCAGAGTGATTTGTTGAAAGCAACAACGAGTACGACCAAAACGGAGCTTTTTTGAAGACATTAATGGTGGTGGGGTTTAGGTGTTTTTTTTTTCAAGATTCTTTGCAAAATGAAGAGAGAGAAAATGAAATAAGGGTTTTATAATTTCAAAAGTGAGGAAAGAGAAAGTGAAATACGGCGTTTGTAATTTTGATGTAACCGGGTTGTATACAGCTGTAACCATTAGAGTTTTCAAATTTTGAAATTGGTGAAATTTGTTTTGGGTCTCGAAACATTCAAATTTTTCGGGGTTAAAATTTGAAAGTTTCAAAAGGGGGCGATGTCGTGGGAAAATATCGTCACTTCGATATTCCATCCCAGATATTGCGATATATCGATAATGGTTATTAGAGTTGGTAAATTGCAGGTTTAAGGCGGGAAAATGAAGGAAGAAGAAAGGTATGGACACACGGCAGTTGGTCATTGGTCAAAGCTCTTCTCAAACACTATATAAAGACTGGAAAGGAAGAAGATCATTCATTCCAAAATCATTACACAAATCTGTAAAAGAAGAACAAGAGAGAGAGAAAGAGAGAAAGAAAATTGTAACCGATAATGTTCAGTAATAACAAGATTCATTTTCATTTCGATTCAATCTTTATCTTCATCTTTAGTTCTTCATTTCTTTTCAGTCAAAGCTAGTTTCTCTTATCATTACAATTAGATTGATTTGGAATTTGATATATTAAAATAATTATATGTAATTAATACAACCTAAAAACATGGGTTGTTACAGATATAAGCTGAAGATCTAACTTCAGACTAACCTTATCTAGCTTAGGACTAACCAACCTCATATTTAAGTGTGTAATGGCAAATAGGGGCACCTGACGCAAATTCTATTGCGTGCAAAATCCAAGATAATACTAAGAAAATAAAATATCTTCGCCAAATGAAAAAAAGGGGTAAAGTACAATTGAATTTTCTATATATGTTGGATAACATGTATGACTTTGCGGAATAAGGTCCTCTTACTTGGTGACCACAAGTCACAACAAAATAATGAAGCGAATGAATTGTATGAAAATATTTTACGTACCTGATTTTTTTTTTAAAAAAATTTATTAAATAAGGACATGTAACCAGTGTTCATAATTCTGAACGAAACGTCGGAATTCCGTCTAATATTTTGATTTTTCAAAAATTCGGAATTCCGAATATAGAGTCGAAATCTTAATAATTCCGAAATTAACTGAAATTCCTAATATAGGGGTCAAAATTTGATGAATTTCGGATTTTGGATTTGTCAGAATTATGAGAATTCCGAAATCCCGAACTATGCATATAACTAAGGTGGTTTTCAAAATGGAACAATATTAGTATTTCTTATTAGAACTTACCTATCAAAATATATTGTCTTTTACTATCTGTTAGAATACCATCTTGGTGACACTGAGACCACGATATTGGCAGCAGATCTATCAGTCACTCTGGTTTTATGACATCCATCAACATTAGATTCTCTGAACCTGCATATAAAAATGCATATCACTTGAGTATTAATTGAACCCATGCACTAATAGCTATGCTCAGATCTTCTAATCAACACCATTTCATAGGTTGAAGATTGAGAATCAATACAAAGATTATCACTTTATACCTATCACTTGAGTTTTAAATTTAAACCCACGTCCCACGCACCAAATGCACATCTATAAATCTTCTAATCAACACCAGTTGAAAGGTTGAAGATTCAGAATCAATAAAAAGACTATGACTATGTATCCACCATAACATTTTTTACAATACGTACATGCTATTCGGATGAATAAAAGAGAATATTTGAATATAGTTACACCGACTTGATAAACATTCGACACGGGTACAATTTCTAATTTGTCGTCAGGTAATCATAGACTTTAGTTTACATAACGCTAAAGAAAGAGATGTTTGATTCCGTCCAAAAGAGGAAAAGGATTGCAAAAATCCTTGTGGTCATGGGGAGACATTGAGAGCAATTCAGACCTTTAAAACTTGATCCTTGGCTCCTTGTCATACAATTAGTAATGTATGTCAAAGATTTTTTTTCTCTTTCTTTGGCATAATGAATAGCTAATTCATCTACTACATGATAAAACATAAAAATATAATTTACCTACGAAATGAACGATAAAACTCAAAAGGTAACTAAACAAAAACTTAATTACGTGTCTAAATTTATCAAAGATTTCTACTCTCAATCCTATTGAGATATAGTGGAGTAGATGATTCGTTCCACTCCTAGTCCTTTCGCATGGTAATGTTCTCTACGTATAAGTAATCTTCTTAAAGTCTAATAAGAGAATTACAAAAAAATAACTAGACTACGATGCAACTACCCACAAGATGGAACTAGTCGACTATTTGAACAACTATAGGAATGTTACGTCGATTCTATGATAAAGAGTTAGAGGGGGATTGATTCCACCTTAACTCGACTTAATCCTACTAACAAAGAATCGCGTAATCCGAATTGAACTGCTTCGCAGAACAATCTGGTTACTCCTAATCCCTAATTACACATGGCATTTCAACCAATTCATAACTAGCATGTGAACGATTACACCCATTCTCATGGTGAACTAATCATTTCTAGAGTGGAAAGGAAATTACGACGACTCTACGATAATCGGAATTAAGCTTTCATGAAGGAGTCTCAACCCCCTCAAATGGAGGTTTAGCCGAGAATCATCACGCTATCATTCCCAATCAAATTCGAACAAGACATGATATAAAGATTTAAACTTTACTTGTTTAAACTCAATTCAAAACTACTCATGCAATAATTGAATTAAACTAATAATGACAAATAATTGAATTTAAGAATTGAACTAAATACGTAAATGGAAAATGAAACTAGATTACCAAGAACACTATTTTATTAATCCAATGAATAATAAAACAATGATTCAAATACTAAATTAATAATCTACTTTGTTCTAAAGTAATTAATTAAACATGAAACTAGATCTAAAACAAGATATGAAAAACTAATTAATTAACTAATTGAAATTCTAAAACTAATTAATGGAAGCTAACTAATCTGGGTCTAACTATCTACTATTAACAAAGAGTCAAGCTCTTGTTTTTATACTTTCAGATCTAAAAATCGTGCATGGGCTTGGAGCCATGTTTTGGCTAGAGAATCAGGCCCAAAACCCAATTCTTTCAGTCCAAAAAGGCCTATTCAGATGCAGTTGGCTTCAATAGACTTTTCATCCAATTTTGCTCCTCTGATTGGCTCAAGGCTTAAACCATTGGAAAGCTCCTTCCGAGCCGGTCGTTTTGACATAAGGTAGGCCCAATTCCGAAGTCTCAGTCCAAAGATACGACCTTTGGAAGTTCTGCTGACTTTGAGTGTTGTTTCTGCCCGCGTCGACTTTTCAACTTTTGACCGGGCTTTAGAAAGGCTTTGTCTTCTTGAATCTTGGCCTTTAATCACAGAACTCCTTAGCAACCAACCTTTACTCCTTTATCTCGCTAAAGTGGCACATTTCTACACATAATGGACTTTGGAGCCTAAAATGCATAAAAACACGTAATCAGTATTAACTCTTAATTATTACTCACATAATTGGTCTAAAAGTATGACTGTTACAGGGTTAAAACTACAGTTTTGGGCTCTTATCAAACCACCCCCAAACAGCATTTTGCTTGTCCTCAAGCAAAGATGAGAAATTAGAATAAGTGACCAAAAATGGAGTTCTATCTACTCTCGTTTTGCTGAGTGCGATTGCATTGACCATATGCAACAAAGCCTTAAACCACTAGGAATTCCCTAGTGGACGAGTTATAGCCTTGTGAGAGTTTTCCAGTGAAGGTACTCACAAACTTCATCTATACTACAACGACTAAGAAATAAAACTATTGTTTCCTTATTCATGCTCTAAATTAACTATACCTCTCACTAGCAATGCATATAGAGTAATCAAGTCGAAACCTAATCTAATATATGCATAATAATCAATCATCTACAATAAACATATATACAATGAGTAATACTATGAAATGTCTAGCGTGTTAAGTTTCTGAAACTTCGAATAAGCGTCCCCTTAAGTAGGTTCTCACAATAATAGTCAAGATACAACACTCTCGATTTTTCCACTCAAGTTTAAGCTACTCCAAAGTGCGATTGGGCACACTTTACCTTACAATCTCAATGACAACAAGGAAGTCGGAGTCGATCAAACACATCTTCCACTTACTATCACATTAACCTATTCCTAATTGAGCTAGAGGTCTTTATTAGGTGTTGCAGGGATTAGGAGATGGTTTAAGAAGGAAGGAAATGGATATTCAAAAAGGACAAGTCTGAGATAATAGAGTCTTCATATTATGTAACTAGAGAAAGCCTTGTTATTTACTTTTGCTTCTACACTTTGTTTTCATCCTTAGCCATATATATTTTTTTCTTTTTCTTTGGCTTTTGACTCCTTTTATTCTATTTTTTTTTTGGAGTTTTTATTTTATTTCTATTTTTTTTTTTCTTTTCTTTGGATGGAAACTTCTTTTCTTTATTTTCTGAAGCAATTAACTAACTTTTGTTTACACAGGTTTTTCTCTTCTTCTTTCTTCCTCATTCTATTCTCAGACTTATCTAAATTGGGTAGGTTGATTTTTTTTTTTTATTTTGTTTTGTTTTGTAACAGGGTAAAGGATTTGTGGTTTATGAAAGGCTAAAGAAAGGCTCGGAGGGGCGACTAGCGGAAAATAATTCACAGGTTTGAATTTCTGGCTATATCGATCCAAAGAGGGCCTAAATTTTCGCTTAGGATATGACATAGTGATCAAGCAAGTGGACGTGTGATTTCCCTATCCCGATTTTACTTCTCCCTTGTGTCATTTCTCAAATGTTTTGCTCATATAAGGCTTTAGGCTATATTCTCACAGGATTTGTAGAATAAGTACTCTAGCCTAGATTTCAGAAACTTACTACCAACAATCATAGATACTCATGTAATATATTTATAAATAGATACAAAGATTATTACCTACATATTAACCTAAGTTTCTAAAAATTATTCTAACGCAAAAGCTACGTGAGACTTCTAGATTATTAAAAGCATAGAGAAAGAAAACAATACCAATATTCCTAAGTGTATAGCATAACTTATTTATTTATTTATTTTGAATTTTTGAAATATTAACTAGAAAACAAATGCATATTATACATATTTATATCCTAATAGATGCCTTAATTACACGTGTTTCTATCCCCCAAAAACAAGAAGCATGAAAGCATTTAAATAAAGAGGGTAAAAAATACCATGGAAACGCATGAAATTTTGAAACATCGCAAAACAAGGTTAAAACATACTAATATAAAACCGACCTTCTATAAGAGTTCCACCCATTATGGGGTTAACAAGAATCAAATTGCTTGGGACATAAGTAGACACTAACTAGAATGAAAACTTACCTTATCTCCCGCTTTATTCATCATCCTCCTCACCCTCTTCTTCTATAAAGAAGTGAGGTTCCTTCGCGTCCTGCCATGCCATGATAATTTGCCGGGCTTCCCGCCATTTATCATCTATTATTGCTAACCTATTAAAGCCACTTGGTCCGGACGGGGTGTAGGGTGCAACCTGATGAGGTTGTATCCTCCACCCTTCCCAAGTCATTATACGGAAAGAGCGAATAATACTATTGGTGGGTCGTCGATTAATGTCGACCGTAATCCAATCCGTGAAACGTGTACAAAAAACAGGAAAGAAACATAGCAGAATACGGAAAATTAGAACAGGCATAAGAAGGTATTTATGCCTCATGCTATGGGCTCGAGCTAAACTAGACATCAAGGTTCTGGGAAGGTCATGGCACATACGTCCCGTGGCTAAAGCAAGGAAGACGCTGCAAGTGACATCATTCACAGAAGAAAAACGCCACTCCCCTAAAATGTTTAGCATGATCCAAAACATAACAGTTCCTATGTTCATTGACAGGCTACCAAAGGCGACGTTATATTCCCCTTGGTCCTCGATACGGAAAATGCCTGCCCCATACGACTCATGAAAAAACTCATAAGTGTAGACATGCATATTATCTACCCAATAGCACCATGGGTCTTGTATTTCAGCGGGCATAGCAAGTCCAAGAACAAATGCTAGCAAGAACCTGGTAATTTCCATTGGTTCATCATCAATGTTGATGGAGAACACTTGTTCTCCATCTGGTCTCTCAAAGAACATGCAGTTATCGTAAAAATAAGATGCTAGTGTTGGAGAATAAAGTTCAGCAGGTCTTACCATAAGCGGTTCCCAGCCTACGTATGTGATTGCCTCGCGAAACCAAGCACCATAAGTAGTGCTTTGGAACAAATCTTCAAAAGACTGTTCCGGTATTATTGTAGGAGATGTCATCTCAAAACGATGCTCTGGAACAGCTGCAAATGATCCGGGAACAACTCGCAGAAAACTGGAAATTTTTGTGTTTACGGAGGTCAGGGCGCAGGTGCGCTCCTCTTGGGCGCAGGTGCGCTCTGATGATTTTCGAGTTCCAGTGTTTGGGCGCGAGTCTCACTCACCTTGGGCGCGGGTGCGCTCAGTGCAAAATTTCTAACAGATGAGTAAGGCGCGAGTGCACTCCTCTGGGGTGCAGGTGCGCTCCGAGGTGCTGATGGTTGAAAAATGAGACGAAACGTGGGAAACGTGGGAGTGAAAGGTGAGTGATGAAAGTTAGGTGTAGTGTGGGTTGTGAGTGTAGAATGAATGAAGTTTATATGGGTTTTAAGTTGCTAAAATGGATCGGGAAGTTGCCAACAAGTTTTTACGGCAGTTTCCGGAAATACTAAAATTTCCAAACCCGAAAACGGAAACAACTCATATTCTTGATTCTTAAACAACCCTAGTATCTTTTAGGTTGAATTTAGGATAGAACCTACTTATTTTATCGAGATTTCATCCTACCATGATATTTATTCATAGATATGCCTAATCGGCCATATTCTCACCCTGACTCCGAAAGAACTTCTAAAAACGAGGGTCATATAAAAATCATGCTGGAATAGATAACACCACCCCCAAACAATTTGGGAAGGTGGGATGAATATTAAACAACCACGCACAATGAAAATAACCGCATTATATTAAAATTGGCATTAAATGCCCTTTCACTACAAAATTCAAATTACGGAATTAAAACTTACATTAAAATAACTAACAATAATAAAACTACAAATAAAAATCATCAAGCTATACTATCCCTAAACACGTCGGTACTGGTAGTGGAGGGCACACGCTCAGGAGATGGCTCCTGAGCTCCTGATAGGCCAGCACTATTCGTCTTTCGGCGACGACGCTCGTGCCTCGATGATGTATCCTCAGAAGGAGAATCCCTGTGAGGTGGGAAGCGTGCAAGCATATCGGCCCTCATCTGTTCCCACCGCTCATCCTCTCGCTGGGTACGGATCTCGAAGTTATGGTGGATAGTAGCCTGTCGAGTCCGGAGGTCTTTGCAGATAGTATTGAGTGAACGCATGTCACAATGAATCAAAGCCATGCGTTCTGCATCTGACCAACACCTCTCCAAAGCATCAGCATCAAAACAAGTCAAGTCCTCCTCATCATCCGAGTCATTCTCATTTCCACCATCCTCCTCATCCTCTACCCTATCCTCAGGCAACCTCCAAAGTCGTTGGACACAATCCTTATAAATACGAAGATTTCGGTGTAGGGTGAGGTAAATCCTATCAGACGTGGGAGTTGCTCTCAACTTCAGCATGATCTTGGTTATTAAAATAGGGAGAGGTGCAATCGACTTTCCCACTCCCCTAATCATGCTAAGCAAAAACTCCAAGATACAGAACTCATACTTCTGCTCCTGGAGTATCCATAGAATGTGGAGGCAGTTCAGACCGATGTCGCTGACCTTCTCCTTCCCTAGGACATTCCTACCAATCCACTGAGCTGTAGCCAGCTGGTTGGTTCTGAGGGATGCCTGGCGAACACAATGTGAGCTCGCATTGTAGTTCCCTTCGGTAACAGTCGCGTTCATCAACGGCTCTACCCCATTATATTGGGACTCCTGTAACGTGGCATCCAGATGGATTCTAGGCGGAATGCCTAGAATCTCAGCCAACAACCCAGCAGTTACTTCCTTCCTCCTCTTTGCCACCGTAATGAAAATTCTACTCCCCTCCAACTCCCTCGTGTTGTAAAACCGTCGGACTAACTCTTCGTGGTAAAAGGCGTCCGTCGAGTACCACAAGCTATTCCAATCTCTACTAATCATTTCGTCACCGTAAAACGGCGCGAAGTGGTCGCCAGTAAATGCTTGCTCCGGCAAAATTCAACGTTGTTGAGCCATTGGAGTTTGAACTGATTTGGGGTTTGTAGAAGGTGTAAGAAGCAATGAGGGACAACCTCACAAAAAAAAAAACGATGGTGGTGGTGGTGTGGTGGTGCGGCAGCTTGAATTTTTTTTTTTTTTTTTAATTTTTCGGTGGTTTTTGATGATTTAAATTGGTGGAGGTGGTGGTGGTACAGTTTTGAGAAGATTTGGAGTGGGTTTGGATGTTTGGCGTGGGTGTATTGGTTTTCTCTTTCTATTTATTTTTTTTTTTTGTTAGGGTTTGAAACATTGTTGGTCGTTAATGGCGGTTTGGAGAAGTGAAGAACGCGACTATTGGTGTGAAGGTAAGGGGCGCAGGTGCGCTGCAGGTGCACGCAGGTTGGGCCCAAGCCCAATTCGAATTTTTCGAATTTTGTCGATTTTTAGCGCGACTTCAAACTAATATTGCCGCTTCGTTACCGGTCCGATTTTTGCGAATGAGATATGGAAATGATCAGGAGAGAATTTCCAATCCAATGATCCATAAAACACTCTATTCCGACCGTGGATGACATATAAGATAGTGGAAAATGCCTCGAAGTGCGTACATGACGTAAGTTATGCGAACGAATGAACTCTAAATTCATAGATTATGTCAACCCGAATTGAAATACAATTAAACGGCCTAAGCAACTCTAATGGGACATCAAACATTCGAAGACAGAAACACGAACACCCCACCCCCAAACAAATTTTTTTTTTACAATAGAGTTTAGAAATTTTGTTTTTAAATTTTTCTTTTAAAATCAATTCCTAGATTACTATGTTTATTATTTAAATTTTATATATTTTATATATATATATATATTTTATATATATATTTTTTACTTTTATAAGGAAAAACAATAAGAAATAAGGACATAATTCCAAGAGTGGAAAACATGAATTATGTTAAACGTGGACTTATCCGTTTATTATTTAATATATATATATAAATAAAGGAAATTAAATATATTTATAGTATACTCGAGACTTTATCTAAACATATGTATGAACATGCAGTTTATCATATATTAACAACCGAAATAGTTGTGGATCATTCCATAAATAAATATCATAGAAAACATATCCAAACACAATCAAGCACCAAGACTTCCTATGACGCAACCTAGTGAACTGAAATCAAAGTCGTATAGACCTATAACGTAACCTAGCATGCACCTTCTTTTTCATCTTTGAACGAGAGGGTGTCCTAGTGAATAAGTGTGGAAAAGTGAATGGTTGTGGAAACTATGGTGGATATGGATAAGTTATAGAAGGAAAGCATGTAAACAATGAGGATGTGGGTTTAGCACAAAACTCATTCATGGTGTAGGTAGGGACTGTCTCAAGTCTGAAAATAAAGGTGTCAAATGGTTTGTCCTTCTGAAGTATTTGTTTACTAGGTGGATTTAAAAATTATGAAGCACGGGGAGAAACAAAAAAGGATCGAGTGCAAACTCGAGATTCCTTTGAAAGGGTGGAAGGAGGGGAGTCAAGGTGGATGTTGTGCAAAGTAGTTCTTGATAGGGTGAATCATCACCTGCTCTAAGAAACTCATCGAATTCATCATCTAGATTGGTTATATCCACATTACTATGGTAGTCTTCTATATCTTTGAGAAAGTCATCTATCTCGTCTTCATCCATAATATGTGTATCGACTACTGTAGGGATGAAAATGTTAGAGTCTGAACTTCCAAAGGAAAGAAATTTGGGCATATGATTATCAGGGAACGTGCTGTTGAAATAATCTCGAGCGAAGCTCTCGATCATGCTAACCTCTCCATCCATAGACGAATCGGGTAAATGTGTCTTTGTTTTAAAAACATTTACTTCAACAGCAAGATGGCCAAAAGACATGGACATTGAACCATCGCGGCAATTAATGAGCGCATTGGCAGTTGCCAGGAAAGGACGCCCTAAGATGATCGGGACAAAGTCGTTAGCGACTTCTGTATCGAGGATGACAAAATCAGCCGGATAGTAGAAATCCTGAACTTTTACCAACACATTTTCGACCACACCCTTAGGATACTTAATAGACCGATCAGCTAATTGCAACGTCATTTTAGTGGGTTGCATCTTGTCTAGACCTATTTGTCTATACAAATAAAACGGGAGTAAGTTAACACTAGCCCCGTGTCTAATAACGGCGGTTAGTCAGATAGGAATCTCCTAAGGTGCATTATGCGATGGGGCGACCGAGGTCCTTGTACTTAACAATTCCATTATGTTCGCGATAGAGTTGGGAATTGTTACTGTTAAAAGGCGTCTTTTGGTATATTGGTCTTACGCCTAGTAGTACCTGACTCCTTAAGAAACTTAGCATGGTGTAGTGGCTTTTTAATAGCTTCGAGGAAGGGAAGGTTTATAGTTAGATTCTTGAAAACGTCCCTAATCTCCTCATAATTTGTATCCCTAGTTAACATGGCTAATTTTTGTAGAAACGGTGGTTTCTCTCTATATTTAGCAATGGTATCACCTGGATGTTTAACCTTGGCTTTCTGTTTCTTAGGTTGTGTTGTAACCGGTACCTCTACAGTGGTAGGCTCTTCAGTTTCTATTTCGGTATCTAGTAAAATAGCAGGTGTAGGGGCTACTGGTGGGGTAACTATAGGCATAGTTACTTTGTTATCAACCACTCTGCTAGAACGGAGAGTTGTGATGTCATTTAGCTCACCTACATTTTCATATTCATTACTAGTATTATCGGTTACCTCAAAGGCTGTGTTTGTTATTTTAGGATTAGGTATTGCGTGACCTGGAAACACACCTTTGGGTTGGGCTTTATCTTGGGCCAACTGTTGTCTTAAATTATTAACGGATTGTAGAAGCTGTTGGTTAGATTGAGCCATGGTTTGGAAAAGTTTTTGGCTCACTTGTATGAAGGTGTCAAGACGATCCGGTTGTGTGGGTGTAGTAGTCACGGGTGGTGTGACTAGAACTATCTCGTGTGAATTATTTATGGGCGGATTTTGATAGTTATTATTTACCGGAACGATACCTCTATTAGCATTATAATTATTATAACTACCTTGACCTTGTGCTTGACCTTGTCGAGGTTGCACTTGGTTGTTATAATTATTATAATTACCCTGACCCTGTCCTTGTCGTGGTGGAGCTTGGATAAAACTGTGCGTTGGCCTAACATATTGATTATTGTACCCTGGAGGTGTGACGTGTTAGGTATTTCTCCAACCGAAGTTGGGATTTTGTCTCCAAGGGGCGTTAGGTTCACTATTAATGGAACACACTGTTTCATAGGCTATAGGACGATGGGGAGTCGGGATGCTCAGGACTCCAACAGAAACTACATGGATTTGAATTTACATTCATGACGGGGATATGCTTTTGTTGAACAGAAATGGCCTCTACCTTTTTAGTGAGTGATTCAATTAGAGTTTTAAGCTCGGGATCGTGTTTAATTTCAAACATACCGGTGGCCTTAACTATATTAGAAGAACTAGCAGAGCGGTGGATATCGTCACTACCCCCCTAGTTGTTATTTTGCTTAGTTTGATCCTCTAAAAATTTATAAGCCTCCGAGGCTCCTTTACTTAAGAAACTACCCCCCATTCATTATGTCAAGGACTTCTTTATGGTGGTGTAGAAGTACTTTGAAAAAGGCACGAACTAACGTGTCTTTCGCTAGGTTATGATGTGGACACTCTATAAGGAGATCGGTGAAACGATTCCAAGCCTCTGAAAATGATTCGTGAGAATTTTGTCGAAATAAATGAATCTTGGAAAGCATCTCATCCGTCTTTAGGGGTGGGTAAAAATGTTCTATAAACAGCTGAACAAGTTTAGCCCACGAGTCCACAGAATTAGGCGCTTGGGTAGTTAACTAAGACGCCGCCTTATCGACTAAGGTTAAAGGGAATACCCTCAGTTTAATTTGTTCCGCACCAACCGTAGGATGGTGGAATGTTGTTATGACTTGTTCAATCCTACGCATGTGCTGATAAGGTTTTTCATGGTCTAAACGGGTAACAAATTAAAAATATTTGGGGGGATTCGGAAATCCCCCACTGGGTCTGCTAGAACGATGCAAGATTTAGGGCTATCGCTCAAGGCTTTGTAGAAGTCAGAGAGAGGAGTCTCTCCTTCTTCAGGCATTATATCAGGTGGTGTGTGTGAAATAGTAGCTAGAGGTGTAGTAAGTGGTATACTAGATAGGTGTGCTTGTTGATGTTGCCGTGTAATTATGTTAGGTGTTTTTGTTCGACCAGACCTTAATCTCATACAAGGTTAAGACAAAACTTAACTAAACACAACAACCTCCAAACAATCCTGATATACTAGTATAAACCTCTAACAGGAGATGCGAGGTGTGGAAGAAAGGAATACCTGATTGTTTCCTTGCTTCGCTTATGAATAACATCTTGTTTACACGTGTTCAGTGTATATAACAAGTTAAAACACTGAAAAACTTGAAAAATCGAAGTTCAAATCAAACCTGTGGAAATCCGGCAAAATTCAGCTTAGGGCGCGGGTGCGCTCACTTTGGGCGCAAGTGCGCTCAGTGTAAACTTCACATTACAGTGTTTGAGCGTGGGTCGCCCACGGTTTGTGCGCGGTCGCTTCAGCTTCCAGTAACTTTAGCGCAGGCACGCTCCTTTGGGGCCCAGGTGCGCTCCGTGCAAATTTTTTTTTATTTTGTTCGAGGAAGTTTAATGCTGAAAAAGGCAACCACAGTTAGAATCGAACAAGGGTGGGTGGGTGAAATGGGACTTTAAGAAGAGTACTTATAATACGAAAACGATCCGAAAGTGAAACTAAGATGGCAGCGGCGCCATTTGATAAAACATAAAAAAATAATTTACCTACGAAATGAACGATAAAACTCAAAACGTAAGTAAACTAAAACTTAATTACGTGTCTAAATTTATCAAAGATTTCTACTCTCAATCCTATTGAGATATAGTGGAGTAGATGTTTCATTCCACTTCTAGTCCTTTCGCATGGTAATGTTCTCTACGTATAAGTAATCTTCTTAAAGTCTAATGAGAGAATTACGAAATGATAACTAGACTACGATGCAACTAGTGGACTATTTGAACAACTATGGGAATGCTACGTCGATTCTATGATAAGGAGTTAGAGGGGGATTGATTCCACCTTAACTCGACATAATCCTAGTAACAAAGAATCATCGTAATCCGAATTGAACTGCTTCGCAGAACAATCCGGTTACTCCTAATCCCTAATTACACATTGCATTTCTACCAATTCGTAACTAACATGTGAACGATTACACCCATTCTCATGGTGAACTAATCATTTCTAGAGTGGAAATAAAATTACGACGACTCTACGATAATCGGAATCAAGCTTTCATCAAGGCGACTAAACCTCCATTCAAACCCCCTCTAATGGAGGTTTAGTCGAGAATCATCACACTATCATTCCCAATCAAATTCGAACAAGACATGATATAACGATTTGAACTTTACTTGTTTAAACTCAATTCAAAACTACTCATGCAATAATTGAATTAAACTAATAATGACAAATAATTGAATCTAAGAATTGAACTAAATACGTAAATGGAACATGAAACTAGATTACCAAGAACACTATTTTATTAATCTAATGAATAATAAAACAATGATTCAAATACTAAATTAATAATATACTTTGTTCTAAAGTAATTAATTAAACATGAAACTAGATCTAAAACAAGATAAGAAAAACTAATTAATTAACTAATTGAAATTCTAAAACTAATTAATGGAGGCTAACTAATCTAGGTCTAACTATCTACTATTAACAAAGAGTCAAGCTCTTGTTTTTATACTTTCAGATCCAAAAATCGTGCATGGGCTTGGAGCCATGTTTTGGGCCAGAGAATCAGGCCCAAAACCCAATTCTTTCAGTCCAAAAAGGCCTCTTCAGATGTAGTTGGCTTCAACAGACTTTTCATCCACTTTTTCTCCTCTGATTGGATCAAGGCTTAGACCATTGGAAAGCTCTTTCCGAGCCGGTCGTTTTGACATAAGGTAGTCCCAATTCTGAGGTCTGAGTCCAAAGATACGGCCTTCAGAAATTCTGCTGACTTTGAGTGCTGTTTCTGCCCGCATCGACTTTTCAGGTTTTGACTTGGCTTTAGAAAGGCTTTGTCTTCTTGAATCTTGGTCTTTAATCACAGAACTCCTTAGCAACCGACCTTTACTCCTTTATCTCGCTAAAGTGGCACATTTCTGCACATAATGGACTTTGAAGCCTGAAATGCATAAAAACACATAATCAATATTAAGTCTTATTATTACTCACATAATTGGTCTAAAAGTATGATTATTACAGGGTTAAAACTACAGTTTTAGGCTCTTATCATTACACATAAAGTGTGGTGGCCAAATATCGTACATACCGATATTCGCCATTATTTCACTAATTTCAGATACAATATCGACATGAGGGCCGATATATTCATGATAAATTTCAGGTACAAATGAAAGAGACAAGAAGGGACACATGTAAAAAAGCTATTGGATGGACACATGTGGAACAACTATAAAAGGAGTGAAGACAGAAGAGAGAGGGAGAGATTCATATTGAGACACTTTACTTTTTTTGTTTCTCACGTGTAAATAGAGAGAGAAAGAGTGAACAGTTGTAAAAAAACACACCATTAATGGAATAAGAAAGATTTTTGTTAATTTTATCTATCTCTTCTTGCAAATTACATTGGCGCCGTCTGTGCATCGAAGACAAGAAAACTTTGCTTTTCTTCTTCTTCGATTTCGAATCTTCGTTTTGATGAATGAGAGTTTGATTAGTCAATGAAGTGTTTCTTACTTTCCACCATTAAAGCTTCATGAGAATGATGATGCATTCTGATGGAAAAGATGGGGTATCCAAACTAAAGTCAGATAAGTTTTTCTTAAACTCCTTAAATTGTTTTCTCTAAGTTCATTTTCTATTATATAAATTGATAATGGGTTACTTGGTTATGAAGTGGTGATGGTGAATCTTGTATGGGAAGATGGTCGGTTGGGATAATTTTTAGGGTTCGCTGTATTTGAAGAAATGAGATAAAGATAAATATTTTGTGAATTTGGTGAAAGCCGATACTGATAAATCATTTGGGGACTGATATAACTCATTTACATGGGGTAACATGTGTTGAATTTTTCAATCCAAAATAGGATTTTGACAATTAAAATTTTGAGTTCATAATACGATTTGATAAATGAAAATTTTGAATTCGAAATAGGATTTGATTTTAATAAATAAAATTTTTGAATCCAAAAGTAAGATTTTGACAATTAAATTTTTTGAGTTTGAAATAAGATTTGATAAATGAAACTTTGGATAAAAGAAAATTTTGAACTCTTAATCCAATCTCCACTTGATCGATCCATATTGTCATTAAAAAGTCGCCCCCAAGCAATAATTTCATATCGGTATTTTCTTCACCTTAAAACATTAATGAAATATCATAAATATAATTTTTGTCCCCAAGTGATTTTTTTATAACAGCTCCAAATATTTATCTGCCATCGGCTCCAAATGGTTTGTTCATATCGGATATCGACATATCAACCCCAAGTGATTATCTCTAATTTAGCCAATCCACTATCAGCCTCTTATATCTTGACCTTGAAATGATATATCTCCAAGTGCGCAATTTCGATACCCAGTATCGAAATATTTAGACCAGTATCGGTATCGAATTTCCTTCTTTCGAATGAGTATCTCTCTTCTTCTCCAAAAGTTCATAAATTAGAGTACTCCATAAATTATTACCATCTCTATATTTTTCCAATTCTATATTAAACACTTGGTTATTACCCCTGATTCATGACTAACCCGAACAAACAACAAAAAAGGAGAGAATCTCATCAATATAATCAAGCTCCAGAACCCATCATCTCAAGCTTTATCAGTAAACCCCAACATTTATATAACTAAGGTTTATCATCAACACTATTAGAAACAAAAAAAAAATTGAGTTCGCATCACTCTTCAATCACGCCAAATCAGTTTATATTCACCAAATTTGCCTCTACTTCCTTATTCTTAACATGATATTGGCACTTAAAGTTCGGATCCAAAATTGGTATCACATTGGTGGAGTCTTTGATGTCGAACTTTGGTTTGTTAAGTTGGTATCGAACTTGCTTATCGAAAGTCTCCCCCAGTATCGGTATCGACCATGGCAAGTCGCCCCCAGTATCAAACTTTGTTTTTGGTCTCGAGCATCAACTTTGATACTAGTCTGGTCTCGAGTATCGACTTCGATACTGGTCTGGTCTTGAATCTGTGGGTATGGAATTGAAGTACCAGTATCAGTTTCGAAGTTGAAGTTTGGTATGGGTCTCGAACTTGGCTGGCTGGCTGCTGGGGTATCAGTATGGGAATCAAACTTTTGTCTATTGTCTCACTTGTCTGTTAGAACGCAAGATGCCCCCAAGTATTGGTTCAGTATTATCTTCGAAGTTGGGTATCAGATTTTTTTGTTCAGTATTGTCTTCGAAGTTGGGTATTGAATTTTTTGGTTCAGTATTGTCTTCGAAGTTGGGTATCGGATTTTTTGTTGTGGGTATCGAAAATTTCATTTTATGGTGATACAAGTCTAAGTATCGCCGATACTCTCTTTTTTGTTGAGGGTATCAAAAATTTCATTTTCTGGTGATACAAGTTTAAGTATCGCCGATACTCTCTTTTTTGTTGAGGGTATCGAAAATTTCATTTTCTGGTGATACAAAGATGTCATATCAGAAATTTCATTTCAAAGTTATATATGTCGGTGGATGCACAGTATCGGATAAAAGGATATATCGGATGAATAGTGTATATGAAGAGTGCGGATGCACACAATCGGATAAAACGATATATCGGATGAATAATGTATATGAAGAGTGCGGATGCACACTATCGGATAAAACGATATATCGGATGAATAGTGTATATGCACACTATCGGATAAAATGATATATTGGATGAATAGTGTATATGAAGAATGCAGATGTATAGTATCGGATGAACAGTAAAAAAAAAACTTTATATTGTTTCTCGAAATCTTCAAATTTTCACTTATAAAATTTGAAAATTTCGAGAGGGTGATGTGGTGGCCAAATATCGTACATACCAATATTCGCCATTATTTCAATAATTTTTGATACAATATCGGCATGAGGGCCAATATATTCATAATAAATTTCAGGTACAAATGAAAGAGATAAGGAGGGACACATGTAAAAAAGCTATTGGATGGACACATGTGGAACAACTATAAAAGGAGTGAAGACAAAAGAGAGAGGGAGAGATTCATATTGAGACACTTTACTTTTTCTATTTCTCACATGTAAATAGAGAGAGAAAGAGTGAACAGTTGTAAAAAAACACACCATTAATGGAATAAGAAAGTGCTTTGTTAATTTTATCTATCTCTTCTTGCATCTTACATAAAGTATTTATAAGATAACATGCACAATGGGTTGTACCTAAACTTACATCCCGGCTCGAGAATCACTTCGAAAATGGCTTATAGTTTCATCTGAGAAAAGATCTGCAAACACCAGTTGTCCGAGCTCATGCAAGTAGAGATGCTAAGGCATCAACCACCCTGTTAGCTTCTCAGTGAAAAAGCATGACTGCGAAATCATCGAGTGTTGTTAACATGTTTAATTTGTTCCATAACACCTTAAACCACCTATCAAGGAGTTTGCATCTATAATTACAAAATTTGTTGAATACGATATGAATATCCCAAGGTTTGTAACCAAGGATAAACAAAGTACTGCCATACCCAAGGTACACCATTTGGAACCGCTCTGTCATGTTTCAGCAGCTTGACCATGTGATTAAACTCCGGGTACGAACCTGCAAAAGGTAAACCCAAAAAACAAAGGTTAAAATCAATCAAATATAATTAACAATAAAGTTCTGGAAAAAGTGAACATATATATAATGTCAATTCAAGTATGTATTTAAGTTCCTTGATGTTTAACAATTTTATTGAATGGCGAGCATTGGCACATCTTGATTAAGTACATAAAATATATACTAACACATCATTAGACTAAACTCTTGCTACAGGGTGCATCTTGTTCAAAGATAGTCGTCACTCAAGTTTGGCCTTGCTACATGCATGGCTGCGAGACGCTTGAGGTTGCATTCCAATTCATCCGGCTTTGAATCCCCAAAGGAAGTGAGAAAATACCTATTCTTTGTATAACCCAAAGCAAACCATTGTTAAATTAGTGTCTGATAAAAACAATTCATATACCTTTCAATAAATGAGAAACAGGCCTCACAGCAGCTATAGCAACTGCATTGGCAAGTAGTTCAATTGCTGATAGATCAGATTAAGTCAATAGATCCTAGGCTACTGATTTGAATATCATTATTACATTTAGTTTGGGAAAAACTTTAGTATATATGGAAAAAGAAGCAACATGTGCAAAACAGCCTAAAGCCCATGATATAGTAAAAGGAAAATAATAAATTGCGCCTAGTTAAGACATTAGTTATTGTTTCAGCTGCACCAAAACCAATAGTTGCAATTAAGGAGTAGATACATGCTCAAATTTTATCATCAACTCCATTTCCCAAACAAAAAATCAACCCTGT
Organism: Coptis chinensis; assembly: GCF_015680905.1. NCBI lineage: Eukaryota > Viridiplantae > Streptophyta > Magnoliopsida > Ranunculales > Ranunculaceae > Coptis > Coptis chinensis. The sequence continues at coordinate 55,798,292 of NC_141458.1, read as the reverse complement.
TCAATGTGATTTTGAGTCAAGATGACCAGCTACCATTTCTTATATTAGCATTAACGGATTCAATAGTTACTATACCAAATCCTAACCTTTTTTTTTTCACACTGAATTCAATGCCTATTCACAACTTTAAATCTATATAACCAAATCAGACATAATTAAAAAGGATTCGAGTTCTTCTTCCACTATGGGAAGAATCCTTGCGAACTTCGTAGCTCGAATGAAAAGGATAGAACTTTTCAGAAGAAAATACACCCTTAAAGAATGTCAAGAAGAAAATCACTAACCAGTATATATAAAGTTGCTCGATAAAAATCCCCAGAATCCCAAACCTAATACTTCAGGTAGAAAATCGGAAAACTCAGAGACACACCCAATAGCGAAGGCTCAAATGTACACATAATTTAACTGAACTTTACATGAGAGACTTAATGCAACTTACCTTGAAAGATTAAAACTGAAAGCCTCAGAAGATAAACATCATCCAATCTGCCACTGCAACAATAGGCAAAAACCATTGAAGGAACTCAACTTCATGTACTATTAAGTGTCATAATTTAGAAAAATAATATTTTGCTTCGAATGGCAGTTCAATTCAAATTGGATTTATATTACATTTTACTATATTATGAACCTTAAGATCGTGAAAATTGAACAACATCAAAGTGCCTTGATCCACCAAACTGAGCCATGGGTATTCTCGAGAAACCAAAATACCATAGATCACAACCTCCTAATCCACAAGTGTCTTGCATGCATTTAAACCAAGCAAGAAAACATGTTACCTTGAGAACTGGTTCGCCATTGTTAGATGGAACAAATTGCTTTGACATTGTAGGTATCTGCGCAGTGTAGCTCTTCCAGCAGCAAACTTCGCAAACTGCTCTTGCATGTTATCAACATCATTATACACATTACACTTCCATTGTCCATAATAAATTGTTCCTAACACTCACGCTTCTGTAACGACCTTTACATTGGCAGTAAGAAAATAAGAATGACACAACACCGGTTCAAAATTTATGGAAAAACACAACCGTAATACATACACAATCAATTAACCAAAAAAACCATACTCACTTCTTTGATAAACCAAAGGGAACATGTTAGAATATTCCAACGTACATTTACTTGAGATGACGAAGAAGAAAAACTCATATATAGACTACCATCATAGCATGGATCTAAAATGTGGCCACTATATATTATTTATTGAAGTATATAACTAATATTCCAAATGAAGAATTTACAAAAGATGTACCTTTGGAAAATGCCTGAGGGCCAACAAAACCTGCCGTCTTGAATCAGAACTGCAAAGGGTGTCATTAGGGTCCCATAACAATACAGTTCAAATAAGAGTAATGTTTATCGTGCCCTACATTAAAAAAGATAGAGATGGAAAGGTATACCTGGAAAGCCCACATAGTTCCCACAAAATCCATAAGAGATCGTCAGATTGTGGAGTTGATGCAAGCAGAAGGTCTATGGCATTCACCTGCAATCAAAAGTACTGATCTAAGACACTATATGTTCAGCAGCAAAGGATCAAATAAGCTAAGAAATTGGGGAGTCATTTGACTTAACACATTGGATGTAGCATTGTGAAAGCAAGTTCCTAGAAAGGCGAAACAAAAAAGTTTGATAAAAGTTGTTCTCTCGCTGCTCTTCATCTTGTCACAGATGGAAACCCAATAATGAAAAAATGGGTACTGAACGACCATTAGAAAATGCAAAAATGGAAAACGGAAATTGGATTCCCCATTATGTTGGTTTGCATTTGGAAGAGACTTCTTGTATAATAGAACTCCCCATGTCATAATCTGACATTGATTATGAAAGTTACCTTCAAAGCTGTTCCAAGCCTTCCACGCTGTTTTTCACGCACCACTAAGAGCATGTTATACTTGGATGACTTCATATCCAACCATCTCTCAAGCTCTTTGTAATTCTCCTCAAACAAATCTGGACCATTGCAAGATTTTGGTCCAGATTCACCGTCCTTGCTTGAATCATCTACTGTTGCAATTACATCTTCAATTGGCATCTCCTCACCCTGAAAAATATAGAAACTTAATTAACCACTGAAAATGCCCTCAAACACAACATGACAAAGGACTTCCCCAGAGCAAGGAAAAACAACATAAAAAAACTATCGAGTTTTTCTAGACATTCTATTGTTCAAGGAGGAAATAGTAAAGCCAAAGCTTGAATTAAGGTCCATAATTTTGTTATATTTTAGTCTTATCTGGGACCTCTAATTATCATTCTCCACCTAATACCTAGAAAAGGCTTTGCAGTGGGAAACTCTACACCGAAGCTATAAAGCACATCAACAAATGCCGCAAAATTTCAAAATAGGCAAAATAGATAATAATAAATCTACAATACCAGGCAACTTTATGCAAACTAGTCTTGAGAAGAATTAAGTGAAAAATCATACAACAATCACAATAATAATAAAAGTAGAGAAAGTCATTCCCACCTTAGTAGAGTCGATCTCCGCAAGTGCTAGTCCTTTTTTGTATAGTGAATGCAAATGGAATGATTTTCGAACACTTCATCTTAGAACAGCCAAAAACTCAACTTAGATTGTTGAATACACCATACGACTTCCTCTTTACAAAATTATTCCGAAACCCAAAGATGGAAAACAATGGTATGCGGATATTCCCCGTAAATGGTAGTAAAACATCATTCTTTCAGTGTTTTTTCCTATTAAGAAGGAAGGAAATAGATTGTTCTCATTCATGTTTCGACACCACTGAGGCTCATTTGTTTCACACTGCGGCTCCTCTCTTGATCCCATAGTTACCTTATCATTTATATTATCAGTGTGATGATGATAGGGTGTCAACCTGATGCAGGGGATTTCTTGGTCCTTCTGAGATCCCTCGCATGATGAGGTCAAGCAACTGTCCATCAAACCATCTGGTGGCCCAGATTTGAGGCATTGATTGGATAATTTGGAGACCAGTTGGGAGATGTGCACTTTGGCATCCTCTAGTCTCGCACAAACTCCTAGTTTTTGTTTTCCAAGTGTCTCCTAGGCTTTGTCTAGAACCAACTGTAGATATTTTCCCTGGGCTTCTATCCGTAGTTGTAAATGTTGTTGCACCTACATATAGAATAGGCGTTCCGTTGATTATAAGTTTAGCACATATATCACATGCATTCACTCTCAGCTATTTAACATTTTGTTAGATGATGATGATGCTGATGATGGTAATGGTAACTCATTAAACTATTACCTCAAGCTGTTCGTTTAGCCTTCTTTGCACTTCGATTTGCATCTCTAATGCTTCACTTATCTGCAAGCTTCTGATACATTTAAGTTTTTCTGTCAGTTCAGGTCAAAGCCAAAGAATGTATATACAAAGATTTTTTGGTACTCGAAGTGTTACTTGTTTGTTTGGGATCTTGTAGTGAGTGCCCCACTTGCATCACACATCATATCCCCTGCTTCCGCACCCATAAAACCTGTCACAATAAGTTAATGCCTTCATTAAAATTTAAAATTTGTAATGTGGGTATTATGAATAATGAGGTACTATATGTACTTTGTTTAAAGATGAAGTTGGAATACTCGAAAAGGTGTTATCCTACCCGCTCTGTTGTTCCCTGCATTAGCTTGTCCATGGAGATTCTTGTTGAGCATGTATTTCGGAAATTAGACAAAATTGATTTGGTCTTATGCTGTCTAGTAGATTATTAGTCATACGTAATCCTCAATGAAATATTTGGGAAGTTTTCTTCCATATACTTTACCTGTAAATGGCTCTTTAGATGGTATAGGGTAAGTCATGGAATCCCCATGAGCTTTATAACCGTCTTTGGTGTTGCCTCTGTGACAAACATATAAAAGGTTGAATTAGCAGAATAAGACGCTGGTGCATGTTCATGAAATTAGCTTATATAGAAAGGTAAAGAAAGAGATACTCACTGTATGCTCCTCCAAGCTGATTGACAACTTCTATGAAATGCTCGTGTAGCTCAGGCGTCCATTTTAATCTAGGCTTAGCATCAGTAGAGAGAACCAATCCTGTGTCACCGCAAGCATTTCCTCCTCCTTGCTGGAAAACATGCTGTTTTTCTGGAAACCTTGAGAAAGATAGTTGTTTTTCCCGTTCTGGTGATTGTGATGATACATATCCTTTCTTTTTACTGAGATTGTAATTGGCCGGATAAATGAGAATTAAGACAATATTACAGGTAAATAATAGTCACAACACAACACAAATTAAAGGGATACTCAGTTCGTGCATACCTTGCCTTTTCTCTCCTTTTGATATATTGTTTCACGTTAGGACGGACTCTATAATATTGTTACTCAAATGATTGAGACCTTTAGCTGCTTCTGATCTTTGACCCTCTTCCACATAACAAAGGGTGTCTGGGGTTGTCATTTTAAAGGGACAACAAAAATAGATCGGAGAGAAGGCATAGATCGAATATCGAACAAAAATGATGGGCCACTCGATCCAATTCAATCTTCATAGCGACTCGGAAAGAGATCTTGTCCTTCCTGCTTTTGGAATCTGTAGGCCCATTATTCACACAAATTCACTTTCTATTCTCAGATAGCACCCTTGAAATGTGCCACAACTTTTGTTTCCCTTCATATAAGTTCCTATGGTAAAAGCAAGAATCTCATTGACATGGCAGTAAACTTTAACATTATCATTTTTCAAAATGTTTATTATAAAAATAACTCGATTTGATTTGGAAGGAGATAGAGGGAATGGAAAAAATAGGGAATTGGCTCATTGTTTTTTTTTTTTTTTTGGCTATTAGCTTTTAAGAGAGAGCAAATGAGGGGAAATTTGAGAGAGAGAAAGCGCCATAATAAGAAGAGGAGAAGAGAAGGCGAGGATGTCTGGTTTCCTGCCCACTGAAGTCGGTATTAATTCATGGTAATAAAATCGACATTAATAGCAAGTGTACCTCACGAACAATTGAATAGTGGCGTATACTTGATTTTAGACTTTAATTTACACAAAAGTCTTTCATGTTATTCTATTAGTTAAGGGTATAAACCGAAGTAAAAATTAAAATGACAAAATAGTCCTTTTTAAATGCATTGAATAATTTGTTTTGAATATTTTATCAAAGGTATTTAGTGGTATAAAAAAGGCTGGTCCAATTTAAATGACCATGTTAATTATGGTGTATTCTACTAATTGAGATATATATATGGGTGCTTGTAAATGATGATATTAGTGAATTAGTTGGAATAATAATTAATGCTTGAAAGAAAATGTGAGGATAGAGAGATTAGCAGGGTTTCTCCATTATTCTACACATCAATACACTCTTCTATTGTTTCCCCCGTGGATTTGAGGCATCACGCCAAACCAGGTAAATCTATTTTTTTATTTTTTGGTAATGAAACCAAGTAAATTTGTTGTTCTCATTGCTATATTTTTTTGGTAACTTTGTTCTCATTGCTATTGTGTGGTGTGCTATGCGCGATTTCTTTGTTGTCGTTAGTGCGTGTCTCTATATTGTTTGTGATGACATTAGCTTCCACAATGGGCAACAGTTCTTTCATCTTGGGGGATTATATATGAGCATTGTTGAACATCAGAACTAACCCAAGCCATCACAATGTTTGTTGAGTGTTTGCAATCATATTTTTTCACCTTGTTAGTCAAAGAATTATTTTACACCGAGACAAACAAGTGTTGAAGGCAAAATTATCTTCTAAGCAATGTAGTCTAATTCCGAAGTGAACAATTAATACTGTCACCGAAGAAAACATATACATGCATATAAACTAAAAACTATAATCGAATGTAAAGATGAACACTAATTACGTAAAAGTTGTGTGTGGTAGACGAAATTTAAACTTTAAAAAAAGAAGAAGAAAAAAGAAGAAGAAAAAGTGAGCAACTTGCATAAAGAGGAATAAGCGAAGCATTTAATTAAGCTCATTCTTAATCATCACACTTTTCTTTTCTTTATTTTTTAATCCTTGTTTTTGTCTTCGCTGATATCTCGGTAAATGTTTTTCTCCTTTTCCTTCAATTCTTTAATTTCTTTTTTGAGAAGATATATCTTGTCTTTGTTTTGTTTTTCTTCCACCCACGAATTTAGCATAATGTTTCAGAGGATGTCGAGCTGGTTTTGTTTTTCTTCAATTTATTTTCTTTTTTTAATTAATTCTTTGAAATTGAAGTCTTCAATTTCAAATCCAAGTACATCATTTATAAAATTTATTACATGAAATGCTGCCAAATCTTGTGACTTTGCTACTAAATATGTAGGCTTCCAGGAATGTCTTTAACTATGATGTCTCACTATTGTTTGGCACATGTATTGCGACAATATTGATGTATCGCTCATTCACAAATTTTGTGTCGTACATTGGATCTTGTTGAACATAAAGTACTGCCTCTAAAGTGTCCTTCAACAATTCCGTTTTACATAAGGTGTAGTTGTCGTACTCCATGATCTGCAATATAATGTGGGAATAAAGCTCAATTACAATTGTTGACTATTTTAAAGGCTTGATGTAATTCTTAGTTAATGTCATGTAGTATTATTAAAAAGGATTGAGTGATGGTTTCTTTACTATTTAGATATTGTCATGCGACGACACATAAAATCCTTAAGTAACAAAAAAAAAAAAAAAGGAATAAACAATTATGTCGTTAATAAGCTAATTTTGCTGTTTTTAAAATGACGAATGACTATTTTTGATACTTATTGAGTTTTAAGAGCATGTTTATTTTAATTCATTTGTTCTTATATAATGTAATAACTTATAAGAAATCATCAGTAAACTAGAAATCAGAGTAAGCAATTAGAGGGATATTTGAAAGATTTTATAAAGTTAAAATACATATATTTGTTCATCAATTTTTTTTTCCTAGTGGAAGGTTTATGTCGTAGGTTTTTATTGATAAGTATATAGAGGTTTTGTTAGTGTTAGTTAAATATAGTAACGATAGATTTGTTTATTTGATCCATAATCCATATTTTTAGGTATATCACTTAAATAGATGTTTTTTTTATGTATTGTTTGTATGTGTTTGGTTTAGTATAGTTTCTAGTTTCCTTACTCAATATATTAGGTATATATAGAATTATTTTTGTCTTGGTAACTGTCATAATTATAATTTGCACTATGTTGACAATTTGTATAGAATTATACAAAAATACATTTTCAGAAATTGTTGGCAAAGTACATGTTTTACTTGTAATTAGGTTGTTTTGGAAAATAATTGATGCAATCACAATTGCAAAGAAACGAATTCTACGAATTTGCAACTAAAATCAATTTAATTAAATCCAAAAACTAACTTGGCCAAAGGCCTACAACTCTTTATATAGGAATACAACTTCTAAAACAAATAAAACACTCTAAATTCGGAATTAATAATAACCCCAAAATACCCTTATACTAAATAGCCTCAAAATACTAACTAGCCCCAGTTCTAATACTCCAAAGGCATAAAAACTATTATAGGACTCAATTATCAATGTGAAACCCTAATTCACAACATACTCCCCCACTTGAAGAACTCGACTCCGATGAGTTAAAAGTCTTTTTAGATCTCCAGTCACTACGACGATGAGGTGGTAGATAAGCATCCTTCCTAGGTCGATAATGTACCAGAGTAGTCAAACCAAGTGTGTCAACCATGCGACTAGAAATCAAAGAAATGCTATTGACATTATCCAAAACACATGAGCAAGACAAGTCTAAGAAGCCAGTGGATTATATAAAGTAGCACTCTATTGAAATACATTACCACATGTAGACTCTGCAATAGGTGAAACATGTGCCATAAGTATATGGAACCCTATATCTGCTGGAGTAAGAATTCCCTCAGATGTGTATTCTTGCAGTTTCTCTTTCGTCTCAAGTTGAGATGTCTCCATGTCAATAGTCAGAATTGGTTTCTGAGGACAATTTGCTTGAACATGACCCTCTTGACCACAACTATAACACTTACCAATTCTCCTTGGACTTATGGGAGTAGCTTTATAAGATGACATGGAGGAAAGGTAACTCATTTTCTTCTCAGACTCACTAGCAAAACTGTAAGCTTCCTCCAAGGTGTTAATTCGAACATGGACTAAATCATAACAAATATCTACCCTAAGACCATGCATATAACGATGAATGTAGACTTCCTTACTTTCTGGTAGGTTGCAACGTGACTGTAGACAGTAAAAGGACTCGGTATACTCCTGCACAGACGTAGACTCTTGTTTCAAATCTTGTAACTTCATGTACAATTGTTGCGCATAATTGATAAGCACAAACTTAGTAACCGATCATCTCCCAAATGTGCATTTTATTATCCGTATATTGCTGCATTACAACCTTTCTTACGCTTAACGAAAAGATAACTCATAGCTTTTATTATCATTTTGAGGTTAAGGAGTATTTCAGACCACTTATCATAAAAGTTGAGTCTTAGCTCCAAAAGGAGCTTTAATCATGCTTATTATGAAGACCAGAAACTGCTATGGAAAAGTGTTGAAAAAGTCAAAGTTAACGATCAACGTAAAAAGTCAAAGCCCTCAATTCATAATACCAGAGATGGAGGCCCTTATCTCAAAATATGACGTTCTCCTAAAACCAACCTTGGTCAAGAAGAAACCAAAAACCAAAAGCAAAAGTGAAGTGTGAGGTGTCTAATTTATAATGGAGAAGGGCAAATTTGTAAAAGGTAAAAGTAAGGGTATATAACCCAAAAGTAAGGGAGAGAGAAACCATTCATTATCTTAAGATCCAAACCATTTGGTTTGTTTAATTTATTGCCTAGTTTTTTCAATTCATGTTTTTACTTTATTGTTGTTTTATTTCCTTTTAATCAAAACTTGTTATTTACTTGTTCTTGTTTCAATCTTCAATCTCATCTTGTATTTCTTATTTCAAATTTTAATCAATCTTTCCTTCCATGTTTTCAAGTCATTTCAATACCAACAACTAAAGCTTTCAATGTTTTCATTAGCTTAGAACCAATCTAATCTATACAAGAGTCTACCTTTCTTCTTCACAACCCCCACATTCAAAATCTATGTAATTTAAGATGAACTTCACTTCTAAAAAAAAACTCTTTTGAAGTTACCACCACTATCTAAAGCTTCAAATGGCATCTCCGTCATGGATTAAAGGAGTAAGAGTGATTGGTTGAGAATCTAAGAAGGGAGCATCATTCTCATCCCTCAATTTCTATTTTTTTTCAATTTTTCATCTTTTTATTTTATTTTTTCTCAGTACTGATCTACTTTCTTACAAATCAGGTTGCGGGACAACAAAGCTAAAAAGGAGTTGAAGACACAGCCAAAAGACGATTGAAGTTCACTGGCGCCGGCGGGCGACCGCAAGTTAGGTAGGGGGCGATCACCTAGTCACGTCCAGAGACGTGGGTCCAGTTTTTTGGTAGCTCAATTGGTTTTTGATGAATAGTTGAACTCCGAGCCTAGATTTTGTAATAGAGTAGGAGAAGTCAATGGAACTTGTTTGTAATAGTTAGAGATTAAAAGAAAAACGAAAAAAATTAGGAAAAATTGGTTTTTTATTGATTCTCTATGATGAACATGAGTTAAACTTGGTTTATGTTATATACTTACCAAGGGATTAGAGTTTTAATTGCCTTAGGAAGTTCAAGTGTGTGAGGCAAGTTATGGATCATAGCTCACACACTTTGAATCAACTTGGTAATCAATACTCTAAGTCCATTTGACTCTAGTTAATCTAGCTTATCAATATAAAACTAGTTAATTAGATTAGTATAATATTAGTTTAGTTTTAAGTTTGGGCCCTTGAAGGCAAAGTTGGATAAATTGTCAAAAACCCAACTTGTGGGCTTTTTAAGTGGGCTTTTATTGTAACTTAAAACAGGGTAAAGCTCGAAAGGTTGGGCCTGATTCTCAGATCACAAGCCAACCGACGTCACCTTCTCCTCAAGCAACGTGTAAGCACGGGTTGGGAGCTAAATTCTAAACCTCCTCGAAGCCCAAGTAAGAAGATACCTTGTGTGTTCAAGCATGCTTATGTGATTGTTTGAAATTTACTTTCCGCATTGCAATTTACATTCGCGCATAAGGCTGAATTTGAGCCACATAACAACCATTGGGAAGTCATTACCCAATGTTTGTAAATTGGACGTTGCTTGATTTTTGAAAGCCCTAGACCAAAAAAATTAATTAAAATCAATCAACTAGAGCCCAAAGTAGTCACGCTCCTCCAGAAAAGGACAAAAATATAGCCACGAGGATTTAGAGGAATCAGTTACCAGATTCCGGTGGACCAACTACCTTCCTCACTCTCTTCCCCCAGATTCACCGTTTGTGAGATTCTTGGTAGTAGACCACTTGGTGAAGTGACTTTCTACTCTTCTGAGACGTGTAGTATAGCCATCTTAGTCTCACGCCCAATTGTTCCTCTCAATAGGGCATAGTAAAATATAGACCAAAAGCAAAGTTTTCAAAAATTCCATACTTGTAAAAATGAATTTCGAATTCTTGAGCATACATTGCACTGTTTGTGCATGTTAGGATAGTTTTGGGGTTTTGCTAAAAGTGAATGATACTGCATTCAGGCACTTCTAGTATTAGCAAGAATCAAACTTACTTACGTAGAAGAGTTCATCGCCCTAGACAATCTCCTATTAGTTTCTAGTCCTCTATCTCATAAGATGGCTGACGGAGTATTGCAAGCTGAAAAGCCTCTCTCCAACTTCTACACACCGTTGCAAGATGGGCCTCCATCTTGTATACGACTCACACCGCTCATGAGTGATTTTTACATTCCATTGAACGTGTTCAATCTTCTACCTATCTTCCATGGGTTTGAACACGAGTTACCGTACGAGCATCTATGCCAGATACATGAAGTATGTAATACCTACCATCATCCGGGCGTCACCGACGATCAAGTTAAGCTATGAGTGTTTCCTTTCACTCTAGCTGGTAAGAGTCACGCTTTGCTTCTTTCACAGAAGGCCGACTTTTTCAATACATTGGAAAATGTTGTGTTCTTGTTTATGAAGAAGTACTTTTCATTGAAGAAAACAGAAGAGATAAGAAGCAAGATACAGTTCTTCAGACAGAGTCTGAGTGAGACATTTTCTGAAGCATGGGATAGATTCTCTGACCTACTCTATTCATGTCCTCACCATAAACTAGAAAAATCCACTCTTGTCCAATGTTTCTTCAAAGGCCTTCTACCATAACACAAAGTAACCCTCGACATCATGAGTACATAATGGTAATTTTTTGGATGGAGGTGCAGCTGAAGCCTTAACCTTTCTTGAAAACCAAGCTAAAAAGAGTATACATTGGGGCGACAAACAATTCCAGAACAGCCAACCTAGTACATCTAAGGCTAGTGGTATTTTTGAGGTGAAATCAAATCCAGAAATCAAAACCTTAATTGAAACCTTCACAAGAAAGATAGATGCTCTCGCAACCAAACAAAAAAACCAAACCCCTCATTCTGTCATGAATGTAAATACCTCACCATACAATTTTTGTCTAAGATTAAATTATATAGATGCCACCTATCCCTTGATCACAAATCTATCATCACTTCTGCCAGAAGAAGTATGTGCTTTTAATGTACCAAATGCACCATGGAGACAACATCCAAACTTCGCATGGACCAACATTCTACAAAACCAAACACCACCAGGTTTTAACAAACCAACAAATACATTCAGACAAGGACAAGGACTAGGTACCTATAACAATCAGAATAGAGAATTGGTTCCATCCTAGTTTAACCAGAACTATAAAACCTTACCTATCAACAACCAAAGAGACCTAGTTCCCATTACACCATCAACTAGTGTCCAAACAGATAAGCCCACCGAAATAATGATATATGTCATGCAATAGCAAACCCAAATCCTAGTATCCATGCAACAATCTCTGAACTTATTAGCCCATGATAAAACCCATAAAGGTTTATTGCCAAGCCAAAAAGTTCAAAACCTTCAAACCCAAGAGATTAAGGTAGTCACAACGTTCCGATCTGGCAAAACTATTGACAACAAAGTAGTCTTACCAGAAGACCCTACACTTGTAAAGGTAACCATTCCAGTACCAGAACCGAAAATTGAAAACCAAATACCTCCACATATCCCTAGTAATGTTCCAGTCCCTAAACCATTAATTCCACCACCTAACCCAGTTAGACAATACAAACCAAAGGTACCTTTTCCAGCTCGCCTAATGACACCCAAGGAGGATGAAAATTTTGATGAAATCAGAGAAATATTCAAAAGTCTAACCATAAACCTACCATTTCTCGATGGCATCAAACATTTACCCAAGCATGCCAAGTTTCTTTAGGATATGTTCACCAACAAAAGGAAAACTAACATTTCAAAAGATGCCTTACAGAACAATTTTCATCCCTCACAGAAACCAATGGAATCGTCAAATATAAAAATCTTGATCGTCCTACCATTCCTTGCACTATAGGAGACAAGTACACTGCAACTGCCTTGCTCAATTTTAGAGCAAGTGTTAACCTCCTTATATACTACCTATTTAAACAACTCGGTTTCCACGAGCTTACACCTACCACCATAACATTGCAATTAGCCTACCGATTCATCAAATACCCAAAAAGAGTGGTCGAAAATGTGCATGTCAAGGTTAAGGATTTTTACTACCTTGTTGATTTTGTCATCCTTGACACTAAAATAGCTCATGATGCCATACCCATCATTCTAGGGTGCCCATTCTTGGCAACTTTCAATGCCATCATAAATTACTGTAATGGATCTATGACCATGTCTTTCGGGAACCTCTCAGTAGAAGTCAATGTTTTCAAGATGATGCAACAGCAGATGGAAGAAGAGTGGGATGACGAAGTTAGTATGATAAACAATGTAGTGAAAGAGTACTGTGACCGGACTTTCCCAGAAAATAGGGTGCATCAATTCTTATCCTTCAGAGATTCAGAGTTCGATATGGATCAGTATAAAGAAGATACCTCGGTAACTTTGGAGTTAGTTCCCTTATGCACTTCAGATGATGAGTTACTTGAACATAAAGAGACATCACCAGCCCAGGTGTTTTCAATGGAAGAAAATAATCCTGTAGAGACATTGTTACCCACAACACCTACTCCTGATCTTAAGCCTCTCCCTCCTAACCTAAAATATATCTATCTTGATATCGATGGTACACATCCCATCATCATTTCATCCCAGTTGTGAAAAGAGGAAGAAGAGCGCTTAATTAGAGTGATTCAAGAACACCGTTCTGCCATTGGTTGGTCTCTTGATGATATAAAAGGAATTGATCCAAAGATTTGCACCCACCGGATTCACCTAGAAGAGAATGCTAAGATCTCTAGAGAGCCATAACACTAATTAAATCCAACTATGAAAGAGGTAGTAAGGGCAGAGATCCTGAGATTATTGGATGCTGGAATCATTTACCCTATATCTGATAGAGAATGGGTCAACCCTATTCATGTGGTGCTAAAGAAATCTAGGATTACAATGGTCTGTAATGAGGAAGGAGAGTTAATACCAGCACGTGTTCCCATCATGTGGAGGATTTGTATTGATTATCGGATGTTGAATGCCATCATATGGAAAAATCATTTCCCTTGCCATTTGTAGATCAGATACTTGAACGTTTAGCAGGACATGCTTATTACTGTTTCTTGGATGGGTATTCAGGGTACTTTCAGATTTTAATTGATAAAGCAGATCAAGAAAAGACTACTTTCACTTGCCCTTTTGGAATATATGCTTATAGACGTATGCGCTTCGGTCTCTGCAATGCACTTGCCACATTTCAACGCTGCATGCTACACATTTTCAGTGATATGGTGGAGAGATTCATGGAAGTGTTTATGGATGATTTTTCCCTCTATGGAGATTCTTTTGATGATTGCTTATCTAACTTATCCAAATTATTGGTGTGTTGTCAAGAAAAGAATCTGGTCCTTAATTGGGAAAAGTGTCACTTCATGGTAAAAAAGGGAATAGTGTTAGGTCACATTGTGTCTAAAAATGGTATAGAAGTAGATAAATTTAAAATAGACAAAATTTCTGCTCTACCTATTCCATGGAACATCCATGACATACGAGCCTTCCTAGGCCATGCTGGATTTTATCGAAGATTCATCCAAGATTTCGAAAAAATTGTTAAACCTTTAACTAATCTTCTTATAAAAGATGCACCCTTTGAGTTTAACTCGGAATGCATGTAGGCTTTTAAAAAGTTGAAAGTCGCCTTAATAACTACACCTATAATTTAACCTCCTAATTGGTCAAAACCGTTTGAGCTCATGTGTGACGCCAGCGACTACACTGTTGGCGTTAATCTAGGTCAAAAACATGATAAGGGACCTACAGTTGTTTACTATGCAAGTAAGACACTAAATGAAGCTCAACGAAATTATACGACCATTGAAAAGGAATTCTTGGCCATTGTCTATGCTTTAGACAAATTTCATCCCTATTTAATTGGTTCAAAAACCTTAATCTACACTGATCATGTAGCACTTAGGTACCTTCTCGTGAAGAAGGATGCTCAGCAGAGGTTGATTCGATGGATTCTCCTTCTGCAAGAATTCACTTTGGAGATAAAAGATAAAAAAGGAGTTGAAAATGTAGTGGCTGACCACCTGTCTAGGTTAATTGATGATACAATGATTTCGAGCCCATTTTAGATTCTTTTCCTGATGAGCACCTTTACGCAATCCTTTCTACACCCTAGTATGCTGATATTGTGAATTATGTGGTGACTAAAAAGACTCTGCCATTGTGGAATAGAAATCAGAGGAAGAAGTTTCTAGCTTAAGTAAAGTACTATCATTGGGATGACCCATATCTTTTCAAATACTACCCAGATCAGATCATCCAACGTTACATTCCAGAATGGGAACAATCTGTTGCTCTTTCCTTTTGCCACGAGCAGGCTTGTGGAGGGCATTTTTATGCCAATAAAACCGCTGCTAAGGTATTACAATGTGGATTATGCGGGTCAACACTCTTTCACGATGTATTTCTTTATTGCAAGGCATGTGCTCGTTGCCAACATCTCGGTCGTATTTCTGCACGTAACATGATGCCCTTAAATCCCATTCTCATAGTGAAGATTTTTGACGTCTGGGGCATCGATTTCATGGGACCTTTCCTAACTTCTAATGGTTTCGTCTACATCCTGGAAGCCATAGACTATGTATCTAAATGGATTGAGGTCATACCATGTCATAACAATGATAACAAAACAGTCATCAGTTTCATTAAAGAAAACATTTTTTCAAGGTTTGGTGTCCCAAAAGCCATCATCAGTGATGGTGGATCACATTTTTGCAATCGAGTTTTTGAACATATCATGAAAAAATATAGAGTAACCCACAAGGTTGCAACTCCATACCATCCTCAAATAAGTGGTCAAGTAGAAGTCTTTAATCGAGAGATTAAACGTATCTTGGAGAAAACAGTTAATCCAAATAGGAAAGACTGGTCTCTCCGTCTGAACGATGCACTATGGGCATACATAACCGCTTTTAAAACACTTATAGGGATGTCCCTTTATAGGCTTGTTTTTGGAAAACCTTGTCATCTCCTAGTTGAACTAGAGCATCGTGCCCTGTGGGCAATAAAAATCTTTAATTATAATCTCGATACGGCATGTGAAAAGCGTAAACTACAAATAAATGAGCTTGAAGAGATTTGAAATGATGCTTATGACCTTCCAAAAGATTACAAAACCAACATGAAAAGGATTCATGACAAGCATATTTTACGAAAACAATTCAAAGTTGGTAAAAAAGTTTTGCTTTATAACTCTAGATTGCATCTTTTTCTAGGAAAACTGAATACTCGATGGACTGGTCTTTTTAATAAAATTGAAGTCACCCCTTATGGGACTATTACTTTAAAGAACCATAAGGACAACAATACCCTTAAAGTTAATGGTTAGTGCCTCAAACATTTTCATGAGTTATGGTCTACGAATGTTGAAGAAATCCTTCTCCAGGATCCCATCTACGAGGATTGACTCCTTTTTTCTGATGTATTCCTTTCTCATTCCATTCCATCTTTTCCTTTAAAGGGGATACATCAATAAGATAACCAGACCTCTCCACTTGGAGGGTGTGGTTGTAAGTGCTAGAGCCTTAGTCCACAGTATATCTCGCATATTCTTTGTAAAATACTTTTTACTCGTCGTTGGAGTAAGTGTGAACCTGTGGAGCGAGTATACAATTTTTTTTTACACTTCTTTTACAAAAATGTTTGTTTTCTTTGTGCTGTTAATAATAGATTTTTCGATACATCAATAATTAAGTGATTTTTCAAAATGGGCAATGGATTTTAAACAGACCAACCCCTAGACCAATGCAATCTAGGGGCGGTTTGAGATCAACTTTACTTACTAACGGTCGCCTATATCACCGAGATATTCCCTCGGGTCTGGATATTCCATGTCTTGCGCATTAAATCCCCCAACTCGCGTAGCTGAAGCTCTGTCTGTCTAGATTGGGTTCGCCATAGAGCCGACACGAAAGTTGTCTAAGATTATCTGTTATGATTTGTTTTCAAGTAGTAACATCCAAAATCACAGCTTTTAAGTACGAGTTTCTTAAAACATCCCTCCATAGTTTTCAAAACTAGAGGATATAAAAATGAAAGTTATACGCCTGGAGTAACCAAAATGATAATGGATTAACATATAATTTTATCTTCTTGGAAAAACCTCTATATGGATAGAGATATATTTTGAATGAGAAAACTAACTAAAAAAAAAACGAGGTGTCTCCAAATGAGAATTAAACAAATAGAGTAACCCAAAGTGATACTATTATCTGTTTAATTCTATCTTTTGCCTCCACCTCTCTATTTTGTCTCGAGAATCTGACGTTAAAAGACTCAAAAAATTTCCTTTCTTAAAAAATTTCCCCTCTCGCTTAAATTTTTTCCCCTTCTAAATCTCTCTCATTTCTGAAAAACTTTTCAAAAATGTCTTCTGTAGCAAACATTGCAAGACTAGATGGATCAGTTTCAATGATTGTATGCAAGCACTTCTTAGAGAACTGCAGCTTAAGATATGGGTACATATACCGAAAATCATTCTTGGTTTAGGTAAGAGTTCATACGCACGTAAGAGACGAGCTATGAGAGAAGGCTGGTGCTTGAATTGTCAAACACCAACTTGCCCTAGTTTTCAACCTCATAATAATTCTATTTATAAACTCTACATGTGTTATCCCCAATGCATTGCGCTCGGCCTAAGAGAGTAATCCAGTTATCGGGTTGGGATTGACTCAAGTTTCCAAACACTTCTAAGTTTTGGGGATCTGACCTAAAACTACCTACCTTTTTAAAATTTCAATCAAACTTATTCAAAATCCAAAAAAATTAATTAAAATTTTTCCTTCTGTTATATGTACATATTTCCCTACAGTTCCTATACAGTTCTTTCTATCATTTGTTTTTTATCCACCATTGGATGTGAGTGTACCCTATACCGTTACGTTAAATTTTTTATGCTGATCGTTTTGGTACCTCACGGGTCAAGATCGGACGAATAACGAAGTGCGGATCGGCTCTTGAAGTTGGCAAGGCACTGAGGACAAGATCAGAATTTCCTGATTTCATTTGGGCTTGGGCCAAAATTTCAATTTCTTTAAAGAGGCACGTGCCATCAAACTATTTAACCCACGTGACTGCCCACTTCCCTTTTTCTTCCTCACAAAAATCTCCAACCTTAGCCACCAACACCAGCTCGCAATCGCCCCTATCAAACTCGCGACCGTGACTTCACCTCAAGACTCCACCACCCAAATTTTTTACAGCCTGCTCCATTTTCAACCATCATTCCAACTCAAGTGCACTTCAAGACTGAGATCAGAAGAAGAGGATAGGAACCCTTGGTTTTGTTGGAAGGTGCGATTTATTCTCCCTCTCTTACTCTTTTGTTTTATAACTGCATGCTTAGAGGGGAGGATGACTGCATCATGGTTGTCAAGGATGGCCGCTCGCTGGTGCTCACCAAGGAGTTGGTAAGTGGAGTTCTGGGGATTCCTCTTTAAGCTTATGTTCTGATGGAACAGCCCCCGAACGGAAATACCATCGACGTATGATTGTAGAGACACTTCTTGAGGGGGTTAAAAACCCAAAGTCTCATTGCGCGTTTTATAGTTCGCTATGAAGGAACCAACTAGCAGTATCTCAGTGGACAACCTACAACCTACTAGGCTCTGCCAAGCCTTCAGATATAGGTAAGGCGATGCTTAATCTTTTATGGATTCTTCAAGAGCATAAGAATAGCTTCTGCATCATCTCCTTTATCTTTGAGCAACTCTGTAAACCAAAGAAGTTAACCGCCCCTTTACCAATGCTGGTCACCAAGATCATGCAGCACTGGGGTTTTGAGGTCCACAGACGCCTTAGTAGAGGTCAAGGATGCTACCACAGGTCCTATCTATGCCCGCTACATCCAGAAGTTATGGCTTACACCTGCCGCTAGAGCCGCTGAGTAAGCAAGCCCGACCCAGAAGATTGATTACTTCACTGAAGATGCCACTCGACAGCTCACTTAGCCCATGGACAGAATTCACTTCCTCCATGGAGGCCAGAGGATTCTGCATTCCTACCTCCACCAGCTCAGGGAAACTCAGGGCAACATTATAGCGGAACAACGGACCATCATAGAGGAGTAGTGGCCTTTCCAGCAGGAGTAGTGACGTTTTCAGCACAGTGTCACTAGAACACTGCAGAGCATCAGAGACGCGCTCCCACGTGGGGATAGACATGCCAGGTACCAACGTCAGTAGGAAGAAGGATCTTCTAGACGTCGAGGTGAGTCACACACGGATTCTGACTAGGATTCCTATTGTCAGTATAGTTGGATTTATTTCTTTTTTATTTCTTTTTTTTCGTGCATGACGTAGTATCAGTTTAATTATATGCTTAATATTATTTGCTTATTTTATTTTCCTTTTTTTGTGGAATGTGGTATATGAGTAGAAGGTAAAACAGATACATCATGCCAAAATTTTCCATTTTTTGTTTCATGCATTTCATATATGTTTTCAAAAAAAAAATACAAAAATCCAAAAAGATTTTATAGTAGAATAAATATCCCTAGTATAATAAACCATGTATTTCTCGTTCTATATCAAACAACCCACACCCCAAACTTATTTGGGGGTGGCGAATTTTCATCAAGAAGAACAGAATGCAGGTGTATCACCGTTTTTACTCATGTTTCTATGGTAATCTCTTTCTTATCTGTTCATACTTTGAGGACAAAACATAGTTCTATTTGGGGGTGGTATAGTAATATTTTGCAAAAACTATGCATTTTCTATATAGTAGATATAATAGTATATTTCTTCCTTTCTAATTTTTTTTTCAAAAAAGACCAAAAATATTTTTTCGTTTAGTATTAAAAAGTCTTGTTTCATTTTTCTATGATGAATAAAAAGTTTAGAAGTTTCATTGTAGTAATAGAGTAAGGACTTGTTCTTCGTACTTAGACTAATATATGTACAATAGTTTTTGCATCTTTTCGTGAATGACGTGCATCAACATTTGTTTGTATATAGCAATGAGTTTTTGAAGACAAGGTTAGAACAATTAAGTTCCATATCCTGTGAGAATCTAGCCAAAAGCCTAATCTGAATGATTATTGAGTGATGACACAAATGATGTCCGGATAGAAAGACCACACGTCCACTTGCTTTATCAGCACGCCATATCCTATGAGAGAATTTAGGCCCCTTTTGGATCAATATAGCCAAATAAATGTTAAAAACCCAAAAAAATAGTTTTCCTCTAGTTATCCCTCTTGAGCCTTCACCTTTTCTAAAAGCCTTTTTATTCTTCACCAAAAATTCCTAACCCATTACAACACACAATAAAAAGCTTACCCAACTGACAAATTGAGAACTGGATGGATATCAGAAAAAGAGAAGAGAAGACCTTGTACAAAAACAGAACAATTATTTGCTTCAAAAATAAAAGAAAAGAAAGAAAATAAAAGAAAGAGAAGAAAAGAAAGACCAATAAAAAACCAAGACTCCAAAAAAATCAAAGAAATCAAAAAAATCAAATCTCCCAAAAGTTCAAAATCAAAAGGAGACGATATTAGAAACAAAAAGAAACAAAAGAAAAGTTATAACTTTCAAAATTCAAAATCATATGGAGTCACAAATCCAAAGGGCTAAAAGAATGTATCACAATTCGAAGCAAAAGAACAAAACGAGGTTATTCTCTGGTTACAAGTATCTTGAAGACCCAGTTTTTCGACTTATCAGATTTTGTTTTTCCGTTCCTTTTTCTTTCTAAACCATCACCCTAGTCCCGTAACTATTAATAAAAGACCTTTAGCTCAATTAGGAATATAATAGTGTGATAGTAAGTGGCAAGCGTGATCAATTGACCCCGGTTTCTTTGAACGTCATTTGAGTATGTGAGGAATATAAGTGCCCACTGCACTTGAGAGAATGAACCTTGACTGAAACTATGAGAGAGTTGTGATTGCAACATACCCCTGTGAGAACCCACCTTAAGGAAGCTCTCCAAAAGCCTTGCAAACAACTCTACTTTTGCATTTCATTGCTCATGTTTTGCACATTTATCTTTAGATGATTATATTACTGTATATTTGTTATTCTATGTTCAAAGGAGCTTGTCTTTATTCACCACTAATGAGATTTATGAACTTCTGAGAATAAATAAGGAAATAAGACCCCTGTACTAAATAGAAGAAGTTTGTGAGTACCTTAACTGGAAAACTCTCACGAGGCTTAAAGCTCGTCCACTAGAGAATTCCTAGTGGTTTAAGGCTTTGTTGCATATGGTCAATGCAATCGCACTCTGCGAAACAAGATTAGTATAACTTAGTCAACAGTCAAGTCAACAGTTAAAGTCAAAGCCCTCAATTCAAAACACCAATGATGGAGGTCCTTATCTAAAAATAAGACATTCTCCTAAAACCTACCTTGGTCTAGAAGAAACCAAAAGCAAAAGTAAAAGCAAAAGTGAAGGGTGAGGTGTCTAATATATACTAGAGAAGGGCAAATCTATAAAAGGTAAAAGTAGGGGTATATAACCCAAAAGTAAAGGAGAAAGAAACCATTTATTGTCTTAGGATCCAAACCATTTGGTTTGTTTAATTTCTTGTCTAGTTTTTCAATTCATATTTTTACTTTATTGTTGTTTTATTTCCTTTTAATCAAAACTTGTTATTATTTTAATCAAAACTTGTTATTTACTTGTTCTTGTTTCAATCTTCAATCTCATCTTGTTGTTCTTATTTCAAGTTTTAATCAATCTTTCATTCCATGTTTTCAAGTAATTTCAATACCAACAACTAAAGCTTTCAATGTTTTCATTAGCTTAGAACCAATCTAATCCATACAAGAGTCTACCTTTCTTCTTCACATCTCCCACACTCAAACTCTAAACAATTTAGGATAAACCTCACTTCTAGAACAAACTCTTTTGAAGTTACCACAACTATCTAAAACGTCAATAACCAAAGCTTCTTTCATGCATTCCCTTGTAGTGACTTGATCAAACTTCTAGCGTAATTGTTATTGGAGAAACTATGTCCCCCAGATTAAAGAAAAACCACGAATCCCTGTAGCAACCCAAGACACCTTGCAATCTTCCAACATATTTTGATAAGCAAACACATTCTCTATCGTGGCAATCCACTCAAGGCAAACCTCTAGTTCCAAGATACATGTAAACTATGGAATATCAACCTTTGGCTTGAACTCATGCTCAATTGGTGGAGGACGATTCACAATAATGGGAGGAGGCAAATTATGTCTACAAAGTTCCTTTCTATTTATCAACAAATCTCGTAACTCAGCAAAACATACATCAAGAGAAATCATCAAATCCACTTTCAATTTCTCATTTTTTTTAATCCAAAATAATGAACTTCTCATCTTTACTAGATGTTTTCCCAATTATATCATTCACACTCTTCTCTAATGCTTCAAACTTCACATGAAGTTCTCTAATTGTCGTCATCATAAGAATAGCAATTATTATTTTTGCAATGAACACAGTGAACAATAACTATGAACACTACCGCATTTTTTTAAACCCTAAAAAATTCAAATCTTTTTTCTAAAGAAAAAAAATTTTGATATACTGATAACCGTAAAAACTCAACTAGATTACTCTAACCTTATTCTTACGGTATCAATTATTTATTTTCTACTCTCACATATATATTCATTCAATATATAGAGTACGGAATCGTTCCACTCTTAAAGTAGCAAGACATAAATGAATTCAACTAATAAAACACAAAGAACAATGGTGAGAGTAATGTGTGAAGTGATTTATTTAAACTAAAACTAATTATAAATTAAACTAATTTAACTAAGCAATTAAAAGGTAAATTTAATGAATTGGAAGAACATAGAGGGGGGAAATTCCACCATGCTATTCGATTGGCTATTAGTTAGTCATCGAATCGAATATTGATCCCTAGTGAATACCAAATCCTCTTGAATCAAGATTCCACTAGCATGAAAGTTTAACTTCACCACAAATCTCTTTGATGGTGGCTCTAAACTCTAGTTCATCATTATGAGGTTTATCTCTAAACCCTCATAATAATGAACTTGACATTCTATTCTAAATAACAACTAATCTAACAAGCAATCATCCTCACATGGCTTCTTTAACCTCCTCTAATGGAGTTTTTAGCCTAGTTTCATTGGATGAACAATATCAAAACTATAAGATGAAGACATTAAATTAAAGAGACAAGAATTGAATATTAAACTAAGGATTTTAATTGAAAGATTTAATGGAGGCTACAAACTAAATTATTTTAACCTAAACTAAACTACAAAAGGAGAGAGAGAGAGAGAGAACCTTAAACTATATTAAACTAAAGTGGGAGTAGCCTCTTTGTTTTAGCCTTAACCCTCTTTATATAGAAGAGGGTTAGGTTACAATTTCGTGCATGGGCTTTTATATTAGGTTATGGACCTATAAATCAAGTCCATAACCCAATTGGTTAAATCTAAGACTTTCAATTCTGGTTTTGTTGGTGTATCATGCGATTTCACTAACTTATACTACTCTGATTGAGTCAGGGTCTGGACCATTGGAAAGAGCTTTCCGAAACGGTCACTTTGACATAAGTTAGGGCCAATTCCGAGGTTTGAGCCCAAAGATACGGCCTTCGGAAGTTCTGTTGACTTTTGTGCGATGTTTCTGCCCGCGTTGACTTTGACTTTTCAGCTTTGACTGGGATTTAAAAAGGCTTTTTCTCCTTGAATCTTGGCATTTTATCATATAACTTCTTAGGAACCAACCCTTGCTCCTTTATCTCACAAAAGGGACGCATTTCTACACTTATTCGACTCTAATGCCTGAAATATATAAGAACATGATAGCAGTACTAACTCTTACTTATTAATCACATAATTGGTCAAAAGCGATATTGTTATCATATACCTTTGATAGAGTTGTGGAAGCTATTTTTTTTCCACTAATTCTTTTATCATCTTCAATGATAAGAACAATTAACCAAGACCTTTAAATGTAATAAAAGCTTTAAAATCTAGCTCTTGATACCAATTTGATGCTGTAGGAACTGTTATTTCATAATATAAATTTCTACAAACCATGAAAACCATGCACAACGGAATTAATGGTGTTCATGATTTTGATTGGAAAACATACCTGTAGATCAGCTGTGATAACTCTGAGAATCCAGAATCAGCAATCTCTTGATCTTTTGTTGTATTTCTATGCACAGAGTGGACGTTGTATGGGCAACGATCTTCCAACCTCTTCTTTCTCACTTGGCCTCTCTCTCTCTCACAACCTTAGAACCGAATTGGATCTGTTTTTGCTTGAGTGATGTCTTAGAAAAAAAATGGCCAGAGAAAGAGGTTTCTTTTTATAGGCTACAACAGGGACTATGAAGAGAAATTAGAGTTGGGCTTCCTGATGGGCTTGGGCTTCCCATGTTCGCCTAGAATACACAGCCCAAGTCTGTTAACAAATGGCTTATTCTACTAAAGGTCATTGTTACACTACCGCCCTAATCCCAAATTACGTGTCAGTATTTATGGGCTCCATATTATATGCTCGTTGATCTCCCCGTGTTTAAGATATCAAATGCTCGTTGATTAAGTCAAGTTACTGACAACTACATTAATCAACTTCTTATGTCCTTAAGTAGTACCACTCAACCTCATTGTCATGTCGGATCAAATCCACCTGTAGGGTTTACATGACAATCCTTATGAGCTCCTCAAGGGGACATCATCAGCCCGACTTTTTGCGGGACACAGATTCCTTCTATAATCAATAGCACACCTTACATACATTGTCATTACCCAATCCATCGAGTTTGTTGATTCACAAATGAATCTTACTCATTGATGATTTAAAGCAATGTACAATGCACGTAAGTGCTTGTTATTATATCTGGATTAAGAGGATAAGCATCCATATTAACAGAGGCGTTTGTTATCTTATATAGTCAATATAAAGAGAAACAACCTCACTTGGTCCTGTTCAATACACACAAAGTGTACTAGTGTAATCCTATAGTCAAGATAGACTAATACCAGATTATACTACAACCGTACCAATGGTTTGTCCAAATCCATCTAGGTTGTGAATGTTTACTTATACTTTATAAGGTACTGATGATATGATCTTCTGTGTGTCACCACACACCATATCATCTACAACATAAAGTATTAGACATATGCATATAACTAATAACATATATAATATGTATAATATTTGCCCATATGATTCTCATTCAAAATATAAAGAATTAGAGTTATTACAAAAGTAATGCTTTTAGTATATAACCCAATCAGATGCAATCGCAATTGCAAAGAAACAAATTCTATGAATTCTCAACTAAAATCAATTCAATTCAATCCAAAAACTAACTTGGCCAAAGGCCAACAACTCCTTATATAGGAATACAACTTCTAAAACAAATAAAACACCCTAAATTCGGAATAAATAAGAACCCCAAAATACCTTTATACTAAATAACCTCAAAATACTAACTAGACCCAATTCTAGTACTCCCTAATGACAAAGAAACTAATATATGACTCAATTATCAATGTGAAACCATAATTCACATCATTAGAGAACTTAATAATTCATTATGTTCACTAAAAAAATAATAAATATTATTCTTGTGGCGACAACAATTAGAGAACTTAATGTGAAGTTTAAGGCATTAGAGAAGAGTGTTAATGATATAATTGAGAAAACATCTAGTTATGATAAGAAGTTCATTTCTTTGGATAAAAAAAAAATTGAGAAATTGAAAGTAGATTTGACAACTTCTCTCGATGTATGTTTTGTCGAGTTACGAGATTTGTTGACGAATGGAAAAGAACCTCGTAAAGAAAATTTGCCTCCTCCCATTATTGTGAATTGTCTTCCACCAACTGAGCATGAGTTTAAGCCAAAGGTTGATATTCCAAAGTTTACATGTATCTTGGAACCCGAGGTTTGCCTTGAGTGGATTACTGATAAACGTAAAAATAATAGTTTTCCCTTTTGAATAAATGATAAAATTCAAACGCAAGTAAAACTACAACTTATACGAAAATAGTGTTTATCAAAAATTTCTACTCTCGATACTGTTGAAATAGAGTTGGAATAGAAGATTTGTTCCATTCCTAGTTCTTTAGTATTTAATGTATTCTAATATTGCGAATCTATCCAAAGTCTAATGAGAGTAATGATGGGATTATACAACGATGCAAATTCAAATAACAAGATACTAACTATAATGATTCAACTACGAAATGCTACGGAATACTAAGGGTTGAATCTAGATAAAGAATTAGGGGGGATTGAATCCACCTTAACTCGACTTAATCAACTAACAAAGATTCGTCGTGATCCAAATTTCAATGCTTCGCATATCAAAATGGTAATTTTAATCCCTAATTATACATGCCATCTCTACCAATTAATAACTAGCATGTGAAGCAACCAAACCCATTCTCATGGTGAACTAATTACTTTCTAGAATTTAATAGATTATCATGACGATTTCTAAGTTAACAAAGATCAAGCTTCATCAAGGCTTCTTCAACCCCCTCTAATGGAGGTTTAGCCTAGAATCATTATGCTATCATTTCCATATGAAATTGAATTACACATAATATAAAGATTCTAACTTTATTAAATTCAACTAAACAATAATTGAAATCAAAATTAACAACTAAGAAATCATTAAATAACAAGAATTGAAATTAGATCTAAGCAATTTTAAATAACAAAATCGAAATTATCAAGAAATAACTATTTTATTTATCTAATGAATGATAAACAATGATTCCAATAACTAATCTAAAACAAGAAATGAAAACTAATTAATTAATTAATTCAAAAACTCAAAACTAGATCTAGATTATTCTCTAATGGCTACATTCTATCCTAAGCTAAATGATACTTTAGAGCTAAGTCTTATGTGTGGAAATGGAGGAGACCAGATCCACATTTTCGTGCATGGGCTGAGGATCCATGTTTTGGGCCGCAAAATCGAGCCCAAAGCCCAATTTATTCAGTCCACAAGGCCCTTTTCAGTTGGCATTGACTTCAACAGACTTTTCGTCCACTTTTACTCCTCTGATTGGGTCATGGTTTGGACCATTGGAATTCTCTTTCCGATCCGGTCGTATTGACATAAGGTACGCCCAATTCTAAGGCCTGAGTCCAAAGATACGGTCTACGTAAGCCTGTGTTGTTTCTGCTTGCGTTGACTTTGACTTTTCAGCTTTTGACCGGGCTTTACAAAGGCTTTTTCTCCTAAATCTTGGCTTTTAATCACAAAACTTCTTAGCAACCAACCCTTGCTCCTTTATCTCGCCAAAGTGGCACATTTCTGCACATAATTGACTTCAATGCCTGAAATACATAAAAGCACGTAATCAACATTAATTCTTATTTATTACTCGCATAATTGGTCTAAAAATATTATTGTTAAGGGGTTAAAACTACAGTTTTGGGCTCTTATCAAACCACCCCCAAACAGCATTTTGCTTGTCCTCAAGCAAATATGAGAAATTAGCATAAGTGACCAAAAATAGAGTTCTAACTAATCTCGTTTTGCCGAGTGCGATTGCATTGACCATATGCAACAAGGCCTTAAACCACTAGGAATTCTCTAGTGGATGAGTTCTAGCCTCGTGAGAGTTTTCCAATGAAAGTACTCACAAACTTCATATATACTACAACGACTAAGAAAGAAAACTATTGTTTCCTTATTTATGCTCCCAATTATCTATATATGTCACTAGCAATGAATAAAGAGTAATCAAGTCGAAGCCTAAGCTAATATATACATAATAATTAATCATCTACGAATAAACATATATACAATGAGTAATACTATGAAATGCACTAGTAGGTCTGTTTCTGAAAACTCGGAATAGCGTCCGTAAGTAGGTCCTCACATAAATGTCAAGACAAAAACGACTTTGATTTTTCTGCTCAAGTTTCGCTACTCCAGTGTGTAGTGGGCACACTTTACCTTACAATCTTAATGACACACAAGGAAGCCGGAGTTGATCAAACACATCTGCCACTTACTATCACAGTAACCTATTCCTAATTGAGCTAGAGGTCTTTATTAGGTGTTGCGGGGATTAGGAGATGGTTTGAGAGGAAGGAAATGGATATTCAAAGTGGACAAGTCTGAGATAATAGAGTCTTCATATTAAGTAACTAGAAAACCTTGTTCTGTACTTTTGCTTCTACACTTTGTTTCCATCCTTAGCCATATATATATATATATATATATATATATATATATATATATATATATATTTTTTTTTTTTTTTTTTTTCTTTGGCTTTTGACTCCTTTGATTCTATTTTTGAAGTTCTAACTCTTTATTTTCTTTTATATATTTTTTTTATTTGGATGGAAACTTTGTTTTCTTATTTGAAGTGACTAACAAATTCTTGATTTCAAAGGTCTTTCTCTTTTCTATTCTTCATCTCTATTCTCAGACTCATTCAAAGAATGGGTAGGTTGATTTTTTTTGGTTTGTTTTGTAACAGGGTAAAGCATTTGCGATTTATGAAAGGCAAAAGAAAGGCTTAGAGGGGCGACTAGCGAAAAATAATTCATAGTTTGAATTTCTGGCTATATCGATCCAAAGAAGGCCTAAATTCTAACTTAAGATATGGTATAGTGATCAAGCAAGTGGACGTGTGATTTCTCTATCCGGATTTTACTTCTTCCTTGTGTTGCATTTCTCAAATGTTTCACTCATATAAGGCTTTAGGCTATATTCTCACAGGATTTGTAAAATAAGTACTCTAGCCTATATTTCAGAAACTTACTGCCAACAATCATAGATACTCATGTAACATATTTATAGATAGATGCAAGGATTATTACCTATATATTAACCTAAGTTTCTAAAAACTATTCTAATACAAAAGCTATGTGAGATTTCTAGATTATCAAGGGCCTAGAGAAGAAAATCAATACCAATATTCCTAAGTGTACAACGCATAAACCCTTTATTAATATTTTTAAAATTTTTGATTTTTTTAACTAGAAAACAAGTGCATACTGTACATATTTATATCCTAACAGATCCCTTAATTACACGTATTTCTATGCCCCCCCCCCAAACAAGAAGCATGTTTTGTCCTCAAAGTATTTAAATAAATATTGTAGAGAAATACCATGGAAACGCGTGAAATTCTGAAACATCTGCAAAACAAGTTTAAAACATACTAATATAGAAAATAAAAATTGACGCAACTCTATAAGAGTTCCACCCGTTATAGGGTTAATGAGAAATAAATTGCTTGGGACATAAGCAGACACTAACTGAAATAAAAACTAACCTTAACTCCCGTTTAATCATTTTCGTCCTCATCCTCAATAAAGAAATGAGGTTCCTTCGCATCTTGCCACACCATGGTAATTTGCCAGGCTTCACGCCACTTATCGTCTACTATAGCTAACCTGTCAAGTGCCACTTGGTCGAATGGGTTGTAAGGCACAACCTAATAAGGTTGTATCCTCCACCCTTGCCAAGTTATTGCACGAAACGATCGAATAATACAATTGGTGGGTCTCACAATGTCGACCCTAACCCAATCCGTGAAATGGGCACAAAAAATAGGGAAGAAACATAGCATTATACGGCAAATTAAAATAGGCATAAGAAGGTACTTATGCCTCTTGCTATGGGCTCAGGCTAAACTAGACATTAGGGTCTAAGGAATATCATAGAGTGTACGTCCCCCAGCTAAAGCAAGGAAAATATCACAAGTTTCGTCATTCACAGAAGAATAACACCATTCCCCTCTAATGTTTAGGATGATCCAAAATATAACAGTGCCCACGTTCATAGACAGGCTACCAAGGGCGACGTTATAATCCCCTTGGTCTTCTATCCTAAAGATTCCTGCCCCGTAATGCTCATGCAAATCCTCATAGTTATACATGTACATATTATCTACCAAATATGCCCATGAGTCTTGTATTTCGGCTAGCATAGCAAGTCCAAGCACAAAGGCTAGCAAGAACCTGAAAATTTCCATCGATTCATCCCTGATGGTGATGGAGAACACTTGTTCTCCATCCGGTCTATCAAAGAACTTACAATTATCATAAAAATACGATGTAAGTGCGAGAGAATAAAGTTCATAAGGACTTACCAATAGTAGCTCCCAGCCTGCTAGAATGATCACTTAGCGAAACCACGCACCATAGGTGTCACTTTGGAACAAGTCTTCAAAAGACTATTCCGGTATGATACGAGGGAATGTCA
This sequence comes from Coptis chinensis, assembly GCF_015680905.1. Taxonomy (NCBI): domain Eukaryota; kingdom Viridiplantae; phylum Streptophyta; class Magnoliopsida; order Ranunculales; family Ranunculaceae; genus Coptis; species Coptis chinensis. The sequence continues at coordinate 55,768,529 of NC_141458.1, read as the reverse complement.
TCCCCAATAAACTCATTGGAGTAGCTGCAAAGGATCCTAGAATAACCCACAAAAAATCGGATTTTTTCGTGCCCACGGGGTCAGGGCACGGGGTGCGCTCAACCTATGCTTGGGATGGGCGCGGGGTGCGCTTTGGTGAATTTCGAAGTTCGGGCACTTGGGCCGCCTCAATTTTTTTGGGATGGCGCGGCTTCGCTTCGGGATGAAAACTGGAATTCTAGTATTTTGGGCGCAGGTCGCACTCACTCACCTTGGCTTGGTAGAGCTGGTCGCCTCGATGAAATTCTGGCCGACAAAGGTTTGCCTGCAGTGGAGCTCCATCAGCGGAGCGCTAGCTCCGAAATGCTAAGTTGCTAAAATGGAGAAGAAAAATGGGAAACGTGGGAGTGAAAGGTGAGAGATGAAAGTGAGGTGTAGTGTGGGTTATGAGTGTAGAATGAAGGAACTTTATATAGGTTTTGATCTTCCAAAACGAATCAGCAAGTTCCCAAAAAGTTTTAAGGCAATTGCCGAAAACAAAATATTTCCGAAATCGAAAATGGAAACAACCCATATTCTCTATTCCAAAACAAACCTAATATCTTTTAGGTTGACTTTAGTATAGAAACTGCCTAACTCATCGAGATTTCATCCTACCACAATATCTATTCATAGCCATGCCCATATCGGCAATATTCCCAATAATCATCGCAAAATTATATAATATATTTGTGGATCATATAAAATTCATGCTAGACTAAATAATAGCACCCCCAAACAATTCGGGAAGGTGGGATTAACAATAAAATCAAAGCATAATTTGAAAAACCAAATTATATTAAAATTAAAATTAAAATACAATTAACTACCGAATTTAAATTTAACTACTGAATTTAAAAAACTTAATATCCGAACTAATAAAAACAACTAAATAACATCAAAACAACATATTTTTAGAAAACCTAGCCACGTGATGAAGATGGACCCTGAGATGGAGATTGGGCCTGAGATGAAGAAGGGCCCGAGCCATCCGTCCTTTGACGACGACGCTTATGCCTCTCAGACTCATCTGAAATAGAAACCTCCAAGGGTGGCATGCGTCGTAGAATCTCTACTTGGAACAGGTGTTGTGCTTCCATTGCTGCCTTCATCTCTGACTTCAACTCTTTATAATGCGCATCGTGATGCTGAAGGAGTGTTCCCATGTTATACAAGAGATCATCCTGACCCTTTTCTAGGTTTTCAAAACTCGTCTGAAGGTTCTTTTGTTTATTTTGAATTATAATCTGCCTATCCCGTACATCTTCACAAATAGCATAAATGCAACACATGCCAGTATGTAACACTGTCATGCGTTCTGAATCAGACGTACACTTCTCTAAGGCATCTTCATCCAAACATGTCATGTCCTCCATTTCCTCATCCGAATCAACCACCTTATCCTCCGACAACATCCAAGTCTTTTGGATACACTCCGTATAAATAGTTTCATTTGAATACAATTTCAACATAGTCTGCTCAGTTCTTCGTTCCCCCCCCCAGACAACATTATCTTCGTAATTAAAGCAGGAAATGGTGCAATACTCTTCCCAACTCCTCTAATCATATTTATCAAAAACTCGATGATACAGAATTCATACCTCTTCTCTTGCAATATCCAAATAACGTGCAGACATGTCAAACTGATGTCGCTCACTTTCTCCTTCCCAATGACGTTCTTACCAATCCACTGAGCTACAGCCAGTTCGTTGGTTCGCAAAGATGACTGTCGAGCACAATGAGAATTCGTATTATATTAACCCTCCATGAGAGTGTCTCTCATCAAAGCAGGAACTCCAGTATACTGGGATTCCTACACGGTGGCTTCGAGGTGGCGTGTAGGCATAATGCCTACAATCTCAGCCAACTTCTCTCTTGATAATTCGTTTCGCGTCCCGACCACCTTCATGAAAAATTTCTATCCATCTAACTCTCTCTTCTTATAAAATTGTTATACTAAATCGGAGTGGTAGAAATCATCTGTCGAGTACCACAACCTATTCCAATTCCTTCTAATCATCTCATCACCGTAAAACGGCGCAAAGCGGTCGGTCGTAAACGCTTCTTCCGGCAAAGTCCTTCGTCTTTGAGCCATTGAGGTTTTGGAATGATTTGGGGGTTTAAATGGAATGTGGGGATGGAGTTTGGGACTCCCTAACTAAGAAAGCAATGGTGGTGGCGCGGTAGTTCGAGTTTTTACGATTTTCAGTGGTTTTCGGTGCTTTAAATTGTTTGAAATTGGTGTGGGAGAAGTTTGGAGAAGATTTGATATTGATTTGAACTTTGGGCGTGGGGTGTATTTAGGTTTTTTTTTTTTTTTTATATAATTTTGTTAGGGTTTCAAGCTTGTTAATGGCGGTGGTGGAGAAAGGAAATTGTGAACTGTTGGTTTGCACGTGCGCGCGATATTGGGCATAAGCCCAATTAGATTTTTCGATTTTTGTCGAGTTTCGCGCAACTTCAAACTAAAATTGTCGCTTCTTTACCGGTCCGATTTTTGTGAATAAGATATTGAAACGATCAGGAGAGAATTTCCAATCCAATGATCCATAAAACACTCTATTCTGACCGTGGGTGACAAATGAGAAGATGAAAAATGCCTCAAAGTGCGTGCATGACATAAGTTATGCGAACGAATGAAATCTAATTTCATAGATAATGTCAACCTAAATCGAAATATGATTAAACGGTCAAAGCAACACAAATGGCCAATTGAACAATCCAGTACAGAAAACAAACACCCCAACCCCAAACAAATTTTTGGCAACGAAATTTAGAAAATTCGTTTTAAAAGCGGGTCTTTTAAAGTCAGATTCCCGAGACTTCCTAAATTACTATTTTTATGATTTTAACAATTTTTATTTTTTATGAATAAGATTTAATATAAGAAAAACAAGAAAGCAATAAATGCATAATTCACACCATAGAGGAACATGACTAAAAAACTGAGACAACATACACGAGTGGAAAACATGAATTATGTTTAACGTGAACTTAGGATCCGGTACTTACAACCACACACTCCATAGGGAGTGCCCAGTTACCTGAATGGTGCACTTACCAATAAATGGAATTGTAAGAAGTACACCAAACAACCAAATGAGCCGTTTATAGTCAGATACTCGAGACTTTAACAAATAATTGGATATTTATATATACCCTGCAGTTTTCTATATATCAACAACCTAAAAAGTTGTTGGTCTTCCCATAAATAAAGAACATGGAATGCACCCCAAAACAGAATCAAACACCAAGATTTCCTACGACGCAACTTAGTGAAATGGAAACGAAGTTTGATAGATCTAGAACATAACTGCGCATGCACCTTCTTTTTCATCTTTGAACGAGAGGGTGTCCAAGTGAATGATCGTGAGAAAATGGATGTTTGTGGAAGATATGGTGGATATGGATGAATTTTAGACGTAAGGAATGGAAGAAATGAGAATGTGGGTTTGGCACAAAACTCATTCATGGTGTAGGTGGGAACTGTCTCAATTCTAAAAATAAAGGTGTCAAGTGTCTTTCCCTTGGGAATTATTTTTGTATTAAGAGGATTTAGGAAATCATTAAGTACAGAAGAAACAAAAGGGTCAAGTGCAAACTCCAGGTTCCTTTGAAAAGGTGGAAGGTAGGGGAATATTGGTGATGGAAGATGAATGAGTGTCAGCTAGAGGTCTCAGCTCAAGATCATTAGAAGCCTTGAGATATGCCAGACATTTCTTAATAGGTGGGGCAAAAGAATCACTGGGATAGTGGGTGAAAAATTCATATTCCGTCATAGCGTCAAGGGATAGATGGATGTTGGCAGGGTAGGACTCGCGAGGTGGCAGGGAAGAGTTTCAAAAGAGTTGAATGAAATCTTCCTCAATTTCCTCTATGTCCAAGGAGTCCTTGTCAAAATTAGAACTTCCAAAGGAAATGAATTTGTGCATCTGGTCATCCGAAAATGTGGTTTTGAAATAATCATGAGCTAAGCTCTCGATCATGCTAACCTCTCCATCGATATTCGTATCAGGAAACTGTTTGATCATTTTAAAAACATTGACCTCAACAGAAAGATGGCCAAAGGACAAAGACATTGAACCATCGCGGCAGTTTATAAGCGCATTGGTAGTTGCCAAGTAAGGGCTCCCTAAAATGATCGGAACATAGTCGTTAGCGACTTCTGTATCGAGGATAACAAAATCCGTAGGATAGTAGAAATCATGAACCTTAACCAGCACGTTTTCCACTACACCCTTAGGATACTTGATAGACATATCAGCTAATTGCAACCTTATTGTTGTAGGTTGCATTTCCTGTAGACCTATTTGTTTATATAAATAATAAGGGAGTAAGTTAACACTCGCCCCCAGGTCTAATAAAACAGAGGTCGTGTGAGTATCCCTTAAGGTGCATTGTATAATAGGACGACTAGGGTCCTTGTACTTAACTATTCCATTGTATTCCATTAAAATTAGAAACTGTTCAGTTAAAAAGGCGTCTTTAGGAATCTTTGTCTTACGCCTAGTAGTGCACAACTCTTTAAGAAACTTATCATGGTTAGGTAACTTTTTAATCGCTTCAAGAAAAGGTAAGTTTATCGTTAGATTTTTAAAAACTTCCTTAATCTCGTCAAAATTTGTATCCTTGTTTAACATAGCTAATTTATAAGGAAACGGTGGTTTCTCTCTATATTTAGCGTATGAATCAACTGGATGTCTAACCTTTGATTTCTGTTTCTTAGGTTGTGGTGTTTTAGGATTAGGTATCGCTTGTCCTGGAAACACACCTTTGGGTTGTACTTTCTCTTGAGCTAACTGCTGTAAGGAAAGTTGGATAGCTTGTAAAATCTGTTGTTGAGATTGCATAAAGGTATCGAAATGATCCGGTTGTGGAGTAGTATTTGCTACTGGTTGTGTGACAGGAACTATGTCACGTTTGATTATTAATGGGTGGATTTTGATAGTTATTATTTACCAGAACAATACCTCTATTAGTGTTATAATTATTATTGTTATAATTATTATAATTTCCTTGTCCTTGTCCTTGCCTCAGTTGAGCTTAGTTGTAATTGTTTGTTGGCCTAACATTTGGGTTAAATAACCTTGGAGGTTGTTGATTATTTCGCCAACCGAAGTTGGGGTTTTGTCGCCAACCTGTGTTAGGTTCACTATTAATGGAACAAATATTATCGTGTTGTGATTGTTGTTGTTCATAAGCTGAGAGGACAATAGGAGTCGGGATGCTCTGGACTTAAACAGAAATTACATGGATTGTTGTTGACATTCATGACAGGAATAGGCTTTTGTTAAACAGAAATAGCCTCTACCTTTTTAGTGAGAGATTCGATTAAATTTTTAAGTTCAGGGTCGGGTTTCATCTCAAACATACCGGCGGCCTTTACTATTGTATAAGAACTAGCATTGCAGGAGATAGGGGTGGGAATTTGGCCCTAACAACCCTAACCCGGCCCTAACCGACCAGACCCTAAGCCCTATAAAGCCCTCACAACTAAAGCCCTCACAGAGTTTAGGGCAGGGCCTACCCGACCCTAAGGCCTTCTAGGGCAGGGCTAGGGCTAAGGTTCTGAAACATAGGCCCGACCCTAATTCAGCCCTAACCAAGCCCTAGTTATAGTTTTACATTTTCACTATAAATATAAGTACCATAATTGTCCAACTCTTTGTTAAATATTTTAAATTAAAATAACATTGTCCTTTGTAATTTATGATTTACACCCAAAGGTACTTCCAATAACTTGTCTTATATAACAAAAACTTATCAACCTATCTTGCAGCCATGAAGAACAATGAGCACTAGCCTAATAAAAAAATAAGACTTTATTCCTTTGATCATCAAATCAAAGTCTAGAACTTATTATTCTCAATTTATTTTCCCACTTATTTCTTATAAATTATATTTTTATTCACATCCAAGCCAAGTCTAGAACTAAAGGTTTCCATCCACACCATTCAAATGAAATACATAACAGACATTTGTAACATAGAAACCAAAAAAACAATCTTTGTCTGAAAAATGACATTTGTAAAACGAAGAAAATATATAGGCTCGGCCCTAAAACCCGACCCTAAAGCCTTTAAAGAGGGCTTAGGGTAGGGTCAGGGCTTGAGATTTAGACTTGTGACCCGGCCCGACCCGACCCTATGCTGACTTTAGGGCGGGCCGACCCGAACTTAATATCTAAAGGGCTTTTAAATATTTAGGGTCGGGCTAGCCCGACCCGCCCCATTGCCCACCCCTAGCAGGAGATATCATCACTACCCCACCAGTTATTATTATGCTTAGTTTGATCTTCTAAAAATTTATAAGCCTCTGAGGCTCCCTTACTGAGGAAGCTACCCCCATTCATTATGTCAAACACCTCCTTGTGGTGGGGTAACAGTCCCTTGAAAAAGGCACGAACTAGCGTGTCTTTCGTGAGGTTATGGTGTGGACACTCTATAAGTAGATCGGTGAACCGATTCCAAGCCTCTGAAAATGATTCATGAGGATTCTGTCGAAAGAAATGAATCTTGGAAACCTTTCATCGGTCTTCAGTGGTGGGTAAAAATGTTCCATAAACAGTTAAACAAGTTTAGCCCACGAGTCCACGAAATTAGGCTTGGGCGCTAACCAAAGACGCCTTTATCGGCTAAAGTGAAAGGAAATACCCTTAGTTTAATTTGTTCAGCACCAACCGTAGGATGGTGGAATGTAGTAAGGACTTGGTCAATTCTATGCATGTGTTGATAAGGCTTTTCATGGTCTAACCCATGAAAAATAGGTACCAAATTAAATATATTTGGGGGGATTCGGAAATCACCCACTGGGTCTGATAGAACGATGCAAGATTTGGGGCTATCGTTGAAGGCTTTGTAAAAGTTAGAGAGAGGAGACTCTCTTTCTTCAGTCATTATTTCAGGTGGTGTGTGTGGTATATTAGCTAGAGGTGTAGTGAGTGGTATACTAGAAAGGTATGTTTGTTGACGTTGCCGGTTGATTACGTTAGGCGTTTTTCTTCGGCCTGACCTTAATCTCATGCAAGGCTAAGCCAATCTTAATGAAACATAACAACACTCCAAACAATCCTGATATGCTAGTATAAACCTCTAACAAGAGATGCGAGGTGTGGAAGAAAAGAGTACCTGAATGCCTCCTTGCTTCGCTTATGAATATCATCTTGTTTATGCGTGCTCAGTGTGTATAACAAGTTAGAACACTGAAAACCTTGAAAGAAATGGAAGTTTGAAACAAACCTATGGAAATCGGGTAGTTTCAGCAGAGGGCGCAGGTCGCACTCAGAATTGGCCTAGGTAGGGTGCGGGTCGCGCTCAAGTCCAACTAGAGCTCCAAGCGCTTCAGCGTGGGGCCACTCGCACTTTGCCATGTCAAGGCGCGGGTCACACCCAAGTAAAAACTCGAATTCCAGGCACTTAGGCGCGGGTTGCGCTTGAACTTTGCCTTGGCAAGGCGCGGGTCGCGCTCAGCTAAAAATTGGAGTTCCAGGCGTTTGGGCGTGGGGTGCGCTCCAATTTAGCCTGCCTAGGGCGCAGGTCGCGCTCCGTGTAATTCTGAGAGGAAATTTTCAGTTCTGAAATGGACAACCATAGTTAGAATCAAATAAAGGTGGGTGGGTTTTGGGACTTTGGAAGACTAACAATTCTAAAGAAAACAATACTAAAGGGAACTAAGATGGCAGCGACGCCATTTGATAAATGTAAAAATGATAGTTTTAACTTATAAATGAATAATTCTACTCACGAATAAAACTAAAACTTATACGAAAACAGTCTTTATCAAAGATTTCTACTCTCGATACTATTGAAATAGAGTTGGAATAGAAGATTCGTTCCACTCCTAGTTCTTTAGCTTTCAATGTTTTCTAATATTGCGAATCTATCCAAAGTCTAATAAAAGTAATGGTGGGATTATACTACGATACAAATTCAAATAACAAGATACTAACTATAATGATTCAACTATGTAATGTTACGGAATACTAAGGGTTGAATCTAGATAAATAATTAGGGGAGATTGAATCCACCTTAACTCGACTTAATCAACTAACAAAGATTCGTCGTGATCCAAATTTCAATGCTTCGCATATCAAAATGGTAATTCTAATCCCTAATTATACATGGCATCTCTACCAATTAATAACTAGCATGTGAAGCAACCAAACCCATTCTCATGGTGAACTAATTACTTTCTAGAATTTAATAGATTATCACGACGATTTCTAAGTTAACAAAGATCAAGTTTCATCAAGGCTTCTTCAACCCCCTCTAATGGAGGTTGAGCCTAGAATCATTATGCTATCATTTCCATATGAAATTGAATTACACATAATATAAAGATTCTAACTTTATTAAATTCAACTAAACAATAATTGAAATCAAAATTAACAACTAAGAAATCATTAAATAACAAGAATTGGAATTAGATCTAAGCAATTTTAAATAACAAAATCGAAATTATCAAGAACTAACTATTTTATTTATCTAATAAATGATAAACAATGATTTCAATAACTAATCTAAAACAAAGAATAAAACTAATTAATGGAATGAAAACTAATTAATTAACTACTTCAAAAACTCAAAACTAGATCTAGATTATTCTCTAATGGCTACCTTCTATCCTAAGCTAACTGATACTTAAGAGCTAAGTCTTGTGTGTGGAATTGGACGAGACCATATCCACATTTTCGTGCATGGGCTGAGGATCCATGTTTTGGGCTGGAAAATCGAGCCCAAAGCCCAATTTCTTTAGTCCACAAGGCCCTTTTCAGTTGGCTTTACCTTCAACAGACTTTTCGTCCACTTCTGCTCTCTGATTAGGTCAAAGTTTAGACCATTGGAAAGATCTTTTTGAGCCGATCATTTTGACATAAGGTACACCCAATTCCAAGGCCTAAGTTCAAAGATACGGTCTTCAGAAGTTCTGCTGACTTTTCTGTGCTGTTTCTGCCCGCGTTGACTTTGACTTTTCAACTTTTGACCGGGCTTTACAAAGGTTTTTTCTCCTTGAATCTTGGCCTTTAATCATAGAACTTCTTAGAAACCAACCCTTGCTCTTTTATCTCACCAAAGTGGCACATTTCTGCACTTAATTGACTTCAATGCCTGAAATACATAAAAACACGTAATCAGCATTAACTCTTATTTATTACTCGCATAATTGGCCTAAAAGTATTATTGTTAAGGGGTTAAAACTACAATTTTGAGCTCTTATCAATTTTCACGATAGAGAGTGTGTTTGCTTATCAAAATATGTCGGAAGATCGCAAGGTGTCTTGGGTTGCTACAAGGCTACAAGGTTTTGCTTTGATTTGGGGGACATAGTTTCTCCAACAACGATTGCGGTAGAATTTGGGTGAAGTCACTACATGGGAGCGCATGAAAGAAGCTTAATTTGGTTACTAAGTTTGTGCCAATGAATTATGCACAACAATTGTACGAGAAGTTGCAAGATTTGAAACAAAAGTCTAAGTCTATGTAGGAGTATACTAAGTCCTTTTACTGTTTACAGTAGCGTTGCAACCTACCAGAGAGTGAGGAAGTCCACATTCGTCGTTATATGCATGGTCTTAGGAGAGATATTCGTTATGATTTAGTCCATGTACGGATTAACACCTTGGAGGAAGGTTACAGTTTTGCTAGTGAGTATGAGAAGAAAATGTGTTACCTTTCCTCCATGTCATCTTACAAAGCTACTCCCATAGGTCAGAAGAAAATTGTTAAGTGTTCTACTTGTGGTCAAGAGAGTCATGTTCATGCAAACTATCCTAAGAAACTAGTTTTTACTATTGATATGGAGACTTCTTAACTTGAGAGAAAAGAGGAATTGCAAGAATACACATATGAGGGAATTCTTACTCCAGCATATACATGGTTCCCTATGCTTATGGCACATGTTTCGCCTATTGTAGAGTCGACATGTGGTAATGTATTTTGACATAGTGCTACTTTACATAACCCACTGGATTCTAGTGGTTTTGGATAATGGCAGTAGTATTTATTTGATTTCTCATCGCATTGTTGATACACTTGGTTTGACTACAATGGTACATCGTATCGTCTACCTAGGAAGGTACATTCTTTTAGAGTTGGAGATTTTAAGGAACAAGTAGAGACTGTTCAAGTTGGTGTTCGCATATAAGATTTTAGTGACTATGTTCTTTGTTATGTGAGTAGTCTTGATGCCTGTGACTAGCTTAGTCTATGACTTGGTTTATGCCTTGGAAACTCATATCTACTATCAACAGAGGTGGTGATAAACATCCTCACTCACTACTTCGAGTTTGTAAACAACAGCAAATAGATGATTCTCAACCACAAAATAATCATCTACCTCACCGTTATGGTAGAAATCAGCAAGGTGGTGGAAAAAATGAGCAAGGGAGACGAGCTGAGGAAGACAACAACCAAAGAGAAACCATAAAGAGATGGTCGATAGGAAAAAAATATGAACTCCTTCCTCATCGTGCACTTCACCATCGGGCCCAAAAACAATATACTAATGGGCCAACAGGTCAAGCCTATGTTTTTAATAACATGCCATACCACCAAACCATGGATGTCTTAACCATGGTGCAACCCAATACCAAGATTCGTCTGATTCTCCACCAAGTACACTGCGAAGAAATCGTCACCAACCACGCCATATTGCCCCTGCTTTTGATCCACCAGATCCTTCAGATTCTTCATCCAATCCTTCTTCACCACAATATGGTAACTGCAATAATCAAAACCAAAGGCGCAGGTAACAACAAAATTGGCAAAATAATGCAGGTAATTTTGATTTGCGGGCAGCTCATCTAAACATTCTGTCATCTTCCAAGAACTCTTTGCTATAGCTGATGGCCTTAAACAAGCTCAATTTTTAAATATAGCAAAATTGGAAATAAACTCTGACTCACGAGGTGCTATCAACATCATCAATGGCCTTGTTCGAAGTCCTTGGTACTGCATTAATATAGTTGCTCTAATAATATCCCTTAAAAGTACTTTTGTGGATTGTATTTTTAAGCATGTTTATAGAGAGGGTAATTAGGCTCTTGACTACCTTTCGAAGTTGTATATATCACCTTTTGATCAAGTTATTTCCTTCTCCGATCCCTTCCTCTAGACCTTAAGTTACACGCTATTGTTAAAGAGGACATGAAAGGAACTATTTACTTAAGAGAATTTCTCAATACAGGTTGAGGTCGGCCATAACTTCTAAACTTTTTTTTTTTTTTTATATTATTTGTCTTTTTCTAATTTTGGAGAAAAATCAAATGGGCAATATACGATTAGATGTGACTGAATTTGATGGCAAATTAAATCCTAATGGTTTTGTGGATTGGTTGAATAAGATTGTGAAAGTCTTTGATTATAAGAACATGATGGATCCCAAGTGAGTTAAATTGGTGGCTACTAAATTAACGGGTTATGCACTTGTTTGGTGGGATGAATTATAATTAACTCCTGAACAAGCAGTTCGTCACAAAATTACTACATGGAACAAGATGCGCTGCAAGTTAAAGAAAGAATTTATTCCTTATGACTATGAAAAGGATTTGTTCATGCGTCTTCAAAACTTGAAATAGATACTTCAAACTGTGACTAAGTATACTGAGGAGTTTGTTTTGTTGTGTACATGAGTTGACTTGTCTGAGTCCATGGATTGAAAAGTTGGGAGATATTTGAATGGTTTACGAAAATCAATTCGAGAGGAATTAGCTTTCAAGGATATTTATGTTATGTCTGATCTCAAAGCTGAAAAATTGCTTCGCTCTTCTCCTTCTACTACTACCAGTGCCACTCCTGTTGTCTCTTTTTCCAAACCACCCCCTCCTACTAGACTGGGTCCCACTACACGCTACGAATGCAAGGAGATTGGACATGTTCGCAATGACTGCCCTAAACGCAAGCGCATTGGTTTAACACAGGATGAGGAGAATCTCACTCCGCTTGAGGCAGAACCCACTGAGATTTTTGGCACTTTGACTTCAACAGATTCTAGTTGTCCCATGTTGATTGTTCGACGTTCTTTTATCACTCCAGTTGTTAAGCAGGATCCTAAGTCATTGCTTTGTTATAATATTTTTGGTACACATTGCACATCCAATGGCAAGTTGTGTAATGTTATCATTGATAGTAGTTCTAGTGACAATATTGTCTCTATAGATATAGTGGACAAATTGAAACTTAAGGATGAACCACACCCTGAACCTCGTACCCTTTCTTGGTTATAGGATGGTGCTACGGTCAAAGTTACTCGCCGATGCTTGGTCCTTTTTTCTATTGATCCTACATACAAGGATGAAGTATGGTATTCAGTTGCACCTATGGATGCTTGCCATTTGCTCCTTGGTCGCCCATGGCAATATGATATCATTGCCCTTTGTAATAGGCGCAATAACACTTATACATTCACTTCTCACAGTGAGACGATTGTTTTAACACTATTGGCTTCAGTGCGGCCTATCTCTTATCCATGCCCACCAGTGAAACTGGGTTTTCTAGCAGTAGGACATGACTGTGGTATATTTGTTGCAATTATTGAATCATTTGTTTCATGTCCTACTGATAAGAGCCCAAAACTGTAGTTTTAACCCCTTAATAATCATACTGTTAGACCAATTATGTGAATAATAAGTAAGAGTTAATACTGATTACGTGTTTTTATACATTTCGGGCTTCAAAGTCCATTATGTGCGTAAATGTGCCACTTTAAGCGAGATAAAGGAGCAAAAGTCGCCAGAACTTCAAGTGCCATATCTTTGGACTCGGACCTCAGAATTGGGCCTACCTTACGTCAAAACGACCGGCTCGGAAAGAGCTTTGCAATGGTCCAAGCCTTGACCTAATCAGAGGAGCAGAAGTGGACGAAACATCTGTCGAAGCCAACTGCAGCTGAAGAGCCCATTTTGGACTAAAGAAATTGGGTTTTGGGCCGATTTTCCGCCCAAAACATGGCTCCAAGCCCATGCACGATTTTTGGATCTGGAAGTATAAAAACAAAAGCTTGAATCTTTGTTAATGGCAGTTAGGTTAGGAAGCTAGTGTTAATGGAGTTTAGGGTTAGAAAAAGATAGATCTAGATTAGTTTTTAGATCTAGATCTAGTTTTGAATCTCCATTTTTTATTAGTTTTCATTTCCCTGTTTTTAATTTAAAGTATTAAAATATTGTTATTGCTTCATTAGATAAATCAAGTAGTTTATTATTGATCAAATTCGATTTTGTCATTTATCTATTGCTTAGATCTAATTTCATTTCTTGGTTGTTAGTCATTTCGTAGTTATTGATGTTAGATTTAAATTATTGTTTGTTAAATTTCATAAAGTTAGAATCTTTAGATTTAGTTGTCTTAAATTTATAATTAGTCTTAGTTTAAACACCAAACACATCACTCTCACTGTTCCTTGTGTTTGAATAATTGAATTCTATTTAAGTCTTGAAGGTTTAAGAGTGGAACGAATCCTTACTCGTTGTATTGCATGATTTTGTTTTGAGAGTAAGAAGAATTGATTTAAACGTAAGAACGGTAGGATTACGTATTAGTGTTCTTGTAGCATTAATATTTAGGATTTTATTCAATTTTATGTTTTATCAAATGGCGCCGCTGCCGGGGATCGAACCCGGGTCACCCGCGTGACAGGCGGGAATACATGTGAGAGTAGGAAATAAATTATTGATACCGTAAGAATAAGGTTAGAGTAATCTAATTGAGTTTTTACGGGTTATCAAATGGCGCCGCTGCCATCTTAATCTCGTTCATGACAAGAATTCAATTGCTTGAATCCAAGGGGCAATCCCCCATTCTCTACCCACCCACCCTTTTAATTTTAATTCTTATTTCTTGAATTTTCGGAACTGTTCACTGTTTCAGGTATAGGGGCTGCGGATTCACTGAGAAAAACACTGCGGTGAAGGTATTTCTAAATTTTCGAAAATTCTGAAAATTTTCATACATAATATTTAATGTGTTGTTGATTTACTAGAATATTTTCAGATATTTCAAAGTTGGTTTACCTTGTGAAAAAAATACGATCTTTACAGTGCTCTATTTCAGTTTCACACCGTATGTTCTTAAAAAACAGACAAATAAGGTTACTTAGGGAGCTCTAAAAATTCTATAAATTTTACAGGAGTATCTATCCTAATTTAGGAGTTTGCAATAAAAATTTGACGAGTTTTTGATTTGTTTTGACCTCCTAAATAGTAGAGTGTTTCCAGTGTGTTTCTGCAGTGTTGTAAACACTTAATATCTGAAACACCAGCCAATAAGGAGAGGTTGTAGAACTCCAATTTCTCTAAACTTTTTACAGAAACAACTAGAATCTCTCAGGAGTCTCCAGTAAAAATTTGGAATTTTTTTTATTTGTTTTGATGGGTTAACCATTCGGTTGTTTGTATTGTGTCTGAAAACCATTACGCAAACTTTGAAGGGCTGTAGAGGGACTTTCACAACTCCGATCGATCTGAACTTTTACAGGCTACTTGATAGACGTCTTAGAAAATTACTGTAAAAATTTCAGATTTTTTGGAGTACGATAAAAGGCCTAAAACTTGAAAACCCTGGAGCGCGCCCGCGCCCATGTTGAGCGCGACCCGCCCTTATTCACTGTAATTTCAACTTACCTTGAGCGCGCCCGCGCCCAACAAGGAAAATTCATCCGAACAGCCCAATTTTCATAGGTAAATGCATATTTTTATTCCTTAAAGTTATTAAGTGTTTCTAACTTGTTAAATACACTTAAATCGCTGCGATACAAGACGCTATTCAAACGCGTAGCAAGGAGGCATTCGTACTCCTTCTTCCACTCCTCGCCTCTTACGTGAGGAGTTTTAATTCTAGTATAATCAGGCTTGTTTTTCATAGAAATAAATACAACACGCCTATCTAGAATTTCACACACTACACTTGCATCAATGGCTAAAGAACAAGAGACTCCTCTCTCTGATTTTCATAAAGCCCTAAACGATGGCCCTAAGTCGTGCATCGTTCTTGCAGACCTAGTGGGGGATTTTCGAATCCCCCCTAATATATTTAACTTGTTACCGGTTTTTCATGGTTTAGACCACGAGAAGCCTTACCAGCTTTATCGTAGGATAGACCAAGTTCTCACTACATTCCATCATCCTAGCGTAAGTCCGGATCAAGTTAAACTTAGGGTGTTTCCTTTCACCCTAAATTTACAAAGCGGCGTCTTGGTTAACTCGCCTAAACGCCAAACTCTGTGGACTCATGGGCTCAACTTGTTCAATTGTTCATGGAACAATTTTACCCACCACTTAAGACAGATGAAATGCTTCACAAGATTCATTTCTTCCAGGCCCGGAATCCTCATGAACCCTTTTGAGGAGGCACGGAATCGTTTCATCGATCTTCTCATTGAATGCCCGCATCATAATCTTGCGAAAGACACGCTTGTTCGGGCCTTCTTCAAAGGGGCTTTACATCGTCATAAGGAGGTTCTAGATATCATGACTGGGGTAGTTTTCTTAGTAAAGGCCTTTGAGGCTTATAAATTCTTAGAAGATCAATCTAAGATGAACAACAATTGGGGAGCTAATGATTCCTCCCGCTCCTCTCCTTCTTCTCTTGAGGTTAAACATGATCCCGAAGCTTAAAACTCTTATCGATGCCCTCACTAAAAGGTAGATGCCATCTGTTCAACAACAACCCACTCCAGTCATGAACATTAACTCTACTTTCGTTGTAATAATGCATTTGTAGTCTTGAGCATTCCGACTTCTATTGTCCTCTTGTCTATGCACAAACACCACCACAACCATCACACTTCAACCAGTTAACTCAACATCAAGGACAAGGGAACTTAGGTGACCCGGAATAGAGGTTTAGTACCCATAACCCAGAACTATCAACATCAAGACATGAGCGCTTCAACAAGCTTTAATTCCAATCAACCATCCACGCGAACAAAGTAGTAGTGACCTTGTTGGAGAAACAAAATCAAATTATGCAACAAAACTCCAACTTGATGAAAGATCGGCATGATCAAAACTCTAATATGATGAAACAAACGATGCAAATGATGCGAGTCTTTGTGCCAAAAAGGTTATTGACATGTCTTCTAACCAAAATAATAACCAAACCCGGCGTGTTTCCAAGTCAAGCGATTGCCTAATCCTAAGTCAACAAACACCACCTTTGAAATAAAACATATTTACGGTAATGGTAATATAAACCAAAGGGGACCTCTGACAGTCACTACCCTTCGTTCGTATAGAGTAGTTGATAACCAAGTGACTATGCCTAAAGATTACCCACAAACTAAAAATGATACCATACCACATACTATAATAGAAATCCGAAGACCACAACTGTAGAAGTACCCGGTTAAACCACAACCAAAAGGGAAAACATTACAAGATCCAATAATAGAAAGTGAAGACCCTACACCTGTAGAGGTTCCAATATGGATACCTAGTTGGAAAACGGCTAGAGATAAAGCAAAGACTAATAAAACTTTTATCCCTTCTGCTAAAAATAGCGATAAAGCACCATATCCCCAAAGACTAGTTGTGTTTAAAAAGGACGAGAATTTTGATGAGATTAGGGAAGTGTTTAAAAATTTGACTATAAACCTACTTTTTCTAGAAGCTATAAAAAGTCTACCTGGACACGCTAAGTTTCTAAAAGAGTTGTGCACCAAGAAGAGGAAAACCAACATACCCCACGAAGCATTCTTAACCCAACAATATCCCTCTTTATCCTAACATAACGGAATTGTTAAGTACAAGGACCACTCCGTAGATCCCTCTTGTAAATGCACCTTAGGTGATACCTTCATAACAACCTGCTTTATTAGACACGGGGCAGTGTTAACTTACTCCCTTTTTATTTATATAAACAAGCTGGGTCTAACAATACTTCAACCAACCAAAATGACTTTGCAGTTAGCGATCGTTCTATTAAGTATCCCAAGGGTGTAGTTGAAAATATTCTTGTTAAAGTTCAGGATTTTTACTATCCTGCCGACTTTGTTATTCTCGACCACGAAGTTGCTCATGATTCCATTCCCATCATCTTAGTATCCCTTTCTTGGCAACCGCCAATGCCCAAATCAATTGTCGGGATGGCTCAATGACTCTTTGTTTTGGAAATCTTTCTGTAGAAGTTAACATGTTTAGACAAAAACAGGGACAACTAGGTTTGCCTATAGAAGGAGAAGTGAAGTCCATTGAGAGTTTTGTACCTCACATTAGTCGCGGTGACACTTTAGTCCCCACACTAGTAGATACCCCTCTTATGGAAGAAGACAAGGATCACAATTTCTACTCCCTAGGCGTAGATAACATCGAGGAAGATTTCCTTCGACTCCTTGAGTTCTCTCTATTGACATCCATTCATCTCTTGGCGCCATGACGGAAGAAGAATTTTTAAGCCCTCTATCCCAAAGTGATTCTTCTTACCCACCTATTGAGGAATGTCTTGCATATCTCAAAGCCTCGATGACATAGACCTAAGAACACTAGTTGAACACCATTCACCCACCTCACATCCTCATGTCACTCATTCACCTTCCATCACGAAATGTTCCTCACCCCCTCTACCTTTTCAAAGAACCATTGAGTTTGTACTTGACCTTGGCGTTTCTCCTATGCTTCATAACTATCTAAAACCAACCGCGGTGAAGAAGTAACACCCAAGGACAAGCCACGACACTTTTTCATTTTTTCCATTTTTTCCTTCTCACACTTATCCACATTCCAAGTATTTTCCAAAACCATTCATTTACTCACGATCATTCATTTGGACACCTTCTTATTCAACTAAGTTCGTCGTAGAAAGTTTTGGAGCTTGATTACGTTTGGTGGTGCATTCCATGTTAATTATTTGTGGAAAGACCCACAACTTTTAGATTATTGATATATGGGAAACCGCATGTAAATACATATATATCACTTTTAAGTCTAGGAATCGACTTTAAAAGACCACGTTTTAAAACAAATTTTTACAAACCTGTTTTCAAAAATTTGTTTGGGGTGGGTAAGTGTTTGGTTTTTCCATGCTTGATCACTAAACTTCCTATTCTTACCCCCACCTCGCTCCATTCAAAAAAAAAAACGTTTTTCTACTCCAAGTTTTACTTTCTTTTTCATCTAAACTCCGGTTTCAAACCGCTTCAGCCGCCCGCATCATCGAGCTACGCCTTCGCTTCACATTTTGGAAAATTTATTGAGCGACCGCCCTCATCTATCTGGACCTAGGACCTAGAGCGCTTCAAGCTGCGACCGACCAGCTCAAACACTTGGAATTCAAAATACAAAGAGCGACTTCGCGCCAAGTTAATGCCCGGCGCCACTGACTTCCTTCGACGAGAAAAATTCCAGTTTTCTGCGGGTTGTTCCCTCCGGTTCATTCGCAATTTGTTCGGGCGTAGTTCGAGATGACATCTCCTATAATAATACCGGAACAGTCTTTCAAAGATTTGTTTCAAAGCACTACTTATGGTGCTTGGTTTTGTGAGGTTATCACACACGTAAATTTTGGGAACGCTTATGGTTCTTGCTAGCATTTGTTCTTGGACTTGCCATGCCCGCTGAAATACAAGACCCATGATGCTATTGGGTAGATAATATGCATGTCTACACTTATGACTTTTGCATGAGGCTTATGGGTCCGACATTTTCCGTGTAAGAGGACCAAGGGACATATAATGTAGCCCTTGGTAGCTTGTCCCTTAATGTGATACGGTAATGTTCTTTATCATGCTAAACATATTATGGGGTGACATTTTTCTTCCTTGAATGATGCCACTTGCGATGTTTTCCTTGCTTTAGGCGAGGAATGCCTGCTATATGACCTTCCTAAGACCTTAATGTCTAGTTTAGCACAAGCCCATAGCATGAGGCATAAGTATCTTCTTATGCCTATAGTAGTTTGCCGTATTATGATATGTTTCTTCCCTGTTTTTGTGCCCGTTTCACGGACCGGGTTAGGTTCGACATTGTGAGACCCACCAATTCTATTATTCGATCTTTCCGTGCAATGACTTGGCAAGGGTGGAGGATACAACCTCATCGGGGTTGCACCTTACACCCCATCCGACCAAGTGGCTTTTAACCGGTTAGCATCCGTAGATGATAAATGGCGTCAAGCTTGGCAAATTATAATGGCATGGCGGGATCGCGAAGGAACCTCACTTCTTTATAGAAGAGGAGGATGACGAGTAGATCTTTGGGGTGCGGGTAAGTTTTAGTTAAGTTAGTGTCTGCGCTTATGTCCCAAGCAATTTAATTACATAACCCCATAATGGGTGGAACTCTTTATAGAGTTCGTCGGTTTTTTTTTGTTTCCTATATTAGTATATTCTAACCTTGTTTTGCGGATATTCCGCAATTTCACGCATTTCCATGGTATTTTTCTACCCTCTTTATTTAAATGCTTTGAGGACAAAGCATGTTTCTTGTTTGGGGGCATAGAAATACGGGTAATTAAGGCATCCGTTAGGATATAGATATGTATAATGTGCACTTGTTTTCTAGTTAAAATTTCAAAAATTCAAAAATATAAATAAAAAGTATGCTATACACTTAGGAATATTGGTATTGTTTTCTTTCTCTATGCTCTTAACAATCTAGAAGTCTCAATGAGTCATTTGCATCGAATAATTGTTAGAAACTTAGGTTAATATGTAGGTAATAATCTTTGCATCTATCTATAAATTTATTACATGAGTATCTATGATTGTTAGCGATAAGTTTCTGAAATCTAGGCTAGAGTACTTATTCTACAAATCCTGTGAGAATATAGCCTAAAGCCTTATATGAAATGAAACATTTGAGAAATGACACAAGGGAGAAGTAAAATCGGATAGAGAAATCACACGTCCACTTGCTTGATCACTAAACCATATCCTAAAAAGAAATTTAGGCCCTCTTTGGATCGATATAGCCAGAAATTCAAACCTATGAATTATTTTCCGCTAATTAGTCGCCCCTCGAGCCTTTCTTTAGCCTTCCATAAACCATAATTCCTTTACCCCTGTTACAAAAACAAAACAAAATAAAAAATCAACCTACCCAATTTAGAATAAGTCCGAGAATAGAATGAGGAAGAAGAAGAAGAGAAAACCTGTAAACAAAAATTAGTTAGTTGCTTCAGAAAATAAAGAAAAGAAGTTTCCATCCAAAGAGAAAAAGAAAAAAAAGAAAAGAAAAAAAAGAAAAAGAAAAAATAAAAATAAATAAAAAAACTCCAAAAAAATAGAATAAAAGGAGTCAAAAGCCAAAGAAAAAGAAAAAAAAAATATGGCTAAGGATGGAAACAAAGTATAGAAGCAAAAAGAAAATAACAAGGTTTTCTCTAAGTTACATAATATGAAGACTCTATTATCTCGGACTTGTCCTTTTGAATATGCATTTCCTTCCTTCTTAAACCATCTCCTAATCCCATGACACCTAATAAAGACCTCTAGCTCAATTAGGAATAGGTTAGTGTGATAGTAAAATTGGCGGATGTGTTTGATCGACCCGGCTTCCTTTGTTGTCATTGAGATTGTAAGGTAAAGTGTGCCCACCGCACACTTTGAGTAGCCTTGAGCGGAAAAATCGAGTGATTTTTGTCTTGACTTTTATGTGAGGACCTACTTAAGGACGCTTATTCGAAGTTTTCATAAACGGACACTTTGCTAAGCATTTCATAGTATTACTCATTGTTATATGTTTATTTTAGATGATTGATTATTATGCATATATTAGCTTAGGGTTCCGAATGGGTTATTCTTATGTAATTGCTAGAGAGATGTATAGATAGTTGAGCATGAATAAGGAAACAATAGTTTTATTTTCTTAGTCGTTGTAGTATAGATGAAGTTTGTGAGTACCTTCAAGAAAACTCTCACGAGGCTATAACTTCGTCCACTAGGGAATTCCTAGTGGTTTAAGGCCTTGTTGCATATGGTCAATGCAATCGCTCAATAAAAAACGAGTAGTTAGAACTCCATTTTTGGTCACTTATTCTAATTTCTCATCTTTGCTTGAGGACAAGCAAAATGATGTTTGGGGTGGTTTGATAAGAGCCCAAAACTGTAGTTTTAACCCCTTAATAATCATAATTGTTAGACCAATTATGTGAATAATAAGTAAGAGTTAATACTGATTACGTGTTTTTATACATTTCAGGCTTCAAAGTCCATTATGTGCAGAAATGTGCCACTTTAGCGAGATAAAGGAGCAAAAGTCAGCAGAACTTCCAAGTGCCATATCTTTGGACTCAGACCTCGGAATTGGGCCTACCTTACGTCAAAACGACCGGCTCGGAAAGAGCTTTGCAATGGTCCAAGCCTTGACCTAATCAGAGGAGCAGAAGTGGACGAAACATCTGTCGAAGCCAACTGCAGCTGAAGAGCCCATTTTGGACTAAAGAAATTGGGTTTTGGGCCCGATTTTCCGGCCCAAAACATGGCTCCAAGCCCATGCACGATTTTGGATCTGGAAGTATAAAACAAAAGCTTGAATCTTTGTTAATGGCAGTTAGGTTAGGAAGCTAGTGTTAATGGAGTTTAGGGTTAGAAAAAAGATAGATCTAGATTAGTTTTAGATCTAGATCTAGTTTTGAATCTCCATTTTTATTAGTTTTCATTTCCCTTGTTTTAATTTAAAGTATTAAAATATTGTTATTGCTTCATTAGATAAATCAAGTAGTTTATTATTGATCAAATTCGATTTTTGTCATTTATCTATTGCTTAGATCTAATTTCATTTCTTGGTTGTTAGTCATTTCGTAGTTATTGATGTTAGATTTTAATTATTGTTTGTTAAATTTCATAAAGTTAGAATCTTTAGATTTAGTTGTCTTAAATTTATAATTAGTCTTAGTTTAAACACCAAACACATCACTCTCACTGTTCCTTGTGTTTGAATAATTGAATTCTATTTAAGTCTTGAAGGTTTAAGAGTGGAACGAATCCTTACTCGTTGTATTGCATGATTTTGTTTTGAGAGTAAGAAGAATTGATTTAAACGTAAGAACGGTAAGATTACGTATTAGTGTTCTTGTAGCATTAATATTTAGGATTTTATTCAATTTTATGTTTTATCACCTACTACTATCCCACATGTGTTACAACCATTATTAGACTCCTTTTTTTATGTCTATAATGAGCCTATTAAGGGGAGGATTGCCTGTTTTGTGTGATATTCAACATGCAATTGTTTTAATTCTTGGAGGACCTATTCCTAATTTGCCACATTACCGCATGGCTCTTTCTGAGCACGCCGAATTACAGAGGCAAGTTTATGAGTTATTAGCTAAGGGATTTGTTCGCGAGAGTATGTCCCCTTGTTATGTGCCAGCTTTACTCACTCCTAAAAAAGATGGGAGTTGGAGGATGTGTGTTGATACCAGGGCTATTAACAAGATTACTATGAAATATCATTTTCCTATTTGATACCTTGAAGATATGCTAGATTCTTTGCATGGTTCATAAAAACCCAAAACTGTAATATAAAACTCCGTAGAGACATAGCATGTTGGTAAATTATGTGTTTAATAATCATGAAATAATTGTATTTTCGTGCTTTTATAAGTTTTCACACTCAACGTAAAATGATGACAAAGCCAGTATTTAAGCACAGAATGGTGTGTATGCATGAAGTATTCTGATTTAGTGCACGTGAAGCTCAATAAAGCTTGACTAAAGCCCGAGGACTCAAACAGGACATTTCCAGGTCATAATAGGATTAACGTGCCAACAAGCATCAAACTTCTGACACTCACAACTTCTGAACCTGGACTCCAAATTCAGCAAGTGAACTATCAGAACGATTAGTGCAATGAGCTTTATCCAATTCCAGATTTTGCAAGAAATCAATTGTCGGACCCACCACTGGTCAGAGTACATAGGCCCACTATGCGGACCCACAAGATTTGGTTCTCCATTATTGATCAAGTCAAGCTCTCATAATTTGTGCCCAAGTCAAGCTTGATAATTGATGATTGAAGACTTTTGTACACATGTTATTAATTGCATTTTTGTCTTGATTAGGAAATGGATAAGAAATAAATAATTAGGATGGATGGAAATTAAATAGAGGTGGATGATTTCACATTAGTGGAAATGAAAGGAAAGCAATCCCTTGATATGCTTAAGGATTTAACACTTTACACCATATTTAGCTAACACCTTACTCCATACTAGTTTGGCCTTTACTCCATTTTAGTTCTTCATATTTTTCAAGCAAAACCTCCATGTTTGTTAGCTTTCTAGTTTTGTAAGCTTAAGCTTGTAATATCTCTCACTCTCAATTGCCAATAAAAGTCTTTTCTTCTTGTAAAATTAGAATTTTCTCTCTTCTCTTTTCTACTTCATATGAATCATCTATTAGATTTCTCATTTAGGATCATGGGCTAAAACCCTCCCTTATGGAGGGTTAATGATGTTCATGTAAAGAACATGCTCCGTATTAGGAAGGCTGAGTCATTGCTTAGGTACATAAGTTTTATTTTACATCATATCACAAAATGATAGTGATCGATCAAGTATGGAATCTGGAACTCTAGACCAGGTTGCGTGCGCGACCCAAGTGACACTAGGTCTAGTCACGTGAGCGACCCTCTAGGACAATCAGACCTTAAATTTTGAACGACTGGTGTAGAGTGAAACTAGGAATCGAAAAGGCATTTCAGAGATGAAATATCAGTTTAATTCCTCATGCTAGCAGGATGAACTTAGAGATAGGTGCATTTTGTTAGGGATCCACGCTATAATCCATTTCGGGTTTGTCTATGAACCCAAAACAAATTAGAGACAACAGTGATGAAATCTTCTAATCTATGGTAGCTAATTTGCATGAGTAGATTTAGCTCCCCATTTCTCTTTCCTTCTATCTCTCTCTCTTGAATTAAGTAATTTAGTAAATCAAAGCTTTAGCAACTTGCAATCCAAGTATCGTAGCAAAATAAATTTTAACCAACAATCAAAAATCCCTCTCACAAGTTCCTTAGAGAGTAGGTTCCAATGAACGTTAAATAAGTGTTCAGGCCTTTAGGTTTGGGATGAAACCTTTGCTCAAGTATATTTCAACGTGACGAGAGCGAGGTATTTGAATAAGTTGCATTTGAGTGTGTGAGATCTTTCATCATACATATAAAAAAGCAAACATCAAAAGTATGTTAGATTTTTTTTAACTGTACAAGGGAAGATTAACATGTTACCATCACTGTTATGGCTATTGAACACCTTTTCAATCGAGATGATCCTAGGCAACTTTCATGTCGGCTAATCAAGAACCCAATCCAACCAGACAGTGGCTTCACCTTTATGTTTTGTGGGTTTTACTGCTCAGGACAATACCATCTGGACCTTGCGCGGAGCGCGGCGGACTAAGCTACCTCTATTACATATGGCCTACAGCCTCAAACTCCCCCTTAGAAGAATGGAAATTGCATACTTCCAGTGGTTGGTCTGGGTGGAATCCATCGTTCGTGTCCCTAATAGGTAACATATGATGGCCTACACGAAATCTTTTTGTGCACTACAATAGCGTAAATGTGAATTGTAAAAGACACGAGTATATACAGGTTGAGTCTTTTAAAGTCAGATCCTTAAGACTATTCCCATCCTGTGGGAGAAACGGTGTGGCGACGAAGTTAGGGATGTAAATGGGGTGGGTCGGGGGCGGGTTTGCTTTCCCTATCCCCATCCCCAATTTCATTTTAGTTCCCCATACCCGCCCCATCCCCCCTTGAGAAGCAGTTGGGGATTCCCCATACCCGCCTCACCTGGGTACCAGATTCCCCATACCTGCCCCATTCCCCATTAACTAACTTAACATAAAAAAAACACCTTATTTATACTCACCTAAATAAACTATTTTTCGCATATAATTATATACACTTTATGAATTTGGTATTAGCCTAATGGAAAGATGATTATAGTTTCAAGAATGAGGTATTAAGTTTGATTTTTACTATTGCAATAGTTTTACAAATATGCATAATATATAGAAATTACATACACTATATACTTAATTGGGGCTGGGTCGGGTAGGGGACCCCATTCCCCATACCCGCACCATCCCCACTTGCAAGGAGTCAGGGATTCCCCATACTCGCCCCCATCCCCATTTAACACTCTCCATACCCACCCCACTAGGGTCGTGTCTTCATGGATCTTTATCCCCATGGGTATTTTTTACATCCCTAGGCTAAGTTGATCCCGCTCCAGTGAGGTAAGGCAAGTGTACACCTTGTACTGGCAAGCACCTCCCAGCAGTTGAAGACCGGGGCAGGAAGGCGTTTGACAATGCATCACCACCTCATCCTTCACGCACGTCGTTTATAAGCAAAAGAACTACGACCATTACCTATCCGCGATGGGTGAGACTTACACCAAATGATGAGCTGAATGTCGAAAGGAAGAGAGTAGAAAAAGGTAGAGAAGGAAAGAGGGAAAATTTTGGGTACCCATCATGTAGCAGAAAAAACGTTTGCTCGATTATCATAAGACATTTATACTTAGTTCTAAAATAGAGTTGTTGTGAACTACGATTATGACACTTGCAACCACACACACTCCCAAATAATAGGATATAAGAAGATAAAAGAGGGCCCGACTACAAAAATGGTGTACTCCCTTTTAAGACACAGAGGATGAATACACCAAGCAAATATATTACACAGAGGAGAGGAAAAGACTAAGTAAAAGTGTTCATCAGGGAAGGAATCGCAGATGGGGTCTGAATCACTATCAACATCACTGACTAGCCTTGATAAATGGTCAGCAACAACATTTTCAGAACCTTTCTTGTCTATAATTTCTAGAGTAAACTCTTGCAAGAGAAGGATTCATCGGATCAATATTTGTTTCGCATCCTTTTTCGCGAGTAGGTACCGAAATGTTGCATGGTCAATATATATGATGGTCGAAGATCCAACCATGTATGGATGAAACTTATACAAGGCATAAACAACAGCTAGAAACTCTTTCTCAGTTGTGGTACAATTTTTTTGAGCTTCATTAAGAGTTTTACTAGAGTAGTAAATGACAATGGGTCTGTCGTCTCGTCGTTGAGCTAGTACGGCTCCAATAGCAAAGTCGCTAGCATCACACATAAGTTCAAATGGTTTAGACTAATCAGGTGGCTGAATGATAGGAGTTGTAGTCAAGTGATCAACTCCTAAATGTGCTTTTTATTCTTACATTACTGCATTACAGTCCTTCTTATGCTTAATGAAAAGACAACTTATAACTTTTATTGCCTTTTTCAGGTTATAGAGAAATTCATACCACTTATCAAAAAAGACGCGTCTTAGCACCAAAAGGAGCCTTAATTATGCTTATTATGAAGACTAGAAGATGTTATGAAAAAGTGCTAAAATAGTCAAAGTCAAAGTCAAAGGTAAAAGGTCAAGGACTCATAACCAAAGAGCTGAAAGTCAAGTCCTCAACTCAGAATGACCAGAGATAGATGTCCTTAACACAAAAGATGGCTTTCTCTAAAACCTATCTTGATCAAGAAGAAATCAAAAAACAAAAAGAAACAACAAAAGCCTAAAGCAAGTGGTGAGGTGTCTCAAATGTAATAGAGAAGGGCAAATTAGTCAATTGCATAAAGTAGGGTAATAACCGTAAAAATAGTAGAATCTTAAATATTAATGTTAACAACACTAATACGTAATCCTACCGTTCTTACATTTAAATCAATTTTTCTTACTCTCAAAACATAATCATGCAATATAATGAGTAAGGATTCGTTCCACTCTTAACTGTTTAGACTTAAATTAAATTCAACTAATCAAACCCAAAAGGAACAATGGTGAGAGTAATAATTTGATGTGAAATTTCTATACTA
Source organism: Coptis chinensis (assembly GCF_015680905.1). NCBI lineage: Eukaryota > Viridiplantae > Streptophyta > Magnoliopsida > Ranunculales > Ranunculaceae > Coptis > Coptis chinensis. The sequence continues at coordinate 55,741,711 of NC_141458.1, read as the reverse complement.
CCATTCCCAACACAAGAACAATAATAAGAACATGTCATTATGGAATAAGTAATTAACCTTATAAATCTAATAGAACAATAAGAACAAGATATGATTGAATGAATAACAACTACTTATTAATCTAATGAACAATAAAAACAAGATATGATTGAATGAATAACAACTACTTATTAATCTAATGAACAATAAAAACAATGATTCAATACTCAAGAAATAAACTAATTAATTAATGTAAAACTAAATAATGTAAAACTAGATCTGGATCTAAAAACTAATCTCTAATGGCTACTTTCTACCTAACCTAATTTAACTACCTAACCTCCTCTTTTTAACAAAGAGTCAAACTTTTGTTTTTATACTTTCAGATCCAAAAATCGTGCATGGGCTTGGAGCCATGTTTTGGGCCGGAAAATCGGGCCCAAAACCCAATTTCTTTAGTCCAAAATGGGCTCTTCAGCTGCAGTTGGCTTTGACAGATATTTCGTCTACTTTTGCTCCTCTGATTGGGTCAAGGCTTAGACCATTAGAAAGCTCTTTCCGATGGTCGTTTTGACATAAGAAACTCCTAATTCCGAGGTTTAAGTCCAAAGATATGGCCTTCGGAAGTTCTGCTGACTTGTGCACTGTTTCTACCCGTGTTGACTTTTCAGCTTTTGACCGGGCTTTAAAAAGGCTTTGTCTTCTTGAATCTTGGCCTTTATTCACAGAACTCCTTAGCAACCGACCTTTGCTCCTTTATCTCGCTAAAGTGGCACATTTCTGCACATAATGGACTTTGAAGCCTGAAATGCATAAAACAAGTAATCAGTATTAACTCTTAATTATTACTTACATAATTGGTCTAAAAGTATGATGGTTAAGGGGTTAAAACTACAGTTTTGGGCTCTTATCAAACAACCCCCAAACAGCATTTTGCTTGTCCTCAAGCAAATATGAGAAATTAGAATAAGTGACCAAAAATGGAGTTCTATCTACTCGTTTATTTGAGTCGCGATTGCATTGACCATATCTGACAAGGCCTTAAACCACTAGGAATTCCCTAGTGGACGAGTTATAGCCTCGTGAGAGTTTTCCAATGAAGGTACTCACAAACTTCATCTATACTACAACGACTAAGAAATAAAACTATTGTTTCCTTATTTATGTCTCAATTATCTATACATCTCACTAACAATGAATATAGAATAATCATGTCGAAACCTAAGCTAATATATGCATAATAATCAATCATCTACTTAATAAACATATATACAATGAGTAATGCTATGAAATGCAGAATGTGTCCGTTTCGAAACTTTGGAATAAGCGTCCTTAAGTAGGTTCTCACATAAAAGTCAAGACAAAAATCACTCTTATTTTTCCACTCAAGTTTTGCTACTCCAATTAATGCGGTGGGCATACTTTACCTTACAATCTCAATGACACACAAGGAAGCGAAGTTGATCAAACACATCTGCCACTTACTATCCCACTAACCTATTCCTAATTGAGCTAGAGGTCTTTATTAGGTGTTGCGGGGATTAGGAGATGGTTTAAGAATGAAGGAAACGGATATTCAAAATGACAAGTCTGAGTTAATAGGGTCTTCATATTACGTAATTAGAGAAAACCTTGTTTTTTTGCTTCTACACTTTGTTTCCATCCTTAGCCTTTTTCTTTTGGCTTTTCGACTCCTTTTATTCTATTTTTGGAGTTTTTATTTTATTTCTATTTTTCTTTTTCTTTTCTTTTCTTTGGATGAAAACTTTTTTTCTTTTTCTTTTCTGAAGCAACTAACTAATTTCTATTTACACAAGTTTTTCTCTTCTCTTTTCTTCACTCATCCTATTCTCAGACTTATTCTAAAATGGGTAGGTTGATTTTAAATTTTTTTTTTTTTTATATTTTGTTTTGTTTTTGTAACAGGATAAAGGAATTGTGGTTTATGGAAGGGCTAATGAAAGGCTCGATTAATTTACTAGCGGAAAATATACTTAGGTCAGAATTTCTAGCTATATCGATCCAAAAAGGGCCTAAATTCTCTCTTAGGACATGGTATAGTGGTCAAGCAAGTGGACGTGTGATTTCTCTATTCAGAATATACTTCTCCTTTGTGTCATTTCTCAAATGTTTCACTCATATAAGGCTTTAGGCTACATTCTCATAGGATTTGCAGAATAAGTACTCTAGCCTAGATTTCAGAAACTTACTGCCAAACAATCATAGATACTCATGTAATATATTTATAGATAGATGCAAAGATTATTACCTACATATTAACCTAAGTTTCTAAAAACTATTCTAATGCAAAAGCTACGTGAGACTTCTAGATTATTAAAAGCATATAGAAGAAACAATACCAATATTCCTAAGTGTATAGCATAAACTTTTTATTTTTATTTTTATTATTTTTAAGACAAATAATACGTAATATACAACCTAATATGTGCTTAACATTTACATCGTGTTTCTATACCACCCCCAAACAATTTGGGAGAAGGGGGTTCATGAAACAATTCAATAGCACAATTAAATTATGTAACTAACTAATTTTTATAATTTTTAATATTTTATAAATAAAAGTCGTAATTTACATCCTAAAAGTGTCTAATTTTTGCAAATGTTTCTATCCCACCCCAAACAATTGAACGCTTTGTTCTCAAAGTGTAAAGAGATAAGGAAAGAATTTACCATAGAAACATGGCAAAATTGGCAAGACTGTGAATGAAATATTGTAAAGATGATATGATAATATGAAGCACAATTAAACTGGTACGTACTAACTAACACAAACTCTACTGGACTAAACATGACAAGCTTAGGGTGGTAACATGATTTGAAATGAATACCAAAATACGCCACCCCCAAACAAAATTGGAAAACTCTTTTTAAGTTTGAAAATTTTGTTTGGCCTCACTACTAAAAAAAGGGTTTTTTATCTCGGTTTTAAATTTCGCTTCATCTCGGTTTTTCTTGAAACCGAGGTAACTACTATGTTTAGTGTGTTTTTGGCAAATCAAGTTAATGTATTATCATGGGTAACTGGTAACCGAGATGAGAAATTTATCAATTAAATCGGTCCATACATAGCCGATTTAACATAAATTTTGTTACCACACTATATCTTCCATCTGAGATAGTTAAGCTTTCAAATATCTCGGAATAAACCGAGATAATAGTGTTTAAATCTTGCATAGGCCAAATCATATCAGACACGATCTAGACTCTAGAGACATTTCTTTTCCAGTCTCCCACGATTACCGAACAAACTAAAAATCCCCCATGCAAACGAAACCCCTCCATCTCTCTTCAATCCTGAACTGAAAATGAAAAAACTCTCCTCTCCTCTTCAACTTATTCGTTCTCAAGGATGAAGAGTGAAGACGGTTCAGATAATCGTTATCAACCACCATTATATCTCGTTGAGGCTACACACTACAGTCATTGTATATGTTCCCAAGTAAGCTTTCCTTCACCTTTTTTGTGTTTGTAACATGTTTCTAGGTTAACAATTATACAATGGAAAAGTTTCAATTTTTGTGTACATTGAATTTTGTATTTAGCTTGAAAAATGATTGTATTGATCTTCTAAGAAATCCCCTTTTTCTTGCATTAATCTCTTTAAAATAGAGTCATAAATTCACTGCTTAACAGTTTTTTTACGTGTGATTGCAAATGATAAATCATAACCGCCATTTGTTTTTAGAAATCGATGGTTTTCATCAGCTAGCTAAAAAGAACAAAAATCGGTTTTCTTAGAAATAAAAATGTTCTAACACCTATCTGATGCAAGTTATATGTTTGTTGAAATGCTTCATAGAATTCCAATTTGCTAAAATTAAATTTTCCATCAACAACAAATTTCAAAAATTAGACTAAAGTTATTTAATTTGTGTGGAATTTAACTGTAAATTGATTGACTCTATTCAAGCTTTCCCAGAATTAGCTTCTCCATTGCAAGTATCTAAGCTCTGCCGTAGGCATTGTCCACAATACAAACAAAGTCATTAACCTCAGGTGCCCAAATCTCCTCATGTTGCCAAAGCTACTGGTGCTACTGCGGTTTGGCTAGATTCAGAACTAACTTGAAAGAAGTCTCTCATGATGAATAAAAAATAGCTGAAATCAACTTATCAGCTACGACCTCAATGCCCTTATCAAGCTTGCCCTTTCCGAAGACGCCGGCGATCGAGGTACTCTCCTTTCTCTAATAATTCACTTCTACTTCACTTAACAACTAACAAGTAACCTCTACTGATATATATCGAAAAAGAAAAGAGGTATGGTCTCTTCATGGGATAATGTTCTGTTTCTTCTAATCACTCATTGAAACATTTTCATTACACCTTTTGAAATATACTGAAAATGCAAGTGTTAGCTTGCAACTCTTTTTTACATATCCAGCAGCTCCCTAGACAGTTGAGTCGGAGAGAAGTGTTCTTGGATGGAGTTTCTTCATTTTGTTCTCACAAAGACACTAATGTTTACCATCAACCCATCTCTATTCAAAGGTTAGTTTTTGCTTTCTAGTTTCTTCAATATTCTATGTTCCTTTCCAACTGTCTTGGTATTAAGCTATATTCACCAATGTTTCACCGGGTACTTTTGATGTAGTGGTTGTTTTATTTTTGTTATTAGGAAGACTTATTTGGACTTGATGCCCTGCTGATTTTTGTAAAAATGTGAATTAAATTCACACAAGTCTATTGATCATACGTCATGTACATAAGTATGTATGTTTAGTGCCTGTATATCGGCACGAGATTTGTCTACAAGGTTTTCAGTTTTCACCAAGTGAATGTATAGTTCGTATGTCCTTTCCACTTTGCTGTAGATCGACAATTAACTGTTCTTAAGAATTAATTTATGCCTATAATGACTTCTAGGACGGTCAGGGAACATAGTGAAGATGTACATGAGTGGGGTTTTAGCACAAACCTCACTCGTGTTGTACCATATTATATACATGTCCTTTCCTTAAATGTTGATAAAAACTATTCAAATAAAAAAATTGTTGGCTTTTTATTGGATTGGATTCTGATATGTCATCTTTAGTGCATTAATTTATGTGTTATATTTATTGGGTTGTAGCAGTGACTCTCATTTTTGTTTTTGTTTAGTAATTGACGCATTGACAGTATTGTTGCAGGTTGTAGGAACAATAAGCATATTGTTTGTTCTATTCCCCCCAACTTACCCCAATTCTGGGAGTATTGATGATCTCCATTTCAATTTTTGCAGGTAATGTTTCTCTATGAAATAATTTGTTTATTTTTGGTGTATACGTTGATCACGAATAACTGTTATATCCTCATATACTAGGACCTTTTTCCTTATTTTCCTTACACGCATACTTTCATATCTGTATTGCAAGTGATAGAAAGTCGCCATTTTATACTTTCGACAATATATGACGACTCCAAAGTAAAATAAGAAGCTAAATAAAAGATGCTCATTATACTGAATGTAAGTTAAAGTAACTTATTCTGCTTACAAGTGGATATGGAAGGTAAAGATGTCCGAAAAGCATCCTAAAGTATTCGGTCTTTGGTTATAGCGATGTATCCGTGTATGAAAATTTAAGGTATCGGTATGCCGACTTCTCGGCTTAGGATTTTTCACTACTTAAATTTAGGAAAGCAAGGGATGCAGCAATCATATATGGAAACTGAGATCCCAATGTACAGCTTAGCTCATTATTCTCAACTACCCAAATCTCCTTTAATGCCACTCAAATGTGTTCCAATTATGTTACATGGACACACCATATTTCAATAGTAATCTGTGTTTGATATGTATCCACGTGTCCGACACAGACGGACACATATTGTATGTGATATACCTCAATTTTTGATATTTTGTCATGCCAGACACTTCGTATCCGTATCGAATACGGACACCACGTGTCCGTGTCAATGTAACTTAGTGACTTCCAAACTCTTTCCATGCCGCTCAAATTTGTTTTTGGTAAGATTTACTCTCTGTTTTTGGGATTGTCTCTTACCTTTTTCTTTTACATTATCAAGGTTTTCTTACAACCGTTGACTAACTGTGAATTAAAATCACAAGCCATATACAAGCGGTCAACTGTACCTGTCTTCAAAGCTCATGGAATGGCCCAAGCGTCTATATCTGATTGTGCGAGTGAAACATTTTCAGCCATCCGTACAGTAAGTGTCCAAAATACTCCGCTTGAGTGAGTGGATACTGAGTAGCCAATTCAATGTACTTTATCAAGGATAAACTGTAATATGTGGATTGGCTTTCGTACTTGTTCTGCTTTCGGGTTAGATCCTTTGGTGGTGAAAAGCCTCAAATGTCAACATTCGTAATCGGGTAATTTACATTGTCATATGGAACTGTGGACATGTTGCCTTCTTGTCGTGAATATGATTGCTCTACCGTAAAATACTAGAGTTTTAGTCATGCTATCATTCTATAGACCAAAAGTACTGAAACCTTTGATGGGCTCATTTAAACTTGGCGGTTCTCGGCCTACCGGTCGAAAGTGACACAAAGCTTGGAATTTTCAGATCCGCAAATGAAGCCGTGACTAGAATTGTAGTTTATGTTTCGTTGTTGACTTTATAATCGCCTCGGGCGGAAGCAAAGTGAAAGCAATAAGCATTTCCACGTGGATCGTGACCTCTTTTTGGAGTATGTTTATTTGGATATGATTCTCAATGTTCAAATGGACAACGGTCGACTTTGGTAGTCGTGATTCTTCTCGATATAGGAAATATGCAACGCCATCAAAAAGCTTCGTAAGAGTAATTAATGCTTAATAAAAAAAATGTATTTTATACAAAGAAGATCTTACTAGTTCCATTAAGTACTTTCATATTGTTTTGGTTGGCTTGTTTTGCTCGCATAAGACTTTGATGTTAAATAGCCATGTACTTCTTTTACCAAAACTACTAATAGAAAAATGTATTTTATATGAAGAAGATCTTACTAGTTCCATTAAGTAATTTTATATTGTTTTGGTTGGCTTGTTTTGCTCCCATAAGACTTTGATGTTAAATAGCCATGTACTTCTTTTACCAAAAATACTAAAAGAATATTTTCGCAGGGTGAGTTTTCTGCTGGAACAGTGGCTTCTTTTATTGGATACACATTCACACTTACATTTGCTATAAGTCATTTTGGATTTTTCAGGTTATCTAATTGGTTCTTTGTATCTCCTGTCTATATAATATTGGCAATGTTTTAGGTACAAGGGTTGGTCAACACATTTGGGGATCTTCATGGGACTCTTGCTGCTATTGAGCGGATAAATTTTGTGTTATCTGGGACAAATACTGATGATTCTCTTGCTTATGGTTTAGAAAGGGAACTCAATGAAAAGGAAGTTTGCAATGAAAGCTTTAAATTGTTCTACAATGTGGGGTTCACTGAGGAGAATTTTGCTCCCAATAAGCATTTCATGTCATCTTTAAAATCAGCTAGTAATGGATGTAGTGTAGTGTGGTCTGGTGACATTTGTCTTGAAGGTATTTTTTTTTTATCTCATTTTATATACTTTCTATGATAGAGCCTTGGTTACAAATGTCTGATGACATTTGTCTTGTGGTTTTGAGTGTGCACCAAGGATTAACATTTACATGACCTCATTCCTTTGTATATTGTATAATGACGATAACTAGTAGTGTTATGAGTGGATTTGCAGCTTTTTAATATATGCTTTCATTTTTACTTCACATTTTTCTATCTTCTTTTCTAAAGTTCGGTTGTCCACCCCTTCTGATTCTTTTATATGTACCATTTGGAAAAGAGATAAATATGAAAAAGATAGGTCACTGAGCTGCAACATTTTTCTGCTTGTTCAATCCTTCCTTTTTTTGCCCTTCTTATTTTGTTTATATTCTCTCTTATTGTGTGGTTTTATTGCTTAGAAGTAACTTCTAAGCAATGTGAGGACCCTGCATCTATCCTACTAGAGCTTTATTGGGGTGAGATAGCTTCCAGTGACACACATAGTAATTATGTCCTTGAGCAATCAAATAATTCTGTTCAGGTAGGGGCCTCCACTAAAGATGCACCTCAAGTTGAGTCCTCGGTTGCCAAGCGTGGAGATATTCTTATTGACATCAATAACCGATTCCCTCGGGATTTCCTGTCAGATATATTTTCAAAGGAAAGATTGACTGAAGAGTCCTCTAGCATAAGTCCGTTGTACAATGATGGAACTAAACATTGGTCATTTTTTCAGAAGTTAGCACATTATGAGGTTTGTTAGAAATGATGTTTCTCTTATGGATCAGGATCATTTTGGATATTCGTCTCCACTTACTAAGTTGACGAAGAGAGTCTTGAAGCCTATAATTTTTCACAGCTGATGACCGACGTGAATACTTTAGGACTTGTGGATTCTCAAATTTTTTTTGAGTAGGAAATTCAGCAGGAACCATCTGTAATGAGGAAATTCAGTAGGAACCATCTGTCTCCTTTCCTGAATATATAGAGAAAGGTTAAAAAAATGTCTTATTATAGTTTGAAGAATAGTAGTTGATACAATATTTGAGTTTCTATATATAATTGATTGATCACTAGTACTCTTTGAAAGTTAAGTTCATGTTCGACATTGTTCTTTCTTATCTTAATGAAATAAGTTCTTCAAAGAATTTACTTATGTTGGGTTGTTTTTGTTAATTGGTGTTGATGTTTATGATATGAAAGGAAATGTAGTGGTTTGGGACAGGTTTTTATTTGCTGGTTAATTGTCATGAGCAATACCAACAAAAAATGACAAAGGGTGAGATAAAAGGTTGTCTAAGAATCTCCATTTTCCAAAATAATTTATCACGGTTATTTTTTGATATTATCTCGGTTTCAATAAAAAAACATCTCAGTTTTCTTCTATACTAATTGGTTTCAATCAACAATTTATCTCGGTTTTATTCTATATAATATCGGTTTTATTTAGAAAATCGAGATAATATATTTAGATAAGATGTCAGACTTCTGAGATAATTTAGTAGCTTATTATCTCGGTTTTATAGAACTCTATTACCTCAATGGATTTTACCTCGGTTGTTTTTTCCTAGAAATCCGAGATAAAAACTCTAATATCTCACCTTTTAGCTGAGCTTATAAGCCCTTTTTTTAGTAGTGCCTATACTCCAGAAAGTTGGTATTGTACGAAAACTTGGGTCTTTTAAAATAAGATTCCCTAGACTTACTAATATATGTTTATGTTTTTATTTTATTTAGTTTTTATATGTTTGATTTTTAGAAAAACAAAACAAAATTACGATAAAGAAATAAAAATGAAACTCACTCCATAGAGAAGCACTACTCAATCCACAAGAAAAAGTGCAAGAGATAAATGTGTGAAGTCACATGAAACGTAGACTAAGAATCCGACACTTACAACTACTCACTCCAAAAGGAGGGTCCGGTTGCCTTAATGGTGCACTCCCATAACATAAGATTGGAATGGAGTACACCGAAGAATAAAATGAGTCTTTTATAGTCAGATACTCGAGACTATATCTAATATATATATGTATTAAAATGCAGTTTACCATATATCAACAATCGAAAAAGTTGTGGGTCTTTCCACAAATAATTAACATGGAATGCACCATCAAACAGAATTAAGCACCAAGATTTCCTATGACATAGCTTAGTGGAATGAGAGCAAAGCCTTATAGATCTAAAACCTAATCGAGCATACAGTTTCTTCTTTGTCCTCCTACGAAGGGGATGCCAAGTAAATGAACGTGAGAAAATTGATGGTTGTGGAAGATACGTAGGATGTGGATAATTTTGAGAAGGAAAAAATGGAAAAAAGAAAAAGTGTCAGGTGGCTTGTCCTTGGGTGTTACTTCTTCACCAGTTGGTTTTAGATAGTTATGAAGCATAGGAGAAACGCCAATGTCAAGTACAAACTCAATGGTTCTTTGAAAAGGTAGAAGGCGAGGAACATTCGTGATGGAAGGTGAATGAGTGACATGAGGATGTGAGGTGGGTGAATGGTGTTCAACTAGTGTTCTTAGGTCTATATCATCGAGGCCTTTGAGATATGCAAGACATTCCTCAATAGGTGGGTAAGAAGAATCACTGGGATAGAGGGCAAAAAATTCTTCTTCCGTCATGGCGTCAAGAGATGAATGGATGTCAATAAGAGAGAACTCGCGAGGCGGAAAAGAAAGGTTGCAAAAGAGTCGAAGGAAATCCTCCTTGATGTTATCTACATCTAGGGAGTAGAAATTGTGATCCTTGTCTTCTTCCATAAGAGGGGTATCTACTAGTGTGGGGACTAAAGTGTCAGCCGCACTAATGTGAGGTACAAAACTCTCAATGAACTTCACTTCCTCTTCTACAGGCAAACCTAGTTGTCCCTGTTTTTGTCTAAACATGTTAACTTGTACAGAAAGATTTCCAAAAGAAAGAGTCAATTGAGCCATCCCGACAATTGATTTGGGCATTGGTGGTTGCCAAGAAAGGACGCCCTAAGATGATGGGAATGGAATCATGAGCAACTTCTGTGTCAAGAATAACAAAGTCGGCTTGATAGTAAAAATCCTGAACTTTAACGAGAATATTTTCAACTACACCCTTGGGATACTTAATAGAACGATCGGCTAACTGCAAAGTCATTTTGGTTGGTTGAAGTTTTGTTAGACCTAGTTGTTTATATAAATAAAAAGGGAGTAAGTTAACACTTTTCGCCCCAAGTCTAATAAAAAGCAGTTGTTATGAAGGTATCACCTAAGGTGCATTGTATGATGGGGCGACCGTGGTCCTTGTACTTAACAATTCCGTTATGTTCGGATAAAGAGGGATATTGTTCAGTTAAGAATGCTTCGTAGGGTATGTTGGTTTTCCTCTTCTTGGTGCACAACTCTTTTTAGAAACTTAGCGTCCGTAGACTTTTATAGCTTCTAGAAAAGGTAGGTTTATAATCAAATTTTTAAACACTTCCCAAATCTCATCAAAATTCTCGGCCCTTTTAAACACAACTAGTCTTTTGGGGATATGGTGTTTTATCGCTATTTTTAGCGTAAGGGATAAAAGTATTATTAGTCTTTGCTTTATCTCTAGCCGTTTTCCATCTAGGTGTCCATATTGGAACCTCTACAAGTGTAGGGTCTTCACTTTCTATTATTGGGTCTTGTAATGTTTTCCTTTGGTTGTGGTTTAACCGGTACTTCTACAAAAATAGGGTCTTCGATTCTATTATAGTATTTGGTATGGTATCATTTTTAGTTTGGCGGGTAATCTTTAGGCATAGTCACTTGGTTATCAACTACTACGAACGAAGGGTAGTGGACTCCTGTAGGTCCCCTTTAGTTTATATTAACATTACAAGAAATACCGCTTTTATTTCAAAGGCGTGTTTGTTGACTTAGGATTAGGCACTGCTTGACTTGGAAACACGCCGGTTTGGTTATTCTTTTTGTTTGAAGACATGTCAATAACCTTTTGGCACAAAGACTGGATCATTTGCATGGTTTGTTTCATCATATTAGAGTTTTGATCATGCTGATCTTTCATCAAGTTGGAGTTTTGTTGCATAATTTGATTTTGTTTCTCCAACAAGGTCACTACTACTTTGTCTGTAGATGGTTGTATTGGAATTAAACCTTGTTGAGCGTTCATGTCTTGATGTTGATAGTTCTGGGTTATGGGTACTAAACCTCTATTCTGGTCACCTAAGTTCCCTTGTCCTTGATGTTGAGTTAACTGATTGAAGTGTGATGGTTGTGGTGGTGTTTGTGCATAAACAAGAGGACAATAGAAGTCAGAATGCTCAAGACTACAACAGACATTACAACGAGTAGAGTTAATGTTCATGACTGGAATGGGTTGTTGTTGAACAGAGATGGCATCTACCTTTTTAGTGAGGGCATCGATAAGAGTTTTAAGCTCGGGATCATATTTAACCTCAAGAAAAGAAGGAGAGGAGCGGGAGGAATCGTTACCTCCCCAATTGTTGTTCTTCTTAGATTGATCTTCTAAGAATTTATAAGCCTCCAAGGCTCCTTTACTAAGAAAACTACTCCCAGTCATGATATCTAGAACCTCCTTATGATAATGTAAAAGCCCCTTGAAGAAAGCACGAACAAGCGTGTCTTTCGCAAGATTATGATGCGGGCATTCAATGAGAAGATCGCTGAAACGATTCCGTGCCTCCTCAAAAGGATTCATGAGGATTCCGGCTGAAGAAATGAATCTTGTGAAGCATTTCATCCGCCTTCAATGGTGGGTAAAACTGTTCCATGAACAATTGAACAAGTTGAGCCCATGACTCCACAGAGTTTGGCATTTGGGCGCTTAACCAAGACGCCCTTTATCGGGCTAAGGTGAAAGGGAATACCCCGGTTTAATTTGTTCCGCACCAACCGTGGATGGTGGAATGTTGTTAGGACTTGTTCAATCCCACGCGATAGCCGATAAGGTTTTTCATGGTCTAAACCATGAAAAACGGGTAACAAATTAAAAATATTTGGGGGGATTCGGAAATCCCACACTGGGTCTGTTAGAACGATGCAAGATTTGGGGCAATCGCTCAAGGCTTTGTAGAAGTTAGAGAGAGGAGTCTCTCTTTCTTCAGCCATTATATCAGGTGGTGTGTGTGGAATAGTAGCTAGAGGTGTAATGGGTGGTATACTAGATAGACGTGTTTGTCGACATTGCCGTGTAATTACGTTAGTTGTTTTTCTTCGACCAGACCTTAATCTTATGCAAGACTAAGTCAAACTTAACTAAACATGCAACACTCCAAACAATTCTGATATACTAGTAGAAACCTCTAACTGGAGATGCGAGGTGTGGAAGAAAGGAATACCTGATTGCGTCCTTACTCCGCTTATGAATAGCGTCTTGTTTACGCGTGTTTAGTGTATATAACAAGTTATAACACTGAAAAATTTGAAAATTGAAAATTTGAATCAAACCCTCGCGGAAATCCGCAAAATCACCGAGGGCTGGCGCTTCACTTCGGTGCCAAAGGCAAATTCGAAGTTCCAAGTTTTTTGCGCGCTCGCTCGCGGTATGGGCACAGGTCGCGCTCAACTTCCAGTGTTTTGAGCGCAGGTGCGCTTGCTTAGGGCGCGAGTCGTGCTCAACTTCCAGGCGTATTGGCGCAGGTCGCGCTCCTTTGGGGCGCAGGTGAGCTCCGTGTATTTTTTCGAGGAACTTTCACTTGCTGAAACGGACGACCACAGTTAGAATCAAACAAGGGTGGGTGGGTAGAGAATGGGGGATTGCCCCTTGAATTCAAGCAATTGAATTCTTGTCTTGAACGAGATTAAGATGGCAGCGGCGCCATTTAATAACCGTAAAAATAGTAGAATCCTAAATATTAATGTTAACAACACTAATACGTAATCCTACCGTTCTTACGTTTAAATTAATTTTTCTTACTCTCAAAAGATAATCATGCAATATAATGAGTAAGGATTCGTTCCACTCTTAACTGTCTAGACTTAAATTGAATTCAACTAATCAAACCCAGAAGGAACAATGGTGAGAGTAATGATTTAATGTGAAATTTCTATACTACCATTCCCAACACAAGAACAATAATAAGAACATGTCATTATGGAATAAGTAATTAACCTTATAAATCCAATAGAACAATAAGAACAAGATATGATTGAATGAATAACAACTACTTATTAATCTAATGAACAATAAAAACAAGATATGATTGAATGATAACAACTACTTATTAATCTAATGAACAATAAAAACAATGATTCAATACTCAAGAAATAAACTAATTAATTAATGTAAAACTAAATAATGTAAAACTAGATCTGGATCTAAAAACTAATCTCTAATGGCTACTTTCTACCTAACCTAATTTAACTACCTAACCTCCTCTTTTTAAAAAAGAGTCAAACTTTTGTTTTTATACTTTCAGATCCAAAAATCGTGCATGGGCTTGGAGCCATGTTTTGGGCCGGAAAATCGGGCCCAAAACCCAATTTCTTTAGTCCAAAATGGGCTCTTCAGCTGCAGTTGGCTTCAACAGATATTTTGTCCACTTTTGCTTGTCTGATTGGGTCAAGGCTTAGACCATTGGAAAGCTCTTTCCGAGTCGGTCGTTTTGACATAAGATACTCCCAATTCGGTGGTCTGAGTCCAAAGATACGGCCTTCGGAAGTTCTGCTGACTTGTGCACTGTTTCTGCCCGTGTTGAGTTTTCAGCTTTTGACCGGGATTTACAAAGGCCTTGTCTTCTTGAATCTTGGCCTTTATTCACAGAACTCCTTAGCAACCGACCTTTGCTCCTTTATCTCGCTAAAGTGACACATTTCTGCACATAATGGAATTTGAAGCCTGAAATGCATAAAAACACGTAATCAGTATTAACTCTTAATTATTACTCACATAATTGGTCTAAAAGTATGATGGTTAAGGGGTTAAAACTACAGTTTTGGGTTCTTATCATAGGGGTATAAGAACTAAAAGTTAGGGAGAGAGAATACACCTAGACTTAATCTAGTGTCATGTAGGATTTAATTTCTAGTTTTTTTTTTCATTCAAGTCATTTACTTTATTGTTCTTCAATTTCAATCTTGTTATTTGCTTTTGTTATTCAATAAATCAATCATCTTTCTTTGTTGTTCTTGTTTCAAACTTTTCATTTCATTTCTTCAAGTTTTCGTTCTTCAATCATTATAACTTAATCTTTTCAATGATCTTCATAAACTAGTTAACCAATACAAGTCCTAAACTAAATATTCTACCTTTCTTCCTTCTAAAACTCCCAATCATTCAAACTCTAAACAATCTATGGTGAACCTCACTTCCACTCTTTTGAAGACCACCACCACTACTAAAACTTCAAATGGCGTCAATGTCGGGGATTGAAGGAGAAAGAATGTTTGGTTGGGCATCTAAGGAGGGAAGCATCACTCTCACCTTTTCACTTCTTATTTTTCTAATTTTTGTTGATTTATTTCGTTGTTTTTCATTATTGACTTACATTTTTGCAAATCAAGGTTCGAGATCAACATCTTTGGAGGAGAGCTGAAGTCAGAGCTGAAAAGACGACGAACTTCCTCCTCTGAACCCGACCGGGTGATCAAGCATGCATCATGAGTCCACCTCCACTCACCACTATTTGATTTTTTTCACAGTTAAGTTTTTTTCTGTGCTTGTGTGTACTGTGAAGCTCGAATTTCGTAATAGAGTAGTATAAATCAGTGGAACTTGTTTGTAATAGATATAGATATAAAGAAAAAAAAAAAAAAAAAAAAAGAAAATAGAAAATATGACTTTTTAATTGATTATGAGGATGAACATGAGTGAATACTTAGTTGAAGTTCTAAACTTACCAAGAGATTAGAGTTTTCATTGCCTTGAGAAGTTCAAGTGTGCAAGGCAAGTCGTGAATCATACACTCGCACACTTTGAATCAACTTGGTAATCAACACTCTAACTAAGTTTAGCTCTAGTTAATCTATTATATTAGTTTAGTATTAGTTTAGTTTTATGTTTTGGACATTTGAAGGCAAAGTTGTATAATTATTAAAAAGCCCACAGTCCGGCTTACCTTTTAAGTAGACCTTTTATGTAATATAAAATAAGGAAAAGCTCAAACGGTTGGGCCTGATTCTCAGATCATGTGCTAACCAACGTCGCCTTCTCCTCAAGCAGTGTGTAAGCACAACTTGAAAGGTAAATTCTAAACCTCCTCGAAGCCCATGTAAGAGGATACCTTGTGTGTTCAAGCATGCTTACATGATTGTTTGAAATTTAATTTTCGCACTGCAATTTACATTCACGCATAAGGCTGAACCCAAGCCACATAACAACCATTAGGAAGTCATTCCCTAATATAGATAAATCGGATGTTGCTTGATTCTTGAAGCCCTAGACCAAAAAAAAGAATTAAAATCAAATCAACTAGAGCCTAAAGTAGTCACGCTCCTCCAGAAAAAGACAAAAATGTAGCCATAAGGATTTAGAGTAATCAGTTACTAGATTACGGTGGTCCAACTACATTCCTCACTCCGCTCCCCCAGATTTATCGTGAGATTCTTGGTAGCCACCACTTAGTGAACTGACTTCCTACTCTTCTGAGCATTGTAGTATAGTCATCCTAGTTTCATGCCCAATTGTTCCTTTGAACAGGGCATAGTAATCTATAGACCTAGCAAATACTTTCAAAAAATCCAAAAAAATAAATTTCTACCGTATGTGCGTCATCATTGATTGAGCATTCATGTCTTATCAATATGCATCTTAACAGTCATGGAATTACAATGCAAACCCATAACCTTGTCATTGGTTATCTCATTGTCCATCATATACCGAATTTGAGTCTACTACAAGAAATCCTTACGATTATGAACTTCAATTTTCAAACTTCCCTAGTACCCCATACACTCAAGAGTTTTCTAGCTATGCCGACAATTCCTGGAGTTCCACAACAAATAATCAACTACCATTCATATATCTACCTTGTCAGTCAGAGTACGGTTTCACCCAGAACCTATTACCATTCATATCACCATCCATGTCAAATTCATATTCCACTCCACCATCCATCATAGACCAACTCTACCAAGAAATGGCCAAGCGAACAATACTAACTTAGCAAATAGCAACTACCTTATGATTTCTCCAATCCGATTCAAAAGATGCTATATCTGAGACTAATATTCTTCCTACCAGTCCAGAACCCATTCAACAAGAACAGCAAGGTGTTGTTATAACAAAGCCAATTGCTAAGGCCCATCTTGATACTTCTGACAAGTTAAAAACCCATCATTCTCCACCTAACTATTGTCAGAATTCTAGATTTTATGACGAAAATGATATGCCCGAAGTCACAATTTCTCTCACATGCCTTAATGTATCATCAGCCATAAATGAGAAAACTCTGGCAGAAGAAACTCAAGAGCATGTATTGGGCTCGACACACTTAGACAATAGCATTGAGAAATTTTATGAAGATATAGGCAGAGAGGACAAAGAAAATGAAGTGCTTGGAAAAAAAGGAATAAAATCTATGGTGAAAAATGGATTTCAATTTAGTTTGCCCATTAAAGACTTATCGATGGAACAAATTTGTCACATCCTTAATATTGCAGATATGAACCACAATCATGTGGAAATGCCAAAACTAGATGAAGAATTCTCTGAGTCCTTAAGATCATGTGAACAACCATCACCCAACCATCACCATCCCAAATTAATACCTCTTGAAATCCAACCTCAATTCATAAAAAATCTACAAATTTCTAAAGACGACACCACTAAACCATTTCAAAGAAACCTCAAATTCGCATTTAAGCCAATTGCCTTTAAGATTATTCATAATATTCTAAACCTTCCCAGTAAAGAGACTTTGCCCAATATACAAACACAATAGTCCATCATTTATGTACTTGAGAAACCTGGTATGTCCTATTCCCCATCATTTGAGCTTCATGAAGGGCATCTACTACCGACCTCTCACCCCTTTGGACAATTTAACATGATGGCCAAGTTCCATGATGGGTTACTGATCAGCTCCCAAATGTGTGTTTTATTACCCTTACATTACTACATTACAACATTTCTAAAGTTTAATGAAAAGACAACTCATAGCTTTTATTGTCTTTTTAAGGTTACAGAGAAATTCATACCACTTATTGATAAGTGCTCAAAAAGTGCAGTTTAACCCTCGATTATGCCTCTTGTCTAGCCATCTTAGTAGACTAATAATGTTTGTAAGTTATGTTTTATGATTCTACAGGTGAAAGAGAGAGTTTTGTGGAATATTAGAGAAAAGGGGGTAAAATTGAGCAATTCAGAACATTAATGATCACATGGGAAGCCCGTGGACAATCATGGAGAAGACCAAGGAACTGGAGCTATTAAATATGTGACTTGGACCTATTTTGAAGCCCAAGGCCAAAGGATTCATTGCTTGGACCAAAGCCCATAAAAGAGGATAGAAGGATAGAGCAAAAGAGGGAAAATTGACTTCCACGTCTAGGACGCATAGATCGCGCGTCCAGACGTATTGCTCACGTCTGAGATGCATGTATCACGCGTCCAGACGCATTGCTCGCATCTGAGACGCATGGATCATGCATCCAGATGCATGAAATGACATTGAAGCCAATTATTTCTCAGTTTTGGAGACGAAGTTGGACTCTGAAAGAAGTTGATTTGTATTAGGAAACAAATGGCGGTTCGGAATGCTTCTACAACTCATTGTAACCCCTATAAATAGAGGACCTAAGTGCCTCATGGAATTTTCCAATTCACTTATATTCTTGTCTCTAGAACTTGAGGCAGAGAGAGATTAATAATAAAAGATTCGGTTTTAACTAACCGAGTCTTAATAAGTTAGTCTTTCTAGTCTTATGTTCTTCAACTCTTCTTCTTCTCGTTCTTCTTGCTCTTCCTTCTATATGGAAGGCTAATATTCTTCTTCAAGGGAGGAGATGAAGTCGATGCTTAAGGTTTAATGATTCTTCTAGTTCATGGTGTTCTTCAATCAGGTTAGTTCTTTATGTTTTTAGTTATTAGTTCCATTGCCCACACTTGGGGATGGAAGTATAGAATATGGTTTATGTTTTGCAATATTAATATCATGCTAGTGTTCTTTACTTTTCTTTTAGTAGTATAGTTCTTTAGAGTTAGGGAAGTATTCTTTGTGTTACCTTATAAGGGGTAGCTCAGGGAGTGGCTGCCTAGGGGAAGTATCCTTTGTGTTTGCCTTATGTGGTGATTCATTAAATGGCCACCCTATTAGGAAGCACTCCTTGATGTTGCTCTCGGTAATATATTGAATGGCTGCCCGAGCTTACATAAAAGGAAAGAAGATATTAATAGCATAAACATAAGAACAACCTTAAGTAGAATTAATTGTTAATGATATTTCGTCCAAGAGGGCATCGACACTCGCTCGATTGCATAATTGTAATCTACTTGTAAGAACAACCATGAAATAGAAGGTCATAAATCAAAAATATTTGTGGATTCTAATCTCTTGAATTCCCTCTCTTATAAATTCTCAATAATTTAGTTAATTTAGTTTAGTTTATTATTAGAATCTAAAATCTTTTCAATCATAGTTTTTAATCCCTCAAACCACCTTTCCAGTCCTGTCCTTCACATAACATACACTTAAAAGTGGAAGGATACCCTACTCATCTTTTACTTATTGAGGGATAATTAGGTTTTGATACACTTCTATTTTGTTCAACGACCATCATCCATATACTATCTACACACACAAAATGAGCACCTTATCATAAAAGTTGCGTCTTAGCACCAAAAGGAGTTTTAATTACACTTATTATGAAGACTAGAAGCTGCTATAAAAAAGTGTTGAAAAAGTCAAAGTCAAAGGTCAAGGACTCATAACCAAAGAGCTAAAAGTCAAGTCCTCAACTCAGAAGACCAGAGATAGATGTCCTTAACACAAAAGATGGATTTCTCTAAAACCTATCTTGATCAAGAAGAAATCAAAAAGCAAAAGGAAAAAAGCAAAAGCATAAAACAAGTGGTGAGGTGTCTCAAATGTAATGGAGAAGAGCAAATCAATCAATTGAATAAAGTAGGGGTATAAGAACTAAAAGTTAGGGAGAGAGAATACACCCTAGACTTAATTTAGTGTCATGTAGGATTTAATATCTAGTTTTTTTTTAATTCAAGTCATTTACTTTTTTGTTCTTCATTTTCAATCTTGTTATTTGCTTTTGTTATTCAATCAATCAATCATCTTTCGTTGTTGTTCTTGTTTCAATGTTTTCATTTAATTTCTTCAAGTTTGTGTTCTTCAATCATTATAACTTTAGCTTTTCAATGATCTTCATAAACTAGTTAACCAATACAAGTCATAAACTAAAGATTCTACCTTCCTTCCTTCTAAAACTCCCAACCATTCAAATTCTAAACAATATATGGTGAACCTCACTTCCACTCTTTTAAAAACCACCACCAATATTAGAACTATAAATGGTGCCACCGTGATGGATTGAATGAGCAAGAATGCTTGGTTGAGCATCTAAGGAGGGAAGCATCACTCTCCCCTTTTCACTTCTTATTTTTGCAAATTTTTGTTGATTTATTTCATTGTTTTTCATTACTGACTTACTTTTTTGCAAATCCAGGTTTGAGATCAACATGCTGGAGAGGAGCTAAAGCTGCAGCTGAAAGATGACTGAACTTTGCCAGAACTCGACAGGCAACCGCGCGGGTGACCGCACCCTTGTTGACAGGCAACTGCGAATCCACCTCCACAGTCCACACACCACTAGTTGATTTTCTCACAGTTCAGTTGTTTTATGTGCTTGTGTGTACTGTGGAGCTTGGATTTTGTAATAAAGTAGTATAAAGTAGTGGAACTTGATTGTAATAGATAGAGTTATAAAGAAAAAAAAAAATAAAAAAAAAAATGAAATATGAGTTTTTGATTGATTATATGGTGAACATGAGTGAAACACTTGGTTGAAGTTCTAAATTTACCAAGAGATTAATGTTTTCATTGCCTTGAGAAGTTCAAGTGTGCGAGGCGAGTTGTGAATCATACGCTCGCACACTTTAAATCAACTTGGTAATCAACACTCTAACTAAGTTTAGCTCTAGTTAATCTAGATAATCTAGATAATCTCTCTAAACTAGTTAATGTATTAGATTAGTTTAGTATTAGTTTAGTTTTATGTTTTGGGCCATTGAAGGCAAAGTTGTATAATTATTAAAAAGCCCACAGTCTGACTTTAAGTGGACCTTTTTTGTAATATAAAATAGGGAAAAGCATGAATGGTTGGGCCCGATTCTCAAATCACGCACCAACCAACGTCGCCTTCTCCTCAAGTAGCGTGTAAGCATGGCTTGACAGGTAAATTATAAACCTCCTCGAAGCCCATGTAAAAATATACCTTGTGTGTTCAAGCATGCTTATATGATTGTTTGAAATTTAATTTCCGCATAACAATTTACATTCATGCATAAGGTTGAACCCGAGGCACATAACAACCATTGGAAAGTCATTCCCTAATGTGGATAAATCGGTCGTTGCTTGATTTTTGAAGCCCTAGACAAAAAAAATGAATTAAAATCAATCAACTAGAGCCTTAAGTAATCACGCTCCTCCAGAAAAAGACAAAAATATAGCCACGAAGATTTAGAGTAATCAGTTACTAGATTCTGGTGGACCAATGTCACACTCCAAATTTTCAGAAAATTAAAATAGGGAATTATCCAAGATATAATTATCTCAATCATCACCCTATTCCATCTTCTGAAAACCTAGGATGAAATGAAACCTGTATACTCAAAATATTACAACCTAATGGATTTCCTTCTCCTCTTTTTTCTCCTCTTTTTCACCCTCTATTCTTTATATTCTGTCTCTTTTTTCCTAACTTCTCTTTTCATCAGGTTCGTTCATCTCCTCTCCATCTCGCGCTCCTCAGCTCTCCACCTATCCCACTCCCTATATGGCAGTTCTCGGCAGTTAGGTTACAGCGGACTTGATCCGCTACATCATGTCTCCTCTTCGCTACTCTACGTATGACCCCTTTGCTACCTATGACTCCACATGTCATCAATATGTCCAATACAGATGCCCTTCAAGGTCCCGTTGACATTTCGCAGTATCATTTATGGTCCGCGGACAGTCTACGATTGCGAGAATCCACCCAAACCTCCCCCTCAAAATATTCCATCTGTGGCACATACCTCCTTTGCACGTGCTCCATCATCACATCCACGTGTTTAAGGCACACGTGTATGGAACCTGTCGTTTTAGCGCACGCGCATCGAACCTGCCTTTTCAATTTTCGAGGACCCACGTGTCCTTTTTCTTCTGGTCCTTTTTTCTTCTAAAATTATGTTTTTACCCCTGTCGCTTAGTATCCCGCTCAAACATCTCTCTTTCTTCAAAACCCCACTTTTGCATCTAAACCCTCTCATTTTTCTCACTCTGCTCAATCTTTCTCACTGTTCTTTGTTTTCGGTGGATCTTTAGTCGCTCAAGGTTCGAGTTTTCCTCACTGTTCTTCATTTTCATTGCTTTTTACTGCTTATTACCTCAGGTTTGTCTTCATCCCCTTTGTTCCTGTCATTTGTACCCGACTATTCTTATTCGCGTTACTATTCCTTCCTTTCCCTTCATGGTTTATTTTCCCCCTTGTTAACTCAGTTGAGGCTCTCCAATTTGTTTGATTCTATCATGTTGGAATCCAAATCGGTGAGTACCTCAGGTACTCGATCCGATGGATCGGCGTCCTCCACCTCTAAATCTAGCGGTCATACCGCGGAACGATCTGAGTCAACAGCTTCTAACACTTCTAGCCCTGTCGCAGAACCTTCCACTTCAGGAAGGAAAGTCATTCTTCCTCCCCTTCATACCACTATAGACCCAACTTAGATGTAGTTAAAGCTGCTTACGGCATCCCAGCTGATGTGATCCTTGAGCACGTGCCTGGTGTCACCCATTTCCCACATCTAGTCAAACCACGGCCCGGTTGTCTCATCGCTACCATAGGTCAGATAGCCGCAGGCTTGCGGTTTCTCTTAACTCCTCTGGATGTCGAGGTATGTAACCACTTCAACATCCCCCCATGCCAAGGCATTGGTAACTTTTGGCGCATCCTATATGCCGCGAATCACTACAACAAAACCAATTCACCCAAAATCCAACTCTGTGATATAATAGCTCATTATTATATAAAGAAAAGCACCAAATTTGGTAGTGTAGGATATCAATCCTTCTGTACACGCTCCGCAGAAGAAGTCACTTGTCCTCCACATTACTACCTCTGACAAAGTGTGGCATTATTATCCGTTATATGTGTCCGGTAGTTTTCTATCCGCGGATCTTTCATCTGAAGTTTCTCTAAGGCATCTCAGTTTCCTTACTAGTGGTACGTAACATCTTTTGGTTCGCATTGCCCTTTCCTAACTTACTTTTAACTTGTCTTTCTTTTGTGACACAGGTTGGAGCCCTAATTCGCGATCTAAAATTTACACCGATGTCTCATCAGCAACTTTCCAAAGACTCTGTGATTTAGGAAGTGCCCAGTGTGAAGTTCTTGGCATAGATCAAGAAAAAGGCAACCCTCTTCTCCTTGATCCTTCGTTGAAAAGCATTGGTAAATATCAAGATCCGCTCTACCGCCAAGCACCACCTAAAGAAAGACTTCCCAAATCCTCCCCTCACCCTAAAAGAAAGGCCTACAAGTCCTTCAAGTACACCAACAAGATATACCACTCCAAAGTCGTTACCCAACGAGCTGCCGCCCAATCTCATACCGCTACTCCTAATACCGCCCCCTTCTTCCTACTCTGCTATGGCGGATTGGGAAGACAACTTTGCTCAACCCTCATCCACTGTAACTGAAGCTGCCATGGCCACTAATAAGCTCAAACTTTAGGAAAGTGACTCTGATGGGGAGGAGGCCACCGAAGTTGCGGCCAAGAGTCCCCCAGCCAAAAAGGCTAGGACCGCTGCTCCGGGCTTCATGAAACAGTGTCTGTACTGTATAGTCGCGGTCATGCCTATTGCTTCTACATGCCGTCCTGGTAAAGACCCTTACCCATTTGGGCCTTTGCCCTCTGGTGTCATTGACATATGGCGCCCTCAATTCAGGGCCAGGGATCGGGATATAACAATTCGCGACTCAGCCCTAGATAACACCGCTATTGCGGCCTCTCTTTTCTTCAGCTCGCATCTTCCCAAAGATCAAGCATATGGAGACTCTGGCACGTTCGCTTCGCATAGAGCATCCATCTACCACGGCTGAGAAAAGGTTTAAATTTTTCCCCTTGTATCCTATCTTTTCATTTGGATAGTTTGGTAACCAATCATTCTTTTCAACTGAGTTTGGACATTGGCTATGTGGTGCGAGGCTTAACCAACACGCTGGAATTGCTAGAGACCATGAAGCAAGAGATTGAAGGCCCTGATGGCTGGAAGGCTAAATATGCCAAGTTGGTGAAGGGTCGTGATGATCTTCGAATTATAGCCGTGAAGGCTCAAAAGGCGCTCCAGCTGGCTGAAGACAAGCATCGCGACTATGTGGCCAGTGTGACATCCAAACTTGAGGGCCAAAAAGCGGCGGGTAAAGTAGCCACTCAAGCCGCTGTAGACAAGGCCGTGAAGGAGGTTGCGGAACGTTTTCATAGTCTAGCTGAAAAGAAGATTAGCTGTGAACTTAAACAACAGCTCGAAGAGCTTGCTGCGATCTGGTCGTTTTCTTCCCGTTCCCCCTCCAGTAGCGGATATTCCAACCTCTGCTCCCGTGTCCACTCCCTCTCCAGTCACCTCCCCAACTGATGCTACTACTCAAGTGATGCCTCTACCCACATCCAGTGTGGTTGCCTCTCCCATTGACTTGGATAATGATCCTCCTTCCTCTGGTGAAGGGGATTTGGCGTCCACTCAGAAGGATGTGACCGAAGGGCAGCAGTAACTCATTGAAATTTATGTCTTTGTCTAAGTGAAACTTGTGTTTTTGTAATCCATATACTTTGACTTATTGCACTTTTTGTATTATATCTTTTGCTTGGTTTTCTGGGTATGCCCAGCAGGTTTTTAATGTCAATTGTTTTGCATTCCAGAGTTCTTTGTTAGCAAACCTAATTCCCATTGAATGTACTTTTGATATCCATTTTTAGCGTTGGAGTTTGTTTCTGTCTCACCTAATTTTGCTTCATAATTGATTTGGACATTTAGTCCGCGAAGGTTCATCCCCCCGCTGTCTTTGACCAGCTGTGAAGCCTGATGGGGGCAGCTTATTTTGACCCCAAGTTTGATTTGGACCTTAGTCCGCGAAAGGTTCCTCCCCACGTTGCCTTTTCAGACGGCTGTGAAGCCTGATGGGGGCAACTCATTTTGCCCCCAGTTTGATTCGGACCTGTAGTCCGCGAAGGTCTCATTCCCCCCGTTATCTTTAAACGGCTGTGAAGCCTGATGGGGGCAGCTCATTTTTCCCCCAGTTTGATTTGGACATTTTCATCTGCGAAGGGCTCCTCCCCCCAGCTGTCTTTGGAAGGCTGTGAAGCCTGATGGGACAGCTCATTTTGCCCCCAGTTTGATTCGGACGTGTAGTCCGCAAAGGGCTCATCCCCCCATCATCTTTGAACGGCTGTGAAGCCTAATGTGGGGCAGCTCATTTTGCCCCCAGATTGATTCGGAAGTGCAGTCCGAAGGGGCTAGTCCCCCCCAGCTCTCTTTGGGCGGCCAGTGGAAGCCCCGATAAGGGCAACTCATTTTGCCCCGGTGTTGATTCGACGCTTAGTCCTGGGGCCTCCCCCCTGCCTTTGGAAGGTTGTGAAGCCTGATGGGGCAACTCATTTTGCCCCCAGTTTGATTCGGACGTGTAGTCCGCGAAGAACTCATCCCCATTGTCTTGGAACGGCTATGAAGCCTGATGGGGGCAGCTTATTTTGCCCCTAGTTTGATTCAGACATTGCGTCCGCGAAAGGCTCATCCCCCTCGCTGTCTTTGATCAACCAGCACTACTAAAAAAAAGGGTTTTTATCTCGGTTCTAAAATTAGTCTTATCTCAGTTTTGCTGATAAGAAAGATAATATGTCCTATAAATGAGATAATATATCCCATAACTTAGGTAATAACTTTGAGTATAAATATGTTATCTCGCTTTTTACTTAACCGAGATAAAATATATGGATTTTACCACTGGTGGTATGGAACTGATATAATAGGAAATTTCATTTATCTCACCATTGTGGAACTGATATAATAAGAAATTTCATTTATCTCACCATTGTGGAACTGATATAATTGATATTAAACCAAATATCTCAGCACTCAAATGATATAATTGTTATTATACCAAATATCTCGGAATAAATTTGGCAAAGAAAACAGAAATCCCAAAAAAAAAATAGAAGTACCAAAAAAATAGAAGTCTCGCTCTACAGTACTCTTTCATGACTAGCACGAACTCACGATGGCAACTGTCGTTCTAATCCCAACTATCTCGCCTCTCTATTATCTCTTCCTATATATTGCCCTCTCTTCACCTCTCGCACCAACTCAGAAGCGATTTCCACGATGGTTTTTATCTCTAAGAGACCTGACTAAGAAATTTAAGGTACTATATTCTACTAGTGTTATATGCATTCTTTCTTTGTTTCTTTCCGTCTGTTAACCACTCTCTTTGTAATGTCATGTGATTTATGGCGCAGATATTGCCCAAGACCTGAAGGATTTGCTTGAAGAAGATGACTTAGCCATTGTTCTTGACTCAGAGGATCGTCCACGCTGCATCATAGAATTCATTTCTCAGAGCCTTCAAATGCTACCTTTGGAGGATTCAAAGCGAGATATAGTTCAAAAAAATAACTACTACTACTACTTCTGCGTGAAGATTTTCTTTTAAGGAGGCAATGGAAGTCTCACCTACCGTCATGGCATGTCCTTCAGTGGATGCTGCTGCATGCATTGGGAGGAAGATTTATGATTACAAGATTTTCGCGTCCTCTAATCCGGAACTTTTATAAAGGTGGGTTTGAAGAAGTCAATCAAGTCATGACAATGTAGAAGCAAGAAGAATTCTGAATGTACGAGGGAGTGCTGATACGGAGAAGATTAAAGAGGCTTATAAGAAAGTTATATGTCTTAATCATCCTGATGTTGGTGGTAAAACAAGTAGAGGTTTCGTCCAACTATGGCAAGGAGACCAAGATCTTCTTGTGTCGGTTACCTTGCAGCGCTACATTGCCGAGAAGCTCCCATGGATTCAGTATCACGAACTAACAGAGGCAGGTCACATGTTCCCATATGATGATGGTATTGGTGAAAAGTTTTTTAGAGCACTTCTGCTTGGGATGCAGTGACCTCTATCACAAACTAGGTCAGCGCAACATTTTTATGCTTCTGCATAGCTGTATTTTAGATTTTTTGGTGGACTTCTGTGTTGTTTCTTTTGTTTCCATCACAGTCTGATATATTCTTATCGATCATTCTCTTGTTTGTTGTTATAATTTATAAGAGGATTGTTTCAAAGCTTCTATGGTCAGTATCTCAAACTAGTATTCCAGTTTGGCATTAGATGCATTATTGCATTTTGATAACAAAGTTGTACAACTGTAGGTCTCCTAAATAGTACACCCAGTTTTTGCTCATAATTACTCTATATTTTAGTTCAAGTTTACATAGCGAATCAACGATGCTTACATGTAAACCAGCATAACCCAAATTTACTATTTGTAAATCGACCACAACTTACTGATTGTGTTGTTATTTCCATCACATCTTGTTGATTTGTAGCATCTAATTTATCAAAAAGGATTTGAACTTTTAAGTAGGGTGGTGTGCAACGGTGATGCTTGTCCAGTACATTATAATTAAAAGAAAACACATTAATAAGTAAATCAAGAAAAGGTTTAAAAGATACAAATAACAAACATCAATACAGCAATACCCCCATGCCCTACTACTCAACTATAAATTCAGTAGCTTGTCTAAAAAGCAGACCCAGACCTATGACCTCTTGGTATATCCATCTTGGCCTAGCAAAGCACTTCATTATAGTCATAGGATTTGATTATGCTTTGGCTTATGGTAGGCTCAATGCACTGCAGGAATCCAAATTTACTTGTTTTCATGAAGAAATTGCTCTGTGAACAACCCATTGGTATTCCAATTCCTCTTTCTTACACTCGCTTGACCTCAAGGTTTTTAGTGCTTTTGTATCTCACCCTTCCGGTCATACTCTGGGACGACTGCAGGTGGATTGTTGTCACTTCCACTTTTATCAGCGCGGCCTCCTTGTTCTGCATTGAGGAAGTATGTTTCTCTTTAACAATTTTGCATTACGTTTTACTTAATTACGTTCAGAGTGCATCCTGTGCTTTCTTATGCTATTTATTCATTTCTGACCTGTGAATCCTGTGAGGCATTCTTTATCTCTTTCTCATTGCATTTTGTTTGCTGGTTATATTGATTCATGTATACATGCATCACAGTATCCATATGCATTTATCTATACAGACGTACAAATAACAATATATATTTGTTAAGTTTATTAACTTCTTTCTTGGTAACTCCTTTGAGTAAACCTAGGTCAGCAATCTGCGTGACTACCTCGGTAACGTGTTTAGATTTGGTTATACATGAACCAAAACTTTGGAGGGCACAATTTATGCCGGGAATTATTTTGAGGGCTTTGTCCACTTTCTTATTACCGAATGAAATACGTAACTATGATGCAAAACTTAAATAGAACTTTGTTGTTGCTGCTAACAAAGCTGCAAAGGTTTGATGAAGTTCTGCTCACCTGTGGTCATGGCTTTGAAGTGAGACTATATACCAAGACTCTATATGCATTCATTTATAGTCGCCGGCTAGACTATGGGGTGTGCCTAGGCGCCTCTAGTCTTAAGGCACAATAGTTAAACCTTGAGAATAGGCAATAGGCCTAGGGGCATGCGTATCTAGAGCGCTAGTGTTACGCCTATCATACAAAAGAGAAAGTGTTACTGATTGCACAAGGACACAAACTTAAGTCTGGTCATTACAGAAACAATGACCTGTAATCAACTACAAACGCCATTTAGTGGTAAACTGGATCAATTCAAAAGGTGTTTAGCTGGTGGCAGTAGAGTAACTACACCCCGAAGAGGATGTGTATACTTCTTGAAAATGGCTTGGAGCTTATCCTCGCTGGCCACCAAGTGGAAGTGAGCCAATATCTTGGCACAATCTAGAAGCTGTGATTCAGAGAAACCACTGTAATGTTACCAAGATCAGCAGCAATCTTCACCATAAGGTATGTGGTAATGATTTACCATGCATATAGAGAATATAAGGGTGGTTTGTCATTGAGTCTAGGTGAATAAGTGCATGTTTGAGAAACCCGAGTTACATGACACCTCTAGGCGCTGGTGCATTGCCAGACTAAAAGAGGACATTGCTTTGGTTCTTAGTGGCCAAGTCTCTAAAAGAGGACATTGCTTTGGTTCTTAGTGGCCAAGTCTTACAACTTTGCAATGAGAACCTTGGTTGTGACATACAAAAGTATTTCGGTTAACCTCAGCTAATTCTTACAAGAGTAGTCAGTTGACCTGCGCTCACCGAAACGACGTTAACATTTTTGAAATCCACCCTTCCAAACAAAACCAAATATAAGTTTTTAGCTCGATTGAACTTTGCTTAGTGTCTTACAGAAAATGTTCAGCTAACCTTAGCTAACTTTTTAAAAAGGTTCGTTGAAAGTTGATATAATTTCTCACATCGGGAGATGTTTATAGACATTGCCACTTTTCTTTTCCTTTGCTTGCATGCTTTTACTATTGTTTTTACTACTCTTATATATGATACGAAATAACAAACACTTGTTGGTATCAAACTAGTGGCTGACATTGTAGTTAACAATTAGAATGCAGTAACCACATGAAAGTGGTGTTTGAATAGGAAGCACGTGAACATATTTTTTTTTTTCTGATTTTATATGAAGTATATTTTTTAGTTTCTTAAATTAGCTTAGCTTTGTGATCGTAAGTGGGTATGCATCAAGTCGAGCCTCTGCCCAAAATGTCCAGTGCGATGAATACTTTATCAACACAACAGTGAGTCATATGTTTATACCCATCAGCATTTTGCCGTTGATTACTTATGCAATTTGGTGTCAGAAAATTTTCTTTTATTGTAGATTTATGTTGGAGGATTAGATCCAAGTGTCAGTCTTGAAGATCTCAGGCAGACATTTTCTCAGTATGGAGACACTACATCTGTGAGAATTCTGGGTGGGAAAAGATTTGAGTTTGTCGAATTTGCCAACAAGTATGGGGAATTATGTCAGCATGTATAATGAAATGCAAATTGATCACTTGCCTATGGTTTAATTCTTCAGCTAACAAGTGATCTGCCATTTCTTCATTATTCTTGCAGAAGTAATGTTGAGGAGGCATTGCTGAAGCTTCATAGGACAGTTATTGAAAAACAAACAGTCTATCTCTCATGGTGCAAAAATCCAGCAAGCAATAAGCAGGTACAATTGGTATCCACACACACACAGATACAAGAGAGAGAAGGAAAATAAAATGAAACTGACAAAATGGTTACAAAGCTGTTTTTCATCACTGTTTCTGATCTTCACCCTGTTATCAGTTTTTGTGATGATTCTTTTATGTTTGTTTTCCAGTTGAGGGTGAATCGTGGAAATCAGTGGAGTGGAACATATTATGGAAGTCAGATTTCCGAAGGATATAGGTATGTTGCAACCCCACTTCCAAAATCCAGCTGACGATCGATGTGAATACCTTGGGAGTTGTCGATTCATAGCAGGAACCATCTGTAAAGAGGAAATTCAGCAGGAACCATCTATCTCCTTTCCTGATATATAGAGAAAGGTTAAAAAAATGTCTTATTATAGTTCAAAGAATAGTAGTTGATACAATATTTGAGTTTTTATAAATAATTGACTGATCACTAGTACTCTTCGAAAGTTAAGTTCATATTCGACATTGTTCTTTCTTATCTTAATGAAATAAGTTCTTCAAAGAATTTACTTATGTTGGGTTGCTTTTGTTAATTGGTGTTGATGTTTATGAATATGAAAGGGAATGTGGTGGTTTGGGACAGGTTTTTATTTGATGGTTAATTGTCATGAGCAATACCAGCAAAAAATGACAAAGGGTAAGATAAAAGGTTGTCAAACAATCTCCCTTTCCAAAAGAGTTTATCACGGTTATTTTTTGATATTATCTCGGTTTCAATAAAAAAAAAACATCTCAGTTTTCTTCTATACTAATTGGTTTCAATCAACAATTCATCTTGGTTTTATTCTATATAATATCAGTTTCATTTAGAAAACTGAGATAATATATTTAGATAAGATGTCAGACTTCTGAGATAATTTAGTAGCTTATTATCTCGGTTTTATAGAACTCTATTATCTCAGTGGATTTTACCTCGGTTGTTTTTCCCTAGAAAACCGAGGTAAAAACTCTAACATCTCACCTTTTAGCTGAGCTTATAATCCCTTTTTTTTAGTAGTGCAGTATTCATGCTAGGTGTGAAAGAAATGCATTCTTTATTTCATTGACTTAGAATTCGAAACACAATACATTTTCTGATCGCTCTATATATAAAAAAAAATTCTTGTCCCACTGGAAAGCTAAACACTGCTTCTTTCATGGAATTTCTTCATCATTCTGATATTCCATTGTTTCTCAATTGTTGCCCCTGCTGGCATCTTAATCTTGTAGGTCCCAGAAGTTCCCTTCTCTGTCACGACATACGGTCCTTCCCAGTTGGGTCCTAGTTTGTCGTCATTCTCTTTCTTAGTAGGCTAGGGAAACCCTTCGCAGCACCAAATCCCCAATCATGAATGCACGCGGCTTTACTCGTCTATCATACTGTCTCTCTAGCCTTCAATGGTACTCCTCCAGTCGCATGCGAGCTATATCTCTTTTTTCCTCAATGACGACATTCAACTCAATGGCTAATATCTTCTCATTTAGCCCATTTCCACAGCCCTGGTTCTTATCGTTTTCTCTATCATTTCCACAGGTATGACAGCCTCTACTCCATATGCCATTGCGAATGGTGATTCATTCATGGAGGTTCGCGGTGTAGTACGATAAGCCCATAAAACATGATTCAATTCATCATCCCACGCTCCCTTTCTGTCCTCCAACTTTCTCTTTAAATTGTCCATGATGATTTTGTTTGATGCTTCCGCTTGACCATTCCCCTCCGGATTGTATGGCGCCGAGAACCCTTGTTTCACTTTGTAGGCTGGAAGGAATTGGCGCACCTTTCCCCCAGTAAACTGTGTTCCATTATCTGCAATGATTGTATACGGCAATCCAAATCTGCATATGATGTTCTCCCAAAGGAACTTCTTCACATTCTCTTCTTTGACTTGTTGTAGTGCCACTCCCTCCACCCACTTGGTTAAATAATCAGTGGCGGCCAGCATAAATCTTCTTTTGCCGCTTGCCATGGGCAAGGGCCCCACTATATGCAATGCCCACAGAGCGAATGGCCACGGACTAAACACATTATGCAGCGGCTCAGCTGGGGAATGTATGAGTTATGTAAACCTCTGGCATTTCTCACAAGTTGTTGCATACTCTGTCGCATCCCTTTTCATATGGGGCCAAAAATACCCCTGAGATATCAATCTATGGGTTGTTGTTCATCCAGCTGAGTGACTTCCACAATCACCTTCATGTACCTCGGCTAAAACTTCTTGCACCTGTTGTGGCCCTATGCATCTCAACAGTGGCCCGCTGAAACTGTTCCTGTACAAATCCCCATCTAACAGAACGTATCTCTGACTTACTTGCTCCATCCTTCATCTCTCCTTTTTATTCAATATCTCTACTCCCATCAAAAAAGTTTTTATAGGCGTCATCCAACCTACCTCCCTCTCAATGGTGAGCCATACACCCTCCTCTTCTGATGTACTTGGCCTACTCAACACCTTCACTTTAATAGAACGACCCTCTGTTCCTAGAAGTACAGCAGCCACATATGCTAAAGCGTCAGCATGTCTGTTTTCACCGCGGCCCAAATGGGCAAACTGAATCTTTTTGAACTTGCTGGCTTTTCGTTGTAGAACCTCTAGATATCGCGCCATCCTTGGGCAACGTACCACAAACCCCCCATTCATCTGAGAAATAACCAAGTTAGAGTCAGAGAACACCGATAACTCGCTTACTCCCAGATCTTGTGCCAAATCTAAACCTACTATCACTGCTTCATATTCAGATTCATTATTAGAAGCCGTGAATCCCAGTTTCATTGACAACTCCAGCCTTGTGTTCTCAGGAGTCACCAAAACAACGCTAATTGCATTCCCGGTATCTGTAGCTGATCTATCCGCGAATACTCTCCATCCATTGTGCATATCCCAAGGATCCAAGGGATCACGTTTAGATTCTCCCTCCTAGTCCATGACCATTTCCTCTTCCCAAGTGGGATCCTCGGCCGGAAATTCTGCTAGGAACTCCGCCATGGCTTGCG
Organism: Coptis chinensis; assembly: GCF_015680905.1. Lineage (NCBI taxonomy): Eukaryota > Viridiplantae > Streptophyta > Magnoliopsida > Ranunculales > Ranunculaceae > Coptis > Coptis chinensis. The sequence continues at coordinate 55,708,821 of NC_141458.1, read as the reverse complement.
CCTTTTCTATCGTTCTAATCTAATATTGGATTTCGTAGCAACTAAGCATCACTGCCCATTTTAGCATTCTGCCTGACTTTTCTGCCTTCAACGCTTGCTTGAGGGGCAGATTTGTTATCACCACCACTGAGTGAGCCTCAAAATAGGGCTTCAACTTCAATGCAGAGAATATCAACGCCAAGGCATACTTCTCAATTCTATTGTATCGCGTCTCTGCGTCTAGCATGGTTTTACTCCAAAAGTAAACTGGCTTCTCTACATTTTCTACAACATGCACTAGGACTGAGCTTATCGCGTACTCTGAAACCCCCAAATAAAAATACAATTTCTCTCCTTGCTCCGGTCGCGATAGCAAAGGTGCTTGTCCTAAATAAACCTTCAACTCCTGAAAGGCTTCTTCACAATCAGTGGTCCATCAGAAATATGGCGTTTTCCTCAGCAACCGATACAATGGTCTGCATTTGTCCGATGATTTAGATATAAATATGTTCAATGCCGCGACCCTTCTTGGCCAACCATTGCACCTCTTTCACATTCTGAGGGGACGACATCTCAACCAGTGATCTAATATGCTCAGGATTTGCCTCTATTACACCGTATGTGACTATATAACCCAAGAACTTTCCTAAAGTTACCCCGAATGTGCATTTCTCGGGGTTGAGTTTCAGCCTATGCCTCCGAAGTATGTGAAAAGTTTCTTGGAAACCCCTCAAGTGTTCCTCCTCTGACATGCTTTTTTCCACCATATCATCAATATATATTTCCATGCCCTTCCTAATCTTGTCTTCAAACTTTTTTCCCCTAACCGCTGAAATGTAGCCCCCGCATTCTTTAAACCAAAAGGCATTCTTTTATAACAGTAAGTACCTCCTTCCACCACGAAGATTGTCTTCTCCTGATCTAAGCCGAACATCCCGACCTGGTTATATCCCATGGACGCATCCATGAAAGAAAACACCTTGAAACCAGCAGTTCTATCCACTAACTCATCCACTCGCGACATAGGATAATAGTCTTTTGGGCACTCTTTATTCACGTCTGTAAAGTCAACACACATTCTGACATTGCCGTTCTTTTTTGGAACAACGACAACGTTGGACAGCCATTCCGTACATTCCACATCCCTAATTATCCCCGCGCCCTTAAGCCGTATAACCTCCTCGTGAATCCCTTCCGCGTATTTGGGTCTTACGCTTCTCATCTTTTGTCTTACAGGCTTCGCATCTTCTTTCATATGCAAGTGATGACAAGCAAACTCTGGATTTATCCCTGTGATATCTTCAATCGCCCATGCAAATATATCAGCATTCTCTGTCAATAATTGTATCAGCTTGATTTTCCATTCCTCTAGCAAGTCCGACCCGACCGAAGTAAACTTCTCTTCCTCTCCCACCCCCAGGTTCACGATCTAAATCTCATCCAAAGTTTTCGGTCCCTGAGGAGGCTCATATCCTTCAGTCGAGTCTGCCTTTTGTAATTACTATGATTCTCCTTTCTCGCATGTCGACTTTTCCCCTCCTATTCCGCGGACCATATTTTTTACCGTCACCTGATGTATATTCTGCGCGGCCACTTGATCCCCCCTTATTTCGTACATCCCCCCCCCGTCGCGGGGAAGCGGATCATTTGATAATAGGTCGACGGAATGGCCTTCATTTCATGAATCCATCTTCTCCCCAGAATGGCATTATATTGGGACCCAGTATCTACCACCATAAACCTGGTGAATACCGTCCTCGGACCTGCTGTTACTGGTAATGTTAACTCCCCCATAGGCTCTGTCATGATACCATTGAAGCCATATAAATTGGTCTGAGGAATCTTTAACTGATCTCTATCTATGTTCATCTCTTCCATGGCCCCTTTAAATAACAGATCTACCGAACTTCCACAGTCTATCAACACCCGCTTCACTAGATAATTACCCATTGCTATGGTAATCACCAAAGCATCCTCATGCGGCGGAATCACTGATTCCAAGTCTTTCAGTGTGAACATTATGTTTCCTTCGCCCATCGTAGTTCCCAACACTAACCGCGGCATGCTTGCGACCTCATTCACCTGCTGTAAGCTCGCTGTCTTTCTTATCTTGTCTCGGTGGGGATTTCTTCCGAGTGTCTCTCCACTGTAAATGACATTTATTGTTCCCAAGATCCTAGCAGGAGCCTGCACTCTCTCCGCATGACGAACCTCCGCGACAAATTCTCTGAGCATCCCCTTCTCAATCATTCTTTCCACCAGCCACTTCAAAGCATAACACTCGTTAGTGGCATGGTTCCTAATCTGATGATTGGCACAAAAAGGTTTCCCCTCTATCTCTCCAGGTGTATTCCACGGTCCTTCATAATGCTGCAACCCCTTGATGAGTGGCAAGATTTCCTCTAATGGCCTGTTAAGAGGTGTCTGTTCTATCTCACAGTATGGCTTTCTTTCGTGAATATCTCTCCTATTCCGATCTCCAGTTCTTTCGGGTCCACGATTTTCCCCTCTGTAGGATCCCCCTTCTCTCTCTTCTCTCTTGACCCTATCTCTTCGATCATCCTTATCCACCACCTGCACTGCCTTCCCGGATCTCTTTTGTTCCCTCGCATTTCTTTGCATTATGTCCTCGTACCAAATATATTTTTCTACCTTTGGGTACAGAGCATGCAGAGTGGTGATTTCTATTTTGGACACCGACTCGTGGACTCTAGTCCCCTACCTCAAGCCGTGCTGAAAGGCAATGACTGCTGTATGTTCATCCAGATTCTCCACCCTCAGGGTCTCTTCTTTGAATCTACACAGAAATTCCCTTAACGATTCTGCTGACCTCTGTTTGATGTTGAATAAGGCCGCGATATCCACTACCCTCCTTTTCTGGTGGATGAAATGGTCCACAAAGGCGCACTCTAGCTCTTCAAATCTACTGATGCTCCGCGAAGATAAGTGGTAATACCAATCCGAGGCTCCCCCCTTAAGGCTGGCAGGGAACATCATGCAGCGCAGTCCATCATACTTACTTTCCTGCCATAATGGCATCTGTTGTCTAAAGTGATGCAAATGATCAGTTGGGTCGCCCTTCCCATCATACCTTTCAAATCTTGCTTGACTGAATCTCTTAGGCACCTCCGAATTCCAGATCGAATCCACCAGTTGATTCTTATTGAGGTTAGCAACTTCCTTTTGAGCAGCACTTTGGTTCACTTTTTTAGATGCACGATTCACTTCTCTATCTTTCTCAATCATTGCCTGTACTACCTCCAGCGTGATGCCCTCTACTGGATCTACTCCCCGGGGCTGGTATTCCTCATTTTCCCCTTCCATCTCACTGCCTCGATGATCCCCACGTTCCATGTCCTCCTGTGACAGTTTCTCTTTCCTTTCTCAACTCGGCGTTCTCGTTCCTCAACCTAACTATTTCTTCTTGCATAAGTCTGGAGGCGTCTGCCACGCCACATCAGATATCTCTTCCTCTCCACCCACCTATCTTTCTTCGCTCACAACCTCCTCTACTACCTCTCGAACAGTTTCTTTCCTAGGTCTTCCTACTCCCTTTTTTGTTATGGTGGGCATTTTATTTCTCTCTCCCCATAGATGGTGCCAAAATGTATACTCAAAATATTACAACCTAATGGATTTACTTCTCCTCTTTTTTCTCCTCTTTTTCACCCTCTATTCTTTATTTACTGTCTCTTTTTTCCTAACTTCTCTTTTCATCAGGTTCGTTCATCTCCTCTCCATCTCACGCTCCTCAGCTCTCCACCTGTCCCACTCCCTATATGGCAGTTCTCGGCAGTTAGGTTACCGCGGACCTGATCCGCCGCATCATGTCTCCTCTTCGCTACTCTGCGTATGACCCCTTTGCTACCTATGACTCCACAAGTCATCAATATGTCCTATACAAAACCCTAATTAATAACCCATTACCAAACACGATATAAAAAAAATGAATCAAATTAAAACCGAAAGAACAACTCTTCAATCACGAATTTAAGAATTTCTAACCAACTCTATTACATCTTCCTCAAAACAAAACTGCCTAATATCTTTCTAACCAACAATACTATTCAATCATTTCAACTTGGAAGACAAGTTAGTTCCGTTTTCTCAAAACGGCATGTAGTTTCTCCCCAAGTATGATTTAAATCCCAATATCTTGTAAATTAATTTAATTAAAATCTTACCTATAACCACTTACGTGTTACGATAAGATAACATCCCTGCACAAGATGTTAATAAGTCCTACCCTCCTGCAAAACAAAGTTAGGTTTTCCCAAACTGAAAACATTTAATTCAAATATCTACTTCTCTCACAATAACCATGAGAATACACAATCTGACATAATATATCACCAATATTAATATTCATGTCACACCACCATATCCATTATATCACGTTAACCAAATTTACATTCTTTCGTAAGAAATCATATATATCATATCATAATAGACAACCAATCATATCCTACAGCTCGCTCATACATAAAGCCAATATTTTACTTTAAAACCACTCGTCTACTTATGAGAACGAGGAGAATCACCACTAGGGAGTACATTCATCCATCATGAGTATCAACTCACACAAACCATGTATACATTTCTTGTAAAAAATCATGTACATCATAGTACATAAATATTCATATGCAATAACTGACTCGTACGTAAAATTAATATTTTATTTTGTTTATTAATTATCTAATTGACTCATTTATTAACAGACACTGCCCAACCTTTAGTTCCTACTCAACGATTTGCACTTCACACATTTGCCAAATCACAAATACCCGTGTGCCTCACTCACCCCGAGTACCACTACAAGACATATGTCCCAAATGGGGATATCGCCTCCAGGAAATATATTTTTATCTTGTAAACTCGTAACTTGTGAGTCACAACCATCTCTGAGCTTTCCATACACATAATCATAGCCTCTTATGGGCATAAAAATATAACAGGTCATTCATGGCACATTCAATGAATACCTTGGGTCATTCCTGCCACATTCAAGGAATACCAATCATAACAATAACAGGTCATTCGTGGCACATTCAATAAATACCTTGGGTCATTCCCGCCACATTTAAGGAATACCCATCATAACAATAATAGGTCACTCATGGTACATTCAATGAATACCCATTCCTATATTCCCGTACACTCAAGGAATACAGCCAACCCACAAGGTGAATGCCTTACTTCCTCTCTAAGGCGGCTTTTCACATAACATCATTAGTCATAAACATTTCATTTCATTTCTTTTCATCAAAGAGGTGTGGAGAGATCTAAATATGTGGGCGGCACATTAAATTTTCACAAGACTTTTTACAACACTTGTTAACACCCAAGAGTTATCATTATTATAAAATTTTCATCATAAAATAAACATCTTCTCACACAGTAGAATCATTAATAAAGATTCTAACCACCATAACCAATCAACTCACCTCATTATCAATTATATAAATTATAGATATCCAAATTCCCAATTATGAGTAACGCGTTAATTAAATACCTCAATACCTTTTAAACAACCACAATCACGTACACAATTAAGTACTAACATTGTAGACATATAATTATCACAACAACTAATATATAATATATAATATAGTGGCTATACTTTTGCTCAAAGATGCCTACGTATCCAAATCTTTCAAGATTGGAATCAAGCCTTCATAGTTTTTATCAGGTACATAGTCAAAATCAAAGTCCATTAATGCCAATATATATAATTGCATAATACCACGTCAAGTCTTTATTAGATAATGACAAACAAAAGATGGAAGTGATTGAGTAAAGACTCAAGCAGCCAAGAGTCAGTTTGAGTTCAGTTTGTTTTAGAAATTCTTAAACTTTTAAGAGCAGTATTTGGCCACCATTTTATGTCTTTTATTGAGTCAGATTGTCCTACGAGGCAGGATGCTAGCAATCCTCTATTTAGTCATCTAGATTGAGTTCTTGATACAATATGTTGTTACCAAAAAAAAATATATGTGTTGATGGCTATAAATATTGTACTAGAGCAAGACCAAAATGTCCATCAATATATATCGCCAGATGTGTATGAGATGGATGATTGTCTAAAAGAAAAACATTGAGACATGCATCATCACAATATCTGGAAATACCGAACCAATAAGTTCAAGGCAAAAATTATAGAAAAAAAAAACCGTGATATATATAAAAAGTATTGATATCTGACCTCTGAGTTCTAATATGTATCACTGATGAGTGATGATATACTCCCAAGTCCCAAACTAATAAATAGGTCATTTTTACCATGTCCACGAGGGACTACCTAGTTCATAACTCATTTTTGCCACACGACCTAGACTCTCTATATGCTAAATCAATTTGAGCAGGAGTTCAATATACGCCATCAACAACCCACTCAAACAAGAAAATCTAAACCCATGTTTAAAATAGTTCAAACCATGGTCCTAGACCCACCACCTAACCAAAGCCGAAACCAAAGCCAAAACCAAAGCCCAAACCTTATAACCTGGCCCAAAAGTCTAAACCGACCTAATGACTCAACCTGACCCACTTTAAATCATAGGAACCCAGCCCCAAACAAAAATAGAAACCAGCCCAAGCCCAAAATTCTAAACAGATTTACCAAAGCCAAATAAGACCGGGAGCATCGGATCGTGCTCTCGGTCATCCTCCCCACCAGCACCAACAGCTCGGTTTCCAGCCACCACCAACTCCTATCTTCCTCATCCTAGCGGTTTTGATCTTTGTTAAAAACCCTCTGTTGTATTTACAAGCGGCGTAAAATAATATAAACTTGAGAACGAAAAACACCACGTAACAATCGTCAAAAAGCAATCCCAATAATCTTCGTCTTTCTCTCTTTTCCACTATGTGTAAAACTCTCTCTATGTTAAACTCTCCATGTAAACTCCTGTGTAGACTCCTTTTTTTCCCAAAAACCCCCAAAAATAGGGAAGAGGGTTTATCCTCTTTTTCCACGTTTCCTCTCTCTACTAATCTTTATCCTATTTTGTTTTATTTTTATTTATTCTTATTATTAATATTAATTATATATTATAAAAATAATAAATAAAAATAGCCAGGTGTTATAACCATGGCTAGTATGAAAAAGTGCTGAAAAAGTCAAAGTCAAAGTCAAAGGTCAAGGACTCAGAACCAAGGAGCTGAAAGTCAAGTCCTCAACTCAGAAGACCAGAGATAGATATCCTTAACACAAAAGATGGCTTTCTCTAAAACCTATCTTGATTAAGAAGAAATTAAAAAGCAAAAGGAAAAAGCAAAAGCATAAAGCAAGTGGTGAGGTGTCTCAAATGTAACGGAGAAGGATAAATCAGTCAATTGCATAAAGTAGGGGTATAAGAACTAAAAATTAGGGAGAGAGAATGCACCTAGACTTAATCTAGTGTCATGTAGGATTTAATTTATATTCTTTTTTTCATTCAAGGCATTTACTTTATTGTTCTTCATTTTCAATCTTGTTATTTGCTTTTGTTATTCAATCAATCAATCATCTTTCTTTATTGTTCTTGTTTCAATCTTTTCATTTCATTTCTTCAAGTTTGTGTTCTTCAATCGTTACAACTTAAGCTTTTCAATGTTCTTCATAAACTAGTTAACCAATACAAGTCCTAAACTAAAGATTCTACCTTCCTTCATTCTAAAACTCCCAACCATTCAAACTTTATACAAGCTATGGTGAACCTCATTTCCACTCTTTTGAAGACCACCACAAATACTAAAACTTCAGGGTGATTTTTAGAGTCACAAAAGCTTATTTGTAATTGAAATAACTGAAATCGAATAAGGCATCTTTAATCAGGAGATTGGTTAAAGGTCAAGCAACTTTGGAAAGATCTTGAATGAATCTCCTATAAAATCTGGCGTGGCCTAAGAAAGGGATGAAAGGAATGTAGTTGGTCCTACAGATAAGTTTGTTCTATTATCAGATATGCATGCAAGCATTCTCCAAGCTGTGCCAAAAATCCTTCTAAATGTGTACCATTGCTTTTGTGCACAACATATCTCTAATAATGTCAGCAAAGAAGACACCAAAGGGAGAATAAAGGCCACAACAAAAACTTATGATAAAATTGATTTTGTGAGAATCATGTGTCGCATTTGGTGTATCAATAGTAAAGGTTACGAAAAAATAATAAAGATTCCTAAGGAATAGTGGTCATTTTCCTATGCTAAAATGAGAATGTATGGAATTTGTTATACAAATCATATCGAGAGTTGGAATAAGATGATTCTGTCGAAGCGAGATATGACAATTACATATCTACTAAATGGTATTTGATTGAACATTATGAGGCACTTTTATGACTATCGGGTTATGGCTTCAAAGCTGAAGACAAAGCTGAAAAAATCAGCTGAGGATGTAATAATTTCCTCTCGTTATATCGGTCACCCATTCACTCAATAATAAGGGCTAGTGAGTACATGTACTCGGTTACTAGTGAAGTTCGCACGGATACAGTTGACCTAGTAAATAAATGTTGTACCTATGGTTTCTTTCAACAAGTTGGTATTCCTTACAGCCATACGATGAAGGTGATTGATGATGGTTGGTTCTGTGTGTATGACTTCTACCTGCCATTCTACTTAAAGGGATGTTGATGGATATCTATCGAGAGAACTGGACACCTTTGAAGGGTAAAAAATAGTGGCATTAGGGATGTTACAACATCATGGTTCATCCTCCCACAGATTAGGTAATGCCTAGCCATCCCCAAAAGAAGAGGAAACGTTCTAAAGGGGAGGGGGTTCCAGTTCAAAGGAGAAGGTGCAGCCGTTGTGGTGCCCTTAGACATAACAGAGCAACCTGTACAGCTTCATCAGATGATGCTGCTTGGTTCCGCCAAATTTTACTAACGAAAACTTCATTTTACTCAACCATCAACTATACATATACATTTTATGTCAGCAATTCCAACGTGAAGTCATTTGGATTTTCATTGGCCTTACAGTGACTATGTAAGTTTGGGAATCGATGTAATGGTATTTTGATGTTTATAAAGTGGTAGGTGTTTTGTCTCTTGAAGTTACCAATAACCGATAAGATTCACTATGTAAGGTACCAAAGAAATAATATCAAATTAACACAACAACATAAACTTGTAGCTTGTAGCTCGAAGACTTGGGTCTTATAACCATTACCCACTCTCTCATCTGGGCTTGCAACTCAAAAACTTGGGTCTTGCAGCTTTTTCTTGAATATCCCATACTCTTTTATGATGAATTTCTACATCAACAAAGTCATGATGAAGCTTATCAAATGTACTTAAGGAAGAATAGTGAGTAAGCTTCAAAAGAAACTTAGTATTAAAGCACAAAGAACTTACAGCAAAGTAAACATCCTCCACAATAATATACACTTCTTCTTCTAGAATGACATGTTCCTTACAGTGTTGCTTATACCATTTGATCAATATCTTGACATATAAACTGAGAACCTAGAAAAAAATCATATAGTAATTAGTAACAATTAACTTTCTATAGTATTTTACTTTGCACATTAATAAATAGTTGTTGATAGTTGCAGAGAAAAGTACTAATAGTAGATTCATTACCTCACCATCCACCCACTGTCTTCCATGTAATGAATGAAAATTATGCACTGAAATGGATTAATCGTACCCAAAAACACTTATATCCGGAGAGCTCTGTTGATTCTTCTCCCTACTGAACTTTTTCTAGTAATAATTAAGAACATTTACCTTACCTACGGTAGTTGTTTTCTTGTGAAAGGTTGATGACAGAGCAACCTTGATCAATGAATCACATTCCTTTCCTATTTTCTCTTCCCATAAATTATTACTTTCTCTTCCTAGTTTTTTGTTATCCCTCCTCCTCTTTCTATGGCCACTCTCTTCAGTTTTCTTGTCCATTTCCATCTCCATTTCAATGTGAATGAGTACCAAATCAGGGGCCTCCAAATCACCATCATCATGTTGACCCATATTGTTCAGATCATCATCAATAGATACCACAAAATCTTCAGTGCTTGCTCCTTCATATGGTAATAGGGCTGGTAATTCGGTTATGTCAGGGAGCTTTGCACTTCCAGCCAATAATGAAGCAAAACTGATTTTTTTCCATTTCTCTATTAAGGACTGCTTTCCCATTAAGGTCAACAAGAGAAAGGACTAAAGCACAAGCCAAATTAGAATAAAATGGCACATGGTCAAGCATTACAGATTCAACATAAGGTACTATAACAATCTTTACCCCCACCAGGTCCTTCTCATCCAGCTCCATAATATGTCTTTAATTGGTATGCCCTCACTAATCTCTTATAAAAGACTTGCAGTAAATGACTCAGAATCATTTTGCTCTCTTCGTTGTTGTTCAACATATTCATCTTCATCTGACTCAACCTAGATCAACTTTCTTCTGTGTTAAGGTTTCTCTTCTTCGTTAAGCTTCATCTCCCGTTGCCTTGTTCTCTCTGAATTAATGTTTTTTTTTCAAGTTTTGCCTCTCACTAGCCTTTATAGCCTCATCTTTGCTTGCCCTTGATGGCTGAACTCAGGAACCATAACCTTTGACCACTTTCCTTTTATTTATTTCATATTGAGAATGTATTGAAGTATCTCCCAGAACTTCAAGGCTTTGATCATTGTCTAATGTTTTTTTCTTTGATTTGATGAATTAGGAGAAAGATCAAAGGTAAATAAACACCCAAAACTATAGTTTTAACCCTTTAATAGTATTGTATTTAAGCTAATTATGTTTACAATAAATGACAGTTAGTACTTTTTACGTGTTTTTGTGTATTTCAGGTCTCGAAACTGTTTATGTGCTTAAAAACGCCATTTTGCATGGAAAACGAGTCAAGATGATTGCTAGAAAAGTTCTACTTTTAAAACCCAAGAATCAAGAAGAAAAAACCTTTTCAAGCCCAATCAAAGTCAATTTGGGAAGAAAAATGACAAAAAACAATCAGAACTTCAAAAGGGCATATTTTTGGACTCGGTCATTGGAATTGGGCTTACTTTATGTCAAAACGCCTAGTTCGGAACAAGATTTTCAATGAACCCGACCTTACTCTAATCAGAGTTGTGGGCACATATTTAATTTTTCCATTCAAGTTTTCTAACTCCAGTGTGCAGTGGGCACACAATTCCTCACAATCTCAATGACAATCCAAGGAAGCCGAGATCGATCAAACACATCTACCACTTGCTATCACACCAACCCATTCCTAATTGAGCTAGAGGTCTTTATTAGGTATTGCGGGGTTTAGGTGATGGTTTAACAACGAAGGAAATGGATAATCAAAAAGACAAGTCTGAGATAATAGGGTCTTTAAAATATGTAACTAGAGAAAACATTGTTCTTACTTTGCTTCTACACTTTGTTTCCATCCTTAGCCTTTTTACTTTGGCTTTTTAACTCTTTTTATTCTATTTTTTTAGAGTTCTAACTTTTTCTTTTTATTTTTCTTTTCTTTCAATGGAAACTTTTTTTTCTTTTCTTTTTCTTTTGAGGCAGCTAACTAATTTTTGTTTACACAAGTTTTTCTCTTCTATTTTCTTCACTCATCCTATTTCTCAGACTTATCTAGATAGGTAAGGATTTGTGGTTTGTGAAAAGGATAATGAAAAGGCTTAGTGGGGTGACTAGCGGAAAATATACTTAGGTAAGAGTTTCTGGCTATATCGATCCAAAGAGGGCCTAAATTCTAATTTAAGATATGGTATGGTGATCAAGCAAGTGGATGTGTGATTTCTCTACTCGGATTTTACTTCTCCTATGTGTCATCACTTAGATATTTCACTCTTATGAGGCTTTTAGGCTAGATGCTCATAGGATATGTATTAAGTACTCTGACGTAGGTCTCAGAAAAATACTGCCAAGTACAATCATAGATGCTCATGTAAGATGTTCATAAAAAGATGCAATGACTATTACCTATACGTATTAATCTAAGTTTCAAAAATTAAATCCTAATTCAAGTACTACGTGAGATTTCTAGATTAATATCATCATGGAGAAGGGAACAATACCATTATCACTAAGTGCATAGTATAAACTATTTTTATGATTTTTATACTTTTCTAATTTTTATATGACAATTAATACATAATATACAACCTAATATGTGCTTAAACATTTATAACGTGTTTCTATACCACCCTTAAACAGAATCATGCTTTGTCCCTGAAGTATGGAATGAAAATAAAGGATAGAAAGTACCATAAAAATGTATTTGTAAATGGGAGCACCTGAAAAAGAAGGCTAATCTATACTAATATAAAGAAATAAAAACATACGCAACTCCTATATGAGTTACTCCCGTTATGGGGATAACATGAAATAATAAATAGCGCTTGGGACATAAGCAAACTCTAACATAAATAAAATATCATACGTTCACAAATCAAGCATGCACATATCGTTGCTCCTATATGATTAGCTTATGAAATTCCGTGAAATAGTGAAATTTTACGAAATTAAGGTACCTAATTACATTATTAAATCAATAAGGCCCATGGGTTCTATATTTCGATATTTATACATTTAATTTTAATAAGTGAACGTACAATGTGCTAAAATTAAATATACCACCCCTAAACAATTTGGGAGAAGGGAGTTCATGAAATAATTCAATAGCATAATTAAATTATCTAACTAACTAACCTAGACTCTATTGGAGTAAACATGATAGGCAAATGGTGGCAAAAAGTTTTGAAATGAAAGACCAAAATACATCACCCCTAAACAAAATTTTAAAACTCTTTGTAAGTTTGAAAATTTTTGTGGTCTATACTCCAGAAAGGTAGTATGTTACAAAATATTAGATGAGTCTTTTAAAGTCAGATTCCCTAGACTTAATGTGCACACCGCTTTAAGTCAGATTCCTCAAGACTGTGCACACCTCCAAACAAACAAGAAATTGGGGTGGCACAAGATGGACGATGCGTGGTCAACTATAAACTAATAGTTGAAAAAGTTATAGAGGATCTCTGAGGCAAAATGCTCAAGTGCAAATTTGAGGTTCCTTTGAAATGGTGGAAGAATAGATGACTTAGTTAAGATAGATGGTTAGATTTTAGGAGGTTGTAACTCAGGTGGATGGTGGTTGGTTGGTGGTGGATCCTCACATGCTCTTAAGAACTCTACATCTAGCTTGGTTGAATCCACAAGGTTGTGGTCATTGGCTTCATTCTTAAGAAATTCATCTATTATTTCCTCATCTACCAAACTAAATTGAGATTCACATTGCGTTAAAGAAGTTACTTCCTTTAATTCTTGTACATTAACTTGTTCATGCATGCCTTAGATTAGAATTATTGATTTCTATTGCCTCACTCTCGTACTCTAAAACAATATAAGGTTTCTCAATGACATAGTTTGAATTTATAGAGAGGTCATTCAAAACAAGTCCTAAAGAGTCATCTTCAAGAATTTCCTCATCTAGGTAGGGTGTGGAGTCAATACAATGGTTAATGGGAGGGTCATGGGAAGCTAATGGTGCATGAAATTCAACCAACTAGGTCGAATGGTTTGGTTATGGGAATAGGTTGTTCTACTTGTCTGTCGATCTCTGGCAAGGTTGAAAGGTCTGTGTTAGGTGAAGGGATCATGGAAATCATCTGGGCAAGATTCTGAAGCATAGTTTGGGTGAAGGCATTTTGTTCCCTAATTGAGTCAACTATTTGTTTATTAAATGTTTGTTCTGAGTCCGTACTTTGTTCCCTAAATATATTTGTTAAGTCGGCTACTAGTTGGGGAATTTGGTCTGGGAAGGGTGGCGAACTATATGGGTGGTTGATTTCTGGCATGGTGGAAAGGTCTGGCGTAGGTGAGATTAGCATCAATCTTGTCCGTTCTAGGTTCTAAAGTATTATTTTGTTTTGGGCTATTATTTCCTCAAATGTTTTTTGCGGATGGGAAGCTTGTTGGTGTGGTTATGGTTGGTATGGTGTTTGATAGTCATAGTTATTGGTGTTTGAGTGACTTTGGTTGATTTCGTACTGTGCTGGGTTAAGTTGAGGCTAAATGGCTAGTTGATTGTTATTGGTGGAACTCCATGAATAATTTGGATGACTAGAAAACTCTTGAATGTATGGGCTACTATGAAAGTTTGAAAATTGAGGCTCATAATTATAATTATATCCTATAGTAGGCCCAAACTCTTGGTATGATGGGCACTGAGAAGCCCAATGGTAAGGACTACCACAGCATGAACATGGTGAAGGGTTTGCGTAATAACCACATGATTGTTGGTCTACAAATTGAGAGGCCATATTGGTTTTGAAGATATATTCTATGTTAATTAATATACAAAAACTCTAACTATAAATTTTAAGATAGGCGATTAGTTCTGCTTCTACGAGAAACTAATATGGCAGGTTTATACGTACTAGATCTTAATCTCATGCAAGTTTTAAGTCTAATAGGCAATTACTAATGAGCATGCAAAAATTAGTCTGATTATTACTAGAAATAGAATCCTCTGACAGTAGATTCGAGGATGTATAGAGGTGTACTATTACCTAGAGTGTTCTTGCTATGCGTATAAATAGCACATTCAACAGCCTTGAAGCACGTCTACTAAAAACTTTTCAAACCAACAGCCAAGCCATTTAAGAATTGAGGGAGGGTAAATTGGGCGTAGGTCGCACTTTGGTACTTTCTTTTTTCTTTTGTAAATTTAAAGGAGCGCGGGACACGCTTCAAAATAGGTCAAATTAGGTGTGGGTCGCGCCTAGGGTGTAATGTGCGAGGCTCACTAACTATGTAAAGGCAAAATGAGGGCGTGTGCGCGCTCTCAAGTAAATAACGAGGGTTGAATTTTTTTCTGTCAGGTCACGGGAGTGCAAGGAGTTAGTGTCTCAACTTGTATGCACTCAGGCAGTAGCAGAAAAATTTCAGAAAATCGTGAACAGTGAAAACAGTGTTTTGGTTAGTGAATAGTGAAAATAGTTTATCTATTCTAAACACGCGATACGTAACAAAGCAAGATGGCAAGCGGCGCCATTTGATAAGAGAATTAAATTAGAAGTGAAAACAGGTTGTTTAACATGCTAAAATCATTCTATCAATCAATATTATACTCTCTAAACATGTTGGTAAGAGAAGAGTAATCGTTTTCGATCCACTCTTACTTGCACGTACTGGACACAAATTTAGACTATTTAAACTAATCCACTAATGAGATTATTCTTAGGCTATGAAAATAGTAAATTATAATACTAAAACAGTAGATTTAAATTATGAGAGGAGGATATAGAGAGGGGTAATCCACCATACGATTCGATTAGCTATTAGTTAGTCATCGAATCGCTTGTTTGATCCCTAGTGAACACCAAGTCGTCTCGGATCAAGGTTCCACTAGCATGAGAGTTTAACTCCACCATAAATCTCTTTGATAGTGGCTCAAAACTCTAGTTCAACTCTTATGACTTTTATCTATAAACAATCATAAGAATTGAACTTGAAACTCTATTTCAACAACAATAACAAAACTAATTACCAATCATCCTCACATGGCTTCATAAACCCCCTCTAATGGAGGTTTAGCCTTGGGTAATCGGAATCATACTAACTAAATAATAAGAAGAAGACATCACAAAGTAAAGATAATAATTGAAAATAACTAAAGGCTTTTATTGAATAAAGTTTAATGGAGGCTACACTACAAACTAATTAATTAACCCTAAACTAAACTAAAGAGAGGGAGAGAGAGAGAGAGAGAGAGAGAGAACCCTAATTACAACTAAACTAAAGTGGGAGAAGCCAAATTTTGTTTAGCCTTAACTCTCTTTATATAGGAGATGGTTGGGGTTACATTTTCGTATATAAGACAAAAAGGGGGATTTTGGGCCTCTAATGTAAGCCAAAAGTCTATTAGGTTAAGTCTAAAGAGGCCACAGCTGTTGGAAATTACTTTAGTGCCCTTTTTGTCCACTTTTACAGCTCTGATTGGGATAGTTCTAGGTCCATTTGAAATATTATTCCAAGACGGTCGCTTTGACATAAAGTAGGACCAATTCATAGGTCTGAGTCCAAAGATACGCCCATTTGAAGTTCTATTGACTTTTCTGTTCTTTTTCTACCCGAATTGACTTTGACTTCCCAGCTTTTACTAAGCTTGAAAATGTTTTTTCTTCTTGATTCTTGAACTTTAAACATAGAACTCTTCTAGTAATCATCTTGACTCGTTTTCCATGCAAAATGGCGTCTTTAAGCACATAAATAGTTTCAAGACCTAAAATACACAAAAACACGTAAACAATACTAACTCTTATTTATTATAAACATAATTGACCTAAATGTAATACTATTAATGGGTTTAAATTACACTTTTTGGTACTTATCAGACCACTCTCGGACTTTTACAAGGCTTTGAACGATGGACTTGAGTCTTGCATCGTTCTTGCAGATACAACGGGAGATTTTGGAATCCCCCCTAATATCTTTAACCTACTACCTATTTTTTTATGGGTTAGACTATGAGAAACCCTATCAACACTTACGTAGGATACAACAAGTACTAACCACCTTCCATCATCCTGAAGTAGGTCCTGAACAAATAAAACTTAGGGTGTTTCCTTTCAGCCTAGCGACAAAGCGGCTGATTGGTTAACAGCCCAAAAACCTAACTCTGTGGACACATGGGCCAAGCTGGTAGAATTGTTCATGGAGCACTTCTACCCACCCCAAAAGACCAATGAAATGCTTCAAAAGATCTATTTCTTCCACCAAAACCCTCATGAATTTTTTTCAGAGGCTTGGAGTCGTTTTACGAATCTCCTAATTGAATGTCCCCACCACCACCTTCAGAAAGACACGCTTGTTCATGCTTTCTTCAATGGTCTTTCACAATACTACAAGGAGACTCTAGACATCATGAACGAAAGAAGTTTCTTAAGCAAAATCACATCTGATGTGTATATCTTCTTAGAAGATCAATTAACTAAGTGGAGAACCGGGGAGATAGTGAGTACCCCTCTAATACTTGTTCATCAACAGCTAAGGCAACCAACATAGTTGAGGCTACACCCAACCCTGAGTTATTATCTCTAATTAAATCCCTCGCACGAAACCCTCTCTGTTAACAAATAAGAACCAAAACCCAATCCAGTCATGAACATAAACACTGGTCCATGTAATGTCTATTTTAATCCCAACCATACCAATTCCTTTTGTCCCTTACTCTACGGTTCGCCTCCACCACAACCCGTAGATATTTATGCTTTTACTAATCCTAACACACAATGGAGGCAGAACACTAATTATAATCAACAACAACAACCAACACCTCCAGGTTTTAATTATCAAAACATTAGACCCACTAAAAACTTCCACCAATTTAACCAACATCTAGGACAAGGAGATTTATGTGACTAGAACAGAATTTTAGTGCATGCACCTCAGTACTATCAACATCCAGACATGAACGCTCAACAAGCCTTAATTCTACTCACTCCTCCTATGACCCCTCCACCAATCAAACCATATACAGACGAAATAGTAGCAACCTTGTTGGAAAAATAAAATCAAATTATGTAACAAAACTCTAACTTGATGAAAGATCAGCATGATCAAAACTTTAACATGCTATAACAAACGATGCAATTGATGCAGTCTTTGTGCCAAAATGTTATTGACAAGTCTCCTACCCAAAATAATAACCAAATAAGTGTGTTTTCGGGTCAAGCAATGCCAAATCCTAAGTCAACAAACACCGCCTTCGAATTAAGCAATATTTAGTGTAATGGTAATCTAAACCAGGAGGGACTACAAGTGTCACTACCTTTTGTTTGGGTAGAGTAGTTAATAACAAAGTGACTACACCAGCAGATCAACCGCAAACGGAAGCTGAAAAAGAAACCATACCCCATACTGTAATAGAAACTGAAGATCCTACAACTGTAAAAGTACCAGTTAAACCACAACCAAATGGGAATCCACCAAAAGATAAAATAACGGTTCATAAATATGTTCACCCTCATGCTAGGTATAAAGACAAGGTTAATACTAATGTTGACCCATATGCTAAGTATAGAGAAAAACCACAATTTCCCCAGAGACTAGTTATGTCTAAAAATGACAAGACCTTTGATGAGATTAGAGAAGTTTTTAAGAATCTGACTATCAACCTACCTTTTCTAAATAATATAAAACGTCTTCCTTAACACGCTAAGTTTCTAAAAGAGTTGCGCAGCACTAAAAGGAAAACTAACATACCTAGAGAAGTCTTCTTCACTGACCAATATAATACCCATCTTTATCAGAACATAACAGAATCATTAAGTACAAGGACCTTGGTCATCTTACCATACAATACACCTTAGGAGATACTTTCACTACAACTGTTCTATTATACCTGGGGGCGAGTGTTAACTTACTCCAATTTTATTTATATAAACAATTAGGTTTACATGAACTCCAACCAACAAAAATGACTTTGCAGTTAGCCGATCTTTCTATTAAGTACCCTAAGGGTATCATTGAAAATGTTCTCATAAATGTTCACAATTTTTATTAGGGTTTTTTAGACTTTGGTTCTACGCATAGTTGGTTTGTTAGACTTTGGTCCTGAAAAGCTTGAATATTAGACTTTAGTCCTAGTTATGTTGGTCACCGTTAGTCAACTCAGTTGACTAACAGTCAACTCAGTCGTATGTAAGCAGATTTTGGACCAACTGAGTTGACTGTTAGTCGTATGTTAGTCAACTGAGTTGACTAACGATGAACAAACAGAACTAGGACTAAAGTCTAATATTCAAGCTTTTTTGGACCAAAGTATAATAAACCAAGTATGCGTAGGACCAAAGTCTAAAAAGCCCTTTTTATTATCCGGTTGATTTTGTCATCCTTGACACCACCATTGCTCATGATTCTATTCCCATTCTAGGGTGTCCTTTATTGGCAATGGCCAATGCCCAAATCAATTGTCGAGATGGATCTATGACCCGTTCCTATGGGAATCTTTCTGTCGACGTCAACATTTTTCATCTAAAACATGGACAACTAGGTTTGCCTATAGATGAGGAACTAAAATCCATTGAGAGTTTTTTCTCTCACATTAGCACGACTGACACCTTAGTCCCCACCTTAGTAGATGCACCTCTTCTGGAAAAAAAACAAATATCACAATTTCTACTCCCTAGACATAATTGAAATAGAGGAAGAATTTTCCACCCTACCATCTGACCCTATGAGAGATAAAGTCACCCTCACAATGGACGAGATAGATGACTTCTCAAAGATGCAAATGAATACCACAATTATGTGGATGTGAACAATCTAGATGAGGAATTCTACATGTTTATAAGAGCCTGTGATGATCCACCCTATAAAGAACTACCTCGAGCTCCACCTGATCACCATCCACCTGAGCTAATCCCACATAAAATGCAATCATTTTCCACCATCTCGATCCCCCTCCCTCCTCCTTTTCAACAAAAACCTGAGTTTGCAATTGATTTTCTAGCTTCCTGATAACCCGATAAAATTGAATACAATTCTACTCCGAATAAATAATGAATATCAAACGGAAGTAAAACTAAAATGTTATCATATACTATTTATCAAAGATTTCTACTCTCGATACTATTGAAGTAAAGTTGGAATAGAAGATTTGTTCCACTCCTAGTTCTTTAGCATTCAAGTTTCCTACGACTATCAATCTTACCAAAGTCAATGAGAGTTTTACGAATTATACTACGATGCAATTTATACTAACAAGATACTGGGATTATAATGATTCAACTACGAAATGCTACAGAATACTAAAGTTTGAATCTAGAATAAGAATTAGGGGGAATTGAATCCACCTTGAATCCAACTTAAGAACTAGCATAGATTGTTGTAATCCAATTCTTACATTTTTATGGTAAGAATTGGTCGTTCTAATCCCTAATTATACATGGTATCTCTACCAATTCATAACTAGCATGTGAGGAAGTCCATCCATTCTCATGGCGAATCAACGGCCTTCTAGAGTGGAATAGACTCTTATAACGATTCTACACTACACAATCAAGTTTTCATCA
This sequence comes from Coptis chinensis, assembly GCF_015680905.1. Taxonomy (NCBI): domain Eukaryota; kingdom Viridiplantae; phylum Streptophyta; class Magnoliopsida; order Ranunculales; family Ranunculaceae; genus Coptis; species Coptis chinensis. The sequence goes on along the minus strand of NC_141458.1, from coordinate 55,688,833 downwards.
AGGTTTCATCAAACCCCTCTAATGGAGGTTTAGCCTTGATTCATCAAACTATCATTTTCATATGAATTAAAACTAGACATCATATAAAGATTCTAACTTTACTAATTTAACTAATTAATAGATTCAAATCTAAATTAATAACAAAAAATGAAATTGATAACTAAATAATTAAAACTAGATTATGATTAACTAATTAGCAATTGAAGACAACTAATTTATGAATTTAATAATACTAAAACTAAACAAGAATTGAATCAATAAACTAAATCGGAATTAAAGATGAATACTTTATTATAAAACTAAACGTGATTCTAAATTAATCATTTACTTGTTCTAACTAATCTATTGCAAAGTAAAAACTAGATCTAAAACAATAATTGAAAACTAATTAATTGAAAAAACTCAAAACTAGATCTAGAACTAAGCTTTAATGGCTACTTTCTATCCTAACCTCATTCCCTTAAGTGCTAAGTCTTGTGTGTGGAAATAGAGGAGACCAGATCCACATTTTCGTGCATGGGCTGAGGGTTTATGTTTTGGGCCGGAAAATCAAGCCTAAAGCCCAATTTCTTCAGTCCACAGGGCCTTTTTCAACTGGCTTTGACTTTAATAGACTTTTCGTCCACTTTTGCTCCTCTGATTGGGTTAGAGTTTGGACCATTGGAAATCTCTTTTCGAGCCGGTCGTTTTGACATAAGGTACGCCTAATTCCGAGGCCTGAGTCCAAAGATACGGTCTTTGGAAGTTCTGCTGACTTTTGTGTGATGTTTCTACCCATCTTCGCCTTTAATCCCAGAACTTCTTAGCAACCAACCCTTGCTCCTTTATATCGCCAAAGTGGCACATTTCTGCACATAATTGATTTTAATGCCTGAAATACATAAAAGCACGTAATTAGCATTAACTCTTATTTATTACTCGCATAATTGGTCTAAAAGTATTATTGTTAAGGGGTTAAAACTACAGTTTTGGGCTCTTATCAAACCACCCCCAAACAGCATTTTGCTTGTCCTCAAGCAAATATGAGAAATTAGCATAAGTGACCAAAAATGGAGTTCTAACTAATCTCGTATCGCCAAGTGCGATTGCATTGACCATATGCAACAAGGCCTTAAACCACTAGGAATTCCCTAGTGGACGAGTTATAGCCTCGTGAGAGTTTTCCAGTAAAGGTACTCACAAACTTCATCTATACTACAACGACTCAAAAATAAAACTATTGTTTCCTTACCTATGTCTCAATTATCTATACATCTCACTAGCAATGAATACAGAATAATCAAGTCGAAACCTAAGCTAATATATGCATAATAATCGATCATCTACGAATAAATATATATACAATGAGTAATACTATGAGATGAACTAGCAGGTCCGTTTCTGAAAACTCGGAATAGCGTCCTTAAGTAGGTCCTCACATAAATGTCAAGACAAAAACCACTCTGATTTTTCCGCTCAACTTTTGCTACTCCAGTGTGCAGTGGGCACACTTTACCTTACAAACTCTATGACACACAAGGAAGCCGGAGTCGATCAAATACATTTGCCACTTACTATCACACTAACCTATTCCTAATTGAGATAGAGGTCTTTATTAGGTGTTGCGGGGATTAGGATATTGTTTAAGAAGGAAGGAAATGGATATTCAAAAAGGACAAGTCTGAGATAATAGAGGCTTCATATTATGCAACTAGAGAAACCCTTGTTCTTTACTTTTGCTTCTACACTTTGTTTCCATCTTTAGCCATATATTTTTTTTTTCCTTTTCTTTGGCTTTTGACTCCTTGATTCTATTTTTGGAGTTCTAACTCTCTATTTTCTTTTATTATTATTTTTTATATGTTTTATTTGGATGGAAACTTACTTTTCTCATCTGAAGCGACTAACGAATTCTTGATTTCAAAGGTTCTTCTCTTTTTTATTCTTCATCTTTATTCTCAGACTTATTCAAAGAATTGGGTAGGTTGATTTTTTTTTTATTTATTTTGTTTTGTTTTGTAACAGGGTAAAGGATTTGTGGTTTATAAAAGGCTAAAGAAAGGGTTAGAGGGGCGACTAGTGGAAAATAATTCATAGGTTTGAATTTCTTGCTATATCGATCCAAAAAGGGCCTAAATTCTCGCTTAGGATATGGTATAGTAAACAATCAAGTGGACGTGTGATTTTTCTATCCGGATTTTACTTATCCCTTGTGTCATTTCTCAAATGTTCACTCATATAAGGCTTTAGGCTATATTCTCACAGGATTTGTAGAATAAGTACTCTAGCCTAGATTTCAGAAACTTACTGCCAATAATCATAGATACTCATATAACATATTTATAAATAAATGCAAGGATTATTACCTACATATTAGCCTAAGTTTCTAAAAACTATTCTAATGCAAAAGCTGCATGAGATATCTAGATTATCAAGGGCCTAGAGAAGGAAATCAATACCAATATTCCTAAGTGTATAGCATACTTTTTATTTATATTTTTAAAAAATTTGAATTTTTTTAACTAGAAAACAAGTGCATATTATACATATCTATATCCTAACAAATGCCTTAATTACACGTGTTTTATGCACCCCCAAAACAAGAAGCATGCTTTGTCCTCAAAGTATTTAAATAATTAGGTTAGAGAAATACCATTGAAACGTGAGAAATTCTAGAACATCTGCAAAATAAGGTTAAACATACTAATATAGAAAAGGAAAACTGATGCAACTCTATAAGAGTTCCACCCGTAATGGGGTTAATGAGAAACAAATTGCTTGGGACATAAGCAGACACTAACTGAAATAAAAACTAACCTTAACTCCCATTTAAGCATTTTCCTCCTCATCCTTAATAAAGAAATGAGATTCCTTCGCATCCTGCCACGCCATGGTAATTTGCCAGGCTTCACGCCACTTATCATCTACTATAGCTAACCTGTCAAGCGCCACTTGGTCGGATGGGGTGTAAGGCACAACCTGATGAGGTTGTATCCTCCACCCTTGCCAAGTCATTGCACGGAATGATCGAATAATACAATTGGTGGGTCTCACAATGTCGACCTCAACCCAATCCGTGAAACGGGCACAAAAAACAGGAAAGAAATATAGCATTATACGGCAAATTAAAACTGGCATAAGAAGGTACTCATGCCTCTTGCTATGGGCTCGGGCTAAAGTAGACATTAGGGTCTAGGGAATATCATAGAGTGTACGTCCCCTAGCTAAAGCAAGGAAAATATCACAAGTTTCGTCATTCAGAGAAGAATAACGCCATTCCCCTCTAATGTTTAGCATGATCCAAAACATAACAGTGCCCACGTTTATAGACAGGCTACCAAGGGCGACGTTATAATCCCCTTGGTCCTCTATCCTAAAGATTCCTGCCCCGTAATGCTCATGTAAATCATTATAGTTATACATGTACATATTTTCTACCAAATAGGCCCATGAGTCTTGTATTTCGGCCGGCATAGTAAGTCCAAGCACAAAGGCTAGCAAGAACCTGAAAATTTCCATTGGTTCATCCCCGATGGTGATGGAGAACACTTGTTCTCCATCTGGTCTAGCAAAGAACTTACAATTATCATAAAAATAAAATGTAAGTGCGGGAGAATAAAGTTCATCAGGACTTACCAATAGTGGCTCCCAGCCTGCTAGAATGATCACTTCGCGAAACCACGCACCATAGGTGTCACTTTGGAGCAAGTCTTCAAAAGACTATTCCGGTATGATACGAGGGAATGTCATCCTCAAATAAACTCCCTGGAATAGCTGCAAAGGATCCTAGAACAAACCACAAAAATTGGATTTTTTTCGTGCCCACGGGTTCAGGGCGCGGGGTGTAGGGGTAGAATTCGAGCTAATCGAGCCGAGTTTCACTAAGCTCGGCTCAACTCGTTTATTTAAACGAGCTTTAATATAGGCTCAAGCTTGGCTCATATATTATATGAACGAGTCCAAATGAGCCGAGCCTGAGCCTGAGCCAAACCCGAGTAGCTCGGCTATTTTACACTGTGATGATGGTATTTGAGCTTATTGAGCCGAGCTTCACCCTGCTCGTTTATTAAGCGAGCTATAATATGGGCTCAAGCTTGGCTCATTTAGTTAAATGAACGAGCTTGAGCCAAGCTTAAACAAGCCAAACCCGAGCCAAGCCCAAGCCAAACCCAAGCTACTCGGCTCAAATTCCACCCCTAGCGGGGTGCGCTCAACCTATGCCTGAGATGGGCGCGGGGTGCGCTCCAAAGAATTTTGAGTTCCAGGCACTTGGGCGCAGGTCGCACTCACTCTTTGCCTGGGATGGCGCAAGTCGCGCTCAGGATGAAAACTAGAATTCCAGTGTTTTGGGCGCAGGTCGCGCTCAGTTTTGGGCTTGGTAGGGCGCGGGTCGCGCTCTGATGAAATTCTGACTGATAGTGCCTAGGGCGCAGGTGGCGCTCCACTGGGGTGCTGGCGCGCTCCGAGCTGCTATGTTTCTAAAATGGAGAAGAAAAATGGGAAACGTGGGAGTGAAAAGTGAGAGATGAATGTTAGGTATAGTGTGAGTTGTGAGTGTAGAATGAATGAAGGTTTTATAGGTTTTAAGTTGCTAAAACGAATCGGGAAGTTGCCAAAAAGCTATAAGGCAATTGCCGGAAACAAAAAATTTCCAAAACCGAAAACGGAAACAACTCATATTTTTTATTCTAAAACAACCCTAATATCTTTTAGATTGAACTTAGGATAGAAACTGCCTAACTCATCGAGATTTCATCCTACCACAATATCTATTCATAGCGATGCCCATATCGGCAATATTCTCAACCCTCACTCCAACACAAATTCTAAACTGGAGGATCATATCAAAAATCATGCTAGAGTAAATAATACCACCCCCAAACAATTCGGGAAGGTGGGATTAACTATAAAAATAATGCACAATTTGAAAAGAACCATATTATATTAAAACTGAAATTCAAACAACATTTAACAACCAAATTCAAATTTAAATACGGATTCATAAATTAACATCCGAACTGAATAAAACCAAATAAAAAATAACATCAACTCATAATATTCCTAAACCACTCGCTGCTGGTAGTGGAAGGGACATAGGAAGGTGATGGCTCCTGAGCTCCTGATAGGCCAGGGCCATCCGTCCTGTGGCGACGACGCTCGTGCCTCACAGACTGCTCCTCAGAAGAAGCACCCTCCTGGGGTGGAAAGCGTGCAAGCATATCGTCTCAGAAGTTGCACTGAGCTTCCATCTCGGCCCTCGTCTGTTCCCACCGCTCATCCTCACACTGGGCACGAGTCTCGAAGTTATGATGCATGGTAGCATGCCGAGTCTGGAGGTCTTCATAAATAGTATTGAGAGAACGCATGCCATAATGAATCACAGCCATGCATTCTGCATCAAACCTACACCTCTCCAAGGCATCGGCATCAAAACATGTCGTGCCCTCCTCATCCTCCGAGTCATCCTCTTCAACTACCCTCTCTTCAGGCAACCTCCAAACTCTTTGGATACACTCTGTATAAATATGAAGATTTCGGTGCTCTTTCAGGCAAATCCTATCAGACGTTGGAGTCGCTCTCAAGGTCATCATGATCTTCGTTATCAAAACAGGAAGAGGTGCAATACTCTTCCCAACTCTCCTAATCATGTTACTCAAAAACTCCAAAATACAGAACTCCATAGAATGTGAAGGCAGTTCAGACCAATGTTGCTGACTTTCTCCTTCCCTATGACATTCCTACCAATCCACTGAGCTACAGCCAGCTGGTTGGTTCTGAGAGACGACTGACGAACATAATGCGAGCTTGCATTGTAGTTCCCTTCCGAAACAGTCGCGTTCATCAATGGCTCGACCCTAGTAAATTGGGAATCCTGTAATGTGGCATCGAGATGGTGTCTAGGAGGAATGCCTAAAATCTCAGCCAACAACCCAGTAGATATTTCTCTCCTCCTCCCAGCCACCTTAACAAAAATCATATTTCCATCCAACTCCCTCGTCCTATAAAACTGTCGGACCAAATCTTCATGGTAAAAATTGTTTGTCGAGTACCACAAGCCACTTCAATCTCTCCTAACCATCGCGTCACCTTAAAACGTTGCGAAGTGGTCGGTAGTAAACGCATGCTCCGCCAAAATCCAACGTCTTTGAGCCATTGATATTTTAGAATGATTTGGGGGTTTATAGGAGGTGTAGGAACAAGTTGAAACAACCTTACAACAACAACAACAACAACAACAAAAAAAAAAAAAAATGGTGGTGGTGCGGCAGTTCAATTTTTTTTTTTATTTTTGGTGGTTTCGTTGGTGGAAATTGTTGGGGGGATAAGTTGGAGAAGAATATATGGTTTGGGAATGAATTTGGGCGTGGGTTAAGTTAGGTTTTTTTTTTTCTTTTTTTTTTGGTTCTAGGTTGAAAATATGTTAATGGCGGTGGTGAAGGTGAGGAAGAAGAACACGATGCATTCTTGGGTTGTACTGTGGGCTTGGGCCCAAGTCCAATTCGAATTCCAAAAAAAATCGATTTTTAGCGCAACTTCAAACTAAAATTTCCGCTTCGTTACCGGTCCGATTTTTGCGAATGAGATATGGAAATAATCAGGAGAGAATTTCCAATCCAATGAACCATAAAACACTCTATTCCAACCATGGATGACATATAAGAAGATGAAAAATGCCTCGAAGTGTGTGCATGATGTAAGTTATGCAAACAAATGAACTATAATTTCATAGATAATGTCAACCTGAATCAGAATACAATTAAACGACCTAAACAACACAACTGGAAAGTTGAACAATCCAGGATGGAAACGAACTTCCACCCCCAAACAAATTTTAGACAACAGAGTTTGAAAATTTGTTTTTAAAAGTGGGTCTTTTAAAGTCAGATTCCCGAGACTTCCTAACTTATTATTTTTATGATTTTAACAATTTTTATTTTATTTTTTTATTTTTTTATGAAAAATATTTAATATAAGAAAAACAAGAAAATAATAATTGCATAATTCACACCATAGAGGAACATGACTCAAAATCCGAGAAAATATGCAAAAGTGGAAAACATGAATTATGTTTAACGCGCGTGGACTTAGGATCCGGTAGTTATAGCCATACACTCCATAGGGAGGGCCCAGTTACCTAAATGGTGCACTTACCAATATATGGAAATGAAAGGAAGTACACCAACGATAGGGTCCTGTAAAAAGACTTTCTCTACATCAGGGGACAAAAACTCGTGGAAATGTTTCAACCGTTGGCCATTGACTTGAAAAGTATTGTTGTCCTTGGGATTTACCAAGGTGATTGCCCCGTGAGGTGACTTCAGTAACCAGAAAAGGACCAGACCAACGGGTTTTTAATTTCACTGGAAAAATATGTAGACGGGAGTTGTAGAGTAAGACCTTATGACCTACCATAAACTCTTTGCGTAAGATTTGTTTATCATGAACACGTTTCATGTTAGCTTTATAATCTTTCGCGAGATCATAAGAATCGTTATGAATTTCTTCAAGCTCATTCAATTGCAACTTGCGCTTGACACCCGCCTCATCAAAATTGAAGTTAAAGCTTTTTATAGCCCACATAGCGCGGTGCTCCAACTCAACGGGCAAATGACAAGGTTTCCCAAATACAAATCTAAAGGGAGACATACCTATAGGATTTTTGAAAGCAGTCTTATATGCCCATAAGGCATCAGATAGACGCTTTGACTAGTCTTTCCTATCAGGATTTACAGTTATTTCTAATATCTTTTTTATTTCCCTATGAGAAACTTCTACTTGTCCGCTAGTTTGTGGATTATATGGAGTTGCTACCTGATAAGAGCCCAAAACTGTAGTTTTAACCCCTTAATAATACTACTTTTAGACTAATAATGCGAGTAATAAATAAGAGTTAATGCTAATTACGTGCTTTTATGTATTCCAAGCATAGAACTCAATTATGTGCAGAAATGTGCCACTTTGGTGATATAAAAGAGCAAAGCGTTGGATTCAAGGATAAAGGCCAAGATTTAAAGAGACAAAGCCTTTATGAAGCTCGATCAAAAGCTGAAAAGTCAACATGGGCAGAAACAGTGCACAAGTTAGTAAATTTTTTGAAGATCATATCTTTGGGCTCAAGCCTCGGATTTGGGCCTACCTTACGTCAAAACGACCAACTCGAAAAGAGCTTTCCAATGGTCCAAGCCTTGACCCAATCAGAGGAGCAGAAGTGGACAAAAAGTCTGCTGAAGTCATTGAGCTTTCGACTCGATTTTCCGGCCCAAAACATGAGACCTCAGCCCATGCACGAAATTGTGGATCTGGTCTCCTGCTTTATATAAAACAAGACTTAGCTCTTAAGAAATATATAGTTAGATAGCTTAGAATAGAAAGTAGCCATTAAAATAGCTTGTAGATCTCGTTTTTAAATTGAATTAGTTAAATTAATTAGTTTCATTCCTTGTTTTAGATTAACTCTTTGAATCGTTGTTCTTTATTGATTAGATAAATAAAATAGTTTATTCTTGTTCATTTCGATTTTGTCATTTAAATTTGTAGATCTAATTTCAATTCTTGTTGTTATTCAATTCTTAGTTATTAATTAGATTTGAAGTATTGTTAGTTAAAATTAGTAAAGTTCAAATATTTATATTATGTCTAGTGTTAATTCAATGGGAAATGATAGCTTGATGAATCAAGGCTAAACCTCCATTAGAGGGGTTGAAGAAGCCTTGATGAAACTTGATCTTTGTTAACTTAGAAATCATCATGAGAGTTTATTCCACTCTAGAAGGTCATTGATTCACCATGAGAATGGGTGGACGACCTCACATACTAGTTATTAATTGGTAGAGATGCCATGTATAATTAGGGAATAGAATTACCATTCTGATATGCGAAGCATTGCAATTTGGATCAAGATGAGTCTTTGTTAGTTGATTAAGTCGAGTTATGGTGGATTCAATTCCCTTTAATTCTTTAACTAGATTCAAACCCTTAGCATCCTGTCATTTCGTTATTCATATCTTGTTATTTGAATTCACATCGTAGTATAAATTCCACCATTACTCTCATTAGACTTTGGATAGACTCGTCAATTGTAGAAAACTTTAATGCTAAAGGACTAGGAGTGGAACGAATCTTCTATTCCAACTCTACGTCAATAGATTCGATAGTAGAAAACAAATATCTTTGATAAGTAACAGTTTAATTTATAGTTTTACTTGCGTTTAGAGTTTCATAGCTTTATTTGTGAGTAAAACTATCTTTTTATGTTTATCACTACCTTATGTGTAACTCCATACTTTTTCACGAGAGATGCAACAACTCTGTCATAAAAATGTGTTCCGCCATCACTAATGATGGCTTTGGGAATGCCAAATCGATAGAAAATATACTCTTTAACAAAAAATACAACTCACTTATGGTCATTGTTACAGCAAGCCATGGCCTCTATTCATTTAGATACGTAGTCCACAGCAACTAGAATATAAATGAAACCGTGGGAAACTGGAAAGGGACCCATGAAATCAATGCCCCATACATCAAAAATTTCTACCACCATGATTGGATTTAAAGGCATCATATTACGCTTCGTGATTCGCCCAAGTTGTTGGCAACGAATGCACGTCTTGCAATGCATTTGTGCATCTTTAAAGAGAGTAGGCAAATAAAACACACATTAAAGAATTTTAGCAGCTGTTTTCATACCACTACAATGGCCACCACACTCTTTGTCTTGGCAGAATGAGAGAACCTCATTATATTCCCATTGGGGAATACAACGACGAATAATCTGATCCGCACAATACTTGGAAAGGTAAGGCTCATCCCAGTAGTATAGCTTAACTCTGGCCAAGAACTTCTTACGTTCATTTCTTGACCAATCATAAGGAATAACATCAGACACTAAATAATTCACAATGTCAGCATACCATGGTGCAGAAAAAATAGAATACAGATGCTCATCAGGAAAAGAGTCCGGTATGGACTCAGAATCACTATCATCATCGTTTGTAAGTCTAGATAACTAGTCGGCAACTACATTTTCGACCCCTCATTTGTCCTTTATTTCTAATGTGAATTCTTGCAGGAGAAGAATCCATCGGATTAATCTCTGCTTAGCATCCTTCTTTGCGAGAAGGTACCTAAGGGTTGCATGGTCCATGTAAACTAGAGTCTTAGAACTAACCAAATAAAGACGAAACTTATCTAAAGCATAAACGACAGCTAAGAATTCTTTTTCAGTAGTTGTATAATTCCTTTAAGCATCGTTTAGAGTTTTACTAGCATAATAAATAACAATGGATTTATTATCTAGTTTCTGTCCTAAGACAGCACCAACTGCATAATCACTAGCATCACACATGAGTTCGAAATGTTTAGACCAATCGGGAGGCTGTATAATGGGGGTAGAAGCTAAGGCGGCTTTTAAAGTTTCAAAAGCATGTTTACAGTTAAAATTAAAATCAAAGATGGCATCCTTTAAAAGCAGATTAGTTAATGGCCTAGCTATTTTTGAAAAGTCTTTGATAAAGCGCCTATAAAAACCTGCATGGCCTAGAAAGGCTCTAGTATCACGGACAGTCCGTGGTATAGGTAGAGTCGTTATCTTATCTAGTTTGTCCTTATCTACTTCGATGCCATCACTAGATACTATGTGACCTAGTACTATGCCTTTTTCACCATGAAGTGACATTTTTCCCAATTTAAAACGAGACTCTTCTCTTCACATCGTGTCAAAACTTTAGACAGGTTAGACAGGCATTCAATGAAAGAGTCTCCATAGATAGAAAAATCATCCATGAATACTTCCATGAAACGCTCTACCATGTCACTAAATATATGAATCATACACCACTAGAAGGTACCAAGAGCATTACAAAGGCCAAAGGGCATTCGTTTATAGGCATATGTTCCAAAAGGACATATAAAGATAGTCTTTTCTTGGTCATCAATATCAATAATAATTTGGAAATAGCCAAAGTAGCCATCCAAAAAACAATAAAAAGCATGACCAGCTAGGTGTTCAAGCATCTGATCTATAAAGGGTAAAGGAAAATGATCCTTTCGTGTCACGGCATTTAAACGTCTGTAATCAATACAGATCCCCCATTTCATAGGACCATGCATGGCAACATATTCACCCTTGGCATTACGTACCATGGTAATCCCTGATTTCTTTGGAACTACATGAATGGGACTTACCCATTCACTATCAGAGATTGGGTATATGATACCCGCATCGAGTAACCGTAAGACCTTTTCCCTGACCACCTCTTTCATGGCAGGGTTCAAGCGACGCTAAGGTTCGCGAGAAGTCTTTGCGTTATCCTCCAAATGGATACAATTAGTGCATACATTAGGGTCAATTCCCTTAATGTCAGCTAGGGACCAACCAATCGCAGAACGATGTTCCCTAATCACCCTGATCAACCGTGTATCTTCCTCCTTAGATAACAGGGAAGATATAATTACCGGATGACTACCATCCAAATCAAGTCGAATATACTTTAACTCGGGAGGAAGAGGTTTAAGCACCGGGGTGGAAAGAATATCGATAAATGCTTCTGGAGGGTCCTCATCTTGAGTAATGAATACTTGCTTAGGCAGCAGGTCTTCAAACTCTGTATATGGAGCAACCGAAAGGTCTACGATTTGTGTAGACTCGAAGATGGTGTTGACTTCCTCTACGTAGGAGTCATCGACAAAATCTGAACTTCCAAAAGAAAGAAATTTATGCATATGGTTTTCTGGAAACGTGTTATTAAAGTAATCTTGAGCTAAGCTCTCGATCATGCTAACCTCTCCATCTATAGATGAATCTGGTAACTGTTTCATCATTTTAAAAACATTTACCTCAACCGAAAGATGGCCAAAAGTCAAGGACATCGAACCATTGTGGCAGTTTATAAGCGCATTGGCAGTCGCCAAGAAGGGACCCCCTAAGATGATCGGAACAGAGTCGTTAGCGACTTCTGTATCGAGGATAACAAAATAAGGAGGATAGTAGAAATCCTGGACCTTAACAAGCACATTTTCAACCACACCCTTATGGTACTTAATATATCAATCTGCTAATTGCAACGTCATTTTAGTAGGTTGCATCTCGTGTACACCTATTTGTTTGTATAGATAATATGGGAGTAAGTTAACACTCGCCCCTAGGTCTAGTAAAGCGGTCGTCGTGTGGGAATCTCTTAAGGTGCATTGTACAGTAGGACGACCAGGGTCCTTGTACTTAACGATTCCATTGTATTCCGTTAAAGTTGGAAACTGTTCAGTTAAAAAGGTGTCTTTAAGAATATTTGTCTTACGCCTTTTAGTGCACAACTCTTTGAGAAACTTAGCATGGTGAGGTAATTTTTTAATTACGTCCAGGAAAGGTAAGTTTATTGTTAGATTTTTAAAAACTTCCCTAATCTCGTCGAAGCTTGTATCTCTGTTTAACATAGCTAATTTCTGGGGAAATGGTAGTTTCTCTCTATATTTAGCGTATGGATCACTGGATGTCTAACCCTTGCTTTTTGTTTCTTAGGTTGTGGTTTAATTGGTACCTCTACAGGGGTAGGCTCTTCAGTTTCTATTACGGTATCTAGTTCAATCTCCGGTGTAGGGACAACTGGTGGGGTAACTATAGGCATAGTTATTTTGTTATCAACCACTCTCCCAGAACGGAGAGTGGTGATGGCATTTAGCTCACCTACGTTTTTATTTTCCGTACTAGTATTACCATTTACCTCAAAGGCTGTGCTTGTTGTTTTAGGATTAACTATCGCTTGACATGGAAACACACATTTGGGTTGTACTTTCTCTTGAGCTAATTGCTGTAAGGAAAGTTGGATGGCTTGTAAAATTTGTTGTTGAGATTGCATAAAGGTATCGAAATGATCCGGTGATGGAGGAGTGCTAGCTATAGGTTGTGTGACAGGAACTATGTCACGTTGATTATTAATTGGTGGATTTTGATAGTTATTATTTACCGAACGATACCTCTATTAGTATTATAATTATTATTGTTATAATTATTATAATTACCCTGACCTTGTCCTTGTCGTGGTTGAGCTTGGTTGCTATAATTATAATTACCCTGACCTTGTCATGGTTGGCCTTGGTTATAATTGTTTACTGGCCTAACATTTTGATTATTAAACCCTTGAGGTGTTACTTGTTGACTATTTCTCCAACTGAAGTTAGGATGTTGTCTCCAAGGGGTGTTAGGAATAGGAAAACTATTAATTAAGCAAACATTATCTTGTTGTGACTGTTGTTGTTCATAGGCGAGAGGACAATAGGAGTTAGGATGCTCTGGACTCAGACATAAATTACATGGATTGGAGTTGACATTCATGACGGGGATAGGCGTTTGTTGAACAGAAATAGCCTCTACCTTTTTAGTTAGAGATTCGATTAAATTTTTAAGTTTCGGATCAGGTTTCATCTCAAACATACCGGCGGCTTTAAGCAAGGTTATGGTGTGGACATTCTATAAGTAGATAGGTGAAACGATTCCAATCCTCTGAAAATGATTTATGAGGATTCTGTCGAAAAAAAATGAATCTTGGAAAGCATTTCATTGGTCTTCAGTGGTGGGTAAAAATGTTCCATAAACAGTTGAACAAGTTTAGCCCACAAGTCCACAGAATTTGGCGTTTGGGCAGTTAACCAAGACGTCGCCTTATCGGCTAAAGTGAAGGGAAATACCCTCAGTTTAATTTGTTCAGCACCAACTGTAGGATGGTGGAATGTAGTAAGGACTTGGTCAATCCTACGCATGTGCTGATAAGGCTTTTCATGGTCTAACCCATGAAAAACGGGTAACAAATTAAATATATTTGGGGAGATTCAGAAATCCCCCACTGGGTCTGATAGAACGATGCAAGATTTAAGGCTATCGTTCAAGGCTTTGTAAAAGTCAGAGAGAGGAGACTCTCTTTCTTCAGCCATTACTTCAGGTGGTATGTGTGGTCTATTAGCTAGAGGTGTAGTGAGTGGTATACTAGAAAGGCGTGTTATTGACGTTGCTGGTTGATTACGTTAGGCATTTTTTTTCGACCTGACCTTAATCTCATGCAAGGCTAAGCCAATTTTAACGAAATACAACAACACTCCAAACAATCCTGATATGCTAGTATGAACCTCTAACAGGAGATGCGAGGTGTGGAAGAAAATAGTACATGAATGCCTCCTTGCTTCGCTTATGAATAGCGTCTTGTTTACGCGTGCTCAGTGTGTATAACAAGTTAAAACACTGAAAACTATGAAGAAATGGAAATTTGAAATAAACCTGTGGAAATCGGGCAGATTCAGCAGAGGACGCAGGTCGCGCTCAGGTCAAGCTGGAGTTCCAGGGGTTTGGACGCGGGTGGTGCTCCAATTTAGCCTTGGTCGGGGGTCACGCTCAGGGAAAACATCGAGGTCTAGGCGCTTCAGCGCAGGGGGGGGTGTCGTGTTTTGCCTTGGCAAGGCGCGGGTCACGCTCAGCCAAAAATTGGAGTTCCAAGCGCCAAGCTTGCGGTGCCCTATTTAGCTTTGCCCAGCTGCGGTCAGGTGTAATTCTTCGAGGAAAATTTTCAATGCTAAAATGGACAACCACAGTGAGAATCAAACAAGGGTAGGTGGGTTATGGAACTTTGGAAAACTAACAATTCTAAACAAACAATACTAAAGGGAACTAAAATGGCAGCGGCGCCATTTGATAACCCAATAAAATTGAATACAATTCTACTCCGAATAAATAATGAATATCTAATGGAAGTAACACTAAAACTTTATTGTATACTATTTATCAAAGATTTCCACTCTCGATACTATTGAAGTAGAGTTGGAATAGAAGATTCGTTCCACTCCTAGTTCTTTAGCATTCAAGTTTCCTACGACTATCAATCCTACCAAAGTCAATGAGAGTTTTACGAATTATACTACGATGCAATTTATACTAATAAGATACTGGGATTATAATGATTCAACTACGAAATGCTACGGAATACTAAAGTTTGAATCTAGAATAAGAATTAGGGGGGAATTGAATCCACCTTGAATCCAACTTAAGAACGAGCATAGATTGTTGTAATCTAATTCTTACATTCTTATGGTAAGAATTGGTCATTCTAATCCCTAATTATACATGCCATCTCTACCAATTCATAACTAGCATGTGAGAAAGTCCACCCATTCTCATGGTGAATCAACGACCTTCTAGAGTGGAATAGACTCTTATAACGATTCTACACTACACAATCAAGTTTTCATCAATGTTTCATCAAACCCCTCTAATTGAGGTTTAGCCTTGATTCATCAAACTATCATTTCCATATGAATTAAAACTAGACATCATATAAAGATTCTAACTTTACTAATTTAACTAATTAATAGATTCAAATCTAAATTAATAACTAAGAAATGAAATTGATAACTAAATAATTAAAACTAGATTATGATTAACTAATTAGCAATTGAAGACAACTAATTTATGAATTTAATAATACTAAAACTAAACAAGAATTGA
The DNA here is from genome assembly GCF_015680905.1 of Coptis chinensis. Taxonomy (NCBI): domain Eukaryota; kingdom Viridiplantae; phylum Streptophyta; class Magnoliopsida; order Ranunculales; family Ranunculaceae; genus Coptis; species Coptis chinensis. The sequence goes on along the minus strand of NC_141458.1, from coordinate 55,673,367 downwards.
ATCAATAAACTAAATCGGAATTAAAGATGAATGCTTTATTATAAAACTAAATGTGATTCTAAATTAATCATTTACTTGTTCTAACTAATCTATTGCAAAGTAAAAACTAGATCTAAAACAATAATTGAAAACTAATTAATTGAAAAAAAAAAAAAAAACTAGATCTAGAACTAAGCTTTAATGGCTATTTTCTATCCTAACCTAATTCCCTTAAGTGCAAGTCTTGTGTGTGGAAATGGAGGAGACCAGATCCACATTTTTGTACATGGGCTGAGGGTCCATGTTTTAGGCCGGAAAATCGAGCCTAAAGCCCAATTTCTTCAGTCCACAGGGCCCTTTTCAGTTGGCTTTGACTTCAATAGGCTTTTCGTCCACTTCTGCTCCTCCGATTGGGTCAGAGTTTGGACCATTGGAAAGCTCTTTTCGAGCCGGTCGTTTTGAAATAAGGTACTCCTAATTCCGAAGCCTGAGTCCAAAGATACGGTCTTCAAAAGTTCTTCTGACTTTTGTGTGCTATTTCTGCCCGTCTTAGCCTTTAATCCCATAACTTCTTAGCAACCAACCCTTGCTCCTTTATATCGCCAAAGTGGCACATTTCTACACATAATTGACTTTAATGCCTGAAATACATAAAAGCACGTAATTAACATTAACTCTTATTTATTACTCGCATAATTAGTCTAAAAGTATTATTGTTAACGGATTAAAACTACAGTTTTGGGCTCTTATCACTTCCCTTGTGTTTCATGACTTTCTAAACCCATCTGGTAAGGAAGTAATACTAAAAAAAGAGCCACCTGACACCTTCATTTCCATATAAGTTTTGTGCTAAATCCACATTCTCATTTTTTCCATTCCTTCCTTCTAAAACTTATCTATATCTCGCATATCTTCTACAACCATCAATTTTCTCATGATCATTCACTAAGACACCCTTTTGTTGGAGGAAAAAGAAGAGGGTAAACGCTCGATTAGGTTTTCCGTCCATCACACTTCGCTCTCATTCCACTAAGCTGCATCATAGGAAATCTTCATGCTTGATTCTGTTTGGGGGTGCATTCTGTGATATTTGTTTATGGAAAGACGCACAACTATTTCGTTGCTGATATATGGTAAGCGACACGCATACATATTTTAGATAAAGTCTCGAGTATCTAACTATAAAAGACTCATTGTACTTTTTGGTGTACTCCATTCCAATCTTATATTATGGGAGTGAACCATTAAGGTAATCGAACCCTCTTTTTGGAGTTTGTGGTTGTAAGTGTCGAATCCTTAGTCCACGTTTCATGTGACTCCACATTCATCTCTTGTACGTTTTCTCGTTGTTTGGGGGGTGGGATAGAAACATTTGCACAAATTAGGCACTTTTAGGCCGGATGTAAATTATGCACTTTTTTGTATAAAATATTAAAAATCATAAATATAGTTTATACTATGCATTTAGTGATAATGGTATTGTTCCCTTTTTCATGATGATATTAGTCTAGAAATCTCACGTAGTACTTGAATTATGATTTAATTTTTGAAACTTAGATTAATATGTAGGTAATACTCATTGCATCTTTTCATGAACATCTTGCATGAGCATTTATGATTGTACTTGGTAGTATTTTTCTGAGACTTAGGTTAGAGTACTTAATACATATTCTGTGAGCATCTAGCCAAAAAACCCATATGAATTAATATCTGAGTGATGACACAAGGGAGTAGTCAAATCCGAGTAAAGAAATCACACATCCACTTGCTTGATCACCATACTATATCCTAAGTGAGAATTTAGGCCCTTTTTGGATCGATATAGCCAGAAATTCTGACCTAAATATATTTTCCACTAGTCGCCCCCACTGAGCATTTCATTAGCCTTTTCACAAACCACAAATCTTTTACCCAATAAAACAAAATAAAAAATAAAATCAGCATACCTATCTGGACAAGTCTGAGAAATAGGATGAGTGAATAAAAGAGAAGAGAAAAACTTGTGTAAACAAAAATTAGTTAGTTGCTCCAAAAGAAAAAAGAAAGTTTCCATCTAAAGAAAAGAAAAATAAAATATAAATAAAATAAAAAGTTAAAACTCTAAAAAACAGAATCAAAGGAGTCAAAAGCCAAAACAAAAGGGCTTAGTATGAAACAAAATGTAGAAGCAAAGTAAGAACAAGGTTTTCTCTAGTTAGATAATATGAAGACCCTATTTTCTCAGACTTGTCTTTCTGAATATCCATTTCCTTCCTTCTTTAACCAACACCTACACCCCGTATCACCTAATAAAGACATCTAGCTCAATTAGGAATATGTTAGTGTGATAGTAACTGGTAGATGTGTTTGATCGACCTCAGTTTCCTTGGATTATCATTGAGATTGTGAGGAATCGTATGCCCACTGCACATTGGAGTTAGCAAACTTTAATGGAAAAATCAGAGTGTTATGTATCTTGACACATTCCTTGTGAGAACCTACTTAAAGACATTATTCCAAAACTCTTTTTCTTCTCCTCTCTCTCTCTCTCTATCTATATCTATCTCTCTTTTTACAGTTCTGATAAAAAACTTCCTTTTTCTTAACAAATCTGAAAATTACAATAACAAATTAATTGAAAATTAAACCACTACCTTATTTTTTTTCTTCCTTTCTCACTTTCTCTCCTTCTTTTGTTCTTTTCAAATACGAAATTATTCTTTTCTTTCTCTCAATCAATTTCTCTTGAAATTGGTTGTTCTCCAACTAAGCAAATCAGATTTGAGAAACAATATCAAGATTTGAAAATTTTGTTTCTTCCACTCAAAACTTTTTTTTTTTGAAAAGGTTATAGGGTTGAGGCAGACCCCTTCTTTTTTATTAAACTTTGAAAAGTTACATGCCTCCCTAAGAGTATGATCATTAGAGGAAGAATCTTGACTACAACAACACTAGGCTATAAGCCTAACAATCATGAAAAACTCATGAACAAGCCCACACGGGGACACACACATAGATAACAACATAGTCTGAGCTACCACCAAACAAAAGTTTATCCGTTAAGATCGGATGATCAGTCCTTCGATATTTTTGTTCCTTCTCAAAGCTATAGAAAAAGGTCCCACACTCACAGCACGCGTATGTTAAACCAAATGTATCATCTGAAATCTCAGTGATATATTCATCAAGGTTTTTACCTTTATATTTTACCTTGGAAGCTTGCTTAATCATAGCTAAGGTAGGACTAATCTCAACTGATAAGCGCTCACCAACCACATTTGGAGATAGTTCCTTGCTAGTTCTCTTTGACCTAACCGTAGTCCATTTCTCAACTTGAGCTTCTTTTTCAATTCTCGACCTTGTACCAGGTGGAGAGATAGGTTGAACTTTAAATCTCATCTGTTGTTGCATGGGAACATAAGCCTGCTCACTAACCAAGAGGTTCTGGGAAGCATTTGCAACTACATCAGCATCCACTAGAACCATAACATCCAAGTCTACTGCACTATCATTCTCTGCATATGTTACTACTTCACCATGATTGACTGCTATTGTTTGATCAACAACAGCAACATATGGATTAGTAGACTCAACAGCTTGTGAAAGGCCAGAGACTTGTCCAACTTGAACCTCATGTGGAACATGTCCTAGTGGAAAAGAAGATGCGAGAGCAGACTGCGAGTTAGCTGCCAATGCAACTTGTTCTCCAGTAGAAACAGCAAGTGCAAGTTCCCCTATAAAATTAGTATCCACTTCCCTCATGACAGTTTCTTCGACAACAACTTCAACTGTGTCATTACCCTTAGGAGGTGCAGTATCAACAGTTGGTGGTGTTGGAATTGTCCACTCAAAACTAGATCTGAGATTTGTTTAATTTTTCAATTTAAAGATGAAATCTCTTTGAATATGAAAGTCAAGTTTTTTTCAATTCAAAGATGAAATCTCTTTGCGCTGTTGTTCATTTCAAATAATTTTGCATAAGTTATGATCGATCTATTTTCTCTATGAAAATTTAATTTTTCATAGGTCAAATTACTGTGTAAATTTAAATTTACATAGATCAGTTCTATCTAATATCAGTTGTAGTAATCTGATCTATTGTGTAAAAATATATTTTAACAGGTGGTATAAAATTGCATGAGTTCATTATGTCAGATGTTAGATTGGTCAATTTCAAAGAAATGCTATGTGAAAACGATTTATCATGCATAATTTTTTATTTGTTTGCAGACTTGTAAACACATTATTCTAAATTTAAATTTTCATATATCAAGTTACTATGTAAATGTAAGTTTTCATAGCTCCAGTGACTATGTAAATATAGTTTTAAATATATATGACTATGTAAAAATATATTTACATATATTCTGTCAGGTGTCAAGAAATTTTCAATCCCAAAAATTACTATGTAAATTTAAGTTTTCATAGTTTCAATGACTATGTAAATATAGTTTTACATATATATGACTATGTAAAAATACATTTACATATAGTCTGTCAGGTGTCGGAAAATTTTCAATCCCAAAAGTTACTATATAAATTTAAGTTGTCAGGTGACCAGAAATTTTCAATCCCAAAAAGGTAAAAAAGGAAATAAGATAAAATGGGAAATAAAAATAGACCCGATTTTATTTTATTTTTGGAAAACATGGAGGTTATTTAATGAGACCTAAATAATAGGAAGGTTATGTGATATGGGCGGATGGGAGGGAGTTTATATTCAACCGAGTTAAAACCAAGGGGCTGAGACTCATTTCTTGTATAATAATATAAGCTTTTCCCTCAGGTGAAATGGCCGGAGAATAAGTTTTGCCTATTTTTCATGTCTATTGCTTCCATTGATTTTTCTACATATTAATCCATTTATTTTGACCTTTTACAGTGAAACTGTTTTATAGTGGAACTTCCACTATAAAGGGTGGAACTGTGCAAGTTTAAAAAAATTTGTATTCGGTGGTTTGCAAAAGAATTGTTTTAGCATTAACTTTAGATAAAGTGTCATGTTAAAGAATCGTGTATATACTGTATAAATCTACTGTTTTACTAGTTTGTTTTGATGGACTAAGAGACTTTGTTATCTTGTGCAACTTCTAGGCAAAACTTTAAATTATCGTTTGAGTCCATGAACACGGTTCTCACAACTGAATCCATGTGGTACACCAACTATTAATTAAATAGAAAAGATATGAATATCTTTCTACAGGGGATATGACCAGTAACAGAGAAGGTCTGGCCTTGTGCAGTTGGGCGTGAAATTTTGTTTTCTACCAAACGGACTGGAGGCAGTAGGTGTAAGAACTTGTGTGGCTTAGAGAAGTTTGTGTTGCTCTGGAAATCTAAAATTGGAACATTTTACAACTGATCAGTCCTTCAAAGTGTGCGTGCCAGAAAGGGCATATATTTCTCAATGCCGGCGTCTTGACTACTAGACCAAGAATGATAATCAATGGACTCAAAGTGGCAGGTTGCTGATGGTTTATTGTTTACTGCTTGGTCTGACCATTAAGCTCGGGAGGGGCGCCATTGCCAATCACCGCTCCCAAAATCCACGAAGCTCTTCCAATAGTCTTAGCCTTGTAGCACAGCAGAACGAAAGGAGCCAGTGGAAGCATGAGTTATTATTTCAAATTTGGCCACATCAACTTGCTTCAATATTTGTATCCATAGTGGTGCACTTAAGTATTTTAACTGATATTTTAAAACTCAAGATATTGACATAAAGATTAATATCTCGGTATATTTCATAGTGATTTCAAACATTTGTAGATATTGAGCCGGAAAAAGAGGAAGACAAGGGACACGTGTCATAAGCTGATTGGGCCAAAGCTAATTGAGGAGACTTTATATATAAAGACCGGATGAAGAAGAAAGAGATTCATTCCATGATTATGACAAAAAACCATTAAAATAAGAGAGAGAAAGAGACGACAAAAGCAATTGTAAAGTTTTCTATTACTAATCAATAAAAACCTTTGTTCCAACTTAGTTCATCTTGTTCATTCATTCAAACCATTACTAAATCTGTGTGATCTTAGAACAATCAAATAGAGGTGTTCTTGGACATCACATTGGCACCGTCTGTGCATCGAAGACAAGGAAATTTATCTTTTCTTCTTTTCAATTTTTCGAATCCATAATTTTGTTCTGAATTTGAGTGAAAGAAGAGTGACAAAAGTTTAGTAGTAAAGGGAGACTTGAATCATAATGGCTCCAAAGAAGAAAGCAAATAGCAAATAAGTGGATAATGATAATCAATCACAAACAAGAAATACAAGAACTTCGGTAAGTCGGCGATACTAGTTTATCTGAGCCAAATTCAAAGACATAGTTCATCTAGCACAAGTCAGGGAAATATTTACACCGACGATTTAAGTGTTCAACTTTGACTAATCTAGGCGCTGCGGGAAGTAAGACGTTCTGCGCCCTTTTGTTTCCACGAAGAATCATTATAAAGATGTACTCTCAGTTATGTTTACAGGAAATCACAAATAAATTTGATTTCACTTTAGGCACTACTCAGTTTTGACTGACATCCTAATTCTTGACAACATTTACACTTGCTGACCAATCGATGGACATATTGGGGACTAAGTGAGTCACGGTTGTACTGACATTATCACTTCTTATGCATGAAGACTTTCTCTGAATGTTGATTGGATCCCGGCATCCACAAGTAGTTGTGGAGAGACATACATTATCTTTTTCTGTATATCTTCTACCCTATCTACCTTCAGCAGGGTGGCCGCAGTCCTAAAGTTTTTAAACAGTATCGGAACAATTTTTGTTGCACCCTGAACTCTTTGACCATGGACCTCTCAAGTCCTCTTATGAATTGGATGCACCTCTTGGGTTGCCTACGTATCCCTTCCGGGAACCAATTCAAGCCGTCGTAGTTCACTCTCTTCTCCTTCTCTTTAGAGCTCTCTCCTCCCTTTTCTCTTTCTTCCTCTCTTTTCTTTCCCTCTTCTCCATCCTAGCCCTCCATCTCTCTTTAGGTTTACTTCCTAGGCCCTAGTATCTCTTGGGCCTATCTTTTTGGCCCAATACATACTATGGCCTTGGGCCTATCTCTTGGCCTAATACATGCATAGTCTATTTATGAATATGGCTACTACAAATGCCCCCTCTCGGGTGCGCAGACTTCTTAGAGTCTGCGGATCTGAGAAGTCCTCGACCTTGCTTATCTGCCAAATCCTCAATCTATCAAATGTCTGTATCTTGAATTCCATGGCCTCTGCTCTTATTCTACTGGTCCTCGGCGCTTTGCATCTCATATCCAAATTCCACATACTCAATGCTCTTCCTACATAGCCAATTTGCCACCATATTATTCTTGGGTGTGCTCATCTCCTTCGTGATTTGGAATATGATTTCTATGGCTACCCCTTGTACTTTTGTGGATGAATCTCGATCGGCGTATCCTTATTCGTCTCAATCCTTTTCTCACATATCCGCGAATGGTTTCTTCCATTCGCTCTTACTTTTCAAACACAATCCTCATGCCCGCGAAATGTCTCAACCCAGCTATCAACTCTCCTTTACAAAACTCACTAGCATGTCTGCGGAGTGTCTCACCTCAGCCAACCTCTCTTTCGTAGAACTCACTACCATGTCCGCGGAGTGTCTCACCTCAGCCACCCTCTCTCCTTCATAGAACTCACTACCATATCTGCGGAGTGTCTCATCCCCTTCATTTCTCTTTCGTAGAACTCAGCATTGTATCCACGTAGGGTCTTATCCCCTCCGCTCTCATTCGGAAAGTGCGAAGCATATCTAGGGACAGCCCAGCTTGCCCCCATGTCCGCAGAGTGTTTAACCTCAACCACCATCTCTCTTTCATAGAACTCACTACCATCTCCGGAAGGATCTCATCCCCTTCATTTTCACTCTTTTTACTCCGCACTATGCCAACAAAATGTCTCAATCCATCCGCTCTCGTTCACAAAACTCATTAATGTATCCGCGAAGGGTCTCATCCCCTTCGCACTTACTCCTAGAACTCAACATCATGTCCACGAAATGTCTCAACCCCCTCGCTCTTATTCTTAAAACTCACCATCATGTCCGCTAAGGATCTCATCTCATCCGTTCCTTTTTTGCATACCTCATCATTGTATCCGCGAAGGGTCACATCCCCTCTGTTCTTATTTGTAGAACTCAATAGTATATCCACAAAGGATCTCAACCCCTTCTCTTTGGCACTCTGTAAAACTCTACATCATGTCTGCGATAGGTCTAATCCCCCCCCCTGCTCTTTGGCTTAGAGGCAACTCATTTTTCCCTAAGCTTGATTCGAACACCGCGGTCCACGAAAGGCTCATCCCCCCCTTTCGGGGAGGCAACTCATTTTGCCTCAAGCGTGATTCGGACACTCTGGTCCACGAAGGGCTCATCCCCCCTGCTTTCTGGCTTAAAGGCAGCTTATTTTGCCCCAAGCTTGATTTGGACACTCTGGTCCACAAAGGGCTCATCCCCACTTTCTGGCTTAAAGGCAGCTCATTTTGCCCTAAGCTTGATTCGGACACGGCGGTCCACAAAGGGCTCATCCCCCCTGCTCTCTGGCTTAGATGCAGCTCATTTTGCCCCAAGCTTTATTCGGACACGCAGCGGTCCACAAAGGGCTCATCCCCCCGCTCTCTGGCTTAGGAGCAACTCAACTCTATCTCTACCCACACAAGAGTAGACCAAATATCCTCTACTAAATATGTGCCGACAAATTCTCAAGGCATTAAGAGATAATAGTGTACATGTATGTAACTCAGTGCAAAGATATCATGCCATTAATGTGAACTGTAAGTCACAACTACATAGAGATACCAGTAGACTCTGAGGTTCCCCGTATAGCTAGTACGGGGCTCGACCCCGGTCTTACTCAATGCTATATCATGCAATAAACATTTAATGCACAAAATAAGCTCTTTGATGGCAATATAATGTATGTAAACCATAGTAAATGAGGTGAGATGGATCCATCTCTCAATACCAGCTCAATCTCAACTCTGTTCCATGGTATCGCATGTCTCTCTTTCTCTATAACCTAAAACTTTCATGTTTGAGTGTTGTACAAATAACGCGTGAGATTCAATGAAGAACATTCAACATAAGCATTTGCATACAAGAATAATGGCGATCATATGCTTAAAACAATGTACACTCCGTCTTACCCTGAAGTGTACGGTCATGTTTCCTCATTCATGGTCTGTGGCCTCCTGAAGAGAGTAGCTCCACGGAATATCATGATGTTTGGGGACAACATAGTCGTCCCCACATACATCTCTGCCAAGGATGGGGACAAGGCTTGCTTGCCCCCAATGTAACTCTGGTTGACTGCTCAATCACTGCTCATCCGTCTATTATGCACATGACGACAGAATAAACCAGTTACCTGACGCAGTATGTCTCTGCACATCTTCTATAATTATCTTACCATTTCCACGTTGTTTAGAGATGAGGGTTCACAGATCCTATCCAACTCAAGACTTCAGACACTAGGGTTCGGAACCGCTTTGCCTGCCCCCCACACGTTGCTTGTACACGCAAGTCTGCCGATCCGGCCTATCCCACTTAATCTTACTTCTGGTACTGTGGGTCTTTCTCTTTCTCTGTAACCTTACCCTCAAAGCGGAAGTACTAATCTCGAAAGGGACGCAAAATTCACCTTTGTATCGACGAAGCAATGTCAGATTATAAAGTTCTTCCTACGTCGGCACTATAAGGCGTCATGATGAAGTGAAACACTTGCCCCGTTGTAGCATATGCTTGACTAAGACCAGTGATACCAAGATCTGGTTCGCCATGCTCCCAAGTCTTCTAAACTTATTATCGAACACCTTTCCTTCAATTACTCAAACAATGGCGACCGACACTCCGTTGGTATTTACATTGAATAGTATCAACATCGCGACTAACTACTTATTTTACCGAATAACATAAATGTCCACCCTTTTGCCGCCATCTGATCTCGAGCTCCGCGCCTCATCTCCGACTCCCTCTGGCACCTAGTTCATGCTGCTTAAGCTAGGAAGCGACACTCGCCAGGAATTAAGGGTGACTGTGTACATAGAATATAGACCCAATGGTTGGTTGTACGTCTCCTTATACAATTCATCTTCTCCCATGCATTTTGTCAAACATCATTGATACTTCTACATCAAAGTAACTTTGTTCACTAAAAAAGGTGTCCAGATGTGAGACTCGGTTATTCATTGAGCAATTTGTCTATTATAAAACACGGTCATGTGCATCCCATATACGCACACCCATCAAGTTTAAGCCCACACCCTTCACCACCAGTTCCCACACTCGATCCCCTTAAAATGATAAGGGCCCAGCCCATAACAACTTAAGAATCGGCCCTAGAACTAAACCCAGCCCAACTGCCTAAACAGGTTACTCAACATCGGAGAGCACTGGATCGCAGTCTCTTTCTCCTTCCTCAACAGCTTCCGCCACTACCTAATCGGTCAGCACCGAATCAACCATCACCCACTACCAATCACTCGGTTTTCACCACCACTGAAAACCTATAACTTTAATGAAATCAACATCCCCACTGATACACTCGGTTTTCATCACCACTGATACACTGGTTGATGGAAAAGCGCTGAGTCTCGATCTCCTTCATCACCAAAGACCCGAACCAAACTAAGAACCAACATCAAAACTAACCCAAGCGATTGTTAACCCATCCAATAGCACCCAACCATTGTCTTCAGTAATCTCGACGCAACCCCCAATATTCCAACAACCTTGTACACACTACCAACTGAATCAACCCACCCCAAAACCAGATGTTATATGCTGAAAATGATTGTTAGGAGATTTCAGTAGCATGAGATAATGTTTAGTAATAGGAGATCTTCTCAAAATGTAGACAACCTACATACTTTTTGTTCTGTTCCCACAGACGGTGTCATTTGTTGCACCCTGAACTCTTACCATAGACCTCTCATGTCTTTTTATGAATTGGCTGCACCTCTTGGGTTGCCTACGTATCCCTTCCGGGAATCAAGCTGTCGTAGTTCACTCTCTTTTCCTTCTTCTCCTTCTCTTTAGAGCTCTCTCCTCCATTTTCTCTTTCTTCCTCTATTTTCTCTCCCTCTTTTCCATCCTAGCTCTCCATCTCTCTTTAGATTTATTTCCTGGCCCTAGTATCTCTTGGGCCTATCTTCTTGGCCCAATACATACTATGGTCTTAGGCCTATCTCTTGGCCCAATACATACATAGTCTATTATATGAATATGGCTACTACAATTTTCTTTTGGGCATAAATTGTTTTTGTACAATTGTACTCATTTGTGAATTTCTCTATTGGCGAGAACATCGGGTCGTTGTAATATCTCAAATACAAAGTCTTTTAGAGGGAGTCTGGATCATGATGATAAGTTGAATCATAAGAGTCCCCATGTACCCTAATCGACATAATTGCCAGTTGCAAGCTAGGGAATCTGGCTGGGTGCCTCTATTTGCTCAAATTATCTTGATATAATGAACGGCTTGGATGGAGCAGCTACATTCTTTCTATTCTCTTTTTATTTTGTTGGAAACCAGTTAATCACAAATGCAACATATAGGGAAGGGCATTTTAATCCAATACAGTGGAAATTTTGTAACTTCTGTTTTGAAGTTGTAAAGCCAAGTTGCAACTAGAACTACAAAAAGATGCATACAATACACACCTTTTAAGTGAGGGATTATGAGAACAATTGTTTAGTTTCCAGGGGTAGTTCATAACGCACCTAGAAATTAAAAATTACAAGTAATTAGACAAACAATAACACAAAATAAGGGCCTCTTTAATTTACCTTTTTTGCAGCATGCAACTTTCCAGCGTTGTACCAAGTATACTCAGTTAATTAAAGAGTAAAGTAGTGGTTCATGATCAAATGCCACTGAAGAGCTAATCTATTAATTGAACCTAATTTTTACCTAAGGATTTACCTAATTCTAGTTTGCTTCATGTAAGCTAAGTTAGCTAGCCAAGCTCAGATCGCTAGCTGTAAGTGCACTACAGTACCAACTCCAACATTAGTCAACGGTGGCTGGCTAAAACAGCTTATAATTAAACTCTATATAGACAAAACTAACTCTCAAATCAATACTATCTCAAGATCAGACCAGTCAGTTCATTCCAATATCCATAACTATGACGGATAACAAGCAACCTCAAACATCAATAGAACTTGTAATTGATTCATCTATCAACGCCAACCAGACACCACCACAGCTCACAATCAACAACCAAAAACAATGTCTACTGTCCATCTTAACTAGGTTGCATGCAGGTTATTTTAGAATAAGCTTCGCACTATGCAGCCAGGCTTTGTTATGGAAATCACTTGGTGAACCAAGTGATAACCCACACGCCATGCGGCGTCTACTTCAAACGGTTCCTTCAACAGCTTTTGTTCTTGTATGGTCCCTTGCTCTCATGGCACAAGTCTTACTTTCACTTCTCTACACCTTGAGATGCCTTCTTTACTTCCGTAACGTCCAGGCTGAATTTCTACACCATGTAGGTGTAAACTACTTATTTGCTCCTTGGATTTCATGGCTTCTTCTGCTACAATCTGCGCCATTTCTTACCCCAAAATCTAATTATTATCTTTTTCTTTGGTGGGTATTTGTGCTCCCAGTGGTCGCACTCGATGTAAAGATTTATGGCCAATGGTTTACAAAGGGAAAGAGACTTTTGTTCTCGGTAGCAAACCCAACGAGCCAACTGTCAGTGATTGGAAACTTATTAGCTGCTAGAGCAGCAGCTGATATGGGATGGAAGGAAAGTGCAATATATTTCTTCTCATTAGGCATGGCTCATTATCTTGTGCTATTTGTTACACTTTATCAGAGATTTTCAGGAAGTGATAAGCTTCCTGCCATGTTAAGGCCTGTTTTCTTCTTATTCTTTGCTGCACCAAGCATGGCAAGCTTGACTTGGAACTCCATCTCTGGAACATGTGATACGCCCTCAAAGTTGCTCTTCTTTCTATCACTTTTCATCTTTGCGTCACTGGTAATAATTTACTACGTTCGTCTTTATAATACGTTTTATATCGAGGTTGAAATTTGAAAGTGGTCACGTTTAGATGAATATATGTTATGCAGGGCCATGGTGAATTGGTGATGAAGATTTTTCTTTTAACTTTAATCCATTTATTTTGGATTATATTTGTTCCTTACGTGCTATTACTCTGTCTGAAATTCTGAATTATGTCGCTCAAATGGAAAACAAAGAGTTCATAAATATAAAATCCCAATTCTTGTTTTCGTATATTCCTCAATTTTATATCATATCAAGTTATTGACATCGAACATTTCTTTTTTCTGCTATTGTTCTTAAACTAGAACAGATTTCAAGGCCATGCTTATTCAAGAAATCCATGAAGAAGTTCAATGTTGCTTGGTGGGCTTACTCATTCCCGCTCACAGTTCTGGCCCTTGCTTCAGCAGAGTATGCTCAAGAAGTGAGGAGTAGCATTGCTAATGGACTAATGCTTTTGCTGTCAGCACTCTCAGTTCTAGTCTTACTTGGATTGTTACTTTTCACTGCACTCAACACCAATATTCTCTTGTCTAAGGATGATCCCTTTTTGAGTGTTAATGATATATAATCACCTTCAACTCTTATCTCTAAAGCGTGCTGAAACTAGATCTCTTTCAATGCCAGTAAGATAATGCGCCTTTACGGATTTACCTCTCTGGACAAATTGTCTGACTAACAAAGGGATACTACTGACGCAAACTTAAGAAAGTAGACAAACTTAAAATCGGCGAAAATGACATATAAAGCTCGTGGAACCAATTGTGTATTCAGAATTTCAGATCATGACTTTTGTAGGTAGGCCTCCCACCTCCACTACTCTATAGAGTAAAGGACCACCATAGCACTTTATATAGATTCCAATGAATTTTCTAGTTTCTAAATGTGCCAAATTCTTGTGTCTTTCCAATTGGATTGGCAACTAGAGCTCGTGTGTTTTTAAAATTTTTCCTTTTCTTTTTATCATTAAATATATATATCCTTTCTTACAGAGTTAGACTGATAAGTGAACTAACCTCATGCCTTAATACAATCTCAATCGTTGCAAAGTGCAGACGCCTTTGTCTGTCTTATGTTGTTATGTGCGACTGATGGGGAATCATCGCATCTTGACAATGTCGTTGTCCATGTCACCTTTACTAATGCATTTTAAATTGTTCCGAACAACTTATGCAACAATCATAACCATTAACCCGCCATCAGTTGTCAGGAATCTAAGTTTACTGGTGCATATTAGACTTCGGTGCGAAATCGTTACCGTTTCTTAACTAGTACTAGTACTAACGTAATTTTCAATTCTCGGGCGGTCGCCATTGCCCAACGGCTCCAACCCCCTAGTTCCGTACGTAGTAAAGGTTTGCTGCTTTTGAACACTGTAAGCTTACAGCACTCAATTCTAAAGCCTCCTACAACGGTCTGATTCAGCAAATTAAACGTCCTTATTTAGTGTTGTGAACTTGTGCATCCTTGCTGCATCATTTGCTAGGCGTAAATCGTGAATGCACATTCAACTATGCATTGCGAAATGGGAATGCACGGTCAACAATGCATGGCAAAATTGGAATGCAGTCTATTCACGTAGAAGAGATTTATACACAATCTACTTTCCATTGTTTGGTGATGTACGTTCTGGTGAAGACCCTAGTAAGTGGTAATACATGACTTAATTTTAAAGCAATAAAGCCTTAATGTAAAATATTAAAATCGATTAAATAAATCACCAAATATTGAATCGGTTAGAGCAATTTAAAAACAGCTTTCTCAAGTAATTAATGTGATGGTTATTTTATATGGATATGGACAAGACATAAACGTGCGGAGAGAAAACCAAGGCAGACTTCAGAAAGGAAAATTTGGAACTTAACTAACTGTTAAAGCATGTCTGTTGTCCTAAAATGGAAGGGATGTCTTCTAATAAAATGATGGTAAGATGTAGTCAGCTAAATAACAACAACATACAAAGTAGATTGCAGATGCATCTCAACATTTTGAATACATTGTGAAACTATTTACAACAAAAGCCATCATTGAGCATTGCTCCTCGATATCAGTGGTAGAATGCTCTTTGTCAGTCGCTGTATCACGAGTCATTTTGACTTTATGGTCCCTATAACCTTCCACATACCATAGACTTGTGACTCTCCACAATTCCACTTCATATGGAAAAGCAATCAGCAGGTGTACAACAACCCTACAAGGATGATATATTAAGGAGAGAAAAATCTACTGTGCGCAGGAGAGAGAGTGGTGTAGTCAATCAAGGCCACTCATCAAAGCAAAAGGTGCGTGTGTATTTGCATCACGAAGTACTGTGCAAGGGCAGATTCATGCGTACTGGTGCAGCAGGCGTACTCTAGAACTGCTATATTAAGGGAACCCTTAAGTTGGAAACTTGTGCCTACCCGAGACATCAGTTATTGTTTCACATCAAAACCAACATGAACCAGCTGACAACAGATACATGCTCAAATTTATCCTTGATTTTTTAGCATCCTAGCAATATTTGATCTTCTTAGAGCATAAAGCATCATGCCAACCCCAGTACTCTATACAAAAACTCAACCACGTCACCATTTTGAATGCTTACATTAAGATGACATGTCACTGAGAGCCAAACGTATGCTGCAATGACTTAAAGTGAGAAACAATTACCTGCACTCCTTGTTCTCTCTCAGATCATCGATACAAGCTTGGAAGATGAGGCACCCACTACAGTGTGGGATGTTTTTCCAGTCGAAGATGTTAAACAACAGGGACTTCTTATGCTTCAAGTGAGATGTAGCACATACCACAAAATCATTTTTGCGTGTTTGCTGGAAAGAGGAAATCCAAATAAGATAATATTCTTTAAGTGGAAGAGACAGCCACAAACATTTGAGAGATAGAAATAAGAGTAAATAGAATCACAGAAGTAGTATGTAATGAAGTTTAATTTCCCACTGAAATCTGTTGCAATACACCCCAATTGACCTATAGTAGTAAGAGATTTTGGATCCGTCTCTCACCTCATTAAAGGACAATAAGATCCTAGAAAGAAGCAACTTGTTTTCATTCAATGTAATAGATCCTCTAGATAGGTTAGTAGTAGATACTCTAGATGGGTTAATATCCTCTATTCCTCTTGACCTTAATGCAACGTTCATGAAGAAAATAAGAACTATACTCGATGAATAAGGAGACTTCAGTCACACTTCTTTCTGCTACCTAGAATGGTGCATTGCACTAAATTCAGGGAAGAATGGTTGAACAAAGATATTCCACTGTGATACTTTGCACATTTAGGGAGGGGAGGGGAAAACCGATGATATGATTATGGATATTTCTTAGTAGAAAAAAAAATTACACAACGGGCAGGTGCCGACTAGCAAAATCGGTAAAACCTTTGGGTGATGATACCAGAGGTCTGGGGTTGAACCCCGCCAGCATCAAAGAGTTACTGATCTCATTTAAAACAGGCTTGCCAATCAAAAATATATATATATATATATTACACAACGTAATCAATAATGAAGAAACCGAAACAAAGAAGGAAATCAGAATAAAGTCAATGGATGTCTAAAAACATTACTTATAAAAAGGATCACACCCCCAAATTGCACCATCTAAGCGAAAGAAACAATAAAGAAAAATACATTCTCAAAATTTTATTATTTTTAAGTGTAAAAGCCATGAAACTGTGTAAGATACAAAGAAGAATAGAGAAACACGATTAAGATATCAAACACTTACACTTACACTTACCCTGAAAGAATCTAAACGTAGGGGTCGTTTGTTTTTCTGAGCCTCTAAATCCTGAATGCTGGATGCTAAATGGCCCATCCTCTGAATGCTGAATGTTGATTGCTGAACTCTGAAAAACATGTTTGTTTTCTGTTAGAATAATCTGACACGGAATGTTGAATATAAATCATTCGGACAATTTTACCCACTCTATCTATTTTAAACACTAACTTGATTTCTTGTAAAACAAAATATATATATTAGATTTGAGGAGGGGAGATGGATTATCGAAGAAAAGAAATGATAAATAAACTTATTTTAAAATATGCTTTCACAAATATATTTTAACGGTTTATTTTCATATTTTGTTTACTTTCAAAAAATATATATGTAATTCTATTTTTAACAAAGTGGATATCATTCACCCTAAAAAATGAAAAACCAGTGACGCCAGCATCAAATTTTGAAGAATCTATTTTGAAGCCCCCATAAAGGTCAAGGTAAGAAAGTAGATGGGTTGGTAAGAAAGTAGATGGGTTCTTGAGATTGGGTTCTTAAGAAAGGGCAAGAAGAGACTTTCTTGTTTTAAGTATTAGAATTCAGCATTCAGGAGGAACTTTGGTGCAGAATGCAGAATGCTGAAACTACCATTAAATGCTTAAACTACTTAAAAAAACAAACAAGTTTTTGAGCCTATGAATACTTAAAACTTAAGTTTATAAGGCTCTGAATGCTGAATCCAAAAAAAACAAACAACCCCTTAATTTAAGAGCAATTCAAAACTAACGAATGACCCAGAGACGCACAAAGAATATCTAACTCTGTTCAAGTATAATAAAATTATTTACAGCACAAATAACTTCCTAACAAATACTTGTGGAAATTGTCTTTGCTGATGAGGTTATGCTTTAAGCCTTTAAAGAGATGCTTACAGAAATTCAAGTAATGAAGTGTTTCAGCAATTTAACTTTAGGTACTAAGTTTATATTTTACCAATCTTCATTGGTAATTATGTAAATGGGTATGATAAGTTACGGTAGTAGTAAATGGCGAAAGAAATTAATAAGCACGCAATGAAACTACAATTATTTATAGGGACTTATTTATAAGGAACTCTGTCAGTACGGAACAAAAACGTAATCGCTACTTTAGCACCATGAACAATGAAACATAGAATAAAACAACAATTGTAGAAAATCAAAGGCAATAACGATTAATTTAGATAAACTATATGAAAGCCGTTAACTAAAGCAATAACCATGTGAATTACATTTCAAAGAAAAACACAAATGAAAACCCAATGAAGGACCAGAATCCAAATCAGACAAAGACACAGAAAGAAAACATGGTTGAACCATGCGCGCAATCTACCAAGCTGAACTTTAATTTATAGTAAACATATGAAACATAGTATGTAGACCATATCTATGATGCTTTGTATTCATATAAATGCGTCGACAACAAATTGATGATGGTATGCATCAATGAAGAAAGAATGAACAGTGAAAAAAAAGGAAAAATAAATACCTTTGGAGTTTGGGAACAACAAGTCTTGGATGCAATTCGGAAATCCAATATGATACCTGTTAAGTCTCCCTTCATTCTCCCTGCAACCCATTCCAAATGTCAATAACCACACAAAGAAAACATAAAAATAATTAGTAAGAATAAATAAAAGCAACCGTTTGATTCACATCAATTAAATCTATCGAAAAGTGTTCAAACTTACAAGTTCAAAAGATAACCAAAACCATGATACCACCGCTCAAAACTTTGGTTCCTAAGAAGAAGAAGTGAAATATAAACAGAAAGAATAGAAGAAATTCGTATTCTACCCAATTACTTTTAGCGAATACACAGAGAAGAAGAGCTTATTTAAATTTTGTCAATTTTGTCAAGAGCTTGGCAATGTGTCAATTTTGTCTCGCCCAATGCTTATTTAAATTGGCATTTCACTAATAATTAAAATAGAAACACCGATGATAACTTAGTGAAGTCTTCTCTCTGTCGGTATTGGAGTACTACGGAGTCGAAAGTAAAACTCTTATTGTTTAACGAAAACAAATATCAGAAATCGCTCAACCGAAAACATGCTTTTCGAAATGAAAACTCACAGAGATTGAAAGCAAACTAATGTAGATTGAAGTGGCGGAAGCAATATTTAATCAAAATCTACACTTTGTAAAACCCTAAAAGTCTCACATTTTATTGATAATCACTCAATAATTCATAACACAACTAAAACAACTCCCTGAAACCTTAACTATAAGCCCTTATTTATATTAACCCTAGAAAGCATAAACCAATAGGAACACGACATGTGTCACAACTAACTAATGGACTCAAACCATGGGCTTGGACTTAACTAAGGGCGCATGCCCATGACACTAACGACAACAACTAATGTTCTACATCACTCTCCCCTTGTTGAAAAAGCTTGTCCACAAGCTTGTTGACATGAAAACCCACCAATATGCAAAAGCTCTTCAAACTTCAAACTTGTCTACGTCACCCTCCCGAGGTTCTGAGGAATTCGACCTCGAATCTTTCCCAAATATCGGCTCAAACGAATAACATGGCACCACAATGCTGCTAGTACTCCTTTCTTGAAACACAATGGATACTAGAAAACATGAAGTATGCGTTGAAGTGTTTTTTGGCTGCAAGCAAAAGCCTTCTCAAAATTGGTTAGAAAAGGATCAATAGAACCACCACTTTGTGCTTGCTGAATTGGATGAACAAGACCTTCATATATCTAGTCAGCAGGATGTCTTTGTTGCACAGGAAGGTGATGAACCTGCTGATTTCGTTTGTTATCACGCTCAAGACATGACACAATGACTTCATAAATTCCTTCCTTCTCTTTGTTGTCATCAACAACAACCAGTGTTTTACGTTGGCCTATAGAAGCTCCACCAACACTGCGGGGTTTGGGCTGCAAAAGCTCCACCATAGCCTCCATAAATCGACTAGTCGCTTCTTCTAATCGATCAAACTTGTTTTGTATCAAGGCTTCTCTCCACTCTTCTAATCGAGCAACCCGTACTCTAGGGGTTAATATGAATCTATGAGTTCTCTATGAATTCTTCATCTCTGACGTTGTAGACATATCTTGATTTACAAGAATATAATTGGATTCGCGGTGTACAGTACCGTGAACAGTGTTTTCGCACCAATCTCCCAAAAATTAACTCACTCCGATACCAAATAATGTATATTGAAGTGCGGAAGTAACACTTAATCAAAATCTACACTTTATAAAACCCTAAAAATCTCACATTTTATTGATAATCACTCAATAATTCATAACATAACTAAAACAACTCCCTAAAACCCTAACTATAAGCCCTTATTTATACTAACCCTAGAAAGCATAAACCAATAGGAATACGACATGTGTCACAACTAACTAATGGACTCAAACCATGGGCTTGGACTCAACTAAGGGCGCATGCCCATGACACTGACAACAACAACTAATGTTCTACATCACAAACCCTCTGTTTTTTTTTTTCCTTTTCCTTTTTTTGTCAATATAATAATAATAGGAGGGCGAATAATTTGGGAAAGTATGGCCGGAAATGGCGTCAGTTGAGGAAGAGGTAGTTTGTATTTCGGATGTGCCTTTCCAGCCGATATATTTGGGGGAATAAGTTTGGGTGAAATATAAGGCAAATAATTTTTTATCCTAACTTGTTGAACCAAAAACGGTTATTT
The DNA here is from genome assembly GCF_015680905.1 of Coptis chinensis. NCBI lineage: Eukaryota > Viridiplantae > Streptophyta > Magnoliopsida > Ranunculales > Ranunculaceae > Coptis > Coptis chinensis. The sequence continues at coordinate 55,652,932 of NC_141458.1, read as the reverse complement.
CAGGGAGTTTGCTTTCTTATTAGAATAGATGTGTCTGAAAATACTAGAATCGTACCTGAACTTGATCTTGGGGTGCTCCAACCTTGTTTGTAGTATATTCTGAGTGACAAAGCAGATGCTCAGTTGTGTATTCCTCTTTTTGCAAAGACAGCACCTTGAAACCAGGAAGAGCGCTATAAATAAGTTTCCAGGCCAATGCTCCATTTTGTGGGAGTATAAAGACAAGCCAGACAAATTTGGCCCACCAGACCTTTGAGTCTTTCTTCCCAACAGTTGAAGGCTTAAGCTGCAGAGAACTCTCCATTGTTTTCAGGCGTCCATAGTCTTGTATCACTCAATTCTCCATAAAGGTCGCTCCATAGCTGTGTAGATACCCAGCCTATTAAATACCACCCGGGGAGCACGGCTTCAAGAAAACCCCAGCTGCTGTCAATACTAAGATCCCCAACTCTAAACTAAAAATGTCTCCAATTTTATCAGGGAGGAGCTCGGGATATGATAGACTGCTTGGCTGGGCATCAGTCAGGCCAACTGTTATGCTGTTTACTAATCAAATCCTGATTGACATCAATCTTCTAATGCCCGCCTCACACCCTTCCAGACTGACGAAGACTTGCATTAGGTTAACCAACCCAAAGTAAGCACCACGAACCTCTTGATAATGAACTCAGAGAAGGCCCATACATGGTTGAGAAGCATACGGAGCAAGCTTCATGAGAAAAGCAAGATTCTGTTTCAGACTGGATTGTCATCTCATGCAATTGAAAGCTCAATGCTCAACTATGAGCCCCCAAGACAGAAGAAGACACAATAGAGAACAACCTAAACTCTCACCACATTCTTAATCAAGTTCCCTTCCCTTGAATAGGTCACTTGATAATAATAATCACATTTTTCATGTATCAACTGAGAAGTAAATCAAAAAGACATTTCAATACAATGTAAAACCATAAACAAATATGAGATACTTGGTAAATGAAACTGTCAATAGAGTATTAGACAAGACCCAAACAATGATCACGGGTCATTTACGGCACCATAAAAAGAGGTGCATATGTGGTGCTCCACACAATTAAGCGAACAATGTTACTTACAGATGTAACATCAATCACTCTAAAAACTGAATTGCGGTAAGTAAAATAGTAACAGGAAGAAACTACTCTTAGCTGCCAATACTCACGTGCTTTCCAGCCACAAAAAAAAGGGACCGGTTGAAGGAGTGAATTCAAACATTTGCATCTGTTCCAGGAAGAGAATACACCTCTTGAAAAGAATTCACTTGTACATCAAGATTTTCAGTCAGGACCGAAAATTCCATTAACCGCAGAAGTAGCAACGAACACCCCCGCTGCATCAACTCCAACCCCAACTTCAGCCTGAGCTAAGCCTCCAGAACTCAAAGCCGTTTTGACTGCCCTGCGCTCCGTATTGATCTCCTTTAAAGTGTAAAGGAACCAGCCACAAAAACGTTACAGATTCTCCAAGACACACTCATAAAAATGAGATGAAGAGACCAGACAACACAAAGGTACCCCCCACTCCACCAGCTGAACCAGTTTTATCAAGGAGACTGGACAATATCGGGTCAGACATAATGCAACAAACACAACACTCGGTACAAAAAGGGCTTTGATCTAGTAGATAACATAGAAAATATTCCAAAGTTAACAATCAAATGCTATCAGACTATCTGCACTGTATCATGTGATTGAAAGTTGCAATTGCACATGGTTCATAACAGCCTGTACTTTCCAGTCAAGCACAGATCCGGATAGACATCAAAGGATATACCTGACATAAGTTACTCATAATCCATTCTGTACCTTGGCTCGACAACTCATTTTTCCTTTTTTTCCAGCGGCAAGAGCTTGTGAATATCAATAGATTCGTCGTTTAGAGCAGAATATAGCTCAACTAACATGGGTTCAGTAGAATTTTCTGGTGAGAAATCACACTTGGCCATTTCACGTAAATGTAGACATGCCTTAAAAATATCATTCTTTTGAAGAACTGTTGAAGAATCAAACTGAAGGCTATACGTAAAATCTCCATTTATACCTTTCTTTTCCATCTCAAGATGCAATTCATTAGCTTCCGCCAGTAGCCCTCCTAAACAAAGCCCACGAATCAGTACATTATACATCACAACATTGGGCTCCACCCCTGCTTCAGTAATGCTATGAAAAAGCTCCTTTGCTGCAGTGAGATTGCCTGATTTGCACAATCCATCGATCAAAATGGTATACGTTATAACATCTGGTCTTAATCCTTTCTCTCTCATTTCATGAAACAACTCTATTGCCTCATCTATCTTCAAACATTTGCAGTAGCCAAAAATCAACACAGTATAGGTCACAACAGTTGGCACGATGCCTGCATTCCGCATAGAGTTGAAAACTTTTAATGTCGCCTTCATCTTGGCTTGCAAAATATACCAATACATTATATTGGTATATGTTACTTTATCTGGCTTGATGTCTCTTCTAACCATCTCTCCTAATACCTCCTCTGCTTCTTCGAGCCCTCCTTCACCACAAATCACATGAATTATTATGTTGCATGTTGAAGTATCAGGTCCCACTTCTGTTTCAGTTAGGCTGTGGAAAACTTCCTTTTCTGTCGCAATATTGTGAGATTTGCACAACCCTTCAATCAAAGCAGTATGCGATCGAACTGCAAGTATTAATCCTTTCTCTTGCGTTTGATCAAATAACTTCATCGCCAAATCTATCTTCTCACTTTTACAGTATCCATTAACCAAAACACTATAAGTCACAGCAGCTGGTTTGTATCCTGCATACACCATAGCCTTCAACACGTTTACCACCTTGTTCATTTTCCCTAGTGAACCATAACCATCCATTAATGAGTTATACGTGTTTGTATCCAAAACAATCCCTCTTCTAATCATCTGTCCCAATAACTCATCCCCTTTTCCAACCATTCCTTCTTTTAAAAATGCTTCAATCAACGCATTAAAAGTAAACGAATCTGGTAAAATCCCATTTCTCGACATTTCATCAAACAAGTTCAACCCTTCCTTCCACTGCCCGAACAGCAAAACCCAAGAACTAAAGTATTATACACGATGTCATGATATCATCCGGAGTAATCCCTTCATCAACCATATTCAAAAAAAGTTCCATCCCCTCCCTCACTTTATAATCTCTACAAAGACTAACAATGACATTCGTATACACCACAACAATCACCTTATATCCCCTCCTCTTCATTTCTCTCAACAACTCAAATGCCTCCTTCATCCCACCTACTCTACAAAGTTGAGTAATAACCATTCCGTAAGTGAAATCATTACGCATTCCTTTACGAAACACCTCCATTGCTTCCTCACATTTATTTTCAATAAACAAACCAATTATCAAACAGTTAAAAGTTCTAGGCACAGGCTCAAAACCAGATTTAAAAATAGTACCTAAAACCGCGAAACTTAAATCCACACGACTTAACTGACAAAATGAACTGAGTAACATGGTAAGTGTGCTGACGTCAATATTTTTTTTAACATCAGTGTTGAAACACATTTGTTTGTACAAAGGTAAGATGAGTTGGTCGTGTTTTAATTTTGAGATTGAGCCTAGTAATTGATTGAATGGGTAGATGGGTGGCGGGGAGGGTTTTACGTGGAGTATTGAATCAAATAATTCTAGTGCTTCAGGGAGTATGAGGGTATTTGATTTACAACGGCCTTTTATGTAATAGGAATATTGAGTGATGGCCTTGTTTTCGGGTTTCGGGTTTGGTAGAAGAGAAGGGAAAGATGACGTACAGATGTTGTTGTGAGCGTGCATTCGGTAACATTGAGCTTGTGTTTTATAGAACATTTACTAGCCTGTGTTTGGTTCACTTGAGAAAACAGAAAAATAAATGGAACTTGTTTTCCTTACTGTTCCCTAATGATGCCACTGAGAAAAAAGACGAATGATTTTATGAAGAGGAACAAGTTCTTTACGAGATCCAGACATCCAGTGCTCTGGGTGAGTGGGCTTGATTGCTCAAGGTCTATGGGCTTGATTGCTCAAGAAATGTACCAAACGCCCAAAAAAAACTATTTAGAACAAGAAGACGAAGCACTTCATGAACAAATCCTTGAATTGGAACAACAAAATAGAGAAATTGAGGGAGAAGAGAAAATGGGAGAAATTGAAGAGGAGCAAATGAGAGCATGTGGAAGGTGAATAAATGACAATGGTAAGTAAACCGATACTGCTATTAGTATTTATTTAAATAAGAAAACTTTTGTTTCTAAATTGTTTTGTTTAATTTAGGAAGTATGTTGAAATAGAGTTAATTGTTCTTCTATATAAAGAGGTCGTCTCTAATTGGATTGGTATTCATTCAATTAATAGTATTAAGAACTTTTCGGTGGTTTATTGATCTCCAATCAAAGGATCATAAGGTGGTTTTGATCTCCAATCAAAGGATCAACTTAGGATTCTTCTTAATTTAAGTTAAGAACCTTAACATCTGATATCAAAGCCCCTTTGCTTATATTATCTTTCGTCTCCTTGTTCAATCATCATGACAGTTAGAGAACTAGAAAACAAAGTTGATTTGCTTACTAATCGAATGGATGAGATGCAAGCAAACATCCAGACTACCAACACCAATCTGCAAGCTACTAATACTGCTTTTCAAGCTATCCAAACTTCATTAATAAACTTACTGCAGGGTCGGGTAGAACGACAACCTTTACCGCCTGTAGCTGGTGCCGACATTCCCTTACAACGAGGTATTGATGAAGTACATAATGGAGTGGTTATTCAGGGTTTACTCTTCACATTGATTTTCCTAAGTTCGATGGAAAAGACCCTGAAGGATAGTTGTTTCAGGCTAAACAATATCAAGATCTTAATAAAATTTCGGTTGCGCAGATGGTTCCTTTGGCAGCTTTATACCTTGAAGGTGATGCTATTTCTTGGTATGGTCGGATTAAACAATATTTAGGTATGTTGACTTGGCAACAATTTTCTCTTGCGTTATGTTCTCATTTTGGTTCGCGTAAGAACATTGATCCGTGTAGCTCCTTAGCTAAGCTTTCACAAACTGGTACTGTTAGAGAATTTATTGTTGAGTTTGAGCGCTTAGTTAACATGGTTCCTAATTTGCTGGAATCACATCAAGTTAGTATGTTTCTCTTTGGTCTCCGTGCTGATATAAGTGTCGGCGTTCACATGCTTCGTCCTTTCACTTTAACTGATGCTTTTGAGTTATCTCTTTGCCAAGAAGAAGCAATAATTGCAACTATTGCTTTTAATGCAACAAAGGCGATTGCTTCTCGGGTGTTATCTTCTTGGCCTTCTACGGTGCCTGCTAGTTCTTCAAAGCCCCTTATACAGTTGCCTGCTAGTTCTTCTGGTGTAAAAATGTTATCATGAGCTGAACAAAAAGAACGACGAGAGAAAGGTTTGTGTTTCAATTGCGATGACGTTTACAAGCCGGGTCATCGGTGTCAAAAGCCTCAATTGTCTCTCTTAGAAGGTAAGATAATGGTTGAGGACATTACATCTCTTGAATTAGAAATCGAGAATGTTAGTGGCAGTGAATATTCAAATTCAGAAATCTCTTTACATGCTCTTATGGGTTCCACTCGCCCGAAAACTATGCGTATCACTGGTACTCTGAAGAATAGACCCATTACGATTTTCATTGATTCAAGTTCTACCCACAATTTTCTCCACCCGTATATTGCTAAACAATGTGGTTACTCCATTCAACGTGACAACAATTTGCGCATAATGGTGGCTAATGGTGGGTTTTTTAATAGTATTATTAAATGTCAAGACGTTCACCTTAGTTTTCAAGGCTTTGCTTTCAGCACTGATTTTTTCCTTTTGGCTATAAGTGGATGTGACATGGTTTTGGGTACCCAATGGTTAAAATCCTTAGGTTCCATTGCTTGGAATTTCAGCGATTTACTTATGAAATTTACAGTGGATAATAAAGATTTTACATTGATCGGTGATGGTTCTCTTACTGTCATGCTTATGGATTATGATTCGGTGCATCGTCTTTTACCCCGCGAAAAACAGGGTGTTCTTTTCCAGTTGACCACTGATTCTTCACTAGTCACTAAATCAATTCCACTCGAGATCACCACTCTTCTTTCTCATTTTTCAAATCTTTTTGGTTCTCCAACTAGTCTTCTGCCAGTACGCTCTCATGATCACCGAATTCCTTTGGTTGCTGGCTCTTCACTTGTGAATGTGCGTCCTTATAGGTATCCCCACTTTCAAAAAGCTGAAATCGACAAGGTTGTTAAGGAATTACACGATGTTGGACTAATTCAAGCTAGTTCCAGTCCTTACTTTTCTCCAGTTCTCTTGGTTCGCAAAAAAGATGGGTCTTGGCGTATGTGTGTTGACTTTCGTGCTTTGAATAATATTACGATCAAGGATCGTTTTCCTATTCCTGTGGTTGATGAGTTATTAGACGAGTTGCATGGTGCTGTTATTTTTACCAAGCTCGATCTCCGTCTTGGATTTTATCAAATACTGATGTATGAGCTTGACATTTTGAAAACTGCTTTTCGAACTCATGATGGTCATTATGAATTTTTGGTCATGTCATTTGGTCTCTCTAATGCTCCTGCTACGTTTCAAAGCTTAATGATTGACTTATTTCACCCGTTCTTGCGCAAGTTCATGTTGGTTTTCTTCGATGATATCTTGGTGTATAGTGGTTCTCTCTCTGCTCATATTGAACACTTATCTATTGTTTTCAATATTTTGCGCACTAATGCTTTATTTGTTAAGGAGTTGAAGTGTTCTTTTGCTCAAAGTTCGGTTGCATATCTTGGTCATGTTATCTCTGCAAAAGGGGTTTCGGTTGATCCTGACAAGATCTCTTCTGTTGTACACTGGCCTATGCCGAAGACTATCAAGGATCTTCGCGGTTTTTTAGGGCTGACAGGTTACTACCACAAGTTTGTTAAAGATTATGGCAAGTTAAGTGCACCATTGACTCAATTATTAAAGAAAGACTCTTTTGTTTGGGACACTAATGCAACTGATGCATTTTCTCACTTAAAGTCTTCCTTGATTGCTACACCAGTTTTGTCGCTTCCTAATTTTTCTAAAGGGTTCGCTCTTGAGTGTGATGCTTCCGACAATGGGTTGGGTCATGTTCTCATTCAAGATGGTCATCCTCTCGCTTATTTCAGTAAGGCTATTTCTGGTAAAAATTTGAACCTGTCCATTTATGATAAAAAAATGTTTGCAACTGTTTCTGCCGTACAAAGATGGCGCTCTTATTTACTAGGTCGACATTTTAAGATTTATACGGATTATTGAAGTCTTAAATATTTCTTGGAGCAAAGACTTTCTTCTATTAAGCAACAAAAGTGGTTGTCTAAAATCTTAGGATATGATTATGAGATTATTTATCGCCAAGGGATTGAAAATCAGGATGCTGATGCTTTATCTCATGTTCAGGAGTCATCCACTCTTTTTACTATATCTTCACCTATATTTTCTAGTATTGACGATATTACTTGCGAGTGGAGATTCTATGCGTGCTATTATTCATACAATTCAACACTCATCTTCTCCAAAGAAGCACTATTATTATGTCAACGACATTCTTCGCTATAAGGGTCGCATTGTGGTTGTTTCATCTTCTTCTTGGTGTTCTAAATTGTTGCATGAATTTCATGCCACTCCAGCAGGTGGGCATTCTGGGTTTTTACGCACTTATAAGCGTCTCCAAGTCAATTTTTACTAGCTGGTATGAAGCGAGACACAAAGACATTTGTTGCTCATTGTGATGTGTGTTAGCGCAATAAGGCAGAAACTATCTCGCCCCCTGGTCTTCTTAATCCCTTGCCTATTCCTGATGATGTTTGGATTTATATTTCTATGGATTTTATTGAAGGGCTACCTTCTTCCAATCGGAAAACTGTCATTTTGGTGGTTGTGGACCGGTTATCTAAATATGCTCATTTTAGTACTCTGACCCATCCTTATACCGCTACTTCTGTTGCTGAAGTTTTTGTTCGAGATATTGCTCGTTTGCATGGTATGCCTCGTACAATTGTTAGTGATCGAGATCCTATATTTCTCAGTGTTTTTTGGGAAGCCTTCTTCTCTCTACATGGTACACAGTTATGTCGGAGTTCCGCTTATCATCCTCAAAGTGGTGGTCAAACTGAAGTCACTAATCGCACTTTGGAGTGCTATTTGCATTGTTTTGCGGGTCAAAATCCTCATGATTGGACTCGCTGGTTACCATGGGCTGAATGGTGGTATAACACTACTTATCACTCTGCTATTCAAATGACTCCTTTTCAAGCTGTGTATAGCCGTCCTCCACCCTCCATTTCTACTTACCTGCCTGGTTCTACAGCTGTTCATGTTGTGGATGTTGCACTACGAGATTGTGATAGAACTTTGCGCCTTTTAAAGGACCATTTACAATCTGCTAAAGCTCGAATGAAACCATACGTTGATGCTAAGCGCTCTGAGCGCAGTTTTGAGGTGGATGATTGGGTATATTTAAGGTTGCAACCTTAGTCGACAATCCACCGCGGTGTCCCAGACTTATTCTAAGCTCTCTCCCCATTAATATGGTCCTTTCCAATTAACTGAGAAGATTGGTTTTGTCGCTTATAAATTGGACCTTCCAATAGGTTGTCGTATCCATCCTATTTTCCATATTTTTGCATTGAAGAAAAAGATGGGTAACACTGTTACTACTGACCCTCATTTACCAACTCTTGCTGATACTTCTGAATGGGTGCTTGAGCGACTTCTAGAATGAGGTATTTTCAAGAAGAATAATCAAGCAGTCACTCGTTGGCTTATTCAATGGAAGGGAACTTTTCGGTGGTTTATTGATCTCCAATCAAAGGATCAACTTATGGTTCTTCTTAATTTAAGTTAAGAACCTTAACAGTAGATGATGTGATTAGTCGGTCAATGGAGGTGCCAACAAATCATCCACGACCCAAGGCAACCTAACAATGAAGTAGGTGTACTACTACATTGTAAAATTATGTGTGTTTTAGACAATTTTTGTGTGTGTATGTCAAATTATGCGTGTGGTAGTTGTAATAATGTGTAAAGAAGTTGGTTGAAGTAATTAAATTAAGAAACAAGAAAATCCCATGTAATGACATCTAATTTGACTGTCATGTAGATGTGTTTTTTTAATTGAAATCTATTCGTTCTTGTTCTTAGTATGTAATTCCAAAGTCCGAAAAACAAGTGCATCTAATTTCAAAGTCCAAAAAACATGCCCTCCAATGTGTCTGGAAATTTGCCTTGAAGGTGACCCTATCAAATTGTTTAAACTTAGGTTATGTGATATGGTTGGGTCAGCCAAACCAAATCTCTCGGGTATTTTGCCTTTGGAGTGACCCTTTTCAGATTGTTTGGACTCAGGTTTTGTGACCCAGCTAGGTCGTGTAGATCATCATAGTGTAGTATAATGACTAAGCATTTGTTCTTCATGCATGATCCTTTGCCGCGATCCAAGAACAAATCCTCTACCAACTCGAATGACGTGGATGAGGTTGAACTGCTTTTGGTGGATATGATACAACGAAAATATTTACTACAGAAGAGGTACATACTAGGCATTGATTTCATTTTTTTGATTTTCTAAATAAAATTTTATTAGTGTATTAATTGTTGCTTTCATATGATTAGGTCTTTCATACAAGTAATGAGTCAATTAGTTGGGCAATTGCTAGAGGAAAAGAACATAATGTGGTTGTGCTAATTGTGAAATGTGAAGTCGCAGTATACTAAGAGGAACCGAGTAGCAAGGTTGATTTTGGCTTGCGAGTGTTCAGGTAGGTATCTAGTTACATCAAATGTTTGGAAATGTATATTAGCTGGAGGGATAATGTAACAATCCACCCTATCCTAACACGCCGATATTGTCCACACTTACCCACTATAGACCTCCGACAATGCAATGTGGGGTTCAGTTCATATTGGACTTCCCAAGAGGTCACCTATCCAAAAAATTAATCCCCCCTGAGCACGATTAACTGTGAACTTCTCACCAACTCTACAACCAATTTTCTTGAAAAGGCCTCGACGTTAGAATTTAGAGGATACTTACACATAACTAGGATCTTTAGACAACCGCCTAAGTGAAGTGGGATCACACTATACCGCGACCGTCACCTATTACCGGGTTAGGCACCTTTCCATCATAACGTTCCTCGGGCCACACCCAGGGGTATCACAATCCCACCACTTTAGGATCAACCCATTCTCGGCTTTAATTTGATACCATTTGTAACGATCCGCCCCATCTTAACGCCCCGATATTGTCCCCACTCAGCTAATGTGGGGTTTTGTCCAGATGGGACTTCCAGAGAGGTCACCCATTCTGCATGAACACGTTTAACTGTGGAGTTATCACCAACTCTATAGCCAATTGTATTTGGAAAGGTCTTGACGTTAGAATTTGGATGATAATTACTCATAGCTAGGATCTTTGGACAACCGCTTAAGTGAAAAGGGATCACACCATGGTGCAACCATCACGCATCACCAGGTTAGGTACCTCTCCGAGCCACGCCCAATGGTATAAAAAAAATGGCAAATGAAATTATAACAACAGAGGAAGGGGTTATTACAATAGAAATAATAATGGATATAAGAATGCCAACAATAATAGTTATTTAAGCTTTGGCAACAACAGTGGTTACAACTATGGCAATGGTTCTTATAACAACAATGATAGTTCCAGCTCTTCTAACTTAAGGCGTTAATGCCAGATTTGTAATAATAAGTATGGACGCTTAGCTATAGACTGTCACAATAGGATGAATCACTCCTTTGTAGGCAGAATTCCTCTCAACAAACTGACTATGCTTGATAACATGAATGATTACAGTGGTTCTCAGTTTACTGGTTCACATACAGTTCAATGGCTATCAACCTTATGATTCATCTTCTAATTAATGGCGCATCATCATCAAATTATTCTCCCGTGGACTTTCATTAATATGCTGGCACAGGAGCATCCAATCATCTTACATCAGATCTATTAAATCCCTCTCTGTACACAAATTACAAAGGCAATGACAAGGTCCCGGTAGGCAATGGACAAGGTCTGTCTATACTCAACACTAGTTCTACTTCATGTAATTAAATCTCCTACATCGATCATCTCGTGTTTTTCATATGAATGATATACTTCATGTTCTACATATCACATACAACCTTCTTAGTGTCAATACGTTTGTGAGTGATAATCAATGTGTTCTTATATTTACTCCTAATGCATTTTATATCAATGACATTGCATCAAGGAAGATGTTTTACCAAGGTCCAACTAAAAATGGTTTGTCATATTCATCTCACTGCTAACTCCACTGCTCCTCCTCCAACGGCTTTCATTTCAGTTAAAGTTTTTGCATCAACATGACACTCCATATTAGGTCATCCTTCTTCTGCAGTCATCACTAAATTGCTTGCATCAAAGAGTATCACAGTTCAAGGTTCCCCAAAATCTATTTTTTGTTATAATTGTGCTTTGGGCAAAAGTTCTAAACTGGCTTTTGTGCACACTACATGTAAATCTACCACTATTTTACAATTGTTACACATTGATTTGTGGGGACCCTCTCCTATATACTTTATTAATGGTATTAATGGTTATAGATTTTATGCTGGTATAGTGGATGCATATACTAGATATTTTTGGTTATACCATTTGACTGTTAAATCTGAGTTTTGCACTATGTTCAATAATATACTTCTCCTATTGAAACTCTTTTAAATCACAAAATAAGGGACAAGGGAAATGAATCCCCAAAGTAAACAATATTGTAACATCAGAAAACAAATAAATGCTTATAAACTGAAAAATATAATCGAATCTAAAGATGATTAATGAATACGTTAGACTTTGTGTACTACAACACAAAATTTAAGCTAAAAAAAAAAAAAAAAAAAAAAAAAAAAAAAAAACTTGCATATTTAATAGTGGGCAACTTGTATAAAGAGGAAACATTTAAACTCATTCTTAATCAACATGCTTTACTTTTCTTTTTCAATCATTGTTTTTGTCTTCGCTGATGATATCTATGTACCTGTTTTTCTCATTTTCCTTCAATTATTTAATTTCTTTTTCGAGAAGATATTGTAAAAGATGCTTTTGGTTCTCCTTACAAATGTAGCCTTGATCAAGGGATTGAGATGTTTGGATTGAATTGACCGAGTTGGTATAGATGAACTGCCTGCATATCAAGTTCTCTCTCGGGGTGGGGGGGGGAGGCAAGGAGCCCATGCATCGTGCCTTCTTGCTTCCGAGGTTAGATCTAGGTCTTCAGGTCACTTATGAGCCATGATGACGAGTTATGAAGAATCAATAAGCTACGGGCCTGAAGCTTCGGTCTTGATTGTTGTAATAAAGACATACATTATGTGAATATTACGTTATGGAAGAGGAGGAAATGATCATCTATGGAGGTCGTTTCCTATCTTATCGGTCGGAGGCTACTTTGGTGGATGTAGATAAACCGAAATGTTGTAAAATTCGTGAACATGCGGAAGTTTGTTAAAAAGAAAGGTTATTTTTTGATGATGATTTGGATGGCTAAGGTAGCTTGTTGTTTGGAGAACATAATGGGGTGGAGTCCGGTCACCGCTAAAGGAAAAGAAAACTAGTCATTCGGGAGGGGATGGCTCAAAAGTTTTGGAGAACGAAGGTCGTTCAGGGTCGATAGCAACGGGAGATGATGACCTTTTGCTGAACCCACTTTGGAGTTTTAGTTTGTGAGGGGCAGGAGAATGGAGAATACCGCTTCGCCACTTGTTTGTGTTTTTAACTCCTCGCTAGAAGAGAGAAGTCTTACGGTATTTAAGGTTTATTGAAGTGCCAATATTATTGGCCCCGAAGCAAGGGTAATTTTAGTCTTTTGCTCTTGGGAAAGGGGGTCTCCTATTTTTGCAATTCATCCCGATATGTTTTGGTGAAACTTGGTTGAACTGACCTTTTACGTCTTTTTGTAGCAGTTGACCTTGTGGCATTGTTAGCTTCCAATCGACTCTATAAGCGAAAGAACGCTTGCTAGATATCATTATCTCGATGGAGATCATCGATAGAACTTCTGGATGCCATGGGGGAAGATTGGCTTTTGACAAATGTGAATAAGGCGATGGATCTTGGGTATTATCCGGGCCTAAGGGTTTGTGTTCTTTGGCTTTTTTTTATGTATGTAGAATGGGCTGCTTTGATGTGTAAACGTGTTGTTACTTTGTAACCCGGTATTATCCGGGTACCGTGAACCGAAAGGTAGCTCGGAACATAATGGGGGTGGAGTCCGGTCACCGCTCAAGAAGAAAAAAAACTAGTCATTCGGTGAATGAATGAAAAAGATGAAGGATGAACTAGAGAAAGTCGTTAGTTCGTTCAAGTTTAAGCTCCAAGCCGCTTTTGAAACTTGGTAATCAAGAAGATCAACGAATCGACGGTTTGCTCGAGAGAAATGGTTATGGTAGGGGGACACTTGAAATGAAGCGAATGATTATCGAGGTTTGTGTTCTTTGGCTTTTTGCATGTATGTAGAATGCGTGGAGAAGGCAACAACTGCAGCCAAGGTAGTGAAGGATGCCTATGAGACTCTGTTTGGAGAGGCGACCGAGCTGGCCAGGGACTATAACGAGCTAGAGTAGAAATACCTTACTTTACAAGAGGAACCAGAACGTAGTGCTCGAGGTGCAACAGTGTTAGACGCACCTGGAGATGCTAGTACCGTTCTTCTTGTATTTGAAGGTCCTGCTCGTGTGCCTGATGTTGCCTCAGATCCCGCCCTAGATGGAGCTGCTGTGAATGACGTGCTGGAGCACCTAGCCACTGAGAATTTGCCAAATGTTTTTTGAATCTTGTCAGCTGTGAGAGAATGTCCCTTTATTTTGTTTATCTTGGTTGTTATGATACAATAGAGCTGGTTTCCTAGGCTTGCCTGGGCAGTTCACCTTTACTTACTGATGTATGGCCTATGGCCTGATACATTAAGAGCTGATAACTTAGGCTTGCCTGGGCAGTTCGCCTTTATTATCTGCTTTATTTCGAAGCGAACTGGCTTCCACCTGAGTGGCAGTTTGGTAATTATAGAGAATTGGTTTCCTGAATTTGTTCAGGCAGTTCACTCTTTTACATTTATGAAATGCATGTTTATGTTCCTTGCTCTTGATGCCTTGAATGCATTTTACCTGATGTTGTTGCACTTGTATAGCGTTGTGTGGTCTAACTGGTAAGAAGTGTCTAGGCTATGTAGCCTTTGAGCTTGATTGAGCATCATGCTCTTGGAGAGCGTTCCTCGCTCAGTCATTTCTAGAGTTGTAGGCTTCAACTAGTGTGTGTGGGGAGAGCTAAGGCTTTGCAACCTGTGAGCTCGAGTGAGCATCTTGCTTATAGAGAGCGTCCTTCATTGGGTCGGTCCTAGCATTGTAGGTTTCCATTAGTAAAGATTGTTAAGGCTGTGTAGCTTGTGGGCTCGAGTGAGCATCCTGACCGTAGCGAGCATCCTTTTGAGAGAGGGCGTTAGCATGTGCTAGCACGCGTGATGAGCAGAAATAGTAACCTCCCTGTTTTTTAGAATTTGAAAAGATGGTTGTATATGCGGCACGTCGGTTAGGGTTTCAATGCATTTATGGTATGTCTTGGGAAGTGAAATGGCTCACCCTAAAAGACTTTTTGTGAGAGGTTTAGTGGTACCGGTTCGTCACCTTCCTTAAGGTACTTGCCAGAGTTCTTGCCAAAGCTCTTGTCCAAGTTTTTGCCAAAGTTGTTGAGTGCTTCAGGTTAGTTTCCGACCTCTTTTCATTGCTCTTCTTTTGTGAAATATAAGCTTTGTGTGTGTCTTTTGCTGAAAGTTGTGTTTGTCAATGGATTGTAGAATGTCTAGGGTAAATGGTGATGACTTTGAATCTTTGGTCCCTCCAATGGGGGGTGAGGGAGATCTCTTCACTTGTTTTGGAAGAGATGAAGTTCTTGCCACGCCGTTCCCGCGATCTGGGTAAATGAAAGGCGGTCTCTTCTGACACGAGGGCCATGAAACGATTTAAAATTGTGGGTCGCTTTGTTTCTGGTATGCGCAAGCGAACTGGAGGTATGGTGTTCAGGAACCCGACTTTAAGGGGTGAGGCCGACCTGGGCGCTCGCGATCATGCTGTGGCGGGTAAGGGAAAAGCTGTTGTTGGCAAAAACTCTAAGACTGGGGCATTGGGGAGGCGAGGTGGCGACCTAGGACCTGATCGACTTCGTCTACACTAGGAAGACGGGGAGGAAGCGTGCAGTGAAATGCACTGACTGCAGCTTCGGGTCGGTACCCATAGCGAACTGTCACCTGGAAGGGATTGTCTTGGAAGGTGACAAAGAAGAGCTGGACGGCTAGGATTTGGACAAGACTTTGAAGACCATGGATATGGCATGCTGTTACTAAGCTTTTAACCTTCTCTAGTGTTTTCTCTCCTATTGGTGAAAATAACGTCGTTGTTCCATTTGTAGTTTCTTGCTGGGTATCATAAACTGAAGCACATGGCCCAAGTTATAGAAGGTGTGGAAAATGATGTGAGCAAGATAAAGCAGGACCTGTTGAGCTTGTAGCTCGCTCGAGAGGCTGAGAGGAAGGAACTGGTTGAATTGAGGAAGCTGCATTAGGACGTTGTGTCCGAGAGGTTGTTGTTGGTCAGTTTGATGGCTGACGTGCAAGAAAGGCTGAGAGCAGTAACTGAGTATGCCAAGCAATGCAAGTTGGTTGCTCGTCATGCTCAGCAGGCATATGACAGTGTACCAAGATTATGTGTTGTTGGAGAAGACATATTTTGAAATGAAAGGAGAGCGTGAACGTGGGGCTCTAGGTACAAGTGTGCTTGTAGTACCTGGAGATTCTAGTAATGCCGTCTACCAGTGCTGCTCCTGCTGATCGAGCTATCATGCCTACTGAAGATAAGCATGCTACTCCTGATGCTTGACCCTTGCTTCCACATTTCTTCTTCCTTGGTGAGGTTTCTTTAAATGTTTCTCTAATTTTAGAGTTTGTAAGTGGTTGTAAAACAATAAAACTGGTTTCCTGGGCTTGCCTGGGTAGTTCGCTTCTTGAAATGGTTGGGGCTCGGCCCGGATACATTAAGAGCTGATAACTTGGGGAAACCTGGGTAGTTTGCTTTATCTATCACTTTAGTTTTGAGATCGGGATGAACTGGTTTCCACATTAGTGGTAGTTCGGTAGCTTTAAAGAACTGGTTTCCTGAGTGTGTTCATGCAGTTCGTATTTGCACTTAGACAATGCATGTGTACTTTGAAGTATGATCTTACTCTTTTCTGAATGCTTGTTGCATATACTTTCGTAGGAACTTGACCTAGAAATGTATATCCCATTGTCTAGGGAGACATAGGATACTATGAAGCGTTTGAGCTTGTTTTAGCGTTGTAACTTAAGTAAGTGTGCTGCTCTTAGAGGGCATTTTGCACTTAGTTGATCCTAGAAGTATAGGTCTCTAACTACCGAGAAGTGTTAAGGCTATGTAGCATGTGGGCTATGTAACCCTGAGCTCGAGTGAGCGTTTAGTCATTCAAAACGTTTGAGCTTTGGAGAGCGTTTGAGTTCGTTTGAATGTTTTGCTCTTAGAGAGCGTTCTGCACTTATTAGTTGACCCTAGAAATATAGGTCTCTAACTAACGAGAAGTGTTAAGGCTAAGTAGCCTATGAGCTTTGTAGCCCTGAGCTCAAGTGAGTGTTTAGTCATTCAGAACGTTTGAGCTTTGGAGAGCGTTTGAGGTAGTTTGAATGTTTTGCTCTTAGAGAGCGTTCTGCACTTAGTTGACCCTAGAAATATAGGTCTCCAACTAGCGAGAATTATTAAGGCTAAGTAGCCTGTGAGCTATGTAGCCCTGAGCTCGAGTGAGCGTTTAGTCATTCAGAACGTTTAAGCTTTGGAGAGCGTTTGAGTTTGTTTGAATGTTTTTCTCTTAGAGAGCATTCTGCCACTATACCATAATAGACTATTACTAACAGTAAAAAACCGTTACAAAAAATATTTATAATGCTTTTTATCCGTAATAGTTTGGGCGTGGGTAATCTGTTACAAATATTTATAACGGTTTAAAAGCGTTACGAAGCATTATTTTGCTAACGGTTTTTTCCGTAACTGAAAATATTTGCTAACGGTTTTCTTTGTTCAATTGTATTACTATTTAGTAACGGTTGTATAACATTAGTAACGTTTTTTTTGAGTTACTCTTTTCTAACATTAGTAACGGTTTTTTAAAATTAGTAACACTTTTTTGTGTTACTCTTTTCTAACATCAGTAACGATTTTATAAAGTTAGTAAAGCTTTTTTGTGTTACTGATTTATGAAATTTGTAACGGTTAATTTTCTTCTGGTAACGGTTTTGATGCTTCGTAAGTGTTACTCATTGCAAAGCTTAGTTACAGTTTTCTACCGTTACAAAACTATTTCATATGTAAAAAAATTAATTTCTCCCAAAACCACCCTTTTTGGAAGACGATTGAACCTGCATAAAGATGCCCCCACTTATTGGGTATTCTACAATAGTCCATAACATAAACAAGAAATTAATCTCACAAATACATCCAATCACATAATCTTTTATTAAAATAACATCACTAAAACATCTTTCATAAATAGGACTTGCCACGAATGAAGTACACACTATTTTCCAAATCAATGGGACTTGTCCTTAAACTCAAACTCTCACGTCATTTGTATAGAATTAGCACCTTCAGTAGTTGCAAGCATCAGGGGATGATTTTGGGATGGTATCATCAGAAAAGTCCCTTTCATCCTATACACCAATAGAAATATATAAAAATGAGTCTGGCAGTAGAAAACAAATATGTATAGATATATATTTATATCCTATTTTTAAGTAGTAGCTCCTTGTACTCAAATTACGGAATTCAGAAAAGAGAATATGGTAACAGGCAAGTAGCAATAGAAATATAGTATAGACATATGAAAGTTTATATAACGCCCCAAAACCCTATAACCTTGTCAGACACCTTGACGGATTTTTTGGTAGAATCTCCTCTGTATTTTCAACATTTCATATACATAAATCCTGTCATAACCTGAAAATCAAATAATATATTGATTCCTCTAACTAGCTACTCAAATATATATTGATTTGTAGACCCAGCTACTTAACCATCTTGACCAATGCTAGTTAAGTCAAATAACCAATCCTCGAATCAAAATGACACTATAAATTATATACCAAAATTAAAGTGAAAACAACATATACATCACTTCCACTTATATCAGTGTTATACACCTCTATTAGTTCCAACCAGAGATACCACACTTTGAATATATATACACCATACCTTCACACTACTCACATGTAAAAACCCATCTTCCAGAACAAAACTCGTGAATATTCCAACATCCGCATACAATAGTCACATATGAAACGAAAGAAAACCACACAAGGGCTCCTTTCATTACCTACTAGGTCTCCTGTTGCTACTTTCCATCTACGTTCCAACACGGAACGCTAAAGCTAGTCCCCTAACAAAATAACTAAAGTAACATATACACGATTATACAAAATAACAGGACTAACCGATTCAAGAGGAAACATTAACCAAAAAGTGTTGCCTTTGCCCTGTTTTGTAGTCAGAATCTGTAATTAACAACATTTTTATTTTACTATCTGACAATTTGTTTTTTGCTTGGTAAGTTTTATCTATTCTATATAAGAAAAGGAAGATTACAAAAAGATTTTATGTATCTGACAATTGAACAAACGTGAAGAACAAAAAATACAATCAATGATCTATTTGAAATACACTTGCTTCATAATATCACTTGGACCACAACCTTAGCTTACCTCACATTTTATGTGGTGTGACAATGATTGCAAAAATTATATACCAAAAGAAATAATAATAAATGTGTCTATGTAAATAGAAGTTTACATATATTTCTTAATCGGCCTAGAACCTGACCACTTGCTAATTTCTTCTTATGATTATCAATCATCTTAATGAAGAATGACCAACCCCACTTACTAGTTACTTCTCGATCAATCACAAAGACAATAATATGGGCAACAAGTAGAATATGCCTAAAGCCTATATGTACAATGTCAAAAGGGATACAAAATTTCTACATTATCTAGCAAAGCTTATAAGCCTATATGTACAATGCCAGCTGTTGAAGTTCCCACTGATCTGAAAATACAAGAATTAAGAGTGATTGTGAAGTGAATAACTCGCAATTAACACCTTTCAATTCAACTTGACAGACGAATCGGAGGCTGGCTCAAAAAGTAAATAAAGTATAAATGATGGGAAAGTATATTGTCAACAAAACTACAATGTGGATTGAAAAAATTGTACCTTTGCTGCGAACCAGAGTTATAATACTGAACAAAGAGAAAAATATACCAAAACTTCGTACCTTAACAAATGACAAGCTTAAGACCTACACCAGAACTTTGTTCTCCAAGGGAATGATTTGGTGCATAATTTTCAAACAAAATAGGAGTGTCTAAGCTGCATGGCTGATCCCTTATCTTGATCACCTGCAAGAGAGAAACCAATAAGAACTTCCGCATTCCTGACTGATGAATATCAACTATCAACCTCAAAAGAACATAAATAAAAAACATGTACTCGCACAACATAGACGAAGAAGCTAGTTTAGGAATAAAAGTGACCAAGTGCTGCCTTCTTTTAAAAAATCTTCAGTAGATTACCAACAACATTTAAGATTATTGACTTGAGGCCTAATGCATGTTTAAAGATAACACATGTGTAAAGCTTAGAAAGTGAAAATTGTGAGTTAGTAAATCAACCAAAGGGTGTACTGATTAGTTCCATAATGCAACCTAAAGTCCTTTTGGGTTCCAACCTTAGCAATCTATCGTTTAGTTCAGTTGCAATGTCCAAGTACAGTTCCATAATACAACCTAAAGTCCTTTTCGGTTATAAACAAAGTATCGTCTAGTTTAGTTGCAATGTCCAAGTACAAGCATACTTCAATTTCGCAAACAAAAGCTAGTACATAATATTTAAGCAAACAAAATCTCGTACAAAAGAATGAAAAAAAAAAAAAGTTCATGTAAGTTTTGCAACAGATTCAAAATATCTAACTAAAGGTAAAGGATAATGGCTTGTAACCTTTAAAGGAGGCACCAGTAACGTACATAGGTTACAGAAGAAAGCCTACTTATTCAACACCAAGGGCCCTCACAAATAACATCTACGCAAAGACTACAAACCTGCCATTGATCCCTTCAACCATCTTCTCCATCCTACACGATGAATTAAGAAAAAAAAACCCAATAGACACATAATTTAAGCAACCAAAATTCAGGTTGAGGTTAAGCCGTACCCTTCCAGGGGCGACAACAAACACAAAAATATTTTCAGAGGGCATCACCAATCACATCTACACTAATTAAAAGATCAGAGAACTATATACAATTCAACAAGAAATATCTCCTTAAGGAAAATTAAAAGTAAAGCCAACAACGAAATTACAAAATTCCACCGTTTCATACCTTTTTCCGTCCAACCAAGATACCAAAACAAGATCTGCGTAGGTTGAATAATAGAAAAAATTAAAACTTTTGAGCAGAGTTCTAATTTTTATCAAACAATTTAAAATATTAAGAGCTAATTAGAAACCCAATGTTCACAAATCCCTTACCAAAATTAGCTGACCAAATCCGAAATGTTGAGAGCGTACCATTGAGAAACTCTAACTCATTCTCAAACCGAAATCTGAAATCCAACCAAACCCTAAGTAGATAAACACAAAAGGTAAAGAAAAGAATTGAAGAGGAAGCCCCGAAATATTTTAAAAAAAAACTAGGCTTTCCAAACCCAAAAAAGAAGAAGAATAAGAAGAAGAAGATGTGAAGTAACAGAAGATGAAGAAGAAACAAAACTAACCTTCATTATAGATGAAGAACTGCCGGTTTTAGCTATCCACTTCTGAAAGTGAGAAAGATGAGTGCGGGTTTCCAACTTTAATGTAGTTTGGATTTTTTTTTTATTTTTTTTATTTTTCATAAATTTTTTTTATTTTATTTCTAATGAAATCCATCTGTTAGTCTACCGTGACTAAATAATCCCCCTAATTATCTAAAAATAAAGTAACGGAAAGCAAGCCATACTTACGCTTTCTAACTGTTAGGAACTGTGTTACGGTAAAAAACTGTTACTAAGTGAAAAATGGGTGCGTTACAAAATCACCCTTTTGGTGTAGTGTGCACTTAGTTGACCCTAGAAATATAGGTCTCTAACTAGCGAGAAATGTTAAGGCTAAGTAGCCTGTGATCTATGTAGCCCTGAGCTCGAGTGAGCATTTTAATGAGGAGAACGTTTAAGCTCTGTAGAGTGTTTTAGTTCGTAGACTTGACATCATTGGGATATTGCAGTTCATTGATGCTGGATAAAACTATATGGATAATGCTAAGAGAAAGAATTCATGGAAATGAAATTTTTTATTGATAAAATTTCTTTAACAAGAAAGTATTCCAAGGACATGGAAGTGCCTGTCCATCCTAGGTTTTGATCCAATATGCTCCATTGCCAATGACTCGTTCCACTATATAAAGGCCTTCCCAAGTTGGTGCCAGTTTCGAGTCATCCTTAGTCTTTTTCAACACTAGGTCACCTGGTTGGGAACTGCGAGGGTTAACTTGCTTGTTGTATGTCTTCCTCAGAGTTTGTTGGTAGGATGCCACCCGAATAGTTGCTAGGTCGCGTCGTTCTTCATGTAAGTCGACCTCACAAGCAAGAATGGCGTCGTTCTTTCCAGATTCGACGATCTCCGATCGAGTCGTTGTAATTGCTAGCTCAGTAGGGATGACGACCTCAGTACCGTAACATAGTGAGAACGGTGACTCGCCTGTACTAGAACGAGCTGTCGTTCTATGAGCACATAGGATGTTTTCTAGCTGCAATGGCCACTGCCTTTTGTTCTTTTCGATCTTCTTTTTCAAGTTTTCCAGAATTGCTTTGTTACTAGCTTCCGCTTGACCGTTGCTCTGAGCATACGGGGGAGTGGAGAATGCAAGAACGATCTTCCATTTGGCCAAAAATTCTTTGACTATTTTCCCTTTGAACTGAGAGCCATTGTCCATTGCCAATGTGTGGGGGAGGCCAAACCTAGTAATGATGTTGGTCCAAATGAAGTTTATGACATTAGACTCTTTGACATGAGCCAAGGGAACTGCTTCCACCCATTTGGTGAAGTAGTCTGTTGTAGCTAGGACGAACCGAAAGCCTGTGTTTTTCTGTGGAATGAATGGACCCATGATGTCTAAGCCCCACATGTGAAATGGCCAAGGGCTGGCAATGTTAATCAGTTCGCGAGTTGGCTGAATGATGTTGTGGCTAAAATTTTGGCACTTAATGCATTTGAGTACATATTTCTTGGCATCGATCTACATTCGTGGCCAGAAGTATCCTTGTGAGATCGCTTTGTAAGCTAGAGAGCGACCTCCTACGTGATTTCCACATTCTCCCTCATGGATCTCTGCGAAAATCGCCTGACCCTGTTATGGGCTTATGCACCTCAGATGGGGTCTTCCAGTGGATTTTCTGAAAAGTTTGTTGTTTACGAGGCAGTAGTGACCTGACTGATATTAAACTTGTCTGACCTTGGCACGATCTGCTAGTGCCTTGCGGAGCTAGATATAATCTATAATAGGTTGCATCCATGCATGTTTGACTCATCTGAGTGCCAGAGAGTGGGCATAAGTCGGTAATTTCTAGGATGTGCTCCTTTTGGTAAGCAGGTCCGTCAACTACTTCAATGAGTAGTTTCCTAGGGTCACAATTCGGTGTTTGGGTCGCGAGGTAGGCCAAGCTGTCAGCATGGCGATTCTTTTCCCGTAGGAAATGTTGTATGGTGACTTTTTTGAAAGATAGTAATAATTAATCTACAAATTAAAGGTACTTAGAAAGATTACCTTCATTGGTGGTATACTTGTGGGCGACCTGGTGAACTACCAGATGTGAATCGCTGAAAACCTTGAACTCCTACACATCAAGCTTTAACGCCATATGGAGTCCCATGATCAGGGCTTCGTACTCCGCTTCATTGTTGGAGGTCGTGAAATCGATGCGAACTGACTTTTCCACCATAGAGCCATCTAGTGACACTAGGACTACTCCGACTCTGCTACCCCCTGGGTTGCTAGCTCCATCCACGAATAGTGACCAAACCGACAGGTCTAGTTGTTTGGCAGTTGGGGCGTTGTCTTATGGTTCCTAGTTCAGGTCATTAATTGGGAAATTTGCTAAGAAATCAGCAACGACCTGACCCTTTTGAGAAGTTCTTGGGGTTAATTCAATATGGTGTTCACCGAGTTCTTCTGCCCATACTGCCATGTGAGTCGTCTTGTTGGCTTTAAGAAGTATTTTCTTTAGTGGCAAGTCGGTGAGCACTTTGATTGGGTGTGCTTGGAAGTACGGCCTGAGCTTTCTTGCTAAATAAAGTAGTGCCAGTACTACCTTTTCAATGTAGGAGCAGTTCTTTTCGGTTGGCAACAATGTCTTGTTGGTGAAGTAGATCGGTTTCTCTGCGTTTTGCTCCTCTTTGAAGAGAACTGAACTGATAGCGAAGTCAGAAACAGCTAGGCATCATTGGTGGTGTTGTCAAATAGTCCTTGAGAGCAGAGAACACTTGGTGGCATTGGTCATTCCATGAGAATTGTTCACCTTTCTTGAGAATTTGTAGGAAAAGTCGGCAGTTGTTTGATGCTCTCGATATGAATCGGTTTAGGGCAGCCACCATTCTTGACAATTTCTGTATTTGCTGCTTTGTTCTTGGGTCGAGCATGTCCAAGAATGCTCGAATCTGATCTGGGTTCTCCTCTATCCCTCGTTGAGATACTTGATACCCCAGAAATTTCCCGAAGGACACGCCAAAGAGGCATTTCTTTGGGTTGAGCTTCATCTGGGGTCGCCTGAGTCTGGAGAACGCTTGTTCGAGATGATCTAAGTGATCTTCAGATTTCTTGATTTTTATAACCATGTCATCTATGTAGACTTCCTTGGTGTCTCCTAACATGTCTTGGAACATTTCGGTGATCAATCGTTGGTAGGTCGCTCCAACATTCTTTAGGCCGAACGGGAGGATGTTGTAACAGTAGATGCCCTATTCTATTACGAACAATGTTTTCTCCTGGTCTTCTTCTGCCAATGGAATCTGGTTGTAGCCACTGTAGGCGTCCATGAATGACATGAGTTCGTGGTCAGTGGTTTGGTCCACGAGTTGGTCGATTCTTGGTAAGGGGAAGCCATCTTTAGGGGTTTCTTGGTTGACATTGGTGAAGCCAACACATAGGCGAACTATGCCTTTCTTTTTTGGGACTGCTACTATGTTAGCAATCTATTCAGGGTATTCCACTTCCCTAATGAAGCCTACTTTTTTGAGATTATCGATCTCATCATTTATTGCTTTTTTGAACCTAAGAGATAGCTTCCTAGGTCGTTGGTGAACTGGCTTAGCATTAGGGTTAATATTTAACTTATGACATGCAATATTAGGATCAATTCTAGGCACATAAATATACAACCAACCAAAAACATCTTTATTTAATGATAAAAAGCTTACAAGTTGTGCCTTCAGAGTAGGATCAAGGTCAGCTCCTACATAAATGAACTTGGAGTCGTCCTCAGTTCCTAGGTTGACTATTTCCTTCATCTCGGTCTGAGTAGCCGTTTCAGTGGGCTAAGCGACCTTTGGGTCTTGGTCCTCTGCGGTGTCTCTTGCACTTGAAGGGGTGGGGCGACCTCTGGGCTTGGACTTCGGGGAGAACGTTTTTTACCGAGCCCCCAGTGTTCTCCTTAGTGAGGTCGCTATAAGGGGTATTGGTCAAGGTCTTGACCTCAGAGATGAAGTCTTCTGCCAGCTTGGTTTTGGCGATCTCGCCTTGTTTTTGAGTGAAGCCCCAACGGGCTTGCTAACTGAGTGGATCTTATTACAGTTATGAGCGTAAAGCTGGTTGCTGCGGAGCTCCATCATGCTTCTGGGGTTGGGGAAACACAACACTTGATGAAGTGTCGATGGGACTGCTTGCATCTTGTCGATCCAACGACGTCTTAGTATAGCAGTATAGGACGAGTTGACATCCAGAACGCTGAAGCGTGTGTTGATGCTGACTTTGTCTTCTTTTGATCCCACCGAGACAAGTAGAATGATGTCACATATTGGATTAGCTTGTGACCCGTTGAAACCGTAGAGGGGGGCTATCGGATCGACCATAAATGACTTGGGCAAATTTATCTCCTTCAGAGTTCGATAGAATAGGATATCGCACAAACTGCCTGGATCGATCAAGATGTGTTTGACAGTTTAGTCACTGATTTTGACGTGGGCTACCAAGGCATCATTATGTGGGAGGCATACCTTGTTGAGGTTGGCTTTGGTGAAAGTGATGTCTCCAGAATTGCAGCCATTTGTGCGCGGGATGGGGGCCGCTTGTGAGGATAATTGGTAGACTTTCTGGAGAGCGCCTACTCGTATCCTTTTCTCTCTAGAGGACGTGATCGAGTCGTCTTGGAAGGTGATCATATTGATGGTTCTATTGGTGTCTCTATCAGAGCAGTGCTGGCGATGCTCGTGATGCGATCGCCCATTTGAACACCCTCTTGCATGAGAACGAGCTCTGTTGCTTAAGCGTGGTGGAGTTCAGCATCGCTCTCCGCAAGCCATGAGTTTGTGACGCAGGTTGCCATTGGGTATATCAGTATAATGTTTGATATGCCCTGCCTCGATGAGGTCTTGAAGATAGTACTTTAGCCCCCGGTATTCATTGGTCTCATGGCACTTTGCTTTATGGAAAGCGCAGTACGGCTTCCCTGGTTTGTCCTTTAGTCGCTTTACCTCAGGTTGGTAATAGGTCGTGTTTTTTTATTTTCTCCAATATATAACTTGGAGATCTTGTAAGCACAGCAAACTCTCTTTTGGTTTGGTTTCGGGTGATGGTCTGCTGATCCTGTTACCTGGGTCATTTGTTGGAAGATGGGGCATTATCTGAGATTGCAGCGACCTCGCCTGCTGCCTTCAACCGTTCTTTCTCGAGGCTATCAGCAAGCTTTATGTACTTTTCCATGCGTGCGTACAATTCAGCCAGCATTTTAGGGTGCTCTTTTATCAGCGATCTAGACAGATCAGTGTTTTTTCTAATCACGTTGGTGAAGGCCACTGTGGCGAACGACTCCTTGAGGTCGCTCTCCATGGATAGTAACTCTGTCTTAAAACGTCCCAAGAAGGTGCGAATTGGTTCGTCACTCTTCTGGGACAATTGGAAGAGTGAATTGAGGTTGGCTCTCTTACGTCTGTTGTGGACGTACTAGCTGGCGAACTGGTTAGTGAGCTTTTCAAAATTGTCTATTGAGTTTGGTCCTAGTGAGTAGAACCAATCGAGGGCTTCATCTTTTAAGCTTGTTAGGAACAAGCAATACTGCAGGTGGTCGAACTCTTGCACACTGTAAATTGCAAGGCTCTGAATGTAGCGAGCTACGTGTTGACCAGGGCACGTGCTGCCGTCGTACATTGAGAACCGAGGAGAAATGAAATCCTGGGGGGACGATTTATTGAGTACCTCGAGCGTGAACAGAGATGCCCTGTATGTCTTCAACATATTTTGGACAACCTGAGTGGCGTCTTTTTTCCCAGTGCTCAGTTCAATCCGCTGGGAGAGGCTGTTGATTTGCTGGTTGACCTCATTGATCCCGTCCTCAGCGGTAGCCCCATGCGGGCTCTAAGACTCGACCTAGGTTTTGAGAGTGGCGTTCTCCTGTCAGAGCTAGGTGATGCTGCCATTCATGGCTTCCATATAGGTAGCCATAGACTTCAGTTGATCTTAGAGGCTGTCCATGCTTCGTGGGCTTGATATTTTGTTCGACGGTTTTTTGTTTGAAGGTTTGTGAATTCAAGAAATCGAGCCACAGACGGCGCCAATGTAAAGGATGCTGTTGGTTCTCCTTACAAATGCAGGCTTGATCAAGGGATTGGGATGTTTGGATTGAACTGATCGAGTTCGTATAGACGAACTGCCTACGTATCAAGTTCTCTCTCGGGGGTGGTGTTTGAATCATGTCAGACGTAGTTCCTCATCCTCTTTATATAGGCAAGGAGCCCACGCCTCGTGCCTTCTTGCTTCAGGTCACTTATAAGCCATGATGGTGAGTTATGAAGAATCAATGAACTGCATGCCTGAAGCTTCAGTCTTGATGGTTGTAATAAAGACATACGTTACCAGCTGTTATGGAGCAAGAGGAGTGAGTGCTATGGAGGTCGTTTCGGGATGAGATCGTCTAGACTTGACTCACTTCGAAGTGAGCTCACAGGTCGAGTACGTGAGATTGGTTAGTGGTGATACCGCTCTGGGTGCGAGTTGAATAAGTTATTTGCCTAAGTGGAGTCACTATGTAGCGAGCTCTGAGGACGAGGGTACTAGGTTGGTTGGTAGTTCTGTATATGTTGGACACGTGTGTGATATTCATTGGATATGAATATTACTCCCTCACAGATATATCTTGTCTTTGTTTTGTTTTTCTTCCACCCATGAATCTAGCATAACATTTTGACGAATGTCGAGATGATCGATTTTGTTTTTCTTCAACTTATTTTCTTTTGTTGATCATTTTTTTGAAATTGAAGTCTTCAATTTAAAATCCTTGTACATCCTTTATAAAATGTATTGCATGCAATGCTGCCGAATCATGTGAGATTGCTACAGAATACGTAGGGCTTCCAGGAATGCCTTTAACTATGATGTCTTCATTGTTGTTTGGTACATGTTCTATGACATTGCCATGGACGGGCTTCTTATATATTTTTGGACCTTTTTCTTCTCGCTAGACCTTTTAACGTATCTTAGTTGGTGGATATTGAGAGACCCAATGGCCAAGTCTAGTGTTAAATTTGTAATTACGAAGTTTTTCCTGAGACACCTTTACTAACTCAGTCAAGTATATACAACATTGTTTTCACCCAAACTAAAACATATCGATCTCACTATCTCCAAATCAAGATTAGAGAGAAAATATTTTTAAAAAATGAGTTTGTTCCTTTGCATATTAAGTTTCCCACTACTAGCAAGAGTAAAAAAAAAACAACAGGAATGGGTGTATCAGATTTGTTACCAAATGCAATAGGAAAATTGATTTCAGGTACTCTATTCGAAAACCATAAATGAAATCAAATGTGTGCCTGAAGTTGAAGGGTATAGAAAACTTTTTGAAATTCTTACTAAATATCGATTGAAGGTCTGTTAAGAAGAAGAAAAAGAAGAAATTTGAGGTGTGGCGAAATTCAAGAAGTTCTTGAAGAAGCTAAAGATGAACTCACTCTCATTAGTTAAGTTTTCAGTAAGCGGACATTTATTATATGAACCTTTTCTCTATGATTGCATAATTAAGATAATATTTTCAGATAATTAAAATGAATTAACTCACTAATGAATGGCCACTAATATAACATATATATATATATATATATATATATATATATATATATATATATATATATTTTTTTTTTTTTTTTTTTTTGAAACCATCAAATAATGAAAAAAAAAACATTCATATGTTATTATTTGAAATTTTAAATAGCTAATAATATTTTAAAAAGTGGTCCTTAGAAACCATAAAATGTTGTTGGTGTTCATTTTCTTCAGCCGATTCCTTTTGCTGACTCCTTATTTCTAGTAATTGAATCCTTATTCTTTTAACCAAATAATTGATTTAGTTGATTAAAAAATTAAAAAATACGTTTAAATATTTGTATGTTATTTTTATGTTACCTTTTGCTGCAGTTGTCTTCTCAGTGTTTCACGTATTCTTTGTCATCAATATAGGAAACTTGTTCATTTTCTAGTTCAAATATTCTCCATCATGCTTTTGATCTAGAAAGGTACATGTAATACACTTTTCTGTGTTAAGTCTGTTTATTGTAGCATTTTTTACCTGGGTGCTGGCATATGCATTTATTTTGACTTGTTGTACAAATAATAGAATTTTTGCTTGGGGAAATCATGTGGATTGGAAATTGATCTTGTAGATAGTTGTAAAAAGAAAATCATATATAATTAGCTTTTTGCATTTTATAATATCCATTTAAACCATTTGAGTTACCAGTTGCTAAATTTCCAAAATGTTTTCGGTTGTGTAAATCCATCATAAATGTTTCGAGGTTTATCTTGAATACTTGATTCAGAAAGCCTTGATGTCTTGATCTAACTTCCATTTTATTAACACATTCTTCAATTTCTTCACTGCAAGAGAAATTCATTAGAATGTCGAGGGTACTTGGCACTCTGTCAGAGGTCAAAACTATTTGTCTGACCATTGATTTTTTAGTTGTATCCTTTTGAACAATTGTATCTACTAATCCTATGTACATTTATGTTATGAGTTTTGCTTGATGCTTGTTTGCTTCCATATGTACAATAAATATGTTATTGATTTGTTTCAAACTTCATGATTTTGTTGAAATTTGTTTCATATCTCTATTATAATGTTGCTCCATTATGACAATTGATAGGGTTATATACTAAAAGCATTACTTTTGTATTAACTCTAATTCTTTATATTTTGAATGAGAATCATATGGGCAAATGTTATGCATATTATATATGTTATTAGTTATATGCATGTGTTTAATACTTTATGTTGTAGATGATATGGTGTGTGGTGACACACAGAAGATCATATCATCAGTACCTTATAAAGTATAAGTAAATGTTCACAACCTAGATGGATTTGGACAAACCATTGGTACGGTTGTACTATACTCTGGTATTAGTCTATCTTGACTATAGGATTACACTAGTACACTTTGTATGTATTGAACAAGACCAAGTGAGGTTGTTTCTCTTTATACTGACTATATAAGAGAACAAACAACTCTGTTATTATGGATGCTTGTCCTCTTAATTCGGATATAATAACGGGCACTTACGTGCATTGTACATTGTTTTAAATCATCAATGAGTGAGATTCATTTGTGAATCAACAAACTCGATGGATTGGGTAATGACATTGTATGTAAAGTGTGCTGTTGATTATAAAAGGAATCCGTGACCCGCAAGAAGTCGGGCTGATGATGTCCCCTTGAGGAGCTCATAAGGATTGTCATGTAAACTCTGCAGGTGGATTTAATCCAACATGACAATGAGGTTGACTGGTACTACTCAAGGACATAAGAAGTTGATTACTGTAGTTGTCAGTAACTTAACTTAATCAACGGGCATTCGATATCTTAAACACGGGGAGATCAACAAGCATATAATATGGAGCCCATAAACGTAACACATAATTTGGGATTAGGGTGGTAGTGTAACAATGGCCTTTAGTGGAATAAACCATTTGTTGATGGACTTGGGACGTGTGTTTTGGGTGAACATGGGAAGTCCAAGCTCGTCAGGGGGCCTAACCCTAATTTCTCCTCATGGTCCCTGTTGTAGCCTATAAATAGAAACCCTTCTCTCCTGGCCGAATTCACTATTCATTGTTTGAAAAAGAGAGGCAAGGAAAGAGAGAAAGAAAGGGTTGGTAGATCGTTGCCCACACAACGTCCATTCTAAGGATATGAATACAACAGAAGATGAAAAGGTTGATTCGGATTCGTAGATCTTGGATTCTCAGAGTTATCTTAGCCGATCTCAAGGTATCATTTCTAACCGAACCGTGGACACCCCTTATTCCGCTGCGGTTCGTAAATCATTCAGTGCAACCATAACAGTTCCTACAAATTAAATATTTCAGGTCAGAGTATGAAACAAAATACAACAAGATCAAGGAGTTTGAAACAAAACACAATGTTTCACTAAAGATGGCGTTGAGATAAATTCTCAAAAAGGAAAATATACATGAAAAACCAGTTTACACATCAAAGTTTGAGAACAATCAACACACGGCAGATCTCACAATAAATGTGCTAATATTGAGAGAATGCTATGGTGATCAAGATTATCCTATCAGACAAAAATTCCTATAACTTATCAAGCTAAGAAGGTTGACTTGGAAATTATTGTTGCAGGAAACACTCTACGCTATCTTCAACAATTATACAAGTTTGAAGTAATAGAAGTGAACTACAAAGAACTCATGCCTAGACATGAAGAGCTTCACAAAACAACTATTGAAGTAGAAAAACTTCATAAACATATTGAAGCTTTGAAAAAAGAAAATACATATTTGAAGGCAATAAATAATAAATGAAGTGTTGAGCTGCTTCTAGGCCGACCAAATGTAGAAATGGACTACCTAAGCATTTCTGAATAATTATTCTCAATCTCAAGAAGAATATATAACATTCATAATATATATTTATGTTGTTAGTTTACCGAATAAATTTTATATAGTTTATGATAATTTAATAAAATATTTACTTTTTGTTGTCTAGCTCATTTATCTTTTCCAGCTAGCATTCGAATTTACATTTTTAAATATCAATAATAGATTTATTGTACAAATGGAAGCAAACATGCATCAAGCAAAACTCACAGCAGAAATGTACACATAATTAGTTGATACAATTTTTCAAAAGGATACAACTGAAAATCAATGGTCAGTCAAATAGTTTTGACCTCTGACATAGTGACAAGTACCCTTGACATTCTAATGAATTTCTCTCGCAATGAAGAAATTGAAGAACGTATTAAAAAGATGGAAGTTAGATCAAGGCAAGGCTTTGTGAATCAAGTATTCAAGATAAACCTCGAAAAATTTATAATAGATTTACATAGTCGACAACATTGTGGAAAATTATTAATAGGGAACTCTAAAGGTTTGTAATTGACCGATTGTTACAAAATAAAAAATAAATATTATGAAATATAAAAGGCTAGGTTATGATTTTTTTTTTATCTTTATCTACAAGATCAATTTTTAAACCACAGGATTTCAACGTGCAGATCTATATCTTAATATTAAAGCTCATACAAAAGGCATTTTTTGAGCCTTACTAAAATTACACCCAATCTCTTATTAAAACGGAAATTCCTCCTCTATTAAAAAAAGAAATTCTATCACTTATAATTAAAACGGAAATCCTTAACCTATTAAAACGGAAATTGCTCCCCTATTTAAAGGAAAAATCTATAGCTTCTAATTAAAACGGGAATATTTCTCCAATTAAAAAGGGTATTATACTTCTAAATTAAGTCAACTATTAAAACAACCTTAATAAAAAACAGGGTTTTAAAACTTAATTAAACCAATTTGTTAGGAAATTAAAATGGGCTAACAACTAAAATGAGAATCCTTCCCCTAATTAAAACGATTTATTATAAATTTTCTATATGCATAGTTATGATCACTAAGCAAGTTTTCAAAAGTGCCAGAGCATATGCATGGGCCTACTTTCTAGTATTCTATTATTTCTATAAAGGGTCAAAATAAATGCATATACCAACACCCAAGTGAACAATGCTAACATGCAACAGACTAAACATAGACAAGTGTATTACAGGTACCTTTCTACATCAAAATGCTGGAAAATATTTGAACTAAAAAATAAACATGTTTCTATATCGATGACAAAGAATACATGAAACACCGAGAAGATAAAATGTAACATGAGAACTACATATAAATAATTACACGTATTTTTTCAATTTTTAATCAACTAACTGAATTATTTGGTTACAGGATTAAGGATCCAATTATTACTAGAAATAAGGAGTCAACAAAAGGAATCGGCTAAAGAACATGAGCACCCACAACATTTTCTGGTTTCTAATGACCACTTTTTAAAATATTGTTAGCTGTTTAAATTTTCAAACAAGAACAGATGATTTTTTTTTTTTTATTGATGGTTTAAAAAAAATGAATATATTATATCAGTGGTCGTTCACTCGTGGGTTTGTCTGCAAATATTGCCCTAAATATGCAACCATAGAAAAAAGCTCATATAACAAATGTCCGCATATGAAAATTTTAGCAAATGAGAGTGAGTTCATATTTAGCTTCTTCAAAAACTTCTTCAATTTGGCCACACCCAAATTTCTTCTCAATTTGTTCCCAATCTTCTTCTTCTTGACAGACATTCAATTGATATTTAGTAAGACATCAAAAAGTTTTCTATCATTTCATCTTCAGGTACACATTTGATTTCATTTATAGTCTTCGAATAGATTTAATTAAGTCAATTATACTATTGCATATGGTATCAAATCTTTTTTTTTTGAAGAAGCTAGGGGTTAGGCAGACCCCAACCTGTATTAATCAAGATCTAAAGTACACTTTTCCTTGCGCATCCTCCATTACAATTTTAGTTAGTGAACAGTCTAACGGAGGAAGAAAATAGAAAACAAAATCCTCATGAGACTTACATAACTTAGAGAATCAATCATCTATCCTGTTTGTTTCCCTGTACACATGCTTGAAATCAACTTGTTCAAACTGTTGTTTCAAGAGCTGCATAGAAGCAATAAGGTTAAGACAATACCAAGGAGGTTCCTCTTGTCCAGTTATCGCTCCTACTGCACATTTAGAGTCTGAGCAAATTGTAATTCGTCGAGCTCTAATACAAATAGCTCCCTTCATACCCGCTTCAACATCTAAGAGTTCTTGGGTAATGACCGACCTCTTTATAGAGATCCTAGTATACGCCAGCTGAACAACCCCAGCTGCATCTCTTATCTCACCACCAAACCCATTAAATTCTTCAGTGATTGATCCATCTATATGGACTACAAACTCACATGGTTCTGGCTTAAACCATTTACACCAGATAGGGGCTCATGCCGTGAAAGAAGCTTGTATTCCTAACCTGTCGAGAAGTACTCTAGCAGCCACCATATCAGGGACTTCTTTCAACATTGTCTATAGATATAATTTCATATCCCGCTTCACCTTTTCACAGACTCGGTCTTCAATTTGCTGCTTCTGCTGAAACTTCCTTAAGTTCCTTTCAACCTAGATGGCTTATACGGTGGTGCATACAACAGTTCTAACAATTTCAGATTCCATAGTGGCATCTCTACAAATCCTCATAATGTTATACCACTCGGCAGTTGATGACTTAACTTGAGTGCTCAAGCCCAACCATCTTTTCACTCTCGCCCAAACACCTTTTGTATATGGACAATAAAAAAATAGATGCTTTGAGTGCTCCCTGGAAGAGTTGCAGAAACTACACGTAGATTGGGTAATAATTTTCTTCCTAACCAACCTATCCTGCGTTGGTAAACAATTCGCAAACAATTGCCAACCAGTGAAGGAGTGTTTAGGAACAACTAGCTTACCCTAAACCACTCTGTACCATTTGACTTTTGTTTTAGTCTGCTTGAGTGCCATGTATGTTGACTTGGCTGTGAAACGTCCTGAGATTGTTGGAGTCCAGATGACCTGGTCTTGCCTTAGCATAGAGTTCAACTCAGTATCCTCTATGCTCTTTTTTAGTTCACTCGCAGGCAGACTAATAACTAGTTGGTTCCATCTCCTATCAGTAATAAGATCACTAACAAGTGCATTTTTCGGAACCTGTAAGAGTTGAACTGCTTCCGGCCACTGAAGTAACGGGGTATCATGGCACCAAGGATCATGCCATACATAAGTCTGCTCTCCTTTCACTATCTGATGCCTTACTAGCTTCTGGGCAGCCTTCCGAAGCTTTAAGACATTCCTCCAGACCCACGAGCAATCAGCTAGACTTTTCATAGTCCAAAAGTGTTATTTTCTGACATGATGCTCAACAGACCACTTAACCCATAAAGAGTATTCATAACTTGCAATCTTCAAAACGAGGCCACAGTAGGCAACCTTGTTCCATGTCTTCAAATCTACTATCCCCAATCCACCATGATCTTTCCCAAGACGAATGAGAGAGTGGCTAGCAAGATGCATTTTGGGTGTCATCTCCGGACCAGCCCATAGGAATCTATTGCAAATCTTATCAATGTTGCTCAATGTTTTCTTGGGTAAAATGAAAGTTCGTGCCCAATAAACATGGAGAGAGGATAAAACTAACTGAATCCTACTATTCATGTTGTTTATTTGAATCCTACGAATAATGGGAAATTGGATATGCAAAGGAACAAGCTCATTTTCAAATAATATTTTCTCTCTAATCTTGATTCGGAGATAGTGAAATTGATATGTTTTAAAAAGAGTAGCGAAAAAAAATTGTCCAAAAATATATAAGAAGCCCGTCCATGGGCCAATTTAACCAATCTTTTTTACTTTACATCTAAGCATTGAATTAAGAATTTCATAACATAATTATTGATGTGAATTAGGGAGTTTCTATAAATGCCATTAGGGAATACTAGAATTGGGTCTAGCTAGTATTTTGAGGTTATTTAGTATAAGGGTATTTTTGGGTTATTATTAATTATGAATTTAGGGTGTTTTATTTGTTTTAGAAGTTATATTCCTATATAAGGAGTTGTATGCCTTTGCCCAAGTTAGTTTTTGGATTGAATTGAATTGATTTTAGTTGAGAATTCATAGAATTCGTTTCTTGGCAATTACGATTGCATCAAATTGGTATCAATAGCTAGATTTCACAGCTTCTATTGCCTTTGAAGGTCCTAGTTGATTTTTCTTATCCTTGAAGAAGATAAAAGAATTAGTGGAGAAAAATAATTACTTTCGCAACTCTATCAAAGGTATATCAATTGTTTTTTGTGTTTTTTTTTCTAAAAAAAAGATTTGAATTTTTTAGGGTTAAAAAAAACATGCATTACGTTCACATACTGTTCACCGCGACATTGTTCACTGTAAAAATAATTATTATTATTCTTATGGTGACGACAATTAGAGAACTTAATATGAAGTTTGAGGCATTAGAGAAGAGTGTGAATGATATAATTGAGAAAACATCTGGTTATGATGAGAAGTTCATTGCTTTGGAAAAAAAAATTGAGAAATTGAAAGTGGATTTGATGACTTCTCTCGATGAATGTTTTACCGAGTTACTAGATTTGTTGATAAATAGAAAAAAACCTCGTACATATAATTTGCCTCCTACCCTTATTGTGAATCGTCCTCCACCAACTGAGAATGAGTTGAAACCAAATGTTGATATTCCAAAGTTTACAAGTATCTTGGAACCTGAGGTTTGCCTTGAGTGGACTGCCATGATAGAGAATGTGTTTGCTTATCAAAATATGTCAGAAGATCGCAAGGTGTCTTGGGTTGCTACTGTAGGAACCGTTTTGGTTGCATCGAATGATTACAAACCGCGAAAACCCACGCGCAGCGGAATAATGGGCGTCCACGGTTTTGGATAGAAATCATACCTTTAGATCGGCTAAGATAACTTTGAGAATTCAAGCTCTATAAAATTAGCAATCTCTTGATCTTCTGTTGTATTCCTATCCTTAGAATGGACGTTGTGTGGGTAACGATCTACCAACCCTTTCTTTTCTTTCTGTCCATGCCTCTCTTTTTCACAGAATTTGGAATCAATTTTAGATCTACTTTTCTTGAGCAAAACCTTGGTAAAAAACGGCCAGAGAAAGAGGTTTCTATTTATAGGCTACAACAGGGACCGTGAGGAGAAATTAGGGTTAGATGATAAGAGCCCAAAACTGTAGTTTTAACCCTGTAACAGTTATACTTTTAGACCAATTATGTGAGTAATAATTAAGAGTTAATACTGATTACGTATTTTTATGCGTTTCAGGCTTCAAAGTCAATTATGTGCAGAAATGTGCCACTTTGATGAGATAAAGGAGCAATGGTTGGTTGCTAAGGAGTTCTGTGATTAAAGGCCAAGATTCAAGAAGACAAAGCCTTTCTAAGCCCGGTCAAAGCTAAAAAGTCAAAGTCAACGCGGGCAGAAACAACACACAAAGTTAGCAGAACTTCCGAAGGCCGTAGCTTTGGATTCAGACCTTGGAATTGGGTCTACCTTATGTCAAAACGACCGGCTCAGAAAGAGCTTTCCAATGGTCCAAGCCTTGGACCAATCAGAGGAGCAAAAGTGGACGAAAAGTCTGTCAAAGACAACTGTAGCTGAAGAGGCCTTTTTGGACTGAAAGAATTGGGTTTTGGGCCTGATTCTCTGGCCCAAAACATGGCTCCAAGCCCATGCACGATTTTTGGATCTGAAATATATAAAAACAAAAGCTTAGCTCTTTGTTAATGGTAGCTAGTTAGACCTAAAACTATAGATAATTCTAGATCTAGTTTTCATTAAATAAAATTAAGTTTAGTTCATTTCAATTCTTGTTTTAGATTAATCTTTAGAATCATTGTTCTTCAGTAGTTTGATTAATAAAATAGCTAGTTTGTCAATTTCGATTTTGTCATTTCAATTTATAGATCTAATTTTAATTCTTGTTGAGTATCATTTCTGAGTTGTTAAATTAGATTGAAGTATTGTTAGTTAAATTAGCCAAGTTAGAATTTTGGTATGATGTTTAGTTATAATTCAATGAGAAATAATGGTTTGATGAATCAAGGCTAAAACCCCCATTAGAGGGGTTGATGAAGCCTTGATGAAAACTTAGTTGTATAGTGTAGAGTCGTTGTAGAGTCTATTCCATTCTTGAAGGTCGTGTTTCGCCATGAGAATGGGTGGACGACCTCACATGCTAGTTATAATTGGTAGAAATGCCATGCTAATTAGGGATTAGAACGAGCAATTCTTACCGTAAGAACGTAAGAATTGGATTACAATAGTCTATGCTAGGTGATTAAGTTGGATTCGAGGTGAATTCACTTCCCCTCTAATTCTTTATCTAGATTCACATTTCAAGATTTAAGTAGCATTCCGTTATTCGTAACTTGTCAATTGAATCCACCCCATAGTATAGAATTCCCCTCGTAAATCTCTCACTAGACATAAGACTGATTAGTTAAGTAAGAAATCATTCCATGCTAAAGAACTAGGAGTGGAACGAATTTGTTACTTACTCCACTTTATTTCGATAGAATTGAGAGTAGAAAACTTGATAGCAATTAGTAAAAATAAGTTTTAGTTTACTTACGTTTTGAGTCCCATTAAACCCACCCACCCTTGTTTGATTCATACTGTGGTTGTCCATTTCAGCATTGAAAAGTTCCTCGAAAAATTACACGGAGCGCACCTGCGCCCAAACGCCTGGAACCCTGAGTGCGACCTACGCCCAAACCGAGCGCGACCCACGCTCAAACACTGTAACTTCGAAGTTTACACTGAACGCACCTGCGCCCAAAGTGAGCGCACCCGCGCCTTAAGCTGAATTTTGCCGGATTTCCATAGGTTTGTTTCGAACTTCGATTTTTTAAGTTTTTCAGTGTTCTAATTTGTTATATACACTGAACACGCGTAAACAAGATGCTATTCATAAGCGAAGCAAGGACGCAATCAGGTATTCCTTTCTTCCATACCTCGCATATCCAGTTAGAGGTTTATACTAATATATCAAGATTGTTTGGAGTGTTGTCGTGTTTAGATTTAGACTTGCATGAGATTAAGGTCTGGTCGGAGAAAAACACTGAACGTAATTAACCGTCAACGTCAACAAACAAGTCTATCGAGTATACCAATCACTACACCTCTAGCTACTATCCCACCCACCACACCTCCTGACATAATGGCTGAAAAAGAGAGACTCCTCTCTCGACTTTTACAAAGCCTTGGCGATAGCCCTAAATCTTGCATCGTTCTAGCAGACCCGATTGGGGATTTTCAATCCCCCCAAACATATATAATTTGTTACCCGTTTTTCATGGTTTAGACCATGAAAAACCTTATCAGCACATGCATAGGATTGAACAAGTCCTTACAACATTCCATCATCCTACGGTTGGTACGGAACAAATTAAACTGAGGGTATTTCCCTTCACCTTAGCCGATAAGGCGTTGTCTTAGTTAACTGCCCAAGCTTAACTCAATGGACTCGTGGGCTAAACTTGTTCAAATTTGTTTATGGAACATTTTTACCCACCCCTAAAGACGGATGAGATGCTTTCCAAGATTCATTTTTTTTTCGCGTAATCCTCATGAATCATTTTCTCGGGCTTGGAATCGTTTCACCGATCTGCTTATAGAGTGTCCACACCATAACCTAGCAAAAGACACGTTAGTTCGTTGTTTTTTCAAAGGACTTCTACATCACCATAAAGAAGTCCTTGACATAATGAATGGGGGTAGTTTCCTAAGTAAAGGAGCCTTGGAGGCTTACTTAATTTTAAAAGATCAAACTAAACGCAAATAATAATGGGGGTAGTGATGATATCCCCCGCTCTGCTAGTTCTTCTTCAACAGTTAAGGCCACCGGTATGTTTGAGATGAAACCCGATCCAGAACTTAAAAATTTAATCAAATCCCTAACTAAAAAGGTTGAGGCTATTTCTGTTCAACAAAAGCCTATCCCCGTCATGAATGGAAACTCCAACCCATGTAATTTCTGTTTGAGTCTTGAGCACCCTGACTCCTATTGTCCTCTCGCCTATGAACAACAACAATCAGAGCAAGATAATGCTTGCTCCATTAATAGCTATCCTATTCCTAATGCCCTATGGAGACAAAATCCCAACTTCAGTTGGTGAAACAATCAACAAGTTACACCTCCAGGGTTTAATAACCAAAATGTTAGGCAAGCAAACAATTATAACCAAGCTCCACCTAGGCAAGGACAAGGACAAGGTCAGGGGAATTATAATAATTATAACAACCAAGCGCAACCATGACAAGGTAAAACACAAGGTCAGGGTAATTATAATAGTTATAATACCAATAGAGGTATCGTTCCGGTTAACAATAATAACTATCACAACCCACCCATAAATAATCAACGTGAGATAGTTCCAAAATGCACCACTTGTGACTACTACACCTACACAACCCGGATCGTGTCGGCCTTTTTATATAGGTTACCCAACAACTTTTCCAAACAATGACTCAATCAAACCAACAGATCTTACAATCCATAAATCAGGGCATACAACAGTTAGCCCAAGAGAAAGCCCAACCAAAAGGCGTGTTTCCAGGACAAGCGATACCAAACCCTAAAACAAGAAACACGCACTTTTGAGGTAAACGGTAATACTAGTACGGAAAAACTACAATCGTAGGTGACCTAAATGCCATCACCACTCTCCGTTCTAGAAGAGTGGTTGATAACAAAGTAACTATGCCTATAGTTACCCCATCAGTACTCCCTACACCGGATATCGAACTAGATACCGAAATAGAAACTGAAGAGCCTACCACTGTAGAGGTACCAGTTAAACCACAACCTAAGAAACAGAAAGCCAAGGTTACACATCAAGTCGAGCCATACGCTAAATATAGAGGGAAACCACCGTTCCCTAAGAAATTAGCCATGCTAACCAGGGATACAAACTTTGAGGAGATTAGGAACGTTTTCAAAAATCTAACGATAAACCTTCCTTTTCTCGAAGCTATTAAAAAGCTACCTAACCACGCTAAGTTTCTTAAGGAGTTGTGCACTACTAGGAGTAAGACCAACATACCTAAAGACGCCTTTCTAACTAAACAGTTCCCAACTTTATCCAAAAATAATGGAATTGTTAAGTACAAGGACCCTAGTCGTCCTACTGTAAAATGCACCTTAGGAGATTCCCACACGACGACGCTTTTATTAGAGACACGGGGCGAGTGTTAACTTACTCCCATATTATTTGTATAAAACAAATAGGTTCACAGAAAATGCAACCTACAAAAATAACGTTGCAGTTAGCGACACGGTCAATTAAGTATCCTAAGGGTGTAGTGGAAAAATGTGCTTGTTAAGGTTCGTGGATTTCTACTATCTTGCTGATTTTGTTATCCTCGATACGTAAGTCGCTAACGACTCATACCGATCATCTTAGGGCGCCCCTTCTTGGCAACTACTAACGCTCTTATAAATTGCCGCGATGGTAAGATGTCCTTATCTTTCAGCCATCTTTCTGTTGAGGTAAATGTTTATAAAATGATGAAACAGTTACCAGAATCGTCTATAGATGGGGAGGTTAACATGATCGAGAGCTTAGCTCAAGATTATTTTAACAACACTTTTCCCGAAAACAATATGTACAAATTCCTTTCTTTTGGAACTTCAGATTTTGTAAATGACTCCTACTTAGAGGAAGTCAACACCATCCTTGAGTCCACACCAATTGTAAACACGCCGGTTGCTCCATATATTGAGTATGAAGACTTGTTACCTAAGCAAGTATTCATTATGCAAAATGGGGACCCTGATGAAACATCTATTGACATTCCTTCCACCCCAGTGCTTAAACCTCTTCCCCCGGAGTTAAAATATATTCAACTTGATCCGGATGATAGTCATCCGGTAATTATATCTTCTTAGTTAACTAAGGATGAAGAGACACGTTTAATCAGGGTGATTAGGGAACATCGGTCTGCGATTGGTTGGTCCCTAGCCGACATTAAGGGAATTGACCCTAATGTTTGCACTCATCGCATCCATTTGGAGGATAACGCCAAGACTTCGCGAACCTCGTCGTTTTGAACCCCGCCATGAAAGAGGTGGTTAGGGAAAAAGTCTTACGATTACTCGATGCGGGTGTCATATACCCAATCTCTGATAGCGAATGGGTAAGCCCCATTCATGTAGTTCCTAAGAAATCGGGAATTACCATGGTACGTAACGGAAAGGGTGACTATGTTGTCACACAAGGTCCTATGAAATAGAGAATCTGTATTGATTACAGATGTTTAAATGCTATGACACGAAAGGATCACTTTCCTTTACCTTTTATAGATCAGATGCTCGAACGCCTAGCTGGTCATACTTTTTATTGTTTTCTGGATGGCTACTCAGGCTATTTTCAGATTATTATTGATATTGATGACCAAGAAAAGACTACATTCACATGTCCCTTTGGAACGTATGCCTATAAACGAATGCCTTTTGGCCTTTGTAATGCTCCTGGTACCTTCCAGCGGTGTATGCTTCATATATTTAGTGACATGGTAGAGCTCTTTATGGAAGTTTTCATGTCTAAGGTTTTGACACGGTGTGAAGAAAAGAGCCTCGTTTTAAACTGGGAAAAGTGTCATTTCATGGTGAAAAAGGGCATAGTACTAGGTCACATTGTATCTAGTGATGGCATCGAAGTAGATAAGGCCAAACTAGATAAGATAGCGACTCTACCTAAACCACGGACTGTTCGTGATATTAGAGCCTTTCTAGGCCATGCAGGTTTTTATAGGCGTTTTATTAAGATTTCTCGAAAATAGCTAGGCCTTTAACTAATCTGCTTTTGAAGGATGCAATCTTTGATTTTAATTTTAACTGTAAGCAGGCTTTTGAAACTTTAAAAGCTGCCCTAACCTCTGCACCAATTATACAGTCTCCCGATTGGTCTAAACCTTTCGAACTCATGTGTAATGCTAGATTTTGCGGTTGGTGTCGTCTTGGGACGTAAACTAGATAATAAGTCCACTGTTATTTATTATGCTAGTAAAACCTTAAACGATGCTCAACGGAATTATACAACTACTGAAAAAGAATTCTTAGCTGTCATTTATGCTTTAGATAAGTTTCGTCCTTATTTGGTTGGTTCTAAAACTTTAGTTTACACGGACTATGCAGTCCTTAGGTACCTTCTTGCAAAGATGGATGCTAAGCATAGATTAATAGGATGGATTCTTCTCCTGCAAGAGTTCACATTAGAAATAAAAGACAAAAGACGGGTTGAAAACGTAGTTGCCGACCACTTATCTAGACTTACAAACGATGACAATAGTGATTCTGAGTCCATACCGGACTCTTTTCCCCGATGAGCATCATCATGCTATTTTTTCAAAGCACCATGGTATCGACATTGTAAATTATTTAGCGGCTGATGTTATGCCTTATAATTGGTCAAGAAATGAACGTAAGAAGTTCTTGGCCAGAGTTAAGT
Organism: Coptis chinensis; assembly: GCF_015680905.1. NCBI lineage: Eukaryota > Viridiplantae > Streptophyta > Magnoliopsida > Ranunculales > Ranunculaceae > Coptis > Coptis chinensis. The sequence goes on along the minus strand of NC_141458.1, from coordinate 55,610,129 downwards.
TATACTACTGGGATGAGCCCTACCTTTTTAAGTATTGTGCGGATCAGATTATTCGTCGTTGCATTCCCTAGTGGGAATATATTTAAGTTCTATCGTTCTGCCATGACAAAGAGTGTGGTGGCCATTTTAGTGGAATGAAAACAGCCGCTAAAGTTCTTCAATGTGGATTTTATTGGCCTACCCTTTTTAAGGATGCCCAAGTGCATTGCAAGACGTGTATTCGTTGCCAACAACTTGGGCGAATCACGAAGCGTAATATGATGCCATTAAATCCAATCTTGATAGTAGAAATTTTTGACGTTTGGGGCATTGATTTCATGGGTCCCTTCCTTGTTTCCCACGGTTTCATTTATATTCTAGTAGCCGTGGACTACGTGTCTAAATGGATAGAGGCCATGGCTTGCATTAGCAATGACCATAAGACAGTGGTATTTTTTTTATTAAGGAGTATATTTTCTGTCGTTTTGGCATTCCTAAAGCCATCATTAGTGATGGTGGAACACATTTTTGCAACAGAGTTGTTGCATCCCTAGTGAAAAAGTATGGAGTTACACACAAAGTAGTAACTCCTTATCACCCACAAACTAGCGGACAAGTAAAAGTTTCTAATAGGGAAATCAAAAAGATTTTAGAAACAACTGTAAATCCTGATAGGAAAGATTGGTCGAAGTGTCTATCGGATGCCTTATGGCGTATAGAACTGCTTTCAAAACTCCTATAGGTATGTCTCCCTTTAGATTTGTATTTGGGAAACCTTGTCATTTGCCCGTTGAAATAGAGCACCGTGCTCTGTGGGCTATAAAAAGTCTTAACTTTAATATTGATGAGGCGGGTGTCAAACGCAAATTGCAATTGAATGAGATTGAAGAAATCCGTAGCGATTCTTACGATCTCGCGAATGATTATAAAGTTAACATGAAACGTGTTCATGATAAGCAAATCTTGTGCAAAGAGTTTGAGGTTGGTCAAAAGGTTTTGCTTTATAACTCCCTTCTACATATTTTCCCAGGGAAACTAAAAACCCGTTGGTTTGGTCCTTTTCTGGTTACTGAAGTCACCCCTTACGGGGCAATCACCTTGGTAAATCCCAAGGATAACAGTACCTTTCAAGTCAATGACCAACGGTTAAAACATTTTCACGAGCTTCTGTTCCCTGATATAGAGGAAGTCCTTTTACAGGACCCTGTAAATGAGGACTGACCTTTGTCATTTGGTGTACTTCCTTTCACTTCCATATAGTGGTAAGTGCACCATTCAGGTAACCGGGTCCTTCCTATGGAGTGTAAAAAAAAAAAAAAAATAATAATAATAAAAAAAAAATTCTAAAATCATAGAAATAGCAATCCAACAAGTCTTGGGAATCTGACTTTAAACGACCCACGTTTAAAACAAATTTTGTGTTTAAAAATTTGTTTGGGGGTGGGCAGTCGATCTTTCCATCCGGATTGCTTGAACTTTCCATTGTGTTGCTTAGGCCCGTTAGTCGTAGTTCATTCGGGTTGACGTTATCTATAACGTAGATTCCCTTCGTTCGCATAACTTACGTCACTCACGCACTTCGAGGCATTTTCCACCTTCTTATACGTCACCCATGGTTGGAATTGAGTGTTTTATGGATCATTGGATTGGAAATTCTCTACTGATCATTTCCATAACTCATTTGCCAAAATCGGACCAGTAACGAAGCGACAAATTGAATTTGAAATTGCGCGAAATATCGGAAAAGTTCGAATTCGATTTGGGCTTGGGCTCAACTCGCGCCCAAGTGGAGCGCACCTGCGCCCCCTTCCTTCCCAAACAAACAGTATCGCGATTTCTAATCCCACCACCGCCATTAACAAAGTTTTAAACCTAACCAAATTAAAAAAAAAAAAAAAAAAAGAAAACCTAACTACACCCACGCCAAGCATTTAAATCAATCTGAAATCTTCTCTAAACCATTACCACCACCAACCCCAACAATTTTAAAACTCCAAAAACCACCAAAAATCTAAAATTTGAGCTGCCGCTACTTAATCGACGCCACCACCATCGGTTTTTTTTAGTAAAGTTGTCTAAAATCGCATCCCCACACTCCATTATACAAACCCATAGATTGTTTCAATATTTCCCATGGTTATTTTAAGACGTCGGATTTTGCCGAGCACGTTTTCGCTTATGCCATCGCAGCGCCATTTTACGACGCGGAGATGATTAGGAGAAATTGGAATGGACTGTGGTACTCGACTGAGGAGTTCTACCACTTTGATTTGGTAGAACAGTTTTATAAGAAGCGGGAATTGGAGGGGGATAGAATTTTCATTAAGGTAGCAGGAACGAGAAAGGAAGTAACACGATAGTTACCGCTAAAGCTGTTAGGGCGTTACGCTTTGAAAGCAACCTAGAACGACCATTCGTGAATCGATTATCTTACCGGAGTTCCCTTTGATGAAAGATACCGTTGTGGTGGGTGAATACAATACTAGTTCTCATTCGTCCGCCCGGTGCAGTAACTCGAGAACCAATCAACCGCTATAGCTCGGTGGATTGGTAGGAACGCCCTCGGGAAAGAAAAAAGTCAATGATATCGGTTCGCAATGTCGCGCGACGCTCTCGGATTTTGCAAACTAATAAGTATAATTTCTGCATCCTCGATTTAATTTTTAATGTGATTAGAGGAGGGAAAAGAGCATTATTAGCGCCTCTTCCCGTATTGATCACTAAGATCATGCTCTCATTTAGAGCTGTCGCAAAATCTGCTCCTATTAAGATCAAATTGCATTCTAATGCAAGTATTTATACGGATTGCATCCAAGAGACTTGGCCGTTGTCTGCAGGAAATGTAGTTGAGTTGGCGGATGAAATGGAAGATATGACATGTCTGGATGACGATGCATTAGATAGTTGTAGTTCAAATTTAGAACGCATGCAAGTGCTGCAAACTGGCTTGCGTTGCGTTTATGGTATTTGTGAAGATATCCGAGATAGATAGATTGTACTTCGAAATAAACAAATGAACCTTCAGACGAGAGTTGAAATGCTCGAAAGGGGTCAGGAAGATATCTTGTCTAACATGGAGACTATGCACCAGCGCCAATAGGACCACTATATAGTACTAAAGGCTGAGATGGAAGCACATCGCTTGCTTCAAATAGAGATGCTACGTCGCATGCCAACCTTGGAGGATTATGGCTAAGACAAGTCTGAGAGGCATGAGCGTCGTCGCCGAAGGACAGATGGCTCAAGCCATTCTTCATCCCAGGACCAATCTCCATCTCAGGGTCCATCTTCATCACATGGCTAGGTGTTCACCATCAGTTTGTGTTCGCTGTTATTTCATTGTTTTTATTGTTTTATTAGTTGGATTTTAATTCAGTTGTTAAATTTAAATATTAATGTGTTTGTTTTATGTTGTTTGGATTAAATTTTTTTTTTAATATAATTGGTTATTTTCGAATTGTGCATGTTTTTATCATTAATCCCACCTTCCCGAATTGTTTGGGGGTGGTAATATTTATACCGAGCATAATTCGTTATATGATCATCTTCTGTAAAGTTGTCTTGGAGTAAAGGTTGAGAATCTGGCCGATATTGGCATATCTATGAATATGTGTGGTGGTAGCATGAAACCTAGGAGAGTTTAGAAGTTACTATCTAAATTCAGTATAAAAGATACCAGGGTTGTTAGAAAATCAAGAATATGGTTTGTTTCCGTTTTCGGGTTTGGAATTTTTCTATTTATGAAAATTGCCTTAAACAATTTGGCAACTTGCCGATTCGTTTTGGAAGCTCAGAACCTATTTAAACTACCTTCATTCTACACTCACAAACCACACTACACCCCACCATCATCCTTCACCTTTCACTCCAAGCTTTTCCTTCTTTTTCCTCTTAAACTTCTGCTTCAGCACTTACGAGCGCACCATACCCTATACATTGTCGAAAAGTTTACTCGAAAGCACTCTTAAGTTTGAGCGCGACGACTTCCCACAACCTGTAACTCCAAAAACACCCGAGCGCACTTGCGCCCTGACCTCCATAAACAAAGAAATTTCCAATTTTCTGAGGGTTTTTCCAGGATTTTCGAGTCGCTTCGCAGAGTAGTTTTGAGATGACATCTCCTATAGTCATTCCCTGAATAGTCGTTCAAGACTTGATGGAACTGATACCTATGGAGCATCGTTCACGAGCCGGATCGTGGTAGATTAGGATAAGCCATCTACCGTAAGTGATGACGATTCATATTCAAAGACGCCACTTCTTTGCTTATTTCTACGACCACATTAGTTTCTATTGTAATTAGGATGGAGAACAAGAATTCTCCGTCGTAGTCGATGACATGACATTCACTACACCATAATAGCTTTTTTGTGATAGGGTTTTTTCGTTTTGTGACGCCAAAGAGGCGTTAGAAAATTTGTGACGCCATTATGGCGTCACTGTGTGGGTTTTGCCGTCACAATTAATCAAATAATTTATTTAATTTCTTTAAGAAATGTTTAGAAAATATACTGACGGCAAGGTGGCATCAAAGAATTTAATTTCACTAAGATACCAACGCACGTGTTGGGCATGTGCGACAAGACGAGGCGTCAACACGAAACTATGTCTAAAGACTTCGATTTCTTCTCGACCTCAACTTATTAAGAACACCAAATGAGAAACCCTTCTTCTCCACCTTTCTCGATCTATTCGAATTCCACCTATTTATGTTTTTCCCAAAATTACACCTACCGTGGATAAAGGGGTCTCAAAACCACTCGATCGAAAAACAAAAAAATAAAACTGAAAATAGGGCAAAAAAACATAGCGCTAGATCTCCCTCTTTTCAATCGTCACTAGGGTTTCTTCTCTACGTCTCTCCAATATCGCTCTTTCAATTCATTGTATTCAAAAGCCCAATTATACAAAGAACGAGCTCAACCGTAAGTTTTCTCTCCAATATCACTATTTCTATTCATTGTATTCAAAAGTTTCGATATTTACTTGAAATTTCACTGCAGAGAAGCAAGGAGGAAGTTTGGATTCCTCGAAAAGCAGCACAAAGATTATGTTGAACGTGCAAAAGCCTTTCACAAAAAAGAGGACACTTTACGGGTATAACTGTATATACTTTTTCCTATACAATAATGACATGGATGAAATTTGGTCATATATAATAATGTTTGCAATATAATTAGACATTGTAGTTTTTAGATACTTGTACCATGTACCATGTTTGTATTGTTTGCTGTACTGTTGAGTGTTGATACCTTTTATTTATCCGATTATCAGAACATGGAGCATGTTGGAAACAACAAGATTAAGTTTGATAGAGAACCTCACAGAAAAGGGCTTGGGCAATGTGTACTGTGGTTATAGTAGATCCTTATAGCCTAGATATTGTGCGGACTCTTTCATGGGAGTTTATCTATAGGAGAATTGAAGTTTATGGCTGCAATTCCATCTGGCAAGTACATCATCTGTGGTATTGGCTGATGTTCTTGATAAAATGCATGCAATATTACTGGCTGAGTCTGACCAATATGGGGATGGTGTAACCAAATTGCATAAAAGTTATCCGCATAACATGATGCCCAATCTAAACAAAGGTTCAATGGATGGGATTTGTATCAATATCATCCCAGGGAAGGCTCTTAGTGCTTCTATATAGGACTCATTATATATTTCGATTAGTAGATGGTGGCATTGCTATTGGCGTGATATCTATATTAGATGGTCCCTTTTGTGGTGATGGTCTTCTTTCAGTCTCATGTTATAGGGGGTATGTTTCTTGTTTGGGACAAATATTGTGAGGCATTATATACAGACTACCAACCTAAAGGATTTGAAGAAAGTTTTTTGTTGTTTGGAATAGTAGAGGTGCTGGACTAGTGTATAAAGTTGTAGGTTCAGATGACAAATTCAAGTTTGAACTGTCGTGTGAGATCCCTACTGTCCCTGCTATTTGTAATCCTTTTAATGTGAACATTTCTATTATTTTTTGTCAAATGAACAAATTTATTCTTCGTATAGAATTTTTATGCCCATGGAAAGTTGGACCAACAATAAGATGGAAAATGCTTGGGGAAGGTGGTTTTCTTGGTGACTAGATTGATAGCTCTAGTTCTGTTTCTATTACTGAGTCGTCAAGGTGCAATTCTTTCATAGCACCAACTGATGTGGAGGCTCAAATCATAAGTTTGGTGAATTTACTATATAATTGGAAACTATATAAAGGTATTCTGGTTTCCTTGTAAGTGCATATATACCATAAACTTCATCTATTAATTTGATTCCCTATCTGCCTATCTAATGTTGATAATTTATTTTCTTGATTTTCTCTATCTTGATTACTCAGACATTATGACAGATCTGCAGGTAATTGTTTTTATACTGCATGAAATAGACTTAAGAACTCAGTTATGCGAAAAAGTTTCCTTCGGAGCTCCGTAGCGTCCTTCATGGAATTCGTGCATTTCCAATATATGGTGTCTGTGAATGGACTCGTCAACATGCACAGTTGGCAGTTGGTGATACAATTGGACATATTCAGTGTTACGATTCAGGTATATGACTTGCAAAGGTATTTCAGACATGAAATGTAGTACAAATATATTTTTGTTAAGAATATGTAGCGTGTGATGGATCTTCATTAGAGTTGACGAGACATTGCTTTTATATATTGATAGGTATATGCTTGAAGATTTTATGATAACCACGATTCCTTTCCGAACTATATATATGAACACTGATTTGATATCATATCTAGATCAAACTTAAATTGAAATGGGAGTAATTCATGTTTTACCAAAACAATCACTAAATTGGTCAGCCTCAACTATATCTCTTTTAGGCAAGTGCACAATTCACACGAAGACCCTGAACTTCCCTCCTCATTATATGAGTGCTTAGTCCTAACAACAGTGAGGCGGGAAGGAAATTACCCAATCTCTGGCTTATTCCTTATTGGTACCATAACTAGGAATATGCTTAGCCCAATAATGGCCTCACTTTGCTGGGACACCAGATATCATGAATAAGTCCTGACCAGATTGAGTTTCACTTATGACTTATTTCTTCTAAAGTAAAATTTGGAGACATGAGGAGTTTGAAATGTAATATCAAAACAATTTTGTCTAACACGTTAATTATTAAACGTTGTTAATAATAACTTTGGTTTTTGGTTGGTTGTGCAGAAACTCAAGGAGAAGGCATCGTTTAGAAACTCGGATGAGTTTTACTATAAGATGATTAAGTCTAAAACTGTTGGTGGAGTACACAAATCAGAGTAATATACTTGTCTCTTGTTTTTAAGTTTCAAGTTCTTAAGATATATGCATTTCCTTGTTTCTCCTCGACTCCTCGTTTACACTGGCTTTTTGTGTTTTTATTACTGGCGCCAAAACAATACCCTCATGAAGAACTTGTGCTAATGAAAACCCAAGATAGTGGTTATGTCTTTCAGAAAATACAAAGTGAAAAGAAGGTAACTGAGATTACTATTAACTAAGGAGCTGGTGTCTTACATAGTTTGTTTAGTGTTATTATACAGTAGTGTTTGTTATTGATTGCTTTAATTCCTTTCCTTTTCCTTTTTGCAGAAAATTGAAAAACTGAATTCCATACTGCATTCCCTAGACAATCAGCTCACAAATAAACACATTTATTATGCAGACGACAGGTTTGTGCTTCCTGCTCTTTGCAGCTCAACCCAGATATTTTTTCTATAGAATATGGAATATGTGCCCCTTAGCATTAGTGTTATGTTAGGGACTGATGATATGAGGTCAGATGGTCCTTCTAGAATGTAATATGCAAAAGGGAGTTCAACTTCCTAAGTGCCACTAAAATAGAGGGATTTCATGATGCACATATTCATTGTAAAGTATTTTGAACTAGGGGTTTTTTTTCCAGCGTTGAGCAATCGGGAGGTTCAGGTATATTCTTATGTTGGCTTCATACTAAGTCTGTTTTCTATTTTTCTATACTGGCCCTTATTGATCATAACATTACTATTCATATTCATTGTTCTTTCTTCTCTCTTGACCCAAACTACCCGTCTTACAAATCCAGGGATTTTCAATGCAAATAAGGTAAAACGGCTGGTTTGTGCCCCACTTATGCGAAAAAGCTTGATATTTTGATGCAGGTCACTCTTCAACCGTAAAGGATCGAAGCTTCAATCTGTAAAGCTTCTTCTGCAATTCAAGTTTGTTACAAGGAGCAATTCAAGTTTGTTACAAGGTAGTATGTATATAGAGTCAATTCTTCAATGTTAGATTCGACAGTGAGCCTGCATTAAGCTTGGCTGAGAGAAGTTCAAAAGAAGGCTATGAAGACAAACTATGGTGGGCTGGTTTTTCTTGTTGTTTTATAAGTCGTTGTCCACTGGTTCCTTGTAAGTGTTAGAACTAGTTCTTTGTAAGTGTAGGCGTGTTAATACAATTTGTTGAGTGAAATTTACTATGTGGGACTACGCATGTAGCAGGGTTACAATTATATTGTTTGTTGAGAATACAATGTTATATATATTAAATATTTTTAATACAAGATTTCTTCTTTTATTTGTGTGGTAATCAGATGTGGATGGATGAATGGAAACAATTGTATAGTAGTGATTAGACAACTTGCAGGTAGTTTCTAAATATATGGCAACAGGTGCATTATTATGCTTTTTTAAAAAAACAAAACGAAAATATGATTAGAGACGCCAGAATCCCGTCACAAATTTAAAATACCGTCACAAAATTACTGACGCCAAAATGCCGTCACAAATTCAAAATACCGTCGGAAAATTACTGACGCCAAAATGCTGTCACAAATTCAAAATACCGTCACAAAATTACTGATGCCAAAATGTCGTCACAAATTACTGACGCCAATATGCCGTCATAAATTTTTGTGACGCAAATTGAGACACCTAAATTGTGACGCCTATTTGGCGTCACAAATATTATTTGTGACGCCAAATAGGCGTCACAAAAAAAGCTATTTTGGTGTAGTGATTAGAATTCAATAAATATGTGGTAGCTTTAGTTTCGGGATTACCAATACCTGATCCTGTTCACACATGGGGATATATGACCGATAATGCATACCTTTATGATTATACATATTTCCACGAGTATTATGGGGGAGGGATATTTCGAATAATGGACCAGGGGCGATATAATATTGCCCTCGGTAGCCTGTCCCTAAACGTAGGCACCACCATGTTATTCATCCTGATGAATATTTTGGGGGAATGGCAGTTCACTTCTGCAAACAGTACTGCTAGTGACATTTTCCTTGCTTTAGCTGAGGTACGTCGCCGATATGACATTCCTCGAAGTTTTAGTCGCTAGTCTTAAGAGAGCCCAAAGCATGAGGCGTAAGTATCTTCTTATGCCTGTTTTGGTAAGCCGCATCATGCGTAGTTGTTTACCTGTATTCTGTGCCCAATTCACAGATTGGAAAAGGGTTGAAGTCATGAGACCCACCAATTGGGTGGTTCGCTCATTGCGAATTATGACTTGGCCGGGATGGCAGGTGCAACCTCATTTGGTCGCCCCGTACACCCCATCAGACATAATAACACTTAACAGGTTAACATTAGTAGATGATAAATGGCGGCAAGCTTGGCAAGTTGTTATGGCAGGCAGGATGCGAAGGAACCTCACTTCTTTATAGAAGAGGAGGATGACGAGTAAACGTTGGAGTGGAGGTAACTTTTTAGTTTCAGTTAGTGTCTGCTTATGTCCCAAGCAATTTAATTACATTAACCCCATAATGGGTGGAACTCTTCAGAGTTTCGTCGCTTTTTTTTTTCCTATATTAGTATGTTCTAACCTTGTTTTGCAGATGTTCCGAAATTTCACGCGTTTCCATGGTATTTTTCTACCCTCTTTATTTAAATGCTTTGAGGACAAAGCATGCTTCTTGTTTGGGGGCATAGAAACACGTGTAATTAAGGCATCCTGTTAGGATATAGATATGTATAATATGCATTTGTTTTCAAGTTAAAATTTTCAAAAATATAAATAAATAAGTTTATGCTATATACTTAGGAATATTGGTATTGTTTTCTTTCTCTATGCTCTTAACAATCTAGAAGTCTCAATGTAGCTTTTGCATCGTAATAATTGTTAGAAACTTAGGTTAATATGTAGGTAATAATCTTTGCATCTATCTATAAATATATTACATGAGTATCTATGATTGTTAGCGAAGAGTTTATGAAATCTAGGCTAGAGTACTTATTCTACAAATCCTGTGAGAATATAGCCTAAAGCCTTATATGAGCTAAACATTTGAGAAATGACACAAGAGAGAAGTAAAATCCGATAGAGAAATCACACGCCCACTTGCTTGATCACTATGCCATATCCTAAGCGAGAATTTAGGCCTTTTTTGGATCGATATAGCCAGAAATTCAAACCTATGAATTATTTTCCGCTAGTCGCCCCACTGAGCCTTTCTTTAGCCTTCCATAAACCATAATTCCTTTACCCTATTACAAAAACAAAACAAAATAAAAAATTCAACTTACCTAATCTAGAATAAGTCTGAGAATAGAATGAGTGAAGAAAGAAGAAGAGAAAAACCTGTGTAAACCAAAATTAGTTAGTTGCTTAAAAAAAAAGAAAAGAAGTTTCCATCCAAGGAAAAGAAAAAGAAAAATAGAAATAAATAAAAACTCCAAAAATAGAATAAAAGGGAGTCAAAAGCCAAAGAAAAGAAAAAGAAGAATATGGCTAAGGATGAAAACAAAGTATAGAAGCAAAAGAAAATAACAAGGTTTTCTCTAAGTTACATAATGTGAAGACTCTATTATCTCAGACTTGTCCTTTTGAATATCCATTTCCTTCCTTCTTAAACCATCTCCTAATCCCCGCAACACCTAATAAAGACCTTTAGCTCAATTAGGAATAGGTTAGTATGATAGTAAGTGGCAGATATGTTTGATCGACTCCGGCTTCCTTGTTTGTCATTGAGATTGTAAGGTAAAGTGTGCCCATCGCATTAATCGGAGCAAATGAAAACTTGAGCGGAAAAATCAGAGTGGTTTTTGTCTTGACATTTATGTGAGGACCTACTTAAGGACGCTATTCCGAGTTTTCAGAAATGAACCTGCTAGGCATTTCATAGTATTACTCATAGTATATATATTTGTATCATAGGTGATTGATTATTATGCACATATTAGTTTAGGTTTTTGACTTGGTTATTCTTATTCATTTGCTAGTGAGATGTATAGATAGTTGAGACATGAATGAGGAAACAATAGTTTTATTTCTTAGTCGTTGTAGTATAGATGAAGTTTGTGAGTACCTTCACTGGAAAACTCTCACGAGGCTATAACTTGTCCACTAGGGAATTCCTAGTGGTTTAAGGTCTTTTTGTATATGGTCAATGCAATCGCACTCAGCGAAACGAGAGTAGTTAGAACTCCATTTTTGGTCACTTATTCTAATTTCTCATATTTGCTTGAGGACAAGCAAAATGCTGTTTGGGGGTGGTTTGATAAGAGCCCAAAACTGTAGTTTGAACCCTCAGAATGTCATACTTTTTTAGACCAATTATATGAGTAATAATTAAGAGTTAATACCGATTCACGTGTTTTATGTGTTTCAGGCTTCAAAGTCAATTATGTGCAGAAATGTGCCACTTTGATGAGATAAAGGAGCAATGGTTGGTTGCTAAGGAGTTCTGTGATTAAAGGCCAAGATTCAAGAAGACAAAGCCTTTCTAAGCCCGGTCAAAGCTGAAAAGTTAAAGTCAACGCGGGCAGAAACAACACACAAAGTCAGCAGAACTTCCAAAGGCCGTATCTTTGGACTCAAACCTCGGAATTGGGTCTACCTTATGTCAAAACGACCGGCTCGGAAAGAGATTTCCAATGGTCCAAGCCTTGGCCCAATTAGAAGAGCAGAAGTGGACGAAAAGTCTGTCGAAGCCAACTACAGCTGAAGAGGCCTTTTTGGACTGAAAGAATTGGGTTTTGGGCCAGATTTCTCTGGCCCAAAACATGGCTCCAAGCCCATGCACGATTTTTGGATCTGAAACATATAAAAAAAAAAGCTTAGCTCTTTGTTAATGGTAGCTAGTTAGACCTAAAACTATAGATAATTCTAGATCTAGTTTTCATTAAATAAAATTAAGTTTAGTTCATTTCGATTCTTGTTTTAGATTAATCTTTAGAATCATTATTCTTCATTAGTTTGATAAATAAAATAGCTAGTTTGTCAATTTCGATTTTGTCATTTCAATTTATAGATCTAATTTTAATTCTTGTTGAGTATCATTTCTGAGTTGTTAAATTAGATTGAAGTATTGTTAGTTAAATTAGCCAAGTTAGAATTTTGGTATGATGTTTAGTTATAATTCAATGAGAAATAATGGTTTGATGAATCAAGGCTAAAACCTCCATTAGAGGGGTTGATGAAGCCTTGATGAAAACTTAGTTTTATAGTGTAGAGTCGTTGTAGAGTCTATTCCATTCTAGAAGGTCGTGTTTCGCCATGAGAATGGGTGGACGATCTCACATGCTAGTTATAATTGGCAGAAATGCCATGCTAATTAGGGATTAGAACGAGCAATTCTTACCGTAAGAACGTAAGAATTGGATTACAACAGTCTATGCTAGGTGATTAAGTTGGATTCGAGGTGAATTCACTTCCCCTCTAATTCTTTATCTAGATTCACATTTCAGTATTCCATAGCATTCCGTTATTCGTAACTTGTCAATTAAATCCACCCCGTAGTATAGAATTCCCCTCGTAAATCTCTCACTAGACATAAGACTGATTAGTTAAGTAAGAAACCATTCCATGCTAAAGAACTAGGAGTGGAACGAATTTGTTACTCCACTCTATTTCGATAGAATTGAGAGTAGAAAACTTGATAGCAATTAGTAAAAATAAGTTTTAGTTTACTTACGTTTTGAGTTTCATCGTTCATTTCGTAGGTAAACTTTATCTTTTTACATTTATCATTAGGCCTCCTAACGGGCTTGGGCTTCCCATGTTCGCCCAGAACACACGACCCAAGTCCGTCAACAAATGGCTTATTCCACTAAAAGCCATTGTTGCACTACTGCCCTAATCCCAAATTACGTGTTACGTTTATAGGCTCCATATTATATGCTTGTTGATCTCCCCATGTTTAAGATATCGAATGCCCGTTGATTAAGTTAAGTTACTGACAACTACATTAATCAACATCTTATATCCTTGAGTAGTACCACTTAACCTCATTGTCATGTCGGATTAAATCCACCTGCAGGGTTTACAAGACAATCTTTATGAGCTCCTTAAGGGGACATCATCAACCCGACTTCTTGCGGGTCACGGATTCCTTCTATAATCAACAACACACCTTACATACAATGTCATTACCCAATCCATCGAGTTTGTTGATTCACAAATAAATCTAACTCATTGATGATTTAAAGCAATGTATAATGCACGTAACTGCTCCTTATTATATTCGGATTTAGAGGACAAACATCCATAAAAACAGATGTGTTTGTTCTCTTATATAGTTAGTATAAAAAGAAACAACCTCACTTGGTTCTGTCCAATACACACAAAGTGTACTAATGTAATCATGTAATCAAGATAGACTAATACCAGATTATACTACAACCGTACCAATGGTTTGTCCAAATCCATTTAGGTTGTGAACGTTTACTTATACTTTATAAGGTATTGATAATATGATATTCTGTGTGTTAGACATAAAGTATTTGACACATGCATATAACTAATAACATATATAATATGCATAACATTTGTGTATATGATTCTCATTCAAAATATAAAGAATTAGAGTTAATACAAAAGTAATGCTTTTAGTATATAACCCTATCAGCTACAAGGCTTAGAGGTTTTGCTTTGATTTGGTGGACAGAGTTTCTCCAACAACGCTTGCACCAAAATTTAGGTCAAGTCACTACGTGGGAGCGTATGAAAGAATCTTTGGTTATTAAGTTTGTGCCTATGAATTATGCACAACAGTTGTATGGGAAGTTGCAAGATTTGAAACAAGAGTCTAAGGCTGTGCAAGAGTATACTAAGTCTTTTTACCTACAGTCAGCTTCATGGTTAGACTTGATGATAAACTCACGATGAATATGATAATGATGCCAATGTCGTATAACTTGTAGAACTACATAGTACTCCAAGTCATATGTAGAATAATTTAGTTTAGCACCAGTACCTTTCTCACTATAGAAAGCAATTAGCTTGTCATTTTGGCTCAAAACAACACCAATGGCATGCTTACAAGCATCACATGTCACCTCAAATAGTTGGATGCAATTTGGCAAGGCTAAAATAGGAGCAGAAGTCATCTTCTTCTTAATTAAGTCAAATTAAGAGGAGCCATAATACTTCTAAAATTATGAATGAACCTCCTATAGAAAGAAGCTAGCCCATGAAAACTACGTACCTTATTCACTATAGTAGGAATAGGCCACTCAATAATAGCCTGGACTTTGGAGTTGTCGACACGAATACCATTACCCAAAACCACAAAACCTAATAATACCATAGAGTCAGCCATGAAAGAACATTTCTTAAGCTGTAAATAAAGTTTTTCAGTATGCAAAACACCCAAAAGAATCTCAATGTGTTGTAGATGTTAAGACTTAAAAGAACTGTATATCAGAATATCATCAAAATAGACAACACAGAATTTGTTCAAATAAGGCCTCAAAACATGAGTCATAAGACGCATGAAAGTAAAAGGAGCATTAGAAAGACCGAAAGGCATGATCAACCACTCATATAAACCATCGTTCTTCTTAAACGCAGTTTTCATTTCATCTCCAAGGCGGATCCAAATATGATGAAAACTAGATCTCAAATCAAGCTTGGAAAACACCTTAGCACTATTGATGTTTGCATTTTTGATATGTATGATGAAAGATCTCACACACTCAAATGCAACTTATTCAAATACCTCGCTCATGTCACGTTAAAATATAGTTCGAGCAAGGGTTTCATCCCAAACCTAAAGACATAAACACTTGTTTAACGTTAATGGGAACCTACTCTCTAAAGGACTTGTGCAAATCATTTTTGATTACTGGTTTAAATTTATTTTGGTTCGATGGATTGCAAGTTGCTAAAGCTTTGATTTATTAAACTACTTAATTCAATAAAGAGAGATAGAGAGAAAGAGAGATGGAGAGTTAAATCTACTCATGTAAATTAGCTACCATAAATTAGAAAACTTCATCACTGCTGTCTCCAATCTGTTTTGGGTTCATAGACAAACTCGAACCGGATTAGAGCGTTGATCCCTAACAAAATGCACCTATCTCTAAGTTCATCCTGCTAGCATGAAGAATTGAACTGATATATCATCTCTGAAATAGCTTTTTGATTCCTAGTTTCACTCTACACCAGTTATTCAGAATTTAAGGTCTGATTGTCCTAGAAGGTCGTACGCGCGACTAGACCTAGCGTCACCTGGGTCACGCATGCGACCTGGTCTAGAGTTTTAGACTCCAAACTTGGTTGATCACTGTCATTTTGTGAGGATATAAAATAAAACTTATGTACCTAAGCAATGACTTAGGCTTCCTAAAATGGAGCCTGTTCTTTACATGAGCGTCATTAACCGTCCACCAAGGAGGATTTTACTTCATGTTCCTAAATGAGAAATCTAATAGATGATTCATATGAAGTAGAAAAAGAGAAGAGAGAAAATCCTAATTTTACAAGAAGAAAAGACTTTTATTGGCAATTGAGAGTGAAAGATATTACAAACTTAAGCTTACAAAACTAGAAAGCTAACAAAAATAGAGGTTTTGCTTGAAAAACATGAAGAACTAAATTGGAGTAGAGTCTAAACTAGTATGGAGTAAGGTGTTAGCTAGATATGGAGTAAAGTGTTAACTCCTTAAGCATATCAAGGGATTGCTTTCATTTCTACCCACGTGAAATCATCCACCTTCATTTAATTTCCATCCATCCTAATTATTTCTTTCTTATCCATTTCCTAATCAAGACAAAAATGCAATTAATAACATGTGCTCAAAAGTCTTCAATCATTAATTATCACGCTTGACTTGATCAATAATGGAGAACTAAATCTTGTGGGCCCACACTCTGACCAGTGGTAGGTTCGGCAGTTGATTTTCTACAAGATCTGGCATTAGATAGAGCTCGTCGTTACACTAATCGTTCTGATGGTTCACTTACCAAATTTGGAGTCCAGGTTCAGAAGTTATGAGTATCGAAAGTTTGATGTTTGTCGGCACGTTAATCCTGTTTTGACCTAGAAATGTCCTATTTGAGTCCTCGGCTTTAGTCAGGCTTCATTGAGCTTCACGTAGGCTAAATCTGAATACTTCATGCATACACACCATTTTGTGTATAAATACCGACTTTGTCATTATTTTTACATTGAGTGCGAAAACCTGTAAAAGCACGAAAATACAATTATTTCATGATTATTAAACACATAATTAACCAGCATGCTATGTCTCTATGTGGTTTTATATTACAATTTTGGGTGTTTATCACACCACCCCCAAATAGCACTTTGCTTATCCTCAAGCAAAGAAGAGACATTAAAACATATAAGTGGCAAAAAATGTGTAGTCCTAAGCTAATTCTCATTTCGCAGAGTGCGGTTGCATTGACCGTATGCAACAAGGCCTTAAACCACTACAACTTCCCTAGTGGATGAGTTATAGCCTCGTGAGAGTTTTCCATAGAAGACACTCATAAACTTCACTTATACTACAACGACTCAGTAACATAGGCTTGTTCCCTTAATTAATCTAAGATATTTATACATCTCACTAGCGGGGAACGAGGATTAATTCTTTTGAAAATCAAGTTAATATACACACAATAATTAAAGCATCTACATATGAATATGTATGCAGTAAAGTTTAAATTGAATTGTACAAGCAGGGCTGTTTTTGGATCCTTTGGAAAGCATCCCTAAGTAAGTTCTCACATGTATGTGTCGAAACACAAATTCGCTCATAATTTTTTCACTCAGATTTTCCTAACTCCAGTGTGTAGTGGCACACGTTTCCTCACATCTTAATGACAGTCAGAGGAGCCAAGGTCGATAAATCACATCTACTACTTATTATCACACCATCCTACTCCTAGTTGAGTTAAAGGTCTTTATTAGGTATTACGGGGCTTAGGTGGTGGTGTAAAAGAAAATAGAAATGGAAATAAAAAATGAATAGTATGAGAGAATAAGATTTTCGAAGTACTTACACTAGAGAAATCCTTATTTTCTTTTCTTGCTTCTAACATGAGTTTCCATACTTAGCACTTTTAAGCTTTTGGACTCCTTTTGATTTTTGGAAACATATTTCTATTTTCTTTTATTGTTTTTTTTTGAAACAAGTAACTAATTTTGATTTGGGACAAGTCTTTATCTTCGTTTTTCCACATTTCATCCTATTTCTCATACTCATCATTTAGGTGGGTTTATTTTATTTGGGGTTAATAGATGGGTAAGGAAGTGTTGGTGAAAATAAAAGGGTTGATGAAAGGTTTACTGGGGCAATCGACTAGCGGTAAAATTTGTAACAGGTATGAATTTTTCGCTATGTCGATAAAAAAAAATGCCTAAATTCTCACATAGGATTCGGATAGTGATCAAGTAGACGTGTGATTTTTTTCTACTTAGATAAACCACTATTCTGTGTCATCACTCTGTAGGAACTGTTATTTCAGAATGCAAATTTCTACAAACTGTGAAAATCCACGCGTAGCGGAATTAATGGGGTTCACGGTTTTGGATAAGAAAACATACCTTTAGATCCGGTTGTGATATCTCTGAGAATCCAATAGCTATGAAATCAAATCAACAATCAACCCCTTGATCTTCTGTTGTATTCCTTTCAATAGATTGGACGTTGTGTGGGCAACGATCTACCAACCCCCTTCTTTCTCACAAAGCTAGATCCAATTTTGGATATATCTTTCCTTGCCTCTCTTTTCAATCCAGAAAAATGAATAGTGAATAGTTAATTTCGGCCAGGAGAGAAGGGATCTATTTATAGGCTACAACAGGGACCATGAGGAGAAATTAGGGTTGGGCCTCCTGATGGGCTTGGGCTTTCCATGTTCGCCTAGAACACACGACCCAAGTCCGTCAACAAATGGCTTATTCCACTAAAGGCCATTGTTGCACTACAACCCTAATCCCAAATTACGTGTCAGCGTTTATGGGCTCCATATTATATGCTCGTTGATCTCCCCGTGTTTAAGATATCGAATGTCCGTTGATTAAGTCAAGTTACTGACAACAACATCAATCAACTTCTTATGTCCTTGAGTAGTACCACTCAACCTCATTGCCATGTCGGAATAAATCCACCTGCAGGGTTTACACGACAATCTTTTTGAGCTCCTCAAATGGACATCATCAACCCGACTTCATGCGGGTCACAGATTCCTTTTATAATCAACAGCACACCTTACATACAATGTCATTACCCAATCCATCGAGTTTGTTGATTCATAAAAGAATCTCACTCATTGATGATTTAAAGCAATGTACAATGCACATAAGTGCCCGTTATTATATCCGGATTAAGAGGACAAACATTCATAATAACAGAGGTGTTTGTTCTCTTATATAGTTAGTATAAAGAGAAACAATCTCACTTGGTCCTGTTCAATACACACAAAGTGTACTAGTGTAATCCCATAGTCAAGATAGACTAATACTAGATTATACTACAACCGTATTAATGGTTTGTCCAAATCCATCTAGGTTGTGAACGATTACTTATACTTTATAAGGTACTGATGATATGATCTTCTGTGTGTCCACACCATATCATCTACAATATAAAGTATTAGACACATGCATATAACTAATATGCATAACATTTGCCCATATGATTCTCATTCAAAATATAAAAAATTAGAGTTATTACAAAAATAATATTTTTAGTATATAACCCTATCACACTCATATATCACACATGTCGAGGCTTTTTGGTTAGATTCTCATAGGATTTGGAATTTAGGTAGTCTAAACGTGTGTCCCAGAAACTTATTACTATGTATAATCAATGACACTCAGTGCATGAATGCTCATGAAAATATGTAAAAACTATTGCGTACGTATTATCTTCAGTTTCTAAGAACAAATTCTAATTTGAATGCTAATTTGTCACTAAGTACACTTATTTAAAAAGAAAATAAAGCTATATACAACCTAAAAATTGCCTAATTGTTGCTACAGGTTCTAAGGACCCCGAAGTTGGTAAAACCTTTGGTTAATGATACCAGAGGTCTGGGGTTCGAACCTCGCAAGCATCAAAGAGTTATTGATCTCATTTAAAACAGGGTTGCCAATCAAAGAAAAAAAATTTGCCTAATTGTTGCTACAGGATCTAAGCACCCCCAAACAGAATGATGTTTTGTCTTTAAAGTGTGAAGAGATGAAGAAAGAAGTTACCTGAGAAACGTGAGCAAAAATAAGGCTAAACATCTACAACAAAAAATTATTCTAACACAATATATTATACAAAAAGAAAAATGACGAGAGTACACCAAACACACAAATATACATAGTTATATACATATTCACACTGCCCTAATTAAGAATTAAGGGCACATCCATTCTAGCTTCATCATGAGTGAAATGTCATGCTTCAGTATCGCGCCAGTAGATAATGGCTTGCCAAATGGTGCTCCATTGTGTTGCTCCTTATTTGTTCAAATGTTCCATCATTTTATCATCGTCAAGGTAGCAACAGATGTTCTGCAGGTATCGTGAAGAGTGTCCACTCCATGCTCAAAACCTTAATGAACGAATGATTTTGTTCGCAAGACACATTGTATCTACCTTAACCTAGTTGTTAAAAGTGGCTAAAAATTAAGGGAAATGTGCCCTCATAATTCGGCAGGTAGTTATAGGTAAAAGTAAATAATGGTGCCGAAAATCGTGAGCCCTTTCCAAATTCATGATTACACAGTGTATGATATCGAAGAGTGTATGACCTTGAGCAAAAGCATTGAAAACTACACATGTAGGATCATTTATAGTAAAAATGACAGTTTCCCATGATGTTCAGAAGGACAAACAACATTGCATTCCCCACGTTCATTGTTATGCTTGCTAAAGGGACGGTGTTGTCGGGCCATCTGTCAAGAGTAACTCTTTCTTATTTCCATGCGAGTCCATCACCATATGTCCAGTGAGATCAAGGCCATGAAAAGGAATGGTAAGAGTTCTGGGTGATGTATGACCATGTTGTTGCAGGCTCGTGATAATGGAGATCCAAAGTTAAGGCAAGTGTTGGCTCAGAAAAGATATGTTGTGTGCCACCAACTTGGATTGTGAATTCATCCATGAAGAAACCATGGGCATGGTTGAATGCAGCTGTGTCTTCCATATGAGCATAAAGTTATGTAGTCATGGAAGTGAAGTCCATAAGAAGAGGAGTCCATCATAGCTTGGAAAGATTGCTCAGGAATGATGTGTGTAGTTGCCATGCTTGATGAAGGTGGTTCCTGTTGGGGTAGCGTAACTTATAGTAGTGAATCTTGACGGACTATCAATTAGTGTGATTTGAAGTCCAAAAGGAAATAGTCATGTTGCGTGCAGTAACGAGAAGGTCTCAACGTAAGGGAATGAATTATGTTCTCCACGCCTGGTGTACAAAGCGCTAAAAGGGGAGGAATTTAATAAAGTCCTTAGAGATGGATGAAATAGATTGGAAGAAGATAGATCCCTCCTGCAAAAAAAGTTAAAACAATAGTTTAAAATTTGTTTGAAATGGCGGCTTATTAATAACAAACTAGAATGATGACAACCTAAAGGAATACCAAACTTAACTATTGCTCACCAAAAAAAAACACACAAAAGCAAAAGACTTTGACTAAGAAAGAAAGCTTCCTAAGAAAGAACTAAAGACCTAAATTTGAAAAGAGAAAAATAATCCAGGGCCAGGTTGACAATGAGGATGATTAAATGGAAGCAAATCTTTCACAAGACTGTTGAGTTGATAAATCTGTTGGACGATCTACTACTGAAGTTCACCCTAGTTTGCTGAAATTATGGTTTGGTTCTCCAGCAGGAGAGCGTGATTTTTCAAGAATTGTGAGTGGTTTTGCAAGATTTTTTTCCTATTCCATGTCGTGCATCGACTAACGTTCTTGGAATTCCATAAGACTTGTAATGATGATGTCTTAACGTCCATGCAGTGCCCTCAGGCCTTGCTGAAGAAATCAAAGACCTTCTATCAGATTAAAAATGTTATCAAGAGCATCCTCATCAAATAATTGTTCAGAGGAGAGGAGTTAGGTGTCCTAGTCATCAGCCAAGTTTATTTGAGCATCTAGAGTTCAAACACCGGGGATGCACTCTGCGTTGATTACAATAAGACCAGCTATTTTAAGGGGGATTGCCGGTTGAACAACATGAAAATCCCAATGCAACATGATTTTCGTCACTATGGTGGGAAAAGGGGTTGACTTTTTCTTGGCTCTGACAATCGAGTTCTAGAGAAATTGGATTATGCAAAAAACCTCCCTTTGAGTCTGCATCACCCAGAGTAGGTGGAGGAGGGGTTTGGTAATTTTTGATGTTTTTGATGTTCCAACCACATTGTGTGCTAACTAATGGAGTACAACTCGTTGATTCTGTTGCAAGGATCGCTGAAGAACAACATGGTTTTTGTGGCCGAGTTCGCTACGAGAGACGTACAGTGACAAACATTAGTTACTTGACGGTGTCAAATATCGGGTCCTGAAGATGTACCTCAGGGTTCGTCATTGGAATTTGAAGGATCTCAGAGATGATTTCCAGAGTCAATTCATACTGCCGTCCATTGGCTCGAAATAAGAATTTACCATTGTCGAAATCACTATGTTAGTAGAATATCATAACCAATTCCCTACAATAAACAACTTCCGAATGATGTAAAGGAGGCAACCATCATCGCCGTAAAATTTTAGTGTCAAAATATGGATGAAACCTACCTTCATGAAAAAAAAATTAAAATTTTTGCTCAGGCATTATACATCTTTGTTGAGCCATTGAAATTTTAAGTGAGGGAAGAATGGAGAAGATTGAGTGAAATGAAGAGGGCTAAAAAAAATACCCTTATAAATATTCACGGATCAGGATGGAATGGGTGGTTAGATTTGGAATTAATATGCGGAAAAGACACAAGTGAACATGTTCTCTTGGCACACCACATTTACGTGTTTGTACGTAGCGAGTGAGAGTTTCCAAGGTAGGTCTTTAACGTCAGATTCCTAAGACGATTAATGAGTTGATAACAAATATTAGAAAATACGGAGGAAGGTTTCATAGATTAGTTTACCAACACGTATATTCTGAATTGATGGCACAAATCCCAATAGTGGAAGCTATTTAGAGCTTACAGAGTAGCGCGTGACAGAGTTTATGCTTAACTTAGTAGCGCGTGTGACTTTATGTGAGTAGAATAAGTTCATTTTTCTTTGCTTAATTGAGGTTTTGATTTTTTTTTAAATGGGTTTTTTGATTTTTCTTTTCTTTTTATGATAAGGCAAAAATACAAGTAATACACACAAATATAAACATAGAGAATTTCTCAAATTAATACGTAACACGTACAATTTGTGAGAATTTATAAACACACCACACGTATTTACAAAAAAAAACAACAAAAAGAAGAAAATAATAGAAATTACATGGGACTAGATGGCAGTTAATAATGCCACAACAACAGCATGACAACAATAAACACTGTTATTATGAAGACCTTAAAGGCATCGTCAACTTGTTGCTTCTCAAAATTTTCAATTTGATCCATAAAGTGGAAGTAAGATGAGAATATGGGAAAATTAAATGGAGGAGAGGTTGAGAATATGAGATGAGGGGAGAAGATGAAGTGAGGGAATGGTTAAATGGAGAGCACAAATTTATAGGAAGGGAACAGTGTCGTTGGGATATAGTTGTTGGATCTATCCGTTGGGCAAAGCCGTTGGATCAGTCCGTTGGACTTGACCGTTAGGCCTAATGCTTAATGCAAGTGATGTCCTTTTTTTTAGATATATATATATATACAAGTGATCATATAACATAGATAAATTCTTATTTAATCTGTCACAAGGTACAAATTTTAGAAAAAGTAATAAACACACAACATACATAAGTAGAAAATTAAAATGCAATTACATAAGTAGAACAAATGACAGAAATAATTAATACACTAGAAATACTAAGGCTCCTACTGGGAAGCGTAAGGGTTTGCTGAAGATGAGTCAGGGTTACGACGATGATGTGCACGACGAGCGACCAAGGTGGCTAACTGATCCTGGATGTCATCCAAAAAATGCAACACTTGATCCTGAAACTGGTGCTGGTTTGCCATTAACATGCACTGGAACTCATTCTGGTGAGTATGCATTTGCTGCTGAAATTCACCCATGGAGTGTTCCATAAATACTTGGCGAGTAAACATGTTGCGCATGCCACTGTTGATCGATCGTAGTGCTTCCATTGGGTGATGCATGGTTCGTATAGCAGCCTCATCAAAGAACGGTGGGGAAGGATGGAAGAGGAGGAGTAGGCATGTGATCTTGCTCTACTGCTAAGGCCTCTGTAAAGTCCTAGTGATTCAGGACACAGGTCTCAAAAATCCTGAAGTTTTCCAACGGCCTCGTGGCAACTAAGGGAGTAGTAGACTTTAAACCCAAATGTAGCATGATTTGCATAACGAGAATAGCAAGAGGGGCTGACCTGGATGTGGCATGAGTAATAATATCACATAGGAATCACACCATACATAAATTTTCCTTCCGCCCCTGTAGGACCCACAATAGGTGAAGAAACTTCTTGTTAATGTCAGACGTCTTGGAAGTGCCAATCACATTGTAGGCCACCCATTGAGTCGCTGCAAGCAGGTAAGTGCATTTTGAGACGTCATTGTATTCTCTCTCGATGAGCGTGTCAAGCATCAGGTTGATAGTCCTCGGGTATTGACTGTTGTAGTGTTGGAACATTGGATAGGAGTGGAATGCTAGTGATTTTAGATATCAATTCCAAGGTGACCTTACACTGCTACTCATCAACCATAATCCAAAATTTATCTCCCCGGAAGCCACTATTGTTGTAAAATTTGAGCACCAAATTAAATCTTTAGAGTAATGCTCCGCATTTTGGTGCAGGAGATACTCCCAACCTCTATTCTCAATCACCTAATCGAAAAATGGGTGGAACATACCACCATTGAAGAGATTGTAAAAATTCCTCTCGACTGTGATTCGACTGTTTGCAACGATGGAGAGGTTTGTTTAACTCGCACGGGGTGGTTTTGAGATAGGGGGGGGGGGGAATTGGGGAAGGATGACGGAAGAAAAATTGATTTAGGGCTGGAACAGTAGCGGGAAAATTGATAAACACCCAAAACTATAATATAAAACCCCGTAGAGACATAGCATGTTAGATAATTATGTGTTTAATAATCATGAAATAATTGTATTTTTGTGCTTTTATAGGTTTTCGCACTCAATGTAAAAATAATGGCGAAGGCAGTATGTAAGCACGGAATGGTGTGTACGCATAAAGTATTTTGATTTAGCCCACGTAAAGCTCAATGAAGCTTGACTAAAGCCCGGGGACTCAAACATGACATTTCCAAATGAAGTTTGTAAATATGGTAGTAAGTCTTCAAAGTTGTATTGAATATTGAGGTTTATCCTAGATTGTTTAGAGTTGAGAGATGGGAGTTTTAAGGAAGAAGGTAGACTCTTAGTTTAGGACTTGTCTACTTTAGTTGTGAATGAAAAAAATATTGAAAAGCAAGTTGTTGAAGATTGAAATGACTCAAAATATTGGAAACAAAGGATTGAAACAAGAACAACAAGGAAATATTGATTGATTGAAATAATAACAAAGTGAAGTAACAAGATTAAAAATGCAAGAAATGAAGAACAATAAACTAAAACTTGAATTGAAAAACAAGACTAGAAAGTAAAGCAAACCAAATGGTTTGGATCCTAATACAATGAATGAGTTCTCTCTCCTTTGCTTTTTGATTATATACCCCTACTTTTGCCATTTACATATTTGCCCTCATCCATTTTAAACTAGACACCTCACCCCTTTCTCTTTTGCTTTTTCTTTTGCTTTATGGGTGTTTTCTTGACTAAGGTAGGTTTAGGGATAAGTCTTCATAATTTGAAATAAGGGCCTCCATCTTTAGTCTTTTGATTTGAGTCCTTTGACTGTTGACTTTGACCAGTTGACTTTGACTTTTTCAACATTTTTCCACAGCAGCTACTGATCTTAATAATAACCGTGATTAAGGATCCTTCTGGTGATAAGATGCAGCTTTTATGACAAGTGGTCTGAAATACAACTTAACTTGAAAAAGGCAGTAAAAGCTATGAGTTGTCTTTTTGCTAAGCGTAAGAGAGATGTAATGTAGCAATATATGGGTAATAAAATGCACATTTGGGAGCTGATCACCACCCCACAATAGCATCTTGCTTGACCTTAAGCAAGGATGAGAAAAAAAAAACTAAGATCACAAATGAGTGAGTTATTAATAGTTATACTAATCTCGTTTCACAGAGTGCGATTGTATTGACTATATGCAACAAGGCCTTAAACCACAAGGAATTCCCTAGTGGATGAGCTTTAAGCCTCATGAGAGTTTTCTAGTGAAGGTACTCACAAACTTCTTCTATTTAGTACAAATGGTCTTGTTTCCTTATTTATTCTCAAAAGTTCATTCATCTCATTAGCGGTGAATAAGGACAAGCTTCTTTGAACTCAAAATAACATATGTACAATAATTTAAGCATCTAAAGATAATTGTACAAAACATGAGCAATGATATGCAAAAGCAGAGTTGTTTCTGAGGCTTTTGGAGAGCTTCCTTAAGGTGGGTTCTCACAGGGGTGTGTTGCAATCACAACTCTCTGATAGATTTACTCAAGGTTTGTTCTCTCAAGTGCAGCGAGCACTTATATTCCTCACATACTCAAATGACTTCCAAAGAAACCGGGGTCAACTGATCATGCTTTCCACTTACTATCACACCATCCTATTTCTAATCGAGCTAGAGGTCTTTTATTAGGAGTTATGGGGCTAGGGTGATAGTTTAGAAAGAAAAAGGAACTGAAAAACAAAATCTGATAAGATGAGAAACTGGGTCTACATGATACTTGTAACCAGAGAAGAACCTCGTTTTGTTCTTTTGCTTCCGAATTATGATACATTCTTTTAGCTCTTCGCCTTGTGACTCCATATGATTTTGAATTTTGGGAGTTCTAACTTTGCTTTGATTCTTTTTGTTTTTGATATCGTCTCCTTTTGATTTTGAACTTTTGGGAGATTTGATTTTTTACTCGTTTGGAATTTTGGAGCTTTGGTTTTTGATGGGTCTTTCATTTTTTTTCTTCTCTTTCTTTTCTTTTTATTTTTGAAGCAAATAACTGTTCTGTTTTTGTACAAGGTCTTCTCTTCTGTTTTTCTGATAACCATCCAGTTCTCAACTCATCAGCTGGGTAAGCTTTTTATTGTGTGTTGTGATGGGTTAGGAATTATTGGAGAAAAATAAAAAGGCTTTTAGAAAGGGGGAAGGCTCAAGAGGGGTAACTAGAGGAAAACTATCTTTTTGGGTTTTTAACGTTTATTTGGCTATATCGATCCAAAAAGGGCCTAAATTCCCTCATAGGATATTGCGTGGTGATCAAGCAAGTGGACGTGTGGTCTTTCTATCCGGACATCCATTGTGTCATCACTCAATAATCATTCAAATGATGCTTTTGGCTAGATTCTCACAGGATATGGAACTTAATTGTTCTAACCTTGGCTTTGGAAACTCACTGCTATATAAAAACAAATGCTGATGCATGCCATTCATGAAAAGATGCAAAAACTATTGTACGTATATTAGTCTAAGTACGAAGAACAAGTCCTTACTCTATTGCTATAATAAGACTTCTAAACTTTTTATTCATCATAGAAAAGGGAAACAAGACTTTTTAATACTAAACGAAAAAATATTTTTGGTTTTTTTCGAAATTTTTTTTGAAAGGAAGAAATATTATATTATATAGAAAATGCCTAGTTTTTGCAAAATGTTACTATACCAACTCTATGATAAAACTATGCTTTTCCTCAAAGTATGAAGAGATAAGGAAAGAGATTACCATAGAAATATGAGAAAAAACGGCGAGACACCTATATTTTGTTCTTCATGATAAAAATACGCCACCCCTAAATAAGTTTGGGGCGTGGGTTGTTTGATATAGAACGAGAAATACATAGTTTATTATACTAGGGATATTCATTTTAATGTAAAATCTTTTTGGGTTTTTGCATTTTTTTAAAACATATGTGATGCAGAAGATCTAACATGCATGCATGATTATTCCACTAACAAGTTAGAAATGTAAAGTATGTAAACAACTATCTATACTGACACATATGAAATGTGTGTGTGTGGTTTTTTTTTTAGCAATTGTTTTTCTCAATCTAAAGGTATCTTTAACCATATAGAGGTTTTGACAAGAAGATAAAATTATACATTGATCTGGCATCATTTTGGTTACTCCAGGGCGTATAATTTTCATTTTTATATCATCTAGTTTTGAAAATTATGGAGAGATGTTTGAAGAAACTCGTACTCAAAAGCCATGATTCTTAACACTAAATTTTTAAAGCAAACCATAACAAGTGATCTTAGGCAACTTTCGTGTTGGCTCTTTATTGAACCTAATCCAGTCAGACTGTGGCTTAAGTTATGTGAGTTGGGGGATTTACTGCGGAAGACATGGAATGTCCTGATTTGGGCGAATAGCTCAGTGATATAGGCAACCCTTAGTAACACATAACTGATCCTCAAACCACCCTTAGAAGAATGGAGAGACACCTTCACTCAATCCCCATCGCCCTCTGCTTTGTTTCACATCTCGTCTTTATAGAGGAAAGACTACTTAGCGTCAAAGGTGAATATTTAAAGAAAAATGCTTATGTAAGACAAAAATCGTAAAAATAGAAAGCAGGTAAATGAAA
This sequence comes from Coptis chinensis, assembly GCF_015680905.1. NCBI lineage: Eukaryota > Viridiplantae > Streptophyta > Magnoliopsida > Ranunculales > Ranunculaceae > Coptis > Coptis chinensis. The sequence continues at coordinate 55,582,169 of NC_141458.1, read as the reverse complement.
ATAACGACAGGAATTGTAAAACTATTCTAAAAAGAAGTGTAAAATAAAGAAAAGAAAAATTGTATACTTGCCCGATAGGGGTACACTACTCAAACGACGAGTAAAAGTGTAAACGTGGAATGCCCAAGATATACTGTGGACTTAAGGCTCCGACACTTACAACCACACCCTCCAAGTGGAGAGGTCTGGTTACCTTATTGATGTATTCCTTTGAAAGTGGAAGATGGAAAGAAATGGGAAATAAATACATCGGGGAAAGAGAGGATTTAATCCTCGTGGATGGGATGCTTAAGAAAGAGTTATTTTTAGCACTCCAAATTCGTTCACGTCACTTGTTGTTTCAAAGGCTGTGTTTGTTGCTTTAGGGTTTGGAATAACTTGACTTGGGAACACACCTTTCTGGGTTTTATCCTGGGCTAACAAGTTCAGAGATTGTTACATGGATGCTAGGATTTGGGTTTGCTGTTGCATGACATATAACATTATTTCTGTGGGCTTATCTGTTTGGATGCTAGTTGATGGTGTGACTGGAATTAGGTCCCTTTGGTTGTTGATAGGTGGGTTTTGGTAGTTCTGGTTAAACTGGGATGGAACCAATGCTTTGTTCTGTTTGTTATAGGTACCTTGTCCTTGTCCTTGTCTGAAGGTATTTGTTGGTTTGGTGAAACCTGGTGGTGTTTGGTTTTGAGGAATGTTGGCCCATACGAAGTTTGGATATTGACTCCATGGTGCATTTGGTACATTGAAAGCATATACGTTTTCTAGCTGAAGTGATGATAGGTTTGTGATCAAGGGACATGTGGCATCTATATGGTTTAAGCTTAGACAAAAATTTCATGGTAAGGTATTTACGTTCATGACAGGATGAGGGGTTTGGTCTTTTTGTTTGGTTGTGAGGGCATCTATCTTTCTTGTGAGAGTTTCTATTAGGGTTTTGATTTCTGGATCTGATATCACCTCAAAAACATAACTAACCTTGGTTGTACTGGGTTGGCCTATTCTGGAATTGTTTATATCACCCTAATGGGTACTCTTTTTAGCCTGGGTTTCAAGAAAGGTTAAAGCTTATGTTGCATCTCTATCCAAAAAATTACCATTACTCATGATGTCAAAGGTTACTTTGTGTTCTCGGAGAAAGCCTTTGAAAAAACATTGGACAAGAGTGGATTTTTCTAATTTATGGTGAGAACATGAATGGAGTAGGTCAGAGAATCTATCCCATACTTCAGAAAATGTCTCACTTGGACTTTGTCTGAAGAACTGTATCTTGCTTCTTATCTCTTCTGTTTTCTTCGGCGGAAAGTACTTCTTCATGAAGGAGAATATAACCTTCTCCTACGTATCGAAAGAGTCAGCCTTCTGTGAGAGAAGCCAAATGTGACTCTTGCCAGCTAGAGTGAAAGGAAACACTCGTAGCTTAACTTGATCGTCGGTGATGCCCGGATGATGAAAGGTATTACATTCTTCATGTATCCGACGTAGATGCTCATATGGTAACTCGTGTTCTAACCCATGGAAGATGGGTAGAAGTTTGAACACATTCGATGGAATCCTAAAATCACTCGTAAGTAGTGTGAGTCGTATACAAGATGGAGGTCCATCTTGCAATGGTGTGTAGAAGTTGGAGAGAGGCTCTTTAGCTTGCACTACTTCGTCAGCCATTTTAAGAGATGGATGACTAGAAACAGGAGATTGTCTAGGGCGACAAACTCTCCTATGTGAGTAAGTTTTATTCTTGGTAATACTAGAAGTGCCTGAACACAGTATCATACACTTTTAGCAAGACCCCAAAATTATCCTAACATGTGCAAATGGTGCAATGTATGCTCAAGAAATTGGAATTCGTTTTTGCAAGTATTGAGTTTTGGAAACTTTGCTTTCGGTCTATATTTTACTATGCCCGATTCAGAGGAACAGTTGGGCACAAGACTAGGATGGATCTACACGTGTCGAGGGAGAAAATTGCTACTTCACCAGATGGTGTGCCACCAAGAATCTCACCCACGGTATCTCTGAGGGAGGGGAGTGAGGAAGGTGGTTGGTCCACTGGAATCTGGTAGTTTACTACTATCTTTGTTCATGCTAGATGTTTGTCCTGATGGACGTGAGTAAATTGGCTCTGCTTGGTTGATTTTATATATTTAATTTGGTCTATGTAACAAACATTTCACACAACATCCGTTTTAAAGTGGGTCTTAACCCCACTTTTTGTTCTTTTAGGGCTCGGGTTTAGCCTTAACGTTAAATGTAAAGACAAGACTGAAATTTTAATCATACAATCATCCAAGCATGCTTAGTAACACACAAGTATCCTCTTACACTTTGTAGTGAGGTGGTTTAGAAATTACCGCCCAAGGTGTGCGTACACGACCCTTGGGGTGGAAGGCGACCTCTGTTGGCGCTTGATATGAGAATCAGGCCTAACATTTCGAGCTTTACCCTGTTTTAAGTTATAATAAAGGTCTACTTAAAAAGCCCACAAGTTGGTTTTTTGACAAATTATACAACTTTTCCATCAAGGGACCAAACTTAAAACTAAACTAATATTATACTAATCTAATTAACTAGTTTTAGATTAATCCTTTAGATTAACTAGAGTCAAATGGACTTAGACCTATGATTACCAAGTTGATCCATTGTGTGTGACCTATGATTCTCTCCTTGCCTCACACACTTGGACTTCCCAAGGCAATTAAAACTCTAACCCCTTGGTAAGTGTATAACTTAAACCAAGTTTAACTTATGTTCATCACAAGAAATCCATCAAAAACCACTTTTCCTAATTTTTTTTTCTTTTTTCCTTTTATTTCTAACTATTACAAACAAGTTCCACTTATTTATCCTACTCTATTATACAATCTGGGCTCGGTGTACCACTGTTCATCACAAACCAACCACGCAGCCAAAAAATTGGACCCACGTCACTAGAGGAGACTGAGCAGTCACCCCTGGCTAGCCCGCGGACGCCCGATGACTCCGACCAAAGTCGATTGTCTTCCAGCTACTTCTTCAACTCCTCTTTAGGTTCTTGATTCCGCACCCTGATTTGTAAGAAAATAGATCAGTAATGAAATAACAATGAAATAAAATGATGAAAAATAAAAGAAATAGAAATGAAATGGTGAGAATGGTGCTTCCTCCTTAGATGCTCAACCAAGCTCTTCTCCTCCTTCAATCCATGGCGGCGACACCATTCGAATATTGTAAATATGGTAGTAAGTCTTCAAAGTTGTATTGAATATTGACGTTCATCCTAGATTGTTTAGAGTTGAGAGATGGGAGTTTTAGGGAAGAAGGTAGACTCTTAGTTTAGGACTACTTGTCTAGTTTAGATGTGAATGAAAAAAACATTGAAAAACAAGTTGTTGAATATTGAAATGACTCAAAACATTGAAAGCAAAGGATTGAATAAAAGATTGAAGCAAGAACAACAAGGAAATATTGATTGATTGAAATAACAAAGTGAAATAACAAGATTAAAAATGCATGAAATGAAGAATAATAAACTAAAACTTGAATTGAAAAACAAGACTAGAAAGTAAAGCAAACCAAATGGTTTGGATCCTAATACAATGGATGAGTTCTTTCTCCTTTGCTTTTTGATTATATACCCCTACTTTTGCCAATTACAGATTTTCCCTCATCCATTCTAAACTAGACACCTCACCTCTTTCACTTTTGCTTTTGCAGTTGCTTTATGGGTGCCTTCTTGACCAAGGTAGGTTTAGGGGTAAGTATTCATAATTTAAAATAAGGGCCTCCATCTTTGGTCTTCTTATTTGAGTCCTTTGACTATTGACATTGACCCGTTGACTTTGACTTTTTTAGCACTTTTCTACAGCAGCAACTGATCTTCATAATAAGCGTGATTAAGGCTCTTTTTGGTGCTAAGATATAACTTTTATGATAAGTGGTCTAAAATACTCCTTAACCTGAAAAAGGTAGCACAAGCTATGAGTTGTCTTTTCGTTAAGTGTAAGAGGGACAGTAATGCAGCAATATACGGGTAATAAAACGCCCATTTGGGAGCTGATCACCAGGTCAGAATAGGATTAACGTGACAACAAACGTCAAACTTCCAACACTCACAACTTTTGAACCTAGACTCCAAATTTGGCAAGTGAACCATCAGAATGATCAGTGTGACAAGCTCTATCCAATGCCAAATTTTGCAGAAAATCAATTGTCGGACCCACCACTAGTCAAAGTACTTGGGTCCATTATACGGAACCTCAAGATTTGGTTCTCCATTATTGATCAAGTTAAGCAAGTCAAACTCTCATAATTTGTGCCCAATTCAATCTCTCATAATTTGTGCCCAAGTTAAGCAAGTCAAGCTCCCATAGTTTGTGCGCAAGTTAATCTCTCAAGTCAAGCTTGATAATTGATGATTAAAGACTTTTGTGCACATGTTATTAATTGATGTTTTATCTTGATTAGAAAATAGATAAGAAAGAAATAATTAGGATGGATGGAAATTAAATGAAGGTGGATGATTTCACGTGGGTGGAAAGGAAATCAATCCCTTGATATACTTAAGGAGTTAACACCTTACTCCAAATCTAGCTAACACCTTACTCCATACTAGTTTAGACTTTACTCCATTTTAGTTCTTCATATTTTTCAAGCAAAACTTCTAGTTTTGTTAGCTTTCTAGTTTTATAAGCTTAAGCTTGTAATATCTTTTGATAAAAGTAAAAATAGGTGTTCACTACTAATTAATGCTAAGGAACACTAATAACATAGTAGACAATCTATTATTCCCATTATATCAAAGTTTCTACTCTCAGTATGATATTGCAAATATAAGAAGAGTAAAGATTCGTTCCACTCTTAATTGACTAGACCTAAACGAATTCCGAATGGCAAACAAATAAACAATGCGAGAGTAATGAATTTGAATAAAACTAATATGGTGAAATTAAGTTAATTTGAACTATACTAATTTACACTATAACAATTAAATACACTTGATGAATATGGAGGAGAAAATATAAGGAGTTCGAATCCGCCTTAATAATTTCCTAACATGCTAGCATAGAGTTCTTGCAAAACCTTAATCTTTACGTTTTCACTCAAGGTTCAAACATAAAGGTTAAGCCTTTAATGAACCATAATTACTTATGGTATCTCTAGTCATAAATAATTAGCATGAGAGGAAGTTTAAACTCATTCTCATGGCGGATTAACTATCCTCTAGTCTAGGTTAATTCTACTTATGTCTAAGTAGAGAAACCTAGGATTGAAGCTCTATAACAACTACTATACACTAATATATCAAGTCCTCATCAAAGGTTCAATCAAAACTCCTCTAATGGAGGTTTAGCTATGACTCATGAGACTATCATGTAAATAAGAATGAGAATAAGACATAGTAATAATAAGAAATTATATTAAACTAAGAACTTGATGTGTTTAACTGAGTTGGAGGATAAAATCATAAAACCTAAATTATATTAAACTATGGGGGAAGAGATAGATTTGTTTTTCCCAAAAGCTCTTTATAAAGCAAAGGTTTAGGTTACAATTTTGTGCATGGGCTTGGGAGCTATGTTTTGAGCCACTAAATCAAGCCCAATACCTAAATACTTGTGTCTGAAAGGGTTCTCTTTATTAGAATTTATTGCAATGCCCTTTTCATCTACTTTTACTATTCTGATTAGGTTAATGTCTAAACCATTAGAAAACTCTTTTTGAGAGGTCGTTTTGACATAAAATAGGCCTAATTCTAAGGTATGAGTCCAAAACTATGGTCTGTTGAAGTTCTATGGACTTTATGTTCTTTTTATGCCCGAGTTAACTTTGACTTTCCAGCTTTTACTAGGCTTTAAAAGATTTTTTCTCCTTGAAACTTGGGATTTATCCATAGAACTTCTCTAGCAATCAATTTGACTCATTTCTCTTGCAAAAGTCATGTATTTCTTCACATAATTTAATTCAAAGCCTGAAATACACAAAAGCTAGTAAGCAGTACTAAACTCTCATTATTATAAACATAATTGGCCTAAATGGAATACTATTAAGGGGATTAAACTACAGTTTTGGGCACTTATCATATTTCACTTTCAATTGCCAATAAAAGTCTTTTCTTCTTGTAAAATTAGGATTTTCTCTCTTCTCTTTTTCTACTTCATATGAATCATTTATTAGATTTCTCATTTAGGATCATGGGCTAAAACCCTCCCTGGTGGAGGGTTAATGACACTCATGTAAAGAACATGCTTCGTTTTAGGAAGCCTAAGTCATTGCTTAGGCACATAAGTTTTATTTTACATCCTATCACAAAATGACAGTGATCAACCAAGTTTGGAGTCAGGAACTCTAGACCAAGTCGCGTGCGCAACCTAGGTGATAATGGATCTAGTCGCGCGCACGACCCTCTGGGACAATCATACCTTACATTTTGAACGACTAGTGTAGAGTGAAACTAGGAATCAAAAAGATATTTCAGAGATGAAATATCAGTTCAATTCATCATGCTAGCAGGATTAACTTAGAAATAGGTGTATTTTGTTAGGGATCAATGCTCTAATCCGTTTTGGGTTTGTTTATGAACCCAAAACAGATTAGAGACAGCAGTGATGAAGTCTTCTAATATATGGTAGCTAATTTGCTTGAGTAGATTTAACTCCCCATCTCTCTTTCTCTCTATCACTCTCTCTTGAATTGAGTAATTTAGTAAATCAAAGCTTTAGCAACTTGCAATCCAAGTATCATAGCAAAATAAGTTTAAACCACCAATAAAAAACCAACACATTTCTATCCACTTCTCTCCTTGATTTATTCACCTTCACAAAAAATTTATTACCATGCAACTCCCTCGTCTTATATAATTTTTGGACCAAATCGTTGTGATAAAAGTCGTTCGTCGAATACCATAAATGTGTCTAATCCCTACGAATCATCTCGTTATTGTAAAATGGCGCAAAGTGGTCGGCAGTAAAAGCTTGTTCCGGCAAAATTCTTCCTCTTTGCGCCATTGAAGGTTGTAGTTAGTTTGTGGGCTTGAATGCAATGTGGGGATGAGTTTGAATCAAACTCACTTAAAATTTGGGAGGTGGCGCGGTGGGGCGGTGGTGGTTCGAATTTGTTTGGATTTTTTTTTTTTTTTTTTGGTGGTTTAAACTGTTGGTAATAGTGGTGGAGATGATGTGGAGAAGATTTGGAGTGGGGGAATCCTATTTGGCGTGGTGGTATTTAGGTTTTTTTCTTTTTTTTTTTTTTTTTTTAAAAAATTTTGGTTAGGGTTTTGTGCTTTAATGGAGTTGGATGTGTGAGGAAGAAGAAGAACACGATGCGTTCTTGGGTTGTACTATTTACTTGGGCCCAAGCCCAAACAAATTCGGAAATACCCATTTTGTCTCTATGCACGCAAAATTTAAAATTGAAATTCCCGACTCGTTACTGGTCCGATTTTTTCGAATGAGATATGAAAACGGTCAGGAGAGAATTTCCAATCCAATGATCTATAAAACACTCTATTCTAATTGTGGTTGACATATAAAAAGGTGGAAAATGTCTCGAAGTGCGTGAATGATGTAAGTTATGCAAACAAATGAAATCTAAATTCATAGATAATGTCAACCCGATTCAAAATACAATTAAACAGCATAAACAACAAAAATGGAAACTTGAACAATCAAGGATGGAAAGACCAACACCCCATCTCCAAACAAATTTTATAGCACAGAGTTTAGAAAATTTGTTTTAAACGTGGGTCTTTTAAAGTCAGATTCCCGAAACTTCATAGATTACTATTTTTATGGTTTTAATATATTTTATTTTTTATGGATAAGATTTAATATAAGAAAAATAAAAAGCAATAAAAACATAATTCACACCATAGAGAAACATGACTCAAAAATCGAGAAAACATGCAAGAGTGGAAAACGTGAATTATGTTAAAAGTGGTCTTAGGATCCGGTACTTACAACCACACACTCCATAGGGAGGGCCTGATTACCTGAATGGTGCACTAACCAAAATATGGAAGTGAAAGGAAGTACGCCAAGCAACAAAGGTCAGTCCTCATAGACAGGGTCCTGTAAAAGGACTTCTTCCACAGTAGGGGACATTAACTCATGAAAATGTTTTAACCGTTGGCCATTGACTTGAAAGGTATTATTGTCCTTGGGATTTACCAAGGTGATTGCCATGTAAGGGGTGACTTCAGTAACTAGAAAAGGACCGGACCAACGGGTTTTTAATTTCCCTGGAAAAATATGTAGATGGGAGTTGTAAAGCAAGACCTTTTGACCTACCACAAACTCTTTGCGCAAGATTTGCTTATCATGAACACGTTTCATGCTAGATTTATAATCCTTCGCGAGATCATAAGAATCGCTACGGATTTCTTCAAGCTCATTCAATTGCAACTTGCGCTTGACACCCGCCTTATCAAAATTGAAGTTAAGGCTTTTTATAGCCCACATAGCGCAGTGCTCCAATTCAACGGGAATATGACAAGCTTTCCCAAATACAAGTCCAAAGGGAGACATACCTATAGGAGTTTTGAAAGCAGTCCTATACGCCCATAAGGCATCAGTTAGATGCTTCGACCAATCTTTCCTATCAGGATTTACAGTTGTTTCTAAGATTTTTTTGATTTCCCTATTAGAAACTTCTACTTGTCCACTAGTTTGTAGATGATAAAGAGTTGCTACCTTATGTGTAACTCCATACTTTTTTACTAGGGACACAACAACTCTATTGCAAAAATGTGTTCCACTATCACTAATGATGGCTTTGGGAATGCCAAACTAACAGAAAATGTATTCTTTAACAAAAAACACAACTGTCTTATGGTCATTGCTACGGCAAGCCATGGCCTCTATCCATTTAGACACGTAGTCCACGACAACTAGAATATATATAAATCCGTGGGAAATAGGAAAAGGACCCATGAAATCAATGCCCTATACATCAAAAATTTCTACCACCATGACTGGGTTTAATGGCATCATATTACGCTTTGTGATTCACCCAAGTTGTTGGCAATGAACACACGTCTTGCAATGCACTATGGCATCTTTAAAAAGAGTAGGCCAATAAAACACACATTGAATAATTTTAGCAGTTGTTTTCATACCACTAAAATGGCCACCACACTCTTTGTCATGGCAGAATGAGATAACCTCATTATATTCCCACTAGGGAATACAACGACGAATAATCTGAAAAGCACAATACTTAAAAAGGTAGGGCTCATCCTAGTAGTATAGCTTAACTCTGGCAAAGAACTTCTTACGTTCATTTCTTGACCAATCATCAGGAAGAATATCAGACGCTAAATAATTCACAATGTCAGCATACCATGGTACAAAAAAAATAGCATACAAATGCTCATCAGGAAAAGAGTCTGGTATGGACTCAGAATCACTATCATCGTCAGTTGTTAGTCTAGATAAGTGGTCGGCAACTACATTTTTTACCTCTATTTTGTCTTCTATTTCTAATGTGAACTGTTGTAGGAGATGAATCCATCAGATTAATCTCTGCTTAGCATCCATTTTTGCGAGAAGGTACCTAAGGGCTGCATGGTCCTTGTAAACTAAAGTCTTAGAACCAACCAAATAAGGACAAAACTTATCCAAAATATAAACAACAGCTAAGAGTTCTTTTTTCGTAGTTGTATAATTCCTTTGAGCATCGTTTAGAGTTTTACTAGCATAATAAACTTATTATCTAGTTTATGTCCCAAGACAACACCAAGAGCATAATCACTAGCATCACACATGAGTTCAAAAGGTTTAGACCAATCGGGAGGCTGTATAATGGGTGCAGATGTTAAGGCGGCTTTTAAAGTTTCAAAAGCCTATTTACAATTAAAATTAAAATCAAAGATGGCATCCTTTAAAAGCAAATTAGTCAAAGGCCTAGCTATTTTTGAAAGATCTTTGATAAAATGCCTATAAAAACCTGCATGGCCTAGGAAGGCTCTAATATCCCGGACAGTCTGTGGTATAGGTAAAGACGCTATCTTATCTAGTTTGGCCTTATCTACTTCGATGCCATCACTAGATACAATGTGACCTAACACTATTCCCTTTTTCAACATGAAATGACATTTTCCCCAATTTAAAACGAGACTTTTCTCTTCACATCGTGTCAAAACCTTAGACAGGTTAGATAGGCAGTCAGTGAAAGAGTCTCCATAGATAGAAAAATCATCCATGAAGCGCTCTACCAATGTCACTAAATATATGAAGTACACACCACTGGAAGGTACCAGGAGCATTACAAAGGCCAAAAGGCATTCATTTATAAGCATATGTTCCAAACGGACATGTGAAGGTAGTCTTTTCTTGGTCATCAATATCAATAACAATCTGAAAATAGCCATAGTAGCCATCCAAAAAATAATAAAAAGCATGAGCAGCTAGACGTTCGAGTATCTGATCTATAAATAGTAAAGGAAAATGATCCTTTCATGTCATAGCATTTAAACGTATGTAATCAATACAAATCCTCCATTTCATAGGACCATGCGTGCAAACATATTCACCATTGACATTACATACCAGGGTAATCCCTAATTTCTTAGGAACTACTTGAATGGGACTTACTCATTCGCTATCAGAGATTGGGTATATGATACCCGCATCGAGTAACCGTGAGACTTCTTCCCTGATCACCTCTTTCATGGCAGGGTTTAAGTGGCGCTGAGGTTTGAAAGAAGTATTTCCGTTATCCTCCAAATGGATACGATGAGTGCAAACATTAGGGTCAATTCCCTTAATGTCGTCTAGGGACCAATCAATCGCCGAACGAAGTTCCCTAATCACCCTAATCAAACATGCCTCTTCCTCCTCAGATAATAAAGAAGATATAATTACCGGATGACTACCATCCAGATCAAGTTGAATATACTTTAACTCAGAAGGAAGAGGTTTAAGCACCGGGGTAGAAGGAATGTCGATAAATACTTTTAGAGGGTCCTCATCTTGAGTAATGAAGACTTGTTTAGGTAGCAGGTCTTCAAACATAGTAGATGGAGCAACAGAAGGGTCTAAGATAGGTGTAGACTCGAAGATGGTGTTGACTTCCTCTAAGTAGGAGTCATCGACAAAATCTGGTTTTCTGGAAATGTGTTATTAAAATAGTCTTGAGCTAAGCTCTCGATCATGCTAACCTCCCCATCTACCGATGAATCTGGTAATTGTTTCATCATTTTAAAAACATTTACTTCAACAGAAAGATGGCCAAAAGACAAGGACATCGAACCATCGCGGCAATTTATAAGCGCGTTGGCAGTTGCCAAGAAGAAATGCCCTAAGATGATCGAAATAGAGTCGTTAGCAACTTCTGTATCGAGGATAACAAAATCAGCAGGATAGTAGAAATCCTAAACCTTAACAAGCACGTTTTCAACCACACCCTTAGGATGCTTAATAGACCGATTTGCTAATTGCAATGTCATTTTAGTAGGTTGCATCTCTTGTAGACCTATTTGTTTGTATAGATAATATGGGAGTAAGTTAACACTTGCCCCAAGGTCTAATAGCGGTTGTCATGTGAGAATCTCCTAAGGTGCATTGTACAGTAAGACGACCAGGGTCCTTGTACTTAACGATTCCATTATGTTCTGATAAAGTTGGAAACTTTTCAGTTAAAAAGGCATCTTTAGGAATATTTGTCTTACGCCTAGTAGTGCACAACTCTTTAAGAAACTTAGCAAGATGAGGTAACTTCTTAATCGCCTCAAGAAAGGGTAGGTTTATCGTTAGATTTTTGAAAACTTCCCTAATCTCATCGAAATTCATATCCTTGTTTAACATTGCTAATCTCTGGAGAAATGGTGGGTTCTCTTTATATTAAGCGTATGGATCAACAGGATGTCTAACCTTGGGTTTTTGTTTCTTAAGTTGTGGTTTAACTGGTACGTCTACAGGGGTAGGATATTCAATTTCTATTTCGGTATCTAGTTCAATATCTGGTGTAGGGACTACTGGTGGGATAACCATAGGCATAGTTATGGCGTTATCAACCACTCTACCAGAACGGAGAGTGGTGATGACATTTAGCTCACCTACGTTTACATTGTCCTTGCTAGTATTACCGTTTATCTCAAAGGTTGTGTTTGTTGTTTTAGGATTAGGTATCACTTTACCTGGAAACACACCTTTGGGTTGTACTTTCTCTTGGGCTAACTGCTGTAAGAAAAGTTGGATGGCTTGTAAAATCTGTTGTTGGGATTGTATAAAGGTGTCGAAATGATCTGGTTGTGGAGGAGTGTTTGTTATAGGTTGTGTGACAAGAACTATGTTACGTTGATTATTTACAGGTGGGTTGTGATAGTTATGATTAACCGGAATGATACCTCTATTAGCATTATAATTATTATTGTTATAATTATTATAATTACCCTGACCTTGTCCTTGTCCTTGTCCTTGTCATGGTAGAGCTTGGTTGTAATTGTTTGATGGCCTAACATTTTGATTATTATACCTTGGAGGTGTAACTTGTTGATTATTTCACCAACAGAAGTTGGGATGTTGTCTCCAAAGGGCGTTAGGAATAGAATAGCTATTAATTGAGCAAACATTATCTTGTTGTGATGTTTGTTGTTCATAAGCGAGAGGACAATAGGAGTCGGGATGCTCAGGACTCAAACAGAAATTACATGGATTAGAGTTGACATTCATGACGGGGATATGCTTTTGTTGAACAGAAATAGCTTCTACCTTTTTAGTTAGAGATTCGATTAAAGTCTTAAGCTCAGGATCAGGTTTAATCTCAAACATACCGGCAGCCTTAACTGTTGAAGAAGAACTAGCGGAGCGGGAGATATCGTCACTACCCCCTCCAGTTATTATTACGCTTTGTTTGATCTTCTAGAAATTTATAAGCCTCTAAGGCTCCTTTACTGAGGAAACTACCCCCATTCATTATGTCAAGGACCTCTTTATGGTGGTGTAACAGACCCTTGAAAAAGGCACGAACTAACTTGTCTTTCGCAATGTTATGATGTGGACACTCTATAAGAAGGTCAGTGAAATGATTCCAAGCCTTTAAAAAGGATTCATGAGGATTCTATTGAAAAAAATGAATCTTGGAAAGCATTTCATCTGTCTTTAGTGATGGGTAAAAATGTTCCATAAATAGTTGAACAAGTTTGGCCCATGAGTACACAGAATTAGGCGCTTGGGCAGTTAACCAAGACGCCCTTGTCGGGTGGGGGTGAAAGGAAATACCCTCGCTTTAATTTGTTCAAAGACCAACCGTAGGATGATGGAATGTGGTAAGGACTTGTTTAATCCTATGCATGTGCTGATAAGGTTTTTCATGGTCTAACCCATGAAAAATGGGTAACAAATTAAATATATTTGGGGGGATTCGGAAATCCCCCACTAGGTCTGCAAGAGCGATGCAAGATTTTTGTCTATCGTTCAAGGCTTTGTAAAATTCAGAGAGAGGAGACTCTCTTTCTTCAGCCATTATATCAGGTGTAGTGTGTGATATACTAGCTAGAGGTGTAGTGAGTGGTATACTAGATAGGTTTGTTTGTTGACGTTGACGTTTGATTACGTTAGGCATTTTTCTTCTTCCTGACCTTAATCTCATGCAAGGCTAAGACCAATCTTAACTAAACACGACAACCATTAAAACAATCCTGATATACTAGTATAAACCTCTAATAGGAGATGCGAGGAGTGGAAGAAAGAAGTACCTGAATGCCTCCTTGTTTCGCTTATGAATAACGTCTTGTATATGCGAGCTCAGTGTGTGTAAAAAGTTAGAAACATTGAATAAGTTGAAGTAATGGAAGTTTGTAATAACCAGGAAAATCGGGCGGTTCAGAAGAGGGCGCGGGTCGCGCTCAAGTCCAACTTGAGTTCCAGGCGCTTCAGCGCAGGTGGCGCTCAAAATTTTCCTTGGATTTTATTTTTTTTTCTGAACCAAACAATCACAGTTAGAATCAAACAAGGGTGGGTGGGTTTAATGGGACTTTGGGAAGACTAACAATACTAATGAAAACAATTCTAAACGAAACTAAGATAGCAGCGGCGCCATTTGATAAAAATGTAAAACTATTTAATTTTACCTATGAATAAGTAACGAGACTCGAACGCAAGTAAAACTAAAACTATTTTATGCTTATTTATCAAAGTTTTCTACACTCTCAATGCTATTGCAATAAGTGGAGTAGAGAATTTGTTCCACTCCTAGTTCTTTAGAATTCAATGTTAACTACGATTATTAGTCTTATATCAAAGTCGATGAGAGTAATGATGGAAATTATACTAAACAAGATGAGATAATTCAAAATACTAAAATACTAGATTGACTATATGATAATGAATTAAGGGGATTTGATTCCATCTTAATTCGACTTAATTTACTAATGAAGAATTGTCGTAATCCGAATTGTAATGCTTCCGCATAACAATTGGGAGTTTCTAATCTCTAATTATTCATGGTAATCTCTACCAACTAACAACTAGCATGTGAAGGAATCAAACCAATTCTCATGGTAAAATAATTACTTTCTAGAATGGAATAAAACATTACCAATTATTCCACGCTAATCGAAATAAAGTTTCATCAAGGCTTCTTTAAACCCCTCTAATGGAGGTTTTAACCTTGAATCATTATACAATCATTTCTTAAACAAGAACAAATATAACAACTCATTATTGAATAAATGATTAAACTTTATAATCTAATTTAACAATAGTCTAAGATTCAAAATGGATTAAACTGAATTTAAAACTAATTTAGAACAAGATTATGAATACTAATTATCAAATTAAAACAAACTAATTATGAATTTAAGACAACTAAATCTAAATAAGAATTGAATCAATAAACTAAATTGAAATGAAAAACTAATACTTTATTATAAAACTAAATCTGATTCTAAATAATAATCTACTTTGTTATAAAAACTAATTAATTGAATGTAAAACTAGATCTAAAACAAGTTCTTGGATAATGGCTAACTAAAGAACTAGATGCTTAAGAGTTAAGTCTTGTGTCATGAAATGGAGGAGACAAGATCCACTTTTTCGTGCATGGGCTGAGGAGCCATGTTTTGGGTCGGAAAATCGAGCCCAAAACCCAATTTCTTCAGTTTACAAAGGCCTTTTCAGCTGGATTTGACTTCAATAGCATTTTCATCCACTTCTTCTCCTCTTATTGAGTCAAGGCTTGGACCATTGGAAAGCTCGTTTCGAGTTGGTCGTGTTGACATAAGGTAGGCCCAATTCCAAGGTCTGAGTCCAAAGATACAGCTTCTGAAAGTTTTACTGACTTTTGTGCTATTTCTGCCCACGTTGACTTTGACTTTTCAGCTTTGACCGGGCTTTAAAAAGGCTTTTTCTCCTTGAGTCTTGGCCTTTAATCATAGAACTTCTTAACAACCAACCTTTGCTTCTTTATCTCACAAAAGGGACGTATTTATGCACATATTCGACTCCAATGCCTAAAATACACAAGAACACGATAACAATACTAACTCTTACTTATTAATCACATAATTGGTCAAAAGCGATATTGTTAAAGGGTTTAAAACTACAATTTTGGGCTCTTATCAGTACTTTAGGGGATACCCACACAACGACTGCGCTATTAGACCTGGGGTGAGTGATAACTTACTCCCTTATTATCTATATAAACAAATAGATCTACAAGAGATGCAACCAACTAAAATGACGTTGTAATTAGCTGACCGTTTAATTAAATATCCTAAGGGTGTTGTTGAAAATGTGCTTGTTAAAGTTCAAGATTTTTACTATCTAGATGATTTTGTTATTCTCGACGCTAACGACTCTGTTCCTATCATCTTAGGGCGTCCCTTCTTAGCAACTGCCAACGCGCTGATAAACTGTCGCTATGGTTCGATATCCATGTCCTTTGGCCATCTTTCTGTTGAGGTAAATATTTTCAAAATGATGCAACAGTTACCCGATACGACTATTGATAAGAGCCCAAAACTGTAGTTTTAACCCCTTAATAATACTACTTTTAGACCAATTATGCGAGTAATAAATAAGAGTTAATGCTAATTACGTGCTTTTATATATTTCAGGCATGGAACTCAATTATGTGTAGAAATGTACCACTTTGGCGATATAAAGGAGCAAAGGGATGCTTGCTAAGAAGTTTTGTGATAAAGGCCAAGATTTAAGGAGACAAAGCCTTTATAAATCCCAGTCAAAAGCTGAAAAGTCAACACGGGCAGAAATAGTGCACAAGTCAGCAGAACTTTCGAAGACCATATCTTTTGACTCAAGCCTCGGATTTGGGCCTACCTTACATCAAAACGACCGTCTCAGAAAGAGCTTTCCAATAGTCCAATTCTTGACCCAATCAGAGGAGCAAAAATGGATGAAACGTCTGCTAAAGTCAAAGTTGGCTGAAACGAGCTCTGTGGACTGAAGAAATTAGGCTTTGGGCTCGATTTTCCGGCCCAAAATATAGCTCCTCAGCCCATGCACAAAATTGTGGATCTGGTCTCCTCCTTTACATAAAACAAGACTTAGCTCTTAAGAAAGAGATAGTTAGATAGCTTAGAATATAAAGTAGCCATTAAAAATAGCTTGTAGATCTAGTTTTTGAATTCAATTAGTTAAATTAATTAGTTTCATTCCTTGTTTTAGATTAATTCTTTGAATAATTGTTCTTCATTGATTAGATAAATAAAATAGTTTATTCTTGTTTATTTCCAATTTGTCATTTAAATTTGTAGATCTAATTTCAATTCTTGTTGTTATTCAATTCTTAGTTATTAATTAGATTTGAAGTATTATTTAATCAAAATTA
The DNA here is from genome assembly GCF_015680905.1 of Coptis chinensis. Classification (NCBI taxonomy): domain Eukaryota; kingdom Viridiplantae; phylum Streptophyta; class Magnoliopsida; order Ranunculales; family Ranunculaceae; genus Coptis; species Coptis chinensis. Next base: position 55,565,405 of record NC_141458.1, on the reverse strand, counting down.
GTAAAGTTCAAATGTTTATATTATGTCTAGTGTTAATTCAATGGAAAATGATAGCTTGATGAATCAACGCTAAACCTCCATTAGAGGGGTTGAAGAAGCCTTGATGAAACTTGATCTTTATTAACTTAGAAATCGTCATGAGAGTTTATTCCACTCTAAAAGGTCGTTGATTCGCCATGAGAATGGGTGGACGACCTCACATGCTAGTTATTAATTAGTAGAGATGCCATGTATAATTAGGGATTAGAATTACCATTTTGATATGTGAAGCATTGCAATTTGGATCACGACGAGTCTTTGTTAGTTGATTAAGTAGAGTTAAGGGGGATTCAATTCCCTTTAATTTTTTATCTAGATTAAAACCCTTAGCATCCTGTCATTTCGTTATTCGTATCTTGTTATTTGAATTCACATCGTAGTATAAATTCCCTTGTAAATCTCTCATTGACTTTGGATAGACCATCAGTTGTAGAAAACTTGAATGCTAAAGGACTAGGAGTGGAACGAATCTTCTATAGATCACTTTCCTTTACCTTTTATAGATCAGATGCCCGAACGTCTAGCTGGTTATGCTTATTATTTTTTTGATGGCTACTCTGGCTATTTTCAGATCATTATCGATCCTGACGACCAAGACAAGACTACCTTCACATGTCCTTTTGGAACATATGCCTATAAACGAATACCTTTCGGCCTTTATAATCCTCCTGGTACCTTCCAGCGGTGTATGTTTTATATCTTTAGTGACATGGTGGAGCACTTCATGGAAGCTTTCAAGGATGACTTTTCTCTCTATGGAGACTTTTTTAGTGAATGCCTGTCTAACTTTTCCAAAGTGTTGAAATGATGCGAGGAGAAGAATCTGGTTTTAAATTGTGAAAAATGTCATTTTATGGTAAAAAGAGGAATAGTGCTAGGTCATATGTATCTAGCGATGGCATAGAAGTAGATAATGCCAAATTAGATAAAATAACGTCCCATTAGAGCCTTTTTAGGCCATGCAAGTTTCTATAGGCGTTTTATCAAGGAATTTTCAAAATTAGTTAGGCCTTTAACTAATATGCTTTTAAAAGATGCCATCTTTGATTTCAATTATGACTACAAACAGGCTTCTGAAACTTTAAAATCCACTTTAACATCTGCACCAATTATACAGCCTCCCGACTGGTCTAAACCTTTCAAGCTTATGTGTGACGCTAGCTATTATACTGTTGGTGTTGTGTTAGGCCAAAAACGTAGATGATAAGTCCACCGTTATTTATTATGCTAGTAAAACTTTAAATGATGCTCAAAAATATTACACTACTATAGAAAAGGAATTTTTGGCTGTGGTTTATGCTTTAGATAAGTTCTGTCCTTATTTGGTTGGTTCAAAGACCTTAGTCTACACTGACCATGTAGCTCTTAGGTACCTTCTTACCCAGAACAATGCTAAACAGAGATTGATCCGATGGATTGTTCTCCTGCAAGAGTTTACCCTAGAAATTAAGGATAAATGAGGGGGTCAAAAATGTAGTTGCCGATCACTTATCTAGACTAACAAATGACAGTGATAGTGATTTTGAGTCCATACCTAATTCTTTTCCTGATGAACATCTTTATTCTATTTTTTCTGCACCTTGGTATCCTGACATTGTGAATTTTTTAGCTTATGATATTATTCCTAATGTTAGGTAAAAAAATGAACGTAAATTTTTTTTGGCCAGAGTTAAGTTATACTACTGGGATGAGCCCTACCTTTTTAAGTATTGTGCATATCAGATTATTCGTCGTTGTATTCTCCAGTGGGAATATAATGAGATTTTATCCTTCTACCATGACAAGGAGTGTGGTGGCCATTTTAGTGGTATGAAAATGGCAGCTAAAATTCTTCAATGTGGTTTTTATTAGCCTACCCTTTTTAAAGATTCCCAAGTTCATTGCAAGACGTGTGTTCGTTGCCAACAACTTGGGCGTATCACTAAACGTAATATGATGCATTTAAATCCCATTATGGTAGTGGAAACTTTTGATGTATGGGGCATTAATTTCATCGGTCCTTTTCTTATTTCCCACGGTTTTATTTATATTCTTGTTGCAGTGGATTACGTTTTCAAATTGATAGAAGCCATGGCTTGCCGTAGCAATGACCATAAGATAGTTGTGTTTTTTGTTAATGAATACATTTTCTGTCATTTTGGCATCCCTAAAGCCATCATCAGTGATGGCGGAATGCATTTTTACAATAGAGTTGTTGCTTCTTTAGTTAAGAAGTACGAAGTTACCCATAAGGTTGCAACTCCTTATCATCCACAAACTAGTGGCCAAGTAGAAGTCTCTAATAGGGAAATAAAAAAAATATTAGAAACAACAGTCAATCCTGATCAGAAAGATTGGTCTAAGCGTCTAACAGATGCCATATGGGTGTATCGGACATCTTTTAAAACTTATATAGGAATGTCTCCCTTTAAACTTGTGTTTGGAAAACCTTGTCTCTTGCCCATTGAATTGGAGCATCGTGCTATATGGGCTATAAAAAGCCTGAACTTCAATGATGAGGCAAGTGTAAAGCGCAAATTGCAATTAAATGAGCTGGAGGAAATCCGTAGCGATTCTTATGATCTCGCAATGGATTATAAAGCTAACATGAAATGTGTTCATGATAAATAGATTTTGCGTAAAGAGTTTGTAGTTGGTCAAAAGGTTTTGCTTTACAACTCTCGTTTGCATATTTTCCTAGGAAAATTAAAAACCCGTTGGTCTGGTCCTTTTCTGGTTACTGAAGTCACCCTTTACGGGGTAATCACCTTGGTAAATCCCAATGACAACAATACCTTTCAAGTTAATGGCCAACGTTTAAAATATTTTCACGAGTTAATGTCCCCAGATGTGGAGGAAGTCCTTTTATAGGGCCCTGTGTATGAGGACTAACCTTTGATGTTTGGTGTACTTCCTTTCATTTCCATATATTGGTAAGTGCAAAATGAAGGTAATCGGGCCCTTTCTTTGGAGTGTGTGGCTGTAAGTACTGGATCCTAAGTCCACATTTAACGTAATTCACACTTTTCACTCTTGCATGTTTTTAAACAAATTTTCTAAACCCTGTTTTCAAAAATTTGTTTGGGGGGTGGGGTGTTTGGTCTCTCCTATTCTTGATCGCTCAACTTCCTATTCTTGTTGGTTATGCCGTTTAGTCGTACTTTGATTCGAGTTGACACTATCTATGAATTTAGATTTCTTTTGATCATATAACATATGTCATTCATGCGCTCCGAGGTGTTTTCCATCTTCTTATATGTCAATTACGGTTAGATTTGAGTTTTTTTTTATAGATCATTGGATTGTACTTACTCTGGTGATCGTTTTCATAGCTTATTCACAAAAATCAGACTGTTAACGTATCGTAAATTTTAGTTTTACGTTTTACGAGGCATATGACAGGATGGGTATTACAAATTTGTTTTGGGCTTGGGCCCAAATGATTTTAAACCCTTCGCGGTCAAGTGCCACACATGTGACACCCTTTTAAAAACCCCCATGTCATTTTCTTCTTTTCTTCCTCGCCTCTATTCCGGACCAAAGAAAAACCTTGAGCGCGCATGCCCCTTGGGCCAGACAAACTTGAGCGCGCTTGTGCCCTAACCTCCACACAAACCTAAATTTCGATCGAGTGATTCAATCACTATCCCCCATCCTTACATTCACCACAAATTTCAAATCCAAAACTCAATGGCTCCTCAAACCCCAAAGATTCTTCCGAAATAAGTTTTTACTACTCAACAATTTTCACCCTTTTTCGGCACCAAAACGTGTATTAGGAAGTGGAATGGGTTGTGGTATTCTATGGATGATTTTTATCACACTGATTTGGTGTTTGATTTTTATAAGAAGAGGGAGATTGAGGGTCGTAGGATTTTTGTAAGGGTGAATGGTAGTCGGAAGGAATTGACTACAACAGTGTTTTTTTAGATTACTGACATTGAGCAAAGAGACATCGTAGTCACAATGCAGGAATCTCAGTTTGGTAGAATCTGTCCTTTGATTGACAGAGACTATATTGGAAGGACTGTACAACCTTGGTTCGCATTGTGTTCCTCAGACGTCTCTGAGAAGGAACTAGCTGGTTGTGGCTCAGTGGGTTGGTAGAAATGTTATTGCCACCACGAAGATAAGTGACATCAATTTGAGTTTTCTGCACATTCTCTAGGCCCTTCAGGAAAAGAGGTATGGGTTTTGCATCCTTGACTTTTTGTTAAATGAGATTAGAACAGTTGGTAAATTAGCCGCAGCCTTCCCTATATTGATTAAGAAGGTTATGTTGTACTGGGGATGTGTTCCGAAGACTTGTAAGGTTAAGTTGAAGTTGCATGAAAATGCACGTATTTATCGAGAATGTATTAAGAGGGATTGACATTTGCCTGAGGTTTTGGGTGTTGAGATGGTATCGGATGAGGAAGATGAGGAAGACACAACATGTTTTGATGCAAACGCTTTGGAAAAGGCTACTACGGATATAGCCCGTGTCTCAGTACTTCATCGTGGCCTGCGAACTATCTATAACGAGTATGAGACGATTCGTACAATCCAACGTTCTCTGTGTGACCTCTGTGAGGCTATTTAGACTAGGCAAGGTACTACTATCCATAGCCAAGCAAACTTCTAGGCTAACGTGGAGACTCTCGTCTAGAGTAATAATGTGCGTTGGGAAGCCATGGATGTTTTTATGGAGCAACAACGCAGGTATCAAGTAGTAGTTCTATGACGCCTACCACCTTATGATGGTTCTTCTTCTGCTGACTCTGGAAGGCATGAGTGTCGTCGATGTAGGGCGGATGACTCTGGCCCTTCCTCATCTCGTGGCTAGTTTGTTTTAGTTGTATTATTGTTTTTTGGAATATTTCCCTGTCTTAGTAGAATTTTTATTCCCAATTGTTTAGTAAGTAGTTAATATTGTATTATGTATTTGGTTGTTATTTGAATTTCAAGTTAATTAATTTTTTTTCCAAGCATGCTATCTATTTTTCATGAATCCCACCTTTCCGACTTGTTTGGGGTGGCATTATTTGTTTAGTATTATATTTACCCTATCCATATGTTTTTGAAGTTAATATTGCAAGGTTGGAAGAGTATAGTCTATATATGAGCATGCTGCTAATATAGTGTAGCTAGAATTAGCTACCCTTGGTTTGTGCAACCTCAAGAATTAGAAATTGGAAGATTGCTATTTTTAATTCCAGCCGAAAAGCTATCGGTTTGATTTTTGACTCTGCATCTCGTCTGTTTCTATTTTGGATTTAGAAAATTTTCTTTTTCCATCATCTTGCCTTAACAATTTAGGGAACTTGTGGAACTTTGTTTAAGACACTAGTGCTCTATAAATACATGGCACACCATATACTTCACACTACACCATTATTTTTCATCACACAAGCATTTCGCAATTCATACGACAAATAGTACTCGGAGCGTGCACGCCCTCTCTCTTACCTTATAATAGAGTGCACCCGTGCCCAAGGTCCTGGATCGCATAATTTTTTTTTTGTCAGACTTGAGCGTGCCTGCGCCCTTCCATAGGCCATTCTGAGCGTGCCCGCTCCCTGACCTCAACTTACCTCCAGTTATTTTTTTTGGGGTTTTCTGCACTCACTTCAAAGAGTTCAGTAGTGTGTTTGTTTGCCATGAACTCTCCTCAAATCATACCAAAGTAGTCCTTTGAAGAATTGCTCAAGAGTGACACTTATTGATACTAGTTCAGCGATAGGATTGTGCAGTCAAGATGGCATACTCTACTGGTAAGTGCCAATGACTCTTATTCTCCTAAACTTATTGCTTATTTCTATGATAATTGTAAGTTCTTTTATTGACCAGATGGGGAACAAGTGTTCTCTGTCACCATTGATGATATAACAATGGATTTCAACAAGTTTTTGGTAGCCTTTGCTATTGGAATGGCTATGGCTGCTCCCCAAAACTCATGGGGCTACATGTCTGATAATATATACCTATATAACTATAAGTATTTCCATGAGACTTATGGGGGGGGATTTTTCGTGTAGAGGACCTAGGGGATTTTAATGTATCCCTTGGTAGCTTGTCCCTTAACGTAGGCACTATCATGTTCTTAATAATTCTGAATATCTTAGGGGAATGGCGGTTTTCTTCTGCGAATAACCCTGCTGATGATGTCTTCCTTGCTTTAGCTGAGGGACGTATACTATATGACATTCCCTAGACCTTAGTGTCCAGTTTAGCACGAGCCTATAGTATGAAGCATAAGTACATTCTTATGCCTGTCTTGGTTTGCCGCATCATGGTATGTTTCTTTCCTGATTTCTATACCCACTACACGGATTGGGTTGGGGTTGATATTATGTGGCCACCCAATTGCATTGTATGCTCTTTTCGTGCTATGACTTGGCCAGGGTGGAAGCTGCAACCTCATTAGGTTTCCCCTTACACCCCATCAGACCGAGTGACGCTTAACAGGTTAGCACGGGTTGATGATAAATGGCATGAGGCCTGGCAAATTATCATGGCTTGGCTGGATGCAAAGGAATCTCACTTCTTTATAGAAGAGGAGGATAACGTTTAAATGCTGGATATGAGGTAAGTTTTAGTTTTTGTTAGTGTCTTCTTATATCCCAAGCAATTTAATTTTTGATATTCCCATAACGGGTGAAACTCATATAGAGTTGTGTCTATTTTTCTTTACCTATATTAGTATGTTCTGATAAATATGTAGATAATAGTCATTGCATCTTTCCATAAATATACTGTATGAGCATCTATGTTTGTATTAGCAGTAAGTTTCTGAAATCTAGGCTAGAGTACTTATTCTACAAATCCTGTGAGAATATAGCCTTAAAGCCTTATATGAGTGAAATATTTTAGTAATGACACAAGGGAGAAGTAAATTTTGAATAGAGAAATCACACGTCCACTTACTTGATCACTATACCATATCCTAAGCGAGAATTTATGCCCTTTTTGGATCGATATAGCCAGAATTTCAAACCTATAAGAAATTATTTTCCGCTAGTCGCCCCTCTGAGCCATTCTTTAGCCTTTTCATTAACCACAATCCTTTACCCTTTTACAAAAACAAAATAAAAATAAAATCAGCCTACCCATTTTTGAATGAGTCTGAGAAGTAGGATGAAATAAAGAAAAGAAAAGAGAAAGACCTGTGGAACACCAAGAATTTGTTAGTTGCTTCAAATAAGAAAAGAAAAGAAAGTTTCCATCCAAAGAAAAGAAAAACAATAAAATAATAAATAAATAAAATAAAAAGTTAGAACTCCAAAAACAGAATCAAATGAGTCAAAAGCCAAAGAAAAAAAAAAAAAAAGGCTAAGGATGGAAACAAAGTGTAGAAGCAAAGTAATAACAAGGTTTTCTCTAGTTACATATTTTGAAACCCCTATTTTCCCAGACTTGTCCTTTTGAATATCAATTTCCTTCCTTCTTAAAACCATCATCTAATCCCCATAACACCTAATAAAGACCTCTAGCTTAATTAGGAATAGGTTAATGTGATAGTAAGTGGCAGATGTGTTTGATCGATTTCGGTTCCTTGTACGTCATTGAGATTGTGAGGAAAAGTGTGCCCACTACACACTGGAGTGAGCGAAACTTGAGTGGAAAAATAAGAGTATTTTTGTCTTGACATATTTGTGAGGATCTGTTATTACATTTCATAGCATAGTTCATTATATAAATGTTTATCCGTAGATGATTGATTATTATGCACGTATTAGCTTTGGTTTCGAATTGATTATTCTGTATTCATTGCTAGTAAAATGTATAGATATCTGAGAATAAATAAGGAAACAATAATTTTATTTCTTAGTCGTTGTAGTATAGATGAAGTGTGAGTACCTTCTCTGGAAAACTCTCACGAGGCTATACCTCGTTCACTAGGGAATTCCTAGTGGTTTAAGGGCTTATTGCATATGGTCAATGCAATCGCACTCGGCGAAACGAGATTAGTTAGAACTCCATTTTTGGTCACTTATTTTAATTTATCATATTTGCTTGAGGACAAGCAAAATGCTGTTTGGGGGTGGTTTGATAAGAGTCCAAAACTGTAGTTTTAACCCTTTAATAATATTACATATATTTAGACCAATTATGCTTATAATGAATAAGAGTTAGTATTGTTTACGTACGTTTGTGTATTTAAGGTATTGGAGTTAAATATGTCACTTTTGCAAGAAAAAAGAGAAAAAGTTGGTTGCTAAGAAGTTCTATGGCTAAAGTCCAAGTTTCAAGGAGAAAAAACCTTTTTAAAGCCCAGTCAAAGCTGAAAAGTCAAAGTCAACGCCGGCAGAAATAGAGCAGAAAAGTCAACAAAATTTCCATAGGCCATATATTTGGACTCAAACCTTGAAATTTGGCCTACTATATGTCAAAACGACCGGCTCGGAAAGAGCTTTCTAATGGTCCAAGACTTGATCCAATCAGAAAAGCAAAAGTGGATGAAAAAGCTGTTACAGTAATTTCTAGCAGAGAAACCCTTTTTGGACTTAAGTAATTAGGTTTTGGGCTTGATTTAATAGTCTAAAACATAGCTCCAAATCCCATGCATGAAATTGTAAACCTAGCTCTCTCCTTTATAAAGAAGACTAAGGCAAAACTCTTAGAATATCACCCCTTAGTTAATTAATCTCTTAGACTTTCTCCTATTAGATAAGAAATTAGTTTTTTTCACTTTAGTCTAAACCTAATTATTGTTTTTTAGCCTAGCCACCATTAATAAAAGCCAAGTTATTGTTATTGTTTCTATGTTGTCTTATTCTTATTCTTTTAATTATAATAGTCTAATAAATCTCAGCTAAACCTCCATTAGAGGGGTTTGATTAAAACTTTGATGAAGACTTGATGTGTTAGTATAGAATAGTTGTAGTAAGATATTCCACTCTATAAGGTAGTTAATTCACCATGAGAATAGGTTTCAATTTCCTCACATGATAATTATTAGTTGGTAGAGATGTCATGAATAATTAGGGATAAAAAGACCTAATCTTTATATGAAAGCATAAAAATTAGGGTTGCAACAACTCCGTACTAGCATATTAGGGATTAATTAAGGTGGAATCAGATCCCACTAATCTCTTTTTCTCATTCGCATCTTCTTATTAAATTTCCATAGAATAATTTAGAATATCTTAATTAGTTATTTTTACCATATTAGTATAATTAAACCATTGCTCTCATTGATATTGTAGAATTGTTAAGTTAGTGAATCTGTTACGTTCTAAACAACTAGGAGTGGAAACAAAATCTTTGCTCACGTTATTGCATGATAATTGAGAGTATAAACTTTGAATAAACGTAGAATAATTAGTGTTTCTTATTCCTAGCATAAATCATTATTCATAGGAGAGAAACATCTTTAATTTACATATTATCAACTAGCAAAAAGGCCTGTTCGCAAGTCAACCCATACCTAATCCAAAATCAACAAACACAACCTTTGAATTGACCATTAATTCTAGTAATGAAAATTTAACGCAAGGAGAATTAAAAGGCATAACTATTCTTCGTTCAGGGAAAATGGTTGACAACAAAGTAATTATGCCAGAAGATTCCCCACAAATTGAAAAAGATAAAGGAACCTTACTACATACTGATAAGAGCCCAAAACTGTAGTTTTAACCCTGTAACAGTTATACTTTTAGACCAATTATGTGAGTAATAATTAAGAGTTAACACTGATTACGTGTTTTTATGCATTTCAGGCTTCAAAGTCCATTATGTGCAGAAATGTGCCACTTTAGCGAGATAAAGGAGCAAAGGTCGGTTACTAAGGAGTTCCATGATTAAAGGCCAAGATTTAAGAAGACAAAGCCTTTCTAAAGCCCGGTCAAAAGCTGAAAAGTCGACGTGGGCAGAAATAACACACAAAGTCAGCAGAACTTCCGAACGCCGTATCTTTAGACTCAGACCTCGGAATTGGGCCTACCTTATGTCAAAACGACCGCCTCGGAAAGAGCTTTCCAATGGTCTAAGCCTTGACCCAATCAGAGGAGCAGAAGTAAAAGAAAAGTCTGTTGAAGCCAACTGCTGCTGAAGAGGCCTTTTTGAACTGAAAGAATTGGGTTTTGGGCCCGATTCTCTGGCCCAAAACATGGATCCAAGCCCATGCACGATTTTTGGATCTGAAAGTATAAAAACAAGAGCTTGACTCTTTGTTAATGGTAGATAGTTAGGTTAGAAAATAAATTAGGTTAGGATAAGAAAAGTAGCCATTAAACCTTAGTTCTAGATCTAGTTTTAGATTAATTAATTAGTTTTTATTCTTGCCTTAAATTCAGTATTAAACTATTGTTATTGCTATTCATTAGATAAATAAAGTTAATTAGTTCTCCATAATCTAGTTTCATTTCCATTTACTTATTTAGTTCAATTCTTAGATTAAATTATTTGTCATTATTAGTTTAATTCAATTATTGCATGAGTAGTTTGGAATTGAGTTTAAACAAGTAAAGTTCAAATCTTTATATCATGTCTTGTTTGAATTCCATTGGGAATGATAGCGTGATGATTCTCGGCTAAACCTCCATTTGAGGGGGTTGAGAAGCCTTGATGAAAGCTTGATTCCGATTATCGTAGAGTAGTCGTAATTTTCTTTCCACTCTAGAAATGATTAGTTCACCATGAGAATGGGTGTAATCGTTTACATGCTAGTTATGAATTGGTAGAAATGCCATGTGTAATTAGGGATTAGGAGTAACCAGATTGTTCTGCGCAGGCGATTTAATTCGGATTACTGACGATTAAATCGTTAGTAGGATTAAGTCGAGTTAAGGTGGAATCAATCCCCCTCTAACTCCTTATCATAGAAGCGACGTAGCATTGCCATAGTTGTTCTAATAGTCGACTAGTTGCATCTTGTGGGTAGTTGCATCGTAGTCTAGTTGCCATTTCGTAAATCTCTAATTAGACTTAGAGTAGAGTAATTAGACTAGAAAACACAGCATGCGGAAGGACTAGGAGTGGAACGAATCATCTACTCCACTATATCTCATAGGATTGAGAGTAGAAATCTTTGATAAATCTTAGGCACATAAAATAGTTTTAGTTTACTTACGTTTTGAGTTTTACCGTTCATTTCGTAGGTAGACTATCATTTTTATGTTTTATCAAATGGCGCCGCTGCCATCTTAGTTTCACTTTAGCATTGTTTTCATAGTTTAATTAGTCATTTTTAAGTCCCATTAAACCCACCCACCCTTGTTTGATTCATATTGTGGTTGTCCGTTTTGAAAGATTGAAAACTTCCGAAAAAATTTGCAAGGGCGCACCCAGCGCCTAAAAGCGCGCTACCGCTCAAGTTCTTGGAAGCTGAGCACGACCCGCGTTAAAACACTGTAACTTGAAGTTACACGAAGCACCCGCTCCCCAAAGTGAAGTCGCCAGCTCCTGAATTCAATTTTTGCTGGATTTCCACAGGTTTGATTCGAACTTCGATTTTTCAAGTTTTTCAGTGTTCTAACTTGTTATATACACTGAACACGCGTAAACAAGATGCTATTCATAAGCGAAGCAAGGACGCAATTATGGTTGATGTGTTTAGCTAAGTTTGGTCTTAGCCTTGTATGAGATTAAGGTCTGGTCGAACAAAAACACCAAACGTAATTACACAACAACGTCAACAAACAATTCTATCTAGTATACCACTCAATGCACCTCTAGTTACTATTCCACATACTCTACCTGACACAATGCCCGACGAAGGAGAGACTCCTCTCTCGGACTTTTATAAAGCCTTGAGCGATAGCCCCAAATCTTGCATCGTTCTAGCAGACCCAGTGGGGGATTTCCAAATCCCCAAATATTTTAATTTGTTACCCGTTTTCATGGTTTAGACCATGAAAACCTTATCGCGTATCGTAGGATTGAACAAGTCATGACAACATTCCACCATCCTACAGTTGGTGCAGAACAAATTAAACCGAGGGTATTCCCTTTCACCTTAGCCGATAAAGGCGGCGTCTTGGTTAACTGCCTAAACGCCCTAATTACGTGGACTCGTTGGCTAAACTTGTTCAAATTTGTTTATGGAACATTTTACCCACCCTAAAGGCGGATGAGATGCTTTCCAAGATTCATTTCTTTCGACAAAATCCTCATGAATCATTTTCAGAGGCTTGGAATCGTTCACCGATCTCCTTATAGAGTGTCCACATCATAACTTAGCGAAAAGACCGTTAGTTCGTGCCTTTTCAAAGGACTTCTACACCACCATAAAGAAGTCCTTGACATAATGAATGGGGGTAGTTTCTTAAGTAAAGGAGCCTCGGAGGCTTATAAATTTATAGAGGATCAAACTAAAGCGAAATAACAACCGGGGGAGGGTAGTGGCGATATCCACCGCTCCGCTACTTCTTTTAATACTGATTAAGGCGCGGTATGTTTGAAATTAAACCACGATCCCGAGCTTAAAACTCTAATCGAATTACTCACTAAAAGGTAGAGGCCATTTCTGTTCAACAAAAGCCTATCCCCGTCATGAATGTAAATTCAAATCCATGTAGTTTCTGTTGGAGCCCTGAGCATCCCGACTTCTACTATCCTATAGCCTATGAACAGACTTGTTCCATTAATAGTGAACCTAACGCCCTTGGAGACAAAATCCCAACTTCGGTTGGAGAAATAACCAACCGTCCACACCTCCGTGGTACAATAATCAATATGTTAGGCCAACGCACAGTTTTATCCAAGCTCCACCACGACAAGGACAGGGTCAGGGTAATTTTAATAATTACAACAACCAAGTGCAACCTCGGCAAGGTCAAGTACAAGGTCAAGGTAGTTATAATAATTATAACGCTAATAGAGGTATCGTTCTGGTAAATAATAAATATCAAAATCCGCCCATAAATAATTCACGCGAGATAGTTCCAGTCACACCACTCGTGACTACTACACCCACACAACCGGATCATCTTGACACCTTCATAGAAGTGAGCCAAAAACTTTTCCAAACCATGGCTCAATCTAACCAACAGCTTCTACATTCCGTTAATAATTTAAGCCAACAGTTGGCCCAAGATAAAGCCCAACCCAAAGGTGTGTTTCCAGGTCACGCAATACCTAATCCTAAAACAACAAACACAGCCTTTGAGGTAACCGGTAATACTAGTAATGAATATAAAAATGTAGGTGAGCTAAATGCCATCACCACTCTCCGTTCTAGCAGAGTGGTTGATAACAAAGTAACTATGCTTATAGTTACCCACCTATTTTACTAGATACCTCCCCTACCACCCAATTACAACTATTTTAAACTAGATACCATTGCTAAATAGAAAACCACCGAAGTTAACTAGGGATACCAATTATAGATTAGGGGCGTTTTCCAATTACAACACCAACCTAAGTTTCTTAAAGTTGTGTACTACTAAAGCGTAAGATAAATATAAGCCATGGTTAAACATCCGGGAATTGATACCATTGCTAAATATTAAGAGATTCCTATATGACCTTCCACAAAAATTAAACTAAAATGTTAACTAGGGATATTAATTCCTAAGGGTGAGGTCGAAAATGTGTTTGGTAAAATTCAGGGATTTCTACTATTATTATTGATTTTGTCATCCTCGATCTGAAATAATGACTCTGTCGATCCCGGCGTTCATTAATTGCAGTGATGGTTCGATGTCCATGTCGTTTGGCCATCTTGTCATTTGAAGTAAATGTTTTTAAAACAAAGAAACATTTACCCATTAGCTATAGATGGAGAGGTAAATGATCTATTTTACCCAAGATTTAAACACAACCACCAGATAATCATATGCCCAAATTTCTTTCCTTTGGAAGTTCAGACTCCCATTTTCATCCCTACACTAGTCGATACACATATTATGGATGAGGATGAGATAAATGACTTTCTCAAAAGATATAGAGGGCTACCATAGTAATGTGGATATGACCAATCTAGATGAGAAGTTTCTTAGAAGCGGATGATGATTCACCCTATCAAGAACTACTTTGCACAACATCCACCTCGACTCCCCTCCTTCCACCCAATCCTTTTGTTTCTCCCCGTGCTTCATAATTTTTAAATCCACCTAGTAAATAAATACTTGAAAAGAACAAAGCATTTGACACCTTCATTTTCAGACTTGAGAGGACCTACACCATGAATGAGTTTTGTGCTAAACCCACATCCTCATTGTCTACATGCTTTCCTTATACAACTTATCCATATCCACAAATGAATGCTAGGTTACGTTATAGGTCTATCCGACTTATTTGTCATTTCACTAGGTTGCGTCATAGGAAATCTTGGTGCTTGATTGTGTTTGGATATGTTTTATGTGATATTTATTTATGGAATGATCCACAACTATTTAGGTTGTTGATATATGATAAACTGCATGTTCATACATATGTTTAGATAAAGTCTCGAAAGTATCGACTATAAACGACTCAATTTTTTATGTTTGGTGCATTTTCTTTTATTTCCATATATTGGTGAGTGCACCATTAAGGTAACGGGCCCTCCTATGGAGTGTGTGGCTGTAAGTACGGATCCTAAGTCCACATTTAACATAATTCCGTTTTCCACTCTTGCATGTTTTCTCGTTTTTGAGTCATGTTTCTCTGGGGGGTGAATTATGTCTTTCTTGCTTATTGTTTTTCCTTATTAAAGTATATATATATATATATATATATATATATATATATATATATATATATATATATATATATATATATACACACCTCTCGTTCAAAAATGAAAAAGAAGGTGAATGCTAGGTTATGTTATAGGTCTATCCGACTTATTTGTCATTTCACTAGGGGTTAAGTCATAGGAAATCTTGGTGCTTGATTGTGTTTGGATATGTTTTCTGTGATATTTATTTATGGAATGATCCACAACTATTTAGGTTGTTGATATATGATAAACTGCATGTTCATACATATGTTTAGATAAAGTCTCGAGTATCGACTATAAGCGACTCAATTTTTGTGTTTGGTGCATTTTCTTTTATTTCCATATATTGGTGAGTGCACCATTAAGGTAACCGGGCCTCCCATGGAGTGTGTGGCTGTAAGTACGGATCCTAAGTCCACATTTAACATAATTCCGTTTTTTCCACTCTTGCATGTTTTCTCGGATTTTTGAGTCATGTTTCTCTATGGGGTGAATTATGTCTTTCTTGCTTATTGTTTTTCCTTATTAAAGTAAAAAATATATATATATATATATAAAAAAGAATAAACATAGTAATCTAGGAAGTCTCGGGAATCGACTTTAAAAGACCAGCAAAAACAAATTTTTCTAAACTCATTTGTAAAAATTTGTTTGGGGAATGAAGTGTTAAATGTTTCCATCCTAGAATGTTTTATGTCCCATTAGAGTTGCTTAGGCCGTTTAATTGTATTTCAATTCGGGTTGACATATTCTATGAATTTATAGTTCATTAGTTAAGATAACGGCGTTATCCACTATCTTATATGTCATCCACGGTCGGAATAGAGTGTTTTATGGATCATTGGATTGGAAATTCTCTCTGATCATTTCCATATCTCATTCCGCAGAAATCGGACCCGATAACGGCTTACAATATTAGTTTGAAGTGGCGAAAAATGAAATTAGAAAATTTTGAATTAGGCTTGGGCCCATCTTATCTCTTTTGGTACTAGAAGGCGAATATTAGTCCTTCATCTTCTCAAATTTTGAAATCCATTATCAAACAATAACCAAAAATTCAAAACCTAAAACCAAAAATTAAAAACCTAAAACCTAATTAAACCCATTAAACCCAGCCACATTCAAATCAAGTTCAAATCTTCTCTAAAACCAAACCACCACCAAATCCACCAACTTACATCACCAAAAACCACCGAAAATTACAAAAATTCAAGCTGTTGCGCCACCACCACTGTTTGTTTCATTTGGTTGACTTAAATTCCAACCCCACATCCCATTTAAACCCCCACTACATTCCAAACACTCCAATGGC
Source organism: Coptis chinensis (assembly GCF_015680905.1). NCBI lineage: Eukaryota > Viridiplantae > Streptophyta > Magnoliopsida > Ranunculales > Ranunculaceae > Coptis > Coptis chinensis. Next base: position 55,549,449 of record NC_141458.1, on the reverse strand, counting down.
TCAACAACGTCGAATTTTGCCGGAGCAAGCATTTACTGGCGACCACTTCGCGCCGTTTTACGGTGACAAAATGATTAGTAGAGACTGGAATAGCTTGTGGTACTCAACCGAAGCCTTTTACCACGAAGACTTAGTCCGACGGTTCTACAACACGAGGGAGTTGGAGGGGAGTAGAATTTTTGTTATGGTGGCGAAGAGGAGGAAGGAAGTAACTGCTGGGTTGTTGGCTGAGATTCTAGGCATTCCGCCTAGAATCCATCTGGATGCCACATTACAGGAGTCCCAATATAATGGGGTAGAGCCGTTGATGAATGTGACAGTTACCGAAGGGAACTACAATACGAGCTCGCATTGTGTTCGCCAGGCATCCCTTAGAACCAACCAGCTGGCTGTAGCTCAGTGGATTGGTCGGAACGTCCTAGGAAAGGAGAAGGTCGACAACATCGGTCCGAATGCCTCCACATTTTATGGATACTCCGGGGCGAAGTGCGACTTCAGTATCTTGGAGTTTATGCTTAACATGATTAGGGGAGTAGGGGGAGTCTATTGCACCTCTCCTGTGTTGATAACCAAGATCATCTTTGAAGTTGAGAGGCGACTCCGGTCGATAGGATTTACCTCACCCTGCACCGAAATCCTCGTATCTATAAAGATTGTGTCCAACGAGTTTGGAGGTTTCCTGAGGATAGGGAAGAGGATGAAGAGGATGGTGGAAATGAGAATGCCTCGGAGGATGAGGAGGACTTGAATTGTTTTGATGCTGATGCCTTGGAGAGGTGTTGGTCAGATGCAGAACGCATGGCTGTGATTCATCGTGGCATGCGTTCACTCAACACTATCTGCGAAGACCTCCGGACTCGACAAGCTACTATCCACCATAACTTCGAGATCCGTACCCAGGGAGAGGATGAGCGGTGGGAATAGATGAGGACTGAGCTAGAAGCTCAGCGCCAGTTCCGGGCCGACATGCTTGTACGCTTCCTACCTCACGGGGATTCTCCTTCTGAGGACACACCATCGAGGCACGAGCGTCGTCGCCGAAAGACGAATGGTGCTGGCCCATCGGGAGCTTAGGAGCCATCTCCTAAGCGTGTGCCCTCCGCTACCAGTACCGACGTGGTTAGAGATAGTATAGTTTGATGTTTTTTATTTGTAGTTTTATTATTGTTAGTTATTTTAATGTAAGTTTTAATTCCGTAATTTGGATTTTGTAGTAAAAGGGCATTTAATGCCAATTTTAATATAATGCGGTTATTTTCATTGTGCGTGGTTGTTTAATATTGATCACACCTTCCCAAATTGTTTGGGGGTGGTGTTATCTATTCCAGCATGAGTTTTATATGACCCTCGTTTTTAGAAGTTCTTGCGGAGTCAGGGTGAAAATATGGCCGATTAGGCATATCTATGAATAAGTATCATGGTAGGATGAAATCTCAATAAAATAGGTAGATTCTATCCTAAATTCAACCTAAAAGATACTAGGTTTGTTTTAGAATCAAGAAAATGAGTTGTTTCCGTTTTCGGGTTTGGAAATTTTAGTATTTCCGGAAACTGCCGTAAAAACATTTTGGCAACTTCCCGATCCGTTTTAGCAACTTAAAACCTATATAAACTTCATTCATTCTACTCTCACAACCCACACTGCACCTAACTTCCATCACTCACCTTTCACTCCCACGTTTTCTACGTTTCGTCTCACTTTTCGATCTTGAAGACTCGGGCCTTTTGCCCGAGGAGCGCACTTTTCGCTACACATTTGTCGAATTTTGTATGCAGGCGCTTTTCAGCGTAAGTTAAGCGACTCACGCTCAAACACTGGAATTCCAAAATCATCGAGGCGCACTTCGCTTCAAGTGGAAGCGCCCTGGCATACGACTTCCGTGGACCAGAAAAATTCCAGTTTTCTGCGGGTTGTTCCCGGGTCATTCGCAGCTATTCTAGAGCGTAATTTTGAGATGACATCTCCTACGTTGATACCGGAACAGTCTTTCAATGATTTGTCCCAAAGCACTACTTATGGTGCTTGGTTTCGCGTGGCGATCACATACGTAGGCTGGGAACCGCTTATGGTAAGACCTGATGAACTTTATTCTCCAACACTAGCATCTTATTTTTATGATAACTGCATTTTCTTTGAGAGACCAGATGGAGAACAAGTGTTCTCCATCAACATTGATAATGAACCAATAGAAATTACCAGGTTCTTGCTAGCATTTGTTCTTGGACTTGCTATGCCCGCTGAAATACAAGACCCATAGTGCTATTGGGTAGATAATATGTTTGTCTACACTTATGAGTTTTTGCATTAGTCGTATGGGGCAGGCATTTTCCGTATCGAGGACCAAGGGGACTATAACGTCGCCTTTGGTAGCCTGTCCATGAACATAGGAATTGTTATGTTTTGGATCATGCTAAAATAATTTAGGGGAATGGCGTTTTTCTTCTGTGAATGATGCCACTTGCAGCGTCTTCCTTGCTTTAGCCACGGGACGTATGTGCCATGACCTTCCCCGAACCTTAATGTCTAGTTTAGCACGAGCCCATAGCATGAGGCATAAGTATCTTCTTATGCCTGTTCTAATTTCCCGTATTATGCTATGTTTCTTTCCTGTTTTTTGTACACATTTCACGGATTGGATTACGGTCGACTTTGTACGACCCACTAATAGTATTATTTGATCTTTCCGTGCAATGACTTGGCAAGGGTGGAGGATCTGACCTCATCGGGTTGCACCCTACACCCCGTCCGGACCAAGTGGTGGCTTTAATAGGTTAGCAATAATAGATGATAAATGGCGGGAAGCCCGCAAATTATCATGGCATGGCGGGGCCGAGGGAACCTCACTTTCTTTATAGAAGAAGATGATGAAGCGGGATGATGAATAAAGCGGGGAGATAAGGTAAGTTTTAATTCTAGTTAGTGTCTGCTTATGTCCCAAGCAATTTGATTCTTGTTAACCCCATAATGGGTGGAACTCTTATAGAGTTGCGTCAGTTTTTATATTAGTATGTTTTAACCTTGTTTTGTAGATGTTCTAGAATTTCACGTGTTTCCATGGTATTTTTCTACCCTCTTTATTTAAATGCTTTGAGGACAAAGCATGCTTCTTGTTTGGGGGGGGGGGCATAGAAACACGTGTAATTAAGGCATCTGTTAGGATATAAATATGTATAATATGCATTTGTTTTCTAGTCAAAATTTCAAAAATTCAAAAATATAAATAAATAAGTTCATGCTATACACTTAGGAATATTGGTATTGTTTTCCTTCTCTATTCTCTTAATAATCTAGAAGTCTCACGTAGCTTTTGCATTAGAATAATTTTTAGAAACTTAGGTTAATATGTAGGTAATAATCTTTGCATCTATCTATAAATATATTACATGAGTATCTATGATTGTTAGCAGATAAGTTTACAAATCTAGGCTAGAGTACTTATTCTACAAATCCTGTGAGAATATAGCCTAAAGCCTTATATGAGTGAAACATTTGAGAAATGACATAAGGGAGAAGTAAAATCCAGATAGAGAATTCACACGTCCACTTGCTTGATCACTATGCCATATCCTAAGCGAGAATTTAGGCCTCTTTGGATCGATATAGCCAGAAATTCAAACCTATGAATTATTTTCGGCTAGTCGCCCCTCTGAGCCTTTCTTTAGCCTTTCATAAACCACAAATCCTTTACCCTGTTACAAAAACAAAACAAAAGAAAAAAAATAAAAATCAACCTACCCAATCTAGAATAAGTCTGAGAATAGAATGAGGAAGAAAGAAGAAGAGAAAAACCTGTGTAAACAAAAGTTAGTTAATTGCTTCAAAAATAAAAGAAAGAAGTTTCCATCCAAAGAAAAGAAAAGTAGAAATAGAAATAAAATAAAAACTCCAAAAAAAATATATATATATAGAATAAAAGGAGTCAAAGGCCAAAGAAAAAGAAAAAAAAAATATGGCTAAGGATGGAGACAAAGTGTGGAAGAAAAAGTAAATAACAAGGTTTTCTCTAGTAATATGAAGACTCTATTATCTCAGACTTATCGTTTTTGAATATCCATTTCCTTCCTTCTTAAACCATCTCCTAATCCCCACAACACCTAATAAAGACCTCTAGCTCAATTAGGAATAGGTTAGTGTGATAGTAAGTGGCAGATGTGTTTGATCGACTCCGCTTCCTTTGTTATCATTGAGATTGTAAGGTAAAGTGTGCCCACTGCACACTGGAGTAGCGAAACTTGAGTGGAAAAATCAGAGTGTTGTATCTTGACTATTATTGTGAGAACCTACTTAAGGACGCTATCCCAAGTTTCAGAAACGAACCTGCTAGGCATTTTATAGTATTACTCATTGTATATATGTTTATTGTAGATGATTGATTATTATGCATATATTAGCTTAGGTTTCGACTTGATTACTCTATATGCATTGCTAGTGAGAGGTATAGTTAAGTAGAGCATGAATAAGGAAACAATAGTTTTATTTCTTAGTCGTTGTAGTATAGAAGAAGTTTGTGAGCGCCTTCACTGGAAAACTCTCACGAGGCTATAACTCATCCACTAGGGAATTCCTAGTTGTTTAAGGCCTTGTTGCATTGGTCAATGCTTCAAATAGTCCATTTTTGGTCACTTATTCTAATTTCTCATCTTTGCTTGAGGACAAGCAAAATACTTTTAGGTGGTTTGATAAAGTCCAAAAATGTAGTTTTAACCCCTCAAAGGTGAGTAATAATTAAGAGTTAACACCGATTACGTGTTTTTATGCATTTCAGGCTTCAAAGTCCATTAGTGCCAGTTTAGTGATTTAAAGGAGTTTCCATTAAAGGCCAAGATTCAAGAAGACAAAGCCTTTCTAAAGCCCGGTCAAAAGCTGAAAAGTCGACGCGGGTAGAAACAGCACACAAAGTTAGTAGAACTTCCAAAAGCCGTATCTTTGGACTCAGACCTCGGAATTGGGCCTACCTTATGTCAAAACGACCGTCTTGGAAAGAGCTTACCAATAGTCTAAGCCTTGACCCAATCAGAGGAGCAGAAGTGGACGAAAAGTCTGTTGAAGCCAACTGCAGTTGAAGAGGCCTTTTTGGACTGAAAGAATTGGGTTTTGGGCCTGATTCTCTGGCCCAAAACATAGATCCAAGCCCATGCACGATTTTTGGATTTGAAAGTATAAAATAAAGAGCTTAACTCTTTGTTAATGGTAGATAGTTACGTTAGAAAATAAATTAGGTTAGGATAAGAAAAGTAGCCATTAAACCTTAGTTCTAGATCTAGTTTTAGATTAATTAATTAGTTTTTATTCTTGCCTTAAATTCAATATTAAACTATTGTTATTGCTATTCATTAGATAAATAAAGTTAATTAGTTCTCCATAATCTAGTTTCATTTCTATTTACTTATTTAGTTCAATTCTTAGATTCAATTATTTGTCATTATTAGTTTAATTCAATTATTGCATGAGTAGTTTGGAATTGAGTTTAAACAAGTAAAGTTCAAATCTTTATATCATGTCTTGTTTGAATTCCATTGGGAATGATAGCGTGATGATTCTCGGCTAAACCTCCATTTGAGGGGTTGAGAAGTCTTGATGAAAGCTTGATTCCGATTATCGTAGAGTTGTCATAATTTCCTTTCCACTCTAGAAATGATTAGTTCACCATGAGAATGGGTGTAATCGTTTACATGCTAGTTATGAATTGGTAGAAATGCCATGTGTAATTAGGGATTAGGAGTAACCAGATTGTTCTGCGAAGCAGTTCAATTCGGATTACTGACGATTAAATCGTTAGTAGGATTAAGTCGAGTTAAGGTGGAATCAATCCCCCTCTAACTCCTTATCATAGAATCGACGTAGCATTCCCATAGTTGTTCTAATAGTCAACTAGTTGCATCTTGTGGGTAGAGTTGCATCGTAGTCTAGTTGCCATTTCGTAAATTTCTCATTAGACTTAGAGTAGAGTAATTAGACTAGAAAACACAGCATGCGGAAGGACGACTAGGAGTGGAACGAATCATCTACTCCACTATATCTCACAGGATTGAGAGTAGAAATCTTTGATAAATCTTAAGCACATAAAATAGTTTTAGTTTACTTACGTTTTGAGTTTTATCGTTCATTTCGTAGGTAAACTATCATTTTTATGTTTTATCAGATACTGTAGTTGAAACTGAAGATCCTACCACTGTAAAAGTACTAGTTAAACCTAAACCTAAGAGGAAACCGACAACAATTAAAGAATAGGGCAATACTTCTGTTGACCCTTATGCTAAATATAGGGAAAACCCCCCGTTTCCCCAAATACTAGCCATGCTAAAGAAGAACGATAATTTGGACGAGATTTTGGAGGTTTTCAAAAATTTAACTATAAACCTACTTTTTCTCGATGCAATAAAATGTCTTAAAAAACACGCTAAGTTTCTTAAAGATTTGTGCACTACAAAGAGGAAAACAAACATACCTAAAGTCGCCTTCTTAACAGAACCATTTTCCAATATATCATAACATAATGGAATTATTAAGTACAAGGACCCTGGTTGTCCTACTTTACAATGCACCTTAGGTGATACCTTTACCACAACTGCTCTTCTAGATCTAGGGGGGGAGTGTTAACTTACTCCCGTTATATATTTATAAACAACTAGGTATACATGATCTAAAACTGACTAAAATGACTTTGCAGTTAGCTGATCGTTCGATTAAGTATCCTAAGGGCGTAGTTGAAAATATTCTTGTTAAAGTACAAAACTTCTATTACCCAGCTGATTTTGTCATTTTAGACACAGAAGTCGCTCATGACTCTGTTCCTATCATCTTAGGGCGTCCTTTCTTTTCAACTGCTAATGTCCTCATTAATTGCTGCATTGGTTTGATGTCCATTTCCTTTGGAAATCTTGTTATTGAGGTAAATATTTTTAAGATGATGCAACAGAAACCATACACGACTATAGATGAAGAAGTTTGCATGATAGAAAGTCTCTCTCAAGATTACTTTAACAAAACATTTCCAGATAATCAGATGCACTAATTCCTTTCCTTTGGTAGTACTGAGGATTCTTACATCCAAAAAGTACATTCCCTCTTAGAATATACTCCTATCCTTGACACCTCAATAGATCTAGCTCCTGAGTTTAAAAAACTCATTCTTGGACAAATCTGCATTGTAGAGGAGGAAGACCTTCCTGAATCCCTCATTCCCACTCCTCCCACCCCTGAGCTTAAACCTATTACCATTGAGTTAAAGTACATTCATCTTGATCCAGATGGCACTAATCCAATTATTATATCATCTCTACTATCTAATACTAAAGAGGCAAATTTGATTAGGGTTATTTGTGAACATCGTTCTGCAATTGGTTGGTCTTTAGACGACATTAAGGGTATTAACCATAGTGTATGAAAACATCGCATACATTTGGAGGATAATGCAAAAACCTCCTTTAAGCCACAATGTCATTTAAACCCAGCCATGAAAGTGATAGGGTTATATACTAAAAGCATTACTTTTGTATTAACTCTAATTCTTTATATTTTGAATGAGAATCATATGGGCAAATGTTATGTATATTATATATGTTATTAGTTATATGCATGTCTAATACTTTATGTTGCAGATGATATGGTGTGGACATACAGAAGATCATATCATCAGTACCTTATAAAGTATAAGTAATCGTTCACAACCTAGATGGATTTGGACAAACAATTGGTACGGTTGTAGTATAATCTGGTATTAGTCTATCTTGACTATAGGATTATACTGGTACACTTTGTGTGTATTGAATAGGATCAAGTGAGGTTGTTTCTCTTTATACTAACTATATAAGAGAACAAACGCCTCTGTTATTATGGATGCTTGTCCTCTTAATCCGAATATAATAACGAGCACTTACGTGCATTGTACATTGCTTTAAATCATCAATGAGTGAGATTCATTTGTGAATCAACAAACTTAATGGATTGGGTAATGACATTGTATGTAAGATGTGTTGTTGATTATAGAAGGAATATGTGTCCCGCAAGAAGTCGGGCTGATGATGTCCCCTTGAGGAGCTCATAAGGATTGTTATGTAAACCCTGCAGGTGGATTTGATCTGACATGACAATGAGGTTGAGTGGTACTACTCAAGGACTTAAAAAGTTGATTAATGTAGTTGTCAGTAACTTGACTTAATCAACGGGCATTCGATATTTTAAACACGGGGAGATCAACGAGCATATAATATGGAACCCATAAACGTAACACGTAATTGGGGATTAGGGCGGTAGTGCAACAATGGCCTTTATTGGAATAAGCCATTTGTTGACGGACTTGGGCCGTGTGTTCTAGGCAAAAATGGGAAGCCCAAGCTTGTCAGGAGGCCCAACCCTAATTTCTCCTCATGGTACCTATTGTAGCCTATAAATATAAACCTTTCTTCTTGGCCGAAATTCACTATTCATCTTGATTGAAAAGAGAGACAAGAAAAGATAGATCCAAATCGGTTCTAGTTTTGTGAGAAAGAAAGGGGTTGGTAGATCATTGCCCACACAATGTCTAATCTATTGAAAGGAATACAACATAAGATCAAGAGGTTGATTCGGATTCATAGCTATTGGATTCTCAGAGATATCAAAAGCTGATCTAAAGGTAAATTTCTAACCAAACCGTGACACCCCTTATTCCGCTGCGTGTGGGTGTTTCGCAGTTCGTAGTAAATCATACGACAAAACCAGAACGGTTCCTACAGAAAGAGGTAGTTAGAGTGGAAGTTTTGAGATTTGTCGATGATGGCATTATATACCCCATCTCAGATAGTGAATGGGTGAGCCCAGTTCATGTAGTCCCTAGGAAATCAGGTGTTACAGTCAACCGTAATGCTGACGGAGAGTTAGTTTCCACCCGAGTTCCTATAACATGGCATATTTGTATTGACTATAGGAAGCTTAGTGTTATGACACGTAAATATCACTTTCTTTTACCCTTTGTCGACCAAATGCTTGAACGTCTAGCCGGCCATGCTTACTATTGGTTTTTAGACGACTACTCTGGCTATTTCCAGATTATTATTGACTTTGATGACCAAGAGAAGATTACATTCATATGTCCCTTCGGTACGTATGAATATAGAAGAATGCCCTTTGCTTTTGTAATGCACCTAGTACTTTCCAGCATTGTATGCTACATATTTTTAGTCACATGGTGGAGAAATTCATGGAAGTGTTCATGGATGATTTTTCCATTCATGGGCATTCCGTTGAAGATTGTCTTTCAAATTTTTCTAAAGTTTTAAAACGGTGTCAGGAAAAGAACTTAGTCTTAAATTGGGAAAAATGTCATTTTATGGTCACTAAAGGCATAGTTTTTGGTCATATTATTTCTAAAAATGGAATAGAAGTAAATAAAGCTAAATTAGATAAGATAAAGTATCTGCCTATACCATAGACCGTCCGTGACATTAGGGCCTTTCTAGGCCATGCAGGTTTCTACAGATGATTCATAAAAGATTTTTCAAACATAGCTAAGCCTTTAACAAAATTGCTTTCAAAAGATGCATTTTTTTTATTTTAATCATGACTGCAAACAGGCTTTTGAAACTTTAAAAGCCGTTTTAACCTCTGCACCTATCATATAACCACTAGACTGGCCAAAACCTTTTGAACTTATATGTGATGCTAATGATTATGCCGTTGGTGCTGTGCTAGGACAAAAGTTTGATAATAAATCCACAGTTATTTTTTATGCTAGTAAAACCTTAAATGATGCTCAACGTAATTACACTACTATTGAAAAGGAATTTCTAGCCATTGTCTATGCCTTAGATAAGTTACGTCCCTACTTGGTTGGCTCCACGACCATTGTCTATACAGACTATGCCGCTCTTATGTACCTTCTCACGAAGAAGGATGCTAAGCAGAGATTGATCCGTTAAATTCTTCTCCTAACTGAATTTACCTTAGAAATTAACGATAAAAAAGTAGCTAAAAAGGTATCTCTTCTCTATCGGTTCTCTTCTCAATTCTCCATCGGTTCTCTTCTCAATTCTCGAACTCTACAAATTCCATTATTTCGTTTTTATTCTTTTTTGGTTGTGCGTCTACTGCTTCTCACACCATGAAAACGGTTAGATACAATTATCTTTTAATTCGTACTCTTTGCCTGAGTTTGGCCATACTCTCTGAATTATTCCATTTGTAATTTCAGTGTTTTATTTGAGTGATTTAAAATTTTAGGATGAATGATTTGTAGTACATTTATATTTTAGGATGAGTTAGTCTTTTAATTTTCATATTCTTCAGAAGTCATTATACAATTTGGCATATATTAGATAAATTTTAAAAGTTTTTGTTTACTTTTATTTTGGATTTCTGCCTCCCCCCTCATTAATGTTCTGTTTTTAATATTTTTCATCCATTTTATAGCCGTTCAATTTCGTAGCCTGCAAATTGGGAGAAACACACTTAATTAAAGAACAGGTTAGTCATTGCTTGCTCTTTGAAATTTCAAATTATTTTTCCTTATAGTGAGCATCAAGTAGACTTAACAATGCAAACCTTTGTTTTATTATGTTAATCTAATTGTCTGTGTGGAAAAAAAAAAATTTTGTATCATTGTGTTAGTGTGTGTGGCAAAGATAAAAAATCAAGTATCCGCTAGAAGTGAAGAAAATATAACTAGACTCAGTACTTTTACTGATTTATATATGAGTGATTTTTTTCTTCAGGTTATTACTTATGCTTTGGTTGGATACTCATACTTTTTAACTTATACCATATTGTTAATAATTTGTGGGGTTTTAAGGTTAAACCTTATTCAAATATTAGATTTCTATGGATGAAAATGGTTAATTGTTTTTTTAAAAAAAATTATTTGTTGAAAAATAAAAAATATCATGTCACGGAAGGCAATGACACTATAATGTGCCATTTTAAATATCAGCATCCCGTGAAGTCGTGAAGAGGTTGTGCTCCTACAAACCAAACACGTCAACAACCTAGAAACAAAAACAAATGAGTTTTGGATGTGCCTCATGTTCTAATTTACACAACAAGTTCTAACCAGTGCCATTTATTTTTTGGGTTAAAATATTTCTCTTACCATAGGGTGGCAATTATTGCAAAGCCTATTGTTAGTTCAGGTTGGATCACAATTGTTAGGTCCATTGTAGAATCGGGTTCAAATGGTAGATTTAAAGAAATGTTTGATTGCGATGCTCTGGACAATACACACTTTCTCTAATTAATTGCAATTAGACAGTTTATTAGTGAGAACTTTTGAGTCAGAAGTTCAATAAGTGTTTCAGTACAACAATGTCAAGTAGTTTTTCAGTATACCATGGATTCAGAAATTGAATTGCTTTATACCATTTTCTGTCTGACATATAAAGTCTGGGCACAAAGATTTATCTTATTAATTTCTCTAATTCCCAAATTATTTGAAGTGCATTTACTTTCTATTGATTTGATAGTATTCTATCATTTTCTTTCTAATTTTCTTTATTTATACAGTGAAAGCATTCCTTGTACATTTGCATGCCTTACCAATTGTCCTGAGTTTGGTGATCATTATTTACCAAGGTATGATACAATTCAGGATTAATGTTTAATTACATTTTATCTTTCTTCTTTTTTTTTTTTTTTTTTTTTTTTTTCTTCTTTCTTCTTTCAGTTGTGAATGAATGATATTATTTGTTTTACAATGCCTTTGTCCACACTAAAGTGTTATCTAATTTCTGTATTTATTATGGTTAAGAACAATTTTAAATCAAGGTTACTTTTTCTATGTAGACAATTTTAAATCAGGCTGTCCACACAAATATTTATTATGGGTGAGAACAATTGTAGAATGGTCATTGGGTGAGAATAATTTTAAATCAGAGCCACTTTTTCTAGGTAGACCTACATAACGAATCTATTTAGTAGTGTTTTTTTGTGTGTGTTGATTTTTTAGACATGTTCAGTGTTCCTATTGTCAACTCTTTAACCTCTCAACTGGTATGCTTTTTAATTATGCACCCCTTGCTCTAGGAATAGTTTGTTATTGATATTGTTTTGATGGTTTCAGATGCAAGCTCTAGGAATAGGTTGTTATATATATTGTTGTGATGGTTTCGGATGCAATTCATTGGTTCAGGGAGTTGTTGAGTAACTACATTCTATTGTTAGCTCTATTAAAAATTTAACAAGTACATTATTTCATGTCACTTTTAATGGTTTGGGTAGGGCAAATTAATTATGTTGGTAGCAACAATGTGGCATCACCTGGTTTGAACATCAGATGTACTATTGAGCATTCAAGTTTGGATATGTAATTTTTGTGCTACTGTTTTCGAATTTTTAGTACTTGTCTTACCTGGGTAACTAACATCGTTTTTGTAGTACCCCGTTTTCAGTTTTCAGGACGCAAGAAATTGTAAAAACAATCGAGCAGAGTTATTTACACATTATAAAGAATTCTAAATTTTTTACAGGAGGAACCTCGATTTGTCAGGAGCTTCCAGTAAAAATTTGATTATTGTTTGACCTATTTTGACCACTTAACAAGTTGCTTGTTTTCAGTGTGTTTCTGCAGCTTTTCAAGACCAAGGTCTCTGGAAGAATAGTCGAGAAGAAGGATCTGTTAAACTCCAAATAATCCAAACTTTTTACAGGATCATCCCTGAGACGTCAGGAGCCTCCAGTAAAAATTTCGTGTTTTTTAGTTCTCTTTTACTTATTTATTCAATCGATTGTTTATAGTGTGTGCAAAAAACTTCTTCACTAGACTCTGCAGGATTGAACAGTACAGAAGAGGGACTTAGCAAGCTTCGATTGCTCTGAAATTTTACAGGCTACTTTTTGGACGTATCAGGTAGCTACTATAAAAATTTCAAAATTTTTGGACTTGTTTTGCTTGCTGTAACAGTAAGTGTTTCTCTTCCATCGTGAATCCCTTGTTAGCGGTTTCATAATTAGCATTAATATTTAGCATCATATAGTTTGATAATATAATTTAGTTAATTAAGTGCATATTAGATTATTTTATATAGCTTTATTATCTAGTGCATGAAAACTTGGTTTCATGATTCACCTCATAAACGTTTAATCAGAAGAGCTAATTCTTGTAACAATCTTCCAATTCTGATTTTGGAGGAGACCAAACCATCGAACTCAGGATCTGATTCTGAATCTGAAACACACACACCACTAGTAGACTTAGAAGATACACCAGAGAGAGTACCGTTAGCTGCCATGGTTGATCAAAGAACTCTTAGCACCTTGTTTCAACCTATCGCGGTTCAACCATCGAACTGCATAGTGATGCCCGACAATAACAATAACTATGAGATTAAGCCCACCATTCTTCATATGTTGCCAAGATATTATGGCAAAACAAATGAAGAACCGTATAATCATCTAAGTAAGTTCTTGAGCATATTAAGTACTTTTAAAGCACCTCATCTTTCCCCTGAAGAGGCTAGATTAAGGTTGTTCCCATTGACTTTTGAGGATGCTGCACTACGTTGGTATAGATCCCTACCCTCTAATTCTATAACTACTTGATAGCAACTATCACAAAAGTTTATGAAACAATATTACCTTTTACGTAAAATTGAAGCCATGCAATTGGCTATTTCAACCTTCAAAGGAAAACCTAATGAAGAGTTTCATACAACATGGGATAGATTTAATGATTTACTTGTCCGCTGTCCACATCATGGTTTTGACATACTTAACATCGTACATTACTTTATAAAAGGTCTTTCACCTATGAACCGTCAGTTAATTGAATCAATGAATGGAGGAAGATTTACTAGTCTTACTCCTGATGAAGCATACACTTTTTTACAAAACTTTTCTGAGAGTTCTAAGGATTGGGCCAATAGTAGTGACCATGAGGACATGGCACGGGTAGATGGGGGGATGAGTTTTAATAAACCAGGTATGTATGAGGTTAGAAACGATAGTGATCAAGAATTAAAAGCTACACTAGTTAGTTTAACCACAGGAATCGAAAACTTAAACAAGAAATTTGATTCATTCACTTTAAACCCTCCAAGGAATAATCAACCCCAACAAGCAATGAGTGTCAATCAATTTTGTGAAAATTGCCTTACTACAGATCATGACACCTCAGTTTGCTCTATGTATGTTGCTCAAGGTATTGATGATGTTTGTGCTTTTAATACATTCAAAAGACAGGGTTATCAAAATAGTTTTAATAACAACAACAATTATAACCCAGATCTTAGAAATAACTCAAACAATTCATGGAGACAAAATATGTCTCCACAACAAAACCAATATGGTTTTCAAGGTAATCAAGGGAACAATAGGCAACAATACATGAATAATAGAGGCGCAGTAGCACCTTCTCCATAGTATTACCCACAACAACAACAACAACAACAACAACAAACAAATATGAATAGAGAATTAGCTATTGATCCTATGTCTAATTACCAAACCCAACCCAACACCGCAGATGAAAGCATGAAAGCTTTAGCCACCAAAACCGAGAATGAATTCAAAAGAATTGACCAAAAAATTGATATTATGGCTCAACAAATAACTCAACAGATAAGCCAACAATTCAATCAAATACTAGCTAGTCTAACAGACAGACCCAAGGGAACTCTACCAAGTCAACCTGAACACCTTAAAGGTAGAAATGCTTATCATCCGCACCCACAGAGGCAGTTAACTTAATATCTACCCTTAGGTCAGGAAAGAAAGTAGATAACAAAGTTGACATACCTGATTCTGATGAAGTTGTTATAACAAAAGATAAGGAAAAAGCAGTTGAAACTAAAGAGCAGGTAACCGAAAAAATTACACCCGCACCATTCCCCTCTAGGTTAAAAGATAACAAAAAGGAAGCACAATATAATGAGATCATGAATATTTTTAAAAATCTACATATCAATATTCCTTTTCTAAGTGCAATTAAACAAATATCTTTATGCAAAATTTATAAAAGACCTAGTAAAGAAGAAAACAAATATTCCTAAGGACGCTTTTATTGCACAAAGTTGTTCATCCTTTCTATAGAACAAAGCCGTAGTAAAACATAAGGACCCCGGTAGTCCTATAGTTACGTGTAGAATAGGAGAGGACTACACTGATCAAGCATTATTAGATTTAGGTGCTAGTGTGAATTTGTTACCTTACTTAGTCTATAAACAACTAGGGTTAAAGGACTTGAAACCAACAAATGTTAGACTACAGTTAGCAGATAGGTCTATTAAGATTCCACGAGGGGTAATAGAGGATGTGATTATCAAGGTCTCTGATTTTTATTACCCCGTTGATTTTATAGTTTTGACACTTTACCTACAAATGGAAACCAAATTCGTATCATTTTGGGTAGACCATTCTTAGCAACAGCAGAAGCTCTAATAAATTATAGGAATGGGAGCATGACAATAACATTTGGGAATCTAAAAGTGGAAGTAAATGTTTTTAAGGTTATGAAACATCCTGATGATACCGAAGGGGTAGATGATGTGTATGATTGAGGAATTAGTGTGCGAAACATTTGAACAAACATATCCAAAAGATCCACTCTTAATGTGCCTATCACAATTAGGCATGAATTATAACAAGGATAGTGTTATACACCATATTAATACATTGCTAGACAGTGGTCAACCTCATACAAAAATAGAAGACATTCGAGCATCTTTATGTCAAGCTACTTTTAATCGTAGATTTATCAAAGATTTAATTAAGATGACTCACCCTCTACTAAAATGTATAGGCCACGCATGGAAAAGAAGGAAGATAAAAAGAGCAAAAATTGGATTACAAACAAGTTTTAAGTCTAGGGAATCTGACTATAAAAGACCCACAAATTTATAAAATTAATTACCTAAGCTAGTTAGAGGGGTAACCTTAAGTCCCCTCGTGGTAAATTTTGCGACATTAAACGTAGCGCTTATAGGAGGCAACCCAAGTAGTTAAATAGATAGTTTAATCAGTAGCTCATGACAATGAAATCGAACTGAGAAAATAAATGCGTACCTGAACCTGTGCTGAAGATATAAAGTAAAAAAACTCACCGAATTCTTGAGTTTTTTTATATTTCCATTCCAACTGTGAGTAGCTTTCTCCAAATTCAATTCAAACAATGATAGAGGACTAGGGAAGTTCCAATATAACTAGGAAAACTAACCTAGTTCATGCAAAGCAAAAGAGGGAGAGTGCGATAGATTTTAGAATTCGAGTTAAGATAGGAGTTGAAATCTGCCCAGCGTCAGGAAGCTGTAGCTTCATGATTATGACTAGTAGAGACGTGGAGTACTTCTGAAAGTTTTCCTATAAAGCTATATTATAGCATCTCCTACGTTCACTACATCAGCACTTTCTACATCTCTATATTCTCTATCCCATTGCCATAAAAGGTTCGGGAAGGAGCTTGAAGTATCAAGAGTATGAAGAATTAATCTATTTTTAGTCATTATGGTATAGTATTAGAAAGAGGGTACGTAGAAGTTAATTTTATTTTCTACTGTCATGGGATTAGTTGTTTTTAATTTCTTAAAATGTCAATAGTTTATGGACTGAGTGATTAGTTTTTATATTGATATGAGCTTAGGAGTGTATGCGTGATGCATATATATGTTAAGTTGTGCTTTATTAAGGTGGAATTCTTCTCTATTACAGACTAGTTCTCTATTCCTGACTAGTAAGTTAGAATCCTACTTTGTTTTGGATCCCAATCCTAATCAAAGTATAAAGATAATCAATTTAGACCTAAAAACTAAACCAAAGCCCACCCGACTAGTGTATTATTGGAAAAACCAGAGAAAGGCCCGATATATCATTCTACCATTTTGCTCATCTTCTACCTCCAGCCGCATTAAATAGTAAAACACTCCACCTTCAACCTTAATCCAGTAGTAAAAACTCGATCACTCCAAAACCACCACTCAACTACCTCATCGTCATTTAACTCCATCTATTAACAGGCGCTGCAACTTCCAGTTACATCTACCCAAGACGTGGAGCACTTGCTAATCGGCAAGATTGACCGCCGGTTAGTTCCCAATTGCTTCTAATTCTAGTTTTTGGAATTCTACAATTCCAAATAGTATTTTGGACCTCCTGCTTTCCTGATTAACCGCTCAAATTTTTGCTAGTTTCACCGCTCAACTTCGGTTATGGGTTGTCAAAATTCTCGATTTGAATTCAGGTTTCTATCTGTTTAATATTGTATGGAGAGAGACAGTAGGAAATAAAGGGCGATCATGTGATGAAGAATTGGTATTTGGTTAGGCCGAGCTAAATAGGAGAGAGACAGTAGGAAATAAAGAGCGATCATGTGATGAAAAAATGGTATTTGGTTAGGCTGAGCGAAACAGGAGAGAAACAGTCCTAAATTATGAACTTAATAACTTTTCGATTACCCTAACTCTTGATTGATCAGGTGCTTAAGTATTCAGTCCTAAATTTCACCCCTGTGGTTCTGTTGTACAAACAGTTGCACATGGCAGTTAAACAAAAAATCTACGCAGAACTCTGTTAAGGAGAGTTGTTTGATAACAATGACATGAATAGATTTTTTTTTTAACAAGAATGCGAAAATCGGGGTTGGGACTGTCTCTTTTATTCGAAGGGTGATAAGTGTCCTGAAGATATATTGTTTGATGTTTCTATGATTGTCGAATCGATTATGAGAAGGTGAGTGGCCTGGGAAAATGGAGTTGTATGGGGATAATGAAACCGAGTTTATTATCATAACTGATTTTCTGGTAGAAAAATTTGGACTCAGCTCACAGTTCTGCATTTTCTTAAAAACTATTTTTGATCACTCATGTACTTGATTGTCTATTATGGTTTTATCACTTTTATTTGTAGGCAGAGACAAATCTTGTATTCCGTGCAACAATGAAACTATTGATTTAAATTATTATTATTATTATTATTATTATTATTCATTGTTTAATTTTTAATTTTTATTTTTCAGTCGTGTCATTTGTACATGTGACTCTTACATTCCACTCTAGCACATTTTCTCTGTCTTTTTAGAGACGTATCACTCTACAGATTGAGCACATGACAAATATGTAGTCGTTGTAGTAATTATTGATCCTTATAAATCATCACTCTTATTTGTTTTGTTAAGGATATAAATTCTACAGATTTTAGCTGATGTAATTTTGCACACATTTAAGGTAATATCCCTCCTTCTCTTATTATTTCAATTATGGTAAGCTTTCAGTTATTTTATTTAGTCATTGAGGACAATGCCTAATTTAGTTAGGGGGGTGAGAATTAAAATTTTGCAATATTTTAATTACAATATTTAGAAAGTTTATATGTGAATTATGGTGATTCTAGGTGAAAAGTATATTTTTATCGTTTAAATTGGCTAATGAAATAGGAAATTATAAGTCATGACCAGGATTAGTAAGACTTTTAGACTAAGTTTCTATTACTAGAAATAGATCTCACTGATAAAAGTCTTAGTCTAAAGTAAGTTCATATAATACACCACTAGAGGAATTTCAAATGAAAGAGCAACTTAAACTTCTACCAAACTAGAGGATTAGTACAGAGACTTGACCTGTGAGACTTGAGCCTTTCAATTTTAATTCTTTGGAGAGTCTTGACGTAAATCTAAGTCCAAGTTGACTCAACCATTTTTCTGTGCTTAAATTCGTTGTGTAGTCTCATTTATTCTTGAATTGCTCAATCACGAGGTGGCATCAACTAGGGAGATAGCCATTAGGTCTTGTAGTCTATTCAAAGCGGAATATCATACTGATAAGTCAAGTAGTGAACCAAACAACCTTTATCCCACCTAGTAGGATTATCATATTAACCACTTTTGAGCCTTATATATTAAACCTTTTATTCTTAAACCAATCATCTTAAACCCAACTCCAGATAAGGAGTATATCCCATATTATTAGCCTTACCCATATTTTTGAGGATTTCTAAAGAACTAAAGAGAAAGCTAGAACAAAGAAGATTTTTGAAGGAAATTTTACCAAAGTCAAATGAAGAAAATCATTCCTTTTGCTCAAAGAAAAAAAATAATAATAAAATAAAAAAAAAGAAAAAAAAAAGAAAAAAAGAAATATAAATAATTGAGCAAAAGTAGTGATAGAGTTCAAGTGTTGCAGTCTACAAGTGAAGAAAATTTCCAAGAAGGTCAAAAGCACAAAGTCTTTAGTATATTCTCAGAAATTTTTGAATCCTTTTTACCCTTTTCTTGTTAACCTGTCCTAAGCCCTATTTTAATACCCAGACTTATCACTAAAGTATGATATGAAGTTTAGAATAGGTGAGAGGATGCTAAAGTGAAGGACCCGAGACTTCAAATGTGATTGACATTCTTTCCATGAAACTTTATTTATATATTTGCAAATTTCCATCTTTCTGACTAAATATGTGGGATGTTCTACTTTTTACTCATTTCCCTACATATGGAGGTAAAATAGAAAACTTATCTGAGAGAGATTTCTTGTGAGTGTATGAAAAGGTGAGATTTGAAGTCAAAATACTAATCCAAAGGTGAGGTAGACATTTCGTTGCTTGGAAAAGAGAAAGGAATCAAAATGGTTAAAAATGAATAAGCTCTAGTTAGGATGATTAGTCAGTCTTTTCTATCTTTATGAATAGAACCTTAGCCTAATGTTTTATGATCATGGGTGTGATAAGTAATAAACTTTTGATTTAGACATTTTACATGAAAAAGTTGTTTTCTCTAGATTTCACCATAGTTCATATGTAAAATTGATTTTGTGAGTATATCAACTGAAAACCCTCACGAGGCTATAACTCATCCTTTAAGGGTAACTTAAAGGTTTAAGGCCTTGTTGCATATGTTAAATGCAACCGTGATGCCTGCGAAAGTGAGTTAGTTTATTATTTAATTAGTATTGTTAGCTTTGAACACTTCTCTAGTATACCACATATTTGCTAAGAGACTAGCAAAATGCTAGTTGGGGGTTGTGATAAGTGCTCAAAAGTAATGATTTATAACCCCAATTATCTGTATGTTAGTCTCCATTTTATATTTAAATATTCTAATATAATGCAATTTGAGTTTTTGTAGGTCAAAGAACCTAAATATGAAATATGGAGGGAAAAGAAGTCAAACAAGTCAAAAAGGAGTTACTGGGAATTACAACTAAAGGCCTAGGGCAAAAATGTCATATTTGTCTCCATAAGTGCCAACCCTAATGGGACTCTAAAAGAGGATAATAATTGAGTTAGAAGAGTCTTCAATCTGATCTCAAAGCCTTAATTTCAACTTCATAGGAAGATGAGATCAACATGGAAAAGAAGTCAGAGTTTCACAAGAATTAGGAAACTCAAAGCTGTCAGAAGCTGCAGCTTGGAAAATAGCCTGCAGGGAAAAGTGGGCCACGTCCAACTTTGGTCCAACCGAATTTAACTTTTCTAGGATTGCTTCTAGAAAGATTACAGAGAGTTTGACACCAAATAAACATAGGATTCGGATCTCTATCTAGACGAGCATGTAAGCCAATATATAAGGCACAAAAACTTCAGTTTAGATCATCTAGGAAATTTAGTGTTTTGCATCTTAGATCTAGAATTAAGAGAGAAGAAAGTTCAGATCTTTTCACCATTAATAGTTATAAAGATTATTCCTTTTCATATTGTGTTCATAGCATAGTATGAGGGGCTAATCTCCCTTCTCTTGGGAGGGGAGATGAAGCCTCTTTCATATGTTTTAGTTTAGTTCTTCTTCTATCATGTTTTAGTTTAAATCCCTCATTGAGTTTTTTCTTATTCGTCCATTGATCTAACGCTCCTGTTGAGGTTAGGAGATCTTAGGGTAATTCATGATTGTGTAGAGCCAAATACCATAAACCCTAGATTCTTTTCTTCTAGGTTTTAGTGTTCTAGTGTGATGATTGGATTCTTTATGGCACCTCAATTAGTTGTATGGTTAATGTCACATGTGGATTTTCCATGGCACCTAGAGTTGTATATTGAATGCCACTTAAAGCACAATTTGGTTAGATAGAAGATATCATTGGAGATTGAAGAAGTATTTAATGGAAAGATAGAAAACACATTGAAAGCCACATATTATCATCATGGTTATGAGCATAAGGTTTGTAGGTATGGTGAGTTTCTATTGGTGATTTATATTAAGCATGATAGGTAGATCTATTAGACTAATTCTATGATTTTGGTGGATTCATCTCTCCCAAGATATTCTCTCTCTTGATTCATATTCATATATTTAGTTTAGTTTAGTTTATGCATAGTTTAAATCTCAAATTAAATCAACCATATATTAATTATTACTTAGCCACATCTTTTACTTGCATCCATTAGAGTAATTTAGATTAGAAATTTCTATCATCATCAGTTAATTATTTAGAGTAGGATTGATACCTTGCTAGCCACTATACTAATCAATATTTAATAGGCTAAGTAAGATTTGCAAAAGATACGTAACACAAACAACGACATATAAATAATTACGTGTTGCGAGCTTTTTCACCTGCCTCCACCACGGTGTAAGGTCCCTCCTAGTTGGGTCCTAACTTCCCGTCTGTCTCCTCCTTGGTGGCTGGGGTCACCCTCCGAAGTACCCGATCTCCCACATGAAATGTCCGCGGCTTCACCCACTTGTTATACTGTCTCTGCAACCTGCGGTGATACTCTTCCAATCGGATGCACGTAGTGTCTCTCCTCTCCTCTGTGAGGTTCAGTTCTTCAGCCAGTATTCTCTCATTAACCCCTGCCTCTACCGCCTTGGTTCTAGTCGTCGAAGCAATCATTTCCACTGGGACCACTGCCTCCACTCCGTAGGCCATTACGAAGGGGGATTCTCTTGTAGATGTCCGCAACATAGTCCGATACGCCCACAGTACATCATTTAACTCATCTGCCCAGCACCCCTTGCGCTCTTCCAACTTTTTCTTTAAATTATCCATGATAACTTTGTTGGAAGACTCTGCCTAACCATTCCCCTCAGGATTGTACAGGGCTGAAAACCCTTGCTTTACTTTATAGGCTTGGAGGAAGGCCTTCACTTTTCCCCTCGTGAACTGAGTGTCATTGTCCGCGATGATGGTGTGTGGCAGCCCAAACCGGCATATTATATTCTCCCATAAAAGCTTTCTCACCTATTCCTCTTTCACCTGCTGAAGGGCCACCCCCTCAACCCATTTCATAAAATAATCTATCGCGGCCAGCATAAACCTCCTTTTGCCACTGGCCAAAGGCAGGGGCCCGAAGACATCCAACGCCCACATAGCGAATGGCCACGAACTAAAGACCTTGTGTAATGGTTCTGCAGGTGAATGTATCAATGGCACAAAGGTCTGACACTTTCGACACCTCTTTGAGTACTCAGTTGCATCTTTCTTCATGTGGGGCGAGAAGTACCCTTGAGATAGCAACCGGTGGGCCGTCGTCCTCCCTGCCGAGTGGCTTCCACAATCCCCTTCGTGAACCTCTCCTAACACCTCTCACGCTTTCTGTGGCCCCAGGCATCTCAGAAGTGGTCCACTGACGCTTCACCGGTATAACTCACCGTCTGTCAGAATGCATCTCCTTGACCTCTATTCCATTCTCCTTCTCTCACTTTTATCCCCTGTATCTATCCCCAATAGGAAACTCTTGATGGGTTCCATCCATCCATGCTCTTGTTCAATAGCTAGGCACACATCCTCGTCCTCCGCGGTGCTTGGTTTGCTTAGTGCCCAGACCTCAATAGATCTACCCTCTGTCCCAGGGAGTACTGCGACCACGTACGCCAAGGCATCGGCGTGTCTATTCTCCCCCCTGCCTAGATGAACAAAGCTGATCTTTTCGAATTTTCCTGCCTTTTTCTGTACCACCTCTAGATACTTGGCCATCCGAGGGCACCGCGCCGCAAATCCTCCATTGACTTGACATATTACCAAATAAGAATCCGAATACACTGTCAGTTCGCGACCCCAAATCCTTGGCCAAATCCATCTCCGCTATCACTGCCTCATACTCATACTTGTTGTTCAAAGCCGCAAAACCCAATTTCATTGACAACTCCAGGCGAGTATTCTCGGGGGTAACCAGCACCCCAATTCCGTTCCCAGTATCTATAGTTGTTCCATCCACGAATACCCTCTAACCATTTCGCCCACGGATCCAAGGGGTCGTGGTTTTGGTCCGCCTCCTGCTCCATAACCATCTCTTCCCCCCAGATGGGGTCCTCTGCCAGGGACTCCGCCATCGCTTTGGCCTTCCCGGCGGTCCTAGCTTGGTACTCGATCTCATAAGAGTTGAGCAGCACGACCCACTTCAACATTCTTCCCAATTTCTCGGCCTTCAATGCTTGCTTGAGTGGTAAGTTAGCCACTACCACAACAGAATGAGCATTGGAGTATGGTTTCAACTTTAGCGCTAAGAAGAGCAGTCCCAGGGCATAATTTTTTATCCTACTATACCTTCTTTCGGCGTCCAACATTGTTTTGCTTTGGAAATACACCGGCCTTTCAGTCTTTCCCACCACCCTTATCAATACTGAACTAATCGCACACTCTGACACCCCCAGGTATAAGTATAGCTTCTCCCCCTGTCCTAGCCGCGATAGGATCGGGGCCTTGCCCAAATATTCTTTCAACTCCTGGAATGCCTTTTCACATGCCTCGGTCCATTGGAAGTCACTCGTCCTTCTTAACAGTAGATATAAGGGCCGACACTTGTCCGATGACTTGGATATAAATCTATTAAGCGTCGTGACCCTCCCAGCCAGCCTCTGAACTTCCTTCACATTCTGTGGGGACGACATCTCTAGTAAAACCCTAATCTGATATGGGTTCGCTTCTATGCCGCGGTATGTGACTATATATCCCAGGAATTTCCCGGATGTTACCCCAAATGTGCACTTCTCGGGGTTCAACATCAGCTTGTTTCTTTGCAATATGGCGAATGTCTCTTTCAGCCCCTCCAAATGCTCCTCTTCAGTCATACACTTCTCTACCATGTTGTTTATATAGATCTCCATCTTCTTTCTAACTTTAGCACCGAACATCTTTTCTCCCACTCTCTGAAATGTTGCCCCACATTCTTCAGACCAAAAGGTATCCTGGTGTAACAGTACGTCTTCCACTATGAATGCCGTCTTCTCTTGGTCCGGGCCGTACATCACCACCTGATTGTAGTCCATCGACGCATCCATGAATGAAAAAAATTATACTCTGTAGTTCGGTCCACCAACTCATCTATCTGCGACATCGGGTAACAATTCTTTGGACACTCTTAGTTGATGTCTGTGAAATCCATGCACATTCTCACTTTCCAGTTCTTTTTAGGCACTGCTACCACATTCGACAGCCATTCAGTGAACTTGCATTCGCGGATGATACCCGCATCCTTCAGTTTCTTTACCTCCTCCTGAATTCCTTGTGCATACTGTGGTTTCATGCTCTTTATTTTCTGCTGGACCGGGCGGGCCCCTTCCCGTATATGTAATATGTGACACGCAAACTCTGGGTCCAATCCCACCAAATCTTCGATGGTCCATGCAAATACATCGTTGTTCTCAGCCAACAAGGCAATCAGTTTCGCCTTCCAATCCTCTAACAAACTTGTTCCTATATTCACAAACCTCTCCTCCTCGGCCGCTTCGATGCTCACAACCTCAATCTCGTCCACTGTCTTGCTCCCGATAAGCAGCCTCTTTTCTTCGACCGCGATCTATAATTCCTATGCCAGACTGTCCCCCATCTCCGGCATCCCCTTACTAGGTGCGCATACTAGGCCCTTCGCTGTCACCTGGTGGAGGTTCTGAGCCATGACCTGATCACCCCTTATCTCGTACATTCCCCTATTCATTGGGAAACGGATCACCTGGTAATAAGTATAGGGAATTGCCCTCATCTCATGAATCCATTTTCTTCCCAAGATCGTGTTGTATTGCGAGTTAGTGTCCACTACCATAAACTTGGTGAAAATTGTCACCGGTCCCGTAGTCACCGACAGTACTAGCTCCCCCAAGGGCTCAGTCATGCTGCCGTTGAACCTGAACAAGTTAGTCCGTGGAGGCTTCATCTGCTCCTTTTCTATTCCCATCTCTTCCATCGCACTTTGGAACAACAAATCCATTGAACTTCCACAATCTATCAGCACCCTCTTCACCATGTAATTCCCCATCGCTATGGTAATCACCAAGGCATCTTCGTGTGGAGAGCTCACCAAATCCAGATCCTTTGGAGTAAACTCTATCCTGTCACTTCCTTTGCTACTTCCTGGAACTGGCCGCGGACCGCTCACAACTTTGTTTATCTGCTGCAGACTGGTTTTCTTCCTCACCTTATCCCTGTGGGTGTTCCTCCCCAGCGTTTCTCCGCTGAATATAACATTTATCGTGCCCAGGATTCTGCCCGTGATCGGCTGAACTTCCTTGACATGTTCCTTTATTTGTCCTCTCCCAATCATTCTCTCTACTAACCATTATAAAGCAAAGCATTCCTTGGTAGCATGGTTCCTAACCTGATGGTATGCGCAAAACAGCTTTCCCTCTATCTCCTTAGGCGAGCTCCGCGCTTCTTCGTAATGTCGTTGTCCCTTGATCAGGGGCAGGATTTCCTCCAACGGCTTGTTCAACAGAGTCAAGTCTATCTCCCGGTAAGGTTTTCTCTCCCTGTACTCCCTTCGGGCTTGGTCCCTGCCCCTTTCTGCCCTCTGTGTCTCCCCCCTATAGGTTCCTCCGTCCCGTGCGGCGGCCCTGTCTCTGTCCCTCCTATCCTCTGCGACCATGGCATGCATTGACTTGTCGGGTTTCTTGGGTTCTTTACTATTTCTCTGCAAAATGTCATCGTATCAGATATACCTCTCTACCTTCAAGTACAAAGCATGCAAGGTGGTAACTTCAATCTTTAATACTGATTCATGCACCCTAGTTCCTTGCTTTAGTCCATGTTGGAATGCTATGACCACGGTGCACTTGTCCAAACTCTCCACCCTTAGGGTCTCTTCCTTGAATCTGCACAGAAAGTCTATAAGTGTCTCCGCGGACTTCTGCTTGACATTAAAAAGATCTGTTACGTCCACCACCCTCGTCTTCTGATGGATGAAATGATTCACAAAAGCTTGCTCTAACTCCTCGAACCTTTGTATACTTTGCGTCGCCAACCGATAGTATGAGTCGGATGCTCCCCCTTTTAGACTGGCGGAGAACATCATGCACCGGAGGCCATCATACTTCGCCTCTTGCCACAGTGGCATCTGCTGCCGGAAGTGATGCAAATGGTCCGCTGGATCTCTTTTCCCATCGTACCTTTCAAACCGCGGCTGGGTGAACCTTTTGGGTACATCCGAATTCCAGACTGAATCAGCAAGTGGATTCTGATTCAGGCTGTCCACCACCTTCTTTGCTGCGCCGTGTTTCTCCTTTTCCACCGCGTGGTTGGCCTCTCTGTCTCTTTCGATCATCGTCTGCACCATTTCCATGGTAATGCCTCCAGCACGGTCCACCGCGGCTTCCTGAGGAAGTTCCTCACTTTGCAGTTCCACTTCACTACTCGCAGGCACTACGGTTTCCGCTCCTCCCTGAGTGTCTTCTCTTTCTCTCCTCAACTCCTCATTTTCTTCCCTAAGTCTGCCTACCTCCTCCTGAAGCAACCTAGTTGCCTCAGCCACCACATCTTCAACTTCCTCTTCCCCCACCTCTATGTTTTCCATGCTCGTCGTTTCGTTCTGAACGGCCTCCTCCCTCGCCAGCCTTCCTCTACCTATTCCCATACCTCTTCCTCTCTTAGCTGGAGCCATGTTTCGAACCTTCCCCTTCTTCTCAAATCGTCGACCTACCTCGTCCCCACAAATGGCGCCAAATATATGCACACAAATTACAACCTTTAAGATCCTATGTCCTAATCTATCCCACTCTCTCCCCTTTCTTTTTCTTCTTCCTTTCTTTTTTTTCCCCCTCTCTTTTCTTTCTGCTCTAATGTTCCTATTTATATCCTCCTACCTTCTTTCCTATCCATTGATCTCCTTCCCATCCTCTGGTCCACACTGGCACACTTGTCCTCTTAGGGTTCCGCGGCCTTGCTGTTGTACCCCCCGTTCCTTCTCTATTAATTTGCCTCCTCTTTGACTTTGACCGCTCTGTTTCCCCATGCTGCTGTACGGCCCGACCACTTTTGCAGAGCCGCGGCCCAGATCAGGTGTTTCACGCCTTCTTTTTCTTATCTTACTTCAGGCCTGCGGACATGCCACCTCAGTAGACTAAAAAGGGGTTAATACAATAAGTTAGATAAGTTATTTAGATAAGTATCATCAATTCTAGATAAGTTAGTAGTAATTTCTTTGAATACGTTTTCATAAAGATTGTTTCCTAATTGGAATCAACTTACTCTTTAATCGTGCCAGTCTACCGTCAGATGTACTGATTGTATTAACTATTAGGCATCCGATGTTAGAGTTTGTCGATAAGAAGGCTATGAGGATTAATATCATCAGTACGTTAGAATTTAAATAACTTTAGATAAATTTAGATAAATTTCATAAATTATAGATAAGTTACTAGTAATTTCTTTGAGTATGTTTTCATAAAGATTGTTTCATAATTGGAATCAACTTACTTTTTAATCGTGATGGTCTACCGTCAGATGTACTAATTATATTAACTATTAGCCATCCGATGTAGGCTTCACACAAACCACTTAAACACCTGAGAAGTGGATTATCCTCTTATTTCATATTTCTTTGCATTCCAATAAACATTCAGCTCAAACTCTCTCCCCTACAAAAACATAGTGATGTTCTATATTTACTCACCGTTTTTCCAAGAATCATGACTCAAACCAAACACACCTCGATTATTTTTTTCGCAGAAAAATTAGACACTACAATCGGTTAGGTCTAATGACACAAGTTATGAAGCTAACGATCAATCAAAATCTTTACAAGCTTTTGAGTAGTTTCCTAAATAGAATCAACTTAGATTAGATTTATATAGCCTTGGATAGCTTTTGAGTAGTTTCCTAATTGGAATCAACTTAGATTAGATTTATATAACCTTAGATCCCGTGGATATATATATCCGAATGAAGATATCAGATATAATTTAATATATATATATATATAAGGATTAAGATCAATCAATATCTTTGAGTTTTTTCCTAATTGGAATCAATTTACTCTTTAATCGTGTCTGTCTACCGTCAGATGTATTGATTGAATTAATTGTTATTCGTCCGATGTAGGTTTCACACAAAGCGCTTAAAGACCAAGCTGTTTTATTATATAGATAATGCCCTTAACCATCTTTATATTGTCCTATGAGGCAGTTGAGTTGTCCTGCAAAGTCTATTATGATGGTCACACTTGGTTTCTGGTTGATGGTGTTTTTGAAATGGTGAAGACATAGGACTTTTCAGGACCTACTTTTCTATGTTACTGGTTTTATAACCGTGGTATTCTCTCTATAGGGCGGTTAGAAATAGCCAAATCATTTGGATAATTGTATTTCATCAGTACTTTAACTGTATATTAATAACCGTTTGATACTATTATCTATAATGCCCTTAACCATCTTTATATTGTCCTATAAGGCAGTTGGGTTATCCTAGAAAGTCTATTGTGATGGTCACACTTGGTTTACAGACGGACCATGCTGCCACTTTAATTATGATGTGTGTGGCGTACCAGATAACATCAGTTTTGGGGCCGGGGGAAAATACCATTAGGAACTGAGATGTACGCTTGTTTGACACATCAACTCCAACCCCTCCAAATTCTTCCTTAAACCGTGACTGAATTTCTTCTCTAACTCAGAATTGCCTAAATCATGACAAACCCTAAAAAGATACGCCCCAAAACTGAAAGGTTCGTCTTTTTTATTCCTTGCTTTTATACAGTTGGCTTTGATTACATATTTTTTTTAATAAAAAAGAAAACCTTAGTAGGATTATTCCTTTATTTGGTATTTTAGTTTTAATTTAATACTTAAGTTCTCTGTGTTTGATATTGGGTCGACCTGAGAGAATTCGATTATATTTAGGCAGTATGCGTCTAATTAATTTAATTGCCTATAGCCATAGTTGCTTTTACCCATGCTTTGTTGTCCTAATACTATCACACTATGGCTTGATGTGTGCTGTCTAGTGGAAAAAGGAAGAAACTTGAATCACTGGCATGGATGCCAGGAACAAAGATTACTTTTCGCTATTGTCCAAAAATGCTTCGAGAGAAGCTTTTCCAAGGGTTTGATAAGGAGGAAAAAAGTAGGTTTGCTTTATCTCCATTTGGATTTCTACTGACTGTTGATGGAAATGTGGACCCTCTAGATCCAAAACAAAGGAAGTATAATCATTTTACCCACCCCCAATTGGCTGTCTCCATTCTGAAAAGACGAATTGCACCATTGACTTACCATATTGGGAACAAATATATCAGTTTTAAGTCTTCCGATTTCTCGCTACTCATCGGGCTTTCCACCGCCCGTCCAAGCAACAACTATTATGATTTGAATCCCAAGAATCTGACTGATTTTGGATTGAAGTGTTTTAAGGAAAGTCGTGGTTCCCTATGTGGTCAAATTCGACTGATTGCTATTGAGCAAGATAGGGAGGTGGAAAAGGCTAATGCATTACACAATGTGAAGATGAAGAATGACATACATCGCCTTAATAAGCTATATGCCCTTGGAGCTTTCCTCATACCTACTGGCTCGAAAAGAGTCAATGTAAGATGGGCTGACATTGCTGCTGATTTGGAGGTGTATGATGCTTTTCCTTGGGGTATCTTGCCTATGAACTCCTTTGTAAAAAGTTGGAACAGTTGTATCATAGTTTTACAGACCACTTTCCCCAAGGCGCTACCTAGCAGTATACTGGCACACTCCAGGGTTGTGCCCTTGCATTCACCCTTTGGGTATTCCTCCACATTCCATCTCTGGAGGCAAGAAGGTTGGATCCATTGACCTTCCCATGGTTTAAAGGGTGGGTGCGAGTTGCTTGACATAGTTGCCGCAACAGTGCATGGGATAAAAAGCTTAGTAGCAAGAAAAAACTAGTGGTTATGGAATGGTTAGACATTCCCCCAGTTGTTAGGGAAGAACCGGTGGTCAAAGATGCTTTGGAGGTGTATATTAATATTCATTAACCCAAGTGTTCACAGCCTTCAAAATTCATTTTTGTTAAACATATTTTCAAGCTTGTTTTAATACGTTTATGTTTTATTGTGATAGCGAGAGAAGGTCAGTCTGACTCTGGCATACAATCTCCTATTGGAAAATAGAAGACTAAACCAGAAGACTGAATCAGTATGGCTATGATACAGAGCTTTTTTTTGTCTTACTATTCTTATACCATTTTTGCATTTTTGTTTCTTATTGTTTCCTTTCCATTTATTCATTTCAGGTGATGAACAAGGCTGCAGAAGAGTTCCTTGTTGCTACTCATGCGACTGCCCAACCCAATATAGTTGTCAAGAAAAAGGCTAGAAGAGAACTTAGCAGTGAAAATAGTGAGGGTAATGGGGAAGAGGATGAAGATGAAGAATGGGTTAGAAGTGAAGAAGAGTACACTATGAAAAAGGTGCGACGTCCCACTGCAAGGGAAAGCAGCTCCACAAAACTGGGGAGTATGACTAAGAAACAACATACGATCATCACCATGAAGACACATGTTGCTGCTGTGACAAACAATCAAGAAACCGCAAGTTTGAACAAGAAACTGTAGGAACCGTTATGGTTGCATTGAATGATTATAAACCGCAAAAACCCACGTGCAGTGGAATAAGGGGTGTCCACGGTTTTGGATAGAAATCATACCTTTAGATCGGCTAAGATAACTCTGAGAATCCAAGCTCTATGAAATCAGCAACCTCTTGATCTTCTGTTGTATTCCTATCCTTAGAATGGAAGTTGTGTGGGCAACGTCTAACAACCCTTTCTTTCTCTCTTTCCTTGTCTCTCTTTTTCAAACAATGAATAGTAAATTTGGCCAAGAGAGAAAGGTTACTATTTATAAGCTACAACAGGGACTATGAGGAGAAATTAGGGTTGGACCTCCTGACGGGCTTGAGCTTCCCATGTTCGCTCAGAACACACGGCCCAAGTGTGTCAACAAATGGCTTATTTCACTAACGGCCATTGTTGCACTACCGCCCTAATCCCAAATTACGTGTTACATTTATGGGCTCCATATTATATGCTTGTTGATCTCCCTGTGTTTAAGATATCGAATGCTCGTTAATTAAGTCAAGTTACTGACAACTACATTAATCAACTTCTTATATCCTTAAGTAGTACCACTCAACCTCATTGTCATGTTGGATTAAATCCACCATGACAATCCTTATGAGCTCTTCAAGGGGACATTATCAGCCCGACTTCCTGCGGGTCACAGATTCCTTCTATAATCAACAACACACCTTACATACAATGTCATTACCCAATCCATCGAGTTTGTTGATTCACAAATGAATCTCACTCATTGATGATTTAAAGCAATGTACAATGCACGTAAGTTCCTATTATTATGTCCAGATTAAGAGGACAAGCACCCATAATAACAAAGGTGTTTGTTCTCTTATATAGTCAGTATAAAGAGAAACAACCTCACTTGGTCCTGTTCAATACACACAAAGTGTACTAGTGTATACCTTTAGTCAAGATAGACTAATACCAGATTATACTACAACCGTACCAATGGTTTGTCCAAATCCATCTAGGTTGTGAACGTTTACTTATACTTTATAAGGTACTGATGATATGATCTTCTGTGTGTCACCACACACCATATCATCTACAACATAAAGTATTAGACACATGCATATAACTAAGAACATATATAATATGCATAACATTTGCCCATATGATTCTCATTCAAAATATAAAGAATTAGAGTTAATACAAAAGTAATGCTTTTAGTATATAACCTCATCAGAAACAAGTACCACCACCTTTGAAGAAGACACCTCCGGCAACTCTGAAGAAGAATGGAAACCCTCCAAAAAATAAGGCTACAACCCAAAACACAGTCCTAAATAGGGTGTCTGGTATTGCTTCCACTCAGAGGTCACCACGATCAGCGATAAAGGTCACCACGGATGCAACAAATTTTTCAACTAACAACTTGCCTGACACTATGCCTGTTGCAAACTATGTCCATAGAAAACGTAACCATTGTCCAAGGTAGACAAAACTTCATTTGCTCCCCAGAGTGTTGGGGGGGACTAAACCGGAGCCTCTATCGTCCCCTAGGGAAGTTGAAGACACTCGTCTTGAACTCGGAATAGGCCGACCTAGCGTACCAAAACATGTTAACAATCTACTACCAGAGAAGGAGCCTGCTCTAAATCAGAGACTGTGGAGGCCAAGTGAACGTTTGGTGAGTGAAATGGTCATTTTTACGACAAAAGTGGGACATGGTTTGTTGGGTGTTTTTGCAACCACCTCTGTGGCTAAGTATGCCAAAATAACTACGGTTTCTATGTTTTATCTTTAACAGGATTTCAATCATATGCCCAATGCATCTGAATTGGGTCACAACACCAACCACCAAGTGCCATCTCAACTTCAAATGGGTCAGATTGATAACCCTAGTGAAGATACTGAGGCGCAACAAATAGTTATATGCACTGCTCATGCCATTAACTCTTTTGTCCCTCCCGATGAATTAGAAGGGATGTTCAGAACCTATCAAGGCGGGCAGTTGTCGGGGAGTTAGCCTGATGTTATTGATAAGGGCAGAGAAGACTTGATGAAAGATGTTTTAGCTGAAGAATTTAACAAGTGTTATACTAAGCAAAGTCAACCTAAGACGGCTGTTAGGGCTGGTGAACACCTGAGGGGGGGCATGAGTGAGATGGAAGTCTACCAATTGTATGTGTCAAGGAATCAGCAATTGAAAATAGAGGTAGTGGGTAATGAGAAGACACTTCCTGAGATTGAGACAGCGGGTATCGATGGGGAATAGACTCATCGAGAGGAAAATTTATGCAATGAAATTGCACGAATTTCGGCTGTGGATGTCGTAAGTGCGTCCAAGGTAATTGAAATTTAAATGTGTCCCTATGACTTATTTAGCTTTTTAGTGGAGATTAAATGTTTTGTATATGAGTGGGACTTTATGTGGCTTCTTTGAGACATCATATCTACAATCTGAGCTTATATAAAGTTTGTTTGTTTAGGTTGTCTGTGTGACTCCAAGTGATGGTGAAGTTGAATTAGTTCCAATTTGTGAGGACAACTTAGAAGATGGGGAACTAGAATTTGATCCTAATGAACAATACACTGATGATTTTGCATTTGATATAGTAATACCGATCCTTGTGCTTCACTATTAATTACTTTTTTTAAATATTGTTGTGTCTATAGGTTATTATTATGTTTATTAGGCTACTATTTTGAAGGAATTGGGGATGCAAGCTGAAGAACGATGCACTATGCCTACTGTGAGTGTTCAGGGTGGTGGTGGTGGTGCTGATGCTATCGAAGGTGCTGATTCTAAACTAAACTGTGTTCATGGGAACACTATTTCCAAAATTCTAATTGCTCCAACTACTCCTTTAGAAGGGGAAACTGCAGTCAAGGTACATTATTCTTTTTTTACATAACTCCCAAATTACTCTAAGTTATCATCTAAATGTGGATGGAAAAGTTGCTATTTTAGTGGGACATTATGTCCATGCTGTGAGACATCATATATGCTTTTTGACTTCTTCCATTTTTGGCACAGGATACTTTTGAGACATCAGTTGTGGATGATCGTGGTATTGGACTTTCTAAGAATTTGTTGTTGTCAGAGAATATGGAGGAAGATTGCATCATGGTTGATGAAGAAGAAGATGGACAAAATTTTGTCCCTGCTTCTGTGCTGCAGGATGATATGACACGGAGGTCGCAGCTACGAATTTTCCCAGAAAACAAGAGGAGTCAACTCGAGTTGGAAGTGGCTGACATTTGCCATGATCTGATTCTTGGTGTTTTCAATAAAGGAGTGGGATTGCTAAAAAGAGCTCCTGGTGTTGCTAGTCGGAAAAGTGTTGGAGATGACCTGACAAAATTGCATACCTCGTATGTACAAGTGCCGTATTACTGGAATAAGCACGATAATGATGAAACTAGTCACTTTGAAATTGTTAGACGGTATGGGAGTGAGTTTCAAATTGACATCAGCAGCTTTTATGGACTGTTTGGGGGAGGATAGCTTAAAGATGTGGTATGTCTCTGTCTATTAAAAGTACTTCCTGTGCATATACTTGTTGTTGATTATTTATTCTTGTTTTTTGGGTTCTAGGTACTAGACTCCTACATGTACTTGCTGAGTCGGTGGTACACTGTCGTAGCACACCCTAGTGGAATGGAAAATTTGTACATCATAGTTGCCGAGTCGTGGTTCTCGGTAATTTCACACATGTTTCTAGTCATTTATTCTATAATGATTTATTTGTTCAATATAATAATTTATTTAATTTTATTATTGTAATGACAACATTATTTGTGTGATTTGTACAACGGATTGGCCACTATTTTAGAAGACAAGCAGATGCCCATAGAAGATAAGATTTCTGCAGCAAGACTGCAAATTGTAGGTAATTTAAAGACTCGTATCATCGGACTGGTTCGGCTTGACAATTCGGGGCCAGACTTGAGAAACTGTCATGGGTTGATGATGATGGTGAATGTTGAAAAAGTGCATTGGATCCCTATCGTCGTTAATTTTGTCACGTGGGGTGTTCAAATCTACGACTCATTGGAGAAGCCGAAGGATCACTACACCATAATAGTCTATTTGTAACGGATATACATCCGTTACAAAAAATATTAGTAACGGTTATCTTACATTGACACAAATGTGTGACAAATATTAGTAATGGATATTAGTAACATTTAATATCCGTTACATAATTTACTAACGGTTATAAAGTGTTACTGAAATTAATTTCAATAACGGTTATGTAACCGTTAAAATTTATTAGTAACGCTTTCTAATTTTGTTTGTAATTGATGGATTGTTGGCAATTATCTATTTGTAATGGGATATACAACCATTACTAAATCTGAAAACATCTGAAAAAAAAAAATTAGGTCCCAATCATTGGTGGGCTGCCTGCACCTGCTTCTAGCATATATTACACAACATGTACATCCCATTAAAGCCCTAAGCAATCACTTAGATACACAATAGCAAGAAAGAAAAGCACTTAAATTAAACCAAACATATTCCATAATTTATTCTTAAGTCACAAGTCTTGACTCTAATTACATAAAATAGTTTTGTAGTACGTGAAATAGAGGAAGGAAAATAAAGTGACAAAAGAAGAACCAAAAGATTGAACTTCTCTACATCCCATTGAAAGCTAACCATTGCATACACTGTGTATAATATACAGTTTGGATGAATACAAATGGAATTTCACAGATCGCTTACACTACAGCACAAACTTTCATAATGGTCTATCCATTTAATAAGGAAGCAACAATTTTCTTTATCGAAGATATTCATTAGCCAGATTACTAGGTATAACTGTAGAAGTCATTGTTGTCACCTGAGCAATAACATATGGTAGGGCTAAGTACATTCCAGCAACACTTTCTCAATAAAACACTGTCCTTTCAATAGCTACAACTGGTTGGACAGTTGAGCAATTGTTAATGCCAACAAACAGGACACAGACACAGACACATACATGGCTCCAAAGATGATGGTCAAATCGGTTGACAACTCCCTGAATCATATAAAATAAAATTATGTTAGTTCAAGTGTATTGATCTCGTAAGACCATTTTGCCTGCAGAACTGAACCTCAAGCTCTTATTCCTATATATAATCCTATTCATTAATGAGTGGACCCTCAATCTATTGAATATCTTACTTACCTCTTAGTTCCAGCACTCCAGAAGATTGACCCAAAAAGAAGTGCAATTGCCAAGGTGAAGAAGAATCTAACAAGATTGTATTCAGGGGTTCTCCAATAAATCCACCGTTGCTTCCAAAGGCATAACTTGAATTGTCCCCATGTTGATTGAGAATATTGTGTAGCGAAATAGAGATCTTTTTCTGTTGGCACTGGGGTGCTCAGTTCCTTCATTGGTGTTTTGTTTCGCCTGGGAACAATTGTAACAATAGATATGTTAGCTAGTTGTAGCACACACAAATTTATTCTTAGATACTTTTTGTCCATTTATGTATATGGTTAAATAAAAGTTGATTATGACTTACTGATATAAAGGTGAGGATCTGCAGTACTCTGTGGAACCCCTCCCAAGCCTAACTTCGGCTGCAATTGAGCTGGCTTCTAGCATCCATGTTGCTAGGTTGTATTTATCTTTATTCTTTAGGATACCAGGGACTCCCTTTAAAAGTGAACTGATAGAAGTTGGATCAACTTTTGCTCTTCTAGTAGGGTATGCACACTACAAATCCAACTTTTGCTAACATAAGGAAATTGAAGAAAGTTACGTACCTCAAAGTATTCAACAATCTTGAATTGTGAGAATTCCGACCACTACAACATAAAAAACATTTAAAATCACTCCATAAGTGATGTCAAAAATATACGACGTCACTTTTGCAAGTGATGTAACTGGTGGCGACGTGAAAAGTAAGGGTTTTCCACATCACTTTTTAAACGATGCCCACAAGTGATGTTACTTTACATCACTTTTTAATTGATGTCCACAAGTGATGTTATAACTTTGCATCACTTTTTAATCGATGTCCACAAGTGATGTTATAACGTTTAACATCACTTTTTAAATGAAATCAATAAGGCCGATTAACATCACTTAAGAAGTGACGTTTCATTCAGATTCCAAATTACTTGTAAAGTGATGTGAAATAACTCTATAAATCACTTTAAAAGTGATGTCCCATTTATCAAAATAATAATAAAAAAAAATTGTCAATATCATCCCAATATAATACCATTTTCCAGGTCCTTTATCATCAAATAAAGATAAAATGTATCTTAAAATCACATTCATCACACAAATATCATCTCCAATTACAAATATTACACTATATACAAAAAATTGTAACGAGCCAACATATACCAACAAAATCTAATTTGCAGTACCGAAATAAGCAAAAGAGAACCACAGTCACCCAACCAAGAACCTATCACAGCCTGGCTTGATGCCATCAATTTAATCCAAGAACCTATCACAGCCTAACAAATCACTCTGTTTTCTTTTTTCTGCAGTATGAAACATTGTACTAGAAAATCAATGCAAATTTTATAAAAGGAAAATAAACCCTAAACCCTAAACCCTAAAATAAACAGACCGAACATCCGCATAATAGAGTACCTGAATGACAAAGGAAGTTCTACAGAAGATCAGGTCCAACCCTATGCCAAAAGTTGGTTGAGGTTGACTTACAATAAAAACGTTGTCGTCTATTTTTCTGCATCACTAGCGGAGTAATCTAAAACTTGTGTCTGCCCAGAAAAAAATATTTAAATAGTTGTTAATGATTTGGGCAGTAACACCAATAGCATGTAAGCTGCACCAGTGCTTCAGGAAGTGTAAGAGAGCACCTCTTCATTACCTATCAACATGCTCAAAGACGGCATCTAAAATCTTATACAAGTCCTTGAATACAAACAGGATAACCATTACCTTGATTTTGCCATCAAGTTGTCCATCAAGTGCAATAAACTGCACAATGTGGGACACAAATCCTCCCACGGATCCTTCCTCTACTGTTATCAAGAAGGTGTGTTCTTTGCATAGCTCCTTCACAAGCTTGATATCAAGGGGCTTGCAAAATCTTGCATCTGCAATAGTTACATGAATGTCAAGGCTGGCAAGAAGAGATCGAGCCCTAAGGAAATTTTGAACCATCACCCCGTACCCAAGCAGAGCAACATCTTTACCCTCTACAAGAACCCTGCCTTTTCCAATCTGGCAACCAGTAGAACCAGTGTCATGAGCTATGCCAAAGATATATCAGCTGTAAGTTCACATGCTGACACGTCCACACAAACAGACGTGTGTTCTGGAAGTCTATACATGAAAGACATTGTACAGTAATTACCTCCAGGGGTATTCCATTGCATTAAAAGCTGTTCATCCCACCAACGACACCTCTTGGATAGCAGAAGCAAATGGGTCTATCATCTACATGGGCAGCAGTCACCACCATGTTTACAAGGTCAACCTCATCTGCTGGAGCCATGACAATCATGTTTGGCAAGCATGACATGAATGTGATATCAAATGCCCCACCAAGCATGGGACCATCAGATCCAACCAGTCCAGCACTTGAAATTGCAAACCGCACTGGTATCTTTTGCTGATCGACGTCATTGACAACCTAAGACCACAACAAAACGTTGAGGGAGGGAGATAGAGTGTTACTTCCAACTAGAAGATTTTAAAAATATAGAATGGAGGAAATCAAGAAGTAACCATGCATTTTATATATATTCTATGCAAGAAATACTTGTGTATCCATTTGGGATATTAAAGCAAGTATGTTAAAGCACTAGAATATGAGGCATCATGATATTGATGTAGTGGATCCAATATGTGAAACTATCCAATATTTGTACATGGAATTGTTCGATCAGTATGGTACATATTCTACTTGCATATAAAAAGGAAAGTGGAATTTGGCTGTTTTTTGTTGGCATAGAAATATCACATTATTACTTTTAGAATATTTGATTTATTTCACGACAGAAGTTACTTTATCCCTAATCATGACTTCTTTATCCCTCACCATAAGTATTTAATGAGAAAAAAATTTCATAGAGAAGGCAAAGTTATATTTTCTTGCCTACAAGCTCGAAAAATATTCTATTTTGCTCCAAGTAGATTAAGTAGAACCTGTAGTTTAGCATAGATATAACATTGCAGATGTCATTGGAAGTCTCTAATTAATCAAAGACATGCTCAAGTTTAGAATAATAAGAAGGATAACCTGATCATAAGCTCTCTGTAGAAATGTGGATGGAACAACACAGAACGGCTTTAGTCCCCCACAAGACAAACCAGCAACAAAAGTCATTGCATGTTGCTCAGCCATCCCCACATCAAAAACTTATTTGGGAAGCTTGCATGAAATAATTGAAGTGATGGATCCATTTCCATGCCGCATGAACAACCACAAGTTCTTTGTCCCTCTTGCACAACAGAAATGGCATGAGATTGAAC
This sequence comes from Coptis chinensis, assembly GCF_015680905.1. Classification (NCBI taxonomy): domain Eukaryota; kingdom Viridiplantae; phylum Streptophyta; class Magnoliopsida; order Ranunculales; family Ranunculaceae; genus Coptis; species Coptis chinensis. The sequence goes on along the minus strand of NC_141458.1, from coordinate 55,510,409 downwards.
CAGCTCCAATCCATTAAATTCGTGATGAAAAACCACTCCAATATGCTCTAAGGAAAACCGAGAAGAGTACCTTAGCAGCCTCTCTAAACTTTTGAAAGGATTTACTGGATTGGAGCTTGCTAAGAGTAGTAGATAAAGCACTGATTGTTATCTTGGAGCCCTCTTCTAGCTTTGGGTGTAAAGAGTGTCGGCTGTCATTTAAGATCACTACCATATTGAAATCCAAGTATTCAGCATTGCTCGTTCCCTCATTCCTTTCTTAAAGAACCACTCCATATAAGTCGCATTAACCGTTCCATCAAGACAGCGTTCACGAAGCTCGTCAAAGAGCTCGTTCGCTCTCTCCAAATTACCCAACTCAAGGAACCCAGAAATGAGATTATTATAAACAAGGGAGTCAGTTCCATGACCCTTATTGAGCATTTCTCTAAAAAGGTTCATAGCATCAGAAATCCTATCTGCCTCAACAAGCCCTTTTGTCAAATGGCGATAAGTAGCAGACGGAGGACCAAAGGGGGCATTAGCAAGAATATGAGCATAGACATCGAGAACAACATCGACTCGACCAGCATCACAATGGGTATTAATTAGAACATTATAAGAAACAATATTAGGAACTATATTGGACTGATTAAAGAAAAATTGGAATAGACTAATTACCTCTTTATACCAAGTAGCGCGATACATTGAAGCCATGATAGCATTACAAGTGAATACAGTAGGGCGAGTGTTGGAAAAAACAGCATGTCTAGCACATATTTTGCAGGGGTTTCCAGAGATTCTGCAAGGAATTCCATTGGATCCATACACAAAAAGATACTCACCACCTTTTGACGAGTTTGAGGTCGACTGTTGTGTTCTACCTCAACGTGCAACAACAGTATTTCCTGCAATTTCAGGACCCTCCATTTTCATTGTAACATCTGGACAAGGGACAATGCAAACGGAATCATCCAGCAACGAAGAATTAAAAAAGGGCAGTGTTATCTTTGTTCCCGCTGACACCCAGATAACCATAGCTTGTATATCTGACCTACAGTTGTATAGAGCTGGCATAAATAGCAAGTTCTTGTGAAATGAGAAGCACCATTATAGTTTTGTATCTTATAAAGTCGGTGTTGTTTCTTACTCTCTGTATCTGCCTCTTATGTATCACCTTGTAAAAGTACCAATCACATATACTACTAGAAAAACATTTTACCCAAAATACCATACTACTAAGAATAAAGATTACATCGAAAGAGTTTCATACTTGTCTTGTAGTAATATCTTCTCTTCATTTGATCTTCTCTCAACTTCTCAAGTTATCTAGTGGTAACAAATAGTAGGCAAAAGGGAATTCACAGCATGTCACCAGCACGTATTAAAGACTGGACTCTATTGTGAAGACTAAGACGAGGACCAGTGAGTGCAGAAGTGGAGTCGGGTAAATGAGGGGCATTTGGATCTGGGCATGGGCTTGGGGCAGATGGGTCGCGGCGAAGAGCGTGGAGTGGGGGTTCGATACGGTTACGACGCTCTATTGCGGCTTCTTCGGCGGAAGAGTATGCAAATGAATGAGTAAAAGTGGCAGTGATGGAGGCTAGGGTGGTATTTTGTGTGGGTTTGGAGAGAGGTGATGATCTTCGAAGTAGGGATTGGAGACGGTAAACAGTCATGGTGATTTGCAAAACAAACAGGGTTGGGTTTGGGAGCGAGAGCGAAGAGTAGTGGTTTAGGGCTTTAGAAGGGTTTTTCCTCCTTTGTTGAACTTGAACTAGTACAACAACAATTTCGTCAAATACCAAAATTTAGGATTTTTTGGTTAATATTTCTTGAAATTTCATAAATTCCAAGAAAAAATTCCTAACTATTTTTTTTTTTCACTACAACACATACACATATATATATTATAGAATTAAAGGGATACACTGAAAGTCTGTGCAACATTTTGGTAGAGTACTCATGTCAGACAAGTTATAAGCCCATTTAGCTAGATCATGAGCCTCACCATTAAAACATCAAATTCGCTATTTTTATTTCTAATTTTCGTTTAAGGCTAGTCGAGCAAATGGCTGGTTAATTTCTATTTAAACTAATTTTTCGATGGTCTTTAGATTCTAACTAGGGAAACCAAAATATATTCAAGAGAAAAATTAGGTCTTTTATTTTTTATTTCTCATTTAAGAGCGGCTAGTCTAGCAAACCAATCACGCGCCTATTTCATTTCTATTTAACCTAATTTTTTTTAGATGATTTTTTATAACTAATTAACTTAATAATTAATAGGTATATCAATAATAACACTTCTGGAAATCACATCACAAGTGATTTCGAAAACTTGGCAAAGTCACTCTTAAAGTGATGTTGAATACATAGATATTACATTACTTTATAAGTGACACGGTGAGTGACGTAAAAAGGTGTTACTATATCACTATCACGACATCACTTATTAAAATGATATTGTACAACTCTACTACATCAGCCTTCCAAATAAGTGATGTTAAAAAAAGATTGTAATAATTATTACATCACATGCTGAGAAAAGTGATGTCATAGTTTTCATATGACATCACTTCGCTGAAAGTGATCTAAAATTAGTGATGTCATATGTCATATTTGTTGTAGTGGACCCAAAGGTCCTCCATAGATGAGTTGTCCCCCTCTTTTCATTAGTACAAGCTAATTCATAACAACTGCATACAAATAACTCAAAAAAATGAACTCGCCTTCCATTTTTGGAAATGACATATACAACGGCATAAATCCATATAGCAAGAGCATGCCCACATCCCACTCTTAATAACTTGAAACATTTACCAACTAACAATACTGCAAATGTTAGGTATGGAACTAATACAATATTAGGCATATAACTAAATATAAAGCTAGAAACAACAAGGGAATTACCCTTTCTATTCAAATAAAAAAATCACAAATTCCCAGGCAAATATTAAGACCCACACTAAAAGATAAATCATCCCATGCCTTACGTAACATGTTTGATAGGAACTGAATATGTACAAAATCACATGTGATAAAGATTTAGATGCTATGTTTAAAGGCCACAAGTCAAACTGAGAGTATTCAATGTAAAGAAACCAAGCATGTTGTTATTCGCATTCCAATTTCACTCATGCATTATAATATATATAAGTTTATAGTAGACCCTTAAGAACAAAACTAATCATCTTCTACTACACCTTGCAGTTGTCGCATAATGTGCAACTTATAGTTTTGTTCTAGAAAGCAACAACATTTAACATCAGTAACAATTTCACTCACAGGAGTTGTGGAACCAACTAGAAGTAGTTGAGGTCCATCACGTTTAGAGGGAAAGGTCAGCTGCAGAAATTTGCAGAATATTAAAATGTGATCATGAAAGGAGTCACGAGTAGGGACTTACTAAGCTTTGGATCAGACTTTAGTAGGTAGTAAAGTTAGTCCTCAGTTATTTAGGGAGATGTCCCAGTCATAACGTTGGCAAACTATAAATGGACTTGACTAAGGCAGAAAAGGTAAAGATAATGTCGCTAAACATTAAACATTCATAAAAAGATCTAAGAGACTTCATGAACTTAAATGCTATAGAATTAAATTCTATAGGTAAGGATAATCATGAATTAGTGATTAAAGATACTAGCCTATTGAATCAGTCACAGTTTTAAGTCTATAGAAAACAATGCTTATGGTGCAAGATAATATTGCTGACCTTATTTCTTTAGTCTCCACGCATAAAAGTCTTTGTACGACTCTTAAAAATCTTCATTGATTGAAAATGTATTGAAACAGCCACCAGAAATTCCATAAAGAAAATTCGTAGAGTCAAACAAATTGTATACACACCAAACATTAGGATTTCCAGGATAATCGACAATCAAAACTGACAAAAGGTACGCCATATTGCAATATTATGAGAATAACAGAAGATAACTAAAGTTCTAAACAATAGTTCAATTATTACCAATCAAAGGGGAATTATAACTAACGTAACTGCAGTTTAATCAGAGAACGGAAAAAAAATCGCACACTTCACCATATGCACAATTACATAAATATAGCATCAAAACTAAAACTAGACTTGCTTTTATTGGTGTAAGCCACCAAAGCAACTGCTACCTAACATATTAAAAAGGGTAGAATACCACTAAGTATATTATTTAGAATGTGTCCATGTCGGATACATGATTGTATTTAAAATATGACGTGTCCATGAAATAGCAAACAATGTAAGCTATGTAAGATGTATATGTTCCTCCATCCAAAACCAAAAGCATATAGTACATAAAAATTGAAGGTAATCAAGAGCAACCTAGCTTAAAACATAAATACGGTGGAAAAACAAGTAAATATGCTACAATATTGTAAGCAAATAACTAAATATATATATCTCCTAATATAAGGTGCTAAGGCATCCATAATATCTCCAATAAACATCTAAATCTTGAAATAAATAGCCATGAGAAAATATGTCATCCACATACTGTTGGTAAGGTTCGCTTCGAACATAGTCGTGCATATCATCAAGTTAGGAACCAAGTATAACAAATTAAAAAAAAAAAGAAGATCACTCACTTTGCCAGACATCTGGTCAGGAGCAACAAAAAACACAATTCTTGAATGTATATCAGTTGCTTGCACAATCATTACCAAAAGAACATTATTCGAGTAAAATGATATTAGAGAGAAAGGGAGGAACTTGTTCAATGCGTTAATACTTAATACACATTGCAAGTCTTCAGATCCTCAGAATGGGAAAACCAATCACTATAAAAAAAGAAGAATGGAAAAACCAAAAAAAAAAAATTAGTACTAATTCAATCAAAGTAACAAATAAAAGCCTACAACTCTATTTCCTTCATACTCACCACTCTTTAACATCAACTCCTTTCTTTTGTTCTTCCTTAAATCAAGATACTCTTTTAACATTAATGCTTCCTATATATATATAGGAAGCATTAATATATTGCAAGGGTCAAAATGCCAAGCCAAATTAAAGCCAGAAACAATGAATCCAAGATCAAAGACATAACAGACAAAACAAAAGGCTAACAAGCAACATAGCAAAGAAGGCATTAATTGAATCTAACCATATTGCAACAAATGTACCAACTGTATTTGTGATTCATGTTGCCATGAGAACAGCTAAGAACACATTACATACGATCGAATACCGTGTTGTACAAAACTAAGTAGATGAAGATGATAACTTACTTGCATGCTGAGGAGAAAACCATTATGGCTGAATGAGCTAAAACTCAGGGCTGCAGTATAGAGCACAACTGCCCAGGTAGGTGTCTTCACATAATTTAAGCAAAGCCGTGTCAGTCCAGGTCCAATGAAACTAATTGACTGCCAAATATAGAAAGTTTTTTGAGTTTAATTATGTTAAATATAGGGGTGAAAGTCATAAAACACAAGGTGAAGCAAAAAACATTGTTGTGTTGTACCTGACTTTAAACTTATTGCTTATAAGTATTTAGTTCCAGTAGACTTGCTTTTTATCAGCTATCGATTGTTGAGACTTCAAGTTTAACTTCCTTCATAGACCCAGACTTTAATACGCCTATTAACCTACAGTTGGAAGGAGCTGATCTAGACATGTTCGTTTGCTAAAGTAATTGAATACTTGCATAGGAAGTTACCTGCATGATTGTCCGCACAAAAGTGATCGGTCGATGACCTTTCTTGATTAAGGCATTCGAGGAAACACCTGTAAAGTAACCCAAAATGGCCATCATCCCCCATGGGATGGCACTGAACTAGGCAGCTTGTTTTAAGTTCACATTGAACACCTGTTTAGTAATACAAGGGACTTCCATAAGTACTTACAGAATCAACCAGATTGTTGTAAAACTTGATTGCTTCTCCAGATTAGTATTACCAATCAATAGAAACATTCTCATATGAAAAGATCGAATACTTGAGATGATAAAGTTGGTATCCAGAAACATAGGCAGACTTATGGTAGATGGATTAACGTACCTGCAAAAAATCATATAGCTCGTTGCTAACTCATTCGTTATGGCGAAAGTCAAGCTTATCAGAACTGTAGCTAAAGACGGTTCCAATAGGCTGGTCGACATATATTAAGTTTGATGCATTACAATACCTGTAGGAACCGTTATGGTTGAATCAAATGATTTACTACAAACTGCGAAAACCCGTGCGTAGTGGAATAAAAGGTTCTCACGATTTGGTTTAGAATCATACCTTTGATCAACTGTGATAACTCTAAAAATCCAAGCTCTATGAATCAGCAACCTCTTGATCTTCTGTTGTATTCCTATCCTTAGAATGGAAGTTATGTGGACAACAATCTACCAACCCTTTCTTTGTCTCTTTGCCTCTCTTTTTCAATCACTGAATCATTGATTAATTTCGGCCAAGAAGAAAGCTTTCTTTATATAGGCTACAACAAGGACCATGAGGAGAAATTAAGGTTAGGTCTCCTGACTGGCTTGGGTTTCCCATGTTCGCCCAGAACACACGACCCAAGTCCATCAACAAATGACTTATTCCATTAAAGGTCATTGTTGCACTACTGCCCTAATCCCAAATTACGTGTATTACATTTATGGGCTCCATATTATATGCTCATTGATCTCCCCATGTTTAAGATATCAAATGCCCGTTGATTAAATAAAGTTACTGACAACTACATTAATCAACTTCTTATGCCCTTGAGTAGTACCACTCAACCTCATTGTCATGTCGGATTAAATCCACCTGCAGGATTTACATGACAATCCTTATGAGCTCCTCAAGGGGACATCATCAACCCGATTTCCTGCGGGTCACGGATTCTTTCTATAATCAACAACACACCTTACATACAATGTCATTACCCAATCCATTGAGTTTGTCGATTCACAAATGAATCTCACTCATTGATGATTTAAAGCAATGTACAATGCATGTAAGTGCCCGTTATTATATCCGGATTAAAAGGACAAACATCCATAATAACAGAGGTGTTTGTTCTCTTATATAGTCAGTATAAAGAGAAACAACCTCACTTGGTCCTGTTCAATACACACAAAGTGTACTAGTGTAATCATGTAGTCAAGATAGACTAATACCAGATTATACTATAACCGTACCAATGGTTTGTCCAAATCAATCTAGGTTATGAACATTTACTTATACTTTATAAGGTACTGATGATATGATCTTCTGTGTATCACCACACACCATATCATCTCAACATAAAGTATTAGACGCATGCATATAACTAATAACATATATAATATGCATAACATTTGCCCATATGATTCTCATTCAAAATATAATGAATTAGAGTTAATACAAAAGTAATGCTTTTAGTATATAACCCTATCAATACCAAGATAATATATCAACATCATCAGGCTTTCCGTGTTAAAATTGGACATGGTTGTAGATGTTAAAGACAAAGCATAATACAAATAGAAGTAATGAAAAAAATAAGCTAACTTGGTAAAAATTAATAATTTGCATGCCAAAAGGTGAAAGAAATTAATAATTTTCAAGACATATGAGCTACATAATTAATCAAAGTTTTTACAACCCCATATCTTCAATTTCATACAAACTAATAACAATAAACACTAAAACATAAAAGAAACTGGCTGTCGTTCTTTTCGTACCAGTGAAAGGAAATCTGTATTTAGTACACGAGAAGGCATCAATGAAGCGCAAATGCAACCCCACAAATTTTTTTCTGGACACTTGGGTTTTGGAGTGCGCTTTCGTCCAGTGGGTGGGGAAGAGATCCCATAAAGAAATATAAGTACAACTGTACAAGGCAACAGACACAAATACACAGTCCACTCAAAGAAGAAGCAACCGTAATTTTGTATGGTCCCTTCGACGAACTTACTAAAATGGTTAATTAGTTCTCAGCTGAATTTTGAGCATTGGTGCTAAATGTTGAAATTAACTTAAAAATACCAAGAGGATAATAACTGAGTGGCTGGATCACTTATTATATTATATTCAAAACTTGGTTGCTCATTTACTTATGGAACAAAACACACAACAGTTAAATTTCAAAGTTTAGTGGATGAGTGGATATGATCTTCCCATTTGCTCTTTTTTTCGGAAATGCGAAATTCCACAAAATGCGGATATTTAAAGTCAAAATGTGGTCAACATAAAAATGTCAAAAAAATGTCAAATTTCAATTTACCAAAAATCAAAGTCTAGATTTATGATCAAAAATACAATAAAAAGTTGAGAAATTGAAATACCATGATACAAATTCTGCACTGTTTTCACCGAGAAACGCTTCTAGGTCATTCCTTGCTTGATTCTAATCCTTTCCATTAAAAATAAGAACAATAATGTACTCCCTAGTAAGAGAAACAAAGGCAAATCCTCCAAAAGATAAGCACATGCACAAACTATCCAAAAAAAATGCAGATACGATTTTAAAAGGAAGAGATATCTTGATGCTATACTGAGAAGCATCAATATTTGTGGGGTTTTAATATATCTTCTAGCATTCTGATTCAATATTCTTATCTACCTTAACCCTAAACAAAATGTGTCAACTCAATATTCCCATACATATTTTCTTCTGTTAACTTTTCAGACATCAATAAAACCTCAAATTTTAAATATCAACAACATTGTATAGATTAAAAAAAATATATGTAAACCAGTTGTCATTTTTCAAGTTCAAAAAAATGTGGTCCACATATTTAAACTAATTCTACCAATAAACACTAAAACATAAAAGAAATTTGAACTTTGGGAACCCTAATTGCATGACTTTATTTAAACAGACCTTGAATAAATTTGTGTGTGCTTCACTTCAATCTACCGAGAATCTCTGCAATTTGTTCACAAATGATGAGAAAGAGGTTAGAAAATCGCATGGAGTTCTTATGTCAAAGGAAAAGAATGTCAAAAATTGGGGAAGAAAGAGGGGACAGAGAAAACACAGAAAAGAATAAAAGAAAGAGAGGACGACTTACCGAAATTGAAACCCTAGTAGCAGCGGCGGCGGTGCAACGCCTCGTTTCTTTTTTTCTTTTTTTTCTTTTTGAGGGCATATGTGCACAAGAACTAAAAAAACTCCCGGCTTAAGTTTTCTTTTTTTATTCCAGTGTGATTTTTATTTTGATTTTTAACTTTGTCACACATTGCTATGCGTCACTAAATATCAAATAAATGTTACAAAATAATTCAAGTATTTGGATAGATACTTACTAACGGTTAGAAACATTGTTAATGGATAAAAAGTAACAAATTACCTAATGGATCAATATGTGTTACAAATAAGAAATCCCAAATGTTGCAAAATCACCCAAATGGTGTAGTGGATGGTGCCAACTAGGTACTTGACCCAACACCACATTTAACCAAGTTGTTGACAGTACTTCCTTACACACTTTTGAGCCTGGATAGTGGATGTATAGACATGGCCAAATTAGGTAGTCAGTGGAATCTGGAGTTTGCGAAATGCACCAAACAGGACGACGACAACAGCTGTGGCGTGTTCACCCTTGCCTTTGCAGACTGCCTACTCCAAAATTTGTCACCTATCTTTGCATAAAAAAGGCGAACATATATCAGGAAAAGAATAGCGAAGGACTTTAACAGAGTGTGGAATTACTGAGGAAGAGTACTGTCGGAGCCAAGGTGGTCGGGGTTTGGACTTTGATGCGGGAGATAAAACTGTTGATGTCAATGGTTTAGCTTTTAAAAATGATGTTGAAAGAACTGCTGATGTAAAGGGTCAAATATCTGAAGTCCAAATTGGACCAACTGCTTGCTATAAAGGTGGAACAGGGTGACAAGGTTGTTGAAATATGTACCAAACACTATGTGGCAGTTCTAAGACATTTTGGGGTTCCCTTCTGACTTCTAACCATAATTTACATAGGTGGCTTGTGGGATTAAAACTCCATTAGTAATGACTGTGGGGAGATCTTCAAAATATATTAAAGTGTCACAGATCATATTGTTATTATCGTAACACTTTATGTTCCCCTATCGAGACAAGATACTTACTATCTCTTACGATTTTGATTTTTTCTTAGGTTACCGATGAGAAAGTTCTAGGTCAGGAAGAAATTGTAAATCATGGTACTGTGAGTTGCTCTAGGAGTTTCTCTGGGAGTTCTAGTCACGCTGCTCTAGGAGTTGCTCAGTTGAATCGGTGGAATAAATTCAGTGATCTGGATGAGTGAGCTGCAGAATTATGTGATCAAAAGCTTCTGGAACACATGAATGTGGGTGGCCCATTAATAAAGAGGAATTCCTCCATTGTTACCAGGAGAAATATGCCTTTGGATCCCGCATTTTGCAATGATCCAAAATACCTTGCACAGTTGTATTGGTGGTACCATGATTGCGACCTATTAAAGTCTGGTGTTTCTAACTCTATAAAGCTCAGGTTTTATGGTAGGGGTTTGGACTTAAGCATGAGCACATACCACTTGCTTATCCCTAATCAGTGGCTAAATGATGAGGTATGTCAACTGCTGCTCTGAACTTACCCAACTTAATTCGTAACTCATTTCATCTTATTGATAAATTTGTTATTTCTTTCTGTCGCCAAAGTCATTTCGCTCTACATGGCGCTTCTTGACAGGGCTCATAACAGACTTGCTAACTCTGATGATGTACTCAGAAAATGTGATTCATTATAGTCCTACCCTATCATCCCCGATACACTGAGCCCGGTTATTTGACCGAAACCCACTTCTTTTCTCGTACTTTTTTAGGCTTTTTGACACCGTGGAAATAACTTTTGTTTCAACTGATGCAGGTCAGCTGGGAGTTATTATATACGACTATTGAAGTGAGCCTTACCGATCCGAGCCTGACTACGGAACAAAAGATTTCTGTCCTTGCTTCCAACCTTTCATCGAACCAAACGATGAACTTCAGAGATATGCTCCAACAAAACACCTGATAAAACATAAAATGAATAGTCTTACCTACGAAATAAAGCGATGAACTCTAAACGCAAGTAAAACTAAACTTAATCTTAAATGCCTATATTATCAAAGATTCTACTCTCAAGTCTATGAGATATAGTGGAGTAGAGTGATTCGTTCCACTCTTAGTCCTTCCACATGCTATGTTCTCAAGTGTAAGTACTCTAAACTTAAAGTCTAATGAGAGATTTACGAAAAAGGCAACTAGACTACGATGCAACTACCCACGAAATGCAACTAGTCGACGATGGGAATAACTAAGGGAATGCTACGTTGATTCGATGATAAGGAGTTAGAGGGGAATTGATTCCACCTTAACTTCGACTTAATCCTATTAACTACAAATCGTCAGTAATCCGAATTGAATCTGCTTGCGAGAACAATTGGTTCTTCCTAATCCCTAATTACACATGGCATTTCTACCAATTAATAACTAGCATGTGAGCGATTAAACCCATTCTCATGGTGAACTAAACATTTCTAGAGTGGAAAGAAAATTACGATGAATCTCGTTAATCGAATCAAGCTTTCATCAAGGCTTCTCAACCCCCTCTAATGAAGGTTTAGCTGAGAATCATTACGCAATCATTTCCGATTAAATTTAAACTAAACATGATATAAAGAATTGAAATTTACTTAATTAAACAATAATGAAATCAAATTTAATGACTAAAATGCAATAAGGACAGGAATTGAAATTGGATCTAGAAATAGAAATGACAAAAAATCAAAATTGATAAAAATACTACTTTATTGATCTAATCAAAATGAAGAACAAGATTCAAAGGTTTAATCTAATACAATAATTGAAATGGAACTAAACTTAATTAATCTACATGAAAAACTAGATCTAGAAGCTATTTTAATGGCTACTTTCTATTCTAAGCTACCTTTATTTTCTAACCTAAAAATCTACTATTCTTTATTAAAAGATCTACCATTAACAAAGAGCTAAGCTTTTGTTTTTATACTTTCAGATCCAAAAATCGTGCATGGGCTTGGAGCCATGTTTTGGGCCAGAGAATCAGGCCCAAAACCCAATTCTTTCAGTCTAAAAAGGCCTCTTCAGCTGCAGTTGGCTTCAACAGACTTTTCGTCCACTTCTGCTCCTCTTATTGGATAAAGACTTAGACCATTGGAAAGATCTTTCCGAGCCGGTCGTTTTGACATAAGGTAGGCCCCATTCGAGGTCTGAGTCCAAAGATATGGCCTTCGGAAGTTCTGCTGACTTTGTGTGTTGTTTCTGCCCGCGTCGACTTTTCAGCTTTTGACCGGGCTTTTGGAAAGGCTTTGTCTTCTAGAAACTTGGCCTTTAATCACGGAACTCCTTAGTAACCGACCTTTGCTCCTTTATCTCGCTAAAGTGGCATATTTCTGCACATAATGGACTTTTAAGCCTGAAATGCATAAAAACACGTAGTCAGTGTTAACTCTTAATTATTACTCACATAATTGGTCTAAAAGTATGACTGTTAAAGGGTTAAAACTACAGTTTTGGGCTATTATCAACACCCGCATCCCATATGTCACCAGATCTAAGGGCATGATGATGGGATTCAATATCTCAAACATGCATTGGATACTAGTGGTCTTCAACTTCCCCACTTGGACTTGTTGGATATATGATTCACTAGTGGAGCCTATCACTGACCCTAAGCCCCGCCTCGAAAAGCTTGGTACCCGGCTTCAGTATGCCCTCTTAATGCTCGACAAAGGCTGTATACCACAATCGAAGCTCTGAAAAAAGTGGAATATCAAATCGCCGACCGTCGTAAAGTGTAAAAGATTTTTTACAATTCGCGGTTTTAAATGCTTGGCTTTTCGCGGATCGGCTCTTGCAAAATCAGCGTCTTAATTTCACCCGGACTAGAGCCATGATCAGAAATATGGTGGCCAAAGACTTGCTTGCCTATGGCTTAACCTGCTTGCCAGGTTGAACGAAATGGTAGAATCAGGGTTGACTGTGAAAAAACACAAAAATGCAGTGCCTGTGTCCCTGGATGGACAAACTAAACTACGTGCTACTAAATTTTGTTTTTAATTGCTTTAATTAAGATTAATCTTTCTTAATTAAGTACTTTTGCCTACACTACTAACATCACCTAAACGAAGACAACATGCCGTCAATTAGAGTATGCCACAAATTGAAAGTTGAAGTTTATATAGATCTTTCTTCCCCACGTAATCTATTTTCCAGACTAAAACAACATACAATACCATCGAGACATTATAAACCTTCTTTGGAAATAAATTGATCTCTGATGCCTCTGCTCATATAACCATTTTCTAAACAACATCATAACATTCCAGTACTAATTATTGAAGCTGCTCACGTGGTACTTCTTAGATTTGTTTGTATATTGGTACTTTATACATGGCTAAGATCATACTCCACTACATGTTTTGAACTACCTTGTTCTGCCATATACTTATAATGGGCTTAACAAAACCATATGTTTGATTAAAACGGACGAAAAAATAGGCCCTATCATACATTTCCTATACAAGAACTCAATTTCACAACAACAAAACTAAGATATAAGACAATAGGGAAGTTCCCAAACATTTTCAATATAATTTGGTCAATATGGTAGGAGAAAAGAGAGAGAAAGGAATTTGAGTGGGAACAAAGGGAGTTTTCATTGGTCACTGTGTACTCAGGAATGTAAGTTGTTGAGAGAGAAGAAGAGACGTCCTGTTTGGGTAGGAATATGAGAGAGAAAATAACTTCTGATGTACTAGGTAGAAAGAGATATGACAAGATGGTGGGAGATGTTCAAGGGTAAATATGTAAATTCGTAATATGATATATCATTTTTTCAAAAAACAAAACACTAATACCTTGAAGGATATTAGGGGTATTTCATACTATAAGCAAGTGGGGGCCACGTCTGGCAGTGGAATAAATCATCTCTACCGTATTCAACGGGTTCAGTTGTTCTAAAGATTAAGTCAACGTCTGATTCAGGAAGTTACCCTTGCTGTTAGCTGTGATATGAGATGCAACACCGAGTCAATCGAATTTAAGCCAAATAAGCTACTTTAGCATAAAAAGATGTGTATAATACAAGACTGTCCATCATAATTTGTTAATTGTTTTATTTAATTAATTAAGTAAAGAAACAAATGAAGTTTAGAAATTAAAAAAAAAATACTATTTGCTAAATTTTCATAGCATATACTAAAATTCATACTCATAAGATAAGGAACTATGAATATGTTCCTTTGAAATTTATTTGATGAGTGAATTAGAATAACATTGTTCCTAAATCAATACCAAATATATTGATACTAAAATGCGAGCAATTAGTTATGTAGTTACAACTACCAAGGAGTGACAAAGAAAATGTCTTCAAAGATCACATAGAAACATAAAGTAAAATATGGTAGACTTATAAACTAATCATGATGCATTATAGTACCCTTTTTATGTGAATGTGCAATGTTCTTTGAGATGTGCCTGTGTGTCACAGACACGCTTGGATGTAATGCGTGTCATGCGGCGCTTGAGCGTAACTTGTCCCAAGCAAGCCTGTTATTTGAGTGAATAGTGCAAGTTAGTGGTGTTTGAGTAAACAGTACTCATATCACAATTGTGCGAAGTGAGCGGAAGCAGTAAGTAAGATGTTCATAAGAAGGCAACAGTTCATAAGAAGGCATCAAATAACTTTCATTCGAGTAACGAACAATACGATTATGGCAAGCGAAGGCAACAGTCTTGGTTGTAGAGGATGCTTGCTATTCCCCTACATATATGTCAAAACTATTTTTCACATACAATCAAAAGGGAACATTGAACTAGGTTAAAACTTCAACCATGCATAATTCCCAACTTGATGCTCTGATTTGTACGTTTGACCACTCTATTTGGGGTGTCTCGAAACGTACTAAAACATGAAAAATGAATTTGGGAGCATGCGAGAAGGTTTGAACCTCTGAAATGGCATATATCTATCTAATGTCATTTGGAACGGTTTAGACTCTAGTTTTGACATATAATTGACATATATCTACTCATTACATGACTATTACAATTGTGCATCCATTACACTTTCCCCCACTTAAAGCGCAGACGTCCTCATCACATTTTTGTCCTTGAACTCTTCAATCTTCTACTTGAATGAGGTGAAAGTGGAAGCTGGTTCCCAACTGGCTTCTGAAAGTGGCAAATCTTTCCACTTGACAAGATACTCCAACTGAAACTAATCTCCTGATGCTGGGGTGATTGTTCTATCGGCTAGAATCTCCTTGAACTTTCTATCTGGCTTGATGGTGGCATGCTTGAATCTTCTAGTGGTGATGCTTCCGCCTGGATCGTCCTTGTTTGCATGGTACTCTTTCAAACAGCTGGCATGGAATATTGGGTGCATTTTTCTGATCCATTGTGGTAGTTGAAGTTTGTAGGACACTTCGCCAATACGGTCCAGAATGGTGACTGGTCCGACATAGGATTGTAACAGTCCCTTGTGAGCTCGGTCAACTTTGTTGAAGTGGCGGATTTGATATGTATTGAGGAAGACTTGGTCACCTACTTAAAAGGGATCTAGGCAGTGGATCTAATCTGCAAACTTCTTCATCCTATGTGTGGCTTTCTCTTGGTAGGCTTTGGCAAGATCTGCATTGGTTTTCCACTCCTTGGGAAGCTAGAAGGCTTTATGGTTGGCACTTTTGTACCCACTAATGACCATGTGAGGAGCTAGTGGTTGTTGACCTATGCTGAGTTCAGAAGGGCTCTTGTTGGTGGCCGAGCCCTTTTGAAGGTTGAAGCAGAACTGTGCCACATCAAGTAGTTGTACCCATGCTAACTTGTTGTTATCAATGAAGTGGCATAAATATTCTTCTAGCATGGAGTTGAATCTTTCTGTCTGACCATCACTCTAAGGGTGGTTGCTGGTGGAGAAGTTGAGTTGAGAACCTAGATGCTTGAACAGTTTGGTCCAGAGTTTTCCTGTGAATTTGTCATCTCTGTCACTGACAATGTTGTTTGGTACACCCCAGTACTTGACAATGTGCTTGATAAATAGTTGTGTTGTCTCTTGGTGATAGTTATTAGATGTTGGCATGAAAGTTGCATATATACTTGGAAAACCTATCATTGATAACTAAGATGGTGCCATAGATGTCCACCATTGGAAGGCCGATGATGTAATCCATAGATACACTCTCCCAAGGATGAGTAGATACACGTAGAGGTTGTAAGAGGCTAATCAGCTTATGTCTCCCCACTTTGTCCTGCTGGCATATCAGGCATGTGCGAACATAATCTTGGATGATGTCGTGCATCTTGGGCCAGAAGTACCCACGTTCCATAAGTGCCAAGGTGCGGTGCCAACTAGGATGGCCGGTCCATATAGTATATTGACACTCCTTGATGAGATCTTTGCACAGGCCACAATTGTTGGGGACATAGAGGCGAGTCCCTGTGCTGTAAAATAAGTCGTCCATCATCCAGAAACGATGGGTCTTGCCACTCTTTATTAGATCAAAGAATATTTATGCTTGAGGATCCTTGATGAGACCCTCCTTTATGCAACATATGAGATCATTGTTGACAAAAGAGGCTTAACTTTTGTGGTCAACCTATATGGCCTCAAATTCTACTTTGTGGCTGAGAGCATCCGCAACATTCTTGATTCAATTCGGATTGTACTTTAGCACTAGGTGATATTCACCTAAGTATTCCTGCCATTGGGCTTGCTTTGGAGATAGGGCTTTCTAAGTCATGAAGTGACTGGCAGTAAAGTTATCAATCTTGACCAAGACTGGTGATCCAAATACATAGTGTTGCCAAACACGAAGACAGTGTATAATGGCGAGAAGCTCCTTCCCCTGTGTAATGTAACGATGTTCTGTGACGTTAAGTTTCTGACTCTCATAAGCAATCGGATGTTCTTCATGGAGTAGTACTCATCTAAGAGCAAAATCTGAGGCATCCGTTTGAATTTCAAATGGCTTGTTGACATCTGGCAGTGCGAGAACTGGATCAGTCATCACTACATGTTTAAGATCTTCAAAAGCCTTCTTATAAGGCTCTAGCCAAGACCATGATCGGACTTTCTTCAGTAGATCAGTTAGAGGTACTGCGCGCTTGGAATAATCCTTGATAAACGTGTTGTAGTAATTCACAAGACCAAGGAAGGATCTCGATCAGTTGAGATTTTGAAGTAGGCTATTTCAATTTTTCGATGGGACAGACCTTGTATTTTCCCATACTAATCTTTCTTCCCTCAATAACATGACCGAGGAACTTGATCTCCTTCTGAGCGAAAGAGCATTTCTCCCTCTTGACATACAATTGATTCTCTTTGAGGATCTGGAGAACCAAACCAACATATTGGATGTGCTCCTCCATGGAGGAATTGTAGATAATGATGTCATCCAAGTATATCACCACAAACTTGTCTAGGTACTTGCGAAAGAGTTTATATGCCCCATATCTGGTGGAACATGTAGTCTTGTGTACATCCTCCATAGCAACGCGAACTTGATGATTTCGATATGATATCTAACTTGGTGAAGTATTGAGCTGGTTGTAGCTGGTCCAAACGATCTGCTATCAACAGTATGGGGTACTTGCTCTTGACCGTCACTTTGTTAAGAGCTTTATAGTCCACACATAAGTGCAAAGAGCCATCATGTTTCTTCTGGAATAGTATGGGAGCACCATATGGAGATTTTGACAGTCGGATAAATCCTGCATCTAATAGTTCCTCAATTTGCTTCTGAAGTTCTACAAGTTCTGGAGGACTCATTCGATATGGTGCTTTAGCAGGTGGTTTGGCTCCCCATGCTAGTTCAATCTGATGATCGATGGATCTTCTCGGATGTAACACATTTTGCAATTCCTTAGGCATTACATCTTAAAATTATGTAAGGATTTCAACCATATAAGGTGATTTTTCACTTATATCAGAAGTGTACATCCTCGTCCATAGAGTGGATGGTGACATAGAAATGTGAGGCATTTTGACTTTTGTAGTTGGTGGTTTGAGTTGCTGTTTTTATTGTTCATCTTAAATCTAAGTGGGAAGAATGCTGATGGAGAAAACCCCACCTTTTTCTTGATTCCTCTATTGTTTTTGGGTTTGTTTTTTTTATGAATAATGAAGATTAAAACTAGCTATTGTTGTTTTGATATTGAAAACATGGAAATAAGAGTTGTTTGATAATGAAAAGTATGAAGAACTTGATATGAACAAGGTAACTTGATTAGCAAGTTATACTCATTTGATTGACTCAAATGAGTATAACTAACTTTGGTTGGGTCAATGAATGAAATAAAAGATGTTTTGAAGAACTATTGTTATGAAAAACAAGATAACACAACTTGAATGGAAGAAAAGCAATAAGATTCAATAAAGTTTCAAGCTTTAAGAACATGAAAATGGAAAATAAGGTAAAATAACAATGAACTAGTAATTTAAAACATATTAATCTACTCCTAATGACCAAAAATTAATTCTAGGGTTCTA
This sequence comes from Coptis chinensis, assembly GCF_015680905.1. NCBI lineage: Eukaryota > Viridiplantae > Streptophyta > Magnoliopsida > Ranunculales > Ranunculaceae > Coptis > Coptis chinensis. The sequence continues at coordinate 55,492,024 of NC_141458.1, read as the reverse complement.
GGGTAAAGTTCTTTCTCCTCTCATTTTGGCTTATATACTACACCATTTACATATTACAACTTTGCCCTCATCTTTTAGAAATAAGACACCTCATTAGGGTTTTGGTAGCTTCTTGAAAAAGCTTGCTAATGATGCCAACTTTTGAGTTTATCACATAATATTTGGTCTTGTGGGTTAAGGACATGATCTTCTGTCTTTAGGTTTTGAGTCCCTAACTGTTGACCATTGACTTTGACTTTGACTTTTTAGCACTTTTTCTCCTAAGCTGGAATCTTCCCAAACAACATCAATAGCACTCTTTTTTGCGCTAAAATGCATGTATTAGGAGTATACGTCATAAATGGTATGTATCTTGCAAAAGGCAGCAAAAGCTATAAGTTTTTCGTTCATTAAACATAAAAAGGGCATATTTAAAGTATTTTAAAGGTAATAAAATGCACATTTGGGGACTGATCACATTTCTTCTGAAGTCCTCTCTTTAGGCATATAGCATATAACAACTTCTTGTTACTTTTTGTCTTCTTCGTGGTAACAGGCAATAAACATGGTTGGTCGCCAAATATGCCCATAGAGTTCATGAAGGGCATGGGTACTGCTCAGGTCGCATTTAGGAAATCTAGTACAAGGACTACTTTAAAGTCATCCATAGTAATAGTAAGAAGGTCAATGGTACCTTCTCATTAACCAATTTGAATAGGTACAAACTTGGATATACCGTGGACTGGCATGGCTTTCACATTGACAGTCTTCATCTGTCCAGCATCTTTGGCTTGTAGCTGGAGACCAATGTGTCTTGCTTCTGGTTCGGCAATAAAATTGTCTGAAGCACTAGTATCAATCATGGCTTTGGTAGGAGTCCTCGTATAATTACATCTTCATACATGAGACCCTTGTTCAAGGAGGCACTTTGTTCTTGTGGTTTAGTAGCCTACTAAGTAGTTTGGCCCTTGATAGCATTCAGTAAGTGCATTTCTCCCATATGAACATCTTCTTCCCGTTCTGGTTGCTCTGGTTGGGCAACAAGTTGTTAAGAGGCAGCAAAGAAGGTATTTAGTGCTGCTCTTTGAGAATATTTGATCGTGGGATGTCCTTTGCTACATAGTAGGCAACAAACAGGATGATTATTATAGTTGTTCTTATAACTGTTATTCCCATTGTCTCGATGAATGGGAAACCTGCCATTGTCCTTCCTGTAGTAGGAGTTATTGCCATAATTTGAATTCTGATGGATGCTGGTACTTGCATTAGAACTCTTTCCTCAACTTTTAGCTTTGTTGGAGTCTGTTGAGTTGAAGCGGTAGTTATGGTAAGTTCAAAGTTTATTTGATTGAGGTTCACCATAAATTATTTAGAACTTAGATGAATGGGAGTTAAGAAGGAGAAAAGGTAGATTTCTTTAGCTTTTAGGACTTGTTTTTGTTAACTTTAGTTATATTGAAGAAACATTGGAAAGAAACAACTTTAATGATTGAAGAAAACTTGAAAAGACTTTGTTGATTGAATAATTGAAAACATAAACTTGAAAGAAATAACTTGATTGAAATGAAGAACAAAAACTTGAAGGAAATAACTTGATTGAAATGAAAAACAAAAAGTTAAACAATGAATATAAATGACTTGAAAAATAAATCTTACACTACTCCTACATGGCACTAGAATACGTCTAGGTGCATTCTCTCATCCTACTTTTGAGTTCTTATACTATTTTTACAAAAGACTTATTTGCCCTATCCCTCTACAATCAAGACACCTCACCATGGTTTCTTTATGCTTTTCCTTTTTCCTTTTTCCTTTTGCTTTTTTATTTTTTCTTGATCAAGCTAGGTTTAGAGCAAACCTTCTTTTGTATCAAGGACATCCATCTTTAGTCTTCTGAGTTAAGGACGTGACTTTCAGCTCTCTGGTTTTGATTAGGGATGTCAATGGGCCGGGCCAGGCCCGATGTTCGATTGAATCTGAACCGATAAGATAGGGACTTAGAACTTAAATGTTGTCCGATAAGACTATTGGGCCAGTTATGGACATACTCCCGTCCGACCAAATAACGGCCCGGCTCGAAAACTAAGGTTATTTTTTTAGTTTTTCAAATAAGTACTATTAAATTTGTAACTACTAATATACATAAAATGTTAAGAGGCTTCATGGATTAGTGTTTTAGTGCCACATATAAGGCTTCGGTTCGAGTCTTACTACACTCTATTTCAGTTTGTTTTAGAGAAATAATAAAAAAAAATACACTATTTCCATGTTGTTTTTAGAGTAGTAAAAAAAAAATACACAATTTCCATGTAAGTTTATTAGACCTAGGCCAGGCCAGAATCAGATCATGTCCAACGGGACCTAGACCAGGACTTGGACCTTGTAAATGTAAATATAATTTGGATGGGACTTGGACATAGGTGAGTCCTATTCAAGTCCGGCCCATTGACAGCCCTAGTTTTGATTCCTTGACCTTTGACCTTTGACTTTGACTTTTTCAACACTTTTTCATAGTTGCTTCGAGTCTTCATAATAAGCATAAATAAGGCCCCATTTGGTGCTTGATAAGAGCCCAAAACTGTAGTTTTAACCCCTTAATAATCATACTGTTAGACCAATTATGTGAATAATAAGTAAGAGTTAATACTGATTACGTGTTTTTATGCATTTCAGGCTTCAAAGTCCATTATGTGCAGAAATGTGCCACTTTAGCGAGATAAAGGAGCAAAAGTCAGCAGAACTTCCGAATGCCATATCGTTGGACTCAGACCTCGGAATTGGGCCTACCTTATCTCAAAACGACCGGCTCAGAAAGAGCTTTGCAATGGTCCAAGCCTTGACCCAATCAGAGGAGCAAAAGTGGACGAAAAGTCTGTTGAAGCCGAATCTAGCTGAAGAGGCCTTTTTGGACTGAAAGAATTGGGTTTTGGGCCTGATTCTCTGGCCCAAAACATGGCTCCAAGCCCATGCACGATTTTTGGATCCGAGAGTATAAAAACTAAAGCTTCACTCTTTGTTAAGGGTAGATAGTTAGACCTAGATTAGTTAGCCTCCATTAATTAGTTTTAGAACTTAGTTTAATTAGTTTCAATTCATTGTATTAGATTAAACCTTTGAATCTTGTTCTTCATTTGATTAGATCAATAAAGTAGTATTTTTATCAATTTCGATTTTTGTCATTTCCATTTCTAGATCTAATTTCAATTCTTGTTCTTATTTCATTTTAGTCATTATTGTTTAATTAAGTAAATTTCAATTCTTTACATTATGTTTAGTTTAGATTCAATGGGAAATGTCAGTTTGATGAATCAAGGCTAAAACCTCCATTAGAGGGGTTGATGAAGCCTTGATGAAAACTTAGTTGTTAGTGTAGAATTGTTTGTAGATTCTATTCCACTCTAGAAGGTTGTGTTTCGCCATGAGAATGGGTGGACAACCTCACATGCTAGTTAGTATTTGGTAGAAATGCCATGAACACTAGGGATTAGACTTGAAATTCTTGCCGTAAGAACGTAAGAATCGAGATACAACAATCTATGCTAGGTTATTAAGTTGGATTCGAGGTGGATTCAATTCCCCTCTAATCCTTTATCTAGATTCAAAAACAATCATATTTCCATAGCATTCGTAGTTTAAATTAAAATAATCAATTTCATATTGCATCGTAGTATAATTCCCCCTCGTAAAACTCTCATTGACTTAAGACTGATTTCTTAGACTTAGAAAACAATCCATGCTAGGGAACTAGGAGTGGAACGAACTTCCTACTCCACTTAGTGCAATTCGCATCGAGAGTAGAAGCTTTGATAATTGAGATTAAAAGATAAGTTTTAGTTTACTTACGTTTTGAATTAATCGTTCATTTCGTAGGTAAACTACTCATTTTACATTTATCAGTGCTAAGACGCAGCTTTTATGATAAATGGTATGAATTGCTATGTAACCTGAAAAACGTAATAAAAGTTATGAGTTGTCTTTTCATTATATGTAAGAAGGGATGTAATACAGTAATATAAGGGTAATAAAATACACATTTGGGAGTAGATCACCACCCCCAAATAGCATTTTGCTTGTCCTCAAGCAAAGATGAGAGAGACAAAAAAACTAAGATCACAAATGAGTGTTTTATTATTTATTATACTAATCTCGTTTTGCGGAATGTGATTGCATTGATCATATACAACAAGGCCTTAAACCACTAGGAATTCCCTAGTGGACTAGCTTTAGGCCTCATGAGAGTTTTCCAGAGAAGGTACTCACAAACTTTTTCTATCTAGTACAAAGGGTCTTGTCTCCTTATTTATTCTCAGAAGTCAATACATCTTATTAGTGGGGAATAAAGACAAACTCATTTGAACTTAGAATAACATATGTACAGTAATTTAATCATCTAAAGATAAATGTGCAAACATGGCTAATAAAATGCAAAAGCAAAGTTGTTTCAAAACTTTGGAGAGCGTCCTTAAGGTGGGTTCTCACAGGGATGTGTTAAAACACAAACTCTCTGATAGATTCACTTAAGTTTCGTTATGTCAAATGCAGCGGGCATTTATATTCCTCACATACACGAAAACGTCCAAAGGAAATCGAGGTCGATTGATCACACTTGCCACTTACTATCACACCATCATATTTCTAATTGAGCTATTATTAGGAGTTATGGGGGCTAGGGTGGTGGTTTAGATAGAAAAAGGAAGGGAAAAACAAAAATTTGATAAATTGAGAAATTGGGTCTTCAAGATATATACTTATAACTAGAGAAGAACCTTGTTTTCTTCTTTGCTTCCGAATTGTGATTCATTCTTTAGCCCTTTGGCTTTGTAGCTCCATCTGATTTTGAAAATTTAAGAGTTCTAACTTTGTTTTTGTTTCTTCTATCGTCTCCCTTTTGATTTTGAACTTTTGGGAGATTCGATTTTTGACTCCTTTGATTTTTTTAGACTTTTGGTTTTTGATGGGTCTTTCTTTTCTTTTCGAAGCAACTGATATGTTTTTGTACAAGGTCTTCTCTTCCATTTTATGATATATAATTAGGTAAGCTTTTTATTGTGTGTTGTAATGGGTTAGGGATTTATGGTGAAGAATAAAAAGGCTTTTAGAATTTGGTGAAGGCTCAAAAGGTGTAACTAGAGGAAAAACTATCTTTTTGGGATTTTAATGTTTATTTGGCTATATCGATCTAAAAAGGGCATAAATTCTCTCTTAGGATATGGCGTGGTGATCAAGCAAGTAGACGTGTGGTCTTTCTATCCGGACATCCTTTGTGTCATCACTCAATAATCATTCAGATGAGGCTTCTGGCTAAATTCTCACAAAATAAGGAACTTCATTGTTCTAACCTTGATCTCGGAAACTCACTGCTATATACAATCAAATTCTTATGCATGTCATTCCTGAAAAGATGCATAAACTATGGTATGTATATTAGTCTAAGTTCAAAGAACGAATCCTTACTCTATTGTTATAATGAAACTTCTAAACTTTTTATTCATCATGGAAAAAGGAAACAAGACTTTTAGTACTAAACAAAAAAATATTTTTTGTCTTTTTTCGAAAAAAATTTTAGAAAGGAAGAAATATACTACTATAGAAAATGCATAGTTTTTGCAAAATGTTACCATACACCCCAAATAGAAATATGCTTTGTCATCAAAGTGTGAAGAGATAAGGAAAGAGATTACCATAGAAACATGAGCAAAAATGGCGATACACCTGTATTCTATTCTTCACGATGAAAATATGCCACCCCTAAATAAGTTTGGGGCGTGGGTTGTTTGATATAGAATGAGAAGTACATGGTTTATTGTACTAGGGATAACTATTCTACTATGAACTTTTTGGGTTTTTGTATTTTTGAAAACATATGTAATGCAGAAAAGAAAAATAGAAAATTTTGGCATGATGTATTTGTATTACCTTCTACTCATATACCAAATTCCACAAGAGAAACAAATAAAACAAGAAGAAAATATTAAAATGACACTACTAGTTATACATAAGTGCTAAAAAGAAAACAAGCTAAAAGTAAAACATAAACTATAAACTATCTATACGGACACTAGGGAGCTACCTAGTCAGAATCCATGCGTGACTCGTCACAACGTCGAGAAGATCCTTCTCCTGGCTGACATCTAGTCATAGGGTGTCTATCACTATATGGGAGTTCATCTCTAATGCTTTACAATGTTCTTGTGACATTGTCCTGAAAACATCGCTGCTTCTGCTGGAAAGACAGCTGCTCCTCTCTGAGGTTCTGCTGAGCCGTTCTAATAACATGCTGACCTTGCCTAAGGTAGTGGATGTGCTGGTGTAGAATCCTTTAGCCCTCATGGAGGAAATGAATTCCATCCATGGGCTGAGTGAATTGTCGAGTGGCACCTTCAGCGAAGTAGTCCACAGGCTCGGTAGGGTGTGCTTGCTTGGCGGCTCTGGTTGTAGGTGGATGTTAGAGTTTCTGGACGCAGTAGGCATAGATAGGACCTCTAGTAGCATCTTTTACCTCCACCAAAGCATCTGTAGCATTGAACCCCCAGTGCTGCATGATCTTAGTGACCAGCACTGGTAGAGGGGCAGTGGACCTCTTAGGCTTGCAGAGTTACTCCTAAACGAGGTGGCGATGCAGAAGTTGTTCTTCTGCTCTTGAAGAATCCATAGGATGTGGAGCATCACCTTACCGATATCAAAAGGCTTGATAGAGTCTATCATGTTGAAGGTTGTCCACTGAGATACTGCCAACTGATTCCTTCGCAGTGAGTTCTAAAATGCGCAGTGTGACGTGGGGTTTTTCCTACCCTCAAGAAGCATTTCTACCATCATCACATCGATGGTCTTTTTGTCTGGGGACTGTTTCGTCTGAGTATAGACCTTCAAAGGAATCCCCAGAGCCTCATTCACCACCTCTTTAGTAAGCACAAATGTGTAGTCATCCCTGAAAACCGTGATGTGGTCATCCTCCTCTCATTGCATGTGATTATAAAATGAATAGGTGAGAGAGGGAGAATAACTTGTAACTTCTAACAAAACCAAAGGTTCCCATCCTCTTCTCCTAATCTCCGCCTTGAAGTGCACTTCAAACAGATTAGAATTGAAGAGGGTTTGAAAGTTTTGCTCCGACATAATTTTAGAACTCGAGCCATTCAGAGTAGTTATTGATAAAATCGGGGTTTTTAGTTAGAATGGGAGTTGAAAATGGAGTTTACTATAAAAATTTGGAGTGGTGGTGTGTATAGGTGAGTGGGCGGTCACGAGTTTATAAGGGGTGGGTGCGAGTGATAAGAGCCCAAAACTATAGTTTTAACCCTTTAATATCATTAGATTTAGACTAATTATGTGTATAATAAATATGAGTTAGTACTGTTTACGTGTGTTTATGTATTTCAGGCATTGGAGTCAAATATGTGAAGAAACATGTCACTTTTGCAAGATAAATGAGTAAAGGTTGGTTGCTAAGAAGTTCTATAATTAAACGCCAAGATTCAAAGAGAAAAAACCTTTTTACAGCCCGGTCAAAGATGAAAAGTCAAAGTCAACGTGGGCAGAAATAGAGTAGAAAATTCAATAGAACTTTCGAAGGCCGTATCTTTGGAATCAGACCTCGGAATTGGGCCTATTATATGTCAAACCGACCGGATCGGAAAGAGCTTTCTAACAACCTAGGCATTGACCCGATCAGATGAGCAGAAGTAGATGAAAAGGCTGTTGCAGTAATTTCTAGTAGAGAAACCATTTTTGGACTTATGTAATTAGGTTTTGGGCTTGATTTAAGGGCCCAAAATATGACTCCAAAGCCCATGCACGAAATTGTAAACCTAGCCTCTCTTATATAAAGAGGACTAAAGAATAACTCTCCATATACTTAGACTTAGATAGATATAATTAATTAGAGATAGATAGTTAGAACTTAGACTTAGTTATTAGTTTAAACTTAAGTTATTTATTGCTCTTCAGTATTCGTTAGATTAATAAAAGAAATTTATTGTTACTCATTATGTCTTCTTCTTATTTATATGTTTATGATAGTCTAATGACTTCTAGCAAAACCTCCATTAGAGGGGTTTGATGAAGTTTGATGAAGACTTGATGTGTTAGTTAGGATTATTGTATTTTAAGAGTTTCACTCTAGTAGGTTAGTTGATTCACCATGAGAATTGGTTGAACTTTCTCACATGCTAATTATTAGTTGGCAGAGATTACCATGAGTAATTAGGGATCAAACACTTAATCTTGTTTGATTAGGATTGCAATAATCTACACTAGCATATTAAGAATACATCAAGTAGATTCAAATCCCCCTAATCATCTCAATATTCAATTAAGTGCAATTATCATAGTATAAGCTAAACATCTCTAATTAAGTGCAAAATCCATATTAGTATAATTCAATTCATTACTCTCATTTGTTTTGTTAGTATTGATTATACTAGCGGAAACTTACGTTTAAAAGACTAGGAGTGGAACGAATTCTCTACTTCATTTATTGCATGATTCAACAGAGTAGATAACTTTGACACATTAGAGTAAAATTACTATAGCATTTACTTCTGTTTAAGTTTAATTAGTTAAGTAGGAGTAAACAAGAAGTTTTTTCACTTTTATCAAATGGCGCCGCTGCCATCTTAGTTCTGTTTAAATTCGTTTCCTTTAGTATCTTCGTCCTTACTAAAATCACATTAAACCCACCCACCCTTATTTGGTTCTGACTGTGTTTGTTTGGTTCAGAAATATTTTTTTTCAGAATTCTACACGGAGCGCACCTGCGCCCATAATAGGCTATCTTGGGAGCGCGCACGCCCTAAAAACACTGGATATTGGTTCAGGCAAGAGCGTGCCCGCCCCTTTCTACACCTAGTTCCAAGCGCGCCCGCGCTCACTTATGAATTAGCCCAATTTTCACAGGTTAGTTTCCAACTCACTTCATTTGAGTTATTCAGTGTTTCCAACTTCGTGAATACACTGTGATCGCGTATACAAGACGTTATTCAAACGCATAACAAGGAGGCATTAAGGTACTCCTGCTTCCACTCCTCGCCTCTTCTGTTAGACGATTTTTTCTAGCATATCAGGGTTATTTGACTATTGTTAGTGGTTTGTTTCTTATTGGCCTTAGCCTTGTATGAGATTAAGGTCCGGTACTAGTAAACCATCTTCTGTTATTTATCGTAAACATCAAGGCACACGCCTATCTAGAATACCACACTACACCTGCACCAATGGCTGACAAAACAGAGACTCCACTCTCTGATTTTTACAAGTCCCTTAACGATATCCCTAAGTCTTGCATCGTTCTTGCAGACCCAGTGGGAGATTTTTGAATCCCCCCGAATATATTTCATTTGTTACCAGTTTTTCATTGGTTAGACCATGAGAAGCTTTATCAGCATATGCATAGGATAGAACAAGTTCTTACCACATTTCATCATCCTACCGTTGGTTCGGAGAAAATTAAATTGAGGGTGTTTCCTTTCACCCTTGCCGATAAGGCGGCATCTTGGTTAACTACCCAAGCGCCAAATTCATTAGACTCATGGGCCAAACTTGTTCAATTATTCATGGAACAGTTTTACCCACCGCTAAAGACAGATGAAATGCTTCAAAAGATTCATTTCTTCTGCCAGAATCTTCATGAATCCTTTTTAGAGGCCTGGAATCGGTTCACTGATCTTCTCATCGAGTGTCCACATCATAATCTTGCGGAAGACACGCTTGTTCGTGCCTTTTTCAAAGGGCTTTTACATCACCATAAAGAGGTTCTTGATATAATGACTAGGGATAGTTTTCTTAGTAATGGTGCCTCTAAGGCTTATAGGTTTTTAGAAGATCAATCTAAATGTCAAAATAACTGGGGGATAATAACATACCCCACTCCAGTAATTCTTCTTCCAGAGTTAAGGCTGCCAGTATGTTTGAGGTTAAATCTGATCCTGAGCTGAAAACTTTAATCGAATCTCTCACTAAAATGGTAGAAGCCATTTCTGTCCAATAACAACCTACTCCTGTCATGAACATCAACACTCTTCCATGTAATTTCTGTTACAGCCTTGAGCATCCCGACTCCTATTGTCCTCTAGTCTATGACTTTAATGTTTGTTCCATTAATAGCGAACCTAACGCGCCTTGGAGACAACATCCCAACTTCGGTTGGAAAAATAATCATAACGTTATACCTCCAGGATTTAATAATCAAAATATTAGGCAAGCGCCAAATTACAACCAAGTTCCACCAAGACAAGGACAAGATAATTATAATGCTAATAAAGGTATCGTTCCAGTTACTAATAACTATCGTAAGCCACCTGATAACCATAAAAACAATAAAACACTAAATATTAATGCTACAAGAACACTAATACGTAATCCTACCGTTCTTACGTTTAAATCAATTCTTCTTACTCTCAAAACATAATCATGCAATACAACGAGTAAGGATTTCGTTCCACTCTTAAACCCTCAAGACTTAAATAGAATTCAATTATTCAAACACAAGGAACAATGGTGAGAGTGATGTGTTTGGTGTTTAAACTAAAACTAATTATAAATTTAAGACAACTAAATCTAAAGATTCTAACTTTATGAAATTTAACAAACAATAATTAAAATCTAACATCAATAACTACGAAATGACTAACAACCAAGAAATGAAATTAGATCTAAGCAATAGATAAATGACAAAATCGAATTTGATCAATAATAAACTACTTGATTTATCTAATGAAGCAATAACAATATTTTAATACTTTAAATTAAAACAAGGGAAATGAAAACTAATAAAAATATAGATTCAAAACTAGATCTAGATCTAAAAACTAATCTAGATCTATCTTTTTCTAACCCTAAACTCCATTAACATTAGCTTCCTAACCTAACCGCCATTAACAAAGAGTCAAGCTTTTGTTTTTATACTTCTAGATCCAAAAATCGTGCATGGGCTTGGAGCCATGTTTTGGGCCGGAAAATCGGGCCCAAAACCCAATTCTTTCAGTCCAAAAAGGCCTCTTCAGCTACAGTTGACTTCGACAGACTTTTTGTCCACTTTTGCTCCTCTGATTGGGTCAAGGCTTGGACCATTGAAAAGCTCTTTCCGAGGCGGTCGTTTTGACGTAAGGTAGGCCCAATTCCGAGGTCTGAGTCCAAAGATACAGCCTTTGGAAGTTCTGCTGACTTGTGCACTGTTTCTGCCCGTGTTGACTTTTCAGCTTTTGACCGGGCTTTACAAAGGCTTTGTCTCCTTGAATCTTGGCCTTTATTCACAGAACTCCTTAGCAACTGACCTTTGCTCCTTTATCTCGCTAAAGTGGCGCATTTCTGCACATAATGGAGTTTGAAGCCTGAAATGCATAAAAACACGTAATCAGTATTAACTCTTAACTATTACTCACATAATTGGTCTAAAAGTATGATGGTTAAGGGGTTAAAACTACAGTTTTGGGCTCTTATCAAACCACCCCCAAACAGCATTTTGCTTGTCCTCAAGCAAAGATGAGAAATTAGAATAAGTGACCAAAAATGGAGTTCTATCTACTCTCATTTCGCTGAGTGCGATTGCATTGACCATATGCAACAAGGCCTTAAACCACTAGGAATTCCCTAGTGGACGAGTTATAGCCTCGTGAGAGTTTTCCAGTGAAGGTACTCACAAACTTCATCTATACTACAACGACTAAGAAATAAAACTATTGTTTCCTTATTTATGTCTCAATTATCTATACATCTCACTAGTAATGAATACAGAATAATCATGTCAAAACCTAAGCTAATATATGCATAATAATGAATCATCTATGATACCAATATATATACTATGAGTAATACTATGAAATGCCTAGCAGGTTCGTTTCTGAAAACTCGGAATAGCGTCCTTAAGTAGGTCCTCACATAAATGTCAAGACAAAAACCACTCTGATTTTTCCGCTCAAGTTTATTTACTCCGATTAATGCAGTGGGCACACTTTACCTTACAATCTCAATGACACACAAGGAAGCCGGAGTCGATCAAACACAACTGCCACTTACTATCACACTAACCTATTCCTAATTGAGCTAGAGGTCTTTATTAGGTGTTGCGGGGATTAGGAGATGGTTTAAGAAGGAAGGAAATGGATATTCAAAAGGACAAGTCCGAGATAATAGAGTCTTCATATTATATAACTTAGAAAAACCTTGTTATTTTCTTTTGCTTCTATACTTTGTTTCCATCATTAGCCATATTTTTTTTTTCTTTTCTTTGGCTTTTGACTCCCTTTTATTTATTTTTTGGAGTTTTATTTATTTATATTTTTCTTTTTTTTTTTTCTTTTCTTTGGATGGAAACTTCTTTTCTTTTTACTCAAGCAACTAACTAATTTTTGTTTACGGGTTTTTCCTCTTCTTTCTTCTCTCATTCTATTCTCCGGACTTATTCTAGATTGGGTAAGTTGAATTTTTTATTTTGTTTTGTTTTTGTAGCGGGTAAAGGAATTGTGGTTTATGGAAGGCTAAAGAAAGGCTCGAGGGGCTTACTAGCGGAAAATAATTCATAGGTTTGAATTTTTGGCTATATCGATCCAAAGAGGGCCTAAATTCTCGCTTAGGATATGGCATAGTGATCAAACAAGTGGGCGTGTGATTTCTCTATCCGGATTTTACTTCTCCCTTGTGTCATTTCTCAAATATTTAAACTTTTATAAGGCTTTAGGCTATATTCTCCACGGGATTTGTAGAATAAGTACTCTAGCCTAGATTTCAGAAACTTACTACTAACAATTATAGATACTCATGTAATATATTTATAGATAGATGCAAAGATTATTACCTACATATTAACCTAAGTTTCTAACAATTATTACGATGCAAAAGCTACATGAGACTTCTAGATTGTTAAGAGCATAGAAAGAAAACAATACCAATATTCCTAAGTGTATAGCATAAACTTATTTATTTATATTTTTGAAATTTTTAACTTGAAAACAAATGCATATTATACATATCTATATCCTAACAGATGCCTTAATTACACGTATTTCTATGCCCCCAAACAAAGAAGAATGCTTTGTCCTCAAAGCATTTAAATAAAAGAGGGTAGAAAAATACCATGGAAATCGTGAAATTCGGGACATCTGCAAAACAAGGTTAGAACATACTAATATAGGAAATAAAAAAACTGACGCAACTCTATAAGAGTTCCACCCATTATGGGGTTAACAGAATTAAATTGCTTGGGACATAAGCAGACACTAACTGAAACTAAAAACTTACCTCCACTCCAGCGTTTTACTCGTCATCCTCCTCTTCTATAAAGAAGTGAGGTTCCTTAAGCATCCTGCCATGCCATTATAATTTGCCAAGCTTGCAGCATTTATCATCTACGGATCCTAACTTTGTTAAAAGCCACTTGGTGGGATGGGGTGTAAGGTGCAACCTGATGAGGTTGTATCCTCCACCACTTGCCAAGTCATTACGGGGAAAGATCGAATAATAGAATTGGTGGGTCTCACAATGTCGACCCCAACCTAGTCCGTGAAAGCGGGCACAAAAACAGGGAAGAAACATAGTATAATCGGACAAACTAATATAGGCATAAGAAGATACTTATGCCTCATGCTATGGGCTCGTGCTAAACTAGACATTAAGGTCTTAGGAAGGTCATATAGCGGTTTCCTCTCTAAAGCAAGGAAAACATCGCAAAGTGGCATCATTAGCGGAAGAAAAATGCCACTCCCCTAATATGTTTAGCATGATAAAGAACATTACCGTTATCACATTAAGGGACAAGCTACCAAGGGCTACGTTATATGTCCCTTGGTCCTCTACACGGAAAATGCCGGACCCATAAGCCTCATGCAAAAAGTCATAAGTGTAGACATGCATATTATCTACCCAATAGCATCATGGGTATTATATTTCAGCGGGCATGGCAAGTCCAAGAACAAATGCTAGCAAGAACCATAAGCGGTTCCCAGCCTACGTGTGTGATCACCTCGCGAAACCAAGCACCATAAGTAGTGCTTTGAAACAAATCTTTGAAAGACTGTTCCGGTATTATTATAGGAGATGTCATCTCGAACTACGCTCTGGAACAGCTGCGAATGAACCGGGAACAACCAGCGGAAAACTGGAATTTTTCTGGTCGACGTCGTCCGGCGAAGCTTTCTCACTAGAGCGCGAGTCGCCTCTGTGTATTTGAATTCCGGTGTTTGGCCGAAGTCGCGCTGACCTTGAAGCGGCGCCATCTAGGTCCATAGATGAGGGCGGTGCTTGCTCGAATAAATTTTCAAAAATGTGAAGAGCGCAGCGGCGCTCGATGGGAGGCTGGGCGGCCTTCGAAGAAATTTGAAACCGGAGTTTAGATGAAAACGAAAGTAAAACTTGGAGTGGATGGTGCGGGATGATGGTGGAATGTATTGTGGTTTGTTAGTGTAGAAAGAAGGGGGAGTTTTTATAGGTTTTAATTGTTAAAACGAATCGGTAAGTTGCCAAAAGTTTTAAGGCAATTTCGGAAACAATAAAATTTCCAAACCCGAAACGGAAACAACTCATATTCTTGATTCTAAAACAACCCTAGTATCTTTTATCTTTGGATTTAGACTAGTAACTTCTAAACTCTCTTATATTTCATCCTACCACCACATCTAATTATAGGTATACCAATTCGACAATATTCTCAACCTTCACTCCAAAACAAACTCTAAAATGGAGGATCTTCTACAAATCATGATAGAATAAATAATACTACCCCCAAACAATTGGGAAGGTGGGATTAACAATAAAATCTATGCACAATTTGAAAAGAACCACATTATATTAAAATTGAAATTCAAACAACATTTAACTACCAAATTCAAAGTTAACTTCTGAATTTAACAACGTAACATCCTATCTACTAAAAATAATAAAAACAACATCAAAACTACAAACAAGAAGAAATCTAACTACTCTTCAAGGGAGTGAGGGTGGGGGTAAGAATAGGAATTTGAGTGATCAAGAATGGAAAAACCAAACACCCCACCCCAAACAAATTTTTGAAAACAGGTTTGTAAAATTTGTTTTAAAACGATGGTCTTTTAAAGTCGATTCCCTAGACTTAAAAGTGATATATATGTATTTACATCACGGTTTCCCATATATCAATAATCTAAAAAGTTGTGGGTCTTTCCACAAATAATTAACATGGAATGCACTATCAAACAGAATTAAGCACCAAGATTTCCTATGATGTAGCTTAGTGGAATGAGAGTAAAGCCTTATAGATCTAAAACCTAATCGAGCATACAGTTTCTTCTTTGTCCTCCTACGAAGGGAATGCCAAGTAAATGAACATGAGAAAATTGATGGTTGTGGAAGATACATAGGATGTGGATAATTTTGAGAAGGAAAAATGGAAAAATGAAAAAAAGTGTCGGTGGCTTGTCCTTGGGTGTTACTTCTTCACTAGTTGGTTTTAGATAGTTATGAAGCATAGGAGAAACACCAAGGTCAAGTACAAACTCAATGGTTCTTTGAAAAGGTAGAGGCGAGGAACATTAAGTGATGGAAGGTGAATGAGTGACATGAGGATGTGAGGTGGGTGAATGGTGTTCAACTAGTGTTCTTAGGTCTATATCATCAGAGGCTTTGAGATATGCAAGACATTCCTCAATAGGTGGGTAAGAAGAATCACCGGATAGAGGGCGAAAAATTCTTCTTCCGTCCGTGAAGCGTCAAGAGATGAATGGATGTCAATAGGAGAGAACTCAAGGAGTCGAAGGAAATCTTCCTCGATGTTATCTATGTCTAGGGAGTAGAAATTGTGATCCTTGTCTTCTTCCATAAGAGGGGTATCTACTAGTGTGGGGACTAAAGTGTCAGCCGCACTAATGTGAGGTACAAAACTCTCAATGGACTTCACTTCTCCTTCTATAGGCAAACCTAGTTGTCCCTGTTTTTGTCTAAACATGTTAACTTCTACAGAAAGATTTCCAAAAGAAAGAGTCATTGAGCCATCCCGACAATTGATTTGGGCATTGGCGGTTGCCAAGAAAGGACGCCCTAAGATGATGGGAATGGAATCATGAGCAACTTCTGTGTCGAGAATAACAAAGTCGGCAGGTGATAAGAGCCCAAAACTGTAGTTTTAACCCCTTAATAATCATACTGTTAGACCAATTATGTGAATAATAAGTAAGAGTTAATACTGATTACGTGTTTTATGCATTTCGGGCTTCAAAGTCCATTATGTGCTTGACTGCGTGCCACTTTAGCGAGATAAAGGAGCAACAGTCAGCAGAACTTCCGAATGCCATATCTTTGGACTCAGACCTCGGAATTGGGCCTACCTTATGTCAAAACGACCGGCTCGGAAAGAGCTTTCTAATGGTCTAAGCCTTGACCCAATCAGAAGAGCAGAAGTGGACGAAAAGTCTGTTGAAGCGAACTGCAGCTGAAGAGGCCTTTTTGGACCGAAAGAATTGGGTTTTGGGCACGATTCTCTGGGCCCAAAACATGGCTCAAGCCCATGCACGATTTTTGGATCTGGATGTATAAAACAAAAGCTTCATTCTTTGTTAATGGTAGCTAGTTAGACCTAAATTAATATATAGAATTCTAGATCTAGTTTTATTAATAGATTAAGTTTTAGTTCCATTTCAATTCCTGTTCTAGATTAAATCTTTGAATGATTGTTCTTGATTGATTAGATTAATAAAATAGTTAGTTGTCAATTTCGAATTTTGTCATTTCCATTATAGATCTAAATTAAATTCTTGTTATTATTCCATTCCAACCATTAAATTAGATTCGTTATTGTTAACTAAGTAAATCTCAATTTCTTACATTATGTTTAGTTTAGATTCAATGAGAAATGTTGGTTTGATGACTCAAGGCTAAACCTCCATTAGAGGGGTTGATGAAGCCTTGATGAAAACTTAGTGGTTAGTATAGAATTTGGTAGTAGAATCTATTCCACTCTAGAAGGTCGTGTTTAAGCCATGAGAATGGGTGGGCGACCTCACATGCTAGTTAGTATCCGGTAGGAATGCCATGAACACTAGGGATTAGACTTCGAAATTCATGCCGTTAAAAGCGTAAGAATCGAGATCGACAATCTATACTAGGTTATTAAGTTGGATTCGAGGTGGATTTAATTCCCCTCTATTTCTTTATCTAGAGTCAAACAATCGTATTTCCGTAGCCGTGTAGATTATCTTTAGTTTATATTTTATCTTGTTATTTATTATATCTAGTTATTTAAAATAAGCGTCTTGTTAGCATAACATTTAAGTAAAGCTCTCATTGACTTAAGACTGATTTCTTAGACTTAGAAAACAATCCATGCTAGGGAACTAGGAGTGGAACGAACTTCCTACTCCACTTAGTGCAATTTGCATCGAGAGTAGAAGATTGATAATAGATTCGTAAAGTCCAGTTTTAGTTTACTTACGTTGTGAATTCGGGAGTAGGAAATCGGGAGTTACCATGGTACGTAACGGGAAGGGTGACTATGTTGTCACTCAAGGTCCTAATTAATTCGTAGGTAACATAGTCACCCTTCCCATTACGTTGTGAATTCATCGTTCATTTCGTAGGTAGACTATACATTTTACTGTTATCAAATGGCGCCGCTGCCATCTTAGTTACACTTTAGCATTGTTTTCATAGTAGAAGTAGTCAATTTTAAGTCCCATTAAACCCACCCACCCTTGTTTCTTTCATACTGTGGTTGCCCATTTCAAGCGTGACAAATTCAGCGAAAAATACCGCGAGGCCAGCCAGCAAAGGAAGCGCGACCAGCTAAGTTCTTGGAATTTTGTTTACCAGCGGCCCAGCCAGCCATACCATACCAAAGCGACCAGCTCAAACACTGGAACTTCGACTTCCCACCGCGACCAGGGCCTTAAAACACTGTAATCTGAAAATTACCGGGCCTGTGGCGCAAATGTTAAAATTTCAGTTTCCACGGTTTTGATTCGAACTTTAATCTTTCATATTTTTCAGTGTTCTAACCTTGCTATATATACGCTGGCTGAACAAAGCGTAAACAAGGCGCTATTCATAAAGCGAAGCAAGGGCCTTGTCAGGTATTCCTTTCTTCCATACCTCGCATTTCGGTTAGAGGTTTTCTACTAGTATATCGAAATTGTTTGGAGTGTTGCATATTTAGTTAAGCTCAACTTAGTCTTGCATGAGATTAAGGTGCGGTCAAACAAAACAACAAAGCGTAATTACCGCGACAACAAACAAGTCTATCTAGTACACCACCCGACACCTCTAACTACTATCACACACACCATACGACATAATGGCTGAAGAAAGAGACTCCTCTCTCCTCCGCTTTTACAAAGCCTTGGCGATAGCCGAAATGGAGTGCATCGTTCTAGCGGACCCGATGGGGATTTTGAATCCCCAAACATATTTAATTTGTTACCCGTTTTCATGGGTTAGACCATGAAAAACCTTATCGGCATCGCGTAGGATTGAACAAGTCCTTACAACATTCCATCATCCTACGGTAGGTGCGGAACAAATTAAACCGAGGGTATTCCCTTTCACATTAGGCGATAAGGCGTCTTGGTTAAGCTGCCCAAAGCGCCCTAATTAAATGGACTTCGTGGGCTAAACTTGTTCATTTTTTATGGAACATTTTTACCCACCCCTAAAGACGGATGAGATGCTTTCCAAGATTCATTTTTCGCCCGAGAATCCTCATGAATCATTTTACGGAGCATGGAATCGTTTCACCGATCTCCTTATAGAGTGTCCACATCATAACTTAGCTAAAGACACCGTTAGTTAGTTGCCTTTTCAAAGGTCTTCTACACCACCATAAAGAAGTCCTTGACATAATGAATGGGGGTAGTTTCCTAAGTAAAGGAGCCTCGGAGGCTTATAAATTTTTAGAAGACCAAACTAAGCGGAATAATAATTGGGGGTAGTGATGATATCCCCATTCAATAGTTCTTCTTCAACGGTAAAAGCGCCCGGTATGTTTGAGAAGAAAACCGATCGAGAACTTAAAAATCTAATCGAATCTCTAACTAAAAAGTAGAGGCTATTTACGCTCAACAAAAGCCTATCCCGTCATGAATGTAAACTCCAACCCATGTAATTTCTGTTTGAGTCGGACCACCACGGCGATTATTGTCCTCTAGCTTATGAACAACAACCACGAGAACAAGATAATGTTTACTCTATTAATAACTATCCTATTCCTAAGCCCTTGGAGACAACATCCCACTTCAGGTTGGAGAAATAATCGACAAGTAACACCTCCGGTACAATAATCAAAACGTTAGGCAATCAAACAATTATAACCAAGCTCCACCTAGACAAGGACAAGGACAAGGTCAAGGGGAATTATAATAATTATAACAACCAAAGCGCCCTTGACCACGACAAGGTCAAGCACAAGGTCGAGAATAATTATAATAATTATAATACCAATAGAGGTATCGTTCGGTTAATAATAATAACTATCACAACCCACCCATAAATAATCAACGAGAGATAGTTCGGTCCACACCACCCGTGACTACTACACCCTACACAACGGATCGTATCGATGCCTTTATACAAGTTACCCAACAACTTTTCGGATAATGACTCAATCAAACCGGCAGATTTTACAATCCATAAATCGGGGCATACAACGGTTAGCCCAAAAGAAAACCAAAAGGCGTGTTTCGGGGACAAAGCAATACCAAACCACTAAAACAGCAAACCACGAAACTTTGAGGTAAACGGTAATTCTAGTATGCGGAAACTACAATCGTAGGTGACCTAAATGCCATCACCACTCTCCGCTCGGAAGAGTGGTTGATAACAAAAAGTAACTATGCCTATAGTTACCCCATCGTACTCCCTACACGGATATCGAACTAGATACGAAATAGAAACCCGAAGAACCTACCACCGTAGGGTCCCGGTTAAACCACAACCTAAAACGAAAAGCCAAGGTTACACTTCAAATTCGAGGCCATACACTAAATATAGAAGCCGAAACCACCGTTCCCTCAAAATTAGCCATGCTAACCCGGGGATACAAACTTTGAGGAAATTAGGAACGTTTTCAAGAATCTAACGATAAACCTTCCTTTTCTCGAAGCTATTAAAAGCTACCTAACCACTCTAAGTTTCTTAAAGAGTTGTGCACTACTAGGCGTAAGACCAATATACCTAAAGGCGCCTTTTTAAGCGGCGGTTCAACGTTATCCGAAAATAATGGAATTGTTAAGTACAAGGACCACAATTATCCCTCTTGTAAAATGCACCTTAGGAGATTCCCACCGCGACGACCGCCTTATTAGACACGGGGCGAGTGTTAACTTACTCCCCGTATTACTTGTATAAACAAATAGGTCTACGAGGAAATGCAACCTACAAAAATAACGTTGCAATTAGCGGACGAGGTCAATTAAGTATCCTAAAGGTGTAGTGGAAAACGTGCTTGTTAAGGTTCGGGATTTCTACTATCCTGCTGATTTTGTTATCCTCGATGAGAAGTCGCTAATGACTCTGTCGCGATCATTTTAGGGCGCCCTTCTTGGCAACTGCCAATGCGGCTTATAAATTGTCGCGATGGAAAGATGTCCTTATCTTTTGGCCATCAATGCAATGAGGTAAATGTTTTAAAATGATGAAACAGGTTACCCGGATTAGATGCGTAGATGGGGAGGTTAGCATGATCGAGTTTAGCTCAAGATTATTTTAACAACCGTTTCCGAAAAACAATATGTACAAATTCCTTTCTTTTGGACCTTCGATTTTGTAAATGACTCTACTTAGAGGAAGTCAACACCATCCCCGAGTCCACCAATTGTGTAGACCCGTCGGTTGCTCCATATCGCGATTCACGAAGACTTGCTACCTAAGCAAGTCTTCATTCGCAAATAAGGACACTTATGAAACATCAGCGGACATTCCGTCCACACCGGTGCTTAAACCTCTTCCCGGGGTTAAAATATATTCAACTTGATCCGGATGGTAGTCACCGATAATTATATCTTCTCTGTTAACTAAGGATGAAGAGACATGTTTAATAAGGGTGATTAGGAACATTGGTCTACGATTGGTTGGTCCCTAGCCGACATTAAGGAATTGACCCCAATGTTTGCACTCATCGTATCCATTTGGAGGATAACGCGAAGACTTCTCGCGAACCTCCTTGATCGCTTGAACCCTGCCATGAAAGAGGTGGTTAGGGAAGAAGTCTTTGCGATTACTTTCGATCGGGTATTATATACCCAATCTCCGATAGTGAATGGGTAAGTCCCATTCATGTAGTTCCTAAGAAATCGGGGAGTTACCATGGTGCGTAGCGGGAAGGGTGACTATGTTGTCACTCGAGGTCCTATGAAATGGAGAATCTGTTGATTCTGAGGCGTTTAAATGCTATGACCGCGAAAGGATCACTTTCCGCACCATTTATAGATCGGATGCTAGAACGTCTAGGCGGTCATGCCTTTTATTGTTTTACGGATGGCTACTCTCGGCTATTTTCAGATTATTATTGATATTGATGACCAAGAAAAGACAACCTTCACATGTCCGCCGGAACATATGCCTATAAACGAATGCCTTTTGGCCTTTGTAATGCCCCCTGTACCTTCCGGCGATGTATGCTTCATATATTTAGTGACATGGTAGAAGCTTTATGGAAGTGTTCATGGATGATTTTTCTATCTATGGAGACTCCTTTCTGAATGTTTGTCTAACTTTGTCTAAGGTCTTGACACGCGGTGTGAAGAAAAGAGCCTGCGTTTTAAATTGGGAAAAGTGTCATTTCATGGTCAAAAGGGCATAGTACTAGGTCATATTGTATCTAGTGATGGCATCGAAGTAGATAAAGCCAAACTAGATAAGATGGCGACCCTACCTAAACCATGGACTGTCAGGTGAGATTAGAGCCTTTCTAGGCCATGCGAGGGGTTTATAAGCGTTTCATTAAAGATTTTTCGAAAATAGCTAGGCCTTTAACTAACACGCTTTTGAAGGATGCAATCTTTGATTTTAATTTTAACCGTAAACAGGCTTTTGAAACCTTAAAAGCATACAAACCTTGCACCTATTATCAGACCTCACGATTGGTCTAAACCTTTCGAACTCATGTGTGATGATGCTAGTGACTATCGCGGTTGGTCTTTGTCTTGGGACGAAACTAGATAATAAGTCCACTTTGTTATTTATTATGCTAGTAAAACATTAAGCGATGCTCAGCGGAATTATTCAACTACTGAAAAAGAATTCTTAGCTGTCATTTATGCTTTAGATAAGTTTTAGTCCTTATTTGGTTGGTTCTAAAACTTTAGTTTACACGGACCATGCAACCCTTAGGTACCTTCTTGCAAAGAAGGATGCTAGCGAGATTAATCCAATGGATTCTTCTCTCCGCAAAGAGTTCACATTAGAAATAAAGGACAAAGAGAGGTCAAAAACGTGGTTTGCCGACCACTTATCTAGACTTACAAATGGCGATAGTAGTGATTACGAGTCCATACCGGACTCTTTTCACGATGAGCATCGTATATATTTTCATCACCATGGTATCGCGGACATCGTAAATTATTTAGCGGCTGATGTTATGCCTTATAATTGGACAAAGAAATGAGCGTAAAGAAGTTCTTGGCGAGTCAAGATATACTCTTTGGGATGAGCCCTACCTTTTAAAGTATTGTGCGCGGATCAGATTATTAAATCGTTGCATTCCCGGTGGGAATATAATGAAGTTCTATCGTTACGCCATGACAAAATTGTGGTGGCCACTTTAAGCGGAATGAAAACAGCCGCTAAAGTTCTTCAATCAATGGATTTTATTGGCCTACCCTTTTTAAGGATGCCCAAGTGCATTGCAAGGCGTGTATTCGTTGCCAACAACTTGGGCGAATCCACAAGCGTAATATGATGCCATTAAATCCAATCTTGATAGTAGAAATTTTTGATGTTTGGGGTATTGATTTCATGGGCCCTTTCCCTGTTTCCCACGGTTATATTTATATTCTAGTTGCGTGGATTAAATACGTCTAAATGGATAGAGGCCCTAGCTTGCCGTGAAATGACCATAAGACCGTGGTATTTTTATTAAAGAATATATTTTCTAAATGGGTTTGGCATTCCTAAAGCCATCATTAGTGATGGTGGAACACATTTTACCTTGAGTTGTTGCATCCCTAGTGAAAAAGTATGGAGTTACACACAAAGTAGCAACTCCTTATCATCCACAAACTAGCGGACAAGTAGAAGTTTCTAATAGGAAATCAAAAAGATTTTAGAAACAACGATGAAAAACCGATAGGAAAGACTGGTCGAAGCGTCTATCGGATGCCTTATGGGCATATAGAACTGCTTTCAAAACTCCTATAGGTATGTCTCCTTTTTAGACTTGTATTTGGGAAACCATGTCATTTGCCCGTTGAATTAGAGCACCGTGCTCTGTGGGCTATAAAAGCCTTAACTACAATATTGATGAGGCGGGTGTCAAAACGCCAAGTTACAATTAAATGAGCTTGAAGAAATCCGTGGCGATTCTTACGATCTCATGAAGGATTATAAAGCTAACATGAAACGTGTTCATGATAAGCATATCTTAGCAAAGAGTTTGTGGTCGTGGGACAAAAGGTTTTGCTTTTACAACTCCGTCTACATATTTTCCGGGAAACTAAAACCCGTTAGTGGTCTCTTTTTAAGTTCTTGAAGTCACCCCACGGGGCAATTACCTTGGTAAATCCCAAGGACAACGGTACCTTTCAAGTTAACGGTCAGCGGTTAAAACATTTTCACGAACTGTCACGATATAGAGGAAGTCCTTTTCGGGACCACATATATGAGGAATGACCCTTGTCATTGGTGTACTTCCTTTCACTTCCATTTAATGGTAAGTGCACCATTAAGGTAACCGGGCCCTCCTATGGAGTGTGTGGTACATAAAATCTCTGGATCCTAAGTCCACGGTTCACATATTTCCGTTTTCCACTCTTGCATGTTTTCCGGATTTTTGAGTCATGTTTCTACATGGTGTGAATTACGTCTTATTTGCTTAATGTTTTTGCTTATTATTCAAAAAAAAAAAAAATAAAATAAAAAAAAAATAATAATAATAAATAAATAAATAAATAAATAAATAATAATAATAAATAAATAAATAATAATAATAATTGTTTTCATTTTTAGATATAGATATATATCTAAACCCGTAAAACTACAATCGACAAGTCTTGGGAATCGACTTTAAACGACCCATGTTAAAACAAATTTTGTGTTTAAAATTTGTTTGGGGTTCAAACGATCGATCCTTGCATCCGGATTGCTTTCGAACCTTCCTTTTTCGTTGCTTAGGTCCATTAGTATAGTTCATTGGGGTTGGCGTCATCTAATTTAGTGTTCATTTGTTAGCATAACTTACGTCATGCACGCGCTTCGAGGCGTTTTCCACTATCTTATATGTCACCCACGGTCGGAATAGAGTAGTTTATGGATCATTGGATTGGAAATTCTCTCTGATCATTTCCATATCTCATTCATAAAAATCGGACCCAATAACGAAGCGGCAAATTTAGTTTGAAGTTCTTGAAAATCGGCGAAAGTCGAAAAAATTGAATTGGGCTTGGGCCCAACTCAGCACCACTACAGCCAGCCAGCTCCTTTCAAAATCAAATCGGCGAGTTCATCTTCTCAACCGCTTCTCACAAATTTAAATTCAAACCCTAGCAACCAAAATAAAAAAAAAAAGAATAAAAATAAAAATAGAATACATCAAAATAGAAAGACATCCCACCCTTGTGAAACACCACCAAGCTCCAACGTTCCACCAAGAAACCACCCACCAATTCAAGTTTTCAAAAACCTCCACCGTAACCACCACCGCCACCACCATTGTTTCTCCTTGTTTTCATCAAACTTGCATCCACCTCCATCTACAAACCCCAATCGGTTCAAACTCCAATGGCTCTGACGAAGAATGTTCTTGGCACGCGTTTGAGGCCGACCATTTCGCACCATTTTACACGTTGAATATGATTAAGAGGGATTGGAACAGGTTGTGGTGATGACCCGAGGATTTCTATCACTATGATTTGGTAGATCACTTTTATAAGAAACGAATTGAGGGAAATAGGATTTTCATTAGGATAGCGAGGAGCGAGGAGGAAATGCTTGAGCGGTTGTTGGTGAGCTATTAGGAATCACGCGCTTTGTAACCAACCTAGAATCGACCAAATAGGAATCGGTATCTGCGGTTCTGTTTTGATGAAAGATCACGGTCATAGAGGGTGAATACAATACGATATCTCATTCGTTAGCGGATGACCACGAGAACCAATCAACCCAGAGCTTCGGTGGATTGGTAGGAACGATCCTCGGCAAAAGACAAAGTCGGCGACATCGGACTTCGATTAATGCGCACCTTCTCTGGATTTTGCAAGCGAATGAGTGTCATTTCTGCATCCTCGATGTAATTTTTTGAATGTGATTAAAGGAGTGGGAAAGAGCATGGCGCCTCTTCCGATATTGATCACTAAGATTATGCTCTCATTTAGGCTTCATCGCTAAATCTGCTCTATTAAAGATCAAATTGTATTCTAATGCAAGTATTTATAAGGAATGCATCCAAGAGACTTGGCGTTGTCTGCCGAGAGAATACTGATTGGAGTCGAATAATGAAGGCGAAGATATGACATGGTTGGTTGAAGATAATTTCGATAGTCATACTTCTAATTTAGAATGAAATGATAATGCTGCAAAGCGGGTTCGCGATCACGGTTATCGTGTATGCAGTGAAGATATCCGACATAGACAAATTGTAATTGAAATAAGCAAAGCGAACTTTCAGGCGAGAGTTGAAATGCTTTCGAAAGGGGTCGAGAAGATATCTTGTCTAACTTGGAGATTATCCACCCGAATCACCGAAGCCCGATTATCTGATGCTCAAGACCGAGATGGAAGCCGCGGCTTGTTCGGGATAGAGATGCTTCGGCGTATGCCACTTTCGTGGATGAGTGCGTCTCGGTGAGTCGAGAGGCATGGCGTCGTCGCATCGGGCGAATGGCTCAAGCCATTCTTAACCCGCAGAACCGATCTCCATCTCGGGGACCATCTTCTTCCTGCCCCTAGGTGTTCACCATCAGTTGTCCTGTTATTTCATTGTTTTATTGTTTTGTTAGTGGAATTTTATTTCCAGTAGTTAGATTGGAATATTAAGTTGTTTGTTTTCGATTGCTTGGATTTCATATTATTTTAATATAATTTATTTTGATCATCTTTAAGTAAGGTTGTCTTGGAGTCAAAGTTGAAAATTAGGCCGATATTGGCATATCTATGATTTTTTTGTAGTGGTAGCATGATATGTAGTAGAGTTTAGAAGTTACTATTCTAAACCAAGTTTAAAAGATACCGGGGTTGTTAGGAAATCAAAACTATGGTTAGTTTCCGTTTTAGGGTTTAGCGAGTTTTCTATTTCCGGAAATTGCCTTAAAAACAATTTGGCAACTTGCCGATTCGTTTTGGTAACCCGAACCTATTTAAACTTCCATCAATCTACACTCTCGCAACCCATACTACACCCCACAATCATCTCTCACCTTTCACTCCAAGCCTTTTCTGCTTGTTTTTCTTGTAAACACCGTTTACGCACTTCTACGGCCTTTCGCTTCGATGAAGCGCGCTGCGCCCTATACATGCCATAAATTTTTTTTTTTTTTGTCGGCGCCCAGCGCCAGCGACTTCGCCTACTAACACCTAAAATCGAAAAAATCTCCGCGCCCAGCCGAAACGACCAGCCCAAACACTGTAATTCCAAAACCTACGAGCGCTGACTTCGCTGGCCTGCCCAGCCCTCCTCCGTAAGCATAGAAAATTCAGATTTTCTGGGGTTTCTTCCAGTTATCGCAGCTGTTCTCTGAGTAGTTTTTTTTTGACACCTCCTATAGTGATTCTGAGCAGTCATTTGAAGACTTGATGGGACCGATACCTATGGAGCATCGTTCCGGCGGATCGATCGCGATTAGGATGGCGGCATCTTCCGGTGAGTGATGACGATTCTTTTTCACCTAAGCTAACTGAATTCTTCTATAATAATATTGCTTTTCTTTGTACCCGAAGGAGAACAAAAATTTCCCTTGCTATTGATGGCCGCGACTATGGAATTCAATGCCGCAATTGATAGCTTTGGTTTGGGGTTGCCATTACGACCTATGCACACACGTGGGGATATATGACGGATAACTTCATACCTATATGAATATGCCTATTTCCATAGGTATTATGGGGAGGGTGTTTAAATATCATGGACCAAGACCAATATAACATGCATGGTAGCCTATTGCTAAATGTAGGCCGCACCATGTTGTTCATCATGATTAACATTCTAGGGGGAACGGCAGTTTACTTCGCCAATAATACCGGTGGCGTTTTCCTTGCTTTAGGCGAGGGCGTCGTCGGTATGACATTCCCGAGTTTTAGTTCAACTACTAAAGGCGCGGCCATACCTTGAGGCATAAGTACCTTCTTATACTGTCTTGGTTTGCCACATTATCTTGTAACTTGCCTACCCATATTACCGCGATTACCGCAGTTAGGAAAGGGTCGAAACCATGAGACCCATCAATGGTAAGATCATTCAGAGCCATGACTTGGCGGGATGGCAGGTCTAACCACATTTGGTTGCCCGCACACCCATCGGACCAAGTAACACTAGAAAGGTTAGCACTAGTTGATGATACATGGCCAGGCGTGGCAAGTTGTTATGGCATGGCGGGGATGCGAAAGAACCTCGTATAGAAGAGGAGGATTACGAGTAAATCTTTGGGGTCGCGGGTAAGTTTTTAGTTAAGTTAGTGTCGCTTATGTCCCCGAAGCAATTTCATTCTGTTAACCCCATAATGGGTGGAACTCTTATAGAGTTCGTCGGTTTTTTATTTCCTATATTGAATGCGTTCTAACCTTGTTTTCGAGGATGTTTAAATTTCCGCAGCGTTCCAATGGTATTTTTCCTACCCTCTTTATTTAAATGCTTTGAGGACAAAGCATGCTTCTTGTTTAGGGGGCATAGAAACACGGTAATTAAAACATCTGCTATGATATAAATATGTATAATATCATTTGTTTTCTATTTAAAATTTCAAAAGTATTAAGATGGCGCCATCTAATCGGTAAGGACTTACTTCCATCATATTCACCACAAATTAATGCTTATTTCTACCAATTAATGCTAAATTCCTATTGTAATCGATGGAGAACAAGAATTCTCCGTCAGATCATGACTCCATTAATAAATTCAATAAAAAATGGTCGCTTTAGTTTCGTGATTACCAACACCTGATCCCTCGCCACATGGGCATATATGAACTATAATGCATACCTTTATGATTATACATATTTCCATGAGTATTATGGGGGAGGGTATTCCGAAAGTAATGGACCGGGGCGATATGGCATTGCCCTTGGTAGCCTTTCCCCAAACGTAGGCACCACCATGTTATTCATCCCGATGAATATTTTGGGGAATGGCGGTTCATTTCGCAAACGATCAAGCCGGGTGACATTTTCCTCGCTTTTAGCTGAGGGACATGCATGGAAATATGACATTCCCGAAGTTTTAGTCGCTAGTCTTAAGAGAGCCCAAAGCATGAGGCGTAAGTATCTTCTTATGCCTATTTTGGTAAGCATCATGCGTAGTTGTTTACCTATACCCGCGAACAATTCACGATTGGAAAAGGTTGAAGTCATGAGACCCACCATTGGGTGGTTCGCTCATTCTTGGCGAATAATGACTTACGGGGATGGCAGGTGCACCTCATTTGGTCGCCCTGCACATCCCATCGGACATAATAACACTTAACATGTTAGCATTAGTAGATGATAAATGGCGACAAGCTTGGCAAGTTATAATGGGTGGGCGGGATCGCGAAGGAACCTCATCTCTTTAACGAGGAGGAGGATGTTTAAGCGGGAGATAAGGTAAGTTTTTAATTTTTGTTATTCCCCAGCATGTCCCAAGCAAATTAATTCTCATAGCCCCATAATGGGTGGAACTCTTATAGAGTTAGCGTCAAGATTTTATTTTCCCTATATTAGTATGTTCTAACCTTTTGTTTTGCAGATGTCCCGAGGAATTTCGCGCATTTCCATGGTATTTTTCTACCCTCTTTATTTAAATGCTTCGGGGACAAAGTTACGCTTCTTGTTTGGGGGGGCATAGAAACACGTGTAATTAAGGCATCATTTTTTAGGATATAGAAATGTATAATATGCATTTGTTTTTCAAGTTAAAATTTTCAAAAATATAAATAAATAAGTTTATGCTATACACTTAGGGGAATATTGGTATTGTTTTTTCTCTATGCTCTTAACAATCTAGAAGTCTCACGTAGCTTTTGCATCAAAATAATTGTTAGAAACTTAGGTTAATATGTAGGTAATAATCTTTGCATCTATCTATAAATATATTACATGAGTATCTATGATTGTTAGATAAGTTTCAAATCTAAGGCTAGAGTACTTATTCTACAAATCTGCGGGAGAATATAGCCTAAAGCCTTATACGAAATAAACATTTGAGAAATGACACAATGCGGAGAAGTAAAATCGGATAGAGAAATCATATGTCCAATTGTTTGATCACTATGCCATATTCTAAGCTTGTGAATTTAGGCCCTCTTTGGATCGATATAGCCGTAAATTCAAACCTATGAATTATTTTCGCTTAGTAGCCCTCTAAGCCTTTCTTTAGCCTTTCATAACCCACAAATCCTTTACCCTGTTACAAAAAACAAAACAAAATAAAAAAATAAATAAAAAATAAAATCAACCTACCCAATCTAGAATAAGTCTAAGAATAGAATGAGGAAGAAAGAAGAAGAGAAAACCGTGTAAACAAAAGTTAGTTAATTGTTTCGAAAATAAAAAAAAGAAGTTTCCATCCAAAAAAAAAGAAAAAATAGAAATAGAAATAAAATAAAAACTCCAAAAAATAGAATAAAAAGGAGTTAAAAGCCAAAGAAAAGAAAAAAATATGGCTAAGGATGGAAACAAAGTGTAGAAAAAAGTAAATAACAAGGTTTTCTCTAAGTTACATAATATGAAGACTCTACTATCTCAGGACTTGTCCTTTTTGAATATCCATTTCTTTTCCTTCTTAAACCATCTCCTAATCCCCCCAACACCTAATAAAGACCTCTAACTCAATTAGGAATAGGTTAGTGTGATAGTAAGTTGCAGATGTGTTTGATCGACTCCGCCTCCTTTGTTGTCATTGAGATTGTAAGGTAAAGTGTGCCCACTACAATAATCGGAGTAGCTTAAACTCGAGCGAAAAATCAGAGTGGTTTTCGCCTTGACATTTATGTGAGGACCTACTTGAGGACGCTTATTCCGAAGTTTTCATAAACTAACCTCGCTAGGCATTTCATAGTATTACTCATAGTATTTATATTTGTATCATAGATGATTGATTATTATGCATATATTAGCTTAGGTTTTTAACTTGGTTATTCTTATTCATTTGCTAGTAAGATGTATAGATAGTTAGGACATGAATGAGGAAACAATAATTTTATTTCTTAGTCGATTTGGAGTATAGTTGAAGTTTGTGAGTACCTTCACTAGAAAACTCTCACGAGGTTATAACTCATTCCATTAGGGAATTCCTAGTGGTTTAAGGCCTTGCAGATATGGTCAATGCAATCGCGACTCTAGCTTAAACGAGTAGTTAGAACTCCATTTTTGGTCACTTATTCTAATTTCTTATCTTTGCTTGAGGACAAACAAAATGCTGTTTGGGGGTGGTTTGATAAGAGCCCAAAACTGTAGTTTTTAACCTCAGAATAGTCATACTTTTAGACCAATTATGTGAGTAATAATTAAGAGTTAATAATCGACACGGTTTTATGCATTTCAGTGTTTCAAAGTCCATTATGTGCAGAAATGTGCCACTTTAGCCAGATAAAGGAGCAAAGGTCGGTTACTAAGGAGTTCCGTGATTAAAGGCCAAGATTCAAGAAGACAAAGCCTTTCTAAAGCCCGGTCAAAAGCTGAAAAGTCGACGCGCAAAAACAAGCACACAGTCAAACAGAACTTCCCGAAGGTCAGATCTTTGGACTCAGACCTCAGAATAGGTCCTACCTTAAGTCAAAACGACCGACTCGGAAAGAGCTTTCCAATGGTCTAAGATTTGATCCAATCAAAGGAGAAGAAGTGGACGAAAATTCTGTTGAAGCCAACTGCAGCTGAAGAGGCTTTTTGATCGAAGATTGGGTTTTGGGCCCGATTCTTCCGCCCAAAACATGGCTCCAAGCCCATGCACGATTTTGGATCTGAAAGTATAAAAACCAAAGCTTAACTCTTTGTTAATGGTAGCTAGTTAGACCTAAAAATATATATATAATTCTAGATCTAGTTTTCAGTAGAGTAATTAAGTTTAAGTTCCAATTTCAATTCTTGTTTTAGATTAAGTCTTGAATCATTGTTCTTTGATTGATTAGATAAATAAAATAGTTATTTTATCAATTTCGATTTTTATCAGTTCAATTTATAGATCTAATTTTAATTTTGTTGATTATCATTTTCAGAGTTTAAGTAGATTGAAACATTGTTAGTTAAATTAGTTAAGTTAGAATTTTAATATGATGTGTAGTTATAATTCAATGGGAAATGATGGGTTGATAACTCAAGGCTAAAACCTCCATTAGAGGGGGTTGATGAAGCTTTGATGAAAACTTAGTGGTATAGTGTAGAAGCATTATAGAATCTATTCCACTCTAGAAGGTCGCGGATTCGCCATGAGAATAGGTGGACGACCTCACATGCTAGTTAGTATTTGGTAGAAATGCCATGAACACTAGGGATTAGAACTCAAATTCTTGCCGTAAGAGCGTGAGAATCGAGATACAAGAATCTATGCTAGGTTATTAAGTTGGATTCGAGGTGGATTCAATTCCCCCTCTAATCCTTTATCTAGATTCAAAACAATCATATTTCCATAGCATTCGTAGTTTAAATTCAACATAATCAATTTTAGATTGTATCGTGAGTATAACACCCTTCATAAAGCTCTCATTAGACTTAAGACCCATTAATTAGACTAGAAAAACATTCCATGCTAGAGAACTAGGAGTGGAATGAATTTGTTACTCCACTCTATTTAGATAGAATTGAGAGTAGAAACTTTGATAAATATAGACACGTAAATAGTTTTAGTTTACTTTACGTTTTGAGTTCATCGCTCATTTAGATTTGGTAAACTAGTCAAATATCATTTATCAATGACATACTAGGCTTTTGAACCACTTGAATGAAGGGTTCATCATCGATTCTTTCAAGAACTCCAAGAACTCTTCATCTAGCTTGGGTGAATATACAAAATCGGGAAGTCGGGGCAAGATCTTTAAGAAAATCATCGATTTCGTCCATTAATGACCAAGCTAGATTAGGATCCACATAACACCATATATTTTGTTTCCTCTTTTTCTGGCACTTCAATCAAAGCAGGGTTCTCATCAACTAGAATGATAGGCTCGTGAATATGTATGTTGGGCAAAATCTCTTTATTGGGAAGGTTTAGAAAATTATGAAGGATCTCAAAGGCAATTGGCTTAAGTTCAAATTTGAGGTTTCTTTAAAATGGTTTAGTGGTGCAGTCCTTAGAAATGGGTGGATATTTGATGAATGGAGGTTGGATTTCAAGAGGTGTTAAATTGGGATGGTGATGGTTGGGTGGTCGTTCTTAACATGATCTCGAGGACTCAGAGAATTCTTCATCTAGTTTTGGTGTTTCCACAAGATTGTAGTTCATATCTACAATAGTAAGGATGTCACAAATTTGTTCCATCCATAAGTCATTAACGGCCAAACTAAATTGAAATCCACTTTCCACCATAGTATTTACTCCCTATTTTCCATGCACTTCATTTTCTTTATCCTCTTTGCCTTGATCTTTAAAAATTTTCGCCATTTTCCAAATGTGTCGAGTCCAATACATGCTTTTGAAGTTTTTTTACCGGAGTTTTCTCATTTATGGGTGATGATGTTAAGGCATGTGAGGGAAACTGTGACTTTAGGCAGGTAGTCATTGTCATAAGATCTGGAATTCACATGATAGTCAAGTGGATGGTGATGGGATTTTAATTGGTCATTAATATCAAGACGGGCTTTGTTATAGTAACACTTTGTTTCTCTTGTTGGTTGGGTTCTGGACTGGTGGGAAGAATATTAGTCTCAGATGAGGCTTTATTTGAATTAGATTAGAGAAAACATATGGTAGTTGCTATTTGTTGAGTTAGTATTGTTTGTTTGGCCATTTCTGGTAGAGTTGGTCCGTGATGGATGGTGGAGCGGAATATGAATTTGATATGGATGGTGATGTGAATGATAATTGGTTTTGGGTGAAACTGCACTCTGACTAACCATATGGATATATGAATGGTGGTTAACTATTTGTGGTGGAACTCTATGAGTCGTCGACATGATTAGAAAACTCTTGAGTGTATTGGGTACTAGGAAAATTTGAAAATTGAGGTTCGTAATCGAAAGGATTTCCCGTAGTAGATTAGAATTCGGTATATGATGGACAATGGGATAACTAGTCATAAGGACTACCTCAAAAAGAAAAAGGTTCTTGGTTTGTATTGTAATTCCATTATGGTTGTGATGCATATTGATAAGGCATGAATGCTCAATCAATGATAATGCACAAACAGTAGAAATTCATTTTTTTGGATTTTTGTAAATATTTGTTTTGGTCTATAATTTACTATGCCCTGTTCAGAGGAACAGTTGGGCGTAAAACTAGGATTTTGGCTCTACACGCATCGAGGGAGAAGATCGCTACTTCACCAGATGGTGTGCCACCAAGAATCTTACCCACGGTATTTCTGAAGGAGGGGAGTAAGGAAGGTGGTTGGTCTATTGGAATCTAATAGTTTACTACTTTCTTTGTTCGTGCTAGATGTTTGTCCTGATGGACGTGACTAAATTGGCTCTGCTTGGTTGATTTTAAATTTTTATTTTGGTCTATGTAACAAACATTTCACAAAACATCCATTCTAAAGTGGGTCTTAACCCCACTTTTTGTTATTCTAGGGCTCGGGTTCAGCCTTAGCGTTAAATGTAAAGACGAGACTGAAATGTAAATCACACAATCATCTAAGCATACTTAGTAACACACAAGTATCCTCTTACACTTTGTAGCGAGGAGGTTTAGAAATTACCACCCAATGTGTGTGTAAACGACCCTCGGGATGAAGGCAACGTCGGTTGGCACTTGATCTGAGAATCAGGCCCAACCTTTCGAGCTTTGCCCTGTTTTAAGTTACAATAAAGGTTCACTTAAAAAGACCTGGGTTTTTGACAATTTATACAACTTTGCCTTTAAGGGATCAAACTTAAAACTAAACTAATATTATACAATTCTAATTAACTAGTTTTAGATTAATCCCTTAGATTAACTAGAGTTAACTGGACTTTGAGTGTTGATTACCAAGTTGATTTATAGTGTGTGAGCTATGATTCTCTCCTTGCCTCACACACTTGGACTTCCCAAGGCAATTAAAATTATAATCCCTTGGTAAGTGTATAACTTTAACCAAGTTTAACTCATGTTCATCATAAGAAATCAATCAAAACCCATTTTTCCTAATTTTTATTCATTTTTCTTTTTAATCCTAACTATTACAAACAAGTTACCCTGATTTATCCTACTATATTACAAAATCTGGGATCGATGTACCAAACACATCCAAAAACTGGACCCATGTCACTGGAGGTGATTGGGCGGTCGCCCCTTGACTCAGGCCAAAGTCGATCATCTTCCAGCTACTTCTTCGGCTCCTCTTCAAGTTCTTGTTTCCACACCCTGATTTGTAAGAAAATTGATTAGTAACGAAATAACAGCGAAATAAAATGACAAAAAATAAAAGAAATAGAAATGAAAGGGTGAGAATGGTGAGAAGGGTGCTTCATCCTTAGGTGCTCAACCAAGCTCTTCTCCTCTTTCAATCCATGACGGCGACGTCATTTGAAGTTGTAGCATTGGTGGAAAGTATACTTCAAAGATTTGTAAGAAGTTGAGGTTCATCCTAGATTGTTTAAAGTTGAGAGATTGGGAGATTGGGAGTTTAGGAAAGAATGTAGACTCTTAGTTTAGGACTTGCCTAGTTTAGTTGTGAATGAAAACATTGAAAATCAAGTTGTTAAAGATTGAAATGACTCAAAACATTGAAAGCAAATGATTTAATGAAAGATTGAAACAAGATGCAAGGAAATATTGATTGATTGAAATAAACAAGATTGAAATACAAGAAATAAAGAACAATAAAGTAAAACTTGAATTGAAAAACAAGACTAGGAAAGTAAAATAAACTAAATAGTTTGGATCCTAATATAATGGATGAGTTCTCTCTCCTTTGCTTTTTGATTATAGACCCCCACTTTTACCATTTACAGATTTGCCCTCATCCATTCTAAACTAGACACCTCACCCCTTTCACTTTTGCTTTTACTTTTACTTTTGCTTTTGCTTTTGCTTTATGGGTGCCTTCTTGACTAAGGTAGGTTTAAGGATAAGTCTTCATAATTTGAAATAATGGCCTCCTTCTTTGGTCTTCTGATTTGAGCCCTTTGACTGTTCACTTTGACAGTTGACTTTGACCGGTTGACTTAACTTTTTCAACACTTTTCCATAACATCTACTGGTCTTCATAATAAGCGTGATTAATGCTCCTTTTGGTGCTAAGACGCAACTTTTATGATAAGTGGTCTGAAATACTCCTGAACCGGAAAAAAGTAGTAAAAGCTATGAGTTGTCTTTTCGTTAATCGTAAGAGAGACTGTAATGCGGCAATAAACGGGTAATAAAACACATATTTGGGAGCTAACCAGCTATCGAGATGAGGATCTACAGATCACCAGGGTTTTTTCTTTGACTTGGTATCGAGATGAGGATCTACATATTACCAGGATATTTTGTTTTACCTGTTATCAACATATAATTCTAGAAATACGAGGATTTGCGATATTTGTATAGATATTGCTTTTGGAAATATCAATCTCTTTATTAAGTGCATAACTTCGAAAATACATAATATTATAATACTCTTTATTGATAAAATGCTTTCAAATTGCTTACATTTTGAGGCTTTGGTAATATTACACCTTTAACCATTTTAAGTAATAAGCTCCATTGATTCCCATTTTGTGAATGATGTAAGGCCCATCCCACTTTTGCGGCCCCCTTTCTCTTTAGTTGCTTGAGTGACCATTTTCAAGACCAAATCACCTTCTTGAAAATGTCTTTCTCTCACTTTCTTGTTGAAAGCTTTTCTGAGCTACCGATGGTATATGTCGAGCCTTAATCTTGCTTGATCTCTTGTTTCCTCAAGATTGAAGACTTCTGCTGTCATTACTTCATTATTTTAGTCATTCATTAAGACTTTGGTTCTGGATGTCGATACCACCATTTCTGATGGAGTTACTGCTTCCATGCCATAAGCTAATGTAAAAGGAGATTCACCCGTGGCAATTCGAGGTGTCGTTCTATAAGCCCATGGAACGTTGTTTAATTTATCCACCCAGAGACCTTTCTTGTCTTCCAGCTTTTTCTTGATATTATCCATAATGGTTTTATTTGTTGCTTCTACATGCCCGTTACCCTGAGTGTAATATGACGCAGATGTGAAATGCTTTACCTTATATGATTCCAAGAAAGCTTTTACTTTTCCTCCCTCGAACTGTGGCCCGTTATTTGATATAAGGCTATGGCTCTTTTATGTGTTATAAGGCTATGGCCTCTACCCACTTGGTGAAATAGTCTGTGACCGAAAGCATGAATTGTCTTTTACCTCTTCCAGGTGCTAAAGAACCGACAATATCCATGCCCCATAGCGCAAAGGGCCATGGATTCGATACACAGTGCAACTCCTCAGCTTGAACATGTATAGCCTTTCCATGTATTTGGCATTGCATACACTTTTTAGCATAACAAAGACAATCTCTTCGTATCTGAGGCCAAAAATATCATTGCCTAATTATTTTATTTGTCAATGATCTTCAAGCTGAGTGATTTCCACATTCTCATTCGTAGAGTTCTGCAATGATTAAGTGTGCCTCCTCAGGTGATACACATTTCCAATGCAGACATCCAAGATTCTTTCGATATAGCTCATTATCAATCAATACATATCTTTGCGCTCCAGATTTGATTCTTCTGGCCTCATTTTTGTCCTCTGATACTTTACCCTCAAATAAATATGATATATATGCTTCATTCATGACACCCCCAATGTGTCAATTTCCATAATCTCTAGTTCTTCGACATCAATGCTTGGCCTCTCTTGGACGCCAATGTGCAAAATGCGACCCTCCATGTTTTTTAAAATCCATTTGTCAAATAAGCCGTATGGCGTCAGTGATGCCTGTTTTCATTTCTATTGAGGTGTTGAAGCCTTATTTTATTAAAGTCTCTCAACTTTATTTTTATAAAACTCAAGTAATCCACCATGTTATCACATTTTGCTGAATATCCTCCATTAATCTGACTGTCACCAGCATTGAGTTGCTAAAAATTGATAATTCTTTCACTTTGAGAGATTTGGCCATCGAGAGTAAATGATTAAAGCTTCATATATTCAGCCTCGTTGTTCGATGCATGGAATCCTAATGTCACTGCTATTTTAAGCCTTTGATTTTCGAGTGTAACCAATACAACCTCGATGCCACATCCCTTACTCCCAGATGATCCATCGACAAATAGTTTCTAACCATTTATTCGACTTCAAATTCGTTTATTAGTACCAACCATTTCAACATTCTTCCAGAATTAGCAGTTTTTGCTAGAGTATGCTTTAATGGGAGATTCATCATAATGATCACAGAGTGCGATTGAAAATATAAAAAGCCCGGCCTGCGAGATGAGAATAAAAGCACTGAGTGTATTTTCTCACGGTCGAATAATCGGTCTCTACCCAAGCATTGTTTTCCTTTGAAAATACACCGATTTTTCAACACCATTTTCAACTTTCACCAACACCGAACTTATAGCAAACTCAAATACCGCTAAATGGAGAAGCAAACTTTCTCCCTCATCTGGCTTTGTAAGTGTTGGCATTTCTTGCAGTTATTTCTTTAACTCCAAAAATGCTTCTTCACAATCTTCATTTCAATAGAATTTAGTATTCTTTTTAAACAACTTGAAAAAAGGCTTACATCAATCAAAAGTTCTGGAGATGAATCTGTTGAGAGCAACTATTCTCCCAGTCAACCTTTGTATTTGCTTTCTAGTTGTTGGTAATGGCATCTGCTAAAGTGCTCGTATCTAGTCTGGATTAGTGTCGATACCTCGCTTGATAACAATGTACCCCCAAGAATTTCCCAGAATTGGGGGCCCGAAGGTACACTTCTTTGGATTAAGTTTCATGTTAAATTCTCTCAGTATTTGAAATACCGTATCGAGATCCTTCACATGGTCTTCAAATCTCATGGATTTTATCACCATGTCATCAATATACACCTCGATGATTCACTTAATGAGCTTTTTAAACATTTTCTCCACTAACCTTTGATAAGTAGCTCTTGAATTTTCAATCCAAATGGCATTCTAATGAAGCAATATATGCCTCCATTTACAATGAATGCCATTTTGAGTTGATATATAATAGCCATTAAAATCTAAAAATATCTTGAATATCCATCGCAGAAACTGATTAACTCGAAACTAGCTATTTGGTCAACCAACTCATCTTCCTTGGCATCGGATAATGATCTTAGGGACATTTCTTATTTACATCGGTAAAGTCGACGCAGATTCAAACTTTACCATCTTTCTTGGGAACTACGACTATGTTCGCCACCCATTCAGAATGATTAACTTCTCTAATTATGCCATTCTTTAGCATCTTTTGTATTTCGGCTTGCACCGCTTCTTTATACATTGATCTAACCTTTCGATACTTTTGATGGACAGGAGTTGCATTTTCTTCCATATTCAGCTTGTGCAAACAAATAGCTGGGTCGATATCGATGAGGTCCGACATTGACCATGCAAAAACATCCTGATTCTCTTTTAAGAAGACCATCAACTCATTTTTCATATTGGAAGACATTTCTGTACCAATGAATGTATGACGCTCACTTTCTCCTTTGCCAATATCAATTCTTTCCACCGCCTCGATTGTTTTTCTTTCCCAGGGTTCTTCGTTTTGCTTTAGCTCTTGTGTGAACTTTACCTGCTCATGTATTTGCATATCGGTGTTGGTAGGTAAAGCTTGCTATAACTACTACCTAAAGCTTTCAAAGATGCCCCCAATGTCTTGGATTTTTCCCTTAATCATTCCCTTTACAGTGACAAAATTACACTTTTCTGACTCCGACTGATCCCCCCTGATTTCGTGCAAGCCACACACTATGGGAAATCTAATTACCTGGTAGAATGTACTTGGGACAGCATGCTTATTGTGTATCCACTTTCTACCGAGTATTGCATTGTGATCGGAGTGATGTTTTGTGACCACTTAACCCGTCTATCATGCCTCGAGGTCCTTCTTGAACTGGGCAATTTTATCTCTCCAACGGGCTTGGTAAAGCTTCTATTAAACCCAAACAGACTGAATTGTGGGGGCTTTAGATGAGTCTCATCGAGATCGATGCTTGTAAACACTTTCTAGAATAAAATGTTCACAGAACTACCACAATCCAGTAGTATCTTTTGCACATCATATCCAGAGATTAGTATAATGATTAATAATGCATTATCATGCGACAACATCACCTTAGACAAGTCATCTGGTATGAACATAATTGCTCCTGGAATGCTAGCCGATACCAGACTCTGATTTACTGGAATAAGCTCGACATTGCCCTCGAGCACTTCTTTTACCATTGAAATCTTTCTTACTTTATCTTTAAAGATTTTCTTCTGTGGTATTTCCCCTTTGTAGATCATATTTATTACTCCAAGGGGATTCTCGTGTATGGTTGCAGTTTCTGCGGGTCTGACATCTGCCATGAACTCTTGCAACTTCCCATCTTTCATCAGCCTATCAATTTCTTTTAATAACTGCAAGCATTTGTTTGTCTCATGGTTCTCAATCTTGTGGAATTGACTATAAGACCTACCTTTCATCTCCCTGAGAGTGTATTTTGGCCATATCACAAAATCTTCTTTCACGATCCTCTTTAATATATCTTCCGGTGTGGTATTGATGGCAACAATTTTTTTTAGATCCAACTCCTCTTTTAGTGTCTTTTCATATCTCGTCCTTTGCTGGGGATGATTATCTTGATTTGTGTAATTTTCTTGAGGCCATTTGTGATATGATCTCGAGGAATCTCGACTCTCATGTCGATCTCCATTACCCGCCTCTTTCTTTTCCGATACTTGTAGCACATTTTGTATCGTGGCTACTTGTATACCTTCTTCTACTCGAATATCTCTATCAGCTTTGTCATATAACTCTTGTAGACTTTTAACTTCCTTACATAAAATATATTTGTGCATATATGATCTAGGTATCACACTTGTTTGGAAAGCCATGGCGGCTATCATTTTGACTCGCCTAAACCTCTCGACTAATTGAGTTTTGGCCTTGAATCTTGCCAAGAAATCCTTCAATGGCTCCTTCTTTCCTTGTTTCAAGTGGAATCCAATCTTATCCTGACGCGTGTCCATTCCCATTCTTCTCCTTCCTTCTTCCCGCTTGTTCCTCAGAACACATGAACTTATCGCAAGATATCGACAATCATGTTGATATCTCAAATTATTTACGATATTCGGGATGGAATATCAGGTTGACGATATTTTCCCCGACATAAACGATGTTGGTAAAGGGTTGAACAAAACCATGCCGACTTTTGGGCCCGGTAAGTATCCGTGATACATGTCAATTACTGCGATAGGAATAGCAAGTACAAATTAGAAGGGCCTTGAGACTTTTATTAGAGCCTTTAGAGGAATCGAGGGAACAAATAGGATCCATTGGCGGATCACCGGGCGAGAGGTGCAAACATCTATGCAAAGCAAAAGTTTAAAGAGTTCCACACAAAAACTTTCCATATAGGAGGACAGAGACAAAAATGATGCCAAATCATTCTTTGTAGTAATCTGAGTTTTACACAAAGTTTGGTTATTTGTACTAATAATAAGTTTTCATTGTTTTGCAGTGAATATGTGTGCCTCCATTTCCCCCTACCACACACACAAAACAAAAAATAATATAAATTAATCAACTTCGAGAACAACTCACACAGTCACGCTCATGGAGCTACATTACTGTGGCAGTTAACAAGCCAGCCAGATTCACACCCCAATAACACCACATTCCTGCTACATAGCGAAGTTGCAAAGTTTCTCATTAAGAAGAGACATAACGGATTAACAAAGATATCCGACAAGGTTACATGCTTTATCAAAAAAAAAACAAGGTTACAAGGCTTCCTATAGACTATAAAAAGTCAAATATTTTTTTTTAAATAATAAGCTGGGGTTTTGGCCTACCCCTAACTTGCATTAATTAATTCTCATATTCATCTTTCCCTCCATATCTTTCTTTACAAGAGTTTGCAACATTTCAGACAATGGAGTGAAGATAATACAAGAGTAATCTTGCATGTGCTATGAAGGGTCAGCCAAGGATGCCAAGTGATCCGTTGCCCTATTAGTTTCTCTAAAAACATGTTTAAATTCTATAAACTCAAAAGACAATCCCATTCTCTGAATGGATGCTACCATATCTGCCATCTGCCATATAGGAGTTTCTATCTTCGTTATAGCATGAACTGCTTTTAATGAATCAGACGCCACTAAAACTTTTGCGATACAAAGTTGTATACATATATCTAACCCTTGATGTATGCCAGTTAGCTCTTGGTATAGGACAGAGTTATTTAAACTACTTCCCATGTATGCCATTAAAGTGTCTCCATTGCTGTCTCAGATTATACCTCAAGAACTAGCCCCTTGAGAATTAACTGCTCCATCAGCGTTTAACTTCACAATTCCTTCATCAGGTTTGATCCAGAAGCATGGGGTTTCAACAATCTTTTTAAGCTTGGCTTGGAGCCTAAGAGTTTGCAGTAGTTGCTTGGTCTTGTATCCACAATGTCTTTAATCTCGGCCTGCAGATAGATCCTCATTTGCTTAACAATGAGATCGATTAGTTCCTTTGCTAGAGTATGCTGAATCAACTGAAATTTTTTCCTGTTTCTTTTTGTCCATATCTCATGAACCGTAGCACATATGAATACCCTATATATATCCGCAAGATCCTTTTTTTTTCTCACATAATTGAAAGATGTTGGACCATTTTTTATTGGCATTAACAGTTGAAGTGTACAAATTCAGCAACATCTTAATCCCATCCATGATGTCCCGAGAGTAGGAACACTCAAAGAACAAGTGTTTTGAGTTCTCTTTTGACTAATGGCAGAAGCAACATTCAGAATGATGAAGAACTTTTCGATACACTAATTTGTCCTGAGTTTGTAAACTCCCCGAGAAAAATTGCCAAGTACAGAATGCATGTCTCGGGTGCACCTATCTTCCCCAAACCAAAGATGCCCATCTAACGCTGGAGATTCTCTTGTAAGAGTTGTATAGGCAGAGCTTGATATGTATAGATTTGATTGTGATGGAATCTAAATTACTAAGTTGTCATGTAGATTCAAATGTATTTGCACACTACTAATATGTTGTTTCAAGGTTGCATCTTGAATAAGTTCTATTTGGGTATTCCATCAACCATTCATAATCAAGTCACTCACTTTGGCATCTGGTGGTAGAATCCCATCCCAAACAGCTTTTGCATGTACATTTTGAAACAATGGTACTGTCGAGCACCATAAGTCATGCCATATAAGAGTGTTTGAGCCATTTGCAATCTTGCTCCTTTTGAATTGGGTTGCAATGGATATGGTAGATAGAACTTGCCTCCATACCCAAGAGCAATCTTTGGGACAAGGCATGGACCTAAATGCTTACCATGGAGGTGTTGCTCATATACCCAGATTGTTCTTTTGCTACAATACCATACACAAGTCCACAGTAAGCTGCTTGGTTCCATCTATGCAAATTTTTTAGGTTGAGGCCACTTGCTTCCTTTGTTAAACACATCTGTTCCGAACTAACCTGATGCATCTTCCCTTTCAATTCATGTTCACTCCATATGATATGGGCACAAATGCTAGAAATAGTATCAAGAATACTTTTGGGAAGTATAAAGGATCTCGCCCAATAAACATGAAAAGACTGTAACACAGATTGGACAAGTTGAACTCTTCCAGCATGCAACAAAAATCTAGCCTTACAATATGTAATCCTTGAGCTAATTCTCTCAATAAGTGGTTGACAGTCTTTGATCCCTAGACGTGTTGCAATAAGAAGTACTCCAAGATATGTAACTGGTGGGAGCTAAGGTTGACCTGTATGATATCATCTAATAATGTGGCATCACTCTCAGATAGACCCCCAATCAAAATTGTAGTCTTAGAGTTATTTACTTGAAGACCTGAAGCTGTAGAAAAAAAATGTTCAGTGCATCCTTAATAGCAATTAATGATGCATGATCTGCCTGTGAAAAGATTAACAGATCATTAGCAAAGCATAGATGGGAGAGTTTTATCTTCTTGCAATGAGGATGCAACTTGATAGACTTTAATCTAATCCTTTCATGTAGTAGACACCCAAGGATTTCCATGACCAACACAAATAAATATGGGGAGATGGGATCCCCTTGTCGAAGCCCTCTTTTTCCTCTAAAGAAACCTTCAACACTTCCATTGACTATGATAGAAAAATGTGGAGTGGTCATACATATAGAAATCCATTGAATGAGCTTATAAGGAAAGCTAAATCTGAGCATCATAACTGATTGTTTCCCAATTCACCATGTCGATCAGAACCCAAATGTGCGTTTTTATCCCCTTACATTACTGCATAGCAGCTTTTCTTACGCATAATAAACAAACAATTCATAGCTTTTACTATCATTTGCAGGTTACATGCCATTTCAGACTACTTATCGTAAAAGATGCACTTTAGCACCAAAAAGAGTTTTATTAACGCTGCTTAGGAAGATTCGAGCTTATATGAGAAAGTGCTAAAAAGTCAAGGTCAAAGTCAACGGTCAAGGACTCAAAAGACTAAAGATTATGTCCTTAGCTCAAAAGACTGAAGATGATGTCCTTATCTCAAAAGTAGCCTTGCTTAACCCTAGCTTGCTTCA
The DNA here is from genome assembly GCF_015680905.1 of Coptis chinensis. NCBI lineage: Eukaryota > Viridiplantae > Streptophyta > Magnoliopsida > Ranunculales > Ranunculaceae > Coptis > Coptis chinensis. The sequence continues at coordinate 55,447,904 of NC_141458.1, read as the reverse complement.
GAAGAAAAGATAAAGCATAAAATATAAATCAAAAAGCAAAAGGAAAAGCAATTGTATGAGGTGTCCTACATCTAAAGGAAGAGGGCAAATTTGTAATTATAAAAGTAGGGATATATAAGAAAAAAGTGTAGAGAGAAATTATTATCTAATTCTTGGCTTGACAAACCAAGAATTGAGATCATTTTACTCATGTTTTTTAGGTAGATTTATTTTATGTCAAGTTTTATTTCTTGTTTTATTATTTTCCATTGTTAAACTTATTGTTTTCTTTACTTTAAGTCTTTCATTGCATTTACATACTTGTCTTTCAATCTTGTTATTCAATCAACTTGTTTGTAAACTTTATTTTGTCATTTCAATCCATAGAAAAACAAGTTACACTTATTTGAATCAATCAAATGAGTGTGACTTGTGAATCAAGTCATCTATTTTTCCTCCCCTTTTCATATCAAGTTTTTAATCCAATCAATCAACTTTCAATGTTTTCATCATTTTAGACACTTTGTTTTCAATACCTTTTAGAGTTTAGAACCACAAATAGGAGAAGTTAGATAGTTTTTGTTTGTAGCCATCAAACCATTCTCTCCATCTTAAAATTTAAAATGAACTTCAACTCACTAATAAAACCACTACTCCCACTATCTACAACTTCACATGTCATATGTTTTTTTAAAGTCAACCTTGAGAGAGCATCTGGGAGAGAGTTTGTTCCTGGTGTAACCTCTGAGAAGTTCATGTGATAGAAGAACATTATCCTGAATGCTTCTCCCCGGAATAAAAGCAGTTTGATTAGGTGAAATCAACTATTCAATCACTCCCATGAGTCTATTTGTGAGAACTTTTGTGATGCACCTATAGATGATGTTACAACACGCAATAGGCTGGAACTTCTCCACCTTGGTAGGATTCTTAACTTTGGGAATTAGGCATAACAGAAGTAAATAAGTTGTACACTGCGTTAGCGAAATCCTTGCCCACTGTACTCCAACAATGCTTAAAGAAAAAAACATTGAAACCATCTGGCCTTGGTGCCTTTGAGTCATCCATGGAAAACAAAGCTTTCTTGATCTCATCTAGGCTCACATCAATGTCGAATGCAGTTGCAAGTTTAGGGGATGTAGGCTTATAAAAGGCCAGATATAATTATAATTTAGACCTGAAAATAGTAGTATAAATAGGTCAGATGTGTACTGATCCTCGCCCACTAAGTTCCAGCATTTCTTAAAAAAGAAAGCATTAAATCCATTTGGTCCTAGAGCTTTGTTATCATCCATCTCAAACAAGGCTTTCCTGATTTCATCTCCTGTAATATGGGACATGAGCTTAAACCCAGTTTCATGATCAACTGTATTCAAGTTTAGATTGTTCAGGAACTATGGAGTACAAACTGCTGGAGATGGGACCCCCAAAAGATTCTTGTAGTAGTCCATCAACACACTAGCTATATATGCCTGACCTTCTCTTTTGTTGCCATCCATATCCTCAATAGACCACAACCATCCTCTACTCTTATTTTCCTTCAAAACATTAAAGAAGTACGTATTTGTTACATTTCTCACCATACTGCATCCAGTCAATATTGGTTTTATGCTTCACATCCATTTCCTCCATTCTGACAAGATGAATCAACCTATCTCTGACAGAGCACTCTAGAGCACCAACCACCTGATCGAGAGGGTTGGACTTGAGTTTCTCTTGTATTTCTTTTAACTAAAACCTTGTTGCTTTGACTTCCTTTTGTAGGTTTGAATAGCTAACTCCAGACCATTATTTTAAAGAACTTTTTAAGTGCTTGAGTTTTCTAAACAACATGAAATTAAGTAGGACTCCCTTGTGTAGGTATATTCTATTGGATGCGAATAAAGATACAAGGACAGCAGTAACAAGAGACAACCAAGGTGTGGATTGCAGTGTCCTTAAAGAAAGATTTTGCCCCTTCCAGTGGTGTAGAAAAGCAGTAGTGGCGTCTTCTCCTTACAGGATACAATGGTTACAGTTCAGTAGTCTGACTTGCACTCGAACATGCTACTATCTAGAATGACGATATAACTCTTTCTGGCGGCTAACAGGAAGAAGAGAAGAAGAAGAAGCATCAGTGGCTAGGTTATGATGGTGTGTGAGATATGTTTCTCTATATGAGTATTGGTATCTCTATATGGATGCACAATCCTGTTTATATAGAGATAAGGTCGGTCGGTTTCCAAAACAGAAAAGGAAGCCTATTGGGAATAGAAGTCCGAAACTTGCTGCTAAAGCAAAAACAAGTTTAGGCAATTGGCTAAGCCACTACCCACTAACTATACACACACACAGTAAGCCCAAGCCTAAACCTAACCCGACATGACACATAATGACGCAATGTAACTTGGCTCGGTTCGGTGCGGTGTGGGCTGGCGTGTGTGGCTTTGTGTGAGTCATCCCTCCTAACACAAAAACTTTGTACCCTAAGGGCACACCCTTATGATAAAGGAAGTCCTCATATACTTACTTATTTAGTGATGGATAACCAATGTGGGACTATCTTCAATGCAAAAAAGTGGAGAGAACACTCTATGTTATTCTCCTCCACTTTGTACACACTCACTAGTAACTTGAAATACAAACGAGATTCCAACAATCCCCCACTATTTTAAAATACTAATAGTCCCCCTCTATTTTGAAATAGGATATTACAAAAGAAATGGGTTTATGAAATGCCAGAGAGAAACAAAAACGCAATGCCTAAGATGCTGGTGCCTTACGGACTTAAACCAGTCATAGGGTAACATGTCTTATCTCACGTGAAAGTGGTGGATTAAAAAATCTTTGAACTAACATTCCCTTATAGTAAAATAGATGACATGCACCCACACTGCTCTTTCATTATATGCCAGATCTGCAGTGTTGCGCTTTTTGGCCCTGCGCTACCTGTGTTTCATGAATGCTCTAGGATGCATGCCTAAATATCCAGAAAACCGACCCAGTTCTACATTCATATAGGTGGATTTCCATCAAATGTACATTGCAGTTAAAATGCACTATCTCATAATAAAATGGACTATAGATTCCAATAAGAGTAAAATAACTCATCCTTACTCATTGCAATTCAAGTTATACAATGTATACAAAATTACTATCTTGTCATAAGGTGGGATGTCCCAAAATAAAAGATGATAGTGTATCAGAGCAACTAGGTGACTTGTTTTTCCTTTTGAACCTATTTTATGGGATCTCCAATAACATAGGTAGGGTTTCTATCAATGTCGTCCTATATCTTAGGCAAACGTCTCATCCCCCTCAACGTTTCAACCACTTGCCTCCTGTTAAGTGGTTTTGTTAGAGGATCGGCCAAATTTAACTCTGACCTTACATAATCTAGAGCCAAAACTCTAGATTCCAACTACTACTTTATAGGCTTGAGTCTCAGACGTATGTGTCTGCTTTTCTCATTGTATAGTTTGCTCTTTGCCTTTGTTATTGAGGCCTGACAGTCACAATGCATAGGTACAATTGGATGCGGTTTTGTACCAATAGGAAGATCTGCCAAGAGGTTTGAAGCCATTTAGCCTTAGCACTTGCTTTTTCTAAATCTATTGTTCCTCTCAAATACTTGCTTAGTCTCTCTAAAACACTCTAATGTTCCTTGCTAGGACAATGAGTGTATCTGCTTAGCCTACTAACTGCATAAGCAATGTCAGGTCTAGTACAATTCATCAAGTACATGAGACTACCAATAATTTGGGCATATTTACACTGAGAGATACTATGTTGATTATTTTTCTTAAGTTCACTATTTGCCTCATAAGATGTCGACACAGGCTTACTATTATAATAGTTAAATGTTTTCAAAACCTTCTCAAAGTAATGCTTTTGTGAAAGCGTATAACCATCACTGTTTCTGACAATTTTGATTCCAAGATTCACATAAGCTTCTCCCAAATCCTTTATTTCAAATTGGGAGGATAAGAACATCTTGGTGTTTCTCATAACATCAAGGCTAAGACTCATGATTAATGTCATCCACATATAGACAGATAATCACATATGTATTCACATCAAAATATTTAAATTAAATACATTTATCATCATCATTAATTTGATATCCATTAGATATCATTACATGAAGCTTTAGATAGTGGTGTGTATACTTCAAAAAGTTTGTTTAAGAGTGAGGTTCATCCTAAATTGTTTAGAGTTTGAGTAAGGGAGATGTGAAGAAGAAAGGTAGACTCTTGTAGAGATTAAAATGGTTATAAGCTAATGAAAACATTGAAAGCATTGGTTGTTGTATTGAAATAACTTGAAAACATGGAAGTAAAGATTGATTAAAACTTGAAACAAGAACAAGTAAACAAGATTGAAGATTGAAAACAAGAACAAGTAAATAACAAGTTTGATTGAAAGGAAATAAAACAACAAGAAATTAAAAACATGAATTGAAAAACTAGACAAGAAATTAAACAAACCAAATGGTTTAGATTCTAAGACAATGGATGGTTTCTCTCTCCCTTGCTTTTAGCTTATATACCCCTACTTTTTCCTTTTACAGATTTGCCCTTCTCTATTACAAACTAGACACCTCACACTTCACTTTTTCTTTTGCTTTTTGGTTTCTTCTTGACCAAGGTAGGTTTAGGGAGAAAGCTATCATACTTTAAGAGAAGGGCCTCCATCTCTGGTCTTCGGAATTGAGGGCTTTGACCTTTGACTTTGATCGTTGACTTTGACCGTTGATTTTGACTTTTTCAATACTTTTCCATAGCAGCTTCTGGTCTTCATAATAAGTGTGATTAAGGCTCCTTTTGGTGCTAAGACGTAGCTTTTATGATAAGTGGTCTGAAATACTCCTTCACCTGAAAAAGGCAATAAAAGTTATGAGTTGTCTTTTCGTTAAGAGTAAGAAGGACTGTAATGTAGTAATATATGGGTAATAAAATGCATATTTGGGAGCTAATCATTACACTGTTAAATTTTTCATGCCATTGTTTTGGCGCTTGTTTCAACCCATATAAAGACTTAACCAATTTGCATACCTTATGATCATTCCCTGGTACAATAGTACCATCAGGCTGTATCATATATATTTCTTCATCAAGATCACCAATAAAAAATGTAGTTTTTACATCCATTTGATAAATAAATAAATTATGAATAGCAGCTAGATCCATTAGAACTCTTATAGAAGAAACTCTAGTTATAGGAGCATAAGTATCAAAAAAGTCAATGCCTTTTTTCTGAAAGAATCCCTTGACTACTAGTCTAGCCTTGTATTTATCAATGGAACCATCTGTTTTCAATTCGCTTTTGAAGATCCACTTGTAACGTATAGGTTTTTTCCCAGGAGGTAGATCAACTATCTCCCATGTGTGATTAGATATAATCGAATCTAGTTATGAATTTATTGCATCTTTCCATAAATGTGCATCTCTAGAACTGATTGACTCATTATACGTTACAGGATCATCATCAACAATAAGAAACGTGTAAAAGTCATCACCAAAATTGGTGGATTTTCTATCTCTTTTACTCTTCCGAATTTCTTGTTAAAAAATGTCAGGATTTGTTGATTGTTGTTCATTAGGAGTGATAAGAGCCCAAAACTGTAGTTTTAACCCCTTAACAATATAGCTATTAGACCAATTATGTGATTAATAATATAAGTTTATCACTAATTACGTGCTTTTGAGTATTTCAGGCTTCGGAGTTAAATAAATGTAAATTTGTTACTAATTAGGCGCTAAATGGAGCTAAAGTGATTGCTATGAAAGTTCTATGAAGAAAACCCAAGTTTTATAGAGAAAAAGCCCTTAAAAAGCCCAAGTCAAGCTGTTAAGTGAAAGTCAAACTGATTAGAATGTTGAAGAAAAGTCAACAGAACTTCAAAAGGCCATATCTTTGGGCTCAGACCTTGGAATTGGGCCTATTCTATATCAAAATGACCGGCTTAGAAAGCTCTTTCCAATGGCCTAGACTTTGACTCCATCAGAGCAGTATAAGTTGGTGAAACCTTGCGCTACAATAACACAACCAGAATTAGAAGTCTTGGATTCAACAAATTGGGTTTTGGGCTCGATTTTTCGGCCCAAAACATGGCTCCTCAGCCCATGCACGAATTTGGGGATCTAGCTCTTCTATATCAAGAGACAAAATCTTAGCTCTTAAGTTATCTAGATTTAAACCTATTTTTAGTTCATAAAATTTAGTTTTTGTAATATAGAATTAGTTTTAATTCATTAAATTAGTTTATATATATTAATCTAGTTAGTTGTCAATTTTATTAGTTGTTAGAACAAGTTTTGAATCTTAGAATAAAATACTTAGTTTATATTTCAATCTTTAATTTCAAATTCAATCTTGCATTCATAAATTTAGTTGTTTTAAATTGATAATTAGTATTCATAATCTTAGTTCTAAATTAGTTTAAATTTCAATTGTAATCTATTTTTAAATCTTAGATTATTGTTAATTTAGATTAAGAAAGTTTAATTAGTTATTCAATAATGACTTGTTTTTACTGTTCTTGGTTTAGAAATGATAGTATGATGATTCAAGGCTAAAACCTCCATTAGAGGGGTTTGAGGAAGCCTTGATGAAAACTTGATTGAGTAGTGTAGAAAAGGTTGTAAGATTCTATTCCACTCTAGAAGGTAGTTGATTCGCCATGAGAATGGGTTGAACTTCCTCACATGTTAGTTATTATTTGGTAGAGATTGTAATGAATGATTAGGGATTAGAACGACCAATTCTTATCGTAAGAACGTAAGAATTGGATTACAACAATCTATGATAGTTCATTAAGTTGGTTTCAAGGTGGAATCAAATTCCCTTAATTCTTTATCTAGATTCAAACCTTAATATTTCCGTAGTTTGAATTATCGTAGTTAATATTTTAGTATTCGAATTGCCATCGTAGTATAATTTTTGTGGTACTCTCATTGACTTTAGTAGGACCGATAATCTTAGTAAACGCTAATTCTAAAGAACTAGGAGTTGAACGAATTCTCTACTCCACTTAGTGCAATAACATCAAGAGTTTAGAAAACTTTGATAAACACTTAGTAAAATCTAGCTTTAGTTTTACTTGCGTTTGAGTCTCGTTACTTATTCGTAGGTAAAACTAGCGTTTTACCTTTTATCAAGGAGCAACCAACCTCTCAATGCCAATCTTCAAAGAAAACATATTATCAAAGAAATCAACATTTTTACTCTCTATAATAATGTTAGCATCGACAAAGTTATTATCAGATTTTACTACTAAAAATCTATATGCAGCACTGTTATGAGCATAACCAATGAACACACAATCAATAGTTCTTGGTCCCAATTTTCTCTTTTTAGGTTCGTTCACTAGAACCTTTGCAAGACACCCTCACATTTTGAAGTATTTCAGGTTAGGTACATGACCTTTCCATAATTCATATGGTGTCTTATTCCCAGTTTTCTTGTTGGTATCCTATTCTGGATATGGCAAGTAGATATGATTGCTTCCCCCCACAAGTTCAGGGAAGCTCTGAACTTACAAGCATATCATTCATTATCTCTTTTAGTGTCCTATTTTTCCATTCTACTACTCCATTAGACTCAGGAGAGTATGGTAGAGTAGTATCATTAATAATGCCATTCTTTTCACAAAAGTCATGGAAAGGGTTAGACTCATATTCTCCACCCCTGTCAGACCGAAATCTTTTAACCTTACAGTTAAGCTAGTTTTTAACTTCAGCTTTGTACTTGAGAAACATCTCACCGACCTACTTTATGCTTGTTTTTAAGTAAATATACTATAGTGTACCTAGAGAAGTCATCTATGAATGTAATATAATAAAACATCCCTCCTTTATACATGGTACTTCTAAATTCACCCAAATCCATATGAATAAGGGTTAGTAATTCAGTTTTATCTCTAGAAACAGTTCTGCAAGGTTTCTTTATGGCTTAGTCTCAGCACATATTTCACATTTATCATTAGAAAAATTAGAAATATCAGGCAATAAACCACATGCTTTCATCCTTTTCATATATTGAACATTCTCATGTCCTAATCTACCATGCCATTTATTAAAAAAGTCAAGCAAGTAAGCAGAAGCAGATTTATTCTCATTTATAATAATGTTGTCAAGTACATTTAACATCAAAAGACCATTGTTATTACAATAATCTTTCCCAACAAAACTCTTATTCTTACTCAGAACGAACTTGTCACTTTCAAAAGTCACCTTGATGCTAACTTTTCCCAGTAATGACACAGAAATCAGATTCTAACGAATCTTAGGAACATGGAGAACATTACTAAGTGAAAGGGTTTTCCCTAAAGTTAACTTCAAAAGAATCTTATATGTTCCCTCAATAGGAACAGACCTTGAGTCACCCATATAGACCTTTTCATCTTTCACTAGTATGTAATCTGAGATGAGAAGGCTTTAACATCACCACAGATGTGGTGGGTGGCACTAGAATCTAGTACCCAGTTCTTCTTCCCAGTGGCCATGAATACTTGGGACACTATAACAACAATTATATCATCTCCCTCAACTAAATTAACGTTGGGAGGATCATATATGTCCTTCTTGTGCCTGCATTGAAAAGCTCTATTTCCCGGTTTGCCACAAACATAACAATTTCCATTGCCAGTACCACTCCTTTTAAAAGAAGTGTCTTTGACCTTGAAATTCTTATTTTTGTTGTACTTTTGCTTTTTAAAGTTTTTGTTGTACTTGATGGGGTTACCTTCAACTATATTAGCTTTGGAATTGAATTCCTTAGATAATACATCATCCCGAGTCTTGTTCTTTTCCTCTATATGAATGTGAATGGTGATCCTCTAGAATCATCTGTTTGCGTTTATGCTTCATACCATACTATTCTTATAGTGCTTCCAAGATTCGGGGAGTTTTTCAATTAAACATCCAGCAATAAAGGTCTCGGGTAAATCAATACCCTCAATTTTCAAATTATTAACTACGACATGAAAATCATGGATTTGAGATGTTACATCTCTATCTTTTCTCATCTGGAACCTTAGAAAATTCCCTACAACATATTTTTTTAGTACCAACATCTTCAATTATGTATTTTTTGTTCAAACTATCCCATATATAATGTGCATTCTTATTTGAACAATAAATATAAAAAATCTCATTCGACAGGGTACTCAAAATTGCATGACGACATACCTTATTCCCATTGAGCCAAGCAGTTTGATTTCTTTCGAAATCAATAGAACCCTCCATGGGTGTTGTATCAGTGAAATACTTCATATAGTTTATTAGCTCCTAAATGTGCATTTTATTACCCTTACATTACTGCATTACATCCCTTCTTACGCTTAATGAAAAACAATTCATAGCTTTTATTGTCTTTTTCAGGTTATAGAGAAATTCATAGCACTTATCATAAAAGTTGCATCTTAGCACCAAAATGAGCCTAAATTACGCTTATTATGAAGACTAGGCTGCTATAAAAAAGTGTTGAAAAAGTCAAAGTCAAAGGTCAAAGGTCAAGGACTCATAACCTAGGAGTTGAAATTCAAGTCCTCAACTCAGAAGACCAGAGATAGATGTCCTTAACACAAAAGATGGATTTCTCTAAAACCTACTTGATCAAGAGGAAATCAAAAAGCAAAAGCAAAAAAGCAAAAGCATAAAGCAAGTGTTGAGGTGTCTCAAATGTAATGGAGAAGGGCAAATCAATCAATTGCATAAAGTAGGGTTATAAGAACTAAAAGTTAGGGAAAGAGAATGCACCTAGACTTAATCTAATGTCATGTAGGATTTAATTTCTAGTCTGTTTTTTCATTCAAGTCATTTACTCTATTGTTCTTCATTTTCAATCTTGTTATTTGCTTTTGTTATTCAATTAATCAATCATCTTTCTTGTTGTTATTGTTTCAATCTTTTCATTTTATTTCTTCAAGTTTGTGTTCTTCAATCATTACAACTTAACCTTTTCAATGTTCTTCATAAACTATTTAACTAATACAAGTCCTAAACTAAAGATTCTACCTTCTTTCCTTCTAAAACTTCCAACCATTCAAACTCTAAACAATTTATGGTGAACCTCACTTCCACTCTTTTGAAGACCACCACCAATACTACTACTTCAAATGGCATCGTCATCATGGATTGAAGGAGCAAGAATGCTTGGTTGAGCATCTAAGGAGAGAAGCATCACTCTCACCTTTTCATTTCTTATTTTTCTAATTTTTGTTGTTTTTCATTACTGGCTTACTTTTTTGCAAATCCAGGTTTGAGATTAACATGTGGGAGAGAAGAAGCTTGAAAAGCTGAAAAAACGATGAACCATTTAAAACCCGATGGGCTTACAGCTCCCATGCCGGGCGATGCGATCAGCGAGTCCACCTCCACACACCACTATTTGATTTTTTTAACAGTTCAGTTGTTTTCTGTACTTGTTTGTACTATGAAGCTCGGCCTTTGTAATAAAGTTGTATAAATCAGTGGAACTTGTTTGTAATAGATAGAGATATATAAAAAAAAAATGAAAATATTTGTTTTTGATTGATTATATGGATGAACATGAGTGAACACTTGGTTGAAGTTCTAAACTTACCAAGAGATTAGAGTTTTCATTTCCTTGAGAAGTTCAAGTGTGCGAGGCAAGTCGTGAATCATACGCTCGCACACTTTGAATCAACTTGGTAATCAACACTTTAACTAAGTTTAGCTCTAGTTAATCTAGATAATCTATCTAAACTAGTTAATCTATTATATTAGTTTAGTATTAGTTTAGTTTTATGTTTTGGGCCCTTGAAGGCAAAGTTGTATAATTATTAAAAAGTCCACATTCCGACTTACCTTTTAAGTAGACTTTTTTTGTAATATAAAACAGGGAAAAGCTCAAACGGATGGGCCTAATTCTTAGATCACGCGCCAACCAACGTCGCCTTCTCCTCAAGTAATGTGTACGCATGGCTTGAGAGGTAAATTCTAAACCTTCTCGAAGCCCATGTAAGAGGATACCTTGTGTGTTCAAGCATGCTTACGTGATTGTTTGAAATTTAATTTTTACACTGCAATTTACATTCACGCATAAGGCTGAACCAGAGCCACATAACAACCATTGGGAAGTCATTCCCCAATGTAGATAAATTAGACGTTGCTTGAATCTTGAAACCCTAGACCAAACAACTAAATTAAAATCAATCAACTAGAGCCTAAAATAGTCACGCTCCTCTATAAAATGACAAAAATATAGCCACAAGGATTTCGAGTAATCAGTTACCAGATTCCGGTGGACTAACTACCTTCCTCACTCTCCTCCCCCAGATTCATCGCTAGTGAAATTCTTGGTAGCACACCACTTGGTGAAGTGATTGCCTACTCTTCTGAGACGTGTAGTAGAGCCATTCAAGTCTTTCGCCCAATTGTTCCCTTGAACAGAGCATAGTAAAATTATATACCAAGCAAAGTTTTCAAAACTCCATACTTGCAAAAACGAATTTCCATTGCTTGAGCATACCTTGCATCGTTTGCGCATGTTAGGATAGTTTTGCGGTCTTGCTAAAAGTGCATGATTCTGCGTTCAGGCACTACAGATATTAGCAAGACTAAAACTTACTCATGTAGGAGAGCACGTCGTCCTAGACAATCTCCTATCTCTAGTCCTCCATCTAATAAGATGGTCGATGAAGTAGTGCAAGCTAAAGAGCCTCTCTCGAACTTTTACACACCATTGCAAGATGGGCCTCTATCTTGTATACGACTCACACCACTCACGAGCGATTTTCGCATTCCACCGAACGTGTTCAATCTTTTACCTATATTCTACCGGTTAGAACACGAGTTATCATACGAACATCTACACCAGATACATGAAATATGCAATACTTTCCACCATCCGGGTGTCACCAACGATCAAGTGAAGCTACGAGTGTTTCCTTTCACTATAGCTGGTAAGAGTCACGCATGACTTCTCTCTTAGAAGCCCAATTTTTTCGATACATGGAAAAATGTTGTTTTCTCCTTCATGAAGAAGTACTTTCCGCCGAAGAAAACAGAATAGATAAGAAGTAAGATACAGTTATTCAGACAAAGTTCAAGTGAGACATTTTCCAAAGCATGGGATAGATTCTCTGACCTACTCCATTCATCTCCTCACCATAAACTAGAGAAATCCAATCTTGTCCAATGTTTCTTCAAAGATCTTCTCCAAGAACACAAAGTGACCCTCGACATCATGAGTAATGGCAATATTTTCGATAGAGGTGTAACTGAAGCCTTAACCTCACTTGAAAACCAAGCTGAAAAGAGTACCCATTGGGGTGATATAAACAATTCCAGAACAACCCAACCCAATACATCTAAGGTTAATGGTATTTTTTAGGTGAAATCCGATCCAAAAATCAAAACTTTAATCGAACCCCTCACAAAAAAAGTAGATGCCCTCACAACCAAACAAAAAGACCAAACTCCTCATCCTGTCATGAACATAAATACCTCACCATGTAATTTCTGTCTAAGATTAAATCATATAGATGCCACTTGTCCCTTGATCACAAACCTATCATCACTTCAGCCAGAAGAAGTATGTTCTTTCAGTGTACCGAATGCATCATGGAGACAACATCTAAACTTCGCATGGACTAACATTCCACAAAACCAACCACCTCCAGGTTTCAACAAACCACCAAATACATTCAGACAAAGTACCTATAACAATCAGAACAAAGCATTGGTTCCATCCCATTTTAACCAGAACTACCAAAACCCACCTATCAACAACCAAAGAGACCTAGTTCCCATGACACTATCAACTAGCGTCCAAACCAAAATAATGTTATTTGTCATGCGATAACAAACCTAAATCCTAGCATCCATACAATAGTCTCTAAACTTGTTAGCCCAAGACAAAACCCAAAAAGGTGTGTTCCCAGGTCAAGCTATTTCAAACCCCTAAACCAACAAACACAACATTTGAAGCAACAAGTGACGTGAACAAAGCTGGAGCACTAAAAACTCTTTCATGATTATCCTATATATGATGATTAAATCATATTTTCCCCGATGTATTCCTTCTCCATTCCATTCCACCTTTTGCTTTAAGGGAATACATCAATAAGGTAACCGAACCCTCCATTTGGAGTGTGTGGTTGTCAGTGCTGGAGCCTTAGTCTACATATATCTCACATATTCTTTGTAAAATACTTTTTACTCACCATTTGAGTAAGTGTGAACCTATGGAGCGAGTATACAATTTTTCTTTTCTTTATTTTACATTTCTTTTTCAAAATAGTTGTTTTCCCTGTTCTATTAATGCTAGATTCTCGATATATCAATAGTTTTGTGATTTTCCAAAAACAAAATGGGCAATGGATTTTACACAGACCAACCCCTAGAACAACACAATCTAGGGGCAGTTTGAGATCAGTTTTGATTACTAAGGGTCGCCTATATCACCAAGCTATTTATCCGAGTCAGGACATTCCATGTCTTGCGGAGTAAATCCCCCAACTCGTATAGTTGAAGCTTTGTCTGTCTAGATTGAGTTAGCCACAAACCGACACGAAAGTTGCCTGAGATTTCCTGTTATGGTTTGTTTTTCATCATAGCTTTTTTAGTACGAGTTTTTTAAAACATCTCTCTATAGGTTTCAAAACTAGAGAATATAAAAATTAAAGTTATACGCCCCAGAGTAACCAAAATGATATCGAATTCACGTATAATTTTATCTTCTTGTCTAAACCTCTATATGGTTAGAGATATCTTTTGCTTGAGAAACCAAAAAAAAAAAATGAGGCGTCTCCAAATGAGAATTAAACAAATAGAGTAACCCAAAATGATACTATCCTCTGTTTAATTTTATATTTTGCCTCCACCTCTCTATTTGTCTCGAGAATATGATGTTAAAAGACTCAAACTTGTACAAAATTTCAAAAGTTCTTCCTTTCTTAAAAATCTTTCCCCCTTCGATCTCAATCTTTCTCTTTCTAAAAACTTTCAAAAATGTTTTCTGTAACGAACAAAAACCCTCCACCTTGCAAGACTAGATGGATCGATTTCAATGATGTGCAAGCACTTCCTAGCTAGAGAACTGCAGCTAAAGATATGGACACATATACCGAAAATCATTCCTGGTTTAGGTAAGAGTTCATACGCACGTAAGAGACGAGCTATGAGAGAAGGTTGGGGCTCGAACTTTCAAACACCAACTTTCCCCAGTCTTCAACCTCATAGTGAAAATTCAGTTTTCAAGGTTTTCATGTGCCAGCCACCTGCTCATCGAGCACAACTGATGAAAGTAATCCAACCATCTTGTTGGGATTGACTCAAGTTTTCAAAAACTTGTAAGTCTTGGGAATCTGACTTAAAACGACCCACCTTTATAAAATTCCAATTCTTATTCAAAACCCAAATAAATTAATTAAAATTTTCCTTCTGTTGTTTGTACACATTTCCTACATTTCCTTTCCGTTTCTTTCCCTCATCTGTTTTTCATCCACTGTTGGATGTGAGTGTACACTATACCGTTACATGACAGTTTCTATGCTGATCGTTTTAGTACATCACGGATCAAGATCGGACGAGTAACAAAGCGCGGATCGACTCTTGAAGTTGGCAAGGCACTGAGTACAAGATCGGAACTACCTGATTTCATTTGGGCGTGTGCCAAAATTTTGTTTTAACTTAAAAGGCACGTGCGAGGCACATGCCATCAAACCTATTTAACTTATTGATAAGTGCTCAAAAAGTGCAATTTAACCCTCAATTATGCCTCTTGTTTAGCCATCTTAGTGGACTAATAGTGTTTGTAAGTTATATTTTATGATTCTACAGGTGAAAAAGAAAGTTTTGTGGAATATTAGAGAAAATGGATAAAATGGAGCAATTTAGAGCATTAAGGATCACATGGGAAGCCCGTGGACAATCATGGAGAAGGCCAAGGAATTGAAGCTATTAAAGATGTGACTTGGACTTATTTTAAAGCCTATTTGGAAGCCCAAGGCCAAAAGATTCATTGCTTGGACCAAAGCCCGCAAAAGAGGATAGAAGGATAAAGCAAAAGAGGCAAAATAGACTTCCGCATTTGGGACGCAAAGATCGTGCGTCCAGACGCAATGCTCGCATCTGAGACACAAGGATCGTGCGTCCAGACGCATGAAACGACACTGTAGCCACTTCTTTCTCAGTTTTGGAGACAAAGTTGGACTCTGAAAGAAGTTGATTTATATTAGGAAACAAATGGCGGTTTGGAATGCTTCTAGAACTCATTGTAACCCCTATAAATAGAGGACCTAAGTGCCTCATGTAATTTTCTATTTCACTTATACTCTTGTCTCCAGAACTTGAGGCAAAGAGAGATTAATAATAAAAGATTCAGTTTTAACTAGTCGAGTCTTAATAAATTAGTCTTTCTAGTCTTATGTTCTTCGACTCTTCTTCTTCTCATTCTTCGTGTTCTTCCTTCTTTATGGAAGGCTAATCTTCTCTTTTAAGGGAGGAGATGAAGCCGATGCTTAAGGTTTAATGATTCTTCTGGTTCATGGTGTTCTTCAATCAGGTTAGTTCTTTATGTTTTTAGTTATTAGTTCCATTGCCCACACCAGGGGATGGAAGTATAGAATAGGGTTTATGTTTTGCAATATTAATATCATGCTAGTATTCTTTACTTTTCTTCTAGTAGTATAGTTCTTTAGAGTTAGGAAATTATTCTTTGTGTTGCCTTAGAAAGGGTAGCTCAGGGAGTGGCTGCCTAGGGGAAGTATTCTTTGTGTTTGCCTTAAGTGGTGATTCATTGAATGACCGCTCTATTAGGAATTACTCCTTGATGTTGCTCTCGGTAATACATTGAATGGCTGTCCGAGCTTACATAAAAGGAAAGAAGATATTAATAGCATAAACATAGGAACAACCTTAAGTAGAGTTAATTGTTAATGATGTTTCGTCCAAGAGGGCATCGCCACTCGCTCAATTAACTAATTGTAGTCTACTTGTAAGAACAACCATGAAGCAGAAGGTCATAGGTCAAAAGTATTGGTGGATTCTAATCTCTTGAATTCCCTCTCTTGAAAATTTTCAATGGTTTAGTTAGTTTATTTTAGTTTAGCATTAGAATCTAAAATCTCTACAATCATAGTTTTTAATCCCTCAAACCCCTTTTCCAGTCCTGTCCTTCACATAACATACACTTAAAAGTGGAACGAACGATACCCTACTCATCCTTTACTTAGTGAGGGATAATTAGGTTTTGATACGCTTTTATTTGTTCAATGACTATCATCTATTTACATCATCCATCTACATCATCTATATACCATCTACACACAAAAAGAGCGTGTATCACCTACGCGACCGCCCAACCAACCATCATCTTCCTCAAACATTCCAAACCCTAGCCGCCACAAGCCAAAACTCGCGACCGCCCGCTCACCCCAAACACCACCACTCCAAATTTTCAGAGCTTCCTCCATTTTCAACCCCCATTTCAACTAAAAACCTATATTTTATTAATTCATACTCCAAATGGCTCGAGTTCTTAAAATCGTGTGGGAGAAAAATTTTGAACCCATCTTCAATTCCGATTTATTCGAAGTGCACTTCAAGGCTGAGGTTAGAAGAAGAAGATGAGAGGCTTTGGTTTTGTTAGAAGGTGCGACTTATTCTCCCTCTCTCACTCTTTCTTTTTATAATTATATGCTTAGAGGGGAGGATGACTGCATCACAGTTGACAAGGATGGTCGAATGCTTGAGCTCACCAAGAAGGTGATGAGTACGTTTTTGGGGATTCCTATGAAGGTTTATGTTTAGATAGAACAATCCCTGGACAACAAGACAATCGATCTGATGATGGCAGAGACACTTCTCGAGGGGGTGAAAAACCTGAAGTTTCACTGCGCATTTCAGAGTTCGCTATGAAGGAATAAGTTGGCAGTATCTCAATAGACAACCTATAACTTGCTAGGCTCAGCCAAGCCTTCTGATATCGGTAAGGTGATGCTCCACATTATGTGGATTCTTCAAGAGCAAAAGAATAGCTTTTGCATTGTCACCTTTGTTTGGGAGCAACTTTGCAAACCCAAGAAGTCCACTGCCCCTCTACCAATGCTAATCACTAGGATCATGTAGCACTGGGGGTTCGAGACTACAAACGCCCTAGTGGAGGTCAAGGACACTACCACAGGTCCTATATATGCCCACTGTGTCCAAAAATTCTGGCTACCACCTGCTGCCAGAGCTGCCGATCAAGCACACCCTACTGAGAAAGTGGATTACTTCGCTAAAGATGCCACTCGATAGTTCACTCAACACATGGACAGATTTCACTTCCTCCATGGACGCCAGAGGATTCTGCACCAGCACATCCACTAGCTCAGGCAAACACAAGGAGTCATCATGGCGGAACATCAGACCTTCAGAGAAGAGCAGCGGTCTTCGCAACAGGAGTAGCAATGATTTCAACACAGTGTCACTAGAACACTGCAAATCATTATAGATACGCTCCCACGAAGTGATAAACACTCTAGGACCCGACGTCATCAAGGAGAAGGATCTTCTAGACATTGAGATGAGTCACACACGGATTATGACTAGGCAGCTCCCTAGTGTCCGTATAGATAGTTTATAGTCTATGTTCTATATCTGCTTGTTTTATTTGTTTTCTTGTGGAATTTGGTATATGAGTAGAAGGTAATATAGATACATCATGCCAAATTTATCCATTTTTCTTTCATGCATTTCATTTGTTTTCAAAAATACAAAAACCCAAAAAAAAAAATCATAGTAGAATAATTATCCTTAGTACAATAAACCGTGTATTTATCGTTCTATATCAAATAACCCACGCCCTAAACTTATTTGGGGGTGGTGTATTTTCATCATGAAGAACAAAATATAGGTGTATTGTCGTTTTTGCTCATGTTTCTATGATAATCTCTTTTCTTATCTCTTCATACTTTGAGGACAAAGCATATTTCTATTTGAGGGTGGTATAGTAATATTTTGCAAAAACTTGACATTTCTTATAGTAGTATATTTCTTTCTTAGTAGTATATTTCTTCATTTCAAAAAAAATTCTAAAAAGATCAAAAATATTTTTCTGTTTAGTATTAAAAAGTCTTGTTTCCTTTTCTATGATGAATAAAAAGTTTAGAAGTCTCATTATAGTAATAGAGTAAGGATTTGTTCTTCGAACTTAGACTAATATACATACAATAGTTTCTGCATCTTTTCATGAATGGCATGCATCAACATTTGTTTGTATATAGCAATGAGTTTCTGTGACCAAGGTTAGAACAATTAAGTTCCATATCCTGTGAGAATCTAGCCAAACGCCTCATCTGAATGATTATTGAGTGATGACACAAAGGATGTCTGGATAGAAAAACCACACATCCACTTGCTTGATCACCACGTCATATCCTAAGAGAGAATTTAGGCCCTTTTTGGATCGATATAGCCAAATAAACGTTAAAAACCCAAAAAGATAGTTTTCCTCTAGTTACCCCTCTTGAGCCTTCACCATTTTCTGAAAGCCTTTTTATTCTTCACCATAAATTCCTGACCCATTACAACACACAATAAAAGGCTAATCCAGCTGACGAGTTGAGAATTGGATGGATATCAGAAAAAGAGAAGAGAAGACCTTGTACAAAAATAGATTAGTTAGTTGCTTCGAAAAGAAAAGAAAGACCCATCGAAAACCAAAACTCGAAAAAATCAAAGGAGTTAAACATCGAATCTCCTAAAAGTTCAAAATAAAAAATGGAGACGATATCATAAACAAAAACAAAAAGAAACAAAAGCAAAGTTAGAACTCCCAAAATTCAAAATCATATGGAGTCACAAAGCCAAAGAACAAAACGAGGTTCTTCTCTGGTTACAAGTATCTTGAAGACCTAGTGAGAACCCACCTTAAAGACGCTCTCCAAAAGTCTAAAAAATGACTCTGCTTTTGTATTTCATTGCTCATGTTTTGTACATTTATCTTTAGGTGATTAAATTATTGTGCATATGCTATTCTAAGTTCAAAGGAGCTTGTCTTTATTCCCCACTACTGAGATGTATGGACTTATGAGAATAAATAAGGAAACAAAACCCTTTGTACTAAATAGAATAAGTTTGTGAGTACTTTCACTGGAAAACTCTCATGAGGCTTAAAGCTCGTCCACTAGGGAATTCCTAGTGGTTTAAGGCCATGTTGCATATGATCAATGCAATCGCACTCCATGAAATGAGATTAGTATAACTTATAATAAATCACTCATTTGTGATCTTAGCTTTTCTCTCATCCTTAATTGAGGACAAGCAAGATGCTATTTTAGGGTGGTGATCAGCTCCCAAATGTGCATTTTATTACCCTTATGTTACTGCATTACAACCCTTCTTACGCTTAATGAAAAGACAACTCATAGCTTTTATTGCCTTTTTCAGGTTATAGATAAATTCATGTATTTATCGTAAAAACTGCATCTTAGCACCAAAATGAACCTTAATTATGCTTATTATGAAGACTAGGCTGCTATAAAAAAGTGTTGAAAAAGTCAAAGGTCAAAGGTCAAGGACTCATAACCAAGGAGCTGAAAGTCAAGTCCTCAACTCAGAAGACCAGAGATAGATGTCCTTAACACAAAAGATGGTTTTCTCTAAAATCTATCTTGATCAAGAAGAAATAAAAAGGAAAAGGAAAAAAGCAAAAGCATAAAGCAAGTGGTGAGGTGTCTTTAATATAATGGAGAAGGGCAAATTAGTCAATTGCATAAAGTAGGGGTATAAGAACTAAAAGTTAGGGAGAGAGAATGCACCTAGACTTAATTTAGTGTCATCTAGGATTTAATTTCTAGTCTTTTCTTCATTCAAGTCATTTACTTAATTGTTCTTCATTTTCAATCTTGTTATTAGCTTTTGTTATTCAATCAATCAATTATCTTTATTGTTGTTCTTGTTTCAATCTTTTCATTTCATTTCTTCAAGTTTGTGTTCTTCAATCATTACAACTTAAGCTTTTCAATGTTCTTCATAAACTAGTTAACCAATACAAGTCCTAAACTAAAGATTCAACCTTCTTTCCTTCTAAAACTCCTAACCATTCAAACTCTAAACAATTTATGGTGAACCTTACTTCCATTCTTTTGAAGACCACCACCAATACTACTAATAGTTTAGTACATCTAGGGCTGAGAACACCCTTTCTTTCCATCGCTTGAAATGAGAACTGCTGAATGATTCAATCTTTGACACATTGGGTATGTTGCGAGCAGACAATATAGGTGCAACATCCCTCATATTAGAAGTAACCTCCATGACTCCAGAATTGGTTTCTTTGTTCGGCGTGTCTAGTGGTGTAGACATCGAGTTTCTTTCCTTAAGATTGTTGGATACGAATAAAGAAAACAATAAAGATACGAGGACAGCAGTAACAGGAGATAACCAAGGTGTGGATTACACTATCCTTAAGGAAAGATATTGCCCCTTCTAGTAGTGCAGAAAGGCAGCATCGGCGTCTTCTCCTCACATGATATAATGGTTACAGTAGTCTGACTTGCACTCGAACATGCTACCCGTACTCTCTAGAACGGCAATATAACTCTCTCTAGCGGCTAACAATAAGAAAAGAAGAAGCAGCATCAACAGTGGCTAGGTTATGATGGTTTGTGAGATCTATTTTTCTATATGAGTATTGGTATCTCTATATGGACGCACAGTCCTGTTTATATAGAGGTAAGGTCGGTCGGTTTCCAAAACATAAAAAGGAAGCCTACTGGGAATAGAAGTCCGAAGCAAAAACAAGTTTAGGCAATTGGTCAAGTCACTACCCAATAATTATACACAGTAAGCCCAAACCCAACCCAACTCGGTGCATGTGAGTCCTCCCTACTAACACAAAAGCCTTTGTACCCTAAGGGCACGCCCTTATGGTAGAGGACGTCCTCATATACTTACTTACTTAGTGGTGGATAACCAATGTGGGAGTATCTTCAATGCACAAAAGTGGGGAGAACACTCTATGTTCTTCTCCTCCACTTTGCACACACTCACTAGTAATTTGAAATACAAATGAGATTCCAACATGTTCCTGGCTGAAACTCCGAGTGCATACTCCAGAAATTGCAGAAGCGAAAAGGTGGTCGAGGTCTTACCAAGTGAGACAAGGTAAGCATAATGGGGATGTAATCTGAGTATGCCCCATTTGTTAAGAACTCCACACTGGATGTGTTCAACTAGTTAGCTCAGTATACATTTATCAGACATCGGTCTAACTTGGACTATTTTCTAGTAGCTTCATCTCCATTATTTGTCCAAGTGAAAAAAACAGCTCGTAGCTTGATGGTCATACAATCCAGTAACATTTAAACATTTTGTAAAGGGTAAGGTTTCCCTTAGGTGTATTGGATCTCTTCCTATTCTCTCTAAGGACAGTAACACATTGTTAAAATCCCCCATCACGTAGCTTGGAGTCGTAAGATGGAGTCATAAGATTATGATGTAAAATATTTATCTCTTCCCATAGACTTTTCCCCGAGTATTGCTAGCATAAATCACAGTAAAATTAAACAGTTAAGCTTGTTGAAGCATATATAGTCACAGTACGGTGGATTATCTGAGAGCTCTCCACTTGCTAGACCTCCACCACCTCCACCATAACCTCAGGATCCCATGCTAACCATATTCTTCCTATAGGGTCACTAGAGTAGTTGTTTACATGCTCCCAATTTGGGCAGCAAGTGCTCATAATCAGCGCATACTTATCTCTTCTAACCTTAGTTTCCAATAATTCTAAACAAGTTAACTTATTTTCTATTCTAAAGCTATTTAGTTCTTTAGCTTTATTTAAATTATTCAAGCCTTAGCCATTAATCAAACTTAGAAATTAGTGAGTTTTGTTCTTCTTCCCTGGCCCTCTTGGCCTGCCCACTTTCCTCTTGCCAGAGTTGTTAATCTGAGTTTGCCCTTGCACACTAGGTTCCACCTCCTTTGGACCACCCTGTTTATTTCTTTTTTGTTGATCTTTTGATCTTGTTTCCACTGTCGGGGTTATTGTAGGGGAAGTATTGTTATCCCCAAAGAATTCCTCCTCTAATTCTGACAAGTCATCCTCAAGTTCCTCCCCTTCCTCTACAAGCTAGGCATACATATTGTGCTATAAAGAGTAATTTACCTCCTTCTCATTGGTTTGTGGAACTGCATGAGGAGGTGTATTAGCTACAAATTCCAGACTTGTGTTGTCTCCTATTCCATCTGGACCTGAATGTGTACACATCACCCTACCTGGGGACATTAAAGTGGATTTGGTTCGTTTCACCTTGTTCTCAAGCTACTAGTATAGAACTGTTGATGGATTCGGAAATTTCAACCCTCACCGGTTGAATAAATGGAACAATTTCTAGCCCTGTAACATTTGCTTCTCTCTCTGGAATTGTAGAATGCACAACCACCATGTTCGCACATATATTTTCTTCCATAGAGTTCTGTTCCACTGTTTCAGTGGTCGTTGTTATACCATTAGTAGATCCTTGAGCTACATTGCTTTGGTTAGCCTTTCTAGTGTTACCACCTGTAGTTTCCCGGTTTGGAGCTGCTCTTTTGTTACATTTTGCTGTAGTATGCCCGAATCGCTTGCAATGAACACAAGCCGAGGGCATCCAAGGGTATTCCACCCCCACTACCACCTCTCTACCTCCCACCTTCAGTTTGACAATAGAGTGAAATTCATGGTTAACAGTAATCAAAACGCAGGCTCTTGCAAAGGAAAGGCGTTTCCTTTTGGCGGTAGCTAGCCTCATCCATGAACTTTGGCTCACCAACTAGGCTCGAGACGAAGGAGAGGCCATCCAACGTCCATAGTTCTTTTGGAACAATTAGTTAATGAAAATATAAGTGGTTTGTACGGATGGACAATGGATAATGACGAGAGCATTTAGCTTTATTTGTCAAACTGACAATGGGTAATTCAACTATGAAATTAGAAATTAATATTTTTTTAGGTTTTAGTAGATTTCGTTACTTTATTGATTAGGTGGCCTTTACAGAGATTGAATTTATGTGTGTGGATTCTGGTTGTTGATATTAAAAAACATAGCAGTTTTTACGTTTGTACTATATATTGGTAATCAACTTTCTATGGTTTGTCTATGCAGGTAGGGTAGTATTACATAATATGTAATCAATGTGTCTAAGGAGGCTACATTATGTCAATGGATTAAGCCAGAACCACGACCAATAATTAGATAATGTAAGGTCCTGTATTGCTTACCTATATAGGTAACAACAACAATAACTTTGTTTTGTACTAGGTTCTTCAATTGATGTTGAGTTAGAAGGTTGTGCTACAACTAGATACCACAATCTTCAGAATTGAGATAGCTCTTAATTAGATGCCACAATTCAAGGACAGATTTCAGCCACGAGCAATACCTAGAAGGCTTTTCAACAAATATTTTCTAAGCTTTTTAAAAACTTTAATAACAAATATGTATTGTAAATACATTAATTTTTTTGCATATTTGTATTTACAAAGATCTTGCACTTTATCCATTATATTTTTGTTGATGTAACGATTTTGTTTCAGTGTGTAATCATCTTTTCCAATACATGCCAAGATGGCACGATGTACCATGTTCCATTTGCATGTGCATGGTAAGAGGGAATCACAGGCAACAATTAGAATTGGACTAACAAGAGGGAGGGTTAGTTTGTTACTATTTGAGGAGAAAAAAACAGAGTGTGCCTCATATGTTACTTTAACAGAGAGCGACACTCAAGGACAAAATGGACGAAATAATCGCTCACAAAACCAAGATTTTTTTATAATCAACGACAAGGACAGGGATGTGGAAAGTTCAAATATACCCTTACACTTACAAATGAACAACTTCATTCTTTAAAACACAAGCGCTGAGAAAAAAAACCCAATTCTAAATCTCAGACAGAAGGATAGAAGAAAAAACCAAACCAAAACAACAAATCAAACCCTAAATCTCACAAATCCAACAAAATCAACAAATCAAACCAAGAAATCCAAACAAAATGTCAAATTCACCATCAAGAACTGAAGAAAACAAGTGCAACATTAAAAATCTCGCAAAGAAATATGAAGGGTGTTCAAAAGTTGAAGATGAAGAAGTGATTGCACCTTGAAACTATCGGGTATGGTTTTGGCATGAATTGTGTTAATATTGTTATTAATATTTATATATGAGAGGGTGATATGGTTTTGGCGCGAACTGTGTTTGATAAAATGGCTTAGAAGAATCTTTTTAGTTGGAATTGTTTGATTTCAAGTTATACCCAACATAAATGTTTGAAGAGGCTTGTTATCTTTTTCATTTAATGATATGGGAGGGATTTTTTCCTACTCATTATACAATTTGTAGTACGTTTCGAGCTTGGCAACATTTTGGGCCTATAAAGGTTAATGACGCCACAGATTCATGGGTTGGTTTCAAAGAATAAGTAGGTTTTTGATAGTGTGATGTGCAATGCATTGATACGAATGTATGGAGTTTGTTGTGTGGAATCTATTGAATATGCTCGTCTAGTTTTTGATGAGATATTGGCTAGGAATTCAATATCTTGGAATTCAATGATATCTGTTTATTCTCAACGAGTAAATGTTGGTTCTGCTTTTGACATAGTTGTAGAACTGCTAGACATGGAGGAGAGGCTCCATATATCAAATAACATGTAAATGTCTAAAATTTTGTTACCATAATTTGTTATTACAATTTTAGCCATGTTTAATTGGCTGAAAAACGGGAAAAGGCTTGAAAATGGATTTGTTGTTACATTTTTTTGATTTGTTGTTGGAGTGAGACTGATGATACTAAACATTTCAAGGATCAATTCCTTGCTAAAAAGTGTGTGCACAATATAATCTTCTCTCAATATGAACATTTCTTGAAAAAAATGATATGCATACTCATTGTTCATGCTCCTATTGGACTATGAACAATCATTGTTCATACCCCTATTGTTGGAGTGAGACTGATGATACTAAACATTTCAAGGATCAATTATATTCCTTGCCAAAAAGGTGTGCACAATATAATCTTCTCTCAATATGAACATTTCTTGAAAAAAACGATATGCATACTCATTGTTCATACTGAACAATCATTGTTCATATCTGTGTGATGATTTTTCTTAATCTAGAAACACAAGTATTTTGTTGATGATCAAAGAACAATAATGAGAAGTATTGAATTAAGAAGAAGAAGAGATCTAGAAGATGATGAGTTGAACCACGTTCTTTAATGGCTGCCTACGTATCGTATCCTGTGAAGAGGAATCAAACTCAAAACGTAGTTCAACTATTCTATTTATAAGAATAGATTAGGTTTCCCATAATTACTTGTGAGATAAGTAATTAGTGTTTAACTAGGAAACAATCTCTTGTTAAGTCTTATCCAGACTCTTCTAGAAGCTCATGTTTCCTAAGTCAATAAGTTTCTTTTATTGACTTAAACAATAAAGAAACATGTTCAAGTTCGGATTGGGAGTTAGAGTTCCGAAGTAAGTAGTTCCGGATTTGGAGTTCCTAGTCATAAAGTGGTTCTCCGAACCTACTACTCCAACCAGTTCGAACTTCCAGTTCTCCGAGCCTACTATTCCAACCAATTCCGGACCTTCTCTTCTTATTTAACTTTCGAACCTGGGTAGTGAGTTAGTCAGCATGCAGGACTTGGACTTAAAGTGTGTTCTAGTACTTCCTACCCACACTAAGACCATATCCGAGCGATAAGAAGATGTTGATACATGTCACATATTTATTTGCTAAAATATGTACACACAGATCCCCCTTTTCTTCATGGATTGTAACTCAAACCCTCTTAAGGAAAAAGAGTAAAAAGTGTTTGCGCCCGTTGTGTGAACCACATAAAAAACACTAAGCAATATACCACTATTTTCTCCTTGAAATTAATTCTCAAAATCTCGCATTATTTCAACTCAAAGAATTGTGTTATCCGGACATGCCACAACCATAACCCGAAGTTGTCTTATAACCGGATGTGGACATATCAAGATTTCGAAGTTGTCGTATAATAACCTGGATGTAGACATATCAAGACTTTTCTAAATCACTATGAGCTGGACTTGGATAAATAGATCACGAGTGTCAAGGTGTAGGAGCTGAACTTTTTTTCTGGTCCGGACATGTCTTATTATATGACCTGGACTTGAGAAGATCCGGACCGAGCCTTATCATAACCTGGACCTGTCATGCCTCACAAATTATAATAACTTGGATCTGTCATACCTTATAACCCTGACCTGAGCAAATAAGTACATGCCGCACAAGACCCGGACTTGAGATCAAGAAGGGAATCCAAACCGGTACCATTGACCTGAACCTGTACCAATGCCTCACCATGTCCCGGAGTTGAGAAATCACTCAAAACACCACATGTCAAGCTAATCCATCCGGACTTGGTTAAAGTAGCACATGCAAAATTGTAAACCACATCCGGAATTGGCTTTGTCACTTTGTGAGATGGAAGGTCAAGCCCCACATGCACCCATCCAGAATTGATTACACTTGGTTACAAGATTCGAGGTCATGCCGAAACTAGTTTCCCTAATCGGAAATACATGGTCAGCAAGAGGAAATAAATAATTGGTCCTCTTTTTCTTGCTTAAGGATACGTGGAAGCTTGTCAATTCCTCCAAACTTATGCACCCATCGTCACATCTACTACTTATTGCTGCCGCCATGTTGAAGCTTTGTTGGTGCTTGCTGTTAAAACTTTTCACCACCAATTCTAATTCCAAAGAACTTGGTGATGCCATCAAATTCTTGTGAAGAAAAACTAAACGGTTAAGTTTTGGTTTTAAAAATTAAACCATCACTTCTGGTCGATCAAGCAAGTAGTTAGTACCGACTTTATCTGTTGAGCATGCGCTCCCAATTCTAATATATCACCAATAATCAGTATCGGGTTCTTCAATTGGTAAGGCCAGTTCCAAATTCAGTACTTTGACTGGCAGTTCCGTATTCATTACTCGACAACGTCGGACAAAAGAGTGACGGGTCGTTACTCAACAGAGCAGTACTGGGTCCTTCAAATGGTAATGCAATTCTAGATGTGGTAATCATCAAAGCAGTTCCAAACTTGATACTAATGCAACTCCGATCTGAAATCATCGATTGAGAAGGCAGTGCCGGGTGCATTAGTTCCTAATTCTTTTAGCCAACGAGGCACATACAGTTTTGATGACCGAGACATTAGTTTTGAGTGAACCACTTAACTAGGCATTTCCATATTCTTCAACTCCGGCTTCTCCAAGAGTGGAACTATCACTTTCGGCCTCGTCTAAGACTAAGATCATTATGGACTGGAACAGCATTCTCTTTGGATCAATAGATGCCCTCAAGTACTTCCAAGTCTCGATCAATAGAGTAATGCCTTAGTTCTTGAATTGACAAGGCAATTTCACGTTCGTCACTAGACAAAGCAGTTTTGGATTCTTCGATTGACAAAGCAGTTTCGGGTTTGTTACTCAGCAGTACCGAAATTAGACTTCCTAAGTTCCTTATTAGTTAGGAAGTGGAGTTCCGAAATTGGACGAAGTTCGAACTTTGACAAGTTACGAACGTGGAGTTCCTGACTAAGCTAGGAAGCGGAGTTCCGAACTTGGACAAGTTCCGAACGTGGAGTTCCAGACTAGCTAGGAAGCGGAGTGCCAAACTTGGACAAGTTCCGAACAAGCAAGGAAATGGAGTTCCGAACTTGGACAAGTTTTGAACGTAGAGTTCCAGACTAGTTAGAAAGTTAAGTTCCGAACTTGGACAAGTTCCAAACATAGAGTTCCTAACTAGCTAGGAAGTGGAGTTCCAAACTTTGACAAGTTTCGAACGTTGAGTTCCTGACTAGCTAGGAAGTGAAGTTCCAAACTTGGAGTTCCTGACTAGGCAGTCCTACAATACTAGTCACTTCCGAAGATTTATTCCTAACTAGGCAGTCCTGCAATACCATGCCAGTCAGTTATGAAGATCTAACAACTCCTTTTATAATTCTGGTACTTCTTACCCATACTTACACCTTGTTCGATCACTGTGGAAGTGTTGAGGTATCGCGTCTACTTCCTATTTGCATAAATATGTATACACAGATGCCCCCATTTTCTCTCCGAGGGTCGGACATGTGACCGATGAGGGAAAATGACAAAAGTGGCATGTTATATTTCATGCAAATTCGTATTGTGAATCTTAGAAAACCAAAGTTTGGTAGGAAAATAGGGTTTGCCCCTATGTCAATTCATGTAAATACCTTTAGTTTTGTTAAGAAATAAGGCTTTGTAGGAACGTAGGGTGTGTCCCTGTATTATTTCATGTAAAGTCCTTTGATGGTCTGGTATCTAATGCATAAATCGACACTTATAAGTATAAGGCATTAGAACTACCTTAGGAGGATAAAATCCAAGCTAAGTTAAACTTTCTCCATCACACAGGGAACAACACATGAGATCTTGCACTCATCATCCCAAGAAAGCTTTCTAAAAGTTCTGATACAACTTTGGCCAACATATGGGATCTCTCACCCAACATCCAAGAAGTATCCCAGCAGAAAATTATAAAATGAACAATGCTCTGAAAAGAGAAATATAACTTTTATTGAAAATTGATTGGCATAGATTATGCCCCTAGTGTAGTGGAAACATATCCAAATCTGTGAAAATTTCGTCTCTCAGAAGCTAAGAGTAGTGTAACATTAATTGGAAACAGTACATGTTAGCATTGGGATTCACGATGGAGGATCTTTCATCAACATCTTGTTCCTGGTTAACTTCAAAGATGTCCTCATAAAGATGAGTTAAAGTGGTAAAGTCCCTATCTGGTGGGGATAGTTTACCACTTTCGAACGTGTCACCAGTCTTCTGTCTCTTGGATTTATCATTATAGGAATTCTTATCGAATAACTTTTGCTTCGACTGTGGTCCCTCAGACTTCCTATCATTATAATGATTAGTAGAGCTCCTATCGGTAGGAGCAGAGGTGACACTGGTTATCACTCTTTTCGGAGAAGATTCTCTATCCAATTAGTTCTCTTCCAGTTCCGCATACTTGTCGATCCTAGCCTGCAAATCTGTTATGCATGTTCGCATGCTTTTTTTTCTTCAAGGACGTGTATAGACCAGAAGCGAGATCTAGTCCCTTCTTAAAGGCCACTATGGTGAGGGTCTCATTGACGTTGTCAACATGCAATTGAACCTCGTTGAATCTTTTAGTGAAATCCCTGATACGCTCGTCAAACAGTGCATCAGCGGTCTTAGTGTAAGGCCGGTTGCAATTGAATTTCGCAATGAAATTGATGGATAGCTCCTTAAACTTTTGGATGTTGCCCCTGGGCAGCTTCGTTTACCAGATGAGTACCGAATCTATCAAACTTGAAGCAAAATACCGGCACAAATAATGATCTTCCTTAGGCATTGCTTGACGATAACCGAGCACATGAGAGACCGGATTTCCTTTGCCATTAAGTTTAGATAACTTCGGTGGTTAATAATCATGGGGGATGTATCCGCTCATAACATGTCGTGAAAAAGGAGTTCTAATGTCTCACTTGATTGCTGACTGAACGATTGACTCATCCATCTTGGTTGGTTTTGAACCTCGCAGTTCCTCTAGTATTTGCGCCTTGAGTTGCGCAAGAGTAGTCGGTTCATGAGTTGGAGTTCTCTCGTTATTGTACCTCAGACCTGGACTTTCTTAGTTCTCATCTCGATGATAACGAGATTCAGGTTCCTAAGATCGAGTGGAGGATTTTCCAAAATGGATCGGGGAATTGAGGGACTCTGAGGCAATGAAGGTTCCCTTGGAACTAAAAGTCTTCTTCATACCGAAGGTGACCATGAGAGTTGTGGATTCTGGGTAAACACATCCCTATGTCCATCCGCAGTACCTTGAGAACTTGAATACCAAGAGAAGTCAATTCCGTGTGAACTCTAGTGTCGGGTTGGATCCAATTTTGGATTATAATTCGAAACTGGCTAGTCGCTATGGTACCCAACAAAGTAAGGGATATAGGGCATAGGGACGTAACCTTCACCATGGTCGAGACTTGGTGGCCGGAATTACCCCCTTAAGTTTCCATCAACAGGTAGCACTCTTAGAGGTGAACGACCCTCCTTCGTGTCGTAGTAGTCTTGGAAAAACACAAACGAGCCTCCTGTCGACCACATTTGGCCATCACAGCATCCATGATGGCTTGGTTGGTTATGGCAGATTAGGGAGTATTGTTGTTAGGCTCATCTTCTTCACACCCCTGTCCAAAACAACGATCTCCTCTACGTCCAAATTGTCTTTGATTAGTGACATGTGGGTTATTGATCTCAATATTCCCCTCATTACCTTGATTTGCGTTGGCTCTTGTAGTAACCATGATTTTGAATCAAAGTGAAGAAAATAAGATTTTTTTTTTAAGAACAAAAAACCCAAGAAAAATTGGTGGGTAGGAAAATCTAGAACCGAAAAAATTTCAACCAAAAAATCAAATCAATTATGTATAGCTCCCCACAGACGGAGCCAATTGTGTGATGATTTTTCTTAATCTAGAAACACAAGTACTTTGTTGATGATCAAAGAACAATAATGAGAAGTATTGAATTAAGAAGAAGAAGAGATCTAGAAGATGATGAGTTGAACCACGTTCATTAATGGCTGCCTACGTATCCGGTGAAGAGGAATCAAACTCAAAACGTAGTTCAACTATTCTATTTATAAGAAGAGATTAGGTTTCCCATACTTACTTGTGAGATAAGTAATTAGTGTTTAACTAGGAAACAATCTCTTGTTAAGTCTTATCCAGACTCTTCTAGAAGCTCATGTTTCCTAAGTAAATTAGTCTCTTTTATTGACTTAAACAACAAATAAACATATTCAAGTTCGGATTGGGAGTTGGAGTTCCGAAGTAAGTAGTTCCGGATTTGGAGTTCCTAGTCACGAAGTGGTTCTCCGAACCTACTACTCCAACCAGTTCCGAACTTCCAGTTCTCCGAGACTACTATTCCAACCAATTCTGAACCTTTTCTTCTTATTTCACTTCTGAACCTAGGCAGTGAGTTAGTCAGCATGCAGGACTTGGACTTAAAGTGTGTTATGGTACTTCCTACCCACACTAAGACCATATCCGAATGATAAGAAGATGTTGCTATATGTCACATATTTATTTGCTAAAATATGTACAAACAATATCCCTATTGGACTATGAACAATCATTGTTCATACCCCCTATGTCCAATAGGCGTATGAACAATTATATTATTAACAATGATTGTTTATACCTCAAAGATAAATGTAGAAACACTCAACTAGATTTCTCTAACTTATTCTTATGTTATAAATTATTTATTTCCTACTCTCACATATATATATTCATGCAATATATAGAGTACGGAATTGTTCCACTCTTAACTCTCTAGACTTAAACGAATTCAACTAATCAAATATAAGGAAACAATGGTGAGAGCAATATTTATGGATGTGAATTTATACTACGAAACTAAATATATGGATTTAACTTATACTAATTTAATTAAAGCAATTGAATATGACTTGAATAAATTATGGAGAAGAATAGAGAGAGATTGAAATCCACTTTTTAATTTCTTAACATGTTAGTATAGATTTGTATAGAAATATTCTCACACAAGGTTAAAAATATAAAGACTAGACCTTTAATGATCCCTAATTACTTTATATTATTTCTAGTCATAAACTAATTAGCATGAGAGAAAGCTTGTTCCCATTCTCATGGCAAACTTACTATTATCTAGTTTAAGTTAAACTCTTCTTATCTCTATGTCAAGAAAAACCTAAACTTGAAACCCTAAACAACAATCTATACTAACAAATCAAGTCCTCTCAAAGCTTCATTCAAACTCCCTCTAATGGGAGTTTAGCTTTGATTAATGGGATTATCATGAATAAAAGAATGACAAGAAAACATAATAGAAAGAGAAGCAATTAAATTGAATAATAATAATAACTTGAAGGAATTTTAATGGAGATTTTATGGAGGTACAATTATAAACTCTAATTACTTAAACTATATTAAACTAAAGAAAGGGGAGAGAGAGAGCTAAACTATTCTAACAAATGAGAGAGAGAGAGAGAGAGAGAGAGAGAGAGAGAGAGAGAGAGAGAGCCTAATTTACAACTAAATTAAATAGGGGAGTAGCCAAGTTTTATTTAACCTTAACCCTCTTTATATAGGAGAGGGTTATGTTTACAATTTCATGCATGGGCTTCGGAGGTGGGTTTTGGGCCACTAAATCAAGCCCAAAACCTAATTATTGAAGTACAAAGCGAAAATTTACTGCAATACCCATTTCATCTACTTTTACTACTATGATTAGGTTACGACTAGGACCATTAGAAAGCTCTTTCCGGGACGGTCATTTTGACATATAATAGGATCAATTCGTAGGTCTGAGTCCAAAGATACGACCTACAGAAGTCCTATTGACTTTTCTGCTCTTTTTCTACCCGTGTTGACTTTGACTTTTTAGCTTTGACTAGGCTTTAAAAATGTTTTTTCTCCTTGAAACTTGGGATTTAATCATATAATTTCTCTAGAAAGCAATTTGACTCTTTTCTCTTGCGAAAGTGACGTATTTTTTCACATAATTGATTCCAAGACTTGAAATACACAAAAACACGTAAATATTATTAACTCTTATTTATTATAAACATAATTGGCCTAAATATAATACTATTAAGGGGTTTAAACTATAGTTTTGGGCTTTTATCAAACCACCCCCAAATAGCATTTTGCTTGTTCTCAAGCAAATATGTGAAATTAAAATAAGTGACCAAAAATGTATTCCTAACTACTCTCATTTCGCTTAGTGCGACTGCATTGACCATATGTAATAAGACCTTAAACTACTAAGAATTCCCTAGTAGATGAGTTATAGTCTCGTGAGAGTTTTTAAGAGAAGGTACTCACAAACTTCATTTATACTACAACGACTAAGAAATAAAAGTAATTGTCCCCTAATTTATCTCAGGTATCTATACATCTAACTAGTATTTAAACAATGATCATCAATTTAACTCCTAATTTAATACAAGCATAATAATCAAATCATCTTAAGATAAACAACTATACAATGAACTATGCTATGAAATGTAGTGGCAGGTCTTTTTCTAAAACTTTTGCGTAGCGTGCGTAAGTAGGTTCTCATAAGGAATGTGTCAAGACACATAACACTCTGATTTCTCCACTCAAGTTTGCTAACTCCGGTGTATAGTAGGCACACATTTCCTCACAATCTCAATGACAATCCAAGGAAGTCAAGGTCATTCAAACACATCTACCACTTACTATCACACTAACCTATTCCTAATTGAGTTAAAGGTATTTATTGGGTGATACAGGGCGTAGGTATTAGTTAAAGAAAGAAGGAAATGGATATTCAAAAAGACAAATTTGATAAAATAGGGTCTTCATATTATGTAACTAGAGAAAACCTCGTTCTTATTTTTCTTCTACACTTTGTTTCCACCTTTAGCCCTTTTGTTTTGGCTTTTGACACTTTTTTATTCTATTTTTGGAGTTCTAACTTTTATTTTTCTTCTTTTTGGAATCTTTCTTTTCTTTTCTTTTTCTATTTCTTTTTCTTTTTCTTTTTCTTTCGAAGTAACTAACTAATTTTTGTTTACACGGGTTTTTCTCTTCTATTTTCTTCACTCGTCTTATTTCTCAAAATTATCCAGATAGGTAGGCTATTTTTATTTTTTATTTTGTTTTATTGGGTAAAGGATTTGTGGTTTGTGAAAAGGCTAATGAAAGACTCAGTGGGGCGACTAGCGGATAATAAATTTCATGTAGGTGTAAATTTCTAGCTATATCGATCCAAAGAGAGCCTAAATTCTCACTTAGGATATGGTGTGGTGATCAAGCAAGTAGATGTGTGATTTCTCTACTCGGAATTGACTTCACCCTTGTGTCATCACTCAGATATTAATTCATATGGGCTTTTTGGCTAGATGCTCACAGGATATGTATTAAGTACTCTAACCTAAGTCTCAGAAAAATATTGCCAAGTACAATCATAGATGCTCATGCAAGATGTTCTTGAAAAGATGCAATAACTATTACCTATATATTAATCTAAGTTTCAAAAATTAAATCCTAATTAAAGTACTACGTTAGATTTCTAGACTAATATTATCATGGAGAAGGAAACAATACCATTATCTCAAAGTGTATAGCATAAACTATATTTTTGATTTTTTTGTTCTAATTTTTATAAGACAAATAATACATAATATACAACCTAATATGTGCTTAAATATTTACAACGTGTTTCTATACCACCCCTAAATATAATCATACTTTGTCCCCAAAGTATGGAATGAAAATAAAGGATAGAGAGTACCATAGAAACGTGCTTGTAAATGGGAGCACCTGAAAAAGAAGGTTAATCTATAATAATATAAAGAAATAAAAACATACGCAACTCCTATATGAGTTCCTCCCGTTATGAGGATAACATAAAATAATAAATAGCGCTTGGGACATAAGCCAACTCTAATGTAAATAAAATAATACCGAAACCGGGCAGGTATATTGGTAGAAGTAAACTAGGTTTCCCCTAGAATGTTCATCATGATGAACAACATGGTTGCGCCTACATTCGAGGATAGGCTACAGGCAAGAGTTTATATTGCAATATGTTATATCGTCTTGGTCCATGATACTCTAAATACCCTCCCCCATAATACCTCATGGAAATAGGCATATTCATATAGGTATGAGTTATCCGTCATATATATCCCCACGCGTAGCATTGGTCGTAATGGCAATCCCTAATGAGCATGCAAAAAACCAAAGCTATCAAGTGCTTATTGAATTCCATAGTCGCACCATCAATAGTAAGGGAAAATTTTTGTTCTCCTTCTTGGGTACAAAAGAAAGTAATATTATTATAGAAATTTCGTTAGCTTAGGTCCAAAAAGAATCGGCATCACTCACCGTAAGATGCCGCCATCCTAATCCTGCAAGATCCATAGTTTTTCAAAATGAACCATGCTCCATAGGTATAGGTTCCCCATCAAGTCTTCAAAAGACTGTTCGGGAATGACTATAGGTGGTGTCATCTCAACACTACTTTGTAGAACTTTAGCTAAGAATAGCTGTTTTCCTTAAAACTTAAAAACGGAAGAACCCGGAAAATCTAAAATTCCCTGTGTTTACTAAAGAGGAGGGCGCTGCCAGAGGAAGCCTATTAGTTTAAAATAGTCTCTTTTGGTTTTGAAATTACGAAATAGTTTAAGTTGTTTTAGCCGTCGCTTACGCTTATCGCCGCATATATATAAGATTTTTTTTTGATTTCCGGTGTTTGGCCTAAATATATGGTCGCGATTCTACTTGAAGTAGTGAGAGGCCGCTTAACAGTGAATTTTCGATTTTATTTAAAGTAGAAGGCGAAGTCGTCTAAACGCTGAAGCTTATTCCCCATTCTTATGGCAAACTCACTATTATCTAGGTGCGAGAAAGTGAGTTTCTAAGAAAAAACAAGAAAAACTAGAAAACTCCCTCTAATGGGTCGAGTGAAAAGTGAAAAGATGATTGTGGGGTGTAGTGTGGGTTGTGAGTGTAGTATGATGGAAGTTTAAATAGGTTCTCGGTTTCAAAGCGAATCGGCAAGTTGCCAAATTGTTTAAAGGCAATTTCCTAAAATAGAAACCGCCAAACCCAAAACGGAACTAACCATGTCTTTGATTTCCTAACAACCCCGGTATCTTTTTTTAAACTTGGTTTAGAATAGTAACTTCTAAACTCTCCTACATATCATGCTACCGCTACAAAAAATCATAGATATGCACTTGTGATCGGCCTAATTTTCAACTTTTACCCAAGACAACTATAATGAAGATAATCAAAATAAATTATATTAAAATAATATGAAATCCAAGCACCTAAAATTAACAACTTAATACTCAATCTAACCATGGAAATAAAATTCCACTAACAAAACAATAAAAACAATGTAATTAAAGGACAGGAACAACCGATGGTGCACGAACACTAGGCGTGTGAAGATGGTCCATGAGATGGAGACCGGCTCTGTGGTGATACCCTATAACGGCTTGAGCCATCCGCCTGCGCGGCGACGACGCCATGCCCTCGTCCACTTCACCGACCGGAGACTCATCCACGAAAGTGGCACGCGTCGTAGCATCTCTATCCTGAACAATCGCCGTTTCTTCCATCTCGATCTTGAGTAAACGTTCAGATCTTGGGCTTGGTGATTATTGTGGATAACCTCCATGTTGGAAGACAGATATCGCAAAGATATCGCCCCGACCCTTTACGAGCATTTCAACTATCGCCCGAAGGTTCGTTTGCTTATTTCGAATTTGGGCAACGATTTGTCTATGTCTAATATCTTCACAGATATGATAAGCGCATCGCAAAACCAGTTTGAACTAAAAAAGCATTATCAATCGCTCTAAATTAGAAGTATGACTATCAAAATTATCCCTCAACCAACCATGTCATATCTTCCCCTACATTATCCACTTCGACTTCCTATTCTCTGGCGACAACCGCCACGTCTTTTGATGCATTCCTTATAAATACCGCATTAGAAGGCAATTTGATCTTAATAGGAGCAGATCTAGCGGCGGCTCTAAATGAGAGCATAATCTTAGTGATCAATACGGAAGAGGGCGCTCTTCCCCCACCTCTAATCACATTCAAAATTAAATGAAGGATGAAGAAATTATACTCCCTTCTCGCGTTTGCAAATTCCATTTAGAACGTCGTATTACACCGAAGTCCGATGTCAATTTGACTTTGTCTTTCAGGACGTTCTTACCAATCCATCGAGCGAATTACCAATTGATTGGTTCTCGTGGTCGGTCCCGCGTAAAACGCGAATGAGATATCGTGTGTATTCACCCCTATGATCAGATCTTTCATCAAAACAGAACCTGCGGTATTCTTGGATTCTCGAATGGTCGTATCTAGGTTGGTTACATTCGGGTGATTCCTAATAGCTCGACCAACAACCGTCATTTCAGAAACTTCCTCCGCGGCGTTCGCTATCCTAATGAAAATCCTATTTCCTCCACTTCGTTTTTATTATAAAACCGTTTCTACCAAATCATAGTGATAGAAATCCTCCCGTCGAATACCACAGTCCGTTCCAATGTCTCTTAAACATCTCCGCCATAAAATAAACCGCCTAAGCAAACGCTTTTTCCAGAATTCTACGTCGTTAAGCCATTGAAGTTATTTCTTTAATTTTGATTTGGGGTTTGGTAGATGGTGGTGGATGCGAAGTTTGATGAACTCTAACTAAACCAACAGTGGTGGTTATGGTAGGTAATTTGACGGTGGGTATGAAAACTTGAATTGGTGGATGGTTTAATGGTGGGAAACGGTTGGATTGTGTGGAAGATTGGTGTTTCACAATGGGCGGTGGGTCTTCTTATTGTGATGTAGTCTATTTTATTATTTTTTTTTTTTTTTTTTTGGTTGATAGGGTTTGGATTTAAAATTTGTGTCAAGCGGCTGGAGAAGAAGAAGATAAGTGATTTGGTTTTGGAAAGGACATGCATTGAGCGCCTAGGTGAGCCGAAGCGGCCCAAGCCCACTGCATTTTTCGACTTTTGTCGATTTTTAAGCTAATTTCAAACTAGATTTCGCTCAATGAGTATCGGTCCGATTCTTTTCGAATGAGATATGGAAATGATCAGGAGAGAATTTCCAATCCAATGATCCATAAACTACTCTATTCCGACCGGGGTGACTAATAAGATAGTGGAAAATGCCTCGTAGTGCGTGCATGACGTAAGTTATCGCTAACGAATGAACACTAAATTTGATAACGCCAACCCCAATGAACTATACTAATGGACCTAAACAACACAACTAGAAAGTTCGAAAGCAATCCGATGGAAAGACTGATTTCCACCCCAAACAA
Source organism: Coptis chinensis (assembly GCF_015680905.1). Lineage (NCBI taxonomy): Eukaryota > Viridiplantae > Streptophyta > Magnoliopsida > Ranunculales > Ranunculaceae > Coptis > Coptis chinensis. The sequence continues at coordinate 55,410,039 of NC_141458.1, read as the reverse complement.
ATTTTTAACCACAAAATTTGTTTACAACGGGTCGATTTTAAAGTCGATTCCCAAGACTTGTTGGATTGCTATGTCTATGATTTTTATGAATTTTAATTTATTTTTATTTGTTTACTATAAGAAACACTATTAAAAACAATAAATACATAATTCACTCCATAGAGGAACATGACTCAAAAATCGAGAAAACATCACTAAAAAGTGGAAAACGCGGAATTATGTGAACTGTGGACTTAGATCCCAGCATTACATACAGCCACACACTCCATAAGGAGGGCCCGGTTACCCTGAATAGTGTACTTATCAAGATATGGAAATGAAAGTAAGTACACCAAATGACAAGGTCATCCTCATAGATGTGGTCTGTAAAAGGACTTCCTCCACATCGGGGACAAAAGTTCGTGAAAATGTTTTAACCGGGTTGACCATTAACTTGAAAGGTAATGTTGTCATTGGGATTTACCAAGGTAATGCCCCGTAAGGGTGACTTCAAGAACTTAAAAGGACCCGGACCAACGGGTTTTAGTTTCCGGGAAAATATGTAGACCGGGGAGTTGTAAAGCAAAACCTTTTGTCCGACCACAAACTCTTTACGCCAGATATGCTTATCATGAACACGCGTTTCATGTTGGCTTTATAATCCTTCAAAGAAAACGAGATCGTAAGAATCGCCACGATTTCTTCAAGCTCATTTAATTGTAACTCGCGAACTAACCATTTTGACTTGGGCCTCCATCAATATGGAAATTAAGGCTTTTATAGCCCACGAGTTAACGGTTTAATTCAATCCGCAAATGACATGGTTTCCCAATACAAGTCTCAAAGGGAGACATACCCATAGGAGTTTGAAAGCAGTTCTATATGCCCATAAGGCATCCGATGGATAGACCGACCGGTCCTTTTCCTATCGTGGTTTCATCGTTGTTTCTAAAATCTTTTGATTTCCCTATTAGAAACTTCTACTTGTCCGCTTAGTTTGTGGATGATAAGGAGTTGCTACTTTGTGTGTAACTCCATACTTTTTTCACTAGGGGATGCAACAACTCAAGCAAAATGTGTTCCCCCATCACTAATGATGGCTTTAGGAATGCCAAACCTATGAAAATGTATTCTTTAATAAAAATACTACGGTCTTATGGTCATTGCTACACGTAAACAAGCTAGGGCCTCTATCCATTTAGACACGAGTCCACTCAAACCAAACCAGAATATAAATATAAATGGGAAACGGGTGGAACGGGCCCATGAAATCAATACCCCAAACATCAAAAATTTCTACTATTAAGATTGGATTTAATGGCATCATATTACGCTTCGTGATTAAGCCAAGTTGTTGCAACGAATACAAGGTCTTGCAATGCACTTGGGCATCCTTAAAAAGGGTAGGCCAATAAAATCCACATTGAAGAACTTTAGCGGGTTGTTTTCATTCCACTAAAGTGGCCACCACACACTCTTTGTCATGGCGAAGGATAGAACTTCATTATATTCCAATCGGGAATGCAACCCACGAATAATCCGATCCGCACAATACTTAAAAAAGGTAGGGCTCATCCCAATAGTATAACTTGACTCTAAAACTCGGCCAAGAACTTCTTACGCTCATTTCTTGACCCATGAGGCATAACATCAGCCGCTAAATAATTTACGATGTCCAAGATACCATGGTGATGAAAAAATAGCATACGATGCTCATCGGAAAAGAGTCGTATGGACTCGGAATCACTACTATCGCCATTTGTAAGTCTAGATAAGTGGCCTGCAACTACGTTTTCGACCCCTTTTTGTCTTTTATTTCTAATGTGAACTCTTGCAGGAGAAGAATCCATCGGATTAATCTGCTTAGCATCCATTCTTTGCAAGAAGGTACCTAAAGCGGCCGTGATGGTCCGTGGTAAACTAAAGTTTTAGAACCAACCAAATAAGGACTTAAACTTATCTAAAGCATAAATGACAGCCAAGAATTCTTTTTTCAGTAGTCGCGGTAATCTGTTGGCGTCGTTTAATGTTTTACTAGCATAATAAATAATAGTGGACTTATTATCTATTTTCGGTCCTAAGACAAAGACCAACTGGCATAGTCACTAGCATCACACATGAAGTTCGAAGGTTTTGACCAATCAGAGGCTAGTATAATAGGTGCGATGGTTAGGCGGCTTTTAAGGTGTCAAAAGCCTTTTTACAGTTAAAATTAAAATCAAAGATTGCATCCTTCAAAAGCAAGTTAGTTAAAGGCCTAGCTATTTTCAAAAAATCTTTAATGAACCGCCTATAAAACCCCCCGCATGGCCTAGAAAGGTTCTAATCTCACCTGACAACCGCGGTTTAGGTAGGTCGCTATCTTATCTAGTTTGGCTTTATCTACTTCGATGCCATCACTAGATACAATATGACCTAATACTACTATGCCCTTTTACCATGAAATGACACTTTTCCCAATTTAAAAACGAGGCTCTTTTTCTTCACACCGGTCAAAACCTTAGATGTTAGACAAACTGGGCGGAAGGAGTCTCCATAGATAGAAAAATCATCCATGAAAACTTCCATAAAGCTTCTACCATGTCACTAAATATATGAAGCATATCACCGGAAGGTACGGGGAGCATTACAAAGCCAAAAGCGCATTCGCTTATAGGCATATGTTCGAAGGGACATGTGAAGGTTGTCTTTTCTTGGTCATCAATATCAATAATAATCTGAAAATAGCCGAGTAGCCATCCAGAAACAATAAAAGGTATGACCCGCCGGGACGCTCAAGCATCCGATCTATAAATGGTAAGGGAAAGTGATCCTTCGTGTCATAGCATTTAAACGCGTCAGAATCAATCTGATTCTCCATTTCATAGGACCTTGAGTGACAACGTAGTCACCCTTCCCGCTACGCACCATGGTAATTCCGACTTCTTAGGGAACTACATGAATGGGACTTACCCATTCGCCATCTGAGATTGGGTATATAATACCCGCGATCGAAAGTAATCGTAAAGACTTCTTCCCTAACCACCTCTTTCATGGCGGGGTTCAAGCGACCGGAGGTTCATGAGAAGTCTTCGCGTTATCCTCCAAATGTATACGATGAGTGCGCACATTAGGGTCAATGCCCTTAATGTTGGCTAAGGACCAACCAACGCAGATCGATGTTCCCTAATCACCCTTATTAACGATGTCTCTTCATCTTTAGTTAACGTGAGAAGATATAATTATCGGGTGACTACCATCCGGATCAAGTTGAATATATTTTAACTCAGGGAAGAGGTTTAAGTTAATCGGTGTGGGACAGACCGTCCGTTGATGTTTCATAAGTGTCCTTATCTTGCGTAATGAATACTTGCTTAGGTAGCAAGTCTTCATACTCGCGATATGGAGCAACCGATGGGTCTACAATTGGTGTGGATTCCAGATGGTGTTGACCTCCTCTAAGTAGGAGTCATTCACAAAATCAGAAGTTCCAAAAGAAAGGAATTTGTACATATTGTTTTCGTGAAACGTGTTGTTAAAATAATCTTGAGCTAAACTCTCGATCATGCTAACCTCCCCATCTATAGACTTAACTGGTAATCGTTTCATCATTTTAAAAACATTTACCTCGACATTAAAAGATGGCCAAAAGATAAGGACATCTTTCCATCGCGACAATTTATAAGCGCATTGGCGGTTGCCAAGAAGGGGGCCCTAAGATGATCGGCACGAGTCATTAGCGACTCGTGATCGAGGATAACAAAATCAGCAGGATAGTAGAAATCCCTGAACCTTAACAAGCACGTTTTCCACTACACCTTTAGGATACTTAATCGACCGTCCGCTAATTGCAACGTTATTTTCAGTAGGTTGCATTTCGTAGACCCATTTGTTTATACAAGTAATACGGGGGAGTAAGTTAACACCGCCCCGTGTCTAATAAAGCCGTCGTCGTGGTGGGAATCTCCTAAGGTGCATTTTACGATGGGATCTACCGGGGTCCTTGTACTTAACAATTCCATTATTTTCGGATAAAGTCGGGAAGGCTCGGTTAAAAGGCGCCTTTGGGTATGTTCGCCTCTTCGCCTAGGAAGTGCACAACTCTTTAAGAAACTTAGCGTGGTTAGGAAGCTTTTTTAATAGCTTCGGAAAAAGGAGGTTTATCGTTAGATTCTTGAAAACGTTCCTAATTTCCTCAAAGTTTGTATCCCTAGTTAGCATAGCTAATTTTGGGGAACGGTGGTTTCGGCTTCTATATTTCGCGATATGGCTCTACTTGATGCGGTAACCTTGGCTTTCTGTTTTCTTTGGTTGTGATTTAACCGGTACCTCTACCGTGGTAGGCTCCTCATTTCTATTTCGCATCTAGTTCGATATCGGTGGTGTGGAGTATCGATGGGGTAACTACAGCGTAGTTACTTTGTTATCAACCACTCTTCCGTAATCCGGAGAGTGGTGATGGCATTTAGGTCACCTACGATTGTAGTTTCGGTGACTAGAATTACCGTTTACCTCGCGCCGTGGTTTCTTTGTTTTAGGTTTGGTATAAACTTGACTTGGAAACACGCCTTTGGTTTGGCTTTCTCTTGGGGCTAATTGTTGTGCCCCGATTTATGGATTGTAAGATCATTGGTTTGATTGAGTCATTATTCCGGAAAAGTTGTTGGGTAACTTGTATAAAGGCGCCTATACGATCGGTTGTGTAGGTGTAGTAGTCACGGGTGGTGCGACCGAACTATCTCTCGTTGATTATTTATGGGTGGGTTGTGATAGATATTATTATTAAGGAACGATACCTCTATCGGGTATTGTAATTATTATAATTATTCGACCTTGTGCTTCGACCTTGTCGTGGTTGGCGCTTTGGTTGTTATAATTATTATAATTCCCTTGACCTTGTCCTTGTCTAGGTGGAGCTTGGTTATAATTGTTTGCTTGCCTAACGCTTTGATTATTAAACCACGGAGGTTATTTGTTGATTATTTCTCCAACTGAAGTTGGGATGTTGTCTCCAAGGGGCGTTAGGAATAGGATAGTTATTAATAGAGTAAACATTATCTTGCTCTGGTGGTTGTTGTTCATAAGCTAGAGGACAATAATTGTCAGGGTGCTCTGGACTCAAACAGAAATTACATGGGTTGGAGTTTACATTCATGACGGGGATAGGCTTTTGTTGAACAGAAATAGCCTCTACTTTTTTAGTTAGAGATTCGAGTAAATTTTTAAGTTCTGGATCGGTTTTATTCTCAAACATACTAGCGGCCTTATTTGTTGAAGAAGAACTAATGATGAGGGGATATCATCACTCCCCAATTATTATTCCGTTTAGTTTGGTCTTCTAAAAATTTGTAAGCCTCCTCCGGGCTCCTTTACTTAGGAAACTACCCCCATTCATTATGTCAAGGACTTCTTTATGGTGATGTTGAAGTCCTTTGAAAAGGCAATTTAACTAACGTGTCTTTTGCTAGGGTTATGGTGTGGACACTCTATAAGGAGATCGGTGAAACGATTCCATGCCTCGAGAAAATGATTCATTTAGGGTTCCCGGAAGAAATGGATCTTGGAAAGCATTTCATCCGTCTTTTAGGGGTAAAAATGTTCCATAAATAAATGAACAAGTTTAGCCCCGCGGTTCACGTAATTAGGGCGTAGGCTTAATCAAGACGCCGCCTTTATCGCGGTAGGGTGAAAGGGAATACCCCGGTTTAATTTGTTCGCACCAACCGTAGGATGGTGGAATGTTGTAAGGACTTGTTCAATCCTACGCGTAGCCGATAAGGTTTTTCATGGTCTAACCCATGAAAAGCGGGTAACAAATTAAATATGTTTGGGGATTCAAAAATCCCCATCGGGTCCGCTAGAACGATGCACGATTTAGGGCTATCGCTCAAGGCTTTGTAAAAAGTCGGGAGAGAGGAGCTCTCTTTCTTCACCATTATGTCGTATGGTGTGTGTGATAAGTAGTTAGAGGTGTCGGGTGGTGTACTAGATAGACTTGTTTGTTGTGGTGTAATTACGTTTGTTGTTTTGTTCGACCGGACCTTAATCTCATGCAAGACTAAGTTGAGCTTAACTAACATGCAACACTCCAAACAATTCTCGATATACTAGTAGAAAACCTCTAACTGGAAATGCTGAGGTGTGGAAGAAAGGAATACCGATGGCGCCCTTGCTTGCTTATGAATAGCGTCTTGTAACGCGTGTTCAAGTGCGGTATATAAGAGATTAGAACACCGAAAAGCTTGACAACTCGAAGTTCAATCAAACTGCGGAAATCCTGAATTTTCAGAGAAGGGGCTGGCTTTCCAAGATTGCGGCGGGCGCCAAGGCAATGTCGAAGCTCCGGAAGAAGCGGGTCGCGCTCTTTCGAAGCGAAGCCTTCTTTGTAAATCCAGAATTCCAAGAAGATAGCGTGGTCGCTCTTCTTTGAAAGCGCGATTTGTATTTTCTCTGAATTTTTCCAAAACTGAAACTTAGCAACCACAAGATGAATCAAACAAGGGTGGGTGGGTTTAATGGGACTTAAAAATAACTACTTCTACAAAGAAAACAATGCTAAAAGTGCAACTAAGATGGCGGTGGCGCCATTTGATAAATGTAAAATGAATAGTTTACCCTACCTAAATGAACTATGAATTCACAACGTAAGTAAACTATAACTAAACTTTTTACGAGTCCATTATCAAAGCTTCTACCTCAACGATTAATTGCACTAAATGGAGTACCTAAGTTAGTTTCCACTCCTAGTTCCCTAGCATAGATTGTTTCTCTAAGTCTAACTAGTCGCTCTTAAGTCTATGAGAGCTTTACTTAAATATTAAACTACGATACTTAATTAAGATGATTACTAGAAATTAACTACAAATGCTATGGAAATACTATTGTTTGACTCTAGATAAAGGAATTAGGGAATTGAATCCCCTCGAATCCAACTTAATGACCTAGTACAGTTGTGGTATCTCCGATTCTTTGCCGGCAAGAATTCGAAGTCTAATCCCTAGTGTTCATGGCATTTCTACCAAGTACTAACTAGCATGTGAGGTCGCCCACCCATTCTCATGGCTAAACGTGACCTTCAGAGTGGAATAGATGCTACAACGTTTCTATACTAAACAACTAAAGGTTTCATCAAGGCTTCATCAACCCCTCTAATGGGTTTAGCCTTGAATCATCAATCTAACATTTCCCATTGAATCTAAACTAAACATAATGTAAGAAATTTAGATTTACTTAATTTGAACAATAATGAATCTAATTTAATGGTCGGAATAAAACAATGACAAGAATTGAATTTAGATCTAAAATGGAAATGACAAATTCGAACTTGATAAAAATACTACTTTATTTATCTAATCAATCAAGAACAATGATTCGTAGATTTAATCTAAAACAAGAATTTAAATGGAGCTAAAACTTAATTTAATTAAATAAACTAGATCTAGAATTCTATATCTTAATTTAGGTCTAACTAGCTACCATTAACAAAGAGCTAAGCTTTTGTTTTTATACATCCAGATCAAAATTCGTGCATGGGCTTGGAGCCATGTTTTGGAGAATCGGGGCCCAAAACCCAATCTTCAAATCCAAAAGGCCTCTTCAGACTGCAGTTGGCTTCCACAGACTTTTTCGTCCACTTCTGCTCCTCTGATTGGGTCAAGGCTTGGACCATTGCAAAGCTCTTTCCGAGCCGGTCGTTTTGACATAAGGTAGGCCCAATTCGAGGAGGTCCGAGTCCCAAGATATGGCATTCGGAAGTTCTCACGACTTTTTGCTCCTTTATCTTGCTAATGTGGCACATTTCGCATTACATAATGGACTTTCGAAAATAATAAAACACGCGTATATTATTAACTCTTACTTATTATTCACATAATTGGTCTATTCGGTATGATTATTAAAGGGTTATTTTAGACATTTTACGGTTTGGGCTCTTATCGAGCATCGCCATCCAACTTTGTACAGTCTCAGTCATTTTGGGACCGGATATCAAATCTAAGCCTAATTCCTAAGTAGTGACTCTAGAATATTAAAGAGTCAATCCGGATTTTTTCACGAGCAACATAACCCTCCTCGGGGGGATTAGCTCATGGTCATAGAAGGAATAATAAAACTTGTTGTATACATTAAGTAAATAAATGCAGGATAGGAATTAAACTAAAAAAGAAATGACTGTTATTAAGGGTAAAATAGCTTACGAAGATTTTTAAGTCACATTTGGAATGGAAATGGCGTAATGTAAGTATTGAAAAAATCTAACTAGCGGAAGCTAAAGCATTAATATCTTTCGGGGGGTAATAATGAAGGTGACCCCCATATATATAGCTGGAGACTGAAGATGGTTTAATTTGATGTTGTTTGTTTGCTAATTGAGTTTTTCAAAACTTTGATTCTCAAAGTTTTGTTTTTACCTATTTTGTTTTGTCTTTTGTCGATTTAAGGTTTTGTTTGTTAAATTTCATTTCAATTCAAACCACCTGGTTTGAATTGGTACGTGTCTTCTCTCTTGCAAGGTGGTACCAAATTGAAACCATCCTTTGCCACCTGCCTATGCTGACTCGTCATGACTTCTGAGCCCGCAGAGTGGGTCCACTTAGTGTGTCTAATGGCTGCGCCGATTTTGGCGTTTTTACGACTTTTTGTCCTTGCGCAGAGTTCGTCGCCCGGGTCGCTATGGCAGCTTTACTAGCCAACGTCGGCATCTAGATTTATCCGATTTGAGCTTTGGAAGTTTGCTACTTCTTTATATGTGGACCCGTTTTGCACTGGTTTTGTTATTTTGGAAACTTCGGCTCTAGTCAGGCTCTGATGGGCTTCACGGGGGTTGAGTGGGAAACTTCAAATATTCCCGTATTCCCGTACTTCGATGCATGTTTTATCACTATATTTATTTTAATTGCAGAATCCTGCAAAAATATGAAAATATAATTATTACATGATTATTAAATACATAATCGACCAAAATGCTATGTCTCTTGGGGTTTAATATTACAGTTTTGGGTGCTTATCATTAATCAAAAGCCATATTCTTTTATTAGATTTGATATGTTTAATTTTAACATCGTTGTCATCAAAGATTCAAAGCACACAGGATTGCATTTTTTGAAAAGTAGAAGAAGACAAAAGTAGACCAAGCAAGGCAAGCAATTCCAAGAGAATAACTCAATAAGATTGATGGCTTTTTAGGAGTTTCGACTTCTTGTGGTGGTGTGAATCCGACCTGTTGATTTGACAATAAGATTGATGGCTTTTTGGGAGTTTCGGCTTCTTGTGGTGGTGCGAATCCGACCTGTTAATTTGTTCAACCTTGATGACCACATTTAGAAAAAGATATTTGAGGAGGTGCTGCAAATTTTCTAAGTGAATGCACACTTAGCAGCACCATCAAACCTACCAATCTCTTCATCAGGAACGTGTGATTGGGTTGTCTTATTCTTGGGGAGTTGTTGGAGGGAAGAGGGAGAAGAGTAGTAAGCAGGGTACGATCAAAGGTAATTTGTCTTGAAGACCAAAAGTAAATAGTAATGAGCAAAAGACCAAAAGTTTGTTGAAGATAAATAGATAATAAATGAAAATAGAGCTGTTGGGAATTATAGTCTGATTCGGGTTCGGGTTTTGGTCGGGCATTTTTACCCTCTATAATCGGGTTTTGGGTTCGGGTTCGGTCTAGATATGGTTTCGGGCTTTTTAACCCTTTTAACGGGTTTAGGGCCAAATTATCGGGTTGGGTTCGGGTCGATCCGAGTTTAGATAGTGTGACCAAACCCGACCCTATGTATTTCGGTCTGGGTTCGGGTTCGGGTTTTGTCAAGCTCGGACAGGGTTCGGTGCGGGGTTTTTTTTTGGGTTTCGGGCAGAATGGACAACCCTCGATGCAAGTGATCCATTTCTGCCAAAAAAGAAATAGATTTTAAAAAGAAATTGATTAGAATTTGCGAACAATGAAATAAAAATTAATAACAATACCTATTGCATGCCTAAATTATTCGTAGAATTGAATTGAAATCAAACAATTTGGTAGCTAGGGCTTTTTTCTTATGGCTATGACCTTTGGAATTGTTGAAGAAGATGATCAATTTATACAATTACACGTGATCGTTGAAGTTGACTCACTGATTGATTTCCACATCATCCATTTATTTCTTGCCACATTGGAAAATAAATTACAAGGTAAATAAAATGATCGATGACGTCATGTATGTAAAAAATAAAATGACATCATATATATCCAACGTCATCTATGAAACTAACTGTTGCGTTTGGTACTTGTAACTTCAAGGGATTTTTCGGTTAGAAAAAAAATTTGGAGTGTAAATGAAAATCAAGGACAAGTTCAGGGAGTGACTTTTGTCCTTAATCTTTTTTAAAAAGAAAACATACAGATACAACCCAGCCATTTTTATTTATTCTCCACACAAAATATATTTTCTCTTTTCAAATTTCCATTGCAAACATGGAAAGAGCAACTAAACTAAAATGCATACAAAAGTCCGTACTCCGAACCGACTAACAAGCTACTACCAATAAATAGCAAAACTAACGAAATCGAAGTAGAAAAAACAAAAAGACTGGAGACAGCATGCAAGATAGACACGTGTCTCTTTAATCAAAGTCTTAAACTCTTAGATTTCCTCCAAACCGAAGCAAACCCAAATAAATTAATTAATAAAATAAGTAAAACCAAAATCTCAGATACATTTGGTCATTTCACCACCACCTTTCTTCAAAACGAAGCGAGCGAAACAACCTGAATGAATCATTCTCCTTCTCAAATCGGGTAACACTGAACGTACACTCTTTCTTTATTATTTTATATATATTATGCTGCCTACTTATTAATCAATAGTTTTTCATACCACGCATTAGCAGCAACTCTAATAATAATAAGCTTGCCACTCATTCCATTAAAAATAAATGGCAAATGATCAAAACTCAATACCCAAAGACCTCCGCCCATTAAACATAATAACTCGCCCCATTACTGACACGTCAGCTAGAAACATAGATGGGTTTTTTCCCAATCCTCATAATGTTATTAATGTTAGTAATAATAATAGCCCTGGGTCTAGATTAGCAGCCCCCACCGTCGAAGGACAGTTATTAGGATTCCCTAATGCTACTTATCCTTTTCGACCGGGATTTAATGACGGTCCGAGTGTGGGAAGTCGCAATGCGGGTGAGGAAGTTGCAGCGGGTGAGAAGAAAGTGAAGTTTTTGTGTAGTTTTGGTGGGAAGATGTTGCCTAGACCGAGTGACGGGGTTTTGAGATATGTTGGAGGGAATACTAGGATTATTAGTGTGAGGAGAAATGTTAGTTTTCCAGACCTTGTTAGGAAAATGATGGATACTTATGGACAGCCTGTTATTATTAAGTATCAACTACCTGGTGAGGATCTTGATGCACTTGTGTCGGTTTCTTGTCCTGAGGATCTTGATAATATGATGGAGGAGTATGGGAAGTTGGTTGAGAGTTATTCAGATGGATCTGGGAAGTTACGTGTGTTTTTGTTTTCTGCTTCGGAGCTTGATTCTGGTGGGGTTGTGCAGTTTGGGGATTTGAATGATAGTGGGCAGAGATATGTGGATGCGGTGAATGGTATTATGGATGGTTTAAGTGGTACACTTACTAGGCGGGAAAGTACGGCAAGTGCAACGTCTACTCATAATTCGGATAGTTTGGTGAGTGGTGGTGAGGGTGGTGATGGCTCGGTATATGCCCATGGGGATGGAGGTGGAATAACATCACCTAGTATGTTATCTCCTAGAGTTGTTCCAGCTGCTTCACTTGAGGCCACTACAAGATTGGTTTATGTGGGTCCTAATCCAGTGATGCATTCCGAAAGTCCGACCGTTACACAGGGTCATTCAGCAGTGGTAACTGCTGCTCCTCAGAGTTTATCATCTGTTTTAACTGAGCAGGGGCCAGTACACGCAGTGGGACAACAGCAACCATTAGTATATGATTTTCGTGAACCTTCTGGAATGGGGTATGTGCAGACAACAGTGTACACACAGGGTTATGTGGATCCTCATCAAGATGCCTTTGGTCGTGTTGATTATTCTCAATTTTCTCCTCAGATCGGGTACTTCAATCCTAATCAGGTGTATGGGATGGGAGCGCCCATGTATAGGCATGTTGACCACCCTCAACAGATGCACGACAATGCTGCGGGTTTTCCACCTCATCAGTTCATACCAGCTATGCACATGACTATGGCTCCACCAACTTCGCATGTCAATATAAGACCTAATGGAGCTCAGCAGTTCAGCCAGCTACAACAACCCTGGGCCAATTCGTACCCTGGCATCAATTCTTTTGGAACAAGGATTGTTCAGCTTTCCAATGATAAGATTCATAATGCCCATGAACCCCACCCTTTATCTCTCCATTCTCCGGTCGACCTACAGGCTAGAGGTTATGAGCAGACTCCGGTGTCATCTTCAGAGCATGTGGTCTGCTCCGAGGACTACACCTCATCTCAACAGAAAACAGTTCCTGAAAAAGCTATCAGATTTGATGACTGTTCTATGTGTCAGAATGCTTTGCCTCATGCCCACTCAGATGCTGTGGTGCAGGACCAGAGAGATAATAGCTTGATGATCAATGTTTCTAACTCCAATCCAGTTTTCCACAGTATGTGTTCAGAGGATATTTCAAAACTTCGAGCTCTGAAGAGAGTAGTCATAAGTGGAGCAATGGGAGAGGGTGCAGTTGAATATCTAGGAACCACGGCTCAACCGACTGCTGTTGGACAAATAAATCAAAATGTTCCTTCACAGGTAGGAATGCTTGGGTCTGGACAGAGTCCAAAGGTGCAGCATGACCATGAAAATATCTTTGCGCAAAAGCGAGAAAATTTCAATCAGACTAGGATGTATCCCCCTGGAGGAATTGCGTTGTCTAACAATACGCCATTGCCTTATGGTTTACATTTCGAATCTAGCGCTCAGTCTGGTCAAGATGGAGCTCTCCAGCAACATATGACGCCACTCCATTTACAGGATCCTAATATGATGAATCAGCCAGTGAGGGCTGGTAACTATTCCAAAGTTATGCCTTCACAAACATCAGAACCCCAAGTTCATGATTCTCATATAGGGCATTTTGGGATGCATCCTGGCCTTGCTCAGAGAGAAGATGCCCCAGTCACTTGTGTTTTAGGTGACCATCGTAGACCCATTGAAGGAAGAATGGAACCGTTTTATACAAACACACCTGAGATTTCTGGGAACAACGAGCAGTATAGGATGCAATATATTCAACTTACGAAAGATGAGATACAGGATATTAGACCTCAAATGATTGGGAAAGAAACATATGTTCCAAGTGTCTTCACCAAAGCTGGAGTCCCTTCTGTTGGAAATCACATTGATCCAGTTGAGACACTGCCCTCTTCTTCAGAGGTTGTTTACGTGCATGATCTTCATCCTGCGCAGTCCATTCAAATTGCCCAACCGGTGACTTCAAATATTTCAGGGCCATATCTGTGTTTAAGCACTGTGGTTCCTCTTGTCTCATCCAATGAAGTTTGGAATGGTAAACCCACATTCTTAGGTGTTGATTCGGCTTATGCCACTGATAGAATCTCCCTTATTGGGGAACAAAGAGAGGAGGGTTCACAGTTCCCTTCAAGGGTAGTTTCTGATGAATCAGCATCTGTCCCTCAGAATGGCAACTCCCTATCTGCTATACCTCCATTAAGTGGTAAGGTCGAGGAGGACATCAATACTGCTCCTTCAGATTCGCTTTTTAGCAACCAGGATCCTTGGACACTGCGGCATGGCACCCATTTCCCTCCTCCAAGACCTAACAAGGTGCCTACGAGCAAAGAACCTTACATTATGTCGGATGAAGGGGTTATCCCCCAATTACCAAGCAATTTGAAGGATTTCGAACAGGATAGGTGTGTCAAAGGTGAGAATTCATAATTAATCGAGGTATATTCTTTTGAAGTAGTGATAATTCATTTTACCTAGTTGTTGCTTAATACTCTTTTCATGATGCATGTTATAGATTCATCAGAGGAGCATATCAGACAAGAACTTCAGGCAACAGCAGAGGGTGTGGCAGCATCTGTTCTTCAGTCATCTATGCCTTCTGATCTTCCTGCTCTTGAGTTGAACGAGCCTATTCCTGAGGTCACTGCAAACACAGAATTTCACAGTAACAGTGTAGAAGTACAGAGTACATCTGAAGTTGAGGTGATTAAGTGTTGGGATATTCATTCCCTGTTTATCTTTTAGTACCTTAACTTGATTCAACTTACTAGCACTGCTTTCATTCAGAATACAAAGACCAGGCTGGTAGACAAGACAATTCCTGGTTTACCAATATCAAATGGTATTGGTTGCTTACAGGTTTAAGACCCTTCTTCTTCGCATTGGTGGGGTTCATATTTCTTTTTCCCGCTTGTTTAACTAAAGTAGACAATCTATCTTATGGCAGATAATTAAAAATATCGATCTGGAAGAATTGCGAGAACTTGGCTCTGGGACCTTTGGTACAGTTTATCATGGTAAATGGAGAGGCACTGCTGTTGCTATTAAGCGAATCAACGATAGGTGTTTTGCTGGAAAGCCATCAGAACAAGATCGTATGGTTCGTGTTTTCATCGGCAATTTGACAATATGCGATTATTGGTTTTCACCACTTTCTTTTTGGACCCACTTATTGACTTTTTTCTTGCTTTCTTTGTCTCCATGATTTGGTTCGGCATTTTCATTAGAGAGATGACTTTTGGAATGAAGCAATCAAGCTTGCTGATTTGCACCACCCAAATGTGGTGGCTTTCTATGGTGTTGTTCTTGATGGTCCAGGAGGTTCTGTGGCAACCGTCACGGAATATATGGTCAATGGTTCCCTGAGACAGGCCATCCAGAGGAATGACAGGTAAAATTTTGTTTTCTCTCATAGGGTACTTGTCATTTTTTCGCAATGTTACTATTGTACCAGTATGCATATCAAGCTATGTAAATAATATTAAGAAAAACTGACCAACAGTCTTAATGGACAGGACCCTTGATAAGCGCAAGCGCGTCTTGATTGCAATGGATGTGGCCTTTGGGATGGAGTATTTGCATGGCAAGAATATAGTGCACTTTGACTTGAAAAGCGACAACTTACTGGTTAATCTTCGAGATCCTCACAGGCCAATATGCAAGGTAAGTGGCTTATACCCGTTAGTTTGTTTATGGCTTTTAAGTGATTTTTTGTGACATTATTTTGGAACTATTCTACGTACTGGTGTTTTTGTGCAGTCTTTTGGACTGTTTAAGCATGTGGTGATCATCCATTTATTTTGTCTTGTTTTTTTTCCCCCTCTCTCTCTCTCTTCCTCCGTCTCTCTTCTCTTGGGTTTTAGGTGTTGATCACACTTCATTCTATTTAACAAAATAATTTTTTACCTGGTTGAAAGTAAAAGAGTCAAGGCGCGCCTAAAGTATGGTGTGGCGCTACTTTGGTGCCTCCTCGCCTTGGTTAAGTCGCACACATCATAAACATCAGGAGGACATGCAACTTGTGTTTATTATGATGTGATCTTCTCAGCAAATAATAGAGGTACCCACACCTTTGGCAAACCTTTGTTAACTTCGACCCCTATGCCGTCCATGATTGTGTAGCCAAGTAGTTGGTTACGATCTGTTTGTCTTGTGTGCAGTACTGCAGTCCCAATTACGTCCCTTCGAGTTCTTAGAAGCATAGTAGACTATGTTCTTATATATCTTTGATATGCACTCAAATCAGCCTTTATCTCTTCAAATTTAATTGCATTCCCTTTTTTATGTAATATCTTCATTTCACTTGCTATAACAGCCAATCATATGTGCTATATTTGACTGCTTCCCCTTTGCATTTCCTTAGTTGCCAACCATATTGTTGGATTTTTGGAGGTTCCTCAATTTTTGACAAGAAATCGTTCTCTTTTTGTTCCTTTTTTTTAGTCCTTTCGTAATATCCAGCTCTCCCGCTCTTGTATTTTTTTTTTATTCATTTTGGCGTTCTTTTATCCTTTCTTCCTTTTTCTGGTTTGTCCACGCTGCGTTGAAATTTGAATAATGTTTATGCTATTCGAATGGTAATTTAACTTCTATGTTTGATATAATATTGCATTAGACTGTCAGTTGTATTTTTACTTTTTATTTGAATTTTTGTGTGATAGATTCTAGAATCTGGTTCTTTATCTTCTACTGTTAATTTTATGGTTGATTCTGATTCTTGTTTACTGAGCCATCTTTTTTCCGTCTTCTTTTGTGCTTCTTTCTTAATTTATTTCTTGTCCCCCATTGTTTGTTTTCTGGTTTTCATTGGGAGTAAGTTTTCTTAAGCTTCCTGTTTAAACTCGTTTCATTACGGACTAGGTTGTAATTTAAGACTGTTGAGATTATAAATCCCACATTGGGTGTCTAGAGCCTAGCCATCAATATATAAGTCTTGGGACCGCTCCACTTATCACCAATTAGTTTTAAGTTAGATGCCCATTTTCAGTATGGTATCAGAGCGGGCTATTTCTCTGGCCCAAAGGGCCCATGTTACTCCACGTCACCCGTTTAAAAAATTGTCCACATGTTAGGCTTAAGATTACGCCACACGTGAGGGCCGAGGACGTGTTAGGCTCAAGATTACGCCACATGTGAGGGCTGAGGGGGCGTGTTGAGATTATAAATCCCACATTGGGTGTCTAAAGTCTAGCCATCAATATACAAATCCTGGGGCCGCTCCACTTACCACCAATTGGTTTTAAGTTGGATGCCCGTCTTCAATAAAGACTATAATTGTGCATCCATAATCCATAGGATATAATATAGTTGAAAAAACCCCCCAAGAAATCTATCATTTGTTAATGCTTGAAGGATAATTATATCCATATCCATGCCCTAGATTTTTGGGATGGAATTATCCTGGTTCTCAAGGAAATTACACATCTTTAGTGTTTCTTTCTCCATAGCATCTTCTTTTGAATTGGAAGCTTCCTTCAGCGGAAAAATTATATGAATTATCATCCTCTATCAACCCAAAAAAAGAAAATCTTCAAGACATTCATCCACTGTTCGCTTACAAAAAATAAAAAATTTTATTGTAAGATTAGTATCAACTTCTTAGTTCATTTTGCTCGTTTGTCACACCCTTTCTACCTTTCTGAGTTTGGCTTTATAATACAAAAAATATATACTTTCTGTTTGTCATATCCATATGTCCCAACAACTCTTTGGTTTCCGCTTCTTTCTATTGACTTCAACCAACCTACTTTTCCACGCATATAATTTTATTGCTCAAGCAAATGCTATTTTTCCTTGTAGGACAACTACTGCTTCTTCCTACAACCCAGGATTTGTCTACCTCGTGTGACTACATCATCAGTGTGGACTGTGCCCTACCTGCTCGCATGCCTTTATGGCCTCCATCCATGGCTTGTTCTTTTCTCTCTGTCCTTCACTGCATAGCATCTTTCTCAGGAACTGCAACTGGAAGCCTGTGTCCCACCACCTTTTCCTTACTCACTGATGTCAGCTTCTAAAGCTTGGTGGTAAAGCTCTCTGTTGTTGGATCGATAGTGATATAATCATCTGACCGATCCTTTATAGTTGACCTCATTTTCTGCAGGCGTCCCCTTTGCCCTTCTACTGTTTCAATTGACCATCCTGACGTGCGACAAGTGTTCTGCTTTGTAGTAGGTTTCATAGTTGGCCCTCTCCATGTTTCTGGTTTAATGCTCTTAAACTTTAACTGGGACTTTGAAATTGTGAACTTAATTGGTATCAATATAGAGTTGCATGTCAAAACAAAAGTTATAAACCAATAACCATGAAAGTCGTTCATGGTATTAGGGACTGACCATAGATTACTACAATTGAGTATGAATTATTACTTGTCATTCGGTTCCTGACATTTCATTCTAGGCAAATCGAAAATTGGTCCGTGACACCTTCTTCAAAGCTTGCATATAACCAACTCCAGATTGCCAATGTCATGACGGATAAATGAGTGCAATCAGATAACAGTAATGATTTCAATAGATGATAGTGTTTTTTTAAATAATACAATCTTCTCAGTTGCTGGCTCTACCAACAGTTGGCCCATACTAAGTGTTAGGTAGTTATGCATCTAATTATTTGCAAGTTGATAAGGCTGACATAAGCACTGTTGGGAGTGCAGGAGAAGCTTTACTTTTAACTGAAGTATAGCAATAGTGAAGTAAAAAACCATTTTGTAGATGTACGCCAGAGCTCCTTCAAGCATGCTTTCTGCAATTGGAAGAACAAGATGTATTAGTTGAGAACTGGTCTGCAAGGCTTGTTAAGTTTTAAAAAAACTACACTCAATTATAGGCACATCTAGATCCAGCGATGGTTACATTGACACGGGCACACGTGTCGGTGTCCGACACGGATACGGGGTGTCGGATACGGCGAGCAGTTAAAGATCGACACGGGGACACGGATAGGAATAATTAATTAATTTTTTAATAATTATAAATTTATTAAATTAGATGGTAAATTAGAAATTCGAGGTAAATTAAATACAATATGGGTCCGACATGGACACGTGGATACGTATCCGACACAGATTTTTTTTCAAAATATGGCGTTTCCATGTAACCTAGCATAAATCCGTACATGAACCTAAAATTACACCATATGATTAGTTGAATTCTTACATGCCTGACCTGAACTTGGACTTGCACAAGATAATAAAAATAATTAGTAATTGCAAATTACTAATTCCAACAATCCCCTTAGTTTATAATACAACCCAAATGATAGTCTTGATATATTTTCACCTTTCAGTACTCCCCCATAATCTGGATTTTCGCCCATGATCAAATATTTTTCTCTTTCTTCCTTTTGCTTGTTGACACGCTTGAATTGCCACTTTTCCCTTTCATGTGTTTTTTATTCATTACCCCAAAATTTGATTGCTTCTGAATCTTGGTTTCTTCCTTGCCTCATTACTGGAATCAAGATTCATGAACTTTGACCACTCCATGATCATGCAACAAAAAATCTTCACATGATTTTTTTGCTCAAATAGTTTTGCTATGTTTTCATTTTTGTTTTATTTGCTCATGATCAACGGGTAGCGTTGTTATTCATGTGATCGCATGAGATCTTCCATCTTCAGTTGATGGGGAAACACTTGTTTTGTTGTTGCCCCAAAACCAGCATTGGACTTTTTTCAGGAAATTGGATGAAAATGACTCTTTCTGCGCAACTAGGCAATTTGTGCTCACGCTCAAATGACCCTTCCTTTTTCACAAGACATGGTCGATATTTTACTCTTGACCAAAACTTCTTTAGAAAACAACAAAAAAAGTGGAAAAAAACTTGGGCTTGACTTTGCTCGTAAAATTGGTCTCATAGTTCACAAACATGGAGGAAGATGAACTTTTTCTTAACACGAATTTGTCGATGAAATTTTTTCCTTCCATACTTTTGGGCATTGAAAGTTCAAAACCTTGCAAATGAGAAAGATAGGCGATGACAAATTGTGATTACTATTTAAATTAAACGTGTTTGATGTCAAAGCGCAAAGTACTTTTTGAACAACCGAATACTGTGGCAAAAACCAAAAAAACTTAAAATAGCTGTCGGGGCACAGGGAATCTTTTACTTTAACTAAAAAATTAGTACAGTGATGAAGTAGAAAACATTGTGTAGATGTATACATGTCCAAGGCCATATAGAGCTCTTTGAACCAAGCATACTTGAACTTCAAGACCAAGAACTTGACTGTTTGGATCTAATCTTCAAGGACTGAACAGTTGTACAAGTTACAATGACCTGTATATACTCATTCATAGACACATCTCTATCCATCTACAAATGACCATACATAAACGTAGAAGCACATAATGACTTGGACTCGTACATGTTAGTGACCCTTGCACAAAATACTGAAAAACAAGAATTAAGTAATCACAAATTTCTAGTTCCAACAAGCACAACATTATGGTAATCATTTGAATAAACGGGTCTTTTTTATTTATTTTTTGAGGATGAGCATAGATCATTTTTTATTTTTTGATACTTGGCAATGCTGCTATTTGCTGAAATGAACTCAAGATATTTAACTGAATGGACTTCATAGAATCATAGTTATCTTAGAAAGTTGTATATGTGCTATCATACAAGAAAATAAATTTTGAATTCATATCTGTATATCTGATTTCAGGTGGGTGATTTGGGTCTATCGAAAGTGAAATGTCAGACTCTAATCTCAGGTGGTGTACGAGGTACGCTGCCCTGGATGGCTCCAGAGCTTTTAAATGGCAGCAGCAACCTTGTCTCTGAAAAGGTTTGGTGATAAACCCACTTGTTGATTTAGTATTCACAGTAGAGCCTCTTGACATAAAGTTTTGTACTTTTAGCCCTATGGAATCACTATTTCTGAAAATTTTCAGGTTGATGTCTTCTCTTTTGGAATTGTGATGTGGGAACTCCTCACTGGAGAAGAGCCTTATGCAGACTTGCATTATGGTGCCATAATAGGTTTGTTTACACATGTTTATTTGTTTATTTTTCCACAGATTCCTACTTCATTCTGTTGATAATTATTATTAAACCAAACAGGGGGTATTGTGAGCAATACTTTGCGACCGCCAGTGCCTGATTCTTGTGATCCGGATTGGGGATGTCTGATGGAGAGATGCTGGTCAGCTGAGCCATCAGAAAGGCCTAGCTTCACAGATATTGCAAATCAATTACGTGCTATGGCAGCTTCTCTTCCTTCCAGAGGAGCCCAACCAACTCAGACAAATGCTCAAAAGTGATATCAGGAAAGCACAGTTTTCTTAAATATAGGCTTCCTTATTTCTCTCATTTACATCTCCTAATGTCCTGAAGAATCTTCCTCGGCTCCTTCCTTATATGATGTAACAGGGAAAGTGGCATCTGGCCTCATTCTTACAATATGTTATGTATGTTAGAAAAATCTAAACGAATGAATAGTGATTCCATAGGATTACTTTTCATATTTAAGACGATGTAGCATGGAAAGTTGGCAACCTAAAAGTGGCAGTGATGAAAATTTTGGGTCTAAGGCTTCGGTCTTTTGAATGAAACCCCACTCCTAGCAAAATTGATGTAGAAATGATAGGTACTAATAAATCTATGACCGGGCTGGGGCTGGGGCTGGGGCTTGGGACTTTCAGTTGCAAGTTCTGTTTGGGTTGCAACTTTTGAGTGTTGCCTTTCAAATTCAGTGACAGTGGTAGTTTGAACAAAATGCACATGTAGAGACAAGGCTACTCTTTAAACAGATACAGAGACCACTTGAAAAGACACTTCCATGTCCATACACTACACAGTAACACAGGTAAATTCCCTGTTACCAACTTAGCATCGTTTAAAAGCCACTGAAGAGTCACTATCATTCTCGGTGATAGTCTTTTTCATTTTCTTTCCCGAATGATTATGCGTCGACCTTCAAAAGTCAAAACGTTAGCCAGAGATTTCCATGCTCTTACTCTAAACGAGTTTCTGATATAGCAATATAAACCTGGTGGAAAGAACATTGTTGTCAAAATTAAAGGGCGCGACTATCACACATGGCCCAAGACAAGAATTGGCTTCGGAGGTTATCAGAATTGGTTTCAGAGGTTTTTTTTTTGTGTTGGGCTATGTGGGTTAGTTCCATGGACCAAAATATCGCCGATATATCCGATATATCGCTGATATATATTGATATTTTGGTACACCGATATCAATATTTCCGACATATATCCACCGAATATAGAATTCTTTTTTTCCCGATATATATCCGAATTTCCGATATAAAACTTTATATCACCGATATAATCGATATATATATGATATTTATGATATATATTAGTTAACTTTTTGACTATTTTTTAATATAAATCTGATATTTCTAATATATTTTCGATATTATATTTCCAAATATATCCGATATTTTAAATAATTTGGACTGGTCACCAAAAAAAATAGATATATCCGAAATATCCAATATATCTGATATATATCGGTTTTTGGGTACACCGATATATTCATCGATATCGATATTTTGGGCCTTGGTTAGTTCTATCCAAAATTAAATACCCAGTAATTTATAACTATGTGGTGTCTGTGTCTATTGAATTAGTAACACTGGACAAATATGAATCACCGTATCACTATTTTCTGTGCAGTTCAATGCAAATCAAGGTTACCAACAGCCTTGAGGTGTGATTATTAGTCGACATGGCAAAATGGCCAGCTAAGACTTGAAAGAGAGTATGTACAAGAGAATCTGAAATGATGACGGTTCAGAAGGTTAGTTCAGTTATACAAGTCCAGCCTAATAAAACAGAAGCACCTGTCATAGTCAAAATGGAGAGATGCGAATCTTCCTTTTCTCCTGAGACGAACATTCCAAATATATATGCGAATAATCAACGGCTCTAAATATTCCCTCCCAAAGTTCCAACCAATTAACAAAGCCCAAACGTATTTGCTTCGTACCATTCTCCAGCACAGCTCTCAAAAACTTAAACTACTTTCTCTCTCCCTTTCTTTTTGTCCTTCCTCTTAAATATTTGGAGGGAGTGAAAGGAGGGAGGGGTCTTTTTTGTTTGTTTGTTTTTACGATGGTTATGTCAGTGGCGTCCCCTAGGAAATTTATATTTGCAGGCATTGGTGGAAAGAGAAGATGTTTGTTAGATGAAGGTGGCGGTACGGTGGAGCTTGTACAACTTGGGGCGGAGAAGACGAAGAATGTTTTGATATTGATGAGTGATACAGGTGGTGGTCATCGTGCTTCTGCTGAAGCTATTCGTGATGCTTTTCGTTTGGAGTATGGAGATGAATACAGGGTAAATTTTTTTTAATTTTGTTATTCATTGTGAATTATTGTTTTGTTGAAACGTAAGGGTATGCTTTCTTGCGTGAATTTGTTGTCGGTTAGTTTTTGTTATTTTTTTTATTCAAGTGGGCTTTGTCTTTTATTAAAAAAAAAATTAAGTAAAAAAATGGCCTTTGTTTTTCATTACTACTAACTGGCCGGCTGCTCCTAAGTTTGTAACAGAAGAAAGGGGTGTCAGGTTAAATATAGATGATGTACTTTTAGAATATTTGATGTTCTATATGATATGTGATGTCAAAGACAAATGCATCAATATTTTAATTCGTTTGGTTTGGGAGATTGTGGCAAACATCAATAATTTTCTGATTTAATCATGTATAGGATGGGGACTTATTATCTAAAGCACGCATGTCATGTGTTTACTTTATATGATCCCTGCAGCTCTGGATTTTCAGTGAAACATGAGTGTTTCATTGTCACTTTCAGTGCAGCATTCATATTTTATTATGATTCTTTTAACTGGAATATCATGTGACATAGATGTTGCATCAAGAAAGCTCAGTGCAATGGGCATTGATGTTGCCTTAATAGTTGCTGAACTGCCGGATTGAAAGACGTTGACAGATGGCAAAGTGCATTCTAGAGTTGCACAACGCAATGTCAAATGCCTATATGGTCAAAGGACTTACTTTTTAAAAAAATTGCCACATAGGGACGCCACATGCCCAATTTATAAATTACTTCGACCTCTTAGTATAACCGATATATAAGAGAGGACGTGTGCTACATTTTCAATTTGGTTATGATTTATAATTTTGGATTCTCTATACCTATGTCATCTCTTTACTTTTGACTATAATGATTTCACAAATCTGCAGTGCCCAAGTGATGTGAAGTATTCATTGTCGATGACAAGACAATTTCAATAAGAGCATTGCAGTTGGACCACTATATATATGCATATAAGGATTTGCCTGTATTTTCTCTTATGGAGTCAAAATTGTTTGTATTTTGGTCTACATGGATGCAATGTTTAAAAACACACATAAAAGGCCTTGAGGCGCCAAGCCTCTTAGAGGCTTAAGTGAGCCCAATAGTTTATTTTTTTCTAAGTGAGCTAACTTTTGGGGGGGGGGTGGCTGGCTATTACAAGACTGTGTTAATGTATTTCTGCGCAAAGAAATACATACAACACTAATCAACTCTCAGGGTAAGCAAGGGGTGATTGAAGGGTAAGCCTCATTGTTCAAAAGCGTAGTAAAGGTTTGGAAATTTTATTAGGCAAATTTTTTTTGACAATGATCTCCTAACTATATTTAATGTTTCTAGAAAAATTATTTGCATACAACTACCCACATCAAATCTAGTTAAGAAATTGAAGATCTGTGAACCATCATTGCAGATTTTGCTTGGCATGGTAAAAAAATTAACAGTTATCTGACATTTTGTGGATGCGATTTATATTGTCAGGAGATCGTATATACAAAAACTTAGCATAATCAAAAAGTTTCGAAGTGTAGTGATGACTCTAGGTTTGTTTGTGTCAAACTAATGTTTGTCCTTGGAACCCTTCCCTTTGTTTATTGTTACTTGCTTATTATATTGTGATTGCATTCTCATGCATGTGAATTTTAAAATATTTGATTTAATATGAAATTATTTCCGATGTACCACTGGTCAAGCCCGTGTATTGTGTATGAACACACAACTCGATTACTTAACTCCCCCCCACCCAAAAGAAAAATTAGAAAAAAGAAGAGAAAAGAAAAGAAAGATGACATTCTTATAAGTCTTTTCCCTTGTTTTGTTCTTTCAAGCTCCAGGTCAGTTTTTATAATTCTTGTTTTGTTTTGCTTGCATGCAGATATTTGTGAAAGATGTATGGAAAGAGTACACTGGCTGGCCATTGAATGACATGGAGAGCCAATACAAGTTCATGGTGAAACATGTTCAGCTTTGGAAGGTTGCATTTCATAGCACTTCACCTCGTTGGATTCATTGTGCCTATCTTGCTGCACTAGCTGCCTTTTACGCTAAGTATGTCCTCTTCTCATTGATGCAAAATTCTACAACTTCATATTGTCTTTAAATGGATTGACATGAAAGACAGTTAAGTTTCGATTTCGGGTACCAGTTCACTCAACCATCTGAACTGTAAAGGTTCTGCCTCACACTTTGATTATTGACCTTGCTTTAGTTGTTAGAAAGACTGCAGAAGTTTAACGTCACTCTATTTGAATCTTAATTGTTTTTTCAAGTATGCTCTTTTCTCATATTTAACATTTTGTTATTGTGCAACTGAAGAGAGTTGGAGGCCGGTCTGATGGAGTACAAGCCAGACATTATCATTAGTGTTCATCCTCTCATGCAACATATTCCTTTGTGGGTGCTCAAGTGGCAGGGCCTTCAGAAGAAACCAGTCTTTGTTACAGTCATTACAGACCTTAATACCTGCCACCGCACATGGTTGGTTATATTAATTTCAAGTTTCATTTTTCGCTGTCCCCTTTATTTTTTGCTGGTGGAGTCGGTCAATAAAGAAACATTTCTATCCAGGTTCAACACTGGTGTGACGAGATGCTATTGCCCCTCAGAGGAGGTAGCCAAGAGGGCTTTATTAGATGGCCTAGAGTCTTCTCAGATTCGAGTATTTGGCTTGCCCATCAGGCCTTCTTTTTGTTGCGCAATAATCTCGAAGGTTGGTTTTGACAGTAATGTATTAGTATATAACCTGGTTTCTTATAACTAACAACAGCAATGTATTCCAACCCAATTTTATCGAACAGGATCAGTTAAGAGACGAGCTAGAGATGGATCCAAAACTTCCTGCAGTTCTGCTAATGGGAGGCGGTGAAGGGATGGGTCCTGTTAAGAAAACTGCCAAGGCTCTAGGAGATGCACTATTCGATGAATCGATGGGGCGTTCAATTGGCCAAGTCGTGGTTATATGTGGCCGTAATAAAAGCTTATCGTCTACTCTACAGTCAATCCAATGGAAGGTACCTGTGAAGGTAATTAATTTCAAGATTCTTTTACACGTTATTAGAACCATTGTTCTTACATTACAAATCCAATGCTTATGAATTCCTTCTCTTTCTTCAGATAAGAGGATTTGAACTGCAGATGGAGAAATGGATGGGAGCTTGTGACTGCATTATAACAAAAGTATGTATCTGTTATATGTATCTTAGTCTACATTCATCTCCACACCCTCCTAAGCAGCTAATTCTTTCTGTTCACTACATCTGTTCCTGAGTCGCGGGGTCTTGGTTTTCCTGTCTTTCATCTATGTAGGCGGGACCTGGTACAATTGCAGAAGCTTTGATAAGAGGTCTTCCTATTATTCTTAATGACTTCATTCCTGGACAGGTCAGTCTTTTTTATTCTGCAATTCCTAATGAGTTGTTAGGAGATGATAAAAGAGAAGACGATTTTGAAATGAGAATCCTATAACATAATATGGCTCAAGCATCTTAGTTTGACCAAATGTGGATTGTATTTGAGACTTCAGAGTACCGTACTTGTAAAACTCATTGAGAAAAGATATTTCACTTTTAACAGACCTATCTTAAAGGTGCTTTATTTAAAGTGAACCGAAAATTTGCCTTTACGCGTGGTGAACATTTTTTCAATCAGACTTACAATTTCTGTTGCAATTATCTTTCTTGTTGGATACTTGTTTAATTTGTTAAGACATCATTTATTGGGATTGCAAAGTTGAATTGTTTTATCTTTGAGTGGTTAAACTCGTAGTTTTTAAGGGTATTCCTAGCATAGTCTGCCTTTAATTATATTAGTAATTCCTTTGTTGTACATGTAGGAAGTCGGTAATGTCCCTTACGTGGTAGACAATGGAGCAGGTGTGTTTTCGCAAAGCCCGAAAACAACAGCTGGCCTTGTCGCTGAATGGTTTAGTACCAAAACAGAAGAATTGAAGAAAATGTCAGAGAATGCATTAAAATTAGCACAACCAGAGGCCGTGTTCGACATTGTTAAAGACATTCATGATCTGGCAAGCCAACGAGGTCCCTTATCCAACATTCCATATTGGATAACATCATCATTCTCATATCCAACAGAATCCAAATAGGTTTGACTAGTGTTCTGTGTACAGCTACCTTCCAACTCGTTTCTGTTCTTCGCAGGCTTGTTGCCTATCGAATCTTGTAAATTTAATGTTAAGTATGATTTAGTATTTTGGCAAGTTTGATTTTAGGATTACGCTGATAGTCAGATTTGTTTAGGAGGATCTTTACTGGTTTATTTATTTATTTGTGTTATATTCTTTCATTGATGTCTTAACTCATAAGGATTGATGTTAATTTACTACATGAAGTTGGCCAAGGTTTATGTGATTCCATTGTCCATTGGTGTGGTTTCTGAAGTTATTATGTGATTCCCAGCTTCTTTCTTAAAACTCGGAAGGATAGGCCTTGTCTGGCTTGAGTATGATTTTTTAATGGTTGTTTGTATAGTATTTTTTGTACGAAGTCAGTGAATTTGATTATTTTGTTTCATCTTATTCTTTTTCTTTTACTGTGTTTTGTACGGAGTCAGTCTCATTGATGCTGGCGGGTTCGAGCCCTCTGGTATTAGCAACTTTGCTAGTTGTCTCATGGAAAACTTTGCTGGTATTATATTTGTCTTGTCTGGCCACTTTCAGTCTATCCTAGTCAGGCCTTCTTTTATTGTTTAGCCCATTCCCATTTAGTAACGCCCACTGTACTAACCATCCCTATTTTTGTTGATTGTTTTGTTAAAGAATTATAAAACGTACAATGGAGAATTTGCATAAAGATTGGTTTTGGGATCATAGCTTTTAGTCCATGTGTACAATTGGTGGACGATTATCCTTTTTTATAATTGTTATTTCCGGTCTAAGAGCAACAAGACTATTAAACAAAACCTTGGGTGACTATTAAACAAGCTAGGATCTTTACCATTACACCACAACAGTTTTTCTTGCTAGTTATTAACTATATAAGAAATATAAATAACATCTAATAGTAAACTAGTAAAGAAACATTTTAATTTTGAAAAACATAACATGTATAGACTCGAATCTTGGTTTATTGGAAAATAAAATGGCTCTAAGACCACCTGGGCTACTAATGAAGTTGTGAAAAATGTATGTACTAAGTGAATTATATAATATATTTTCAACTTAAGTATTAACCCACTGGTTGAACCAGTGACCCAGTGACCTAGTTCTTTTGTCGGGTCAGTGTCCGGGCTGGGTCTGATAACTATGATTTCCCCTCTTTGCTACCTCTACAAGGAGTTGCCTAATGCAGAGATGATTTAAAATTTGGGACGGAATGTTTCATTCCGTTGAATGTAGAAAATGAAAAAATATCGAAAAAAAACGTCGGACGAAATGAAACATCCCGTCCAAAGAAAAAAAAAATCGAAAAAGCTAGCAAGATGGAATGAAACATCCTATCTCAAAAAAAAATCGAAAATAGACGCGAGACGAAATAAAAGGTCCCGTCCGAAGTTCATAACTCAACAGCTATCTCCATAGCAAGTGCTACCCTCATTGTCACCCTTGCATTGGGCAAGGGTTTTTGGCTCCACAAGGGTGACAAGTCCCTATTTCCCCTCATAGTGACTTGCATTGGGAATGCTCTACCAGTTGAAAAAGTTGCAACTATAAAATTTGGAAATAACTGCTTGGTTCTGTGACTACATTTTTTAAAATTTTTTTATACCATTTGTTTTTTTCTTTTCCTTAACACCACTAGTAGGCTTAGAAATCGTCTATATAATGGTGGCATACTCGAGATATATGCCATCAGACAAGTAATAACACATATCATAATATTGTTCATTTCATTTAGCATGTAATTACAAGGAACAACTTCATCATTTACTACATTATCAATTATGGGCTATCGCTTAAGCACATTGTGATTATTGTAGGAACTAGACATTCGAAAAAACATGCCAAATCCATGTATAACATTAAGCTACCACCTCAAGTATCAATGTTGGTTTACGAGAATGTCCGGTGCAAGTCCCTTGCCATACATATGGACAATTATTCCAACACTAGTGCGCATATTCAATACTACATAGCAATCAAGACTACCATGTTCTTCTAACTCTGCAACATTTGGTTTATTCAAGTACTAGTTGCCATAAATTCTAATGATTCTATCACAAAAGTGGCGCATGTTTTCATGAACAAGTTGGCTATTCAATATGCAACATATAGTCTACTAGTTCAGCTGGAGACTCATAAGGCAGTATGCGTATAACAATAGCTCTTATTTTTTGGCATAAGCCTAACTTATCCATAACGTCAACTTGTTGTTGAAAGTATACACATTTTGGTAAGGATCGTTTAAGATGCGAAGAAACAAATTTTGACCCATGTGAAAGCGGCGACGAAAGTTGTAGTCATCAAATATGGCATTTTGACCAAAATAGTTGGCATCTAAATGAGCCAAAGTTGCATCATACTGGAGACACTTAAATTGTCTACCTTGCTTTGAATCACCATCCTTTCTACAGGAAGACTTGACTTCTTGTTGACCCAATAAAACCAAATGATGTTTGAAAAAAAATAGAGTAGTATCCAAAAAATTTAAAGAGATTTTAGTTGTGTCAATATTATCATCTGAAGAGCTTGATGAATCAGAAGAAAAGAAGAAGAAGAAGAATAAGAAGAAGATAAATATTTGTTTGTATATAGGTTAGTGTTCATAAATGTCATCCATGATTTTAGACTTAGCAACTGTAGAAGAGCATGTTCATTAATATATATAATGGTATAATAAATGTGGTTGGTTGAAGTTGTGGATGTAAAAGAATGTTGTTGGTTGTGGATGTACAAGAATATAGTTGGTTAAAATTGTATATGTAAATGAATGTGGTTGGTTAAAAATGTGGATATAATTGATACAAGACTTTAGTTCAAAATATGGATCCAAGTGAATGTCGTAAAGGATCAAGTCGTGGTTTCCAAACAATAGGTCATGATATGGGATCAAGTTGTGGTAGAGGAAGAGGAGGAGAGTTGAGACTAATAAAGTTTAAGTTTAGAGAAAGGTTTTCTCTTTGTGAATTATTATGTGAGCGTTCATGTTCTATGTGAGGAACAAGGATGTCAAACCCTAAAATCAACATAGATTTTGAAATTAGATTCCAAATCATATCTAGGTCATACGTGACCATCAAATTAATTGTGGATGTAAATGAAACAAGTAATTAAAAAATGAATGTGGTTGGTTAAAAATTGAACAAGTAAAAATGAATGTGCATATATAATGTTTGGAGTTTTGAATGAGAAAAGGCGAAAACAGATACATACTGAAATAAATTAAACTAAAAACAAAAAACTACAACAACAACAACAACAACAACAACATGAGTTTTGAATAAAAAGCTCACCAACAAAGATGTTATGAACAACATAACCCTCAAACCTCCAACTGCTAGAAACTTTGTAACATGGCTTATCCCAATTTTTGAAGCTTCCAGGCTTCCCAAAAAATATAATCTTTGAACCGACAAAGCTTAGCCCAAACATCAGTTTCGTTCCAACCCTTCAACGTTTTGGCTTCAGAGAGACATCAGCTCATTGCATCCAAAATGTACTTTGAACATTCTTCTAAGACTTGAATCCGCTTCAAAACCATATAATACACAACGTGCATTTGACTTGGTGAAAGATCTCATCTAGACAATGTTCTGGCATTAATCAATGACATTGGCAGCTCTAAGAGCATCTTCAACGCTACTTTAAAACATTATGTGTCGAGTGGGCAGCTCAAATTTTTCACACCAACCAATGCTCTATACCAAGTAGACAACTCACCACACTCCATTTTGGGGGTCAAATATGGAGAATGTATAATTTGCTTTATCAAGTCCCTACCTATAATAGCTGGCCATGCCGCCCCAACTTGCCACATGTCCAAACAACCAATTTTATAAGTAAAAGTTTGATATTTGAAGTAATAAAATAAAAATGTAAGGTATATATGGAAGATATATGTGGGGTGTCGACAAGTAGATAGTGGTCATATCATTTTGGAATAAGTGTATATTGGTTTTATATTATTAGTTTCATTATGAAAACAATAATATAGAGTCCAGTGCGTTGGTGTGGATACTTTTCTATACTTCAACTAACATCATCTTTTAACTGGTGCATTGGTGTGGATAATTTTCTATACTTGAACTAACATCATCTTTTAACTGGAAGACATTACTTTGGACTTTAAATAAAGTGGATGTGTTGAAGATGCTCTAACCCATAACATAGTTAGTAGTAGCAAACAACAACTTCATCACTACCAACTTCCTTGGCGACATCTTTTAACTTTCGAAGTTTGAGGTTAGCCCAAAATTGAAAATTCTTTAGTTGCTCATAAAGAAATTAAGTTTATGGTAGTTGCAAATACGAGAAAATTGCCAACCAACTTCTTTCTGCCCTAAGTTTCAATGGGCCCAATATAAAGTCCAGTCCACTCAATGGGGCCTTTGTTCCTTTTTCTTTTTCTAGCAATGAGCTTTTGTTTGGGCTTTTAACACTATAGTAGGTTTTTTTTTGCTTAATAAGGCTTTTGTTTTGGTTTATTTTGGGGGCCCTATGCAAGGGCGTAGACAACATAGGGCTAGGGTTAACCCTGCTTTTTTCCATCACCTTGGGTACATATCCACCGTTTCTCAAAAAATAAAGAATAAGGGAAAAAGGAAAGAGGAGAATTTCCCCAATTCAGATGTTAGATCGATCAAATCAAATTTAAAGGGGATTGGATATATGTTTGGATATTTTAAGGAATTGCATTTTTGCTTGAAGAGTAATATAGAAAAATCCCACGGCCAACACATCTCGATCATTCCTTATAACCATAGTACAAAATGCCTCGAAATTTCTCAATTTATCACGATATATATCGGAAATATAGCTAATCGGCATTGAAATGTAGGCGATATATCCCTAGTAGAGGAAACTCATCTTACCGAGTTGATAACTAAGTTATAATAGATGTAAAAACAATATTTCTACAATACTAAATCATGCATATCAAGTTATTATAATACTCTCTAAACATGTTGATATAAAGGAGCAATCGTGTTCTCCACTGTTGTTTGCACATACTTAAAACGAATTTAGACTAACTAAACTAATTCATTAATGAGAGAGTAATATTTTAGGCTAGGAAAACAGTAAATAAATATGCTAAAATAGTGATTTGAATGATGAGAAAGATATAGAGAAAGTAATGAATCCACCTAATGATTAGTTTCATATAAGAATCAAATTATTTATTGAAAAAAGATCGTCTTTAGGTTTTCACGTAATGATCTAACCTAAAGCCTCAAACTTTATCATCCCTAGCAATAACCTACATCTTTATAGTAATTATTATTATTTTTTTCGGAATTAACCTGGGGTTAGCGCACCCCACCCCCCCCTGTATTGATTAACTTTTCCTTACATACGTTTGCCCACTCACATCATCATTTACAATACTTTGTAACATATGATCTAATGGCGGAACAAAATGCATAACAAAATTACTACAATCCTGACCTATTGAAGCTAAATAATTCGCTGCTCTATTCACTTCTCTATAAACATGTGAGAAGGAGATATATCTAAATTGCTGTTTTTCTTCCTCTATAGCTTTGATGATATCCAAACAATACCACGGTGGCTTTTCTCCTTTGTTGATAATGTTGACAGCCCTTAATGAATCAGCTTCAACCTCCACTTCTTGGTATCCTTCCATTAGCCATCTTTGTAGACAAATGTCTATTGCTTTAAGTTCCCGAAATAAGACCGATTCCAATCCTCCTTTACCTGTGAAAGCTGCTAAAACCCTGCCCTTTCCATCTCTCAGAACACAGCCATGGGCTTGGCCCTTAGCACTGAGGGATCCATCAGAATTTGCTTTTATTCGGCCCTCTCTAGGTGGTACCCAGCAGCACCCTATTGTTCTTGCGATCTTGAGAGGGATATTAACTTTGAGACGATGCCATAAATTCCTGGATGCACTACATTCTGGGATCGTAGGCTTTAAAACTTGCACATAATTCCTTACCTCTCTCTCCATCTTCTCAAATACCGCCTTTGCTGTTTTGGAGATTTTTTGAAACCTGCGCGCATTTTGTTCCTTCCATATGCTGTCAACAGTTGCACAGATAAAGATTTTATAGACTTCTCCTACTGATTCTTCTCTATAGATCCTAAGTATCGAAGTCCACTCCCTGTTTGATGTTCTTGAATCTGTAGAGATGCCCAACAACTGTTTCACTCTAGTGATTACTTCTTTGGAAAAAACACACTCAAAGAAAAGGTGTTATGAGAATTCGCTGCTTCTATTGCACAGGCAGCATGCAGATGAGTTTAGTATTCTCCTTTGTACCAACCTGTCCTGAGTAGGGATGCTATTGGAAAATAATTGCCAAGTGGTGAAAAAGTGACAGGGCAGAACCCATTTTCCCCATACCAATTTGTGCCATCTTTTCTGCGCTCTTTTCTGAGTTAAAGCTTCGTATGCACTGTGGGAAGTGAATAGTCCGCTTTGATGTGACATCCATACAATCTTATCCTTGATCATATTCCGATTGATGTCCACTGTCAGAATGCTCGTCTTCAAGGATTGGGAGTGCAAATTTGTGACTATCTGATTCCAATCACCATTTGAAATAAGAATGGACACCTTAGTGTCCAGCGGAAAATTCCACTCTGCCAAGGCTTCTGCATTCTCGACCAACAACGATTTTGCACACCAGATGTCATGCCATAGTAAGGTATCCTCACCATTTGCTATGATGTATCTTATAAGCTTTTTGCTATTTTCCTGGTATTCAAAACACTCCTCCAAGTCCACGAACAATCTCTTGACACTTACAGAGACCAAAAGTATTGCCTTGATGTGTTGTTGCCATGTCCAGTCCACCCATATTGTATCTTCTCTGGTGACTAATTTAAAAATCAGCCCACAATACGCACCCAGATTCCATCTATGCACATTCATTATTCCCAAACCACCCTCCTCTTTTGGTTAACATACAGACTTCCAACTTGCTTGATGATATCCCCTCTGTGCATTTGTGCCCCTCCATAAGAACTGGGCGCATATACTTTCCACTTGCTCGAGCACTGTCTTGGGTAAGATGGAGGTTCTAGCCCAATAAGTGTGGAAAGATAGCAATACTGAGTTAATCAGCTGTAATCTACCTGCATATGAGAGAAGCTTAGATTTCCAGTTGATGATTTTAGCTGTCACATTCTCCACTAATGGCTGACACTCCCTGATGCCAAGCCTGGCAAAGATGAGAGGCAGTCCCAAATATCTAACTGGTGGTTTTATCAGTTCTATCCCCAGAATCATTACTAGTCCCCTCGCATCCTAATCATTAAGTCCTCCGGCTAATAAAGTTGTCTTGTGTTTGTTAATCTATAACCCCGTCAGCCCTTCCAAATTCCTCCAGACATACTTTAATAGCTTGCACCGATCCTGTTTCTCCTTTACAAAACATGAGTACATCATCCGCAAAAGCTAGATGGGATAGCTGTACCTTCTTGCATTTTGGATGATAGAGGATGTCCTTGTTCAAAAGCTTTTGTTTCAGAACACAATTGAGGATCTCCATTACTAATACAAACAAGTACGGGGATAAGGGGTCTCCCTGTCGAACACCTCTCTTTCCTGAGAAAAATCCTTCTGGTGCTCCATTTATCATGATTGAATAAGAAGGAGTTGAAATGCACATATCAATCAAATTGCACATACTGTTCGAAAATTAGAATTTCTTGAGTATGGCCTTTATGGAGTCCCAACTGATCATGTCATATGCCTTCCTGATATCCAGTTTAATGGTGCATCAGGGAGTACCATTCTTTCTATCATACCCTTTAAGTAGCTCATGAGATAGGAGTATGTTGTCTTGGATATATCTGCCAGGAAGGAAAGTCGATTGATTAGTCTGCACTAAATCATTGATGACTAGTAACATTCTGTTTGAGATGACTTTAGATATACATTTATAAATAGTGTTACATAATGCAATGGGTCTAAAGTCCTCCACCCTTGAGGGATTGCTAACTTTTGGAATGAGGCATAAAAAAGTAGCATTGACACCTCTAGGGAATTTGCAGAATTTAAAAGTATTAAGAATAGCAGATAAAAAATCATGACCAATAGTATCCCAACATCTCTTGAAGAAAATAGTATAGGAACCATTATTTCAGAATGTAAATTTTTACAAACCGTGAAAACCATGCGCAGTGGAATTAATGGTGTTCACGATTTTGATTGGAAAACAAACCTGTAGATCAGTTGTGATAACTCTGAGAATCCAGAATCAGCAACCTCTTGATCTTCTATTGTATTCCTATGTATAGAGTAGACGTTGTGTGGGCAACGATCTTCCAACCTCTTCTTTCTCACTTGGCCTCTCTCTCTCTCACAACCTTAGGACTGAATTGGAAATGTTTTTGCTTGAGTGATGTCTGAGAAAAAAATGGCCAGAGAAAGAGGTTTCTTTTTATAGGCTACAATAGGGACCATGAGGAGAAATTATGGTTGGGCCTCCTGACGGGCTTGGGTTTCCCATGTTCGCCCAGAACACACAGCCCAAGTCCGTCAACAAATGGCTTATTCCACTAAAGGCCATTGTTGCACTACCACCCTAATCCCAAATTACGTGTCAGTGTTTATGGGCTCCATATTATATGCTCATTGATCTCCCCATGTTTAAGATATCAAATGCCCGTTGATTAAGTCAAGTTACTGACAACTACATTAATCAACTTCTTATGTCCTTGAGTAGTACCACTCAACCTCATTGTCATGTCGGATCAAATCCACCTGCAGGGTTTACATGACAATCCTTATGAGCTCCTCAAGGGGACATCATCAGCCTGACATCTTGCGGGACATGAATTTCTTCTATAATCAACAGCATAGCTTATATACAATGTCATTACCCAATCCATCGAGTTTGTTGATTCACAAATGAATCTCACTCATTGATGATTTAAAGCAATGTACAATGCACGTAAGTGCCCGTTATTATATCCGGATTAAGAGGACAATCATCTATAATAACAGAGGCGTTGGTTCTCTTATATAGTCAGTATAAAGAGAAACAACCTCACTTGGTCCTATTCAATACACACAAAGTGTACTAGTGTAATCCTATAGTCAAGATAGACTAATACCAGATTATACTACAACCGTACCAATGGTTTGTCCAAATTCATCTAGGTTGTGAATGTTTACTTATACTTTATAAGGTACTGATGATATGATCTTCTGTGTGTCACCACACACCATATCATTTACAACATAAAGTATTAGATACATACATATAACTAATAACATATATAATATGCATAACATTTGCCCATATGATTCTCATTCAAAATATAAAGAATTAGAGTTATTACAAAAGTAATGCTTTTAGTATATAACCCTATCAAATAGGAGTAAACCCATCCGGTCCTGGTGCTTTATTCTCCTTCATATTAAACAGGGCGTGCTTGACCTCCTCAGGTGTGACTTCATCTTCTAGAGACTTGAAAAAAAAGGTAGTACATTTATCTCCTTCTAACATCCATTCATTTTCTTGTTGACTTCTAATCTCGGATATCTCAATACTAGCCAGCTCGATGTACTGTTGTAGAGCTTCTTTCTCCTTCTGGCCCAAGGTCCATGGGCTTTGCTTGTATCTGCCTTTGTATATCATACAGTACCTCCCTCTCTTGCTGAACTCTGGCATATAAATCTGAAAAATTTCTCCTTGCCCATGGCTTAATTCTTTCTTTGAGTGCTTTTAATTTCTGCATAAGAACATACATAAGATTGGAGATAATTCTGTCCTGCCAGACCTCTTGCAGACTGTCATGAAACTCCTTTTGGTCGAGCCAAAGGTTTTTGAATCTGAAAGGTGTAGCCTTTCTATTCATATCTGTCTAGTATAGGATAATTGGAGAGTGATCAGAAACACCATGTGGTAGGAATTCCACTTTTGAGGTTGGATACTCCATGTTCCATGTACTATTTACTAAGCATCTATCTATCTTCATCATTATTATTCATCTACCCTCTACTTTGTTGTTCCAGGTGTAGAAAAACCCATTGTAGTTCAAGTCTGGTAGACCAGCATGTCGCAAACAATCTACAAACTCTTCTGCTTTGCGTGGATGCATAGGACTCCCGCCAACTCTCTCTACAGCCTTTGTAATGTTGTTAAAGTCACCTGCTACACACCAAGGAATAATGACCGAGCCTTGAATGTCCCATAGATCCATCCATAAATTTTGCCTGAGAGTTTTTGTATTTCTAGCATATACCACCGTCAAGATAAACTCTTCATTTGTTGGCTTGAATTGAACTTTACAATGTATAAACATCATATTCTTTCAGCTTACTAGCTTCAGCCAAATACAGATCCCAACATAGCCATATTCTACCAGACGGATCCTTCCCATAATTGTTTGTATGCTCCCATAAAGGACAACATATGTTCCTAATGAAATCATATTTATTCTCCCTAACTTTAGTTTCAAGTAAACAAAACATGCTGAGTTTCTTGTCGACTCTCAAACTGTTTATTTCTCTAGCCTTCTCTACTTCATTTACACCTCTGATATTCCAAAATCCCATGGATGTAATCATCGGTAATTCTTGTGTTTGGAACCTCTCAATCGGCCCCTTGCCTTCTTGCCACTATGACTCTTTGCTAAAGAACCTTTTTGCTTTTCTGTGGTCCTGCCAGTTTCTCCTCCACATTGCTTCCCAGACCTAGTTACCATGCCTGATCTCACAGGTTCTGGAGTGATAGGAACAGGTTCCATGACACTAGTATTCTTGACTCTATCCTGGAAATATTCCACTTCTCTGTCAGATGTCTCATCATCTGAGCTCTCTCTAGTTTCCGGGATACCGATCAACAAATGAAACCGGCTGGTTTCCATGTTAAACAACATAAATCATCTTCTTCCGTTCTCGAATTTAAAGGCCCAACACAATCATTCAACAGTATAATAGCTTGTGTCTCTGTCATCTCCTCTGTTGTTGCACTTTAATCTACCATTCCTAGTATTGTCCCCATCCCACTGGAGTTTTCAGTCTCAACTGCTCCCATAATAGTGCACTTTTGAGAAGATTCTCTTGTGAATTACTTGGCCCAGCTTCCGTCCCACTTCCACCTCTGGGCCTCCATTCTTTTTCTTGGTTCCTCCTCTTTAATCCCTTTTTTTTTTCTATTAGACATTCTCCTGCCATTTGCCTGCATTTCCTGTTCCATTGGTTCCTTCCCTCTGTTACTAGTTGGGATTTCCACTGTGTTGCTGTGGGTAGATGCTCTTGCATTCTTGTTAACTTGTCTGCACTCAGCAACAATATGGCCAACAATCTTACAATGATTACAAAACTTTGGGAGAGAACCATATTGAATATCCTACCAGAACTCCACCCCAAGCTCCGGAACTTCGATGGATATTTTGTTCAGAAGTGGATTTGCTAGATCTATTTCAACCAAGACACTTGCATAGTAACCATTATTTCTTTGCAGTGAATTTATATCCATGTGAATAGGACACCCCAGTCCTCTGCCCAAGCTCATCAAAATGTCTACCTCCCAGTATTCAAAAGGCAACCCTGGGAATTTGACCCACACAAAACCAGTAGTTTGTTTGTGAGTCTCACAATTGAAGTTAGGCATCCATCTACAGAATCTCACCATTTGTCCTTGAAGCTTCCATGGGCCACCAACGAAAATCTTGTTGTGGTATGCCTCATTGTTGAACTTAAACAAGATATAACCTTTTCCCAGTGGTGAGATCTTTACTGCCTCAGTTAAACCCCACTCCTTGTTAACCGCAGCTCTGAGTGTGTCTAAGTTGGTGGATTTATCCATTCTTGCAACCAAAGCATACTTGCAGGCATCAATTCCTTTGTCCACCGACGCTAATGGAAGTTTGATAGCTGGGTTGTCACCCTTTCTTGTCAGAACAGGTAGAGAGGTAACATCCACAGTTTGCTTCAGTCTCCCTCGAGCTTTATCAGCATACGATACTCTATTTGCTTCCACCGTATTATTGTTGCTGTTGTTACCTTGCCTTGACTCCGCCTCACCAGTTACAGGAAACCTCATCTGATGTCTACCCGACCTTAATCCAAGTGGAACTGCATCCATTTGTTCCTTTCAAGAAAGCCAGAGTCTTCGAAAACTTTTGTTTCTTGTTTCTACGAACTCTCACTATATGCAGTAGAGGATTTCACCAACAGATAAAAGAAAACAATTTGTTTCTACTAGTAAATTTGCATTGTTGACAATGAAGGATTTTACTACTAATGGAAAAAAAAAAACGAAAGACCAAGATAAGAACCAGACGAAGGGTGTTTTGTTTGCAATTATTGGTAAGAAAAGGTGGCACCAGATCAACACAGCGACTTAAGTTATCTCGCTCCCTGTCGCTCCTAAAGCTGTCCCCATTGCTCTATAGTAATTATTACTAGCATGTGATTACTATAACCAAATCTCTAGACTTAATCATAACAATCCCTAGTTTAATTTACTATATGTTTATTTTGGAAGTCATACAATAAACTAAACTCATTGAAACACATACACAATTAAATAATTCTACTTAACAATCTATTCCTTATTAGGCTTCATAATCACTCCCTCTAATGGAGGATTAGCCTAATATCATTGGATTAATTAAACTAAGACAAGAAGAAGACATAGTAATGTAAAGACAATAATTGAAATTAACTAAACAATAGAATAAAGACATAATGTAAAGAAGAATTGAATAAATACTAAGCTTTTATTGATGGGGAATTAATGGAGGCTACACAATAAAGTAATTAATTAACTAAACCTAAACTAAATTAAAGAGGGAGAGAGGTAGATAACCCTAATTACAACTAAACTAATGTGGGAGTAGCCAAATTTTGTTTAACCTTAACCCTTTTTATATAGGAGAGGGTTAGGGTTCATTTTTCATGCCTGGGCCAAAACGGGAGACTTTGGGCCTCTAATGTGAGCCAAATTCCATTAGGTTAAGTCTAAAGAGGCCACAACTATTGGAAATTACTTCAGTACCCTTCTAATCAAATTTTACAACTCTGATTTGGGCAAGACTAGGTTTATTGGAAATCTTATTCCGAGGCGGTCGTTTTGACATAAAGTAGGCCCAATTCCAAGGTTCGAGCCCAAAGATATTCCCATTTGAAGTTTTGTGACTTTTATATTCTTTTTCTGCTATAATTGACTTTGACTTCCTAGCTTTGACTGGGCTTGAAAAATCTTTTTCTTCTTGATTCTTGGGCTTTAAATATAGAACTCTTCTAGCAATCATCTTGACTCATTTTCCAAGCAAAATGACATCTTTAAGCAAATAAACAGCCTCAAGACCTGAAATACACAAAAATACGTAAACAATACTAACTCTTATTCATTATAAACATAATTGGCCTAAATGTAATACTATTAAGAGGTTTAAACTACACTTTTGGGTGCTTATCACACCACCCCCAAACAACATTTTGCTTGTCCTCAAGCAAATATGAGAAATAAAAACAGATAAATGGCCAAAAATATGGTCCTAACTAATCTCGTTTCGCAGAGTGCGATTGCATTGACCATATGCAATAATGCCTTAAACTACTAGGAATTCCCTAGTGGACGAGTTATAACCTCGTGAGAGTTTCCTAGAGAAGATACTCACAAATTTCATTTATACTATAACGACTAAGAAATAAAAGTAAATGTCCGGTAATTTTATCTCAGAATCTATACATCTCGCTAGCATTTAAACAAGGATTATCAATCTAACTCCTAAATTAATATATACATAATAATCAAATCATCTTAAGATAAATAACTATACAATGAACTATGTTATGAAATGCAATGTCATGTCTATTTTTGAAACTTTTGGGTAGCGTGCCTAAGTATGTTCTCACAAGGAATGTATCAAGACACATAACACTCTGATTTTTCAACTCAAGTTTGCTAACTCCAGTATGCAGTGGGCATACGTTTTCTCACAATCTCAATGACAATCCAAGGAAGCCAAGGTTGATTAAACACATCTACCACTTACTATCACACCAACATATTCCTAATTGAGCTAGATGTTTTTATTAGGTGACACAGGGAGTAGGTGTTGGTTAAAGAAGGAGGGAAATAGATATTCAAAAAAGCAAGTCTGAGATTATAGGGTTATCAAAATATGTAACTAGAGAAAACCTTGTTCTTACTTTGTTTCTACACTTTGTTTCCATCCTTAGCCCTTTTGTTTTGGCCTTTGACTCATTTGATTCTATTTTTTTGGAGGTTTAACTTTTTATTTTATTTCTTTTCTTTGGATGGAAACATTATTTTCTTTTTCTTATTTGAAGAAACTAACTAATTTTTACACAGATTTTTCTCTTCTCTTTTCTTCACTCATCCTATTTCTCAAACTTATCTAGATAGGTAGGCTGATTTTATTTTTTCTTTTGTTTTATTATGTAAAGGATTTGTGGTTTGTGTAAAGGCTAATGAAAATGCTCAGTGACTAGCGGATAATACTTAGGTTAGAATTTCTGGCTATATCGATCCAAAAAGGGCTTAAATTCTCGCTTAGGATATAGTATGGTGATCAAGCAAGTGGATGTGTGATTTATTTACTTGGATTTGACTTCTCCTTTATGTCATCACTCAAATATTTCACTCTTATGAGGCTTTTAGGCTAGATGCTTACATGATATGTATTAAGTACTTTAACCTAGGTCTCAGAAAAATACTGCCAAGTACAATCATAGATGCTCATGCAAGATATTCAAGAAAAGATGCAATGACTATCACCTACATATTAATCTAAGTTTCAAAAATTAAATCCTAATTCAACTACTACGTGAGATTTCTAGACTAATATCATCATGGAGAAGGGACCAATACCATTATCACTAAGTGCATAGTATAAACTATTTTTATGATTTTGATATTTTTCTAATTTTTATAGAACAAATAATACGTAATATACAACCTAATATGTGCTTAAATATTTATAACATGTTTCTATACCATCCCCAAACATAATCATGCTTTGTCCCCAAAGTATGAAATGAAAATAAAGGATAGAGAGTACCATAAAAATGCGCTTGTAAATAAGAGCACATGGAAAAGAAGGTTAATCTATACTAATATAAATAAATAAAAATATACGCAACTCCTATATGAGTTCCATGAAATAATAAATAGTGCTTGGGACATAAGCAGGCTCTAACATAAATAAAATAATATCATATGTTCACAAATCAAACATGCGTATATCGTGGTTTCTATAGGATTAGCTTTCGAAATTCAGCAAAATAGTGAAATTTCACGAAATTAAGGTACCTAATTACATTATGCATCAATATTTCAATATCTATACATGCAATTTTAATATCTA
Organism: Coptis chinensis; assembly: GCF_015680905.1. Taxonomy (NCBI): domain Eukaryota; kingdom Viridiplantae; phylum Streptophyta; class Magnoliopsida; order Ranunculales; family Ranunculaceae; genus Coptis; species Coptis chinensis. Next base: position 55,367,866 of record NC_141458.1, on the reverse strand, counting down.
AATGTACAATATGCTAAAATTAAATATACCACCCTTAAACAATTTAGGAGAAGGGGGTTCATGAAATAATTCAATAGCACAATTAAATTACTTAACTAACTAACCTAGACTCGATTAGAGTAAACATGACAGACAAAAAGTGGCAAAAAGTTTTGAAATAAAAGACCAAAATACGTTACCCCCAAACAAAATTTGAAACTCTTTTTTAAGTTTGAAAACTTTTGTGGCCTATACTCCATTAATGTGGTATGTTACAAAAAATTATATGGGTATTTTAAAGTTAGATTCCCTAGACTTAATGTGAGGTCGTTTTAAATCAGAATTCCCAAGATTGTGCACACCCCCAAACAAGCAAGAAATTGGGGTGGCACAAGATGGATAATGTGTTGTCAACTATGAACTAATAGTCGAAAGAGTTGGGGGTATAGCTATAAAAACATAATACTAAATGCACCCCTAAATAGAATGAAGTGGCATAATTGGAAGTAATCATGTAGAAGAATGAATGAATGAAAACTTATGCAACCTATCAAAGAACATATGCAAACCATCATGTTGTAGGTGTTTTAAAGAGTTATAATGACCCAAAAGATGAACTAGTGACATTTTAGGTGAGAAAGGAATGATGTATGGATCTTGATGTCTTTTATGAGGCTTAGATGATGAAAAATAAGACAAACTAGGTTTCGCACTACACTCAGTCAAAGCTTAGCTCTCAACTATAGGAATGGTGGACTCATGGAATTGTATGCTAGGCAAAAACTCTTCACCATGAGGGTTGAAAAAATTATAGAGGATCTCTGAGGCAAAAGGCTCAAGTGCAAATTTGAGGTTCTTTTGAAATAGTGAAGGAATGGATGGCTTAGTTATGATAAATGGTTAGATTTCAGGAGGTTGTAACTCAGGTGGATGGTGGTTAGTTAGTGGTGGATCCTCACACGCTCTTGAGAACTTTACATCTAGGTTGGATGAATCCACAAGGTTGTGGTCATTGACTTCATCTTTAAGAAATTCATATATTATTTCCTCATCTGCCAAACTAAATTGAGATTCACATTGAGCTCAATAAGTTACTTCCTTTAATTCTTGCACATTAACTTATTCATGCCTTAGATTAGAATTGTTGATTTCTATTTCCACACTCTCATACTATAAAATAGTATAAGGTTCCTCAATGGCATCGTTTGAATTTATTGAATGGTCATCCAAAACAAGTCCTAAAGAGTCGTCTTCAAGAATTTCCTCATCCAAGTAGGGTGTGAAGTTAATATAATGGTTAATGGGAGGGTCATGGGAATGTAATGGTGCATGAAATTTAGGGTAGGTTTCAACTAGGTCGAATGGTTTGGTTATGGGAATAGGTTGTTCAACTTGTGTGTTCATCTCTAATAAGGCTGAAAGTTCTGTGTTAGGTGAGGGGATCGAGGAAATCATCTGGGCTAGATTCTGAAGGATAGTTTGGGTGATGGCATTTTGTTCCCTAATTGAGTCGGCTATTTATTCATTAAATGTTTAAATGTTTGTTCTGAGTTAGTCTTTTGTTCTCTAAATATGTTTGTTGAGTTGGTTACTAGTTAGGAAATTTGGTCTGGGAAGAGTGGCGAACTAGATGGGTGGTTGATTTCTGGCATGGTGGAAAGGTCTGGCATAGGTGAGGTTAGTATTAATCTTGTCTGTTCTAGGTTCTGAAGTATTATTTTGTTTTGGGTCATGATTTCCTCAAATATTGTTAGCGGTTGGGAAGCTTGGTGGTGTGGTTCTGGTTGGTATGGTGTTTGATAGTCATAGTTATTGGCGCTTGAGTGACCCCTGGTTGATTTCGTTGGGTTAGGTTGAGGTTGAATGGCTGGTTGATTGTTTGTGGTGGAATTCCATGAATAGTTTTGATGACTAGAAAACTCTTGATTGTATGGGTTACTATGAAAGTTTGAAAATTGAGGTTCATAATTATAATTATATCTTATAGTAGGCCCAAACTCTTGGTATGATGGAAACTGAAAAACCCAATGGTAAGGACTACCACAACATGAACATGGTGAAGAGTTTGCCTAATAACCACATGATTGTTGGTCTACATATTGATAAGCCATATTGGTTTTAAAGATATATTCTATGTTAATTAATATACCAAAATTCTAACTATAAAATTTCTAGATAGGTGATTATTTCTGCATCTACGAGAAACTAATATGGCAGGTTTATGCGTATTAGATCTTAATCTCATGCAAGTTTTAAGTATAATAGGCAATTCCTAATGAGCATGAAAAAATTGGCCTGATTATTACTAGAAATAGAATCCTCTGACAGTAGATTCAAGGATGTATAGAGATGTTACCTGGAGCGTCCTTGCTACGCGTATAAATAGCGCCGTCAACAACCTTGAAACACGTCTACTAAAAACATTTCAAACAAATGGCCAGGCCACTTAAGAATTGAGGGAGGTTGTCCGTGCATGCACGTTCCTTAATTAGATAACCCCAATTCTTTAATTTTTCTAGACACCGTAAAGTATGAGATTTTTTTAATGCAATTACTAGAGCGGTTGGGCATACAAGTACTGTACTGTACACATGATGTAATATTGCATTTAGTATAAAAAATTTAATTTAATCTAATTAACCTAGGGCGCGCGTGCACTAAAAAGTAGGCTAAATTGGGCGCGTGTCGCGCTTTGGTACTTTTTTTTTTCATAAATTTAAAGGAGCGTGGGTGCGCTTAAGAATAGGGTAAATTGGGGGCGGGTCGCACCTAGTGTGTAATGCACGGGCACGTTATGTAAGGGCAATATGAGGGTGCGTGCGCGCTCTCAAGTAAATAATGAGGGTTGAATTTTTTAGGGTTAGGTCACAAAGGTGCAAGGAGTTGGTTGCTCAACTCGTATGCACTAAAATAATAGCAGAAACATTTCGGAAAATTGCGAACAGTGAAAACAGTGTTTTGGTTAGTGAATAGTGAAAACAATTTGTATAATCTAAACACGCGATACGTAACAAAGCAAGATGGCAGTGACGCCATTTGATAACTATGAATTTAATGGAAGTGAACAATAATACGTAAACAGTAAATTTAATGTTTTAAACAGTGAATACAATCAATATCAAATGGCAAAAAAGATATAGAGGGAGTAATGAATCCATCTAATGATTAGTTTCATGCAAGAATGAAATTATTCATTGAAAAGAGATCGTCTTTAGGTTTTCACGCAATGATCCAACCTAAAGCCTCAAACTTTATCATCCCTAGCAACAACCTATATATCTATAGTCATTATTACTAGCATGTAGGATTACTACAACCAAGTCTCTCGACTTAATCATAACAATCCCTAGTTTAATTTACTATATACTTATTTTGGAAGTCATACAATAAACTAAACTCATTGAAACACATACACAATTAAATAATTCTGCTTAACAATCATTCCTCATTAGGCTTCATAATCACTCCCTCTAATGGGAGATTAGCCTAATATCATTGGATTAATTAAACTAAGACAAGAAGAAGAAGACATAATAATGTAAAGAAAATAATTGAAATTAACTAAACAATAGAATAAATACATAATCAGGGCCGGCTCAACCCCTTAGCAAAATAGGCAGCTGCTTAGGGCCCATGATCCAAGGGCCCCAATATAATTCAACCCCCAATATTTTTCAACATTACATAATCGTTTTTCTGGCCCTTATTTAAGGGTTAGATAACGTACATTGGAATCTATGAAATAACATTAGATAACCATTTGTTTCCCCCGCCTTCTCCAACGTTTCTCTCGCGTTCTCTGACCAAAAAAATTTCTCGCATCCATTGGCATTCGGCGTTCTCTAACCAAAAAAATTCCTCGCATTCATTGGCATTTGAACTTTGCCTAGGGCCCCTGATTGTCTTGAGCTGCCCCTGTACATAATGTAAATAAGAATTGAATAAATACTAAGTTTTTATTGATGGGGAATTAATGTAGGCTACACTCTAGACTAATTAATTAACTAAACCTAAACTAAACTAAAGAAGGAGAGAGAGAGAAAACCGTAATTATAACTAAACTAATGTGGGAGTAGCTAAGTTTTGTTTAGCCTTAACCCTCTTTATATAGGAGAGGGTTAGGGTTAATTTTTCGTGCATGGGCAAAAAAGGGGGACTTTGGGCCTCTAATGTGGGCCCAAAGTCTATTAGGTTAAGTCTAAAAAGGCTACAACTTTTGGAAATTACTTTAGTTCCTTTTTCGTCCACTTTTACAACTTTGATTGGGGCAAGGCTTGGTCCATTGGAAAGCTTATTTCGAGTCAGTCGTTTTGACATAAAGTAGGCCCAATTCCAAGGCCCAAGTCCAAAGATACGCCCATTTGAAGTTTTATTGACTTTTTTTACCCGAATTGAGTTTGACTTCCCAGCTTTGACTGGGCTTGGAAAAACTTTTTCTTCTTGATTCTTGAGCTTTAAACATAGAACTCTTCTAGCAATCATCTTGACTGGTTTTCCATGCAGAATGACATCTTTAAGCACATAAACAACTTCAAGATATGAAATACACAAAAATACATAAACAATGCTAACTCTTATTTATTATAAACATAATTGGCCTAAATTGAAAACTATTAAGGGGTTTAAACTATACTTTTGGGTGCTTATCACGAGTATTTATCGATAATATTGTGATATTATCTGAAACATATCCTTATTGTTAAACCACAAGAGATCGATCTCTAAAGTGGATGTTTATATATCAATAATAAGTCAACATTGGCTTATTCTTAAACCACAAGAGATCGATCTCTAAAGAGATGTTAATATAGCTTTCAGTTTCTATGTTGAGTCTGATAACCTTATTCTTGATTTGTTGATTTCATCACCTCCCGAAAGAAAATAAATAACGTCATTCGAGATACAAGATGCTTGTCATTGTTAAGTATACAAGAAATGAGGCGGATTCATCTTATTCATTGAGTTAAATTTTTCATTACAATCTAGAATCTATTTATACTACTCTCGGTTACAGTCTCTCTAGCTCAGCTAACAGAATTCAGTTACAACTGTCTTCAGACATTATATTCTGGTGCACCTCCTTCATATTCTGATACTCCTGTATGTACATTTTTATGGTACTTCTGTTGAAATCTTGCTTTTCAACATCTGAAACCTTGTAGCTGCCAATGGTTTTGTAAAAATATCTGCTATTTGATCATCTGTATAGAGATAATTTATATCAAAAACCTTGGTTGTAACAAGTTATCTTATATAATGGTAATCAACCTATACATGCTTTGTCCTAGCATGAAAAATAGGATTTGAAGAAATTGCTATTGCACTAATATTATCACACTAGATGAAAGGAGGTTTTGATAGTTGAAATCTCAAGTCTCTTAATAGTATGCATAACCAGTAGATTTTAGCTGTCATATGAGCTAAGGACCTATATTCTGCTTCTGTGCTTGATCTTGCATCAATATTCTGCTTCTTAGATGACCAAGAAATTGGATTAGACCCAAAAAATATAGTAAAACCTCCTGTTGATCTTCTATCAAGAGGACAACCTGCCCAGTCTGAGTCACTAACAGAGATTACACCTTTTAGATACCTCAAAATTCTCTTCATTGCTGTGAAATGTGCAACCCTTGGTTGATGCATGTGTTGGCAAACTTGACTAACAGAGAAGGCTATATCTGGTCTTGTCCAAACTAAATACTGTAAACCCCTACAATTGATCTGAATTCAGTAGCATCTGAAAGTAATGGTGTAGTTAAATGATCAACCTTTGTAGTAGAAATTGGAGTATTGCAGGGCTTTACATTGTCCATTTGAGCTTTCTTCAACAAATCATAAATGTATTTTGTCTGAGTCATGAAGATTGAGTCTGAACTTCTATGAATCTCCAATCCAAGAAAATAGTTTAGATCTCCAAGAACCTTCATAGAGAGTGATTGACTGAGCTGTTTAATGATGGAGTCACACATTGCTTCAGAATTTCCTATAACTAGGATATCATCCACATAAACAAGTACTATAGTTATAGTATTGTCGTTATAGTGTCTGACAAATAATGAAAGATTTGAATGTGTAGTAGTGAATCCAAGAGCAAGTAAAGCTTGATATAGTTTTTCATACCATGATCTAGGTGACTGTTTCAAACCATAGATAGACTTCATTAACTTGCAGACATAATGAGGTTTGTAGGATCCTCAAAACCTGGTGGTTTCAACATATAAATTTCTTCTTTGAGATCTCTCATGCAGAAATGCATTATTGACATCCATTTGCGTAATCTTCCAATCATATTCTAAAGCTAAACTTAAAATAACTCTAATGGTCTGAGGCTTAATAACTGGACTAAAAGTCTTTGTGTAATCTATTCCCTTCTGTTGATGATATCCTTTAGCTACCAACCTATCTTTAAGTTTATCAATCAACCCACTTGGCTTATACTTTATCTTGAAGACCCATTTATTTCCAACTAGATTCATTGATGAAAGATATGGTCCCAGCTCCCAAGTACCAGTTTGATGTAAGGCAGTAATCTTTAAAGCCATTATTGCTCTCCATCCTTGATCTTTTATTGCTTTAGAGTAACATGAAAGTGTAACAGGTTCATTTTGAACTTTTGACAGAAGAGCTTGAGGTAGTGGATATTTTGTAACAACAGTGGAATTGGCATATCTTGGATTGTGCTTGACAATTCCACTTTTGGATCTTATGCGAACTTGGGACTGGTATGTCACTTGATGTTTTTGAATTGGTTGTTGTGATTGAATTTGTTGAATAGGAAGTTGTTATTGAATTTCAACTGGTTGTGAGATTAAGACTGGTTCTTGAAGATTATGTACGAAAGTAGATTATTGTAATTGACCTTGAATATCTAATTGATTTGATAAAGGAACAGGCGTTTATAGATCACTTCATTCATCATAAAAAGCGGGTAGTGGATATCGCGACACTATTCAATGTTCGACAAAGATCAGCGGAATCAGTGAGGGAATACCTGTGCCGATTCAAGACTAAGACATTGAAGGTCAAAAATCTGAATGAAAGGACCATCGTGATTGCATTTGAAAGAGGCCTGTGGCCAGGGATAGGAGTGCACCAGTCGGTGGCAAAGAACGAGATTGCAACCTTGCATGAACTATATCCGCGAGTAGAAAAATATATCAGATATGAGGACAGTATGCAGAAGGAATCTAAGAGATCTGGGAAGGCAGTGCTATCGTTGGAGAAAGACAGGGAACCAAGGAGGGCAGGTGTGGCCGAGAAAGAAAGGGATGGATAACGCGGATACCCACCACGGGTGGAGAGAAGCTGGGAAGGGATTCGAAGGGAAATTAGAGAGAGGAAACCATACCGCGAGATAGAAGCTACGTCGCTGAATAGACCCCTAAGCAAAATATTACCGCTGATCAAGAACCTTCAGGGATATGAAGGGCCGCGGAACACACCCAGAGAGTTACCTAATAAACCTTTCTGCGCCTACTATCAGATACGCAATCATGAGATTGACGACTGTTATGCACTAAAGTGGATGGTTCAGTGATTGGTGGAAAAAAGAAGAATGAGAGAGTTTATAAAGGGAGGACAGAACGAGGAGGGTGTGCCGCGACAAGATCGTATACTAGGAACCATTAATGTTATCTTCAGTGGAGAAGTACTAAGCCATAATACTCATAGAGACAGAGTGAGAAGAACTGTGAGCATCCAGCAGATCAATGATGGGACCGATAGACCGCGAGCAAGAGTGGGGAAAGTGGAGGACAGGGATAAGATCGTCTTTAGCAGTGCGAATTTGCGGGAGGTGGATTCTCCCCATGAAGACGCGTTGGTCATCACAGTGGCAATGGGCAATTACATAGTGAAAAGGGTATTGATAGATTGCGGCAGTGCAGTGGACTTGTTATTTAAAGGAGCACTGGAAGAAATGGGGATTGATCATAGGCAATTGCGGCCTCCGCGGACTAACTTATATGGATTCAATGGGAGCATGACTGAGCCCATGGGAGAACTCTTGCTACCAGTAACCACAGGTCCAGTGACTGTATTTGCGCGGTTCATGATGGTAGATTCGTCTTCCCAGTACAATGCAATTCTAGGAAGGCGGTGGATTCATGAGATGAAGGCCGTCCCGTCAACCTACTATCAAGTGATACGGTTTCCCATGCCCGGGGGTATGTATGAAGTTCGCGGCGACCAAGTGACGCCAAGAATAGTCATAGGGGTACAGTGAAATGGCTGATCCGCGGATTGAAAGAAGAAAACTCGAACCCGAGGAAGAGGCAGGCATAACAATTATAGTGCATCTCAGTGGAGGAAAAGGGGGAGGCGACAGCAGGACCGAAGACGCTGGATGAGATTGAAGTGGTGAATATTGGAAGGGAGGAGGAGAGGTTTACCGCGGTAGGATCTACCTTTCCTGAGGAATGGAAAAGGAAGTTAATTCAATTCTTGTCAGAAAATCAAGACGTGTTTATGTGGAAAATTGAGGAGGTTACGGGGTTGGACCCGGAGTTCGCATGTCATCGGTTACACATGAAAGAGGAGGCTAAGCTGGTGAATCAAAAGATGCGGAGTATTAGACTGAAGTATTTGGAGGGCATTCGCCAGGAGGTCGTGCTGTTGAAAGGAGCCGGACTAATTCGAGAAGTGGAGTTTACAGATTGGTTGTCCAATGTGGTCGCGGTACCAAAAAAGAACGGCAAGGTAAGTATGTGCGTCGATTTCACAGATGTGAATGTAGAGTGCCTGAAAGATAGCTACCCCATTCCGTAGGTGGATGAATTGGTGGATAGGACAGCTGGATTCAAAATATTTTCATTCATGGATGCGTATATGGGGTACAATTAGGTCGCAATGTATGGGCCAGACTAGGAGAAAACATCATTTGTTGTAGAAGGCGGCACATATTGCTACACAAGGATGCCATTCGGGTTGAAGAATGCTAGAGCCACATTTCAGCGGTTGGGGGAGAAAATGTTCGAGAGCAAGATCAGGAAGGGGATAGAAATATACATAGACGACATGGTGGAAAAAAGCATGTCGGAGATAGAACACTTAGATGGATTGAGGGAAACGTTCAGAATCTTGCGGAAATACAATTTGAAGCTAAATCCAGAGGAATGCACATTCGGGGTGACCACGGGGAAGTTCTTGGGCTATATCGTAACTCACAGGGGAATAGAAGCTAATCTAGAGCAGATAAGAGCATTGGTGGAGATGCCATCACCGCAGAATGTCACAGAGGTGCAGCGGCTTGCTGGAAGGGTAGTGGCATTGAATAGGTTCATTTCCAAGTCATCTGACAAGTGTAGACCGCTGTACCAGTTATTGAGAAGCACACCAGACTTCTTGTAGGAACCGTTATGGTTTCGCCGAATGATTTACTACGAACCGCGAAACACCAACGCATAGCGGAATAAGGGGTATCAGGGTTTGGTTAGAAATTTACCTTTAGAATTGGCTAAGATAACTCTGAGAATCCAATAGCTATGAAATCAGCAACCACCTCTTGATCTTCTGCTGTATTCCTTTCAATAGATTGGATATTGTGTGGGCAACGATCTACCAACCCCCTTCTTTCTCACAAAGCTAGAACCGATTTTGGATCTATCTTTTCTTGCCTCTCTTTTCACTCTAGATGAATAGTAAAATCGGCCAGGAGAGAAGGGTTTCTATTTATAGGCTACAATAGGGACCATGAGGAGAAATTAGGGTTGGGCCTCCTGACGGGCTTGGCTTCCCATGTTCGCCCAGAACACACGGCCTAAGTCTGTCAACAAATGACTTATTCCACTAAAGGCCATTGTTGCACTACCGCCCTAATCCCAAATTATGTGTTACCTTTATGGGCTCCATATTATATGCTTGTTGATCTCCCTATGTTTAAGATATCGAATGCCCATTGATTAAGTCAAGTTACTAACAACTACATTAATCAACTTCTTATGTCCTTGAGTAGTACCACTCAACCTCATTGTCATGTCGAAATAAATCCACTTGCAGGGTTTACATGACAATCCTTTTGAGCTCCTCATGGGGACATCATCAACTCGACTTCCTACGGGTCACAGATTCCTTCTATAATCAACAGCACACCTTACATACAATGTCATTACCCAATCCATCGAGTTTGTTGATTCACATATGAATCTCACTCATTGATTATTTAAAGCAATGTACAATGCAGGTAAGTGTCCGTTATTATATCCGGATTAAGAGGACAAACATCCATAATAACAGAGGTGTTTGTTCTCTTATAGTCAGTATAAAGAGAAACAACCTCACCTGGTCCTGTTCAATACACACAAAGTTTACTAGTGTAATCCTATAGTTAAGATAGACAAATACCATATTATACTACAACCATACCAATGGTTTGTCCAAATCTATTTAGGTTGTGAACATTTACTTATACCTTTATAAGGTACTGATGATATGATCTTATGTGTGTCAACACACACCATATCATCTACAACATAAAGTATTAGACACATGCATTTAACTAATAACATATATAATATGCATAACATTTGTCCATATGATTCTCATTCAAAATATAAAGAATTAGAGTTAATACAAAAGTAATGCTTTTAGTATATAACCCTATCACTTCTTATGAACGTCAGAATGTGAGGAGGCATTTTAGGAGTTGAAAAAGTATTTGGGCAAGGCCCCATTGCTATCGCGGCCAGAGCAGGGGGAGAAGTTGTACCTGTATTTGTGGGCACTGAGTATGTGGTCAGTTTAGTTCTTGTAAGGCTGGTGGATCGAGTGGAGAAGCCAGTGTATTTTCAAAGCAAAACATTGTTGGACGCCGAGACGCGGTATAGCAGAATGGAGAAGTATGCCCTGGCTTTGATCTTTTCAGCCATGAAACTGAAACCTTACTTTGAGTCACATTCGGTAGTGGTGGTGACGAACCTGCCATTTAAACAAGCACTAAGGACTGAGAAGTCGGGCAGGATGTTGAAATGGGTAGTGATGCTTAGTTCATATGAGATACAATATCAGATAAGAACAGTGGAGAAGGCTCAGGCAGTCTCAGAGTTTTTGGCAGAGTTCCCCACAGAGGGTCCGACGTGGGGAGAGGAAATGATCATGGAGTCGGAGAAGGATGTGGATCCCGATAAGCTAGACCCGTGGGATAAGAGGAACGGGTGGAGAGTGTTCGCAGGTGGATCTACCACGGACGCATGCAGCGGCATAGGGGTGGTGTTGGTTACTCCTGACAATAACAGAATAGAGTTGACCATGAAACTAGGATTCACGCAACATCTAGTAACGAAGTAGAGTACGAGGTCGTTATAGCGGGACTAAGGATGGCTGAGGACTTAGGAGTGAAAGACTTGATCGTGTACTCGGATTCAAATTTGGTGGTATGTTAGGCAAATGGGGGTTTTGCGGCCAGGTGTCTATGAATGGCCAAATACTTGAAGGTAGTGCACCGAAGGGCCAGCAAGTTTACAAAGCTCCAATTTGTGCACTTAGGGCGTGGGGAGAATAGGCACGCAGACGCTCTGGCGTACGTGGCTGCTGCCATGCCGGGGTTAGAGGAAAGAATGATAAAGGTGGAAAGACTGGAGACGCCGAGCATAGAGGAAGTGGTAGAGGTGAGTCAGGTTACAGAGGAAGAAGGGGGGTGGATGGATCCCCTTAAGCACTTTCTAGAGGGAAGGGAGGTGACAGATAAGAACGAAAAAAAGAGGTTGGGTCAGGCATCTCAGAGATATGTACTGATGGAAGGAGAACTGTATCGGAAGAACTTCAATGGGCCATTGTTGAAATGCCTAGGGCCGCGGTTATCTTTAGAAGTGCTCGCAGAATTGCACGAAGGGGATTGTGGGAGCCACTCCGCAGGGAGGACTGCGGCGCATTGAATATTAACACAATGCTATTTCTGGCCTCATATGAAAAGGGATGCCATGGAATTTGCTAAGAGGTGTGACAAGTGTCAGAGATTTGCATAACGGATATTCGCACCCACAGAGCCCCTACATAATGTCTCAAGCCCTTGGCCTTTTGCCATATGGGCACTGGATATTATGGGACCATTGCCCATGGCTAGCGGCAAAAGGAGATATATGCTGGTAGCCACGGACTACTTCAATAAATGGATAGAAGCTGTCCCATTGTAGCATGTAAAAGAGGTTCAAGTGATTAAGTTTTTATGGGAGAAAATCATATGCCGGTTTGGGCTGCCGTATGCCGTCATTGCCGAAAATGGGACACAATTCACAGGGGCTAAGGTGGCGGCGTTCTTCCAAGCGTACAAGGTGAAACAAAGGTTCTTTGCCCCTACAACCCCGAAGGCAATGGGTAGGCTGAATCTTCCAATAAAACGATATTAAACAATCTAAAAAGAAAGTTGGAACATAAGAAGGGCGCGTGAGCCGACGAGTTGAACCATGTTCTTTGGGTTTATCGAACCACTCCACGGACCACCACCAAAGAGACCCCGTTTGCCCTAGCATACGGCGTTGAGGCCGTGATTCCTTCAGAAATGGTGGCGACTACAATGAGAACCAAGGCTGTGGAGGAAGGATCAAATTGGCGCATTTTGGTAGGGGATTTGAATTTGGCAGAAGAGAGAAGAGATTCAACTCGCATCCGATTGGAAGAGTATCACCGAAGAATACAAAGGCAATACAACAAGCGGGTCAGGCCGCGACGGTTTAAGGTAGGGGAATTGGTGCTCCACCGGGTGACTGCAAGCACGAAAGAAGAAAGGGACGGGAAACTGGGTCCAAACTGGGAGGGGCTGTACACCGTGACGGAGGAAGGGGGGTCTGGAACCTATAAGCTTCGAACAATGGAGGGTAAGCTAATAAAGAAGCCTTGGAATGTAAGAATGTTGAAAAAATCTTACAACTGAATGTACTGAAGTTTCAGAGCAATGCAAGGAAGGTTCAGAGCAGAGGACTAAAGTTGTTTGTAAATATATAAAACCACAACACTTTTGTTAAATGAAATGTGTATGTTATGTGTGATTTCTGAATGGGAATGCGAACCAAGGACTAGAGATACAAGAGACACATGGGGCAATGACAGTAACCCCATCGGGCTTCTACACCCATCAGGGGGAGAAGCGGTGGAGGGGATGAGCCCTTCGCTGCCACTAGAGCTGGAGGGAGCTGGGAACAAGATGAGTTGTTCCAGTAGGTCATGGCACGATCGAGCCCGCAGAGCGGGATGAGCCCTCCGTGGATCGAAGATGCAAGAGACACGTGGGGCAATGAGAGTGACCCCATCGGGCCTCTACTCCCATCAGAGGGAGAAGCAGCGGAGGGGATGAGCCCTTCGCTGACACTAGAGCTGGAGGGAGCCTGGAACAAGATGAGTTGTTCCAGCAGGTCATGGCATGATCGAGCCGCTGAGCGGGATGAACCCTCCACGGATCAGAGACGAAGAGACACGTGGGGCAATGAGGGTGACCCCATCGGGCCTCTTTGCCCATCAGAGGGAGAAGCAGCCGGAGGGATGAGCCCTTCACTGACACTAGAGCTGGAGGGAACCTGGAACAAGATGAGTTGTTCTAGCAGGACGTGGCATGATCGAGCCCGCGGAACTTGATGAGCCCTCCGTGGATCAGAGATGCAAGAGACACATGGGGTAATGAGAGTGACCCCATCGGGCCTCTATGCCTATCAGAGGAAGAATCAACAAAGGGGATGAACCCTTCGCTGACACTAGAGCTGGAAGGAGCCCAAACAAGATGAGTTGTTCCAGCAGGTCATGACATGATCGAGCTGCGGAGCAGGATGAGCCCTCCGCAGATCAGAGATGCAAGAGACACGTGGGGCAATGAGGGTGACCCCATCGGGCTTCTACGACCATCAGAGAGAGAAGAAGAGGAGGGGATGAGTCATTCGCTGACACTAGAGCTGGACAGAGCCTGGAACAAGATGAGTTGTTCCAGCAGGTCATGGTATGATCAAGCCCGCGGAGCCGGATGAGTTCTCCGTGGACTAGAGACGCAAAGACACATGGGGCAAGGGACTCGGGGAGGTACATGAGGTATGCTTTGCTAATCTAACAAACAGATAAAGATAGAAGAGGGAAAGGCAACATGCATATAAACGCAATCAAAAAGTAAAGTACATAAATGGGGGGCGAATCAAGTCGCAAGTTAATAACAAGGTTTCAATACAAAAAAGGACTAGGGCATCCCCTAGGTGGATGCATCAACGATCATTTTTTCAATAGCTAATTCAACAGTGGCAGTGGGGGACTCTTCAATGGTTGCAGTGGAGAGGGGGTCTTCACCCATCACAGGGTTCTTTGGAATGCCAGAAGGGTCCGCAACTCTAGCAGGTTCATGGGCGGCCTCAGTAGGTTCAATCATTGGGACGACATGTCTTTCAGGGAGAAGGTGGCCTTCCTGGATGAGCCGGTCAAGTTCTTCCTGGATCTTCCGGGCCACCCTCTTGTCAGCTAGGGCCTTGAAGTGGTCCCGAAGAACCGTCACATCTGATTGGTGCTGCTCCATCATCTTGGTGGTATCATCCTTGTGGGTCTGACTAAGAGCGTCCATGGCCTTCTGATGTTGTTGGGTGAGGGCGTGCAAGTTGAGATGGTGGTGTTGGAGAAGCTCTTCTCTTTGACAGCTCAGGCGCTCATTGACGGAATCCATGTACCGTTGATGGGAGGATTCCGCAAACCTAAGTTCATCCTGAGCTTGGACTATGGCCAAATTGGCAGCTGCCAAATCTGACTGAAGTCCAGCATAGGATGCTCGCAAGCCAGTGGGGCCGTTAAGCTCTTGCTCCAGGGTAGTCACCTTATTCTTGGCGTTGAACAGGCCGCGGATCATAAAAGATATGTCCAGGCTCACTTGGGGTCAAAGATGGAGGTGGATAAAAGAGAGAGAGAGAGAGAGAGAGAGAGAGAGAGAGAGAGAGAGAGAGAGAGAGAGAGAGAGAGAGAGAGAGAGTTGTACCCTTTCCCAGTTGGTGTACAACGAAGTGCGGTGCTGGTCAAATGAACCCCCGTCCGCGTAAGCAATGTCCTTAGGCAGATGAGCATTGTAGAACAGGGAGGATGCCACGGCGGCATTGTCCAGAGCGGAGTCGGCCGTACTTACTTTACTATTGTGCACCTTGAATATCAGACATAAGTCCTCAACAGTTGCAAGAGTGGATGCTGGGGAAGTAGGCTGAGCGAGTTCTTTGCCAAGCCGGCGAGTGCAGGGTGAGGAGGTAGCTGTGTGAGACGGTGAAGAAGTGGGGGCTTGATCTTCAGGCATGGAGGCCGGGTGAGTGGTAGAGGCAGGCTCTTCAGAGGTGGATGTCTGCGGCCTCATGGCTAGTGGCTGGTCAGCAGGCGCTTGCATTTCAGTGGGGGGGACCTCTATCACTTCGTCATCGGAGTCGCTGTCGAACAATTTCTGCTTATGGACACCCATGTCTTCTGGAAGGGAGGGGGAGAGGCGAACTGATCGTCCCAGTGGGAGATAGAACGATAGGAAGGGACGTCGGTGGGAGTGGGGGAGGGGTGAAGATCTTGAGAGTCACAGGAGGCGGAGGAGTGGGAGGAGGTTCAAAGAGGGAGGCGACGAGAAGTGTGGGTGCGAGACCTCTTCTTTGAAGGAGGAGACGCTCGAGGCTGTCGCTCCTTGGGAGGGGGAGGACGGGAAAAGGGACCTGTTAAGCCGCGGAAGGTGTTGAGATCGGGGATGGGCAATAATGGAGTAGCAGTGCCGGGATGAATGCCTAAGAAATCAGCCTGGGCAGCACCAAGGTCGTGGAGTTGGGCAAAGATAGGACAGGAGATGCTGGCATAAATCTGGGATTTAGAATCTTGCTGCCAACCTACAAATAGAAGCAATCATGAGTTAATAGATTACATGGAAAACACATCAAGGAATGGGGAAAAACTATGATACTCACCGCAAAGTCGGAAGACGAGATGGTTAAGAGTCAGGGTGGAAGGAAAGTTCGCGGACAGAAAGTTTCCTGATACATAGAGGGGATAATGGTGCCAAACTTTATCTGAAGTGGTAAGCTAGAGGAGAAAAGATTGTTTCTTAGGTCTAACACAGAAGGACTGGTATCCTATGTTGACATCCTTGGTACTCGTTTTGAGGTAGTATTGGGAGTAGATGTCGCGGCTGGTAATTTTGGGTTCCCGGGTCCTATTATAAGAATTAGCGGCATACATTATCTGCCGAGAAATTTCCTATGCCTTGGCAAGGGGGAATGTTAAAGTGGTTACAAACTTCGACATCCAGAAGAGTGAGGGGAAGCCGTAGACCGGGAACTATTTGGCCTACAGTGATAACAAGAGAGCCCGGTCGGTGGGGAACCAAATGGGGATAGTGAGTGATAGAGGACACGTGTTCCAATATAACATCAGCTGGAATGCCGTATGCAACTCTAATAGCGTCTAAATTAGGTCTACGAGATTGAGGGGGGGGCGGCAATAAAACAGCGAGGCGGCTGAAAGTGGAGGGTACCACAGTGGAAGCAGGAGGAGGGGGGAGGCTACCCCAGTGGAACGGGAAGAGGATGAGTCGCCGGATCCGTTGTCCAACATCGGAAGGGATATGAATAGATTCTAGAAACCGAACTATTTCAAAACGAAAAAGAGAAAGACATTTCAACTAAAAGAAAGAAAGGGCCTAGAAAACGTATCGATCAAGGGGAAGAGGGAGTTGGTGAGGTCGTGAAAGATAGTCGTAAGTGGAGAAAGGTACCGGAGAGACCACCACAGTGAAGCGCACGCACACCTGGTGAAGGATCAAAGGAGAAGAAAAATAGGGAGCTGGAGCAAATGGAAAGAAGAAAAAGAGACAAGGAAAAAGAAAGTGAGGGAAGAAGAAGAAGGAGGAGGGTTTAAATAGGCTGGGGGTAAAAGGGTAATTTTGGGGTGGTGAGGAAATCAAAGCATCAGCGGGGCTCCAACCGAAGAGCGACACTGGGAGCACAGGAAACGAGGGGCCCCCAAAAAAAAAGCGTGATGAGTACCTTTCACATCACACGCTTCCCAAAGTGGATAGAGATTGGCTGGAAAGGAGATGAAGAGGTGGAAGTTCTCGACCTCGGGCCAATTACATGGCCGTGAAGTCGAGAAGGGGCATTTGTAGTGGCCCGTTATATGACACTGGACTGGGTCAAAGATAAAAGGTGGTGCAGTGTAACAGGGAAGGCTGGGGAGTATGGGATCATGTCCGTGAAACCTTAGATAGTGGACGTGGCTGGTACGACTACAAGATGGGCCAAGGGATGGAGGGAAGGATGGACGGTCTGGATTGGGGCGTCTCAATAGAGGAGCGAAGACCAAGTTATTGGGGCAAGGAAGGGAAAGCAGCTTAATATGCTACCCTGCGGAGCAGGAGAACAGAGTCGTGGAACCCTAGATGGTGGACGTGGCTTAGGTACGGCAAAGAGGAAAGCCGTCAGATGAGGGGACAAATGGATGGTCCAGAAAGGAAGGGGAGGGGTATAAAAAGAAGAGGATGAAGAGAGAAAAGGAGGCCGGATAGTAGGTTGAGAGGAGGGAGAGAAAATAGAGAGAGAAGTGGGTAACAAGAGGGTTCACTAGAGAGAATCTTGTATCTTCTATAGTCTTCTTGTGTGTTAATCTTTTTGTAGGAATTAGGTTCTTACAAGAAGCAAAGTCAATTCAGGTAAAAAAGGACAAAAAGGCACCAAAAATTCAAATGGGAATATTTTTGAGCTAGGGCCTCCAAATTGGGCTTAATTTATGTAAAATTGATCGAATCAGAACCAGCTTTCCAATAGACCTAGCCTTGCCCCAATCAGAGCTGTAAAAATAGACGAAATGGGCACTGAAGTAATTTCCAATAGATGTGGCTTCTTTAGACTTAACCTAATGGATTTTAGGCTCACATTAGAGGCCCAAAGTCCCCCTTTTTGGCCCAAGCACGAAAATGTAACCCTAACCCTCTCCTATATAAAGAGGGTTAAGGCTAAACTTAAGCTCTCCTCTTCACCTCTTTACTCTTAATTATTATTCTCTCATTAATTTAGTTTAGTTTAGTTTAAAAATTAATTATAGTCTCCATTAGAACCTATCAATAAAAAGCTTTAGTTCTTCAATTAAATTATTGTCTTTTACATTTTGTCTTCTCATTATTATTTAGATAATATAAATCCGATGACACAAGGCTAAACCTCCATTAGAGGGGGTTTATGAAGCCACATGAGGATGATTAGTCTTTAGTTTTATAATTGTTTTGCAAAGAACTTCAAGTTATTCATTGTGAATGTCTAGAGATAGAGCTCACAACGGAGAACTAGAGATCAGAAATCCCAGCAAAGAGATTTGTAGGGGTGCTAATCTCTCTTGCTAGTCAAACAATGACTATAGAGATGTAGGTTGTTTGCTAGGGATCAATAAAGGCGATTCAATGACTAAACTAATAGCCAATAAAATCGTGTGGTGGATTAACCCCCTCTCTAATCTCCTCTCATATCATCAAATCACTGTTTTCTAATCTTAAATTTACTATTTTGATATCTTAGTACTATCATTAGTAAAATAGTTTAGCAATCTAAATGTGCATTCAAGTAGCTAACGTACAACTAGAGTGGATCGAACACGACTATTCCTCTATATCTCAAGATTTAGGGAGTATTCAATTTACTATTTTTCCTTCTTTATCTACTGTTCAAGCATCTTAAACCTACTGTCATCACTTTTATTCAACATACTTTTACTTATCAATGGCGCCGCTGCCCATCTAGTTCGTTTATGCTACGTATGTTTAGGTAGAAAAACTGTTTTTACTATTAAAAAAAAACACTGAGAACACTGTTCATAATTTCTTGAAATTTTTCTGCTACTATCTGAGTGCATATGAGCTTCGAAACCAACTCCTTGCCCTTCCATGACCTGACCTTAAAATTTTCAACCTTAGTTATTCACTTGTGAGCGCACATGTGCCTTAGTTTTGCCTTGATAGAGCGCGCCACGCACTTTTTTTTTAGTCGCGACCCACTCCCAAAGCCCACTAACAAAGCCCGTTTCACAGACCTGACATCTAGGCCCAATACGAAGCCCATAATAAAAAGCCTTAACCTAATTCTTAAAACTTTTGGACTAATAAGGTTAATATTTTTGCAGGACTTCACAATCCACCCTATTAACCTGGACCAGTTCTCGTATAATTGTTCAAGTAACCCTAGACGTGCTTCAAGGCTATTGAAGATGCTATTTATACGTTGGCAAGGACGCTATAGGTAACACCTCTCTACATCCTCGAATCTATTGTAGGAGGATTCTATTTCTAGTAATAATCATGCTATTTTTGCATGCTCGTTAGGAATTGCATATTAGACTTAAAACTTCAATGAGATTAAGATCTGGTACGCATAAACCTGCCATATTAGTTTCTCATAAACACAGAAATAATCGCCTATCTAGAAATTCACATATTACCACACACACACCACCTACACCCACCAACACTACATCTGTAGCAATAGGTGAAGAAATAGCAGAGAGTCCCCTCTCTGATTTCTATAAGGCTTTAAACGATGGACCTGAGTCCTATATAATTCTTGAATATACTACGGGAGATTTAAGAATACCCCCAAATATATTTAATCTACTACCTATTTTCCATGGGTTAGACCATGAGAAACCTTATCAACACTTATGTAGGATACAACAAGTTCTTACTACATTTCATTATCCTAACGTAAGACCTGAACAAATAAAGCTCAGGGTGTTTCCTTTCACCCTAGCTGACAAAGCGGCTGCTTAGCTAACAAAGCACAAAAGCCGAACTCTGACGACACATGGGAAAAACTAGTTGAACTATTTATGGAACAATTTTACCCACCAGAGAAGACTGATGAGTTTCTACAACATATTCATTTCATTCACCAAAAGCATCAAGAATCCTATTTTGAGGTTTTGAATCATTTAACTGATTTTCTAGTAGAATGTCTCCATCATAATCTTGGTAAAGACACACTAGTTCGTGCCTTCTTTAAAGGCCTATCCCAACACCATAAAGAGACTTTAGATATCATGAACGGAGGTAATTTCTTAAGTAAAGGAGCCACCGATACTTATAACTTTCTAGATAATCAATCCAAGAAAAGTAACAACTGGGGAGGTAACGATTACTCTCGCCCTATTCCTTCTTCTTCTATAGCTAAGGCAGCTAGTATGTTTGAGGATAAACAAGATCCTGAGCTTAGAACTTTAATTGAATTACTCACTCATAAGATAGATGCCCTTTCTGTAAATAAATAAGAAGCGAAACCCACTCTTGTCATGAATATAAACTCTCCTCATTGTAATTTTTGTTTTAGTCTTGAGCATTCCGATCATTATTGTCCTCTTGCCTATGAACAACCACCACTACAGCTGGAAGATGTCTGCGCTTTTAATATACCTAACGGACCTTGGAGACAAAATCCCAATTTTAGTTGGTGTAATAATCACCATCAAGCCGCACCTCCAGGTTTTAATAATCAAAATGTTAAGCCCACCAATAACTATAATCAATATCAACCAAGGCAAGGACAAGGGCAAGGTAATTATAATAATAATAGAAGTATCATCCCAGTTAATAACAACTATCAAAATCGTCCAGTTAATAATCAACATGAGATAGTTCTTGTTACACAACCCGTGGCCACTCAACCTTCCCAGCCCGATAGATTCGATGCATACATGCAATCTCAACAACAGATTTTACTAGCCATCCAACAATCCATCCAAAAGTTTTTATTTTTTATTTTTAAATGACTAGGGGTTTAGGGGACCCCAACTTTTATTAATGGCAACTTCTCAAGCACATCTGTCCTTCTTTATCCCCTTTGATCAATTCACTTAATTTTTTATCCATGGGGGAGATAAAGAACATACATTAGTTACAACACTAGGTTCTATGAGTAATACAATTACTGCTAATTTTCTATAAGTAATCCGCTACTTGATTTCCTTCCCTAAACACATGGAGGAATTGAAGTTCTACAAAATTTCCTAGTTCAACCATGATCTGAGCCACTAAGTTCCTGCAGTACCATGGTGCTTCTTCCTTCTTGCTCAGAATCTGGATCACTCTCAGCGAATATGACTGCACTTGCACTCTTCTTATATGCATAGTTGCCACACCTTCCAACCCTTTCAGCACGCTAAGCAACTCTTGCTGAAGCACTGAACATTTCGTATAATTTCAACAAATGCCAGCATGACATCTCCATTCCGATCCCTTAGAGCACCCCCATACCCTGCTATCCCATTCTGAGCTGACCCATCGGTATTTAGAGTGGGAATTTTGTTAACATGCTTCTTCCATTTAATCCATTAGTCCGCACTTTGCTTGAAATTCATCTCGATTCCTAGCTTTGATAGGACAGTGTGAATAGTTTCTCCCTCCCTGATAGATTTCAACGATTTCCCCAGGTAGACTTTCATATTGTTCAACGCCTTCATGTTGACCACTTCTGTAGATAGGAATCTCTTTCGCTTCACTCGCCAATTTCTTTCATTCCATATTGCTTGAACAACAGCACAAGTTAAAGCCCTTATCACTTCTTATGCCATAGAGTTTGGTCGACAGATGCACATCATATAATAGCACTCCTCATGAAAGTTTCTAACCCTTCCTGGTAACCCCATCGCCTCTTTGAAGCTTTGCCAGACAAGTTTAGAGTACGAACAATCGAAGAATAGGTGGGCTGAACTTTCATCATGCATATCGCACAGACAACACCTAGATTGCCCGATCACTTTCTTCGCCATTAACCGATTTTGGGTCGAAAGAGATCCTGAGAATAATTGCCACACGGTGAATGAGTGTTTAGGCACTGACAACTTCCTCCACACAATCTGGTACCATTTTACCTTGCTTCTCACATTCTTGAGGGCTGCATACGCTAAGGATGCATTAAAAACCCTTGAGTTGGTTGGGGTCCATATATCTTGGTCTTCAGAGATGTAAGAGTTTATCTCTGTATTCATGATCCACTCCTTCACTTCACCTTCCGGTAGGTTAAGGATACTTCGTGCCCAAGACCCATTTTCAATCACTGAGCTAACTAATGCATCAACTAGTACTACATCCGTAACAAAAGACTTTGCATTTGGATTTAGGAGCATGGGGCCTGAGCACCATGGGTCATGCCAAAATCTAGTACCATTACCATTAGCTATATTGTGTCTCACATAGTTCCATGCAGTTGCACTATTCTTAAGGATACCTCTCCACACCCATGAGCAGTCTTTCGGTGCTTTCATTGTCCAAAACTGCTTCTTCCTGATGTGATTTGCCCATGCCCACTTAACCCATAAGCATTCAGCTTTTGAGCCAATTTCACCACTAATCCACAATATGCAACACAATTCCACACTCTTAGATTAATCAAAACCAGCCCTCCATATTCTTAATCAAGTCTGAGCTTAAAATGACTTGCGTGGTGCATTTTCTTCCCCATACTTGGCCCTGCCCATATGAATCTATTGCATAGCTTCGCTACCTTGTCTTTGGGAGCACAAAGGTTGTTGCCCAATAAGTTTGAAATGATGACAGCACTGAATTAAGTAGTTGCAATCTTCCTGCTCTGTTCAGATCCTTATTTTTCAAGTTGGAAATCTTTCCTGTGATCTTCTCAATAAGTGGGAGACACTCTTGTATGCCTAACTTTGTTGCAGTGAGTGGTAGTCCCAGGTAGGTGACTGATGGAGTAACAAGAGAGATATTCATAGCCGCTGCAAGTTCTAGCCCTTCCTCTTCGGACATACTGCCAGTTAGGAGTGTTGTCTTGGCATTGTTGAGGTGAAGTCATGTAGCCTTGTAGAAAGAGTGCAATATGTTTTTTATAGCCATCATGGATTCCATGTTACCTTTACAGAATAGTAAAATGTCAATAACAAAGCATAGATGTGATATGACCATCTTTCTCCACTTTGAGTGGGATGAAATCCTTTTCGATTGTAGTCCTTGAAGAAGAAGTGCACTCAGGATTTCCATAACAAGCACAAACAGTTAAGGGGACACTGGGTCATCTTGTCTCAGCCCTCTCTTCCCTTGAAAGTAGCCTTCCAGTGATCCATTTATCAGTAGAGAGAAAAACAGAGAAGCATAGCACATCTGAAGCCATTCGATAAAAAGAGTTGGGAACTTAAACTTATGGAGAATAGCTTCAAGTGCTTGCCAGGAAATAGAATCATAGGCTTTCTGGATGTCTAGCTTAATTGCACATCTTTTCTGCCCATACTTCCTCGAGTAGCCTCTAAGAAGTTCATGTGCCATCAGAAGATTATCTTGGATTGATCTTCCAGGCACAAAAGCAGATTGGGAGCAAGATACCAAGGAGGAAATACAACTCTTCAACCTGTTTGTTAGTACTTTGGAGATGCATTTATAAACAATATTACAACATGTTATAGGTCGGAATGAACCCACATGTGAGGCATTTTTCATCTTTGGAATTAGACACAGAAAAGTTGCATTTATACCTCCTGTAATCTGCTTGTGGCTAAAAATATACTTGATGGCTTTCGTGAAGTCTTCTCCAATAATGTCCCAGCTATTCTTGAAAAAGCACGCATTAAAACCATTAGGTCCTAGAGCCTTCTTATCCTTCATATCAAATAGAGCCTCTTTTATCTCCGTGTCACAAATAGGGGTGACTAGCTGTTGGCTAATATCAGGATCTACCTCTTTAGTAGGAATGCTATTAAGGAATTCAGCATCACAATCAGCATCCGACGACACTCCCAGGAGCTCTTTGTAATATACCAGGAAGGCTTCAGCTACTTGTTCTATGCCTTCCCTTCTGGTTCCATACACATCAATTATACTCCACACAAGATTTCTGGTATGTTTTTCCTTCAAGGCATTAAAGAAAAACTCACTACACTTATCCCTCCAAAACATAGCCAATCTATATCTGTTTTATGATACAATTTTGCTTCCTCCAGATTTAGCAACTGGCATAGTTTTTCCCTTATTGTAAACACTTGTGCACTGAGTGTTAGATCATGAGGTGTTAGGTTGAGCCTTTCTTGAACCTCCATCAGTTCAATCCTTGTGGCCGTTACAAGTCTTTGAGTGTCAGAACTGAATTTTCGTGCCCAACCCTTCAACACCCCTTTCAAGCTTTTGAGTTTACTTGCTAACATGAACGGAGGACTCCCATGATCAGCCTATAGGAACCGTTATTTTAGAATAAATATTTCTACAAACCGTGAAAACCACGCGCAGCGGAATTAATGGTTCTCACGATTTTGGATTGGAAAACATACTTGTAAATCCGATTCGTGTAGAGAGGTTTTTCCTATTAGTTCTACTTCTTGTCAACTTAACAACACACTACTCGTTAGAGTGGACACATGCCATCTAGACAAGTAAAACTAAAATGTTGACCTTACTTTGGTCCTACAAATAATAGTAGTTACTCCGATGGGGAGGATACCATTACTTGCATCTAAGTGTATACCATTACTCAACACTAAGTCCATTATTTGTAATGAATCCCTTCAGATGGAGAAGCAAATCCATTCATTTAATAATTTCATATAGTTGTCCTTTAGAAGTTTGTTCTGGTGATCCGTAATTAGACTCATCCGATATGGAGGAAGGCAATAAAATCGACGCGCACGTATAATTACATTACCAACAAACCAGTAATGGAGACCGTGGGATTTATACGAAACAAATTCCCGCTCCCACTTAGTTATTTAGAACTAAGGATCTTTCTGTTTACTGGTCAGGCCTATGTTCATGTTATCTACTATTCATGTGGGCTTAGTTTTTAGTGCAAACATCCACAAATAAAATCATGGAAATAGAATAAGCAAATATGAACAATAAAATGGAAAATAAATTTCCAACTGTTATGGCCCATATTCATTGCTTCATCCTGCTTGCCGAACTCTTTTAGTTGCCTTCGCAAAATCCGGCGGGGTTTGATGTCCATTTCCTTTGAAAACCTTGATGTTGAGGTAAATGTTTTTAAGATGATGCAACAGACACCATACAACCTTATAGATGGAGAAATTAGCATGATAGAGAGCCTTGCACAAGATTACTTTAACAAAACTTTTCCAGATAATCAGATGTACCAATTCCTTTCCTTTAGCTATACTGAGGATTCTTACATCCAAGAAGTACATGCCCTATTATAATCTACTCCTATCCATGACCCCTCAATAGATCTAGCTCCTGAGTTTGAAAACTAATTCGTGAACAAATCTGCATTGTAGAGGAAGAAGACCCTCCTGAATCACTCATTCCCACTCCTCCCACCTGATAAGAGCCCAAAACTGTAGTTTTAACCCCTTAACCATCATACTTTTAGACCAATTATGTGAGTAATAATTAAGAGTTAATACTGATTACGTGTTTTTATGCATTTCAGGCTTCAAAGTCCATTATGTACAGAAATGTGCCACTTTAGCGAGATAAAGGAGCAAAGGTCGGTTGCTAAGGAGTTCCGTGATTAAAGGCCAAGATTCAAGAAGACAAAGCCTTTGTAAAGCCCGGTCAAAAGCTGAAAAGTCGACGTGGGCGTAAACAAAGACACAAAGTCGTGAGAACGAAGGTCGTATCTTTGGACTCAGACCTCGGAATTGGGCCTACCTTATGTCAAAACGACCGGCTCGGAAAGTGCTTTCCAATGGTCTAAGCCTTGACCCAATCAGAAGAGCAGAAGTGGACAAAAAGTCTGTTGAAGCCAAATCCAGCTGAAGAGCCCTTTCCGGACTGAAAGAATTAGGTTTTGGGCTCGATTTTCCGGCCCAAAACATGGCTCCAAGCCCATGCACGATTTTTGGATCTGAAAGTAAAAAAACAAAAGTTTGACTCTTTGTTAATGGCAGTTAGTTTAGGAAGCTAATGTTAATGGAGTTTAGGGTTAGAAAAAGATAGATCTAGATTAGTTAATTACTTAGTTTTCATTCCATTAATTAGTTTCATTCTTTGTTTTAGATTAGTTATTTAAATCATTGAATATCATTCATTAGATAAATAAAATAGTTGTTATTCATTCAATCATATCTTGTTCTTATTGTTCTATTAGATTTATAAAGTTAATTACTTATTCCATAATGACATGTTCTTATTATTGTTCTTGTGTTGGGAATGGTAGTATAGAAATTTCACATCAAATCATTACTCTCACCATTGTTCCTTTTGGTTTGATTAGTTGAATTCAATTTAAGTCTAGACAGTTAAGAGTGGAACGAATCCTTACTCATTATATTGCATGATTATGTTTTGAGAGTAAGAAGAATTGATTTAAACGTAAGAACGATAGGATTACGTATTAGTGTTGTTAACATTAATATTTAGGATTCTACTATTTTTATGGATATCACCACCCCTGAGCTTAAACCTCTTCCCGCTGAGTTAAAGTATATTCATCTAGATCTGGATGTCACTCATCCGATTATTATCTCATCTCAGTTATCTGCTACTGAAAAGACAAATTTGATCAGGGTTATTCATGAACATCGTTCTGCGATTGGTTGGCCTCTAGACGACATCAAGGGTATTGACCCTAGCGTATGCAAACATTGTATACATTTGGAGGATAATGCGAAAACCTCCCGTGAGCGACAACGTTGTTTGAACCTTGCCATGAAAGAGGTAGTTAGAGCAGAATTTTTGAGATTACTCGATGCTAACATTATCATCTCAGATAGTGAATGGGTGAGCCCATCAGTTCATGTAGTCCCTAAGAAATCAGGTGTTATGGTAATCCATAATGCCGATGGAGAGTTAGTTTCCACCCGAGTTCCTATAACGTGGCGGATTTGTATTGATTATAGGAAGCTTAATGCTATGACACGTAAGGATCACTTTCCTTTACCCTTTGTCGACCAAATGCTTGAACGTCTAGCCGACCATGCTTACTATTATTTTTTAGACGGCTACTCTGGCTATTTCCAGATTATTATTGAACCTGATGACCAAGAGAAGACTACATTCACTTGTCCCTTTAGTACGTATGCATATAAACAAATGCCCTTCGGCCTTTATAATGCACCTGGTACTTTCCAGCGTTGTATGCTACATATTTTTAGTGACATGGTGGAGAAATTTATGGAAGTGTTTATGGATGATTTTTCCATTCATGGTCATTCCTTTGAAGATTGTCTATCAAATCTTTCTAAAGTTGTGAAACGGTGTAAGGAAAAAAACTTAGTCTTAAACTGGGAAAAATGTCATTTTATGGTAACTAAAGGCATAATATTAGGTCATATTGTTTCTAGAAATGGAATAGAAGTAGATAAAGCTAAATTAGATAAGATAGCGTCTCTGCCTATTGATTAACTGTAAAACGATAGTTTTACCTACGAATAAGTAACGAGACTCAACGTAAGTAAAACTAAGACTATTTTCTAGCTAAGGGTTTGTTTATCAAAGTTTCTACTCTCGAATGCTATCGCAATAGAGTTGGAGTAGAAAATTCGTTCCACTCCTAGTTCTTTAGAATTAGCGTTTAATAAGATTATCAGTCTATCCAAAGTTAATGAGAGTATGATGGAAATTATATTACGATGTGAATTAACTAACAAGATATGATAATTTAAACTACGGAATTTCTAATTTGACAATATGATAAGGAATTAGGGGGGATTGATTCCACCTTAACTCGACTTAATTAACTAGCGAAGATTTTTCGTAATCCGAATTGCAATGCTTTCACATAGCAATTGGGTGTTCCTAATCCCTAATTGTTCATGGTAATCTCTACCAAATAACAACTAGCATGTGAAGTAATCAAACCCATTCTCATGGTGAACTAATTACTTTCTAGATTGGAATGGAAAATTACGACTATTCTACACTAACAACAATCAAGCTTTCTGAT
Organism: Coptis chinensis; assembly: GCF_015680905.1. Lineage (NCBI taxonomy): Eukaryota > Viridiplantae > Streptophyta > Magnoliopsida > Ranunculales > Ranunculaceae > Coptis > Coptis chinensis. The sequence continues at coordinate 55,340,096 of NC_141458.1, read as the reverse complement.
AAGAGCCCAAAACTGTAGTTTTAACCCTTTAACAGTCATACTTTTAGACCAATTATGTGAGTAATAATTAAGAGTTAACACTGATTACATGTTTTTATGCATTTCAGGCTTCAAAGTCCATTATGTGCAGAAATGTGCCACTTTAGCGAGATAAAGGAGCAAAGGTCGGTTACTAAGGAGTTAAAGTGATTAAAGGCCAAGTTTTGAGAAGACAAAGCCTTTTAAAAGCCCGGTCAAAAGCTGAAAAGTCGACACGAGGTAAACAAGACACAAAGTCGTGAGAACTTCCGAAGGACATATCTTTGGACTCAGACCTCGGAATGGGGCCTACCTTATGTCAAAACGACCGGCTCGGAAAGAGCTTTCCAATGGTCTAAGCCTTGACCCAATCAGAGGAGTAAAAGTGGACGGAAAGTCTGTTGAAGCCAACTGCAGCTGAAGAGGCCTTTCTGGACTGAAAGAATTCGGTTTTGGGCCTGATTCCCTGGCCCAAAACATGGCTCCAAGCCCATGCACGATTTTTGGATCTGAAAGTATAAAAACAAAAGCTTAATTCTTTGTTAATAGTAGATTTTTTAGTAGAGAATGGTAGATTTTTAGGTTAGAAAATAAAAAGTATCTTAGAATAGAAAGTAGCCATTAAAATAGCTTCTAGATCTACTTTTATTTAATTGTTTTTGATTAAGTGTAGTTTCAAATCCAATTATTGTATTAGATTAAACCTTGGAATCTTGTTCTTCATTTTGATTAGGTCAATAAAGTAGTATTTCTATCAACTTCAATTTTTGTCATTTTCATTTCTAGATCCAATTTCAATTCCTGTCCTTATTGCATTTTAGTCATTAAATTAGATTTCATTATTGTTTAATTAAGTAAATTTCAATTCTTTATATCATGTTTAGTTTAAATTCAATCGGAAATGATTGCGTAATAATTCTCGGCTAAACCTCCATTAGAGGGGGTTGAGAAGCCTTGATGAAAGCTTGGTTCCGATTAACGTAGATTCGTCGTAATTTCCTTTCCACTCTAGAAACGTTTAGTTCACCATGAGAATGGGTTTAATCGTTCACATGCTAGTTATTAATTGGTAGAAATGCCATGTGTAATTAGGGATTAGGAAGAACCAATTGTTTCCGCGAAGCGATTCAATTCGGATTCTGACGATTTGCAGTTAATAGGATTAAGTCGAAGTTAAGGTGGAATCAATTCCCTTCTAACTCCTTATCATCGAATCAACGTAGCATTCCCTTAGTTATTCCCATCGTCGACTAGTTGCATTTAGGTGGGTAGTTGCATCGTAGTCTAGTTGCCTTTTTAAGTAAAATCTCATTAGACTTTAAGTTTAGATTACTTTACGTGAGAACACAAAGACGGAAGGACTAGGAGTGGAACGAATCACTCTACTCCACTATATCTCATAGGATTGAGAGTAGAATCTTTGATAAACATATCAACATAAAAAGTTTAGTTTTACTTGCGTTTAGAGTTCATCGCTTCATTTCGTAGGTAAGCTATTCATTTTATCTTTTATCAAATGGCGCTGCTGCCATCTTAGTTTCACTTTCGTATTGTTTTTGTAGTGTTAGTACTGTTCTTAAAGTGCCATTTCACCCACCCACCCTTGTTTGATTCATACTGTGGTTGTCCATTTCAGAGTTGAAAAATTCTGGGTCAGAATTTACCGAATGGCTTGGCTTCTTTCGAGGCGACCACCCTAACTCATGGACCACGAGAGCGACCCGCCCCCATGTGGAGCGCGACCCACCCTTAAACTCTGGAATTCTAAGATACACCGAAGCTGACCACATCTGGCGAAGCGACAGCGCCTCTTTATCAAATTTTTTCGGATTTCGGCGGTTTTGATTCGAACTTTGATCTTTCATATTTTTCAGTTGTTCTAACCTGTTATATACACGAACAAAGCGTAAACAAGACGTTATTCATAAGCGAAGCAAGGACGAATCAGGTATTCCTTTCTTCCACACCTCGCGATCTCCCTGTTAGAGGTTTATACTAGTATATCGAATTGTTTGGAGTGTTGGCGTGTTTAGCTAAGTTGGTCTTAGCCTTGTATGAGGTTAAGGTCCGGCCGAACAAAACACCGAACGTAAATACACAACAACATCAACAATCATGTCTATCTAGTGTACCACCCACTACACCTCTAGCTACTATTTCACACACACCACCGATATAATGGCGGAAGAAAGAGAGACTCTCTCTCGACTTCTACAAAGCTTGAGCGATAGCCCCAAATCTTGCATCGTTCTAGCGGACCGATTGGGGATTTTCGAATCCCTCCAAATATTTTTAATTTGTTACCTGTTTTTAATGGATTAGACCATGAAAAACCTTATCAAAGATATCGTAGGGATTGAACAAGTCCTAACAACATTCCACCATCCTACGGTTTGGTGCGGAACAAATTAAATTAAGGGTATTCCCTTTCACCTTAGCCCGATAAAGGCGTCTTGGTTAACGCCAAAGCCGCTTAATTCGTCGTGGACTCGTGGGCTAAACTTGTTCAATTTGTTTATGGAACATTTTACCCACCCCTAAAGACGGATGAGATGCTTTCCAAGATCCATTTCTTTTCAACAAAATCCTCATGAATCATTTTCGAGGCTTGGAATCGTTTCACCGATCTCCTTATAGAGTGTCCACATCATAACTTAGCTTAAAGACACGTTAGTTCGTGCCTTTTCAAAGGACTTCTACACCACCATAAAGAAGTCCTTGACATAATGAATGGGGGTAGTTTCTTAAGCAAAGGAGCTTCGAGGCTTATAAATTTTTAGAGGACCAAACTAAGCGAAATAACAACAGGGGGTAGTGGCGATTACTCCGCTCCGCTAGTTCTTCTTCAACAGTTAAGGCTACCAGTATGTTTGAGGTTAAATCAGATCCTGAGCTTAAAACTCTAATTGAATCCCTCACAAAAAAGGTAGAGGCCATTTCTTTATAACAAAAGCCAATCCCCGTCATGAATGTAAATTCAAATCCATGTAGTTTTCATTTGGAGCCCCCGAGCATCCCGAGCTTAACCGTCTATAGCCTATGAACAGGCTTGTTCCATTAATAGTGAACCTAACGCCCCTTGGAGACAAAATCCCAACTTTGATTGGAGAAATAACCAAAACGTCACACCTCAAGGGTACAATAACCAATATGTTAGGCCTACGCACAGCTTTAACCAAGCCCCACTACGACAAGGACAGGGTCAGGGGAATTTTAATAATTATAATAACCAAGTGCAACCTCGACAAGGTCAAGCACAAGGTCAAAGTAGTTATAATAATTATAATGCTAGTAGAGGTATCGTTCCAGTAAATAATAACTACCAAAATCCACCCATAAATAATTCACGTGAAATAGTTCCAATCACACCACCCGTGACTACTACACCCACACAACCGGATCGTCTTGACACCTTCATACAAGTGAGGCAAAAACTTTTCCAAACCATGGCTCAATCTAACCAACAGCTTCTACAATCCGTTAATAATTTAACCAAACAGCTGGCTCAAGATAAAGCCCAACCCAAAGGCGTGTTTCCAGGTCACGAAATACCTAATCCTAAAACAACAAATACAGCCTTTGAGGTAACCAATAATACTAGTAACGAGTATGAAAATATAGGTGAGCTAAAGGCCATCACCACTCTCCGTACTGGCACAGTGGTTGATAACAAAGTAACTATGCCTATAGTTACCCCACCAAGAGTCCCCTACACCGCTATATTACTAGATGCGAAATAGAAACTGAAGAGCCTACCAGCGTAGAGGAGGTTACATAACACAACCTAAGAAACGGGAAGCCACGGTTAAACACCCAGGTAATACCATTGCTAAATATAGAGGCCGAAACCACCGTTTCCACAAAAATTAGCCATGTTAACTTGGGATACAAATTACGAGGAGATTAGGGATGTTTTAAGAATCTAACTATAAACCTTCCCTTCCTCGAAACTATAAAAAAGCTACCACACCATGCTAAGTTTCTTAAGGAATTGTGTACTACTAGGCGTAAGACCAATATACCAAAAGGCGCTTTTTAACGGAACAATTCCCAACTCTATCTGAACATAATGGAATTGTTAAGTACAAGGACCCAATTAGATCCCTCTTGCACAATGCACCTTAGGAGATTCCTATACGACGACCGCGTTATTAGACTTGGGGACTAGTGTAAACTTACTCCCATTTTATTTGTATAGACAAATAGGTCTAGACGAGATGCAACCCACTAAAATGACGTTGCAATTAGTTGATCGGTGTATTAAGTATCCTAAGGGTGTCGTCGAAAATGTTGTTCGTAAAATTCAGGATTTTTACTATCCGGCCGATTTTGTCATCCTCGACCACGAAGTCGATTAACGACTCTGTCGATCATCTTAGGCGTCCTTTTCTAGCAAGCGCCAATGCGCTCATTAATTGCGTGATGGTTCAATGTCCATGTCTTTTGGCCATCTTTACATTTGAAGTCAATGTTTTTAAAACAAAGACCGCCATTACCCGATTCGTCAATGGATGGAGAGGTTAGCATGATCGAGAGTGTTGCTCGAGATTATTTCAACAACACGTTCTCTGATAATCATATGCCCAAATTTCTTTCCTTTGGAAGTTCAGACTCCAACATTTCCATCCCTACACTAGTCGATACACATATTACGGATGAGGATGAGATAGATGACTTTCTCAAAGATGTAGAGGACTATCATAGTAACGAGGATATGACCAATCTAGATGAGCAATTCGATGAGTTTCTTCGAGCAGGTGATGAATCACCCTATCAAGAACTACTTTGCACAACATCCACCTCGATTCCCCTCCTTCCACCCTTTCAAAGGAATCTCGAGTTTGCACTTTCGATCCTTTTGTTTCTTACGTGCTTCATAATTTTTAAATCCACCTAGTAAACAAATACTTGAAAGACAAACCATTTGACGTGCATTTTCAGACTTGAGGCAGTCTCTACCTACACTATGAATGAGTTTTGTGCTAAACCCACATCCTCATTTTTCCATGCTTTCCTTCTCTACAACTTATCCATATCCATCATATTCTCCACAACCATTCACCTTCCCACACTTATTTACTAGAACACCCTCTCGTTCAAAAATGAAAAAGAAGGTGCATGCTAGGTTACGTAATAGGGTTATCCGACTTCGCTTTCATTTCACTAGGTTGCGTCATAGGAAATCTTGGTGCTTGATTGTGTTTGGATATGTTTTCTGTGATATTTATTTATGGAATGATCCACAACTATTTCGGTTGTTGATATATGATAAACTGCATGTTCATACATATGTTTAGATAAAGTCTCGAGTATCTGACTATAAACGACTCAACTTTTATGTTTGGTGCATTTTCTTTCATTTCCATATATTGGTGAGTGCACCATTAAGGTAACCGGGCCCTCCCTACGGAGTGTGTGGCTGTAAGTACCGGATCCTAAGTCCACGTTTAAACATAATTCACGTTTTCCACTCTTGCATGTTTTCTCGAATTTTTTTTTTGAGTCATGTTTTTCTATGGGGTGAATTGTGTCTTTATTGTTTATTGTTTTACTTTTTTAAAATTAATATATATATATATATATATATATATATATATATATATATATTAAAGAATAAGCATAGTAACCTAGGAAGTCTTGGGAATCGACTTTAAAAGACCTATTGCTAAAAACAAATTTTCTAAGCCGTTGTAAAAATTTGTTTGGGGGGGGGTGTTGTTTAGTTTCGCATTACTAAATATTTATGTCCCATTAGAGTTGCTTAGGCTGTTTTATTGTATTACTATTCGGGTTGACATAATCCATGAATTTAGAGTTCAATTGTTCGCATAACATACGTCATGCACGCACTTCGAGGCATTTTCCACTATCATATATGTCATCCACGGTCGGAATAGAGTGTTTTATGGATCATTGGATTGGAAATTCTCTCCTAATCATTTCCATATCTCATTCGCAAAAATCGGTCCGATAACGAAGCGGCAATTTTGATCTGAAAGTATAAAAACAAAAGCTTAATTCTTTGTTAATAGTAGATTTTTTAGTAGAGAATGGTAGATTTTTAGGTTAGAAAATAAAAAGTAGCTTAGAATAGAAAGTAGCCATTAAAATAGCTTCTAGATTTAGTTTTATTTAATTGTTTTTGATTAAGTGTAGTTTCAAATCCAATTATTGTATTAGATTAAACCTTGGAATCTTGTTCTTCATTTTGATTAGGTCAATAAAGTAGTATTTCTATCAACTTCGATTTTTGTCATTTCCATTTCTAAATCCAATTTCAATTCCTGTCCTTATTGCATTTTAGTCATTAAATTAGATTTCATTATTGTTTAATTAAGTAAATTTCAATTCTTTATATCATGTTTAGTTTAAATTCAATCGGAAATGATTGCGTAATGATTCTCGGTTAAACCTCCATTAGAGGGGGTTGAGAAGTCTTGATGAAAGCTTGATTCCGATTAACGTAGATTCATCATAATTTCCTTTCCACTCTAGAAACGTTTAGTTCACCATGAGAATGGGTTTAATCGTTCACATGCTAGTTATTAATTGGTAGAAATGCCATGTGTAATTAGGGATTAGGAAGAACCAATTGTTTCGAAGCGATTCAATTCGGATTTACTGACGATTTGCAGTTAATAGGATTAAGTCGAAGTTAAGGTGGAATCAATTCCCCTCTAACTCCTTATCATCGAATCAACGTAGCATTCCCTTAGTTATTCCCATCGTCGACTAGTTGCATTTTGCGGGTAGTTGCATCGTAGTCTAGTTACCTTTTCGTAAAATCTCTCATTAGACTTTAAGTTTAGATTACTTACACGGAGAACACAAAGATGCGGAAGGACTAGGAGTGGAACGAATCACTCTACTCCACTATATCTCATAGGATTGAGAGTAGAATCTTTGATAAACATATCAACATAAAAAGTTTCGTTTTACTTGCGTTTAGAGTTCATCCCTTCATTTCGTAGGTAAGCTATTCATTTTATCTTTTATCACTTTCATCAAGGCTTCCTCAAACCCATCTAATGGAGGTTTAGCCTAGAGTCATTAAACTATCATTTCTAATTGAATTTAAACAAGACATCATATAAAGATTGTAAATTTACTAATTTGATCTAAACAATAATAAGGAACAGACAGGTTATGCGACCACGAATGCGACCACCTAGAGTTGGAATTCCGAGAATTTCCGACGCATTTCTTCAAATTTGAAGAATGCGACCACGGATACGTCCACCTAGAGATGCTCTAATGATTCCAAATGAACTAAAACAAGATTAAGAACTAATTTAGAACTATGATTATGGTTTAACTAATTATGAAATGAAGACAACCTAATTTATGAATTTAACAATACTAAAACTAAATAAGACTTTAATCAATAAACTAAATTGGAATTAAAAACTAATACTTTATTATAAAACTAAATATGATTCTAAAATAATAATCTACTTTGTTCTAAAATAATTAATGGAATGTAAAAACTAGATCTAAAACAAGCTATGAAAACTAATTAATGGAGTCTAGACTAGATCTCAAATTATTGTCTAATGGCTACCTAAAAAATAGAATGCTTAAGAGTTAAGTCTTGTGTGTTCAAATGAAGGAGACATTTCTGCATATAATTGACTCCAATGCCTGGAATACATAAAAACACGTAATCAACATTAACTCTTATTTATTACTCGTATAATTAGTCTAAAAATATTATTGTTATGGAGTGAAAACTACAGTTTTGGGCACTTATCAAGCCACCCCCGAACAACATTTTGCTTGTCCTCAAACAAATATGAGAAATTAGAATAAGTGACAAAAAATAGAGTTCTAACTACTCTCGTTTCGCCGAGTGGAATTGCATTGACCATATGCAACAATGCCTTAAACCACTAGGAATTCCCTAGTGGATGAGTTATAGCCTCATGAGAGTTTTCCAGTGAAGGAACTCACAAACTTCATCTATACTACAACAACTAAGAAATAAAAATATTGTTTCCTTATTTATGTCTCAATTATCTATACATCTCACTAGCAATGAATACAGAATAATCAATTCGAAACCTAAGCTAATATATACATAATAATCAATCATCTACGAATAAACATATATACAATGAGTAATACTATGAAATGCACTAGCAGGTCCGGTTCTGAAAACTCGGAATAACGTCCTTAAGTAGGTCCTCACATAAATGTCAAGACAAAAACCACTCTGATTTTTCTACTCAAGTTTCGCTACTCCAGTGTGCAGTGGGCACACTTTACTTTACAATCTCAATGACACACAAGGAAGTCGGGTTCGATCAAATACATCTGTCACGTACTATCACACTAACCTATTCCTAATTGAGCTAGATGTCTTTATTAGGTGTTACGGGGATTAGGAGATGGTTTAAGAAGGAAGGAAATGGATATTCAAAAAGGACAAGTCTGAGATAATAGGGTCTTCATATTATGTAACTAGAGACACCCTTGTTATTTTGCTTCTGCACTTTGTTTCCATCCTTAGCCTTTTTATTTTGGCTTTTTGTCTCATTTTTTTTTTCTATTTTTGGAGTTTTTATTTTGTTTCTATTTTTATTTTTCTTTTCTTTTCTTTGGATGGAAACTTCTTTTTTTTTTTTTTCCGAAGCAACTAACTAATTTTTGTTTACACAGGTTTTTCCTTTCTCTTTTCTTCACTCATCCTATTCTCAAACTCATTCTATAATGGGTAGGTTGATTTTTTATTTTGTTTGGTTTTGTAACAGGGTAAAGGATTTGCGATTTATGAAAGGCTAAAGAAAGGCTCAAAGGGGCGACTAGCGGAAAATAATTCATAGGTTTGAATTTCTGGCTATATCGATATAAAGAGGGCCTAAATTCTCGCTTAGGATATGGTATAGTGATCAAGTAAGTGGACGTCTGATTTCTCTATCCGGATTTTACTTCTCCCTTGTGTCATTCTCAAATGTTTCGCTCATATAAGGCTTTAGGCTATATTCTCACAGGATTTGTAGAATAAGTACTCTAGCCTAGATTTCAGAAACTTACTGCCAAACAATCATAGATACTCATGCGATATATTTATAGAAAGATGAAAAGATTATTATATACATATTAACCTAAGTTTCTAAAAACTATTCTAATGCAAACGCTACGTGTGACTTCTAGATTATTGAGAGCATAGAGAAAGAAAATAATATCAATATTCCTAAGTGTATAGTATAAACTTTTTATTTATATTTTTCAAATTTTCAAATTTTTTACTAGAAAACAAGTGCATATTGTACATATCTATATCCTAACAGATGCCTTAATTACACGTGTTTTTATGCCACCCCCCAAACAAGAAGTATGCTTTGTCCTCAAAGTATTGAAATAAAAAGGGTAGAAAAATACCATGGAAACACGTGAAATTTGGAACATCTGCAAAACAAAGTTGAAACATACTAATACAGAAAAAATAAAAACAGATGCAACTCTATGAGTTCCACCCGTTATGGGGTTAACAAGAATTAAATTGCTTGGGACATAAGCAGACACTAACTGAAACTAAAAACTTACCTTATCTCTAACGTTTAAGCATTGTCAACCTCTTCTATAAAGAAATAAGGTTCCTTCGCATCCTGCCACGCCATGATGATTTGCCAGGATTCACGCCATTTATCATCTACAATCGCTAACCTACTTAGCGCCACTTGGTCGGATGGGGTGTAGGGCGTAACCAAATGAGGTTGTAGCCTCCACCCCAGCCAAGTCATTGCACAGAAAGAACGAATAATATAGTTGGTGGGTGGCACAATGTCGACCCCTACCCAATCCGTGAAACGAGCACAAAAAATGGGGAAGAAACATAGCATAATACGACAAACTAAAACAGGCATAAGAAGGTACTTATGCCTCATGCTATGGGCTCGTGCTAAACTAGACATTAAGATCTGGGGAATATCATAGAGCATACGTCCCCCAACTAAAGCAAGGAAAATATCACAAGTTTCGTCATTCGCAGAAGAATAACGCCATTCCCCTCTAATGTTTAGCATGATCCAAAACATAACAATGCCCACGTTCATGGACATGCTACCAAGGGCGACGTTATATTCCCCTTGGTCCTCTATCCTAAAGATTCCTGCCCCATAATGCTCATGCAAATCTTCATAGTTATAGAGGTACATATTATCTACCAAATAGGTACATGAGTCTTGTATTTCAGCGGGCATATCAAGTCCAAGAACAAAGGCTAGCAAGAACCTGGTAATTTCCATTGGTTCATTCTCAATGGTGATGGAGAACACTTATTCTCCATCCGGTCTATCAAAGAACTTACAATTATCATAAAAATAAGATGTTCATCAGGTCTTACCATTAGCGGTTCCCAACTTACTTGTATGATCACCTCGCGAAACCACACACCATAAGTGTCACTTTGGAACAAGTCTTCAAAAGACTGCTCCGGTATGATATGGGGGGATGTCATGACAAAACTACTCTCAAGAACAGCTGCAAACAATCCTGGAACAACCCACAAAAAATCGAAATTTTTTGTGCCTACGGAGGTAAGGGCGTAGGTGGCGCTCAACTATGCCTTGTATAGGCGTCGTGCTCAGGAGCAAATGGAGTTACAGTGTTTTGGGCGTGGGGCGCACTCAGATTTGGTCTGGGTAGGGCGCGAGTCGCACTTAGGTGAATTTTGAGTTATAGGTGGTTCAAGCCGCGGTGAATTAACGAAGCGCTGGCGGTAGCTCGCGTCCTTTAAGTCTTTGAAGTGAAGAAGAAAAGAGGAAAAATTGGGAGTGAAAGGTGAGAGATGAAAGTGAGATATGTGGGTTTGTGTGGAGAATGAAGGAAGTTTATATAGGGTTTGAGTTTCCAAAACGAATTGGCTAGTTGCCAAAAAGCTTTAAGGCAATTGTCGGAAACAAAATATTTCCAAAACTGAAAACGGAAACAACCCATATTCATTAGTCTAAAACAACCCTAATATCTTTAAGATTGACTTTAGAATATTAACTTCCTAACTCTTTGAAATTTCATCCTACCACAAAATCTAATCATAGGCATGCCAATATCGGCAGCATTCCCAACAATCACCGTAAAACTACTTCTAAAAATTGTGGATCATATATAAAAATCATGCTAGAAGAAATAATACCACCCCCAAACAATTTGGGAAGGTGGGATTAACACAAAAATCAACGCATAATTTGAAAAGAACCACATTAAATTAAAATCAAAATTCAAATAAAAATTAACTACCGAATTCAAATTTAACTACTGAATTTAACAACTTAACATCCAAACTACTAAAAACAATAAAAATGACATCAACACAACAAACAACAAGAAATCTAGCTACGAGATGAGGAATGGATAAGAATAGGAATTTGAGTGATCAAGAATGGAAAAACCAAACACCCCACCCCCAAACAAAATTTTGAAAACAGGTTTCTGAATTTTTTTTTTAAAACATGGGTATTTTAAAGTAAGATTCCTATAGACTTAATGTCCCATTTTACGTCAGATCAAGAAACTGGGGTGACACAGAATAGATGATCGCGTGGTCAACTATAAACTAGTAGTCGAAAGAGTTTGGGGTCTAGCCATAAAAACATGATACTAAATGCACCCTCAAACAGAATGAAGTTGTATAATTGGAAGCAATCATGTAGAAGAATAAAAGAAAACTTATGCAATTCCTCAAAAAACATATGCAAACCATCATGTTGTAGCTGTGTTAAAAAGTTTGAATGACCCAAAAGATGAATTAGCAATACTTTAGGTGAGAAAGGAATGAAGTCTGGATCCTGATGTCTTTCATGAGGCTCAGATGCAGAAAAATAAGACAAACTAGGTTTCTCACTACACTCGGTCAAAGCTTGGCTCTCAACTATAGGAATGGTGTACTCATAGGATTGTGTGCTAGGCAAACACTCTTCACTGTGAGGGTTGAAAAAATTATAGAGGGTCTCGATCTAAGGCAATAGGCTCAAGTGCAAATTCGAGGTTCCTCTGAAATGGTGGGTGAATGGATGGCTTAGTTGTGGTAGATGGTTGGATTTTAGGAGGTGGTAACTCAAGTGGTTGGTGGTCAGTTGGTGGTTCATTAGTTGGTGGAACCTCACACGCTCTTAATAACTCTACATCTGGCTTGGCTGAATCCACAAGGTTGTGGTTTGTGGCTTTATCTTTAAAAAAGTCATCTATTCCTTCCATTGTTATTTCCTCAGCTGCCAAACTAAATTAAGATTCACATTGCTCTAAAGATGTAACTTCCTCTTTTTCTTGCACATTAACTTGTTCATGCCTTAGATTAGAATTGTTAATCTCTATTTTCTCACCCTCTTCCTCTAAAACACTATAAGTATCCTCAATGGCATCATTCGAATGTGTCGAGGAATCATCCAGCCGAGTGCGGTTAGCAAACACAAAGGCCTGGACATGCTCAACAGAAGGGTCCATATTAAGAGAATGCCAATAGTTATCAAATTCTTCCTCTGTCACACCCTTATAAATATCTTCTAATGTGTCATCATTATATTCATCTTCAGATGGATCAATGGGAGGTTCCTCGGTGACATCTCTCAAATTGGAGTGGTCATTCAAAACATGTCCTAAAGAGTCGTCTTCAAGAATTTCCTCATCCAGGTGGGGTGTGGAGTCAACATAATGGTTAATGGGAGGGTCATGGGAAGGTTGTTCTAGTTGTGTGTCAATCTCTGGTAAGATTGAAAGTTCTTTGTTAGGTGAGGAGATCATGGAAATCATCTGGGCTATGTTCTGAAGCATAGTTTGGGAAATTTGGTCTGGGAAGGGTGGTAAACTAGATGGGTGGGTGATTTCTGGCATGGTGGAAGGGTCTGGCTGGTATGGTGTGTGATAGTCATAGTTATTGACATTTGGATATGATATGAGTCCTTATTGGGATATGACGTTTGAGTGACTCTGGTTGACTTCGTACTGTGATGGGTTAGGTTGAGGTTGAATGGCTGGTTGATTGTTATTAGTGGAACTCCGTGAATAGTTTGGATGACTAAAAAACTCTTAATTGTATGGGTTACTATAAAAATCTAAAAATTGAGGCTCATAATTATTATTATATCCTATAGTAGGCTTAAACTCTTGATATGATGGGCAATGAGAAGCCCAATGGTCAGGACTACCACAACATGAACAGGGTGAAGGGTTTTCATAATAATCACATGATTGCTCGTCTACATATTGATAAGCCATAATTGTTAAAATATTCTAGGACAATTAATATGCAAATGAAACTCTAATTATAAATTTCTAGATAGGCGTGTGGTATACTAGATAGTCGTGTGTGTTGACGTTCACGATAGATTACGTTAGTCATTTTTTCTCTACCTGACCTTAATCTCATGCAAGGCTAAGTCCAATATTGAAGAAACACGACAACAATCAAAAGAACCCAGATATGCTAGTATAAAACTCTAATAAGAGATGCGAGGAGTGGAATAAAGAAGTACATGAATGCCTCCTTGCTTCGCTTATGAATAATGTCTTGTATACGCGAGCTCAGTGTATTTAACAAGTTAAAACACTGAATGACCTGAAGAAATGGTAGTTTGAACTAACCTGTGGAAATTGGGCGGTTCAGAAGAGGGCGCGGGTCGCGTTCAGGTCTAACTTCGAGTTCCAAGCGTGAAAGCGTAACTCGAACTTTGCCTTGGATGGGCACAGGTCGTGCTCAATTTTGCTAAAAAGGGCACGGGTCGCGCTCAGAATTGGCCTTGGTAGGCGTGGGTCGCGCTCAGGTCAAACTTGAGTTCCATTTGTTTTAGCGCTAGGCGCGCTCAGAAATAGCCTTGCATGGGCGGGGGTCACGCTCAGGCTATTCTTGCGAAATTTTTTTACTTTCTGAACTAAACAATCACTATTAGAACCAAACAAGGGTGGGTGGGTTTAATGGGACTTTGGGAAGACTAACAATACTAAAGAAAACAATATTAAAGGGAACTAAGATGGCAGTGACGCCATTTGATAAACTGTAAAATGACAGTTTTACCTACAAATAAATAACGAGACTCAACGTAAGTAAAACTAAAACTATTTTCTAGCTAAGGGTTTGTTTATCAAAGTTTCTACTCTCGAATGCTATCGCATAGAGTTGGAGTAGAGAATTCGTTCCACTCCTAGCTCTTTAGAATTATCGTTTACTAAGATTATCAGTCTATCCAAAGTTAGTGAGAGTATGATGGAAATTTTACTACGATGTGAATTAACTAACAAGATATGATAATTTAAACTACATAATTTCTAATTTGACAATATAATAAGGAATTAGGGGGGATTGATTCCACCTTAACTCGACTTAATTAACTTTCGAAGATTCGTTGTAATCCGAATTGCAATGCTTTCGCATAGCAATTGGGTGTTCCTAATCCCTAATTGTTCATGGTAATCTCTACCAACTAACAACTAGCATGTGAAGCAATCAAACCCATTCTCATGGTGAACTAATTACTTTCTAGATTGGAATGGAAATATAATAAGAGCCCAAAACTGTAGTTTTAACCCCTTAATAATCATACTTTTAGACCAATTATGTGAGTAATAATTAAGAGTTAATACTGATTAACGTGTTTTATGTATTTCAGGCTTCAAAGTCCATTATGTGCAGATATGTACCACTTTAGCGAGATAATGGAGCAAGGGTTGGTTGCTAAGAAGTTCTATGATTAAAGGCCAAGATTCAAGAAGACAAAGCCTTTGTAAAGCCCGGTCAAAAGATGAAAAGTCAAAGTCCCCGCGTAAACTTGATTGCACAAAGTCAGCAGAACTTCCGAAGACCATATCTTTGGACTCAGACCTCGGAATTGGGTCTACCTTATGTCAAAACGACCGACTTAGAAAGAGCTTTCCAATGGTCCAAGCCTTGACCCAATCAGAGGAGAAAAAGTGGACGAAACATCTGTCGAAGCCAACTGCAGCTGGAGAGCCCTTTTTGGACTGAAAGAATTGGGTTTTGGGCCTGATTATCTGGCCCAAAACATGGCTCCAAGCCCATGCACGATTTTTGGATCTGAAACATATAAAAACAAAGTAAAACTTAGTTCTTAAGTTATCTAGTTTTATTTAGAAAACTAGTTCCTTGTAATGGTAGCTAGGGTTAGGTTAGAAAAAGTAGATCTAGATCTAATTAGTTTTAATTAATTAGTCGCAAATTCTTGTTTTAGTCTAAACATTTGAATCATTGTTCTTCATTTCATTAGATAAATAAAATAGTTATTATTAGTCATTTCGATTTTGTCATCTTACATTTATAGATCTAGTTTAAATTCTTGTTTGTTATCATTATTAGTTTAATTCAATTTTTGCATGAGTAGTTTCGAATTGAGTTTAAACAAGTAAAGTTCAAATCTTTATATTATGTCTTGTTTAGATTCCATGAGAAATGATAGTTTAATGACTCTAGGCTAACCCTCCATTAGAGGGGTTGAGGAAGCCTCGGTGAAAACTTGATTTTGTTAGCTTAGAATTAGATCACGATAATCTATTCAATTCTAGAAGTAATTAGTTCACCATGAGAATGGGTTTAATGCTTCACATGCTAGTTATTACTTGGTAGAGATTGCCATGAATAGTTAGGGATTAGATTTACCAAATTGAACATTTCAATTTGGAGTCGAAACAGATTCTTTGTTAGTAGATTAAGTAGAGTTAAAGGGAATCAATCCCCCTAATTCCTTATCATAGAGTCCAGTTAGTATTTACGTAGTTGAATTATCGTTATCTTGTTAGTATAAATTGAATCCATAGTATAATCATAGAATAGATATTTCATATAACACATCACTCTCCTTTGTTCCTTGTGTTTGATAAATTGAATTCTATTTAAGTCTTGAAGGTTTAAGAGTGGGAGCGAATCCTTACTCGTTGTATTGCATGATTTTGTTTTGAGAGTAAGAAATATTGATTTAAACGTAAGAACGGTAGGATTACGTATTAGTGTTCTTGTAGCATTAATATTTAGGATTCTACTGTTTTAGGGTTATCAAAATGCGCTGCCATCTTAATCTCGTTCAAGACAAGAATTCAATTGCTTGAATCAAGGGGCAATCCCCATTCTCTACCCACCCACCCTTTTAATTTTTCATTATTATTTCTTGAATTTTCGGAACTCATTCACTGTTTTAGGCATAGGGGCTCTGGATTCACAGAGACAAACACTGCGGTGAAGGTATTTCTAAATTTTTGAAAATTCTGAAAATTTTCAGACATAATATTTAATGTGTTGTTGATTTACTGGAATATTTTCAGATTTTTCAAAGTTGGTTTACCTTGTGAAAAAAATACAATCTTTACAGTGCTGCATTTCAGTTTTCACACCGTATGTTCTTAAAAAACAGACGAATAAGGTTACTTAGGGAGCTCTAAAAATTCTATAATTTTTGCAGGAGTATCTATCCTAAGTCAGAATTTTTAGTAAAAATTTGACGAGTTTTTTATTTGTTTTGACCTCCTAAATAGTAGAGTGTTTCCAGTGTGTTTCTGCAGTGTTGCAAACACTTAATATCTGGAACACCAGCCGATAAGGAGAGTTTGTAGAACTCCAATTGCTCTCAAATTTTTACACGAACAAGTAAGATCTGTTAGGAGTCTCCAGTAAAAATTTGGCAATTTTTGGATTTGTTTTGATGAGTTAACCATTCGGTTGTTTGTATTGTGTCCGAAAACCGTTTTGCAAACTTTGAAGGGCTGTAGAGGGACTTTCACAGCTCCGATTGATCTAAACTTTTACAGGCTACTTGATAGACGTCTTAGCAAATTACTGTAAAAATTTCAGATTTTTTGGAGTACGATAAAAGGCCTAAAACTTGAAAACCCTGGAGCGCGACCCGCGCCCAAACCGAGCGCGACCCGCGCCAAAACACTGTAATTTCAACTTACCTTGAGCGCGACCGCGCCAAACCCGCGCTTAACCCGCACCCTACAAGGAAAATTCATCGTGAACAGCCCGATTTTTACAGGAAAGTTCAAATTTCTATTCCTTAAAGTTATTTAGTGTTTCTAACTTGTTAAATACACTGAAATCGCGTATACAAGACGCTATTCGTAAGCGAAGCAAGGAGGCATTCAGGTACTTCTTTCACTCCTTGTTTCTTCTGTCAGAGGAGTTTTAATTCTAATATAATCAGGCTTGTTTTCTTAAAACGAAATACCACACGCCTATCTAGAAATGTATGCTTAGAGTTGTGGTTGCATATTAATTGCCCTATAATATATTTGAAAAACCAATATGGCATATCAATATGTAGACCAACAATCATATGATAATTATGCAAACCCTTCACCATGTTCATGTTGTGGTAGTCCTGACCATTGGGTTTCTCAATGCCCATCATATCAAGAGCAATCTTGTAATCATTATGGGAACCCTTCACCATGTTCATGTTGTGGTAAGATCTTGACCATTGGGCTTCTCAATGCCCATCATATCAAGAGCCTGAGCCTACTATAGGATATAGTAATAATTATGAGCCTCAATTTTCAAATTTTTATAGTGACTCATACAATCAAAAGTTTCCTAGTCATCCAAACTATTCATGTAATTCCACCAATAACAATCAACCAAACCCATTCAAATTTCAACCTAACCCATCACAGTACGACATCAACCACAGTCACTCAAACGCCAATAACTATGACTATCAAACACCATACCAACCAGACCCACACCACCAAGCTTCACCTCAGCTAACAACATTCGATGAAATGATGGCCCAAACCAAAATAATACTTCAGGAAATCAACCGGAACCTAAAGATACTAGGTTCACCTGCGCCGGACATTTCTACCATCTCGAGAGATCGACACTATTCCCATAACTAACCCAAATAACCTAGTTCACACCTACCCTACATTTCATGAACCATTGCCTTCCGAAAACCCTCCCATTAACCATGATATTAACTCCACACCCCACCTGGATGAGGAAATTCTTGTAAACGACTCTTTAGGACTAGTTTCGGATGACCACTCAAACTTGAGCGATGTCTCCGAGGAACTTCCCAATCGATCCCGATGATGAATATAATGATTACACTTTAGAAGATATTTATAAAGATGTGACGAAGGAAGAATTTGATAACTATTTGGCATTCGTAATATGGACCTCCCTGTTGAGCATGTCCGGGCCTTTGAGTTTGCAAACCGCGAATTTTGGATGATGTCTCGACACATTCGAATGAGGCCATTGAGGATACTTGTAGTGTTTTAAAGGAAGAAGGTGAGGACATGGAGATTAACAATTCAAATCTAAGGCATGAACAAGTTAATGTGCAAGAAAACGAGAAAGTTACATCTTTAGAGCAATGTGAATCTCAATTCAGGTTTGGCGGTGAGGAAATAACAATGGAAGAAATAGAGGAAAATCTTAAAGATAAAGCCACAAACCACAACCTTGTGGATTCAGCTAAGCCAGATGTAGAGTTCTTAAGAGCATGTGAGGATCCACCACCCGATGAACCACTAACCAACCACCATCCACCGAGTTACCACCTCCTATAATCCAACCATCCGCCACAACTAAGCCATCCATTCACCCACCATTTAAAAGGAACCTCGATTTTGCCCTTGAGCCAATTGCCTCGAGAGACCATCTATAATTTTTTCAACCCCTCAAGAGTGTTTGCCTAGCACACAATCCCATGAGTACACCATTCGATAATTGAGAGACAAACTCGACCGAAGTCTAGTGAAAACCTAGTTTGTCTTATTTTTTTTCATCTAAGCTTAATGAAAGACATCGGGATCCACACTTCATTCCCTTCTCACCTAAAGTATCGCTAATTCATCTTTTTGGTCATTCCAACTATTTAAAACAATTACAACATGATGGTTTGCATATGTTCTTTGATAGGATGCATAAGTTTTCATTCCTTTGCTTACATGTTTGCTTCCAATTATACAACATTATTCGTTTAGGAGTGCATTTAGTATCATGTTTTTATGGCTAGACCCCCAACTCTTGGACTATTTGTTTATAGTTGACCACGCATCATCCACTTTGTGCCACCCGGTTTCATGCTTGTTTGGGGGTGTAATGATCTAGGAATCGATGTAAAATGACCCCACATTAAGTCTCGAATCGACTTTAAAAGACCCGTTTTAAAACAAATTTTACAGACCTATTTTCAAAAATTTGTTTGGGGGGGGGTGTTTGGTTTTTCCATTCTTGATCACTCAAATTCCTATTCTTACCCCCACCTCGCTACCTTGAAGAGTAGCTAGATTTCTTCTTGTTTGTTGTTTTGATGTTGTTTTTATTATTTTTTAGTAGATAGGATGTTACGTTGTTAAATTCGTAGTTAACTTTGAATTTGGTAGTTAAATGTTGTTTGAATTTCAATTTTAATATAATGTTGTTCTTTTCAAATTGTGCATGGTTTTATTGTTAATCCCACCTTCCCGAATTGTTTGGGGGTGGTATTATTTATTCTATCATGATTTGTAGAAGATCCTCCATTTTAGAGTTTGTTTTGGAGTGAAGGTTGAGAATATTGTCATAATTGGCATACCTATGATTAGATGTGGTGGTATGATGAAATCTAAGAGAGTTTAGAAGTTACTAGTCTAAATCCAAAGATAAAGATATTAGGGTTGTTATAGAATCAAGAATATGAGTTGTTTCGTTTTGGGTTCGAAATTTTATTGTTTCCGAAATTGCCTTAAAGCTTTTGGCAACTTACCGATTCGTTTTAACAATTCAAAACCTATAAAAACTTCATTCATTCTACACTCACAACCCACACTACACCTAACTTCCATTTCTCACCTTTCACTCCCACGTTTCCACGTTTATGCTTCGCCGTGATTTTTCACGAATCATCGGGCCAAGGCTTCGGAGGAGCGCTTCAGCCCCTACACTTTGTCAGAAATTTTGTTCAGAAGCGGCGCCGGCGCTGCAAGGTCAGCAGCGACTCGGGCCAAACACTGGAATTCCAAAATACGAGGCGACTTTCGGCTTCTAGTTGAAGCTTCGGCGCCCTGACTTCCGTCGACCAGAAAAATTCCAGTTTTCCATTTGGTTGTTCCCGGTTCATTCGCAGCTATTCAGGCGTAGTTCGAGATGACATCTCCTATAATAATCTTTGGAACAGTCTTTCAAAGATTTGTTTCAAAGCACTACTTATGGTGCTTGGTTTTGAAGTGATCACACACGTAGGCTGGAACCGCTTATGGTTCTTGCTAGCATTTGTTCTTGGACTTGCTATGCCGGCTGAAATACAAGACCCATGGTGCTATTGGGTAGATAATATGTATGTCTACACTTATGAGTTTTGCATGAGTCGTATGGGGCGGGCATTTTCCGTATCGTCGACCAAGAGGAATATAACGCCGCCCTTGGTAGCCCTGTCCATGAACATAGGAACTTTTATGTTTTGGATCATGCTAAACATTTTAGGGAATGGCATTTTTTCTTCGTGAATGATGCCACTTGCGGCGTCTTCCTTGCTTTAGCCACGGGACGTATGTGCCATGACCTTCCCAGAACTTTGATGTCTAGTTTAGCTCGAGCCCATAGCATGAGGCATAAGTACCTTCTTATGCCCGTTCTAATTCCGTATTATGCTATGTTTCTTTCCTATTTTTTTGTGCCCGTTTCACAGATTGGGTTGGAATTCGACATTGTGAGACCCACCAATTATATTATCGGATCTTTCGTAATGACTTGGCAAGGGTGGAGGATACAACCTCATCAGGTTGCACCTTACACCCCATCCGACCAAGTGGGCTTAATAAGGTTAGCAATCATAGATGATAAATGGCGTGAAGCATGGCATGGCGGGGACGCGAAGGAACCTCACTTCTTTATAGAAAAGGAGGATGACGAAGTTAAGCTGAAGTGGAGGTATGTTTTAGTTTTAATTAGTGCGCTTATGTCCCAAGCAATTTATTTCTTGTTAACCCCATAATGGATGGAACTCTTATAGAGTTGCGTCCGTTTTCTTTCTATATTAGTATGTTATAACCTTGTTTTGCGGATGTTCGAATTTTCACGGCGTTTCCATGGTATTTTTCCTACCCTCTCTATTTAAATACTTTGAGGACAAAGCATGTTTCTTGTTTGGGGGTGGGCATAGAAAACGTGTAATTAAGGCATCTGTTAGGATATAGATATGTATAATATGCACTTGTTTTCTAGTAAAAATTTCAAAAATTCAAAAATATAAATAAATAAGTTATGCTACACACTTAGGAATATTGGTATTGTTTTCTTTCTATGCTCTTAATAATCTAGAAGTCTCATATAGCTTTTGCATTAAAATAATTGTTAGAAACTTAGGTTAATATGTAGGTAATACTCTTTGCATCTATCTATAAATATATTACATGAGTATCTATGATTGTTAGCGATAAGTTTTCAAATCTAGGCTAGAGTACTTATTCTACAAATCCCGTGAGAATATAGCCTAAAGTCTTATATGAGTGAAACATTTGAGAAATGACACAAGGGAGAAGTAAAATCGGATAGAGAAATCACACGCGTCCACTTGCTTGATCACTAAACCATATCCTAAGCGAGAATTTAGGCCCTCTTTGGATCGATATAGCCAGAAATTCAAACCTATGAATTATTTTTCCGCTAGTAAGCCTTAATCGAGCCTTTCATTAGCCTTTCCATAAACCACAATTCCTTTACCATGTTAATAAAACAAAATAAAAAATATATATAAAAAAAAAAATCAATCAACCTACCCATTTTAGAATAAGTCTGAGAATAGAATGAGGAAGAAAGAAAAAGAGAAAAACCTGTGTAAACAAAAATTAGTTAGTTGCTTCAGGAAATAAAGAAAAGAAGTTTCCATCCAAAGAAAAAGAAAAATATAAATAAATCAAAACTCCAAAAATAGAATAAAAGGGAGTCAAAAGCCAAAGAAAAGAAAAAGAAAAATATGGCTAAGGATGGAAACAAAGTGTAGAAGCAAAAGTAAATAACAAGGTTTCTCTAGTTACATAATATGAAGACTCTATTATCTCAGACTTGTCCTTTTTGAATATCCATTTCCTTCCTTCTTAAACCATTTCCTAATTAAACACCTAATAAAGACCTCTAGCTCAATTAGGAATAGGTTAGTGTGATAGTAAGTGGCAGATGTGTTTGATCGACTCCGGCTTTCTTGTGTGTCATTGAGATTGTAAGGTAAAGTGTGCCCACTGCGCACTGGAGTAGTGAAACTTGAGCGGAAAAATCAGAGTGATTTTTGTCTTGACTTTGATGTGAGGACCTACTTAAGGACGCTATTCCGAGTTTCAGAAACGAACCTGCTAGGCATTTCATAGTATTACTCATAGTATATATATTTGTATTATAGATGATTGATTATTATGCATATATTAGCTTAGGTTTTGACTTGGTTATTCTTATTCAATTTGCTAGTGAGATGTATAGATAGTTGAGACATGAATGAGAAAACAATAGTTTTATTTCTTAGTCGTTGTAGTATAGAAGAAGTTTGTGAGTACCTTCACTGGAAAACTCTCACGAGGCTGTAACTCGTCCACTAGGGAATTCCTAGTGGTTTAAGGCCTTGTTGCATATGGTCAATGCAATCGCGACTCAAAAAGCGAGTAGATAGAACTCCATTTTTGGTCACTTATTCTAATTTCTCATATTTGCTTGAGGACAAGCAAAATGCTGTTTGGGGGTGGTTTGATAAGAGCCCAAAACTGTAGTTTTAACCCCTTAATAATCATACTTTTAGACCAATTATGTGAGTAATAATTAAGAGTTAATACTGATTACGTGTTTTTATGTATTTCAGGCTTCAAAGTCCATTATGTGCAAATATGTACCACTTTAGCGAGATAATGGAGCAAGGGTTGGTTGCTAAGAAGTTCTATGATTAAAGGCCAAGATTCAAGAAGACAAAGCCTTTGTAAAGCCCGGTCAAAAGATGAAAAGTCAAAGTCCACGTGGGCAGAAACAGTGCACAAAGTCAGCAGAACTTCCGAAGACCATATCTTTGGACTCAGACCTCGGAATTATGTCTACCTTATGTCAAAACGACCGACTCGGAAAGAGCTTTCCAATGGTCCTAACCTTGACCCAATCAGAGGAGAAAAAGTGGACGAAACATCTGTCGAAGACAACTGCAGCTGAAGAGCCCTTTTTGGACTGAAAGAATTGGGTTTTGGGCCTGATTCTCTGGCCCAAAACATGGCTCCAAGCCCATGCACGATTTTTGGATCTGAAACATATAAAAACAAAGTAAAACTTAGTTCTTAAGTTATCTAGTTTTATTTAGAAAACTAGTTCCTTGTAATGGTAGCTAGGGTTAGGTTAGAAAAAGTAGATCTAGATCTAATTAGTTTTAATTAATTAGTCGCAAATTCTTGTTTTAGTCTAAACATTTGAATCATTGTTCTTCATTTCATTAGATAAATAAAATAGTTATTATTAGTCATTTTCGATTTTGTCATCTTACATTTATAGATCTAGTTTAAATTCTTGTTTGTTATCATTATTAGTTTAATTCAATTTTTGCATGAGTAGTTTCGAATTGAGTTTAAACAAGTAAAGTTCAAATCTTTATATTATGTCTTGTTTAGATTCCATGAGAAATGATAGTTTAATGACTCTAGGCTAACCCTCCATTAGAGGGGTTGAGGAAGCCTCGGTGAAAACTTGATTTTGTTAGCTTAGAATTAGATCCCGATAATCTATTCAATTCTAGAAGTAATTAGTTCACCATGAGAATGGGTTTAATGCTTCACATGCTAGTTATTACTTGGTAGAGATTGCCATGAATAGTTAGGGATTAGATTTACCAAATTGAACATTTCAATTTGGAGTCATGATTCTTTGTTAGTAGATTAAGTAGAGTTAAAGGCGGAATCAATCCCCTAATTCCTTATCATAGAGTCCAGTTAGTATTTACGTAGTTGAATTATCGTATCTTGTTAGTATAAATTGAATCTGTAGTATAATCATAGAATAGATATTTCATATAACACATCACTCTCAATTGTTCCTTGTGTTTGATAAATTGAATTCTATTTAAGTCTTGAAGGTTTAAGAGTGAAGCGAATCCTTCTTGGTTGTATTGCATGATTTTGTTTTGAGAGTAAGAAATATTGATTTAAACGTAAGAACGGTAGGATTACGTATTAGTGTTCTTGTAGCATTAATATTTAGGATTCTACTGTTTTTTCGGGTTATCAAAATATACGACTATTCTATGCTAACAACAATCAAGCTTTCATCAAGGCTTCCTCAAACCCCTCTAATGGTGGTTTAGCCTAGAGTTATTAAACTATCATTTCTAATTGAATTTAAACAAGACATCATATAACGATTGTAAATTTACTAATTTGATCTAAACAATAATAATCTAATGATTCCAAATGAACTAAAACAAGATTAAGAACTAATTTAGAACTATGATTATGATTTAACTAATTATGAAATGAAGACAACCTAATTTATGAATTTAATAATACTAAAACTAAATAAGAATTTAATCAATAAACTAAATTGGAATTAAAAACTAATACTTTATTATAAAACTAAATATGATTCTAAGATAATAATCTACTTTGTTCTAAACTAATTAATGGAATATAAAAACTAGATCTAAAACAAGCTATGAAAACTAATTAATGGAGTCTAGACTAGATCTCAAATTAGTGGCTAATGGCTACCTAAAAACTAGAATGCTTAAGAGTTAAGTCTCTTGTGTGTTTAAATGGAGGAGACTAGATCCACATTTTCATGCATGGGCTGAGGAGCCATGTTTTGGGATGGAAAATCGAGCCCAAAACCCAATCTCTTCAGTCCACAGACCCTTTCTTAGCTGGATTTGACTTCAGCAGACTTTTCATCCACTTCTGCTCCTTTGATTGGGTCAAGGCTTAGACCATTGGAAAGCTCTTTCTGAGCTAGTAATTTTGACATAAGATAGGCCCAATTCTGAGGTCTGAGTCTAAAGATACGGTCTTCGGAAGTTTTGCTGACTTTTTTGCACTATTTCTGCCCGCGTTAACTTTGACTTTTCAGCTTTGACCGGTCTTTTTAAAGTCTTTTTCTCCTTGATTCTTGGCTTTTAATCACAGAACTCCTTAGCAACCAACCTTGCTCCTTTATCTCGCAAAAGTGACACATTTCTGCACATAATCGACTCCAATGCCTAAGATACATAAAAGCACGTAATCAGAATTAACTCTTATTTATTACTCGCATAATTGGTGTAAAAGTATAATTGTTAAGGGGTTAAAACTACAATTTTGGGCTCTTATCACCTATACCATGGACTGTCCATGATATTAGGGCCTTTCTCGGCCATGCAGGTTTCTACAGACGTTTCATAAAAGATTTTTCAAAAATAGCTAAGACTTTAACAAAATTGTTTTAAAAAGATGCCATTTTTTATTTTAATCATGGCTGCAAACAGGCTTTTAAAACTTTAAAAATCTCTTTAAGCTCTGCACCTATCATACAACCACCAGACTGGTCTAAACCTTTTGAACTTATGTGTGATGCTAGTGATTATACTATTGGTGTTGTGCTAGGACAGAAGTTAGATAATAAATCCACAGTTATTTTTTATGCTAATAAAATCTTAAATGATGCTCAACGTAATTACACTACTATTGAAATAAGTGTGTATAATAGAGAAATAAAAAAGATATTAGAAACGACAGTTAATCTTGATAGGAAAGACTGGTCAAGACGCCTAACAGATGCCTTATGGGCATATAGAACGACTTTTAAAACACCTTGGTATGTCACCCTACTGCTTAGTTTTTGATAAACCTTGTCACTTGCCTGTTGAGTTGGAATACCGTGCCCTATGGGCTATTAGAAGTTTAAATTTCAACGTTAACTCTGCTGGTGTAAAGAGCAAAATACAATTAAATGATCTTGAAGAAATTCGTAGCGATTCTTACGAACTCGCGAAGGATTGAGCTTGAAGAAATTCGTAGCGATTCTTACAATCTTGCGAAGGATTATAAAGCTAATATGAAACATATTCATTAAAAAATTTTTGCGTAAAGAGTTTGGCCTTGGCCAAAATGTTTTGCTATATAACTCATGCTTGCATATATTTCCTAGTAAATTAAAAACATGTTGGTCAGGACCTTTCCTGGTTACTGATGTCATCCCTCACGGGGCAATCACCTTGGAAAATCCCAAAGACAACAGTTCTTTTCAAGTAAATAGCCAACGCTTAAAATATTTCCACGAATTAAGGTCGCCAGCTGTAGAAGAAACCCTTATACAAGACCCTATTTATGAGGATTGGCCATCTATGTTTGGTGTACTTCCTATATTAATTCTATATTTTGGGAGTGCTCCATTAAGGTAACCGGACCCTCCTTTTGGAGTGTGTGATTGTAAGTGCCAGATCCTTAGTCCACGATCATGTAATTCACGTATTCCTCTCTTGCACTTTTTCTCATTTCTTTTGAGTAGTATTTCTCTATGGAGTGATTTAAATTTTTACTTGCTTTATTCTTTGATTTTCAAAAAGCCTTTTCATAAAAATTAGAAAATATAAAACCCAAAAATATTAGATAGATTAGTAAGTCTAGGGTATCTGACTTTAAAAGACCCACATTTTCACCACAACAAATTTTTTTCATCCTATTCCAAAATTTTGTTTGAGGGTGGGTAATCACCCTATGTTGTTCTCTTAATTTCTTATTTTTGTTTATGCTTCCTTTTAGTCGTATAGATTCATGTAACATAATCTAGTCTTCTAGATTTTCTTTTGCCCTCATAACTTATGCCATTTACGCATTTTGAAGTGTTCTTCCACCATCTCATATGTTACCCACGATTAGATTTGAGTTTTTTTTGTAGATCATTAGATAACATTCTTCATGCTAATCATTTTCATAGCTCATTTGCAAAAATCGGACCGCTAACACAGCAGGACATGATAGGTATTTTAGAAAAGATTTAGGTTTGGGCCAAAAATTCATTTTCCACCCAAACCCATGGTATTTACACCCCACTGGCCATCCCATTTTACAACAAGCCCCAACCCAATTTCTTCATCTTCACGAAACAAAATAGATTTGACCTAAATCGAGTAGAGCGTGACCCGCACCTTCATCGAAACAAACCTTTTCAAGTTTTTTACAGCACCTTCCCCCCATCATCCCCTACTTATATGCCTACCCGTATTCAAATTTCAACCTACCAATGGCCCAACTAGAAAAAATCATGTCGGAATTTGCATTCAACGCGGACCAATTCCAGCTATTTTATGGTACTGAGATGTGTGCTAAAGGGTGGGGTAGAATGTGGTACTCTACTGATGAGTACTATCATGAGGATTTGGTTTTGAGATTTTATCGTAATAAGAGGATAACTCTTTTCAGGGAGGCTATTTGTGGATTTGGATGGAGTTCAAATGGATGTGATGCACAATTTGCTAGCATCCATCACTGGGATACCCGCGGAACAGGTCACCCTGATCTTATAGAGATCCCAGTTTGATGGAGTTCATCAGTTGATGCTAAAGACGCTGCTCGAGGGTCGATACAACAGTCATTCTCACTGTGCTAGGCAATAGTCGCTTAGGATTAACCAACTAGTTGTCACGCAGTGGCTAGGCAAGAACCTTTGTAGCACCTCAAAGTTAAGTGACATCAGCTTGTCATTCCTACACATCCTTTGGGTTTTGCAGAACAAGAGGTATGGTTTTTGCCTCATTGATTTTCTACATAAAGAGCTTATGGCTGTAGGCCTGACTACTGCACCCCTACCTATTTTAGAAACTAAGATTGTGTTATCTTGGGGTTGCGTAGTTGAGTCACCTAGGACTCATATTAAGCTTCACTCGAAGGCAAATGTGTATAGTGAGTGTGTTCAAAGGAATTGCACACTGCCTGAGGAGAGGGCTGATGGCATAGATCAGGATGAAGAAGATGAATATCCTGCTTGTTTTGCTGAGTATGCTATGGATCGTGCTTCTTCTGATTTTGCACGTTTTCACTACTCCATAGCGGGATGTCGTACGCTTTATGATCACCAGCGAACCCTAACTGAGCTCTGTGATTCAATATAGAAGTGCTAGGGTTCCATTCAACATCATCACCAAACCTTAGAGAAGAATATCCAGACCCTGGATGACAACCAAGTTGACATGCTTAATACTCTAGAGATATGGAGCAGGAGCAACAACAACACCGGGATGCACAGGCAGTTTTTCAGGCCGAGGTCTTGAGACGTTTTCCCCAGCCCAGAGGTTCGTCCTCTTCTTCTGACTCTAGACGTGAGCATCATCATCGTCGTTGTTATGATGGTTCTGGACCATCTTCTTCCCAGGGTTAGATTATTTCTTCTTGTTTTGTTGTGATGCATTTGATTTAGATTTATTTTTGTTTTGTAATAACTATTTAATTTACGTACTTGTTTTAATTTCAGTAACTAAGTTTAATTATTTGTTAATTGCATTTTCTTTAGTTAAGTAGTTAATATTTGTTTATGTGATTGCTCTAATATGCACGTATCGTTAAATTTAATGCATGATTAATCACATATTCCTTACCATATAGTTTTTCTGTTGCATATTAGTATGTTTAGGTATTTTACTGAACTATTGCATGAACCTCCCCTCTCAAATTGTTAGGGGTGGTATATTTAAATTTAGCACAATGTATTTGCACGTATGAAATTGGATGCATTAATCACATTTTTATAAGTTTTGGGCCAAAATATAAGAACCCTTGGGCCTTGTTTAATTTAATTGGGATCCACAATGTAATTAGGTACGTACCTTATATTTCGAGTAGGGGTGTCCACGGTTCGGTTCGGTCCGGTTTTAGGTGAAATCTTGATCCGAACCGGTAGTATTCGGTTCCTAACAACAGAACCGTTAACAAACCGATGGATCACAAAAACCGAGTACAAACCGAACCATAAATTCGGTTCGGTTCGGTTTAAAACCGGTGCTTAAGCACTTTTTACAAAAAAATTTATTTAAGCTTGATTTGCACCAAGCCCATGCGCTGAAAGCCTTTTTAAAACTAAAAAGCCCAAGTACCTGGTCCAATATCTTTTAGTCAAGTCCCACCTCTTTAAAGATTTCTCCCAACAGTTTTCTTGTACTTTTAGGTGATGTGGGACTAAAAGAAAATGAAGTTATGGTGGACCAGCTAGAGGAGTATTTGCTAAGACTAATTTAGTCCCACATGGGCAAGAGAACACCATATATAGACAAAACTTTTAATAAATACAGTTATCCTTCCCCCACATTTCATGAGGCTTTTGGGTTCCGAACTTCAATACTAATTCTTGGGGCGAACCGGTTCGGTTCGGTTTAAATGGTTGACCGAGAGCATAAACCGAAAACCCGGACCGAAATGATTCGGTTTACAAAATAAGAATTGTTAACGGAACCGAACTGTGAATAAACCGTTAGAACCGGCCGGTTCGGGGCGGTTCGGTTCGGTTTTTCGGTTGTCCGGTTTTAGTGAACAGCCCTAATTTCGAGGAATCAAAGTTTTGCGGAATCTCTGAAGCTAATCTAATATAGAAAACCCATTGTATGCAACCCATGGGCCTTGGTTTATTCAATTGGGATCCATAATATAATTAGGAACCTTAAATTTCGTGGAATATCAAAATTTCATGGAATTTCGGAAGCTAATCATATATAGAAATTTCCAAATCAAAAATAGAATTCATATGTTAGAAACTATTCCTAAAAATATGTTTTTGCACATCTTTTTATTTACCAACCATCCGGCCTTAGACTTAACAACCAAACACTATAAAAACAATCTATAAGCACGTTATTCCACAACTAAAATCCCTAAACACAATGCTGCATCTCATAGTACACACGTGCCCTATCCAAGAGCAAACAGAGTGCGCACCAACCTTATATAATTGATTATTAGAACTTACTTAATCGCGTCCTGTGCCCACCGAAGGCTTATTCCAAGCGCGCGCGCCCTTACCGCAAGCTTCCAAGCCCAGATTTCTAGGTTTTTCTTCTCTAACTTCCAATACTTAATTTCATTACTTGGTTGCTCCAAAAATTATATCGGAACAGTCTTTTGAGGATCTATTTCTCAATAATAAGTACGGTGCATACTTTGATGACATGATAATGGAGCACGATTGGTCCACCCTGCTGGTAAGACCTGATCAAACTTATTTTCCTACCCTTATTACATATTTTTATGAGCATGTTGAATTCGTTACACGCTCCAATGGAAAAGACGGAATCATAGTAATGTTAGATGACAAACCTTGTTTAATGACTAAGTACTTAATTTCTTGTTCATAAGAAATTCCTATCCCTGCCCAAGATACCCATATTAATTATATAGATGATAATGCCAACCATTATGGCTGGGTAAACTTCCACGAGATCTATAGTGTGGGTATCTTCCAAGTAGAACACCAAGGCCAACGTAATGTATCCTTAGGAAGAATGGCCCTTAATACTAGCCTTGCTATGCTTTTCTTTAAGTTAAATGTCCTAGGAGATTGGCAATTCAAATCTGCTGATTCCATCACATGCAACGCCTTCGTTGCTTTAGTTGAGGGGCGTTGGTTTTATGATATATCCAAAACCATAGTGGTTGGTGCGGCAAAGCATTTGCATCATGTAAAGGCATAAATACCTTCTTATGCCACCATACACCGCGATAATGACCTTCTTTTTCCCTGAATTATGTACACATTTCACCGATTGGGTTAAGGTTGACACAATGTGCACGACCAATGCTATAGTCCATTCTTTATGTGTTATGGTTTGGCTTGGCTGGCGCATCCAACCTCACCTAATAGCCCATATACCCCGTTTGACAAAATTGCACTTAATAGGTTAGCTAGGGTAGATGACAACAGAATGAAGGCATGTGAAAGTGGTCATAGATTGTCAAGACTTGAAGGAGCCTCATTTCACAAGTGAGGAATAAAGGAAGGATAATGCCTGATTAGCGCAACTATATATGGTAATATTTATAATTTCTTGTTAAAGTCTGCATATGTCCCAAGTGATTTATTTAATTCCTGTTATCTCCATAACGGATGGAACTCATATAGGAGTTGCGTCTGCATTTTAATTCTTTATATTTGTATCATTTAACTTTCTTTTACAGGTGCTCCCATTTACAAGCACGTTTCTATGGTACTCTCTATCCTTTATTTTCATTCCATACTTTGGGGACAAAGCATGATTCTGTTTAGGGGTGGTATAGAAATATGCTGTAAATGTTTAAGCACATATTAGGTTGTATATTACGTATTATTTGTCATATAAATAGTAGAAAAAACATAAATATAGTTTATACTATGCATTTAGGATAATAGTATTATTTCCTTTTCCATGATGATATTAGTCTATAAATCTCAAGTAGCAATAGAATTAAGCATAGTTCTTTGAAACTTGGGTTAATATGTAGATAATAGTCATTACATCTTTTCATTAATATATTGCATGAGCATGTATGAGTGTACTTGGTAGTATTTTTCTGAGACCAAAGTTAGACTATTTAATTCTACATATCATGTGAGACTCTAGCCTTAAAGCCTCATATGAGTGAGTATCTGGGTGATGACACAAAGGAGAAGTATAATCTGGGTAGAGAAATCACACATCCACTTTCTTGATCACCATACGATATCTTAAGAGAGAATTTAGGCCCTCTTTGGATTGATATAGCTAAAAATTCATACCTATAAGTAATTATCTACTAGTTGCCCAACTGAGCCTTTCATTTAGCTTTTTTGCAACCACAAATCCTTTACCAATCTTTAAAACTAATAAATAAAAATAAGCTTACCTATTTTGAATGAGTCTGAGAAATAAGATGAGTAAAGAAAATAAAGAGAAAGACCTATGGAAAGACCAAAATTAGTTAGTTGCTTCAGAAAAGAAAAAGAAAAGAAGTTTTCATCCAAAGAAAAAAAAGAAAAAAAAATAGAAAAAAAAAGAAAAAGTTAGAACTCCAAAAAAGAGAATCAAAGGAGTCAAAAGCCAAAACAAAAAGGCTAAGGATGGAAACTAAGTGTAGAAGCAAAGAAAGAATAAGGTTTTCTCTAAGTTACATATTTTGAAGACACTATTATCTTAGACTTATTTATTTGAATATCCATTCTGTTTCTTCTTAAATCATCACCTTAGCCCCGTATCACCTAATAAAGGCCTCTAGCTCAATTAGGATAAATTTGATGTGATAGTAAGCGGTAGATGTGATTAGTCAATCTCGGTTCCTGATAAGAGCCCAAAATTGTAGTTTTAACCTCTTTAACAATATTGCTTTAGACCAATTATGTGATTAATAAGTAAGAGTTAGTACTGTTATCGTGTTTTTGTGTATTTCAGGTATTGGAGTTGAATATGTGTAGAAATGCGTCCCTTTTGCGAGATAAAGCCTTTTTAAAGGCCAAGAAGTTTTATGGTAAAGGCCAAGATTCAAGGAGAAAAAGACTTTTTAAAGCCCGGTCAAAGCTGAAAAGTCAAAGTCAACGCGGGCAGAAACAACGCATAAAAGTTCAGCAGAACTTCTGAAGGCCGTATCTTTGGACTTAGACCTCGGAATTGGACCTACCTTACGTCAAAACGACCGGCTCGGAAAGATCTTTCCAATGGTTCAATCCTTGACCTAATAAGAGGATAAAAAGTGGGAGAAAAGTCTATGAAAGTCAAATATAGCTGAAAAAGTCTTTGTGGACTAAAGAAATTGGGTTTTGGGCTCGATTTTCCGGCCCAAAACATGGATCCTCAACCCATGCATGAAAAAGTGGATCTGGTCTCCTCTATTTGTATGGAGAAGACTTAACTCTTAAGATAACCTAGATCTAGATTGGAAAATTAGGTTAGACTCCATTAATTAGTTATAATAGCTGGTTTTAGATCTAGTTTTTACCTTCAATTAATTAGTGTTAGAACAAAGTAGATTATTATTTAGAATCACTATTAGTTTTCATTTCAATTTAGTTATTGATTAAATTCTTATTTAGTTTTAGTTGTTTTAAATTCATAAATTAGGTTGTCTTCATTTTGATTCTTAGACTATTGCTAAAATTAGATTTATAAAGTTTAAATTAGTTATTAAATTATGACTTGTTATTATTGTTCTTGTGTTAGGAATGATAGTATAATGATATTAGGCTAAAACCTCCATTAGAGGAGGTTAAGGAAGCCATGTGAGGATGATTGCTTGTTAGAGTAGTTGTTATTTAGAATAGAAATTTCACATCTCATTACTCTCACCATTGTTCTTTGTGTTTGATTAGTTGAATTTCATTTATGTCTTGATAGTTTAAGAGTGGAACGATTTCATACTCTATATATTGCATGAATATATATGTGAGAGTAGAAAATAAATTTTTGATACCGTAAGAATGAAGTTAGAGTAATCTAGTTGAGTTTTTACGGTTTATCAAATGGCGCCGCTGCCATCTTAATCTCGTTCAAGACAAGAATTCAATTGCTTGAATTCAAGGGGCAATCCCCCATTCTCTACCCACCCACCCTTTCATTTTTCTTTCTTTTTTTCTCATATTTTCATTACTGTTCACTGTTTTAAGCACAGGGGTGCACGCCTTCCATTTTGCTTTGTTCAGAGTGTGCCCGCCCTCCTTGTGTCTGCGGAATCACAGCGAAGAATACTGCAGTAAAGGTATTTTTGAAATTTCTGAAAATTCTGAAAATTTTCAAGTATAATATTTAAGGTGTTATTGATTTACTGGAATATTTTCAGAATTGTTTTACCTTATGAATAAATACGATCTTTACAGTGGTGAATTTCAGTTTTCAAACCGTAAGTTCTTGAAAAACAGACGAGTAAGGTTACTTAGGAAGTTCCAAAATTTCTGAACTTTTTACAGGAGTATCTATCCTAAGTCAGGAGTTTTCAGTAAAATTTTGACGAGTTTTTAATTTGTTTTGACCTCCTAACTAGTGGAGTGTTTCCAATGTGTTTCCGCAATTTTGCAAACACTTAATATCTGGAACAACAGCCTATAAGGAGAGTTTGTAGAACTCCAATAGCTGTAAAATTTTATAGAAACACGTAGGATCTGTCAGGAGTCTCCAGTAAACTTTTAGAGATTTTTGGCTCTATTTTGATTTGTTAACCATTCGGTTGTTTGTATTGTGTCCGAAAACTATTTCACAAAATTTGAAGGGCAGTAGAAAGACTTTCATAGCTCCGATTGATCTGAAATTTTATAGGCTACTTGATAGATGTCTTAGCAAACTACTGTAAAAATTTCAATTTTTTTGGAGCGCGCTCTGCACCTTAGATAGCCTATTTCCAAGCGCGCCCCGCGCTCAACCGCCTGGACATTGTGTCAAGCACGAGCGCGACCCGCACCCTAGATAGCCTATTTACCAAGCGCGCCCCGCACTCAACCGCCTGGACATTGTGTAAAACATGAGCGCGACCCACGCCCTACAATAGCAAACTATGAGCGCGCCTAGCGCTGAAGCACCTGGAACTTGAGTTAGAAAGGAGCGCAACCCACGCCTTACCAAGGCCATTTCTGAGCGCGACCCGCGCCCTCTTGTGTACTAGCATGATTTTTCACAGGTTAGTTCAAGCTTTCATTTCTTCAAGTTATTAAGTGTTTCTAACATCATACAAACACTGAGATTACGTATACAAGATGTTATTCAAACGCGTAGCAAGGAGGCATTCAGGTACTCCTTCTTCCACTCCTCGCCTCTTCTGACAGAGGAGTTTTAATTCTAGTATAATCAGGCTTGTTTTTCGTAGAAATAAATACCACACGCCTATCTAGAATTTCACACACTACACCTGCATCAATGGCTAAAGAACAAGAGACTCCTCTCTCTGATTTTTATAAAGCTCTAAATGATGGCCCTAAGTCGTGCATCGTTCTTGCAGACCTAGTGGGGGATTTTCGAATTCCCCCTAATATATTTAACTTGTTACTGGTTTTTTATGGTTTAGACCACGAGAAGCCTTACCAACATATGCGTAGGATAGAACAAGTTCTCACTACATTCCATCATCCTAGCATAAGTCCCGATCAAGTTAAACTTAGGGTGTTTCCTTTCACCCTAGCTGACAAGGAGGCGTCTTGGTTAATTGCCCAAATGCCAAACTCTGTGGACTCATGGGCTTAACTTGTTCAATTGTTCATGGAACAGTTTTACCCACCACTAAAGACAGATGAAATGCTTCACAAGATTCATTTCTTCTGTCAGAATCCTCATGAATCCTTTTCAGAGGCCTGGAATCGTTTCACTGATCTTCTCATTGAATGCCCGCATCATAATCTTGTGAAAGACACGCTTGTTCGTGCTTTCTTCAAGGGGCTTTCACATCGTCATAAGGAGGTTCTAGATATCATGACTGGGGGTAGTTTTCTTAGTAAATTATCCTTGGAGGCTTATACATTCTTAGAAGATCAATCTAAGAGGAACAACAATTGGGGAGGTAACGACTCTTCCCGCTCCACTCCTTCTTCTTTTGAGGTTAAACCTGATTTTGAGCTTAAAACTCTTATCGATGCCCTCACTAAAAAGTTAGATGTCATCTCTGTTAAACAACAACCCACTCCTGTCATGAACATTAACTCTACTCGTTGTAATGTCTGTTTTAGTCTTTAGCATTCCTACTTCTATAGTCCTCTTGTCTATGCACAACCACGTACCACCACAACCATTACACTTCAACCAGTTAACTCAACATCAAGGACAAGGGAACTTAGGTAACCATACTAGAGGTTTAGTGCCCATGACCCAGAACTATCAACATCAAGACATGAATGCTCAACAAGCCTTAATTCCAGTTCAATCATCTACAGAAGTAGTAGTAGTGACCTTGTTGGAAAAACAAAATTAAATTATGCAACAAAACTCCAACTTGATGAAAGATCAACATGATCAAAACTTTAATATGATGAAACAAACGATGCAAATGATGCAGTCTTTCTGCCAAAAGGTTATTGACATGTCTCCTAACCAAAATAATAACCAAACAGGTGTGTTTCCAGGTCAAGCAGTGCCTAATCCTAAGTTAACAAACACCGCCTTTGAAATAAACAGTACTCACTGTAATGGTAATATAAACCAAGGGGACCTACAGGCAGTCAATACCCTTCGTTCAGGGAAAGTAGTTAAAAACAAAGTAACTATGCCTGAAGACCACCCGTAAATAGAAGCTGAAAATGAAACCATACCAAATACTGTAATAGAAACTGAAGACCCTACAACTGTAGAAGTACCAGTTAAACCACAACCAAAAGGGAAAACCTTACAAGACCTAATAATAGAAATTGAAGACCCTACACCTGTAGAGGTTCCAATATGGACACCTAGATGGAAAACGGCTATAGATAAAGCAAAGGCTAATAATATTGCTAAATATAGAGATAAACCACCGTATCCCGAGAGACTAATTATGTCTAAAAGGGACAAAAATTTTGATGAGATTAGGGAAGTGTTTAAAAATCTGACTATAAACCTACCTTTTCTAGATGCTATAAAAAGTCTACCTAGACACGCTAAGTTTCTAAAAGAGTTGTGTACCAAGAAGAGGAAAACTAACATACCCAATGAAGCCTTCTTAACAGAACAATATCCTACTTTATCTGAACATAACGAAATTGTTAAGTACAAGGACCCTGGTCGTCCTACTGTACAATGCACCTTAGGTGATACCTTCATAACAACTGCTTTATTAGACATGGGAGCGAGTGTTAACTTACTCCCTTTTTATTTATATAAACAATTGGGTCTAAAAAAACTTCAACCAACCAAAATGACTTTGCAGTTAGCCGATCGTTCTATTACGTATCCCAAGGGCGTAGTTGAAAACATTCTCGTTAAAGTGCAGGATTTTTACTATCCAGCCGACTTTGTTATTCTTGACACAGAAGCTGCTCATGATTCTATTCCCATCATCTTAGGGCGTCCTTTCTTGGTAACCGCCAATGCCCAAATCAATTGCCGGGATGGCTCAATGACTATTTCTTTTGGAAATCTTTCTGTGGAAGTTAACATGTTTAGACAAAAGCAGAGACAACTAGGTTTTCCTGTAGAAGGTGAAGTTAAGTCTATTGAGAGTTTTGTATATCACATTACTATTTCCAACGATCTTGTCCCCACACTAGTAGATACCCCTCTAATGGAAGAAGACAAAGATCATAATTTTGACTCCTTGAACATAATTGAACTAGCCAAAGAATTTTCCACCCTGCCTTCCAACCCTAAAGAGCCACCTGATACCTTCATTTTTAGATGTGTGATAATATCAACCCATGCCACCAATAAGTTTTATGTTAAAACCACGCACTCATTTTTTCCATTCCTTCAATCTAAAACTTATCCATACCCTACATATCTTCCACAACCATCCATTTTCTCACGATCATTCACTTGGACACCTTTTCATTCAAAGAAAAAGAAGAAACTTTATGCTCGATTAGGTTCTAGATCCATCAGAATTCACTCCCATTCTACTAAGTCATGCCATAGGAAATCTTAGTGTTTAATTTTGTTTGATGGTGCTTTCCATGTTAACTATTTATGGAAAGATCCACAATTATATAGATTATTGATATATGGGAAACTGCATGTTAATACATATATATCACATTAAGTCTAGGGAATCTGACTTTAAAAGACACAAGTTTTTGTACAATACCAACTTTCTGAAGTATAGGCTAAACAAAAATTTTCAAACTTAAAAAGAGTTTTCCAATTTTGTTTGGGGGTGGCATATTTTGGTATTTCATTTCAAAAAAAATTTTGCCATCCTTTGCTTGTCATGTTTACTCCAGTAGAGTTTGTGTTAGTTCGTACATAACAGTTTAATTGTGCTTCATGTTATCATATCATTTTACAATATTTCTGTTACAGGTACTGCCAATTTTTGCCATGTTTCTATGATAAATTCTTTCCTTATCCCTTTATACTTTGAGGACAAAACATTCGATTGTTTGGGGGTGGGATAGAAAAATTTGCAAAAATTAGGCACTTTTAGAATGTAAATTACAAATCATAAATATTGTTTATACTAGGCACTTAGTGATAATAATATTATTCCCTTCTCCATGATGATATTAGTCTAGAAATCTCACGTAGTACTT
This sequence comes from Coptis chinensis, assembly GCF_015680905.1. Classification (NCBI taxonomy): domain Eukaryota; kingdom Viridiplantae; phylum Streptophyta; class Magnoliopsida; order Ranunculales; family Ranunculaceae; genus Coptis; species Coptis chinensis. The sequence continues at coordinate 55,302,037 of NC_141458.1, read as the reverse complement.
GAATTAGGATTTAATTTTTGAAACATAGATTAATACATAGGTAATAGTCATTGCATCTTTTCACGAACATCTTGCATGAGCATCTTTGATTATGCTTGGTAGTATTTTTCTGAGACCTAGGTTAGAGTACTTAATACATATCTTGTGAACATCTAGCCTAAAAGCCTTATAAGAGTGAAATATCTGAGTGTTAACACAAGGGAGATGTCAATTCCGAGTAGAGAAATCACACATCCATTTGCTTGATCACCACACCATATCCTAAGCGAGAATTTAGGCCCTCTTTGGATCGATATAGCCAGAAATTCACACCTATATGAAATTTATTATCCGCTAGTCGCCCATTGAACCTTTTATTAGCCTTTTCACAAACCACAAATCCTTTACCCAATAAAACAAAATAAAAAATAAAATCAGCCTACCTATCTAGATAAGTATGAGAAATAGGATGAGTGAAGAAAAGAAAAGAGAAAAACCTGTGTAAAAAAAAATTAGTTAATTGCTTCAGAAAAAAAAAGAAAAGAAAATAAGTTTCCATCCAAAGAAAAGAAAAGAAAAAAAAATAGAAATAGAATAAAAACTCAAAAAATAGAATAAAATGAGTCCAAAAGCCAAAATAAAAAGGCTAAGCAAAGTCTAGAAGCAAAAGAACGAGGTTTTCTCTAGTTACATAATATGAAGACCCTATTTTCTCATACTTGTCTTTTTGAATATCCATTTCCTTCCTTCTTTAACCAACACCTACACCCCGTATCACCTAATAAAGACCTCTAGCTCAATTAGGAATAGGTTGATGTTATAGTAAGTGGTAGATGTGTTTGATCGACCTCGGCTTCCTTGGATTGTCATTGAGATTGTGAGGAAACGTGTGCCTACTGCACACTGGAGTTAGCAAACTTGAGTGAAAAAATCAGAGTGTTATGTGTTTTGACACATTCCTTGTGAGAACCTACTTAGGCACGCTGCCCAAAAGTTTCAGAAATGGACCTGCCATTGCATTTCATATCATAGTTCAATGTATAGTTGTTTGTCTTAAGATGATTTTATTATTATGCATGTTTTAGTTTAAGTTTTAGAATGATCATTCTTGTTTAAATACTAGTGAGAAGTATAGATCATTGAGACATAAATAAGGAAACAATAGTTTTATTTCTTAGTCGTTGTAGTATAGATGAAGTTTGTGAGTACCTTCACTAGAAAACTCTCACGAGGCTATAACTCATCCACTAGGAAATTCCTAATGGTTTAAGGCCTTGTTGCATATGGTCAATGCAATTGCACTCGACGAAACGAGATTAGTTAGAATTCCACTTTTTGTCACTTATTCTAATTTCTCATATTTGCTTGAGGACAAGCAAAATGTTGTTTGGGGGTGGTTTGATAAGAGCCCAAAACTTTAGTTTTAACCCATTTAACAATATTGCTTTAGACCAATTATGTGATTAATAAGTAAGAGTTAGTACTGTTATCGTGTTTTTGTATATTTTAGGTATTGGAGTCGAATATGTACATAAATACATCCCTTTTGCGAGATAAAGGAGCAAGGGTTGGTTGCTAAGAAGTTCTATGGTAAAAGGCCAAGATTCAAGGAGAAAAAGCCTTTTTAAAGCCGGTCAAAGCTGAAAAGTCAAAGTCAACGTAGGCATAAACAACGTAAAAAAGTCAGCAGAACTTCTGAAGGCCGTATCTTTGGACTTAGACCTCGGAATTAGGCCTACCTTATGTCAAAATGACCAGCTCGGAAAGAGATTTCCAATAGTTCAAGCCTTGACCCAATCAGAGGAGAAAAAGTGGGCAAAAAGTCCATAGAAGTCAAATCAAGCTGAAAAGGCCTCTGTGGACTAAAGAAATTGGGTTTTGGGCTCGATTTTTCGGCCCAAAACATGGCTCCTTAGCCCATGCACGAAAAAGTGGATCTGGTCTCCTCTATTTGTATGGAGAAGACTTAACTCTTAAGATAACCTAGATCTAGATTAGAAAATTAGGTTAGACTCCATTAATTAGTTCTAATAGCTGGTTTTAGATCTAGTTTTTACCTTCAATTAATTAGTGTTAGAACAAAGTAGATTATTATTTAGAATCACTATTAGTTTTCATTTCAATTTAGTTATTGATTAAATTCTTATTTAGTTTTAGTTGTTTTAAATTCATAAATTAGGTTGTCTTCATTTTGATTCTTAGACTATTGCTAAAATTAAATTTATAAAGTTTAAATTAGTTATTAAATTATGACTTGTTATTATTGTTCTTGTGTTGGGAACGATAGTATAATGATATTAGGCTAAAACCTCCATTAGAGGAGGTTAAGGAAGTCATGTGAGGATGATTGCTTGTTAGAGTAGTTGTTATTTAGAATAGAAATTTCACATCTCATTACTCTCACCATTGTTCTTTGTGTTTGATTAGTTGAATTCCATTTATGTCTTGATAGTTTAAGAGTGGAACGATTTCGTACTCTATATATTGCATGAATATATATGTGAGAGTAGGAAATAAATTTTTGATACCGTAAGAACGAAGTTAGAGTAATCTAGTTGAGTTTTTACAGTTTATCAGCTCCTTTAGACGTCATTGAAATTGTGAGGAAACGTGTGCCCACTACACACTGGAGTGAGCAAAATTTGAGTGGAAAAATAAAAAAAAATTTGTCTTGACAAATTGTGAGGACCTACTTATGGACGCTATTCCAAAAGTTTCAGAAATGGACCTACCATTGTATTTCATAACATAGTTCATTGCATATATGTTTATCTTTAGATGATTTAATTATTATGCATATATTAGCTTAAGTTTCAAAAAAATTATCCTTATTATATTGTTATAGAGATGATGTATACATTTCTGAGATTAATTAAGAAATATTACTTTTATCTCTCAGTCATTGTAGTATAAATGAAATTTGTGAGCACCTTCTCTGGAAAACTCTCATGAGGCTATAACTCGTCCACTAAGAAATTTCTAGTAGTTTAAGGCCTTCTTGCATATGGTCAATGTAATCGCACTCTGCAAAACGAGATTAGTTAGGACCACATTTTTGGCCACTTATCTGTTTTTATTTCTCATCTTTGCTTGAAGACAAGAAAAATCCTGTTTGGGGTGGTGTGATAAGCACCCAAAAGTGTAGTTTAAACCTCTTAATAGTATTCTACTTAGGACAATTATGTTTATAACAAATGAGAGTTAGTATTGTTTACGTGTTTTTGTGCATTTCAGGACTTGAAGTTGATTAGGTGACTAAAGACACCATTTTTGCATGGAAAATGAGTCAAGATGATTAATGAAGAAGTTCTACATTTAAAGCCCAAGAATCATGAAGAAAAGCCTTTTTCAAGCCTAGTCAAAGTCAATTCCGATAGAAAAAGGACGAAAAGCCACAAGAACTTCAAATGGGTGTTTGTTTAAACTGAAGCCTTGGAATTGGGCATACTCTATGTCAAAACGACCGGATTGGAACCAGCTTTCCAAGGGATCTAGCCTTGCCCTAATCAGAGTTTTAAAAGTAGACAAAAAAGGTATTGAATTAATTTTCAACAGTTGTGGCCTTTTTAGACTTAACCTAATGGACTTTGGGCTCACATTAGAGGCCCAAAGTCCCCCTTTTTGGCCTATGCACGAAAACGTAACCCTGACCCCCTCCTATATGAAGAGGGTTAAGGCTAAACTTAAGCTCTCCTCTTCACCTCCTTACTTTTAATTATTATTCTCTCCTTAGTTTAGTTTAGTTTAGAATTAGGGTTAGCATTATAGCTTCCATTAGAACCTATCAATAAAAAGCTTTAGTTCTTTAATTAAATTCTTGTCTTTTACATTATGTCTTCTCATTATTATTTAGTTAATATGAATCCGATGACACAAGGCTAAACCTCTACTAGAGGGTTTATGAAGTCACATGAGGATGATAATTCTTTAGTTTTATAATTGTTTTGCATAAGAACTTCAAGTTCTTCGTTGTGAGTGTCTAGAGATAGAGCTCATAATGGAGAACTAGAAATCAAAACCCATCAAAGAAATTTGTGGGGTGCTAATCTCTCTTGCTAGTCAAACAATGACTATAGAGATGTAGGTTGTTTGCTAGGGATCAAGAAAGGCGATTCGATGACTAAACTAATAGCCAATAGAATCGTGTGGTGGATTAACCTCTCTCTAATCTCTTCTCATATCATCAAATCACTATTTTCTACTATTAAATTTATTGTTTTGATATCTTAGTACTCTCATTAGTAAAATAGTTTAGCAATCTAAATATGCATTCAACTGGAGTGGACCGAACACGATTACTCCTTTATATCTTATGATTTAGAGAGTATTCAATTTGCTATTTTTCCTTCTTTATTCACTATTTCTTCACCTTCATTCTACAGTTTTGGAAATTAATTTAATTCTACTTATCAGCCCACATGGACCCACCATAGGTCAAAGCACGTGGCCCCATCACTGATGTGGAATCTTCATTATCTTTTTCATAATTGGATACAAGATGAGTGGAGATAAGAATGATGGAGAAAAGGGCAAGTGTAAGACAAAATGGAGCAAGTACTTATCTATTTGTTTAAGGGAATTAGAGTGAGCACTCATGTTTGGTAATCATTCCATTCCATGAGATAAATGTAAAAAACAAAGCAAAAATTATTTATTCCATGTTTTATTTTTAGTTTTTAGTTTAGAGAGCTTGTAAGTCTCTAATGGAGTCCTATCCATACTCTCTCTAAGAAAAAACAATCTCTTCTTTTTATACTTCTTCTTCTTCAAAAAACAATCTCTTGTAGTTCAGGTTAAATCCTTGTTGTTGATTAGTAGAACCTCCTCTAAAGAATGATCTACCCCTGCCTCTTCCTCTGTTATAACTTCTCCCTCTGTTTGAATTATTCATCTATAAACCTCCATTGAATTGTGTACTTCCACTACACTGACCAGTGGATTGAATTGTTGTTGATTGAATTGGATCAAGAAAATAAGTTTTCAATCAAAGAAATGCAATGAATTATAAAATTGAACTCAACAAACTCGATTATGATGATTAATCAGAAGAAAAATTTATGATTGATAAGAAATAGTAAGAGCTAGAAATACTTGTTGTGATGATTGATCAGATCCCAAATGTTCGTTTTATTACTTTTACATTACTGCATTACAGCCCTTCTAAAAAGGATAGAATAGTGGTGTGGGTTTTGTTGTTGTTCATCTTAAATTCTTAGGTTGGAGGAATGGTTTGATGGTGGAAAACTCTCTCTCTACTATTTTCTAGTCTCTCTTACTCTAGTTCTTGAGTTTTAATGGTGGTAAAACTAGTTTTTATCTAGAATGGGGTTAACTCTTGAATAAACTATTGATTTGATTGCAAACATGGAATGAAATTGGTTTTGATGGTTATCATGCTCACAAAGTTATACTCATTTGAATTTGTCAAATGAGTATGACTTATGTTTTGGATTGAATCAAGAATAGAAAAGTAATGAAAACTTGTATTGAAAAGAAGATGTAAATTTGTATTGAAAAAATTAAGAACTTGGTTTAAACACTAAAGCTTAAAGAACATGATATTGGAAAACAAAGAAATAACAAATTACACTATTAAATTAAAATATTTTATCTACTCTTAATGACCAAAGATTAGCTCTAGGGTAATGTTCTTTCTCTACAACTTTGGTTTATATGGACGTACACCAATTACATCTTTACCCTTCTTTCTAGAAACAACCTTTAAGCTTAGTGGGCTTTTAACCTAAGCCCATATAACTGAATTCTTGAATTTGGTTTTAAGTCCCTAATTCCATTGCTTTTAGCTTTGAGTCTTTTAGAGTTGACTTTGACTTTTTGACACTTTTGCTCCTAAGCTGGAATCTTCCCAAGCAGCATCAATAGCAATTATTTTTGCACTAAAATGCACGTATTAGGAATATACGTCTTAAATGGCCTGTATCCTACAAACGGTAGAAAAAGCTATAAGTTGTTGACAAGATAATTAAATTAAGATGTGAAAACAGTAGTTCTAATATGCTAAAATCATTCTAATCAAGTTATAATAATACTCTCAAATATCAAGTGATAAAGAGGAGTAATCGTGTTCTCCACTCTTGCTTGCACATACTTGTAACGAATCTAGACTAAACAACTATTTACTAATTGAGAAAGTAATATGATTATGAAAATATTAGATATAAGATTGAAAACAGTAGATTTAAAGGTGAGAAAGATAATTAGAGAGTAGTAATCCACCACACAATTCGATTGCCTATTAGTTTAGTCATCGAATCGTCTGTTGATCCCTATTGAATACCAAGTCATCTCTTATCATGGTTTCACTAGCATGAGAGTTTAGCTCTACCACAAATCTCTTTGATGGTGGCTCTAAACTCTAGTTCATCATTATGAGGTTTATCTCTAAACACTCACAACAATGAACATGAAACTCTATTCTAAACAACAACTATTCTAACAAACAATCATCCTCACGTAGCTTCATTAACCCCCACTAATGGAGGTTTTAGCCTTGTGTCATTAGATTATCTATATTAAAACAGTAAAGTAATGACATTAAAGTAAAGAGAATAATTGAATTGAAAAACTAAAGGCTTTTATTGAAAGATTTTAATGGTGGCTACAAACTAAACTAATTTTAACCCTAAACTAAACTACAACTATACTAAACTAATTATTAACTAAAGAGGGGAAGGAGAAATAAGTTTAGCCTTAATCCTCTTTATATAGGAGAGGGTTAGGGTTATATTTTCGTGCATGGGCCAAAAAGGGGGACTTTGGGCCTCTAATGTGAGCCCAAAGTCCATTAGGTTAAGCCTAAAGAGGCCACAACTGTTGGAAAGTACTTCAGTGCCCATTTCTTCCACTTATACAACTCTGATTGGGGCAAAGCCAGATCCATTGGAAAGCTTATTCTAAGTCGATCATTTTGACAGAAAGTAGGCCCAATTTCAAGGCCCATGTCCAAAGATACGCCCATTTGTAGTTCTATTGACTTTTCTATTATTTTTCTACCCGAATTGACTTTGACTTCCCATCTTTGACTAGGATTGAAAAAGGGTTTTCTTCATGATTCTTGGGGTTTAAACATAGAACTTTGTTAGCAATCATCTTGACTCGTTTTCCATACAAAATGGCATCTTTAAGCACAAAAACAATTTCAAAACCTAGAATACACAAAAACACGTAAACATGACTAACTCTTATTTATTATAAACATAATTGGCTTAAATAAAATACTATTAAGGGGTTTAAACTACACTTTTGGGTGCTTATCACACCATCTCCAAACAACATTTTCTCAAGCAAATATAAGAAATAAAAACAGATAGGTGGCCAAAAATATGGTCCTAACTAATCTCGTTTCGCAGAGTGCGATTGCATTGACCATATGCAATAAGGCCTTAAACCACTAGGAATTTCCTTGTATCCGAGTTATAGTCTCGTGAGAGTTTTCCAGAGAAGATACTTACAAATTTCATTTATACTAGAACGACTAAGAAATAAAAGTAATTGTCCCTTAATGTTATCTCATATATCTATACATCTCACTAGCATTTAAACAAGGATCATCAATCTAACTCCGAAATTAATACATGTATAAGAATCAAATCATCTCAAGATAAGCAACTATATAATGAACTATAATATGAAATGCAATGCAGGTCCGTTTCTGAAACTTTTAGGTAGCGTGCCTAAGTAGGTTCTCACAAGGAATGTGTCAAGACACATAACACTCTAATTTTTCCACTAAAGTTTCCTAACTCCAGTGTGTGGTGGGCACATGTTTCCTTACAATCTCAATGACAATCCAAGGAAGCTAAGGTCGATCAAACTCATCTACTACTTACTATCACACCATTTAATCCTAATTGAGCTAGAGGTCTTTATTAGGTGATTCGGGGCGTAGGTGTTGGTTAAAGAAAGAAGGAAATGGATATTCAAAAAGACAAGTTTGAGATAATAAGGTCTTCAAAATATGTAACTTAGAGAAAACCTTGTTAAGTTCTTACTTTTCTTCTACACTTAGTTTCCATCATTAGCCTTTTTATTTTGACTTTTTGACTCCTTTTATTATATTTTTTGGAGTTTTTATTTTATTTTTATTTTTATTTTTCTTTTCTTTTCTTTGGATGGAAATTTCTTTTTTTTTTCTTTTGAAGCAAATAACTAATTTTTGTTTACATAGGTTTTTCTCTTCTCTTTTCTTCACTCATCCTATTTCTCAGACTTATCCAGATACATAGGCTGATTTATTTTTTTATTTTGTTTTATTAGGTAAAGGATTTGTGGTTTGTGAAAAGGCTAATGAAAGCCTCAGTGGGGAGACTAGCTAAAAATATACTTGGGTTAGAATTTCTCGCTATATCGATCTAAAGAAGGCCTAAATTCTCACATAGGATATGGTATGGTGATCAAGCAAGTGGATGTGTGATTTCTCTACTCGGAATTTACTTCTCCTTTGTGTCATCACTTAGATATTTCACTCTTATGAGACTTTTAGGCTAGATGCTCCCAAGATATGTATTAAGCACTTTAACCTATGTCTCGGAAAAATGCTGCCAAGTACAATCAGAGATGCTCATGGAAGATGTTCAAGAAAAGATGCAATGACTATTAGCTACATATTAATCTAAGTTTTAAAAATTAAATCATAATTCAAGTACTATGTGAGATTTCTAGACTAATATCATCATGGAGAAAGGAACACCATTATCACTAAGTGCATAGTAAAAACTATATTTATGATTTTATACTTTTTATACGGAAAAGTGCGTAATATACAACCTAATATGTGCTTAAACATTTACAGCGTGTTTCTATACCACCCCCAAACAGAATCATGCTTTGTCCCTAAAGTATGGAATGAAAATAAAGGATAGAGAGTACCATAGAAACGTGCTTGTAAATGGGAGCACTTGAAAAAGAACGTTAATCTATACTAATATAAAGAAATAATTCGCAACTCCTATATGAGTTCCATGAAATAATAAATAGCGCTTCAGACATAAGCGTACTCTAACATAAATAAAATAATACCATACGTTCACAAGTCAAGCATGCACATATTGATAAACACGTAAATATTACATTATTTACACATAATTTTATATTAGTTAGTTTGTTTAATTAGTTTGTTGGATTAAGTTAGTGTGTTTTTGGTAATTTTGCAGTAATTGGAGTTAATTGATTAAAAGTGATGAACCTCCATAGATTTGAGATATTCGTGCATTCATTGATTTTATAGTTTAGCAGAGATGCCTAGCGTTAGTGAATTCACTATTTGCATTTGGATATGGCCTGGTTTATTTGGATGGGCCTTTTTAGTTGAGATGTTAGGCCCAACTAAAGAAAAAAAGACACAAAAGGAATTAAAAAGGGTAATGGGCTTTTGGGCTTAAGTGATCAACACCCAAGATGAAGGCTTAAGTTTTTGATATGATCTACCACTCCTCAAGTTATACTAGAACCGGACCACTGGATCAAAACAATAGTTTCCTTCTCCATCTCCATTTCTCACGAATCGAAAACAATCCCTCAAATTTCGGCGATCAAATCAAACCAACGAATCAACCAAAATCAAAACCCACAACATCATCTATCATTCCTATTCCCATACCACCATATCATTGGACGAATCCCATGTTTTCATTCCAGCAGAGATCGAACAGGAGAAAAAACTGACATCGTTTTTTCCGATTCGATCACCCAATCACCAAAATGCTCGCGAAGACCAGTCCAATTACAGTCACGAATCCCTTCTAATTCCAATCCTTTTAGGTACGAAAACAATACCCGATTCCTACTATTAAGAGACGTGAGCAATATATCTTTGGGGGTTTCTAATTTCTATCGAATTCTGAATCTTGCGCGAGCTAAACCGAATTAGAACATTCCATTCAAATCAAAACTGAATACTCAAGGAAAGAAGACCCATATATAAACAGGAGAAAGAGAATACGGGGTCTCTCCAGAACACAAAACATAAAAGTAAGAAAGAGAAAATAGAGAGAAACAGTAGAGAGAGCTTGAGAGTAAGAGAAGGAGAGAACTGGAGAGAGACCGCATGCTTGAATAGGTTATATCTTAGGGGGTAGAAATAGTGGAACAACACAGGAGCAAGAGAAGAAGATAGAAACTGGAAGAAAGGAAGAACCGAACCCACTGTTTACATGACCCCATCTATCCCTTCTTTTAGTTTATGTTTACTTATGATTATGTTTAGCTAAGTTTAAGCTAGGGTTTAGATAAAGCCCTAGACTTGCATAGGTTTTTACTGTTTAAAGAGTTTATTGTTCTCCAACTTAATGAATAACTTATTGATTTCTTTGATATTAGTAGAATATTTTCATTGATTATATCTTGCATGTTAAAAGTTTATGACTTGACTAGTTAATCGTTAGATAAATATTCCGTTATTATCAAAGCATTGATTTTATCATTTACGTAGACTTATGAGAAGTCGTGCTGTAAGAGGATGATTTTTGCTAGGAGTTTATATTCTCTTTGCTAAAATTCAATCAAACTAATATATAAATTATATAAGAGCTCAACGTTCACATCTTCGAGAAAGCTGATAAGTGCTCAAAAAGTGCAATTTAACCCTCGATTATGCCTCTTGTTTAGCCATCTTAGTGGACTAATAGTGTTTGTAAGTTATGTTTTAAGATTCTACAGGTGAAAAAGAGAGTTTGTAGAATATTAGAGAAAAAGAGATAAAATGGAGCAATTCGGAGCATTAAGGCTCACATGGGAAGCCCGTGGACAATCATGGAAAGGGCCAAGGAATTGAAGCTATTAAAGATGCGACTTGGACCTATTTTAAAGCCTATTTGGAAGCCCAAGGCCAAAAGATTCGTTGCTTGGACCAAAACCCGCAAAAGAGGAAAGAAAAATAGACCAAAAATGGAAAAATAGAGTCTCGCGTTTGAGACGCGACTATCGTGCGTTCAGACGCGACCCATGCATTTGGGACGCATAGATCGAGCGTCCAGACGCATTGATTAAGTCTGGGATGCATGAATAGTGCGTCCAGACGCATGAATTGACACTGTAGCCAATTCCTTCTAAGTTTTAGAGATGAAGTTGGACTCTGGAAGAAGTCTATTTGTATTAGGAAACAAATGACGGTTTGGAATGCTTCTAGAGCTCATTGTAACCCCTATAAATAGAGGACCTAAGTGCCTCATGTAATGGGCCAATTCATTTATATTCTTGTCTCCAGAACTTGAGGCAGAGAGAGATTAATAATAAAAGATCGGTTTTAACTAGCTAAGTCTTAATAAACTAGTCTTTCTAGTCTTATGTTCTTCGACTCTTATTCTTCTCGTTCTTCGTGTTCTTCTTTCTTTATGGAAGGTTAATCTTCTCCTTCAAGGGAGGAGATGAAGCCAGTACTTATGGTTTAATGATTCTTCTGGTTCATGGTGTTCTTCAATCAGGTTAGTTATTTATGTTTTTAGTTATTAGTTCCATTGCCCACACCAGGGGATGGAAGTATAGAATAGGGTTTATATTTTGCAATATTAATATCATGCTAGTGTTCTTTACTTTTCTTCTAGTAGTATAGTTCTTAAGAGTTAGGGAAGTATTCTTTGTGTTGCCTTAGAAGGGGTAGCTCAGGGAGTGGCTGCCTAGGGAAAGTATTCTTTGTGTTTGCCTTAAGTGGTGATTCATTGAATGGCCACTCTATTAGGAAGTACTCCTTGATGTTGCTCTTGGTAATACATTGAATGGCTGCCCGAGCTTACATAAAAGGAAAGAATATATTAATAGTATAAACATAGGAACAACCTTAAGTAGAGTTAATTATTAACGATGTTTTGTCCAAGAGGGCATCGGCACTTGCTCGAATTCCTAATTGTAGTCTACTTGTAAGAACAACCATGAAGCAGAAGGTCATAGATTAAAAGTATTGGTGGATTCTAATCTCTTGAATTCCCTCTCTTATAAATTTCCAATAGTTTAGTTAATTTAGTTTAGTTTAGCATTAGAATCTAAATCTATAATAATCATAGTTTTAATCCCCTTAAAACCCACATAACATACACTTAAAAAAAGTGGAACAATAACATACACTCATCCTTTACTTAAAGGGATAACAGGTTTTGATACGCTTCTATTTTGTTCAACGACCATCATCTATCTACATCATTCATCTCATCTACACACACAAAAAGAGGCTGGTCAAATGGCGCCGTTGCCGGGGATATAATTAATTGTAGCCCTGGAAGGCTGGTCAAATGGCGTCGCTGCCATTTTAAGTTGTTTATGTTTAACGTTTTCTTTCAAGATTAGAATTTTGGATCTTGAGGTAATTTTAGCCGCATCATCTATCCTTTTAAGAAAGAAAGAAGCTTGAAAGACATCTCGAAGACAAGATCTACCATCCAGGTTAGTCGAATCTTCATTCTTTTTATTGCTTTCTTAGTATAGTTGCATCATAGTTTAGTTTTATTACTTTCTAGTATAATTGCATTTAGGACCTTTTCAACAATTGAAGTTGTAAGCTAACACAGCAAAATATCAAACTCTAGTGTTTCTTATCTTAATCTTGACAAACGGACTATCGTCTGTGGGCAGTGGTACTTAAGCAATCCAAGTGATTCACGATAACCCTAGAAGAGACAGCTTTAGACAACGGGCAAGATACTACCTGCAAAGCCCAACCCAGTTGAAGGAAAGTAGTTTTACATTTTAGTATAATTTATAATAGTTGCATATTATTCAAGCATTGTAGGATAGTTTTTCGTCATTTTCGCATAGCATTTTCTAGTGTATGCCCCATCGTCCATATCATCCTCTGGTAAGAACACAACAGTGGACAAGGTTTAACAACTGACTCACAAGAATACTAGACGAGATTGATACAATGGCTGCACGCAATGATGGAGGTGTTTTGGACACCAATAATCCTAAAGCTATCCCACCCATGCAAACACAACAACAAGGAAGAAGTTTCGAAGGCGATTTCTATTCGCCAATCATTGGAGACCCACCCCGATATTATATTTTTTTCCAGAGACGAAGCTAATCGGTTTGAACTTAGAGCATCAAGAATCTCTATGCTTCCAAAGTTCAATGGTTTAGATAATGTTCAACCTTATGTTCACATGAACAAATTTCTATCATCCTCCGGAACTTTCAAGAACCGAATATCGGGGATGAGAGTATCAAGTTAATTTTTCCACTCTCCCTCGAAGGTAAAGCATCCGAATGGTTAACCGCGACAAACCGATCAATTTAATCAACAACTGGGAGAAGTTGAGAACAAAGTTTATGAACAAGTTCTACCCTTTGAGGAAGGCAGATGCCATGTAGCAAGCCATCAACAATTTCAAAGGGAAGGTGGTGAAGAATATCATCAAAAGCTGGGAGAAATTCAATAATCTACTAGTCTCATGTCCACATCATGGTTATGATAAGAGCACACTGGCTCATTTTTTCTTTTGAGGACTTTCTACTATGAACAAGCAGATGATACAGTCAATGCATCAAGGTAAGTTTACATCATTGGATGGAGAGGAAGCCTACAACTTTCTCGAGAATTTAGTTGAAGACACTCAACAATGGAGTACTAGCAACGAGGACGTAGCTAGAGTGGAGGGGGTGCTGAAGAAATTTGGCAACCAAATTCAAGAAGACCCAAATCAAGCATTGCTATCAATTATGGCAAGCCTATCAACAGGACTTGAAAATCTGAACAAGAAGTTTGGTCAGTTCTCCATGAATCCTCCAAAACCAAACAATTTCCAAGCTAAACCTCAGCCATCCAAGCCTTGTTATACCATTTGTGAGCTATGTTCGATGAAGGCCACACACCATCAAGAGTGTTCAGATTATCCGGATACTAAAGGAGGCATGTAGTATAACTCTTTAGGAAGAAATAACCAGTTCAATTAGGGACGAGAATTATTGGAAGCCACAAAATACAAATCGAGGAATTTTCCTCTAGGATTTCGAGAATCATCAAATCGGCTTCGAATAACCGATGATCGGTTCGAAACCGCCAAAGAACCATACGTAAATCAAGTCATACCAGAACAAAGAATACCAAGCCAACACAAAAGAGAGTTAGTACGGATCTTATGAGTGGATATATTGCCCCTACGCCTCAGTCGAGCAAAGCAGTTACCCCACATCTGGAAGATGCTATCACCACCATTGTCAATGAGCTGAAATAGACAAATCAAAGAACCCAGAAGTTGGAGAATAAATTTAGTGTCATTCAAGGCCAGATAGGGCAAATCGCTGTCGCCTTGACAGAGAGATCAAAAGGAGCATTACCAAGCCAGACGGAGCCAAATCCGAAAGGAAGAGGTGTCCTGCAGGTGGATAACCTGGAGATTACTCAATCGAATGCCCAAGTTAATTCTGTCACCACTCTTAGGTCAGGCAAGAAAGTTGATAAGAGGATTGTCTATGAACCAGGAAAAGATTTTGCGGAGCCTAAGGTAACTTATGTCCCCACCATCCCACCCAGTTCTAACATTCCAGATATATCTAGTGTTGTGCCACCTACTAAAGAAACTGTTGCAAAAGAAGTTGAAGGAACTACTGTGGAAGTAAGTAAGAAGAATCCATCATGAGTGACTCCACCTGTCACTCCACTATCTGTTACGAAACCAACCAAAGCCGAACGAAGAGAACCGATATTGAAGAATCCGCCAGCACCGTTTCCTTCAAAACTAGTGAATACCAGAAAAGATGACCAGTACAAGGAGATTTGCTATGTATTTTAGAATTTATAGATTAATATCCCATTTCTGACCGCCATCAAGCAAGTTCCCTCGTATGCCAAGTTCCTGAAAGATCTAGTGAAGAAGAAGACCAACATTCCGAAAGAAGCTTTTATCGCTCAACGATGTTCATCGTACCTACAAAATCTATCGGTTGTGAAACTGAAAGATCCTGGAAGTCCAACTGTTACATGCAGAATTGGAGATTCTTTGGAGGAACAAGCTTTATTAGATTTGGGTGCCAGTGTGAATCTTCTACCATATTTCGTCTACGAGAAGTTGGGCTTGAAGGATCTAAAAACCGACCGATGTTACTTTTACGGTTGGCGATAGATCGGTGAAGATATACCTAGAGGAATCATTGAAGACGTCATAGTCAAGATTGAAGATTTCTATTATTCGATTGATTTCATAGTACTCGACACAGAACCTACATCTGGTAGGCAGATACCAATCATTCTAGGCAGACCATTCTTGGCCACTGCAAATGCACTCATCAACTGTCGAAACGGTAATATGACGTTATCCTTTGGTAATATGAAAGTCGAGACCAATGTTTTCCATATGTTACAGCAACCACAGGAGGTATGTGTTGTGAACGAGGTATGCATGAGTGAAGCATTAGCATAGGATTATCTGACTCATTCATATCCTGCTGACGAGTTATTGAAAGCTCTGACAGACTCAGATTGTGAGGAACTTAGTGTTGAGTCAATCAATGCGATTTTGGATTCATCACCTGTCATGGATGACATCAAGTTGAAAGAAAAGCTTGAATCGCCTATGCTTGATGGACCACCTAAAGAGCTTAAGAAAGAGCCACCTAAGCTAGAATTGAAGCCTTTACCGTATACACTCAAGTATGTTTTCTTGGGAGATTTGGGAACCTACCCAGTAGTCATTGCATCAGATTTGACTGCAGAGTAGGAATCCAGGTTAGTAGCACTTTTAAAGGAACACAAGTCAGCTATAGGTTAGACAATTGATGATATCAAGGGGATCAGCCCTATGATAGTTCAACATAGGATTCATCTGGAAGAGGATTCCAAGACTTCTAAGCAACCACAGAGGAGGCTTAATCCGAAAATGAAGGAAGTAGTTAGAGAAGAGGTCGTCAAACTCCTTGACGGCGCATTATCTACCCTTTTCGATAGTCAATGGGTAAGTCCAATTCAAGTTGTGCCAAAGAAGTCCGGAACCACGTTGATCGGAGAACGAGAACAATGAGTTGATTCTAACCAGGATTCGGGACCGGATGGAGAGTTTGCATCGACATGAGGAAACTTGAATAGCGCATCAAGGAAAGACCATTTTCCATTGCCATTCATTGATCGGATGTTAGAAAGATTAATTTGGACAAGCTTACTCGCTTTCTTCTTGATGGTTACTCAGGATATTTTCAAATCCATATTCACCCTGAGGACCAAGAGAATACCACATTCACATGTCCGTTCGGAACATTCGCCTACCGTCGTATGCCTTTTGGTATATGCAATGCACCGACCACTTTTTAGCGATGCATGATGAGTATTTTTGACGACATGGTGGAGAAATACATGGAAGTTTTTATGGACGATTTTTCAGTTTTTGGATCATCTTTTGAGGATTGCCTACACCATCTCTCCTTAGTCCTTAAACATTGTTGTGATACCAACTTAGTTCTGAACTGGGAAAAGTGTCACTTCATGGTAAAGGAAGGGATAGTGCTAGGTCACCAAGTTTCAAAGGAAGGAATTCTAGTAGATCGAGCAAAGATTGATATTATAAAGGATCTACCCAAACTGAGAACTGTTAAAGATATTCGTGCCTTCCTAGGTCACGCGGGATTCTACCGTCGATTTATCAAGGATTTCAGCAGAATTGCAAGACCGTTGTCACATCTGTTAGGGAAAGATATTGTCTTTGATTTTGATATATCATGTGTTGAAGCTTTTATGAAGTTAAAGGAAGCACTCACTTCAGCACCAATCATTCATGCGCCCGATTGGAGCCAGCCATTTGAAATCATGTGTGATGCATCTGATTATGCTATAGGAGCCGTTCTAGGACAAAGAGACAAGAAAGTGCCGTATGGAATCTACTATGCTATCAAGACTCTAAATGGAGCTCAGATTAATTATTCTACCACTGAGAAGGAACTCTTAGCTGTCGTCTATTCTCTTGACAAATTTCGACAATATCTGATAGGTTCAAAGGTGATTGTCTATACTGACCATGCTGCCTTGCTTCATTTACTCGCTAAGCAAGATGCCAAGCCTAGGTTGATCCGATGGATACTACTTTTACAAGAATTTGATTTGGAGATACGTGATAAGAAAGGAACAGAAAATGTCGTTACTGATCACCTTTCTAGATTGCTAGTGGAGAATACGGAAGACAATTTACAAATCTGTGAGACTTTTCCTGATGAACAGTTGTTCAGTATATCAGAAGTGCCATGGTACAGCCACATTGCAAATTATCTTGTGACCGACAAGGTACCATCACATTGGAGCAAGCAAGAAAAAGATTTATTCTACTCAAAGGCTAGATATTATTTTTGGGATGATCCATACTTATTCAAGAAGTGTTCGGATCAAATTATTCGAAGATGCATCCCAGAATTGGAACAAGAATCCATTCTATCATTCTGTCATGATCAGCCTTGCGGAGGACACTTTGGCCCGCAACGTACTGCAGACAAGGTATTACAAGCTGGATTCTATTGGCCTACTCTTTTTAAAGATGCAAATATTTATTGCAAAGCATGTCCGAGATGCCAATTTTTGGGTAAGACCTCGAAAAGGTTCGAGTAGCCTCAACAACCGATCCTTATCTCATAAATCTTTGATGTATGGGGTATAGATTTCATGGGACCATTTCCTCCTTCTTTTGGTTACACCTACATTCTACTTGTTATGGACTATGTTTCAAAATGGATTGAAGCAGTTCCTACGAAGATCGCCGATCATAAAGTCGTCGTGGACTTTCTGAAGAAGAACATTCTACCAAGATTTGGAACACCGAGAGCCATCATCAGTGATAACGGTTCTCACTTCTGTAACCGTGTATTTGGGAATCTTATGGCAAAGTATGGAGTAATTCACAAGCTAGCTTTACCATATCATCCTCAGACTAATGGTCAAGCAGAAGTTTCGAATAGGGAAATCAAGAGTATTCTGGAGAAGACAGTAAATCCATCTAGGAAAGACTGGTCTCTTAGACTCCAAGATGCACTATGGGCATCTGAGCGACATTCAAAACACCCATAGGGATGTCGCCCTATCGCTTGGTATATGGAAAAGCATGTCATCTACCTGTTGAGTTAGAACATAAAGCCTATTGGGCAATGAAAGAGATGAATTTCAACCTAGGGAAAGGAGGAAGCTTGAGGATAAGTGAATTAGAGGAATTGAGAAGTGATGCTTATGATAAGTCGAGGATTTACAAGGATAAGACTAAAGCATTACATGACGAAGAATTCGAAGAGAGAATTTGAACACGGGACGAGAAGGTTCGGTCTACAACTCGTCTAGAAATTTTCCCTGGAAAGTCGAGATCTAGATGGGCCGGGACCGTTTATAGTAAGACATGTCACACCTTTTGGAGCTATTGAAGTAGAAGACATAAAAGAAAGGACTCATTTCAAAGTCAATGCTTATCGACTAAAGCTTTTTTATGGAGTTACCCTTGGAGACGTGGAGGCCATTTTTCTCAAGGATCCGGTTTATCGGACCCTTTGTTGAAGCCGAAAATTGGGGTAAGTTACCTACACACCTTAAAGATTACATTCTATGTCTTCTTGAACCTGTTACTCTGTCTAGTTTAAGTTTTTGCATGAGGAAGCCAAGCATCGTAAGCTTGACTCCTTAGGATCTCATTAGTATAAGTGCCATCGATAAGGGCCCCTCGATTTTCATAACTTTATCCTTTCTTGAGAGGAGTTGCAAGCCGGAGTCAAAGTCTCATAACTTTAGTAGACCGAAAGTATAAAATGTACGAGGGAAGTAAGCATGTTGTTGAGAGATCATATTTGAGGTGGGAATACTAGTCTTGAGGATCTGACTATAAAGGACTCAAAAGTCTTGAGGATCTGACTTTAAAAGACTCACATTATGTCTTGGGGATCTGACGTAAAAAGACCTAAAAATTTGTTTCTTGAACTAATTCTGATATTCAACATCAATGGTAATATCCTACCTTTTTCTCATCCATTTCATTTACTTCTTTATACATTGAGGTCAATGCATGCATATGTAGGGGGAGGGTGTACTTGAGAAATGAATTTCGAAAATTAGTTTTCAAAAAACAAAAATATTTTTGGTTTCTATATCAGTAGCATGAGAAAAATGAATTTTAATGATGAGTCTGGGATATATATTCTATACTGCTTAGTGTTGAGTTTGATAGATAGTTAATATTATTGATTTCATTACCGCTTAGACTATTTATTATGCTCGGACATAGTTCTTATTGATAGAATTCTTTATCAAGGCACCACCATAATACTTGGTCAGTTTTGTGTACTTTTGCTAGAAGAGAGATTTAAACCCCTAGTAAACTAGAAGTAGAATTTTTAGACTTAGCCCGTGAGACTTGAGCTTTATACCCATTCTTTGGAGAGTTCTTACGAAAAATCCGAGTCTTAGTGACTCAACATCTTTCAGTTCTTTATGTCGTTGTAATATAGTCTCATTATTCGTTGATTTGGTTAATTACGAAGTGACATCAACTGGGGAGATAGCCATTAGGTCTTGTAGTCTATTCGAAATAGAGTATCATACTGATAAGTCAAGTAGTGAACCCATTCAGCCTTTATCCCACTTAGTAGGACCATCATGTTAAACCCTTTTGAGCCTTACAATAAGCCATTTTCTTTCATAAAACCCTTTACCCGTCACCCAACTCCAGACAAGGAGTATAGCCAAAATCTTTATCAGCCATACCCATATGTTTTTGAGAATACGAGGGGCACAAAGAGGAAGAAAGACCACAAAAGGAAGATTACAAGGAAATATCAGAGGGATACAATGAAGTCCATCATTCTGTTCAAAGTGAAAGAAGCTAGTGGAAAACAAGCATATCCAGTACTAATCAAGGATATACCAGCTTTAAGCTTTAAAAAAAAAAAAGAAAAAAAAAAAAAAAGAAGAAGTTGAACAGAATGGATGGAAAAGCTAAGACAAAGGAAGAATTTTCTCTGCAATACAAAATTTGAAGAAATATTCCAAATAATGAAGCAAAATCCTTAGTGTTTTTCAGAAACAACCTTTGAATCCTTTTTACCTTTCCTTCATAAACCAATACCCAAGCCAAGTTACAACCTATAACTTATCATTACAAAGTATGGTACGAAGTCTAGAATATGTGAGAGGATGCTAAAGTGCAGGACCCGACACTTCATATGTGACTGACATTCTTTCCATGAGACTAATTTCATCTAGAAGTCCGTTTTTCAAGGTAGTATGTGGGATGTTTGTATTCACTATTCTTTTCCCCACATACATGAGGAAAAATAGTAGACCATCTTTTGAGAAATTCTTTTTTGAGAGTATGACCGGTGAAGATTGAAAGTCGAGATTATCTACCTATAGTAAACTAGGGATTCCGTTTCTTGGATAAGAGAGTATAGGAGATTGATTAAGTACACACATAAGCCTTGATTGAGAATTTTGTTAATTTTTACTATCTCCCATCATAATCTATGAGTCTTTGTAGCAATGTAGTCACCAATGGAGACTTTCTATTGGAGTAAGCACTAAGTGGGTATGGAATTTATCTCTCTAAAAAATACTATCATGCTATTGATTGATTTTATGGGTATATCACCTGAAAACCCTCACAAGACTATAACTCGTCCTTTTTGGGGAACTTAAAGGTTTAAAGCATTGTTGCATATGGTAAATGCAATCGCGATGCCTACGAAAGTGAGTTAGGATTTTATTGTTTAGGATGTAATTTTGATCACTTATCTATTTTTTTATCTTATTTGCTAAGAGACTAGCAAAAGGCTAGTTGGGAGTTGTGATAAGTGCTAAAAAAGTGAAATTTAACCCTCGATTATGCCTCTTGTTTAGCCATCTTAGTGGACTAATAGTATTTGTAAGTTATATTTTAAGATTCTACAGGTGAAAAAGAGAGTTTTGTAGAATATTAGAGAAAAAGAGATAAAATGGAGCAATTCGGAGCATTAAGGATCACATGGGAAGCTCGTGGACAATCATGGAGAAGGCCAAGGAATTGAAGCTATTAAAGATGTGACTTGGACCTATTTTAAAGCCTATTTGGAAGCCCAAGGCCAAAGGATTCGTTGCTTGGACCAAAACCCGCAAAAGAGGAAAGAGAAATAGACCAAAGGTGGAAAAATAGAGTCTCGCGTTTGAGACGCGACTATCGTGCGTCCAGATGTGACCCATGCATTTGGGATGCATAGATCGAGCGTCCAGACGCATTGATTAAGTCTGGGATGCATGAATTGACACTGTAGCCAATTCCTTCTAAGTTTTGGAGATGAAGTTGGACTCTGGAAGAAGTCTATTTGTATTAGGAAACAAATGACGGTTTGGAATGCTTCTAGAGCTCATTATAACCCCTATAAATAGAGGACCTAAGTGCCTCATGTAATGGGCCAATTCACTTATATTCTTGTCTCCAGAACTTGAGGTAGAGAGAGATTAATAATAAAAGATCGGTTTTAACTAGCTGAGTCTTAATAAATTAGTCTTTCTAGTCTTATGTTCTTCGACTCTTATTCTTCTCGTTCTTCGTGTTCTTCCTTCTTTATGGAAGGCTAATCTTCTCCTTCAAGGGAGGAGATGAAGCCAGTACTTATGGTTTAATGATTCTTCTGGTTCATGGTGTTCTTCAATCAGGTTAGTTATTTATGTTTTTAGTTATTAGTTTTATTGCCCACACCAGGGGATGGAAGTATAGAATAGGGTTTATGTTTTACAATATTAATATCATGCTAGTGTTCTTTACTTTTCTTCTAGTAGTATAGTTCTTTAGAGTTAGGGAAGTATTCTTTGTGTTGCCTTAGAAGGGGTAGCTCAGGGAGTGGCTGCCTAGGGGAAGTATTTTTTGTGTTTGCCTTAAGTGGTGATTCATTGAATGGCCACCCTATTAGGAAGTACTCCTTGATGTTGCTCTTGGTAATACATTGAATGGTTGCCCGTGCTTACATAAAAGGAAAGAAGATATTAATAGCATAAACATAGGAACAACCTTAAGTAAAGTTAATTGTTAACGATGTTTTGTCCAAGAGGGCATCGGCACTTGCTCGATTGCCTAATTGCAGTCTACTTGTAAGAACAACCATAAAGCAGAAAGTCATAGATTAAAAGTATTGGTGGATTCTAATCTCTTGAATTCCCTCTCTTATAAATTCCCAATAGTTTAGTTAATTTAGTTTAGTTTAGCATTAGAATCTAAATCTCTATAATCATAGTTTTTAATCCCTTAAACCCCTTTTCCAGTCCTGTCATTCACATAACATACACTTAAAAGTGGAACGATACCCTACTCATCCGTTACTTATTGAGGGATAATTAGGTTTTGATACGCTTCTATTTTGTTCAACGACCATCATCTATCTACATCATTCATCTCATCTACACACACAAAAAGAGGCTGGTCAAAAGCTAGGGTTAACTTTCCATCATGCTACTCGTAATTAAAAGAGAACTTTAAATCAATTGAACTAAAATAATCTACAACAATCTAGGGTGGATTCAAGTGCCTTAGCATTCTTTCCATTAATAGTATTTAATATTAGTTTTATTATTTCCATAGTCTAACTAGCTTTAGTTAATAATTACCATTCCTACAAACAAATATAGTTCGGATTAGGTTAAGTAGTATTTTAATATTCAATTATACCCAACACGCATTCTCTGTGAGATTGACCTCATATTTGCACACCTACTACAATACACCTCGTGCACTTGCGAGTATTTTTATAAGTAAAATAGGATTAAATTAGCCTATTTATTTAGGTTGGTTAAATTCCTATCAAGTTTTTGGCGCCGTTGCCAGGGATTGCAGTGGTACAATTAAGTCTTAGAGTCTTACTTTACGTAATTCGTTATTTTTCGTTTTAGTTTAGTCGTAGTTTTTGTTAATTTATAGTCTAAGTTCCTATTTAGGTTTTTCTGCATACGACCACATTAATAAGTTCTTGACATCTGTAGGAACCTCTCTGAAAAATTGCAGGTCTACCTGTGAGAAACTTAGAACCTGCCCGCGCCCTAGTTTCCCTTGCAGAGAATGCGTCTGTGCTTTTACTTTGTTTCCCAGGAAATTACGCAGAGAGCGCGACCCACGCACTATTCTTGTGCTTTTTTAACGCGCCCGCGCCTTGAGTGCTACTTAATTTTTTTGATCTTTTGCAGGCTTCTAGTTGCTATGTAGGATCCAAAACTTTGTTCGTACAGTGTTCTAGTGCTACAGGACACAGTGAAAAAGGGAGGTACACTTCAGACTTGTGAGGTTGAATTGGTTTGCGTCGTGTGTTTTGTTTTCATTTTTTTTTCTTGTATTTAGGAAGGATAATTCACCTTGACTAGCCCTAGGCATTTTGCATTAGGACAGGTTAAGCCCGCTCATTAGGAAAACCTTTTTGACATGTGGATCGAGTGACGGTGTTTTTGCACAATAACTGGGAATCGTGTTATTTGGATTTAGGAGCAACAATAGTAAACACATTATTTTTAAATTAGAATTGATATATTTGTTTGATATTGTTTGTGTGGATTTTCATTTTTAGAGTCTTAAAAAAAACATGTAGAGTTATAACACATACAGTCCTTTTGCACTTTCACCTGCTTTAGAACACGCTCTTGCTCAGTTGGAGCAAAATACATTGAACATGAAAAATATATTGAGCAAGCAAGAGATCAAGAGAGAGGCACGGGCTACCTATGAGGCAACCCTACTAAGTGAAATTTGTGTTAATCAGTTAATTAACTCTTTTGAGGAAAATAATGAGAGAAAACTCCAAAACCAGTTAGAGCCCAATGTTTTTAATATAAGCAAACAACTTGGGGAGTTAGAAAATATATGTGAGCTTAATTTGGTTGAGACTAATGATCAAAGTAATAGTGATGATGCTGATGATGGTTTTTGGTATGATTTATCTGAGTCCATGTATGTTCGTCCAAACCACTTTAGTGATAGTGATGATGAGGAACTAAGAGAGGTAGTGAAACCTATATCTCATGACTTTTCTTTTAGGGATACTCTTGATGTTACTTCTTCATGTCCTATTTCTAATGATCATCTTTCTAATGATTGCACTAGTAGCCTAAGTATTATATTAGCCGTGATAGTTTGTTGAGTGATTCAAAGGAAAATTTTCATGAGCTGTATGTTGCACTTTTAAAAAATAATCATGAATTGCTTAATGAAAATGAGAGGTTGGCTAAAAGGATAATATCTCTTGAAAGTGAAAACATTGTTTTGAGTTCCAAAGTTAATGAAAATATGTGTGTTGCTAATCAGTTACAGGAAGAGAATGAATCTCTTAGGAATAAGAATGATTCTCTGATACATGAGCATAACATAATTAAGGAAACTCATAAGAAAACTATGTCTGATCTTTTAAAGAATAATTTGGACCCCAACATGACATGTCATAGTCTTTGTAGTGGTGATATAAATTTGAATGTTGAGGAGTGTCCTCGTGTTTGTGCTAATCTTGTTATGTGTTCTAAGTCGACTTTAGCTTCTTTAGAACCAGGGGGTATACAAATTAATGTCCCTTCCACCTCCCATGTTGACCGCACTAAACATCCTATCACTTGTTATTATTGTGGTAGTATAGGTCATATTAAGTATCAATGCCATGTTAGAAGAAGCAATTCCCAGGTTTTGTGTAAAACCACTAGTCATGCATATACATTATCATTTTTGAACCAGGTTCCACAATCATGTGCTCAATCTCATAACCATGCTAATGATGTTGTTATATCTAGTCTATCTAATAGACCTATGAGATGTGATTATAATTTTCCTAGGAATCATGGTAAGAAAATGGGAGTGAAATATAAACATACACAACATTGATACCATTTAGCTAAGGTTCGTGCTATTTGGGTAAGAAAAGATGATTTGAAAGTGTTATCTGATTTGCAAAGATCTGATTTCATTATTACTATTCGTTAGATGCTTTGTCTCATGTTAGCCTACCGTTTATTGCATTTGCATATCTTATTAGATGATACATGATATGTTTAAGTATTGTTTTGCATAAGTTTGGGGGTGGTAGTGTTTATATTAAGCATCACATGATCTTTTGCTTAAGCTTAAGCTTGGAATATTTGACTATCTGCATGACATTAAATGAATTCATATGGTAATGTTAATCCATGAATTGAGTGTGTGAAGCATTAGTCTACTAGAGACGTTAACTGTAGCGCTTATGGGAGGCAACCCATATTTTTTTTTTGTTGAGTCTTATTATGTGCACATATCTCATGCATTCCACTTCAGCACCTTTTCTCCACCGTTTTGGACACGTGTAGCTCTATGGAATGAGATATGTGACATATTTTAGTTGTTGTAGTAATTTGGTTCCTTATATATATTATTATTGTTATATCTTTGGTAAGGTACTAATTTCTATAGGTGACTCAAGCTTTATTTTTCGTTCATGGAGCTATTTGGTAACATCTTTCCTTTATCTTTACTTGTCCATGTTGTTATTTTTTTTCTTTTGAGCATATATGTCAACATTGAGGACAATGTCTAAAATAAGTTTGGGGGTGAGAACAAAATGTTTTGTTTAGCAAAAAATAATAATTACTTATACTATTCACTTAGAGATAGTGGTATTGTTTCCTTTTCGGTGGTGATTATAGTCTAGAAATCTCATTTAGCATTAGAATTAAGAGTAGTTATTAGAAACTTAGGTTAATATATTGGTAATAGTCATTGCATCTTTTCATAAATATCTTGCATGAACATCATGATTGTACTTGGCAGTATTTTTCTGAGACCTAGGTTAGAGTGCTTAATTTACATATCCTATGAGAATCTAGCCTAAAAGCCTCATATGAGTTGATATCTAAGTGATGACACAAGGGAGAAGTTAATTCTTAGTAGAGAAATCACATGTCCACTTGCTTGATCACCATGCCATATCCTAAAAGAGAATTTAGGCTATCTTTGGATCGATATAGCCATAAATTCAAACCTAAAGAATATTTTTTCCACTAGTCGCCCCACTGAGCCTTTCATTAGCCTTTTCATAAACCACAAATTCTTTACCCTTTATAAAAACACAATAAATATAAATATAGCCTACCCACTGGATAAGTTTGAGAAATAGGATGAAATGAAGAAAAGAAAAGAGAAAGACATGTGGAAAACAAATATTTGTTAGTTGTTTCAAAAGAAAAATAAGAGAAATAAGAGAAAGTTTCCATCCAAAGAAAAGAAAAATGAATATAAATAAAATAAAAAGTTAGAACTCCAAAAATAGAATCAAAGGAGTCAACAACCAAAACAAAATGGCTAAGGATGGAAACAAAGTGTTGAAGCAAAGTAAGAACAAGACTTTCTCTAGTTATATATTTTGAAGACCTTATTTTCTCAGACTTGTCTATTTTGAATTCCATTCCATTTATTCTTAAACCATCACCTAAACCATCCATAGCACCTAATAAAGACCTTTAGTTCAATTAGGAATAGGTTGGTGTGATAGTAAGTGGCAGATGTGTTTGATCGACCTCGGATCCTTTGGATGTCATTGAGATTGAGAGGAAAAGTGTGCCCACTACACACTGGAGTGAGCAAAACCTAAGTGGAAAAATCAGAATATTTTTGTCTTGACACATTTGTGAGGACATACTTATTTTTGTCTTTTATGAAACATATATAGAAACATGCATGGCCTAGAAAGGCTCTAATGTCACGGACAATCCGTGGTATAGGCAGAGACAATATTTTATCTATTTTAGCTTTATCTACTTCTAATCCATTTTTAGAAATAATTTTACCTAAAAGTATATGGCCGGCTATGCATTCAAGCATTTGGTCGACAAAGGGTAAAGGAAAGTGATCATGACGTGTCATGGCATTAAGCTTCCTATAATCAATACAAATCAACCATGTTATAGGAATTCGGGTGGAAACTAACTCTCCATCGGCATTACGTATGATTGTAACACTGGATTTCTTAGGGACTACATGAACTGGGTTCACCCATTCACTATCTGAAATGTGCTATATAATGCCGGCATCGAGTAATCCCAAAACTTCTGCTCTCACTACCTCCTTCATGGCAGGGTTCAAATGATGTTGTGGCTCACGGGAGGTTTTTGCATTATCCTCCAAATGTATGCGATATTTGCATACGCTATGGTTAATACCCTTAATATCGTCTAAAAACCAACCAATCGCAGAACGATGTTCACAAATAACTCTAATCAAATTTGTCTATTCAGTAGCGAATAATTGAGATGATATAATACTCGAATGAGTGCCATCCGGATCAAGATGAATGTATTTTAACTCAGAGAAGTGGTTTATGCTCAGGGGTGGGCGGAGTGGGAATGAGGGATTTAAGATGGTTTTCCACCTCTAAAACGCAGATTTATTCAGAAATGAGTTCTTCAAACTTAGGAGCTATATCATGGATAGGAGTAGATTCTAAGAGGTCATCTACTTCTTAGATATAAGAATCCTCATTACTGTCGAAGGAAAGAAATTGGTGCATCTGATTATTTGGAAAAGTTTTGTTAAAATAATCTTAAGTGAGGCTCTCTATCATGATAATTTCGTCATCTATAATTGTGTCTGGTTTACCTCAATAGCAAGATTTCCAAAGGAAATGGACACTGAACCATCGCGGCAATTGATGAGGGCATTGGCAGTTGCCAAGAAAGGACGCCTTGAGATGATAGGAATAGAGTCATGGGCCACTTCTGTGTCTAGAATGACAAAATCGCCTTGATAATAAAAGTCTTGTACTTAAACAAGAATATTTTCAATTATGCCCTTAGGATACTTAATAGAACAATCGGCTAACTGCAAAGTCATTTTAGTCAGTTCTAGATCGTGTATACCTAGCTGTTTATAAAGGTAAAATGGGAGTAAGTTAACACTCACCCCTAGGTCTAGAAGAGCAGTTGTTGTGAAAGTATCGCCTAAGGTGCATTGTACAGTGAGACGACCAGGGTCCTTGTACTTAACGATTCCGTTATGTTCAGATAAAGAGGGAAATTGTTTTGTTAAGAAGGCTTCTTTAGGTATGTTTGTTTTCATCTTTGTGGTGCACAATTTTTAAGAAACTTAGCGTATGTTGGAAGACATTTTATAGCTTCAAGGAAAGGTAGGTTTATAGTTAAATTTTTAAAAACTTCCCTAATCTCGTCAAAATTATCGCCTTTTTTTAATATAGCTAGTCTCTGGGGAAACGGTGGTTTTTCTCTATATTTAGCATAAGGGTCAATATAAGTATTGCCTTTTTCTTTAAGTGTTGTCATTTTCATCTTAAGTTGAGGTTTAACTGGTACTTCTACTATGGTAGGATCTTCAGTTTCAACTATGGTATCTAGTCAGTTTTCTTTATCTTGCTGTGGGGAATCCTCAGACATTATTACTTTGTTGTCAACCACTTTCCCTGAATAGAGAGTAGTGAGGGCCTTTAGTTCTATTTATATTATATTTTCATTACTAGAACAACCATTTAATTCGAAGGATGTGTTTTCTGATTTTGGATTAGTTACAGGTTGACCTAGAAGCACGCCTTTTTGTTATGGTTTTTCTTTGGCTAACTGTTGGATGGATTGTTGGATTTCTAGTAATATCTATTGTTGAGCTTGCATGTATGCATCGAATCTATCAGTTTGGGAAGGTTGCATTGCCACGGGTTGAGTAACAGGAACTATCTCACATTTATTATTAACGGGTGGATTTTGATAGTTGTTATTTACCAGGACTAAACTTCTATTATTATTATAATTACCTTGACCTTGTCCTTGCTTAGGCTTATATTGATTGTAGTTATTGGTAGACCTAACATTTTGATTATTAAAACTTGGAGGTGTTCATTGTTTTTTTTTAACAATAAGTTGGGGTTAGGCTGACCCCCACTTATATTATATTAATCACTAACCATTTCGTACATAAATTTGTCCACACGCATCATCATTTACAATACATTATAATCTCTAATCTAATGGGGGAACAAATTGCAATACAAAATCAATTGCAACATGAAGGGACGCTAGGTAGTTTGCAACTCGGTTCACTTCTCTAAACGCGAGAGATAAGGAGATGAAATTTAATCTGCTCCTCTTCATATCAATAGCTTTGAGTATATCTAGGCAGTACCATGGAGATTTTTCCACTTTGTTGATTGCATTCACCGCTCTCAATGAGTTCGATTCTAGCTCAACATCCTTGTGATAGGGTTATATAAAAAAACATTACTTTTGTATTAACTCTAATTCTTTATATTTTGAATGAGAATCATATGGGCAAATATTATGCATATTATATATGTTATTAGTTATATGCATGCGTCTAATACTTTATGTTGTAGATAATATGGTGTGTGGTGACACACAGAAAATTATATCATCGGTACCTTATAAAGTATAAGTAAACGTTCACAACCTAGATGGATTTGGATAAACCATTGGTACGGTTGTAGTATAATCTGGTATTAGTCTATATTGACTACAAGATTATACTAGTACACTTTGTGTGTATTGAACAGGACCAAGTGAGGTTGTTTCTCTTTATACTGACTATATAAGAGAACAAACACCTCTATTATTATGGATGCTTGTCCTCTTAATCCGGATATAATAATGGGCACTTACGTGCATTGTACATTGCTTTAAATCATCAATGAGTGAGATTCATTTGTGAATGAACAAACTCGATGGATTAGGTAATGACATTGTATGTAAGGTGTATTATTGATTACAGAAGGAATCTGTGACCCGCAGGAAGTCGGGTTGATGATGTCCCCTTGAGGAGCTCATAAGGATTGTCATGTAAACCCTGCAGGTGGATTTAATCCGACATGACAATAAGGTTGAGTGGTACTACTCAAGGAAATAAGAAGTTGATTAATATAGTTGTCAGTAACTTAAAATAATCAAGGGGCATTTGATATCTTAAACACGGGGAGATCAACAAGCATATAATATAGAGCCATAAATGTAATACATAGTTTGGGATTAGGGCGGTAGTGCAACAATGGCCTTTAGTGGAATAAGCCATTTGTTGACGGACTTGGGTCGTGTGTTTTGGGCGAACATGAGAAGCCCAAGCCCGTCAGAAGGCCCAACCCTAATTTCTCCTCATGGTCCCTGTTGTAACCTATAAAAAGAAACCCCTTTCTTGGCCATTTTTACACTAAGAGAAACTCAGGTTTTGCTCAAGAAAGGAGAGTTCCAAAATCGGTTCTAACTTTGTGAATGAGAGAGGCCAAGAGAGAAAGAAGGGGCTGGTAGATCGTTGCCCACACAACATCCATTCTAAGGATAGGAATACAACAGAAGATCAAGAGGTTGCTGATTCGTAGAGCTTGGATTCTCAGAGTTATCACAGCTGATAAAAGGTATGACTCTAAACCAAATCGTGAGAACCCTTTATTCCGCTACGCATGGGTTTTCGCGGTTTGTAGTAAATCATTATATAAAACCATAACGGTTCCTACACCTTGTACTCCTCCGCTATACATCTGTGTAAGCATATGTCTATCTCCTTAAGCTCCTGGAATAGAACCGAAGCCATACCTCCACTCCCACTAAAGTCAGCAAGCACCTATCCATCCTTGTCTCGTATTACCCCACCATGGCCAACACCACTACTGCTCACAGCACCGTCGGCATTAGTTTTTACTCTTTCTCCTTCTGGTGGATTCCAAACAACGCCAGTTTGCTTTAGAATTTTATACCTTGTGACAATGTGAAGGCTATGAAACAGATTTTTGGCTTTGAACGTATCCTTTACCTCAGGTCTGAGAACTTGCAGATAGTTCTTAGTATCTCTAACCATCTTCTCAAAAACTCTTTTTGTGGTCATGCTAGTATTTTGGAATTTTCGAGAATTTCTCTCCTTCCAAATATTACCTTAGGTGTTCCTTGTTAATTACTACACCAACTAAAATTAGGATTTTGTCTCCAAGGTGCGTTAGGTATATAATTAAAAGCAAAAACATCTTCTGGCTATGATTGTGGTTGTTCATAAGTAAGAGGACAATAATGATCGGAATGTTCAAGACTATAATAGAAATTACAGCGAAGAGAGTTTATATTCATGACGGGAGTTAGTTTCTCTTCTTCTTACTTAACAGAAAGGGCATCTACCTTACGAGTGAGGGATTCAATTAAAGTTTTTAGTTCAGGATCCTATTTATTCTCAAACATACTGGTTGTCTTAGTTGTAGAAGAAGGAATGGAGCGGGAGTAATCGTTACCTCCCCAATTGTTACTTTTCTTGGATTGATTATCTAGAAAGTTATATGCATCTGTGGCTCTTTTACCTAGGAAATTACCTCCATTCATGATATCTAAAGTCTCTTTATGATGTTGGGATAGGCCTTTGAAGAAGGCACGAACTAGTGTATCTTTACCAAGGTTATGATGTGGACATTTTACTAGAAGATCAGTGAAACGATTCCAAGCCTCAAAAAGGATTCTTGAGACTTTTAGCGAAAGAAATGAATACTTTGTAGCATCTCATCAGTCTTCTGGGGTGGGTAAAATTGTTCCATAAATAATTCTACTAGTTTTTCCCATGTATCGACAGAGTTCGACTTTTGTGTTGTTGTTAGCAAGCTTTGTCGGCTAGGGTGAAAGGAAACACCCTGAGCTTTATTTGTTCAGGTTTTACATTAGGATGATGAAATGTAGTAAGAACTTGTTGTATCCTACATAAGTGTAGATAAGGTTTCTTATGGTCTAAGCCATGGAAAACAGGTAGCAGATTAAACAAATTGGGGGGGGCATTCTAAAATCTCCTGTAGTATCTGCAAGAATTATGCTGGACTCAGGTCCATCATTTAAAGCTTTATAAAAGTCAAAGAGAAGTCTCTCTGCTATTTCTTCACCCATTGCTACTGATGTAGTGTTGGTGGGTGTATGTGGTATGTGTGTGGTGATTGGTGAATTTCTGGATAGGCTATTATTTCTGCGTCTACGATAAACAAATATAGCAAGTTTATGCATACCAGATCTTAATCTCATGCAAGTTTTAAATATAATAGGAAAGTCCTAACAAGCATGCAAACATAACATGATTATTACTAGAAATAGAATCCTCTGACAGTAATTCGAGGATGTATAGAGGTGTTACTTGGAGAGTCCTTGCTACGCGTATAAATAGTGACTTCAACAGCCTTGAAGCATGTCTACGTTACTTGAACAATTATACGAGTACTGGTCCTTGTACTTGACGTGGATTGTGAAGTCCTGTAAAAAGATTAAGTTTATTAGTTTTCAAAGTTTTAAGAATTAGGAAAAGGCTTTTTACTATAGGCTTCGTGTTTGGGCCTGGATGTTAGGCCTGTGAAAATGGGCTTTTGGACCAGCATGGTTGCTTAATTGCACCATGATGCTGAATTGTCCATGGTTCACTTGCAAATCCTCGTGATTATAAACGAGGATCCGAGTGGTACTATGAATGTAAGGTTATATTATATTAATACAGGTGGGGGTCTGCCTAACCCTAGCTTAATCTTAAAAAAAAATGGGCTTTTGGTAGTAGGCTTTCTAATTAATATTTAATTAATTAATTTTTTTGTATATTTAATCAAACCAACAGCCAGGTCACTTAGGAATTTGAAGGAGGTTGTCCATGCGTGCACGTTCCTTAATTAGATAACCCCAAATTCTTTCGGTTTGCTAGACACCTTTCAGAATGAAGAAAAATAATTTTTAAAATTTAGTAATTTGTAGCATACGAGTAATGTATTGTACTATTGAGATGATATTGCAAATAATATTAAAAACTTAATTAACTGTAATAAACTTAGGGCACGTGCGCGCTTAGAATCTAGTTTTATTGGGCGCGTGTCGAACTTTATATGTGGAAGGCGGGTAGCGCTTTGTAAAGGCAAATGTTAGGCGCGCGCGTGCTGGTAACTGAAAACCATGACTTGATTTTTTAAACCATGACTCGTATGCTCTCTAATTAACGTAAAAAGTTGTGCTTTACTCCTACTTAACTAATTAAACTTAAACAGAAGTAAAGCATTCGAATTTACTTTAAACTATCAAAGTTATCTCTCGTGAATTAGAATATAATTGGAGTAGAGAATTGGTTCCACTCCTAGCTCATTTAGATGTAACGTTTCCTAGTTTATGTAATTCTAACAAAATCGATGAGAGTAATGAAATGAAATTATGCTAAGACGGTGATTTAACTAATTTAGATGTTATGATTTAAACTACGGCAATTGAATACTACAATGTGAATATGGGAAGAAATTAGGGAGATTTGATTCCACCTTGAATTCAACTTAATAAACTAGCATAGAATTTGTTGTAATCCTAATCTTTACGTTTTCACGTAAAGGTTGGGTATTTCTAATCCCTAATTATTCATGGCAATCTCTGCCAACTAATAATTAGCATGTGAATTTGTTGTAATCCTAATCTTTAAGTTTTCACGTAAATATTGGTTATTTCTAATCCCTAATTGTTCATGGCATTCTCTGCCAACTAATAATTAGCATGTGAAACAATTAAACCCATTCTCATGTTGAACTAATTACTTTCTAGAGTGGAATAAATTATCACAACTATATCTACACTAACACAATCAAGTCTTAATCAAAGCTTCCTCAAAACCCTCTAATGTAGGTTTAGCTTTGATTCATCAAACTATCATTCATAGAATAAGAACAATAAGAGCAAGACATTATTGAAAGAATAAAAATTACTTTATTAATCTAATTGAAAGAGAGTCTAATGATTCAAAACTATATTAAAAACTAAGTACTTACTAATTAATTAAGTCTAATCTAAATTTATGGAAAACTAACTATATATCTAAGAGTGATGTCGTCGCCCTCTTTATATAGAAGAGGGGTAGGTTTACAAATTTGTGCATAGGCTTTGGAGCCATGTTTTGGGCCATAAAATCGAGCCCAAAACTTGATTACTTCTCTGCTGGAAATTACTGCAACAACTTTTTTGTCCACTTTTGCTCCTCTGATTGGGTCAAGACTTGAATTATTAGAAAGCTCTTTCCGATCCAGTCATTTTAACATATGGTAGATCCAATTCCGAGGTATGAGTCCAAAGATACGGCCTTCAAAAGTTCTGCTAACTTTTATGCGCTATTTCTGCCTGCGTTGACTTTGACCCAGCTTTAAAAAGGCTTTTTCTCTTTGAATCTTGGCCTTTAATCATAGAACTTCTTAGCAACCAACATTTGCTCCTTTATCTCGCAAAAAGGATACATTTCTGCACATAATTGACTCCAATGCCTGAAATACATAAAAGCACGTAAACAACACTAACTTTTATTTATTAATCACATAATTGGTCTAAAAGCAATATTGTTAAGGGGTTAAAACTAACCACCCCCAAATAGCATTTTGCTTGTCCTCAAGCAAATATGATAAATTAAAATAAGTGACCAAAAATACAGTTCTAACTAATCTCGTTTCACCGAGTGCGATTGCATTGACCATATGCAACAAGGCCTTAAACCACTAGGAATTCCCTAGTGGATGAGTTATAGCTTCGTGAGAGTTTTCTAGTGAAGGTACTCACAAATTTCATCTATACTACAACGACTACGAAAAAAAACTATTGTTTCCTTACTTATTCTCAGATATCTATCCATCTCACTAGCAATGAATACAGAATAATCAAGTCGAAACCTAAGCTAATATATGTATAATAGTCAATCATCTACGGATAAATATATATATAATGAACTATGCTATGAAATGCAATAACAGGTCCGTTTCTAAAACTTTAGAATAACGTCCTTAAGTAGGTAGTCACATAAATGTCAAGACGAAAACCACTCTGATTTTTCCACTCAAGTTTCGCTCACTCCAGTGTGCAGTGGGCACACTTTATTTTACAATCTCAATGACACACAAGGAAGCCAAAGTCGATCAAACGCATCTGCCACTTACTATCACACTAACCTATTCCTAATCAAGCTAGAGGCCTTTATTAGGTGTTTTGGGGATTAGGTGATGGTTTAAGAATGAAGGAAATGGATATTCAAAAAGAACCAGTCTGAGATAATAGAGTCTTCATATTATGTAACTAGAGGAAATGGAGTTCATATTATATATATATATATATTTCTTTGGATAGAAACTTTCTTTTCTTTTCTTATTTGAAGCAACTAACAAATTCTTGGTTTTCCACAGGTATTTCTCTTTTCTTTTCTTCATTTCATATTTATTCTCAGACTCATTTCAAAATGGGTAGGCTGATTTTTTTTTTTTATTTTTATTTTGTAAAAGTGTAAAAGATTTTCAATTTATGAAAGGCTAAAGAAAGGCTCAGAGGGGCGACTAGCGGAAAATAATTTCATAAGGTTTGAATTTCTGGCTATATTGATTCAAAATGGGCCTAAATTCTCGCTTAGGATATGGTATAGTGATCAAGCAAGTGGACGTGTGATTTCTCTTTTCGGAATTTACTTCTCCCTTGTGTCATTTCTCAATATTTCACTCATATAAGACTTTAAGGCTATATTCTCACTAGATTTGTAAAATAAGTATACTAGCCTAGATTTCAGAAACTTACTGCCAAAACAAACATAGATGCAATATATTTATAGAAAGATGCAAAGATTATTACCTACATATTAACCTAAGTTTATAAAAACTATTCTAATGCAAAAGCTAACGTGAAACTTCTAGATTATTATCATTATAGAGAAAGAAACAATACAAATATTCCTAAGTGCATAACATAAACTTTTTATTTATATTTTTGAATTTTTGAATTTTTATTAGAAAACAAGTGTATATTTTACATATCTATATCCTAACAGGTGCCTTAAATGACGCGTGTTTCTATGCCACCCCAAACAAAAGCATGTTTTGTCTTCAAAGTATAGAAATAAGAAGAGTAGGAGAATACCATGGAAACGTGTGAAATTTTGGAATATCTGCAAAACAAAGTTAAAACATACTAATAGAGATAAATAAAAATAGACACAACTCTATATGAGTTCCACCCATTATGGGGAAAACAAAGATCAAATTTCTTGGGACATAAGCAGACACGAATATCTTTAGCGCGGGACGCGCTTGGAATTTGCCTATGATGGGCGTGGGGTGCGCTCTTGTCTTACTTGACCTCCAGGCACTTTAATGCGGGGCGTGCTTGGAATTTGCCTATGATGGGCGTGGGGCGCGCTTCGTGTACCTTGAGTGCTCTTACTTGAAAAGTGAAAAAGAAAAGTGAGAGATAACAATGAGAGGTGCAAGGTGAGAGGTTTGCTATGGAGTGTAGAGGGAACCAAGTATTTATAGAGGTTTTGTAATGCCCGTATTTAAAATACGTATTTATTAATTTATTAATTAATTAATTTATTTATTTAAAATTTGTTAGATTGGATTTGGGATATGTGGGCCTGATTTCTAGGCCTGAGTCTGTGTTGGGCTTAGGTTTCAAACTCAGGTATATATTCATATTTTTTCTAGAGAATAGGGTTTTTAAATAAAAATAAAATAAAATGGAGGCAGCTCGTTTGCTAGAGAGTTGGAGCGCAACGATTCGGACTATAAGGATTCGTGGAGCTTTTGATTAAGTTAGTAGATTAGTTTTTTCTATTTCACAGTCTAACTTTACTGTCCAAGCTTTCCGCTCATGTTTTCTGCCCATTCTTTTGCCGTTATTATTATTCGTAATGTCGTTGTTAAACTGTATTGTTGTTGTTAGATTTTATTAATGGCCTTGTTAAAAACTCGTTAAATGAAAAATTGTTAACGGGTAGTATTAGGGAAACTCTGGAGATGGGGCTGTTGAAGCTCGAAGGAGCGTCAATGGCGTCTCGAGCCCAAGATAAAGAAAATGTACTCCTATTTTGTTTGATCTCTTCTTTGTGGTTTTGATTTGGTTGTTTGATGTCGGGGGGAGTAAGAGTTTTATGTTTGGCTATTGAGGTTTGATTGGGTAGGCTATTGAAGTTCTGTCGAAGCTTCAAGAAGCTGTTAATGGGGGCGCGAGTGTGATACTGTGGTACTGTTGTGGTGATGGTGGTATACTAGTTTGAAACTGTTAGTTTGTGTTATGTGTTGTGACAAGCACCCAAAACTATAATATGAAACCCCATTGGGACATATAAATTTGGTTAATTATGTGTTTAATAATCATGAAATAAATATATTTTCGTACTTTTGCAGGTATTCGTAGCAAACATGAAAATATTGGTTAAACCTGTGTTAAAGCACGGGGAACGACGTATATATGAATTCTTCCAAATCAACCATGTAAAGCCCAACAAATCCGCACAGAAGCATCAAACTTCCGAAGCTCCTACCTCTTGAACAAGGATGCCGAATGCGACAAGTGAAATTTCGGACAATCGTATGATGAACTCTACGCATAGGCGGAAAGTTGTAAAATTGCCAAAAGACCGGACCGCCACTAGACTGCACGTGGACCTACTATGCGGGCTGAGAAGAGCCCAAAACTGTAGTTTTAACCCCTTAACAATCATACTTTTAGACCAATTATGTGAGTAATAATTAAGAGTTAATACTGATTACGTGTTTTTATGCATTTCAGGCTTCAAAGTCTATTATGTGCAGAAATGTGCCACTTTAGAGTGATAAAGGAGCAAAGGTCGGTTGCTAAGGAGTTCTGTGAATAAAGGCCAAGATTCAAGGAGACAAAGCCTTTGTAGAGCCCGGTCAAAAACTGAAAAGTCAACACGGGCAGAAATAGTGCACAAGTCAGCAGAACTTCCGAAGGCCGTATCTTTAGACTCAGACCTCAGAATTGGGAGAATCTTATGTCAAAACGACCGGCTCGGAAAGAGCTTTCCAATGGTCTAAGCCTTGTCCAAATCAGACGAGCAGAAATAGACAAAATATCTGTCGAAGCCAACTGTAGCTGAAGAGCCCATTTTGGACTAAAGAAATTGGGTTTTGGGCCCGATTTTCCTGCCCAAAACATGGCTCCAAGCCCATGCACGATTTTTGGATCTGAAAGTATAAAAACAAAAGCTTGACTCTTTGTTAAAGCAGTTAGGTTAGGAAGCTAATGTTAATGGAGTTTAGGGTTAGAAAAAAATAGATCTAGATTAGTTTTTAGATCTAGATCTAGTTTTTTTTACATTCATTCAATTAGTTAGTTTAGAATCATATTTTAGTTTTTAGAATAAAGTATTAGTTCTTCATTTCAATTTAAATTATTGCTTAATTTCTTATTTAGATTTAGTTGTCTTAAATTCATAATTAGTTATTCACAATCTTAGTTCTAAATTAGTTTTAATTTCAGTTTAATTTAATTATGTCTTGTTCTTATTATTGTTCTTGTGTTGGGAATGGTAGTATAGAAATTTCACATCAAATCATTACTCTCACCATTGTTCCTTTTGGTTTGATTAATTGAATTTGTTTAAGTCTTGAGAGTTAAGAGTGGAACGAATCCTTACTCATTATATTGCATGATTATGTTTTGAGAGTAAGAAGAATTGATTTAAACGTAAGAACGGTAGGATTACGTATTAGTGTTATTAACATTAATATTAGGATTTTATTCTTTTTACGGTTATCAAATGGCGCCGCTGCCATCTTAATCTCGTTCTAGACAAGAATTCAATTGCTTGAATCCAAGGGGCAATCCCCCATTCTCTACCCACCCACCCTTTTAATTTTTCATTCTTATTTCTTGAATTTTCGGAACTATTCACTGTTTCAGGCATAGGGGCTGCGGATTCACAGAGAAAAACACTGCGGTGAAGGTATTTCTAAATTTTCAAAAATTCTGAAAATTTTCATACATAATATCTAATTTGTTGTTGATTTACTGGAATATTTTCAGATTTTTCAAAGTTGGTTTACCTTCTGAAAAAAATACAATATTTACAGTGCTGCATTTCAGTTTTCACACCGTATCTTCTTGAAAAACAGACGAGTAAGGTTACTTAGGAAGTTCTAAAAATTCTATACTTTTTACAGGAGTATCTATCCTAAGTCAGGAGTTTGTAGTAAAAATTTGACGAGTTTTGGATTTGATTTGACCACCTAAATAGTAGAGTGTTTCCAGTGTGTTTCTGCAGTGTTGCAAACACTTAATATCTGGAACACCAGCCGATAAGGAGAGGTTGTAGAACTCCAATTACTCTAAAAAATTTTCAGGAACAAGTACGATCTGTCAGGAGTCTCCAGTAAAAATTTGGCAATTTTTGGCTTTGTTTTGATGGGTTAACCATTCGGTTGTTTGTATTGTGTCCAAAAACTGTTTTGCAAACTTTGCAGGGCATTAGATGGACTTTCATAGCTTTGATTGATCTAAAATTTTACAGGCTACTTGATAGACGTCTTTCCAAATTACTATAAAAATTTCAAATTTTTTGGAATAAGATAAAAGGCCTAAAACTTGAAAACCCTGAAGTACGACCCGCGCCCAAACCGAGTGCGACCCGCGCTCAAACACTGGACATCTGAAATTCACGAGAGTGCGACCAGCGCTTCTAAGCAAAGCGCACCTGCGCTCAAAACACTGGAAGCTGGCAACCCATGCCCAAACCAAAGCGTGACCAGCTCAAATATTGGACATTCACAAAACCCGAGGCGGCGACTGAGGAGAAGCGCACCAGCCCCGAAGAAGGAAAATTCAGCGTGAACAACCCAATTTTCACAGGTTAGTTCAAATTTCTATTTCTTCAAGTTATTCAGTGTTTCTAACTTGTTAAATACACTGAGATTGAGTATACAAGACGCTATTCAAACGCGTAGCAAGGAGGCATTCAGGTACTCCTTCTTCCACTCCTCGCCTCTTCTGTACGAGGAGTTTTAATTCTAGTATAATCAGGCTTGTTTTTTTGTAGAAATAAATACAACACACCTATCTAGAATTTCACACACTACACTTGCATCAATGGCTAAAGAACAAGAGACTCCTCTCTCTGATTTTTATAAAGCCCTAAACGATAGACCTCAGTCGTGCATCATTCTTTGGGGACCTAGTGGGGGATTTTCGAATCCCCTAATATATTTAACTTGTTACTTGGTTTAGACCCGAGAAGCCTTACCAAAGACATGCGTAGGATAGACCAAGTTCTCACTACATTCCATCATCCTAAGCGTAAGTCCGGATCAAGTTAAACTTAGGGTGTTTCCTTTCACCCTTGCCGACAAAGGCGTCTTGGTTAACTTCCCAAGCCAAACTCGTGGACTCATAGGCTCAACTTGTTCAATTGTTCATGGAACAATTTTACCCACCACTAAAGACAGATGAAATGCTTCACAAGATTCATTTCTTCAGCCGTAATCCTCATGAATCCTTTTTAGAGGCCTGGAATCGTTTCAGCGATCTTCTCATTGAATGCCGATATAATCTTGCGAAAAGACACGCTTTGTTCGTGCCTTCTTCAAGGGGCTTTTACATCGTCATAAGGAGGTTCTAGATATCATGGTGGAGGTAGTTTTCTTAGTAAAGGAGCCTTGGAGGCTTATAAATTCTTAGAAGATCAATCTAAGAAGAAAAACAATTGGGGAGGTAACGATTCCTCGAGCTCCTCTCCTCTCCTTCTTCTCTTGAGGTTAAATATGATCCCGAAGTTTAAAACTCTTATCGATGCCCTCACTAAAAGGTAGATGCCATCTCTATTCAACAACAACCCACTCCGGTCATGAACATTAACTCTACTCATTTAATAATGCATTTGTAGTCTTGAGCATTCCGACTTCTATTGTCCTCTTGTCTATGCACAAACACCACCACAACCATCACACTTCAACCGGTTAACTCAACATCAAGGACAAGGGAACTTAGGTGACGGAATAGAGGTTTAGTACCCATAACCCAGAACTATCAACATCAAGACATGAACGCCAACAAGCTTTAATTCCAATACAACCATCTACGGACAAAGTAGTAGTGACCTTGTTGGAGAAACAAAATCAAATTATGCAACAAAACTCAACTTGATGAGCGATCGGCATGATCAAAACTCTAATATGATGAAACAAACGATGCAAATGATGTAGTCTTTGTGCCAAAAGGTTATTGACATGTCTTCTAACCAAAATAATAACCAAACCGGCGTGTTTCCAAGTCAAGCAGTGCCTAATCCTAAGTCAACAAACACCGCCTTTGAAATAAAAGTATTTACTTGTAATGGTAATATAAACCAAGGGGACCTACAAGTCACTACCCTTCGTTCAGGGCGAGTAGTTGATAACCAAGTGACTATGCCTAAAGATTACCCGCAAACTAAAAATGATACCATACCAAATACTATAATAGAAACTGAAGACCCTACAACTGTAGAAGTACCAGTTAAAAAACAACCAAAAGGGAAAACATTACAAGACCCAATAATAGAAAGTGAAGACCTTACACCAATAGAGGTTCCAATATGGACACCTAGATGGAAAACGGCTAGAGATAAAGCAAAGACTAATAATACTTTTATCCCTTCTGCTAAAAATAGCGATAAAGCACCTGATCCCCAAAGACTAGTTTTGTTTAAAAAGGACGAGATTTTTGATGAGATTAGGGAAGTGTTTAAAAATTTAACTATAAACCTACCTTTTCTAGAAGCTATAAAAAGTCTACCTGGACACGCTAAGTTTCTTAAAGAGTTGTGCACCAAGAAGAGCAAAACCAATATACCCCACGAAGCATTCTTAAATGAACAATATCCCTCTTTATCTAAACATAACGGAATTGTTAAGTACAAGGACCCTGGTCGTCCTACTGTACAATGCACCTTAGGTGATACCTTCATAACAACTGCTTTATTAGACCCGGGGGGCGAGTGTTAACTTATTCCTTTTTATTTATATAAACAACTAGGTCTAACAAAACTTCAACCAACCAAAATGACTTTGCAGTTAGCCGATCGTTCTATTAAGTATCCCAAAGGGTGTAGTTGAAAATATTCTCGTTAAAGTTGAGGATTTTTACTATCCGGCCGACTTTGTTATTTTTGACACGAAGTTGCTCATGATTCCATTCCCATCATCTTAGGGCGTCCTTTCTTGGCAACCGCCAATGCCCAAATCAATTGTCGGGATGGCTCAATGACTCTTTTTTTGGAAATCTTTACGTAGAAGTTAACATGTTTAGAGAAAAACAGGGACAACTAGGTTTGCCTGTAGAAGTAGAAGTGAAGTCCATTGAGAGTTTTGTACCTCACATTAGTGCGGCTGACACTTTAGTCCCCACACTAGTAGATACCTCACTTATGGAAGAAGACAAGGATCACAATTTCTACTCCCTAGACGTAGATAACATCAAGGAGGATTTCCTTCGACTCTTTTGCAACCCTTCTTTTTCGCCTCATGAAGTTCTCTCTCCTATTGACATCCATTCATCTCTTGACGCCATGACGGAAGAAGAATTTTTCGCTCTCTATCCTAGTGATTCTTCTTACCCACCTATTGAGGAATGTCTTGCATATCTCAAGGCCTTTGATGATATAGACCTAAGAACACTAGTTGAACACCATTCACCCACCTCACATCCTCATGTCACTCATTCACCTTCCATCACTTAATGTTCCTCGCCTCTACCTTTTCAAAGAACCATTGAGTTTGTACTTGACCTTGGCATTTCTCCTATGCTTCATAACTATCTAAAACCAACTGGTGAAGAAGTAACACCCAAGGACAAGCCACCTGACACTTTTTCATTTTTTCCATTTTTTCCTTCTCAAAATTATCCACATCCTACGTATCTTCCACAACCATCAATTTTCTCACATTCATTTACTTGGCATTCCCTTCGTAGGAGGACAAAGAAGAAACTGTATGCTCGATTAGGTTTTAGATCTATAAGGCTTTGCTCTCATTCCACTAAGCTACGTCATAGGAAATCTTGGTGCTTAATTCTATTTGATGGTGCATTCCATGTTAATTATTTGTGGAAAGACCCACAACTTTTTCGATTGTTGATATATGGTAAACTGCATTTTAATCCATATATATTAGATAAAGTCTAGGGAATCTGACTTTAAAAGGCCCAAGTTTTTGTACAATACCAACTTTCTGGAGTATAGGCCAAACAAAATTTTCAAACTTAAAAAGAGTTTTCCAATTTTGTTTGGGGGTATGATTTTGGTATTCATTTCAAATCATGTTGCCACTCTAAGCCCTGTCATGTTTACTCCAAGTAGAGTTTATTATTGCAGTCGCGCCAATTTTTGCCATGTTTCTATGGTAAATTCTTTCCTTATCTCTTTACACTTTGAGGACAAAGCGTTCGATTGTTTGGGGGTGGGATAGAAATATTTTCAAAAATTAGACACTTTTAGGATGTAAATTACGCACTTTTATTTATAAAATGTTAAAAATTATAAAAATTAGTTAGTTACATAATTTAATTGTGTTATTGAATTGTTTCATGAACCCCCTTCTCCCAAATTGTTTGGGGGTGCTATAAAAACACGATGTAAATGTTAAGCACATATTAGGTTGTATATTACGTATTATTTGTCTTAAAAATAATAAAAATAAAAATAAAAATAAAAATAAAAAGTTTATGTTATACACTTAGGAATATTGGTATTGTTTCTTTCTCTATGCTCTTAATAATCTAGAAGTCTCACGTAGCTTTTGTATTAGAATAGTTTTTAGAAACTTAGGTTAATATGTAGGTAATAATCTTTGCATCTATCTATAAATATATTACATGAGTATCTATGATTGTTTGGCAGTAAGTTTCTGAAATCTAGGCTAGAGTACTTATTCTACAAATCCTGTGAGAATATAGCCTAAAGCCTTATATGAGTGAAACATTTAAGAAATGACACAAGGGAGAAGTATATTCCGAATAGAGAAATCACACATCCACTTGCTTGACCACTATACCATGTCCTAAGAGAGAATTTAGGCCCTTTTTGGATCGATATAGCTAGAAATTCTGACCTAAGTATATTTTCCGCTATTAAGCCCTAATCGAGCCTTTCATTAGCCCTTTCATAAACCACAAATCCTTTATCCTGTTACAAAACAAAACAAAATAAAAAATTCAACCTACCCAATTTAGATAAGTCTGAGAATAGAATGAGGAAGAAAGAAGAAGAGAAAAACCTGTGTAAACAAAAGTTAGTTAATTGCTTTAGAAAATAAAGAAAAGAAGTTTCCATCCAAAGAAAAGAAAAATAAAAATAGAAATAAAATAAAAAATCCAAAAAAATAGAATAAAATGAGTCAAAAGCCAAAGAAAAAGAAAAAAAAAAATATGGCTAAGGATGGAAACAAAGTGTAGAAGCAAAAGTAAATAACAAGGTTTTCTCTAGTTACATAATATGAAGACTCTATTATCTCAGACTTGTCCTTTTTGAATATCCATTTCCTTCCTTCTTAAAACATCTCCTAATTCCCCCATGACACCTAATAAAAGACCTCTAGCTCAATTAGGAATAGGTTAGTGGGATAGTAAGTGGAAGATGTGTTTGATCAACTTCGGCTTCCTTTGTGTGTCATTGAGATTGTAAGGTAAAAGTATGCCCACTTGCACATTGGAGTAGCAAAACTTGAGTGGAAAAATCGGAGTGATTTTTGTCTTGACTTTTATGTGAGAACTTACTTAGGGACGCTATTCCAAAGTTTTGAAACGGACACATTCTTGCATTTCATAGCATTACTCATTGTATATATGTTTATTAAGTAGATGATTGATTATTATGCATATATTAGCTTAGGTTTGACATGATTGATCAGTATTCATTGCTAGTGAGATGTATAGATAATTGAGACATAAATAAGGAAATAATAGTTTTATTTCTTAGTCGTTATAGTATAGATGAAGTTTGTGTGAGTACCTTTTTTGGAAAACTCTCACGAGGCTATAACTCGTCCACTAGGGAATTCCTA
The DNA here is from genome assembly GCF_015680905.1 of Coptis chinensis. Taxonomy (NCBI): domain Eukaryota; kingdom Viridiplantae; phylum Streptophyta; class Magnoliopsida; order Ranunculales; family Ranunculaceae; genus Coptis; species Coptis chinensis. Next base: position 55,257,346 of record NC_141458.1, on the reverse strand, counting down.
GTGGTTTAAGGCCTTGTTGCATATGGTCAATGCAATCGCACTCAGCGAAGCGAGAGTAGATAGAACTCCATTTTTGGTCACTTATTCTAATTTCTCATATTTGCTTGAGGACAAGCAAAATGCTGTTTGGGGCTGGTTTGATAAGAGCCCAAAACTATAATTTTAACCCCTTAACAATCATACTTTTAGACTAATTATGTGAGTAATAATTAAGAGTTAATATTGATTACGTGTTTTTATGCATTTCAGGCTTCAAAGTCTATTATGTGCAGAAATATGCCACTTTAGCGAGATAAATGAGCAAAGGTCGGTTGGTAAGGAGTTCTGTGAATAAAAGCCAAGATTCAAGGAGACAAAGCCTTTGTAGAGCCCGGTCAAAAGCTGAAAAGTCAACTCGGGCAGAAATAGTGCACAAGTCAGTAGAACTTCCGAAGGCCGTATCTTTGAACTCAGACCTTGGAATTGGGAGAATCTTATGTCAAAACGACCGCCTCGGAAAGAGCTTTCCAATGGTCCAAGATTTGGCCCAATCAAAGGAGCAGAAGTGGACGAAACATCTGTCGAAGCCAACTGCAGCTGAAGAGCCTATTTTGGACTAAAGAAATTGGGTTTTGGGCCCGATTTTCCGGCCCAAAACATGGCTCCAAGCCCATGCACGATTTTTGGATCTGAAAGTATAAAAACAAAAGCTTGACTCTTTGTTAAAGAAGTTAGGTTAGGAAGCTAATGTTAATGGAGTTTAGGGTTAGAAAAAGATAGATCTAGATTAGTTTTTAGATCTAGATCTAGTTTTTTTTTACATTCATTCAATTAGTTAGTTTAGAATCATATTTTAGTTTTTAGAATAAAGTATTAGTTATTCATTTCAATTTAGATTATTGCTTAAATTCTTATTTAGATTTAGTTGTCTTAAATTTATAATTAGTTATTCACAATCTTAGTTCTAAATTCGTTTTAATTTCAGTTTAATTTAATTATGTCTTGTTCTTATTATTGTTCTTGTGTTGGGAATGGTAGTATAGAAATTTCACATCAAATCATTACTCTCACCATTGTTCCTTTTGGTTTGATTAATTGAATTTGTTTAAGTCTTGAGAGTTAAGAGTGGAATGAATCCTTACTCATTATATTGCATGATTATGTTTTGAGAGTAAGAAGAATTGATTTAAACGTAAGAACGGTAGGATTACGTATTATTGTTATTAACATTAATATTAGGATTTTATTCTTTTTATGGTTATCACGGGCCTGCAAGATTTGATGAGTCATCAATCATGGAGCATGTCAAGAAAAAAATGCCAAATTATTAGTGCTAAGTTGACACCTTGCATGTAATTAATTAGATTAGGTGTTAATAGTGAAAAAAAAGGCAAGGTGTCACTTTATTTTAATGTGGTGGGTAAAAATGAAGTAAATGTGGTTTGGTGTTTCACGTGGGAGGAAGTGAGATTTCTCTTAAATGGAGAAGAAAACAAAACAAGGGGGGGACAATCCATTTACTCCCTTGACTTCTTTTCCTTTACCTTGTATTATTTTAGTTCCTTAGTTTTAGATAGTTTTTAGTTTTGGCTTTGGAACAAAAGCTTGTATAGTTTTAATGGAGGAAACTTTGTTTTCTTTTAGTGGAAATAAAATCTAAATACAAGTGAGTTTTTATAGTTAGTTTTTTCTCTTTTTGTTCTCTCCCCCTCTTTTTACATTCTACATTAGTCATCTTTTAGCCCAAGGACCATGAGCTAAACCTCCCCTTTGTGGGGAGTTAATAATGCTCATGTGAGGGAAAATCTTTGTTATTTGGTTTAGTGAGTTGTTTAGGAAGAACAACTAGACCTACATCCTATCCCAAAATGATAGTTGGTGTAGTGTCTAGTTTGGGATCAAAGTGATGAGCTTAGAGATAAGTCATTGCTTTGGTTCTACATGCTAGCATGTATGAGCTTAGAGATTAGTCATATATGTTAGGGATCAAGTTTTCTTTTATTAGGACTTGTCTAAGAGTTCTAGGAAGATTAGATGCACTTACTAAAATCAAATAACAAAATTTATCTTCACATGAGGAGAATTAACTCTCCACTTTTGTTTTATTAAAATTTTATCTAGCTTGTCTTAATTGCATGTTTACGTAACTTAATGTTTTAAATTTTTGTGTAGTAAAGAAACCAAGTATTTAGTATTTATAAAATCATAGCTAAACTTACTCATTAGTTTCCTAAAAGAGTAAAACCAAGTTGTAAGTGGTCCTAGAATTTAGGTTGGTTTGAATCCCTACTCCAAACAATATGAACACAAAGATCGTGAGTAAGGAAAAATATCTTTGAATTCGCACTTTGGCGAAAGAAGAGATTTAAATATCTAATATAGCAAAAAGGTGAATATCAAAATGGTGTCTCAGCCATACTAAAGACACAAGGACCTGTGCTTGCAAACTGGAATTGCTCCAAGGGGAAGCCCCCACGCTCATCCTTTCATATATTTCTTTTTCTTATGTTTTCTTCATTTTTTTTAAATTTCCCACGTTTTTGGTATTGATCCGCATACTGGTTTTGGTTGTACTGACATGTTCCAAATACTAGGACCTGTAAACTAGGCTACAACAACCACTAAGCTTACTATAAAACATTTGGTCTGCTGTGCACATTTCTTTTATTTGGTGGACTTGCGGGAAGCTTGCAGGTTCCAAATTTTCAATATTTTTGCATGTTTCACATGTATGTAGTTATTATGTCATAGTTAATGGACTATATTTTGCGTATTAGTTTAGTAATATGCATAAATCATGTGAATACGCCTTTGAATATATATATGCAGTTAAGTGGTCATGAATTACATATTAATGTATATATATATGGCACTTTATTTTTTATACTATATATATATATATATATATATATTATATATATATATATATATATATATATATATAAGTCACATGTTTAGTATATATATTACCGTATGAGTGGTTATTTGCATGTTGGCATATATAACTTAGGAGTTATACATAGTAATTAGGGTGTGTTTTGGTATTTTGGCCATAACTTTGGCTACGGTTATCTGAATCACGCGTGTGAGCTCAATTCGGAAAGATCTCGACGGTCAAAATCATCATTTTAGAAAATTGTGTTGTTTAATAAGTCGATTTTGTCATGAAAGAGGAGAACATTCCAACGAGGGTTAAAATCTGAGTTGGGTAAGTTATTTCTAAACCCTAAGGGGTGAAGCTGCTCTCTATATGACACTTGCAATCTCAATGAGTATTGACAAAATCGAATTATTATGCAATACAAGAGTCGTATTTTAGTCTAGGTAAAATACGTCGCCTGTTTAATTTATGTTTTCACATATTAGTATATATATATGCGTACGTATAATATTTTCACATGCTACCGTATCTAAATACGTATGAGTAATTCAAATTTTCCTGTAACTGTAGATATACGTCTACGCAATATCGATTTATAAATTAGCATACATATACGTATTACTGATGTATATTTACCTGTACATATGGAAATATTTATCGATGATACAACCTTGCATATTCGTATAGCTATATGTATGAGTAGAGTATCTTCACATGCTACTGCATCTAGTATTGTATGAGTAGATCGTATTTGTATGCTTGTATTTTCACCCTTGCATAAATCTAAAAAAAAAAAAAAAAAAAAAAAAAATTAAGAACGACCTTGCATAAATTTTAATTCCATAAATCTTAATCATATTCCAACGGTGTCTAGGAAACTTGACAGATTAAGGTTTTTAATTAGAACCGTGCTTGCACGAAAAGCCTCCCTCATATATCTCTTCTTGTAACGGCGTTGGTTTTATGCACACGCATTCTTCGCTTCACTACTACATTAGCAGCAGCTTAGGCCTACGTTGTCCAACTCTAATACTTCAAGAGAATCATAAAACTCAAGTAATAATAAATTCCTTCTGTAAATTAGATCTAATTTTATGCTTGCATGAGATTAAGGTCTGGTTCCATTAAAGAATTTGAACAGACCTATCATCGAAAAAAATACGATAACCAATTGCGCAAGTTCTCACCTAAAAATTGTTCTTCTTCTGTTAATTACCTTCATCAAGATCCTTCGTCGCCATTACCTTCTGTCGTAATGGCCAACGATCCTCCACCAACTGAGAAGCCCCTGTTGGACTTCTATACTACATTAAAGGAAGGACCTTCTTCCTGCATCAAACTTGAGGACATTGTCGGTGATTTTCGTATCCCGCCAAACAGTTTTAGTTTGTTACCTGTGTATCATGGTTTGGATCACAAAAAACCGTACAATCATCTTCGTAGGCTTCAACAAGTGGCCACAACATTTCACCATCCAGCTGTCTCTAAGGAACAACTCATGCTTTGGCTATTTCCATTCACTTTAGCAGAAAAAACGTCAATTTGGCTTGCAGGACAACAACCTCAATCCATAGACACATGGAATAAACTTGTTCAAGATTTTATGCTTCAATTTTACACTAAAAAAAAAACTACTGGAATGCTTCAGAAAATTCAATTCTTTCGTCAAAATTCTCATGAATCCTTTACGGAAGCATGGAGTCGCTTTACTGCTCTTCTTTTAGAATGTCCTCATCACCAACTAGACAAAGACGTCCTTGTTTGTTCCTTCTTTAATGGACTTTCTGATCACCAAAAAGAAACTCTTCTTATAATGAACGGTGGTTGCTTCATGGACAAAGGAGCTACTGAAGCATATACTTTTCTTGAAAAACAAGCAAAAAAAGGTACACACCTTTGGGGTAACACGAAGTCGTCTAGATCATCAAAGGATCTTTGTAACAAAGGCTACATCTATTTTTTGAGGTAAAACCCGATTCGAATTAAAAATTTGATAGAATCCCTAACTAAAAGAGTAGATGCCCTTGCGGTTCAAGTAAACGATCAACTCCCAAAATAGGTCATGAAGCGTTGACACATCCCGGTGTTCTTTGTCACCGATCGACCATCGATGCTTATTGTCCCTTGTTATATGCCTCCCTTTCTCAACCATTAGAAGAGGCATGTGCATTCAACATTCCTAATGCACCTTGGCGACAGCATCCGAATTTCGCTTGGCGCCAGAATAACCAACAGCTGGGGGCTCCTTCAGGTTTCGCTAATCCACCTATTCGACCAACCAACAACTTTATTCCATACCGCCAAGGAAATAATCAACAATACCAACAAAGTCAGAATCAATTTCAAAATACTTCGGATGCTAACTATCAAACCAACCACAGCCTTGTTCCAGCCAATCCAAATCCCAACTATAATCAACAACTTCTCAGCAATAATCGTGATCTAGTACCTGTTGCACAACCTGCACCACTCATTATGGATAGGACAAGTAAGACTTTCTTAGCTTACATGAACCAACAATCTCAAATCTTAACGTCTATCCAACAATCACTTCAACAATTGGCACAAGAAAAGAGTCAGAAAGGCGTGTTTCTTGGACAAGCAGTTCCAAACCTTAAGCTAGCAATCACTGTCTTTGAACTCACTAATGCACCTGGTACAAGTACTCCTAACCAAGGTGAGGTGCACGCAATCACTACTCTTCGATCTGGAAAAACTGTTGACAATCAAATACGTATGCTAGATGATCAACCAAAGGAATCCGATGGTTTATATGAATCTATTTCCTATAATGAACTTACGGAGGATTCACCAAATACAACAAAGTCAACATCTCAAAATTTAGGAAACAAGCAAGCGAACCCCTTTGCCAAATTCCACCCTAAGGCACCGTTTCCTGCACCCTTGGCAAAGAATAACCCTGATGAGAATTTTGCTGAAATTCGAGAGACTTTTTAGAATTTGACAATCAACTTACCTTTTCTTGACGCCTTAAAGCTATTGTCAAAACATGCAAAATTTCTGAAAGATATGTGCACCACAAAAAGGAGAACTAATGTTCCTCAACAAAGCGTTCCTCACCAAACAGTTTCCATCCATCACCGAACACAATGGTATAGTCAAATACAAGGACCCTGGTAGACCAACGGTTCCATGCACCTTAGGTGACAAATATACGGCTACTGCGCTACTAGACCTAAGAGCTAGTGTGAACTTACTTCCATATTACTTATTTAAACAACTAGGTATTCATGAGCTGAAACCTACCACCATGACTCTACAGTTAGCCGATCGTTCCATTAAGTATCCAAAAGGAATTGTGGAAAATGTCCTTGTAAAAGTCCAAGACTTTTTCTATCCTGTAGACTTTGTTATTTTGGATACAGAAGTTGTATGTGATTCCATTCCTATCATCTTAGGATGTCCGTTCCTAGCAACTGCTAATGCTCTTATTAACTGTAGGGATAGTTCCATGACCATGTCCTTCGGAAATTTTTCGGTCGAGGTAAATGTGTTCAAGATGATGAAACAAATTCCAGAGCCTGAGATTAATGGTGAGGTGAACAGGGTTGATAGCATTGTGCAAGAGTATTTAACAAACACTTTTCCTGAAGATGAAGTATACCAATTTCTTTCCTTTATCGATTATGAATTTGAGGATGATGATTATACACAAGAAGTAAGCGAGTTATTAGAGTCAATACCATTATTTGACCCTACAACCATGATGTCCATCGATTTGGATGAACATCAATCTGTTTACTCTATGGACGATGACTTTCCTCAAGAATCTTTAATACCCACTCCACCCGCCCCTGACTTAAAACCTCTTCCTTCGGAATTAAAATACGTACATCTTGATCCAGATAGTAGTCATCCAATTATTATATCATCTCAATTGACTGATGATCAAGAATCCCATTTAATAGATGTCATTCAACAACACCGTTCTGCTATTGGATGGTCCCTCAATGACATTAAGGGCATTGACCCTAATGTATGCACCCATCGTATACATCTTGAAGAAAATGCTAAGACGTCGCGTGAACCGCAGCGTCGTCTAAACCCAACCATGAAAGATGTGGTACGGGAGGAACTTTTAAGATTACTCGATGTAGGTATTATTTACCCTATATCCGATAGTATTTGGGTGAGTCTAGTACACGTTGTTCCAAAGAAGTCTGGCATTACAGTTGTGTGCAATGATAAAGATGAATGCATCTTCGCTCGTATTCTAATGAAATGGCGAATATGCATTGACTATCACAAACTTAATATAGTAACTCGTAAGGATCACTTTCCACTGCCCTTCATCGATCAGATGCTTGAACGGCTAGCCGGTCATGCGTATTACTGTTTTCTTGATGGTTATTCAGGATATTTTCAGATAGTCATAGATCCTGCTGATCAAGAAAAGACTACGTTCACCTGTCCTTTTGGTACATTTGCATATAAATGAATGTCTTTCGGCCTTTGCAATGCACCTGGTACTTTCCAACGCTGCATGCTTCACATTTTTTGTGATATGGTTGAACGTTTTATGGAAGTATTCATGGACGACTTCTCAATATATGGAGATTCTTTCGATAGCTGTCTATCAAATCTTGAAAAGGTCTTTATATATTGTGAAGAGAAAAACCTTGTTCTTAATTGAGAAAAATGTCATTCAATGGTTAAAAAAGGAATAGTTTTAGGACATATCGTTTCAAAAGACGGAATCAAAGTCGACAAAGCTAAGATAGAAAAAATTGTTTCACTTCCTATACCAAAAATAGTTAAGCGACATTTCAAGCATTTTAGGACACGAGGTTTTATAGGAGATTTATTCAAGATTTCTCAAAGGTTACTCGACCTTTAACCAATCTCTTGCTTAAAGATGCCGTTTTTTACATCAGTTTCAATTACAAACAAGCTTTTGAGACATTAAAATCTGCCTTAACTACCGCTCTAATAATTCAACCACCTGATTGGTCTAAACCTTTTGAATTAATGTGTGACACGAGTGACTATGCTATTGGAGCTGTACTAGGGCAATGATATCCATAAAAATAGTAGAATCCTAAATATTAATGTTAACAACACTAATACGTAATCCTACCGTTCTTACGTTTAAATCAATTCTTCTTACTCTCAAAACATAATCATGCAATATAATGAGTAAGGATTCGTTCCACTCTTAACTGTCTAGACTTAAATTGAATTCAACTAATAAAACCAAAAGGAACAATGGTGAGAGTAATGATTTGATGTAAAATTTCTATACTACCATTCCCAACACAAGAACAATAATAAGAACATGTCATTATGGAATGAGTAATTAACTTTATAAATCTAATAGAACAATAAGAACGAGATATGATTGAATGAATAACAACTATTTTATTTATCTAATGAATGATATTCAATGATTTAAATAACTAATCTAAAACAAAGAATGAAACTAATTAATGGAATGAAAACTAAGTAATTAACTAATCTAGATCTATCTTTTTCTAACCCTAAACTCCATTAACATTAGCTTCCTAACCTAACTGCCATTAACAAAGAGTCAAACTTTTGTTTTTATACTTTCAGATCCAAAAATCGTGCATGGGCTTGGAGCCATGTTTTGGGCCGGAAAATCGAGCCCAAAACCCAATTCTTTCAGTCCGGAAAGGGCTATTCAGCTATATTTGGCTTCAACAGACTTTTCATCCACTTCTGCTCCTCTGGTTGGGTCAAGGCTTAGACCATTGGAAATCTCTTTCCAAGCTGGTCGTTTTGACATAAGGTAGGCCCAATTCCGAGGTCTGAGTCCAAACATCTGACCTTCGAAAGTTCTCACGACTTTTGTGTCTTTGTTTACGCCTGCGTCGACTTTTTAGCTTTTGACCGGGCTTTACAAAGGCTTTGTCTTCTTGAATCTTGGCCTTTAATCACGGAACTCCTTAGCAACCGACCTTTGCTCCTTTATCTCGCTAAAGTGGCACGTTTATGTACATAATGGACTCTGAAGCCCGAAATGCATAAAAACATGTAATTAGTATTAACTCTTAATTATTACTCACATAATTGGTCTAAAAGTATGATGGTTAAGGGGTTAAAACTACAGTTTTGGGCTCTTATCAAACCACCCCCAAACAGCATTTTGCTTGTCCTCAAGCAAAGATGAGAAATTAGAATAAGTGACCAAAAATGGAGTTCTATCTATCTACTCGTTTATTTGAGTGCGATTGCATTGACCATATGCAACAAGGCGCTTAAACCACTAGGAATTCCCTAGTGGATGAGTTATAACCTCATGAGTTTTTTCGAGGTGAAGGTACTCACAAACTTCATCTATACTACAACGACTAAGAAATAAAACTATTGTTTCCTTATTTATGTCTCAATTATCTATACATCTCACTAGCAATGAATACAGAATAATCATGTCGAAACCTAAGCTAATATATGCATAATAATCAATCATCTACGAATAAACATATATACAATGAGTAATGCTATGAAATGCAGTAACAGGTCCGTTTCTGAAACTTTGGAATAGCGTCCTTAAGTAGGTTCTCACATAAAAGTCAAGACAAAAATCACTCTGATTTTTCCACTCAAGTTTTGCTACTCCAGTGTGCAGTGGGCATACTTTACCTTACAATCTCAATGACACACAAGGAAGCCGAAGTTGATCAAACACATCTGCCACTTACTATCCCACTAACCTATTCCTAATTGAGCTAGAGGTCTTTATTACGTGTTGTGGGGATTAGGAGATGGTTTAAGAATGGAGGAAAACGGTATTTCAAAGACAAGTCTGAGATAATAGGGTCTTCATATTACGTAACTAGAGAAAACCTTGTTCTTTTGCTTCTACACTTTGTTTCCATCCTTAGCCTTTTTCTTTTGGCTTTTTGACTCCTTTTATTCTATTTTTGGAGTTTTTATTTTATTTCTATTTTTCTTTTTCTTTTCTTTTCTTTGGATGGAAACTTCTTTTCTTTTTCTTTTCTGAAGCAACTAACTAATTTCTGTTTACACAGGTTTTTCTCTTATCTTTTCTTCACTTATCCTATTCTCAGACTTATTCTAAAATGGGTAGGTTGATGTTTTTTTTTTTTTTTATATATTTTGTTTTGTTTTTGTAACAGGGTAAAGGAATTGTGGTTTATGAAAGGGCTAATAAAAGGCTCAGTGGGGCGACTAGCGGAAAATATACTTAGGTCAGAATTTCTAGCTATATCGATCCAAAAAGGGCCTAAATTCTCTCTTAGGACATGGTATGTATAGTGGTCAAGCAAGTGGACGTGTGATTTCTCTATTCGGAATATACTTCTCCCTTGTGTCATTTCTCAAATGTTTCACTCATATAAGGCTTTAGGCTATATTCTCACAGGATTTGTAGAATAAGTACTCTAGCCTAGATTTCAAAAACTTACTGTCAAACAATCATAGATACTCATGTAATATATTTATAGATAGATGCAAAGATTATTACCTACATATTAACCTAAGTTTCTAAAAACTATTCTAATGTAAAAGTTACATGAGACTTCTAGATTATTAAGAGCATAGAGAAAGAAACAATACCAATATTCCTAAGTGTATAGCATAAACTTTTTATTTTTATTTTTATTTTTTTTATTTTTATTTTTATTATTTTTAAGACAAATAATACATAATATACAACCTAATATGTGCTTAACATTTACATCGTGTTTTTATAGCACCCCCAAACAATTTGGGAGAAGGGGGTTCATGAAACAATTCAATAGCACAATTAAATTATGTAACTAACTAATTTTTATCATTTTTAACATTTTATAAATAAAAGTGCGTAATTTACATCCTAAAAGTGTCTAATTTTTGCAAATGTTTCTATCCCACCCCCCAAACAATCGAACACTTTGTCCTCAAAGTGTAAAGAGATAAGGAAAGAATTTACCATAGAAACGTGGCAAAAATTGGCAGTACCTATAACAGAAATATTGTAAAGATGATATGATAATATGAAGCACAATTAAACTGGTACATACTAACTAACACAAACTCTACTGGAGTAAACATGACAGGCTTAGGGTGGCAACATGATTTGAAATGAATACCAAAATACGCCACCCCCAAACAAAATTAGAAAACTCTTTTTAAGTTTGAAAATTTTGTTTGGCCTATACTCCAGAAAGTTGGTATTGTGCGAAAACTTGGGTCTTTTAAAGTCAGATTCCCTAGACTTACTAATATATGTTTATGTTTTTTTTTTTTTTTTATTTAGTTTTTATATGTTTGATTTTTAGAAAAACAAAACAAAATTATGATAAAGAAATAAAAATGAAACTCACTCCATAGAGAAACACTACTCAATCCACGAGAAAAAGTGCAAGAGATAAATGCGTGAGCCACATGAAACGTAGACTAAGAATCCGACACTTACAACCACTCACTCCAAAAGGAGGGTCCGGTTGCCTTAATGGTGCACTCCCATAACATAAGATTGGAATGGAGTACACCGAAAAATAAAATGAGTCTTTCATAGTCAGATACTCGAGACTTTATCTAATATATATGTATTAAAATGCAGTTTACCATATATCAACAATCGAAAAAGTTGTGGGTCTTTCCACAAATAATTAACATGGAATGCACCATCAAACAGAATTAAGCACCAAGATTTCCTATGGCGTAGCTTAGTGGAATGAGAGCAAAGCCTTATAGATCTAAAACCTAATCGAGCATATAGTTTCTTCTTTGTCCTCCCTACGAAGGGGATGCCAAGTAAATGAGCGTGAGAAAATTGATGGTTGTGGAAGATCGTTAGGATGTGGATAATTTTGAGAAGGAAAAAATGGAAAAAATGAAAAAGTGTCGGTGGCTTGTCCTTGGGTGTTACTTCTTCACCCAGTTGGTTTTAGATAGTTATGAAGCATAGGAGAAATGCCAAGGTCAAACAAACTCAATGGTTCTTTGAAAAGGTAGAGAGGCGAGGAACATTAAGTGATGGAAGGTAAATGAGTGACATGAGGATGTGAGGTGGGTGAATGGTGTTCAACTAGTGTTCTTAGGTCTATATCATCAGAGGCATTGAGATATGCAATACATTCCTCAATAGGTGGGTAAGAAGAATCACTGGGATAGAGGGTGAAAAATTCATCTTCCGTCATGGTGTCAAGAGATGAATGGATGTCAATAGGAGAGAACTCGCGAGGCGGCAAAGAAGGGTTGCAAAATAGTCGAAGGAAATCCTCCTTGATGTTATCTACGTCTAAGGAGTAGAAATTGTGATCCTTGTCTTTTTCCATAAGAGGGGTATCTACTAGTGTGGGGACTAAAGTGTCAACCACACTAATGTGAGGTACAAAACTCTCAATGGACTTCACTTCTCCTTCTATAGGCAAACCTAGTTGTCCCTAGTTTTTGTCTAAACATGTTAACTTCTACGAAAGATTTCCAAAAGAAAGAGTCATTGAGCCATCCGACATTTGATTTGGGCATTGGCGGTTGCCAAGAAAGGGCGCCCTAAGATGATGGGAATGGAATCATGAGCAAACGTGTCAAGAATAACAAAGTCGGCTCGATAGTAAAAATCCTGAACTTTAACGAGAATATTTTCAACTACACCCTTGGGATACTTAATAGAGCGATCGGCTAACTGCAAAGTCATTTTGGTTGGTTGAAGTTTTGTTAGACCTAGTTGTTTATATAAATAAAAGGGGAGTAAGTTAACACTCGCCCCGAGGTCTAATAAAGCGGTTGTTATGAAGGTATCACCTAAGGTGCATTGTCTGATGGGGCGACCGGGGTCCTTGTACTTAACAATTCCGTTATGTTAGGATAAAAGAGATATTGTTCATTTAAGAATGCTTTAGGGGGTATGTTGGTTTTCCTCTTCTTGGTGCACAACTCTTTTTAGAAACTTAAGCGTGTCGGGTAGACTTTTTATAGCTTCTAGAAAAGGTAGGTTTATAGTCAAATTTTTAAACACTTCCCTAATCTCATCAAAATTCTCGTCCTTTTTAAACACAACTAGTCTTTGGGGATATAGTGTTTTATCGCTATTTTTAGCAGAAGGGATAAAAGTATTATTAGTCTTTGCTTTATCTCTACCCGTTTTCCATCTAGGTGTCCATATTGGAACCTCTACAGGTGTAGGGTCTTCACTTTCTATTATTTCGTCTTGTAATGTTTTCCCTTTTGGTTGTGGTTTAACTGGTACTTCTACAGATGTAGGGTCTTCAGTTTCTATTATAGTATTTGGTATGGTATCATTTTTAGTTTGCGGGTAATCTTTAGGCATAGTCACTTGGTTATCAACTACTCGCCCTGAACGAAGGGTAGTGACTGCCTGTAGGTCCCCTTGGTTTATATTACCATTACAGTAAATATTGTTTATTTCGAAGGCGGTGTTTGTTGACTTAGGATTAGGCTTTCGCTTGACTTGGAAACACGCCGGTTTGGTTATTATTTTGGTTAGAAGACATGTCAATAACATTTTGGCACAAAAGGCGCATCATTTGCATCGTTTGTTTCATCATATTAGAGTTTTGATCATGTTGATCTTTCATCAAGTTGGAGTTTTGTTACATAATTTGATTTTGTTTCTCCAACAAGGTCTACTACTACTTTGCGTAGATGGTTGTATTGGAATTAAAAGCTTGTTGGCGTTCATGTCTTGATGTTGATAGTTCTAGGTTATGGGTACTAAACCTCTATTCTGGTCACCTAAGTTCCCTTGTCTTTGATGTTGAGTTAACTGGTTGAAGTGTGATGGTTGTGGTGGTGTTTGTGCATAGACAAGAGGACAATAGAAGTCGGAATGCTCAAGTCTACAACAGACATTACAACGAGTAGAGTTAATGTTCATGACTGGAGTGGGTTGTTGTTGAACAGAGATGGCATCTACCTTTTCAGTGATGGCATCGATAAGAGTTTTAAACTCGGGATCATATTTAACCTCAAGAGAAGAAGGAGAGGAGCGGGAGGAATCGTTACCTCCCCAATTGTTTTTCTTCTTAGATTGATCTTTAAGAATTTATAAGCCTCTAAGGCTCCTTTACTAAGAAAACTACCCCCAGTCATGATATCTAGAACCTCCTTATAACGATGTAAAAGACCTTTGAAGAAGGCACGAACAAGCGTGTCTTTCGCAAGATTATGATGCGGGCATTTAATGAGAAGATTAGTGAAATGAGAAGATCAGTGAAACGATTCCAGGCCTCTGAAAAGGATTCATGAGGATTATGGCTAAAGAAATTAATCTTGTGAAGCATTTCATCTGTCTTTAGTGGTGGGTAAAATTGTTCCATGAACAATTGAACAAGTTGATCCCATGAGTCCACAGAGTTTGGCGTTTGGGCAGTTAACCAAGACGCCGCCTTATCAACTAAGGTGAAAGGGAATACCCTCAGTTTAATTTGTTCCGCACCAACCGTGGGATGGTGGAATGTTGTTAGGACTTGTTCGATCCTACGCATTTGCTGATAAGGTTTTTCATGGTCTAAACAATGAAAAACGGGTAGCAAATTAGAAATATTTGGGGGGATTCGGAAATCCCCCACTGGGTCTGCTAGAACGATGCAAGATTTGGGGCTATCGCTCAAGGCTTTGTAGAAGTCAGAGAGAGGAGTCTCTCTTTCTTCAGCCATTATATCAGGTGGTGTGTGTGAAATTCTTAGATAGGCGTGTGGTATTTATGTCTACAAAAAACAAGCCTGATTATACTAGAATTAAAACTCCTCTGACAAAAGAAACAAGGAGTGGAAGAAGGGAATACCTAAGTGCGTCTTTACTTCACTTATAAATAGTGTCTTGTTCACGCGTGTTCGGTGTATATAACAAGTTAGAACACTGAAAAACTTGCAAATTGAAAATTTGAATCAAACCTGCGGAAATCCGGCAAAATCAGCTTAGGGCGCAGGTGCGCTTCACTTGGGCGCAGGTGCGTTCAGTGCAAATTCGAGTTCCAGTGTTTTGAGCACGGGTCGCGCTCGGTATGGGCGCAGGTCGCGCTTAACTTCCAGTGTTTTGAGCGCAGGTGCACCTCAGGGTTTTCGAATGTCCAGTGTTTTGAGCGCGGGTCGCGCTCGGTATGGGCACAGGTCGCGCTTCAGGGTTTCCGAGTTTTAGGCCTTTTATCGTACTTAAAAAATTTGAAATTTTTACAGTAATTTGCTAAGACGTCTATCAAGTAGCCTATAAAATTTCAGATAAATCGGTGCTATGAAAGTCCCTCTACTGCCCTGCAAAGTTTGCAAAACAGTTTTCAGACACAATACAAATAACCGAATGGTTAACCCATCAAAACAAAGCCAAAAATTTCCAAATTTTTACTGGAGACTCCTGACAGATCCTACTTGTTCCTGTAAAAATTTTAGAGAAATTCGAGTTCTACAACCTCTCCTTATCGGCTGGTGTTCCAGATATTAAGTGTTTGCAACACTGCAGAAACACACTGGAAACACTCTACTATTTAGGAGGTCAAAACAAATAAAAAACTCGTCAAATTTTGACTACAAACTCCTGACTTAGGATAGATACTCCTGTAAAAATTATAGAATTTTTAGAACTCCCTAAGTAACCTTACTCGTCTGTTTTTCAAGAACATACGGTGTGAAAACTGAAATGCAGCACTGTAAAGATCATATTTGTTTCACAAGGTAAACAAACTTTGAAAAATCTGAAAATATTCCAGTAAATCAACAACACATTAAATATTATGTATGAAAATTTTTAGAAGTTTTGAAAATTTAGAAATACCTTCACCGCAGTGTTTTTCTCTGTGAATCCGCAGCCCCTATGCCTAAAACAGTGAACAGTTCCGAAAATTCAAGAAATAAGAATGAAAAATTAAAAGGGTGGGTGGGTAGAGAATGGGGGATTGCCCCTTGGATTCAAGCAATTGAATTCTTGTCTTGAACGAGATTAAGATGGCAGCGGCGCCATTTGATATCCATAAAAATAGTAGAATCCTAAATATTAATGTTAACAACACTAATATGTAATCATACCGTTCTTACGTTTAAATCAATTTTTCTTATTCTCAAAACATAATCATGCAATATAATGAGTAAGGATTCATTCTACTCTTAACTATCTAGACTTAAATTGAATTCAACTAATCAAACTAAATGGAACAATGGTGAGAGTAATGATTTGATGTGAAATTTCTATACTACCATTCCCAACACAAGAACAATAATAAGAACATGTCATTATGGAATAAGTAATTAACTTTATAAATCTAATAGAACAATAAGAACAAGATATGATTGAATGAATAACAACTATTTTATTTATCTAATGAATGATATTCAATGATTTTAATAACTAATATAAAACAAAGAATGAAACTAATTAATGGAATGAAAACTAAGTAATTAACTAATCTAGATCTATCTTTTTTCTTAAACCATTAACATTGCTTTCTAACCTAACTACCATTAACAAAGAGTCAAACTTTTGTTTTATACTTTTCTCAGATCCAAAATCGTGCATGGGCTTGGAGCCATGTTTTGGGCGGAAAATCGGGCCCAAAACCCAATTCTTTTCTCCAGGAAAGAAAGGCTCTTCAATTTGGATTTGGCTTCAACAGACTTTTCATCCACTTTTGATCCTCTGATTGGGTCAAGGCTTGGACCATTGGAAAGCTCTTTCCGAGCCGGTCGTTTTGACATAAGGTAGGCCCAATTTCGAGGTATGAGTCCAATGATACGGCCTTCGGAAGTTCTGCTGACTTTGTATGTTGTTTCTGTCTGCGTCTACTTTTTAGCTTTTGACCGGGCTTTACAAAGGCTTTGTCTTCTTGAATCTTGCCCTTTAGTCATGGAACTCCTTAGCAACCGACCTTTCCTCCTTTATCTCGCTAAAGTGGCATATTTCTGTACATAATGGACTTTGAAGCCTGAAATGCATAAAAACACGTAATCAGTATTAACTCTTAATTATTACTCATATAATTGGTCTAAAAGTTTGATGGTTAAGGGGTTAAAACTAAAGTTTTGGGCTCTTATCAAGCAACGCCGAAAAGATAAGCCAATTGTCATTTACTACGCGAGTAAAACCCTTAATGAAGCTTAACGTAACTATACAACCACTGAGAAAGAGTTTCTCGCCATTGTATATGTCTTGGATAAGTTTCATCCTTACCTAGTGGGTTCTTCCACAATTGTCTACACTTGACCATACGGTAACCGTTTACCTATTAGCAAAAAAAGATGCAAAACAGAGGTTGATCCGCTGGATTCTCCTCTTGCAAGAATTTACTCTAGAAATTATAGATAAAAAAGGTTGCAAAAATGTGGTTGCCGACCATTTATCAAGACTTGTCAGTGATATTGATACTGATACCGAACCTATCTGTGATTTCTTTTCGGATGAACACTTATATTCCATTTTTTCGTCCCCCTGGTACGCTGACATAGTAAATTACTTAGTTACCGAGGAAGTACCTTCATCTTGGTCTTGTAATGACCGAGAAAAGTTCTTATCCACTGTGAAATTTTATTTCTGGGATGATCCCTATCTCTTCAAGTATTGTTCCGACCAACAAATCCATCATTGCATTCTCGACTGGGAACACAATGACGTGTTATCCTTCTGCCATGAACAATCTTGTGGTAGTCATTTTAGTGGTAAGAAAATAGCGGCCAAGGTTCTACAATGTGGATTTTATTGGCTAACATTGTTTAGAGATGCACATGAGCATTGCAAAGCATGCAACCGCTGCCAGTAGCTAGGACGCATTACTCAACGCAAGATGCCCTTAAATCCCATTTTAATTGTGGAAATCTTTGATGTATGGGGCATCAACTTCATGGGTCCTTTTCCAAATTTTCATGGTTTCCTTTACATACTGGTAGAAGTTGACTACGTGTCAAAATGGATTGAGGCATTGGCATGTCATGCTAATGATCATAAAACTGTTGTTTTTTTGTAAAAGAAAATATTTTCTCTCGATTTGGCGTTCCAAAAGCTATTATTAGTGATGGGGGAAAACATTTCTGTAATAAAATTTTTGAATCATTAGTAAACAAATATGGAGTCACGCACAAAGTGGCAACTCTGTATCATCCTCAAACCAGTGGCCAAGTAGAAGTCTCTAATAGAGAGATCAAATCCATTTTAGAAAAAACTGTTAATCCATCTAGAAAAGACTGGTCTCTACGTTTATCTGATGCCTTGTGGGCATACATAACAACTTTTAAGACACCTATAGGGATGTCTCCTTATCACCTCGTTTTTGGAAAACCTTGTCACCTACCGGTTGAACTTGAGCATCGTTCTCTATGGGCCATCAAAAGCCTCAATTATAATACTAATGTGGTAGGCGTAAAGAGAAAATTGCAGTTAAATGAGCTCGAGGAAATTCGGAGTGATGCCTATGATCTCTCGAAATCTTATAAAGCCAACATGAAAAGAGTGCATGACAAGCACATATTGAGAAAATATTTCAAAGTTGGTCAAAAAGTTTTGTTGTATAACTCAAGATTACACATTTTTCTAGAAAAATTAAAAACTCGATGGTCTGGTCCTTTCATTGTCTCTGCTGTCACCCCTTATGGGGCTATATCTTTGAAAAACGTAAATGATGACAGTGAATTTCAATTAAATGGCCAACGCATTAAGCATTATCATGAGTTGTGCTCTCCAGATGTCGAAGCGACTCTTCTCAAAGATCCAGTCTACACAGACTTCACTGGTGTACTTCTTTCCATGTGATATAAACAGGGAAAGTATGTCATTAGGGTAGCCGGGCCCTCTTCTATTTCTTTTCTAAAAAGCCCTAGAGTGTGTGGTTGCAAGCTCCGGAACCTTAGTCTACAAAAACTCCACTTCAGAACTAAGTATAAATGTCTTCTGTTAATTGAGCAAACGTGCCTTCTGGTAAACAATGGGTATCAAAAATTTGAACTCCCTCTTCTCTTCCCTTTTCTATTCTCTTCCTCGCGAACTTCAGCTCATCATTTGGTGTAAATCTCAGGTAATGGTTATAGTATGATACACGTAAAAATAATAGAATCCTAAATATTAATGTTAACAACACTAATACGTAATCCTACCGTTCTTACGTTTAAATCAATTCTTCTTACTCTCAAAACATAATCATGCAATATAATGAGTAAGGATTCCTCCACTCTTAACTCCCTAGACTTAAATCGAATTCAACTAATCAAACCCAAAAGGAACAATGGTGAGAGTAATGATTTGATGTGAAATTTCTATACTACTATTCCCAACACAAGAACAATAATAAGAACAATACATAATTAAATTAAACTGAAATTAAAACTAATTTAGAACTAAGATTGTGAATAACTAATTATGAATTTAAGACAACTAAATCTAAATAAGAATTTAAACAATAATCTAAATTGAAATGAAGAACTAATACTTTATTCTAAAAACTAAATATGATTCTAAACTAACTAATTGAATGAATGTAAAAAAACTAGATCTAGATCTAAAAACTAATCTAGATCTATCTTTTTCTAACCCTAAACTCCATTAACATTAGCTTCCTAACCTAACTGCCATTACTAAAGAGTCAAGCTTTTGTTTTTATACTTTCAGATCCAAAAATCGTGCATGGGCTTGGAGTCATGTTTTGGGCCGGAAAATCGGGCCCAAAACCCAATTTCTTTAGTCCAAAATGGGCTCTTCAGCTGTAGTTGGCTTCGACAGATGTTTCATCCACTTCTGCTCCTCTGATTGGGCCAAGGCTTGAACCATTGGAAAGCTCTTTTTGAGACGGTCGTTTTGACATAAGGTGGGCCCAATTCCGAGGTCTAAGTCCAAAGATATGGTCTTCGGAAGTTCTGCTGACTTAATGCACTGTTTCTGCCCGCATGGACTTTGACTTTTTAGCTTTTGACCGGGCTTTACAAAAGCTTTGTCTTCTTGAAAATTGGCATTTAATCACAGAACTCCTTAGCAACCGACCTTTGCTCCTTTATCTCGCTAAAGTGGCACATTTCTGCACATAATGGACTTTGAAGCCTGAAATGCATAAAAACATGTAATCAATATTAACTCTTACTTATTATTCATATAATTGGTCTAAAAGTACGATTGTTAAGGGGTTAAAACTACAGTTTTGGGCTCTTATCATAGTACTTTCGCTTGAAAGCAACGGGCGAAAAGGATGGGATGGTGTATGAATTGTCAAACACCTTTCTGCCCGGGTCTTGATCTACTATCCGATATGAGCCGGTATAAGGTATATTATTGTCTGACACCAGCTCAGCAGGATAAACTTCGTCGTTGTCCCATTGCTCCCACAGGTTGGGATTCGTCTTGAGGATCTGACATTAAAAGACTCACATTCGTCTTGAGGATCTGACGTAAAAAGACTCAACATTATATACTCGTTTTTTTTTATCTTTCCCTTAGCACCAAGCATGGTGCCCAAAGAGAGTCATGATATGCAACATCGGACATTTCCTAGTTCGTGCGGGCAATGGATTCCACCCAGGCCAACCCCGATTGGTTTTCTATGTGACTGTATTTCGGGGCGGTTTGAGGCTATACCATATGTACTAAGGGTAATATTATTATTAGACCATTGCACATTGGTCAGGGATGGTACCGTCTTGAACCCTAGGCCCCCAAAACATAAAGGTTAAGCCACAGTCTAGCTGGATTGGGTTCAGCCCCAGAGCCGACATGAAAGTTGCCTGATTTAAGCTATTTATGGTGTTTTGTTTTTTTTGACTGCCGGTGTTGTCGACACGTTCCTCTCGACTTGTACATTTGTATATAAAATTTGTAAATAAATAAAAACTTCTTAAAAAAAATAAATAAATAAACAACTAAGAAAACCATAACAAAGAAATTACCATCTAAATATCACCAAAATAATTCTATCTCTACTCATGGTGTTCAGAGAAGATCATGCACGCTATACGGTACGCATAACACTTGTCATACACGCAGCTCGATTATTCTATCCATATTATATTACTGAGGTATGATCATAAATTCTGAAATTATGGGT
This sequence comes from Coptis chinensis, assembly GCF_015680905.1. Lineage (NCBI taxonomy): Eukaryota > Viridiplantae > Streptophyta > Magnoliopsida > Ranunculales > Ranunculaceae > Coptis > Coptis chinensis. Next base: position 55,236,530 of record NC_141458.1, on the reverse strand, counting down.
AGGTCTAACTGCCATGTGAAACCTTCCCCCATACTTTCTATCATTTTAACATCTCATTAATTGTTTGTGGAAATCTGACATGAAAATAGTTACTATGGATACCCATTGTTGTTGTTCATAAAGGTCGGTGTCACAACAACACATGAGTCACTTGTGTTCTCATATATTAATTTTGGATTTAACTAAACTTGGAATCCTATTTGGTACAGGCTCATAGATTGCCTATAAATCTTTTTTTTTCAGCCATTCTCTTTCAAGTGTTCTTTACTATACTTCCCTCCATAATACTTCCAAATGGATCAACCAAGAAAAATAATGCCTGAGAAAGACTACCTGAATTTTTTTGAAGATGGCCGGTTTTCTCCTTATTTTGACACTGAAATTGTACGTCGAGGATGGACGCCTCTTCTATATCATTCAGCAGCTAGTTATTCCCAAGAATTGGTTATGATGTTCTACCAATTTAGCAGAACTGAAAATGGAAAATGCTATTTCAATGCCTATGGACGACGATTGGAATTGACTAGGGAAATTATCTCCGACATACTTCAAATCCCAATGAATACCCATGAGTTCCTTCTTCCAGAGTCATCATTTGATTCCGTCAAAACTTTACTACGAGCTACCGTATCCCATGGCGAAGTCGGAAATAGACATCACGTTGTTCTTCAACGCTCTTTGAAATAGAATCAACGAGTTGTGCTCCACTGGTTGGGACACAATGTGGTAGGTACATCATACCAATAAGAAGTCACAAAGTCTCAACTTCACCTACTTTGGGTTTTGCAGACTCAAAGGGATGATTTTTGTCTAATCCAACACCTCTGGAACGCGATCACCAGGAAAACAAAAAGGTCAGCACCTTTACTTAATTTAGTCACGTAGATTATGATGCGTTATGGTTTTCCAATAATTTCTCCAGAGACACCCCTTCAAAGAGCAAATATTAGTATGCTCCAAACAGACTACTCCGTTGGTTTTTGGACTCCTGACACTCTGACAGATGAACAGAACGACCCAAGCTCAAACTCTAAACTTTTCTTTGATGAAAATGCCATGATAAACATTTTTAATCCCGTGGAAGGCATTCAATTTCTTCATCACGGCATGCGGGAACTATATGCTCATTAGAATATCATCATTACAACTTTTAAGGAATTCCAAGAACGTCAAGCAATGCATGATGTTGAACAAAAGGAAATCTTGGAAAATCATTCTCAGTCCTTGCAAAATCACGCTCTCCTAATGGATAATCAAACTACACTCTCTGCCAGCCAAGGGGACATTCAGATGTAGCTCAGACAACAAATTGAAGAACTAAACAACGTGGTGCCGCGATATCGTCTCGGTAGCATCATAATAATCCATGATTTTCTTATTGAATAAAAATGGAATAATAATATTAAGTGAATAAATAAATAATTGTATATATTATTACATTTTTCATCATATTATTAATTTTGTTCTTATCTTTGTGTCTTCTTTTGTAAGAAATGCTTGCTAGAATTATTTAAGTTGTGACTAACTAATTTTAACATGTGATTTTCAATGTCATTACAGGAGGGTTTATTTTCTTACATACTCATTTATCCATCCAGTTGCCTTTCTCATTGCCCATTTCTTTACTTCATCCACCATGGCATCTTCATCAAACATTACATCTTCATCAAACATGACACCTTCAAACCTCATTCCTGAGTAATCCTTTCAGTATATGATGGATTCTAATACTTATGGCCATCTCTTTCGTGACTACATCACTAACATTGGGTGGTCTTCCCTAGTTCTTCAACCTGACCAAACTTATTCTCCGAGTTTGATCGCATACTTTTATGCTAATATGGAGGACACACCAGCTTTCAATCATGCACATGGCTTCTACTTAGACGGGTTCACAATCCTAGTTAGTGACACACATCATATTTTTTCTGAACAACAGCTTGCCCTAACTTTGGATCTTCCATATCACGAACCGGCCGCATCATGACACTAGATCTATCATAATTCTTACCGTTCCTTTTAGTGGCAAGTGTTTCGCGAAACTTACGGTGATGGTCTTGAGATTAAACGAGAAGGAGACGGCCATGTACCATGGCGCGACATCACCATTCCCTTAGCAAGCATGACCATGAACATGGGGACTGCGATGTTGTTTGTACTCCTGAACATCATGGGAGATTGGCATTTTTCTATTGCCAATGAGGCTGCCTGCGTAGTATTCAGTGCACTGGCTCAAGGTCATACATTATTTAATATCTTAGGTTATGTTATTTCCAACCTGAAACGAGCTCGCACTTTTCAAGATCAGTATATTCTTTTTACCTGTAACTGCTTGCGAATCATGAAGACACATTTCCCACAGTTTGCAGCTACTTTTCATGACTGGGTCAAGGTAGATTCTATGTGCCCAACAAACAAAATCATTCACTCATTAAGGCTTAGGCAATGGAAACATCCCGCTCGGTACCTGAGGCATGTTCGTTGTTACCCGAAGGATGAAAATATGAAGAAAAATTTGAACAAATCCGGAGATAAAGAATGGGCAGAAATTTGGCAGACTATTATCTTTTGGCGCGATGCTAAGGAAATGCATTTCCTTATTGAGGACGCCATACCTACACATCCTACTGGATGGTAAATTTGAGCTTGTCATTGTACATATATCTAGCTAAAAATTATGTTTTGTGTGCTATTATTCATTTTATTGTTCCTTTCTGTATAATATATTATGTTCTCCAACCTTTCTGTTCCAGCAATCTAGCCCTAATTTTGCTCACGGTTCTCAGGTAATTTCTCTATTTATTTATTAATACTTCGAGGACTAAGCATCATTCTGTTTGGGGGTGCTTTTAAACTGTAGCAAAAATTAGGCATATTGTAACCTGTATATAGTTTTTTTTCTTGTTAATAATTGTACTTAGTGATAAAGTCTGGTTTCCTTTTCAATGATGAAAATTGTATAGAAATCTCACATTAGTATCCAAATTAGGATTTGTTTTAAGAAACTTAAGATAATACATATGCAATAGTTTATACATCTTTTCATAAACATTCATGCACTGAGTATCATTGATTGTACATAGCAGTAAGTTTCTGGAACCAACGGTTAGTTACTTAAACTATAAATCCTGTGAGAATCTAACCAAAAGCCTTGACATGAGTGATTTGTGTGTGATGACACAGAGGAGTAGTTTTTCTGATTAGAGAAAATCACGCATCTACTTACTTGATCACCACTTTCGAACCCTAAAGAGAATTTAGGCCTTCTTTAGATCGACATAGCTAAAAATTCTTACCTGTTACAAATTTTACCGCTAGTCACTCCACTGAACCTTTCATCAAACCTTTCACTTTCACCAAAAATTCCTTACCCATCTATTAAACCAAATAAAAGAACCAACCTAAGTGAGGAGTATGAGAAATAGGATGAAATATGGAAAAATAAAGAGAAAGACTTGTCCCAAATAAAAGTCAATTACTTGCTTCAGGAAAGAAAAATAGAATCATGTTCTTAAGCAATAAAAAAAAAATCATCATTATCCAGAGGCTTAAGAACAAGGTTGGAAAACTCAGTTAGAAGAAGGAAAGAAAACAAGGAATTCTCTATTATAAATATCTTAAAGACCCTATTCTCTCATACTCGTAAATTTTGATTATCCATTTTCATTTTCTTGTACACTATCACCTAAGCCCCACAATACCTAATAAAGACCTCTAGCTCAATTAGGAGTAGGGTGGTGTGATAATAAGTAGTAGACGTGATTGATCGACATCGGCTCCTCTAACTGTCATTGAGATGTGAGGAAACGTGTGCCCACTGTACAATGGAGTTAACAAAACCTGAGTGGTAAAATTTTGAGTGGAATTGTGTTTCGACACATACCTGTGAGAACCCATTTAGGTACGCTCTCCAAAGGATCCAGAAACGGCCCTGCTAGTACATTTCAATGCAAAGTTCACTGTATGCTTTATCATATGTAGATGTTTTAATTATTGGATGCATATTAACTTGAGTTTCAAAGAAATCAATCCTCGTTCCATGTTAAGGAGATGTATGGATATCTGAGATTAATTTACGAAACGAGTTTTTGTCACTGAGTCATTGTGGTATAAATGAAGTTTGTGAGTATCTTCTCTGGAAAACTCTCACGAGGCTATAACTCGTCTACTAGGAAATTCCTAGTGGTTTAAGGCCTTGTTGCATATGGTCAATGCAACCGCACTCTGCGAAACGAGAGTTAGTTAGGACTACACATTTTGGCCACTTATCTGTTTTAATGTCTCTTCTTTACTTGATGACAAGCAAAGTGCTGTTTGGGGGTAGTGTGATAAGCACCCAAAACTATAATATGAAACCCATTGAGACATATAAATTTGGTTAATTATGTATTTAATAATCATGAAATAAATATATTTTCATACTTTTGCAGGTATTTGCAGTAAACATGAAAATATTGGTTAAACCTGCGTTAAAGCACGGGGAACGACGTATATATGAATTCTTTCAAATCAGCCATGTAAAGCCCAACAAATCTGCACAAAAGTATCAAACTTCCAAAGCTCCTACCTCCTGAACCAGGACTCCGAATGCGACAAGTGAGTTGCTCAGACAATCAGGGCGATGAACTCTATGCATAGGCGAGAAGTTGTAAAATTGCCAAAAACCGGACCGCCAGTGGAATGCACGTGGACCCACTATATGGGCCCGCAAAATTTGATGAGTCATAAATCATGGAGCATGTCAAGACAAAAATACCAAATTATTAGTGCAAAGTTGACACCTTGCATGTAATTAATTAGATTAGGTGTTAATAAAAAAAAAAGGCAAGGTGTCACTTTGTTTTAATGTGGTGGGTAAAAATGAAGTAAATGTGGTTTGGTGTTTCACGTGGGAGGAAATGAGATTTTTCTCAAATGGAAAAGAAAACAAAACAAGGGGAGAATCCATTTACTCCCTTGACTTCTTTTCCTTTACCTTGTATTATTTTAGTTCCTTAGTTTTAGATAGTTTTTAGTTTTGGTTTTGGAACAAAAGCTTGTATAGTTTTAATGGAGGAAAACTTTGTTTTCTTCTAGTGGAAATAAAATATAAATGCAAGTGAGTTTTTATAGTTAGTTTTCTCTTTTTGTTCTCTCCCCCTCTTTTTACATTATACATTAGTCATCTTTTAGCCCAAGGACCATGAGCTAAACCTCCCCTTTGTGGGGAGTTACCTACATCCTATCCCAAAATGATAGTTGGTGTAGTGTCTAGTTAGGGATCAAAGTGATAAGCTTAGAGATAAGTAATTGCTTTGGTTCTACATGCTAGCATGTATGGGCTTAGAGATGAGTCATATATGTTAGGGATCAAGTTTTCTTTTATTAGGACTTGTCTATGAGTTCTAGGAAGATTAGATGCACTTACTAAAATCAAATAACAAAAGTTATCTTCACATGAGGAGAATTAACTCTCCACTTTTGTTTTATTAAAATTTTATCTTGTCTTAGTAAAGAAACCAAGTATTTAGTATTTATAAAATCATTGCTAAACTTACTCATTAGTTTCCTAAAAGAGTAAAACCAAGTTATAAGTGGTCCTAGAATTTAGGTTGGTTCGAATCCCTACTCTAAACAATATGAACAAGAAGATCGTGAGTAAGGAAAAATATCTTTGAATTCGCACTTTGGCCAAAGAAGAGATTCAAATTTCTAATATAGCAAAAAGGTGAATATCATGTTGGTTAATTTAGGTTTGGTGGTAGTTGGGTGATGGCGTGGTGGAGATTGGGTGTTGTTCGGAGCTTTGAAGAGTTTGTAATGGTTGTTAATGGCGGTTGAGATCTGTTAGGGAGTGTTTTTGAAAGTTAACCAAAATTGATGGTTGTAAGTATTAAAGTTTTAGGGTTTTCTTCAAGAGTCCAACCGCTGGGTTGAAATGGGATGGAGAGGAGAGATAATGGCGGCTGGCGTGCGAGCAGGTGCGGTGGTGGAGCTACAGCAACTGAAGAAGACGACCTACTGGTTTCGCTTTGGCTTGGGCTTACTTGGTTTTCCTTTGGGCCAGTTCTATTTTGTTAATGTTGGGCCAAAATTAATCTTTTGAGTTGGGCCGGTTCTATTTTTGGTTGGGGCCAGTTCTAATTTTGTTTACATGGGCCAGTTTTATTTTAGTTTTTGTGGGCTGGTTCATTATTGTTTTAAGTGGATATGTTCCCTTTAGATATTTCTAGTTGGGCTAAATCGATTGTTGGGCCGGTTTCTAGTTTGGCTTTTATGTTGGGTCTGGCTAACATTATTTGAATCTTTGGTTGAGTCATAGGCTTGGTTAGTTGGGTCCGAACCATGACCTTAACTATTACCTTAGTCATGAGTCCATGAGCCATGCACTTTGCCCTTAGCAATGAACCATGGCTATGACCCTAAACCTGTTGAACATGGAAACGACAGTTTGCCTTTGACAATGACAGGTTGACTTTGACATTGATCGTTGACCGTTGACTGTGGAATGTTGATTTTTTCTAGATTTTCACATATTTAAGAACATGGACAAATGTAGTAATAAAATATTATCAAAAATTGTATAACCTTGTTTGTCATTATCTAATTAAGATTGACGAAAGTAGTGTGTAAAACATATAAATATTGGCACGTAACATAAGGGAAATTCTTATAAGACTTAGATATATACGTTTTTATGAGAATTAAACTACACATGGACTCAGATTCATGGACTTTAGTTTTGGGCTTTTTGATGGTTGATCAGTTTGACCTGACTTGTGATTTGGACTTAAGTTGTTATTTCTTTTTAAAGTCGTTTCATTTTGATATTTGGTGGAATGGACTTATATTTTGATTATTTATATACTATTTATATTGTGCACAAATGGAAATAATGCGTGCGTCTGATGGTTAATTGAGTTCACATAAATATATTGAACGAATACATTACATGATTTATTACTATTATGAGTTGCTACTTAAATGAATTATAGTATTTATGAAGGTTTGATACATTTCATATGGTGTAGTGCAATATATGTTTGGCACGTGAAATAATAAGTTTTGAGATTTGATATAGAGATGCTTGGATATCGTGCAATGAATAGTCTTGGCACGAGATAATGTGGATTGTATTATAACGAGAAACGTTGAGCTTCAGTACAATTAAGTATACTGACATGAGATAGAACAAGAATTATTCTGAGACATGAATGTATGACACCTGAATAAATTACGTAATGAAAATCCTAGAACCTAGCTACCACAACTCATGTGATTTAGCCCTTGTGATGGGCGTATGTGATATGATTGGCCCTTCTGGCGTTTCAGTGAATCTGAATGGACCTTCAGACGTAAGCAATTTGATTGGCCCTTCTAGTGTTTCAATAAATCTGAATGGCCCTTCTGGCGTAGCCGAATAGTGGCTTGATTATTCCGTTCGCAAAAATTAGAACGAGACGCTCGATATTTTATGCCGAATAGTGGCAGTACTCACATAATGGCTTTCGTGTGAGGGTTACCTGGTATGCGATATCCCGCTTATGGTACCTAAGTACGGAATGGTTCATTATGTGAGGAGAGGCATGTGGATGTACATGTTCGGCGTTGGGTAGCGATTGTGGTAGCAAGGAAAACTAGGTAAGACATAGATACGACGTAATTTTAGGGATACGCAAAGAAAGCCTTAAATAATATAATTATGGTAATGTGTTGGTTAATGATATATCTTTAAAGATATGATTGTATATAGTTTTGCAGAAGGGTGGGTCAAACTAATTACTTGTGCAGACACGACCCACTCTGTAATCGAGCATGAAATGCAGTAAGTATAGAATATGCTTGGCTGGTTATTAGTTTAGTTAGAACCTAAGGCGCCTCGGAGGAGAAACTAAATGCCTAAGTATTATTGTTGGGAAGCTAAGGCGCCTCAATGGAGGAACTACATGCCTTATTTATTATGTGTATGGTTTGTTGTGTGGTTGGTGAGAAGTTAAGGCGCCTCAATGGAGGAACTATCTGCCTTAATTATTGTAATTAAGAATGTTGTATTATTCGTTGGATGTTAAGGCACCTCGGTGGAGGAACTAACTGTCTTATTTATTGGGTATATATATGTATTAGTATGATTTGTATTTTAGGGCTACTCACACCAGCATTGTTTATAATGCTGACCCGATTTGCATGTTTACTTATCGGGTGTGTTCATTAAATAAACATAGTTGATAAGTCTTGACAGGTTTAGTGTTGAAGAAGGTTGGTTGCTGCTTGTGGTTTGCATTACCGTCGCATTCATGATATGTTTGTTTTCCCTTAAGGTTTAATAGATTTTAGTTGAGACAAATGTAATTTGTATTTTCAGTTGTAATGATAATTAAAGAGTTGTTGAAAGGAGATTTGTAAGTTAATCAGATTTGTGAATTTTTGAAATGAATAGGACTTTTGTTTATCTTAAATTTTTATTGGTTTTTAATTATTCGTATATTTAATCTGATTATGGGTTTTTGGGAGTTGAGAATGCATCACACCTCGAAAATCGAAGAGTCGGGAACAAATATTATTTTTTCGAATTCTATTGAAATTTGGAAGGTGTGACAGTTTGGTATCAGAGCATTTGGTTAGCTTAGACTTAGGTGAGTTTAAGTGATTCTCGGATCGTGGTTTATGGGTAGTGTTTAGGAAGTATTATTTTCAAAACTATTTCCGCTAGTTATTTTATTTTTTTCAAAGAAAATAAAAGAGATACAGAAATACAGCGAGTCAATATTTTTCTTGATGTGTTTGTATGTGTAATGTGTATATTTATCTTAGTTACTCCTGTGGAGTGCATATGAAATGCTTTTATTATCCTTATCATATGAGGAGTGGTCATATGTGTCATATGTTAATTATTAACGGATTTGATCAAAATATTGTATGCTGCTATAATGTTGTTTTATTATTGGTGTTCATTTTCACATAGATTATGGATTAAGTGCAATAACCTGTTTGTGAACTTTGTATTTGAGTGTCATGTTATTATTCAAGAAACAAGGAGATATTTTCATCTATATTGAATGAGTTGTATTAACTGATGACTTTATGACGTACTAAGTGAGGAACTCATTGCCTATGTGTTGGAGGAACTATCTCGCCTCACTCGTACACTTTAATGGATGAATGATGTTGTAAAGTATAAGAGATTAATTCGTTAAATGTGATTAGTTAGAAATAGAGAGAAAAATAAAATAAAATATACGTATATTCCTTTTGAGAAGTGTATACTTGCATATACACATTTTTTATATTATTGTATATAGATGAACCGTGTGTATATGATGATAATAATGTTTCACTAATAAGACATGCATGTGTATGTTGTTTTCCTAATGATGCGTTATTAATGATTAATTAAAATAATTGTGATAATTGGTAGTCATAAACCATAATTGGATTAACTGTTCTTAATTAATATATTGAACTTTGTTCATGTCGATATAAATTGTTGTTGCTGATATATTAGAAGTGGGTTTATATTATCCTAAAGAATTTTAAAAAAAAATTGTGTTATACGGTAGCAAGTCTTATTTTAATTGTCATTGTATATGGAGATTAATTTTTGAATCTTTTCACCGTTTAAAATAATTAGTAATAATAATAATAGCAATGAGTGTCGAATATTTATTCTTAATTGTTTTGTTTCAGTCTATATGATTTTGATAGATGAATATGAAAAATTATTTTTTTTGAATACGTGTTATATTTGATCCAGTTGGATTCCTGAATTAGGATTTGATAGTCGTTCTAAATTTAATATTTCTGATTTCTATAGTTTTAAATGATTCATTTTTGCTTACTTAAATGAGAATATTATATGTTGGATTGTTTATCCTCATCGTATGGCGATGAATTATAATTGCATAAACTTGAATTACAGTTTCTTAATATTTTGTTTGATAATGCAAAGAAATAACATTTGTAGATACAATAAAATAATGAAATAAAAGGGTTTTGAGAACAGGACTAAAGTAAATATAAAGTTTTATTGTTTGAGGTGGTTACTATCCTGTGGCATTTCAATAGATTTCATATGCATAATAATTAGTGCAATTCATCCGTTCTCTATAACTTTTGTCGACTAATTAATTTTATTCTTGTGTAATTAAAATGTGTTAGTGTGTCGAAGTTTTCTTACACTTTTAGATCCATGGTTCATCATAGTGAGAAGTCATGGAATAAACTACAAATTATATGCATTTTGTTGTTCCAATTTTTCTTATGAAATACATAGTAGGTCACTTGCTTAGAGGGTCATCCATGCTAATAAGAGAACTTGATTTGTTTGTTTAGTAAGAAAAAAAAAATAGTCTACTAGTAAAATAAAATAAATTTTGATATATGCATGAGAAGAAATTGATGTAAAATTTGATAATAGTGTTTTAATGTGTTATGGATGACGATACATGGGTGTTTAGAGTAGTGAACATTATTGATTCATATTATTGTTTGTATTTTTAATTAGATGGTTCCCTTTCGTATTGACTCATATTATACGGTACGCTTAATTAAAATGTTTGAGATTTTTTTTGTAGTTTCAATGACATGAGTGATTTTTGTTTTAAGTGTATTAGGGCACTGATTTTTCTTTGGTGCATGATAATGAAAAACTCCCTAATGTTTTATGCTGGGATGAGCTTACCTCACATTATTGATTTGTTTAAGTATAATATTTTTTTTCGTAGAGGTTGCTACGTGTCAAGAAACTACATGCTATGAGAAATGATATATTTATTTGGTGTTTAAGTGACAGTAATAATTTGTTTTAATATAGACAGTTAAACTATAATAGATTTTGTAATGGCATGAAGACATATATTCTGAAATTATTTAAAATAATTAATATCAATGTTATCTTGTTTAAGTTTAATCTCTGTACATTCTTGTGTAGGTTCTAAGTTAATAACCAACGTTATTTGTTCGTATAGATTTACTTCCAAATCTTCGGGACGAGATTCTTTTGAGATGTGTATAGCTGTAACGTCCATATTTAAAATATGTATTTATTTATTTATTTATTTAAAATTTGTTGGATTGGATTTGGGATATGTAGGCCTGATTTCTGGGCCCGAGTCTTTGTTGGGCATAGGTTTCAAACCCAGGTATATATTCATATTTTTTTTTTTAGATAATAGGGTTTTTAGATAAAAATAAAATAAAATGGAGGCGACTCGTTTGCTAGAGAGTTGGAGCGCAACGATTTGGCCTATAAGGATTCGTGGAGCTTTTGATTATGTGAGTAGATTAGTTTTTCTATTTCACAGTCTAACTTTACTGTCCACGCTTTCCGCTCATGTTTTCTGCCCATTCTTTTGCCGTTATTATTATTCGTAATGTCGTTGTTAAACTGTATTGTTGTTGTTAAACTTGTTGTTGTTAGACTTTATTAATGTCATTGTTAAAAACTCATTAAATGGAAAACTTGTTAACTGGTAGTATTAGGGAAACTCTGGGGATGGGGCTATTGAAGTTCGAAGGAGAGTCAATGGCGTCTCGAGCCCAAGATAAAGAAAACATACTGCTATTTTGTTTGACCTCTTCTTTGTGGTTTTGATTTGGTTGTTTGATGTCGGGGGGAGTAAGGGTTTTATGTTTGGCTATTGAGGTTTGATTGGGTGGGCTGTTAAAGTTCTGTGGAAGCTTCAAAAAGCTGTTAATGGAGGCGCGAGTGTGATACTGTGGTACTATTGTGGTGGTGGTGGTATATTAGTTTGAAGTTGTTAGTTTGTGTTATGTGTTGGTTAATTTAGGTTTGGTGGTAGTGGGGTGATGGCGTGCTGGAGATTGGGTGTTGTTCGGAGCTTTGAAGGGTTGGTAATGGCTGTTAATGGTGGTTGAGATTTGTTAGGGAGTGTTTTTGGAAGTTAACCAAAATCGATTGTTGTTTGTATTAAAGTTTTAGGGGTTTTCTTCAAGAGTCTAACCGCTGGGTTGAAATGGGATGCAGAGGAGAGATGGTGGTGGTCGGCGCACGAGCTAGTGCGGTGGTGGAGCTGTAACAGCTGAACAAGACGACCTATTGGTTTCGCTTGGGCTTGGGCTTACTTTGTTTTCCTTTGGGCCAGTTCTATTTTGTTAGTGTTGGGCCAAAATTAATCTTTTGAGTTGGGCCAGTTCTATTTTTGGTTGGGGCCAGTTCTAATTTTGTTTACATTGGCCGATTTTATTTTAATTTTTGTGGGCTGGTTCATTATTGTTTTAAGTGGATCTATTCCTTTTATATATTTCTAGTTGGGCTAAATCGATTGTTGGGCCGGTTTCTAGTTGGGCTTTTATGTTGGATCCGGCTAACATTATTTGAATCTTTGGTTGAGTCATAGGCTTGGCTAGTTGGGTCCGAACCATGACCTTAACCATTACCTTAGTCATGAGTCCATGAGCCATGCACTTTGCCCTTAGCAATGAACCATGGCTATGACCCTGAACCTGTTGAACCTGGAAACAACAGTTTGACTTTGACAATTACAAGTTGACTTTGACATTGACCGTTGACCGTTGACTGTAGAATGTTGACTTTTTCCAGATTTTCACATATTTAAGAATATGGACAAATATAGTAATAAAATATTGTCAAAAATTGTATAACCTTGTTTGTCATTATCTAATTAAGATTGACGTGAGTAGTGTGTAAAACATATAAATATTGGTACGTAACAAGAGGGGAATTCTTATAAAACTTAGATATATACGTTTTTATGAGAATTAAACTACACATGGACTCAGATTCATGGACTTTAGTTTTGGGCTTTTTGATAGTTGATCAGTTTGACCTGACTTGTGATTTGGACTTGAGTTGTTCTTTCTTTTTAAAGTTGTTTCATTTTGATATTTGGTGGAATGGACTTATATTTTGATTATTTATATACTATTTATATTGTGCACAAATGGAAATAATGCATGCCTCTGATGGTGAATTGAGTTCACATAAATATATTGAACGAATACATTACATGATTGATTACTATTATGAGTTGCTACTTAAATGAATTGTAGTATTTATGAAGGCTTGATACATTCTATATGGTGTAGTGCAATATATGTTTGGCATGTGAAATAATAAGTTTTGAGATTTGATATAGAGATGCTTGGATATTGTGCAATGAATAGTATTGGCACGTGATAATGTGGATTGTATTATAACGAGAAACGTTGAGCTTCAATACAATTAAGTATACTGACATGAGATAGAACAAGAATTATTCTGAGACATGAATGTATGACACCTGAATAAATTACGTAACGAAAATCCTAGAACCTAGCTACCATAACTCATGTCATTTAGCCCTTGTGATGGGCGTATGTGATATGATTGGCCCTTCTGGCATTTCAGTGAATCTAAATGGCGCTTCGGGCATAAGTAATTTGATTGGCCCTTCTGGCGTTTCAGTAAATCTGAATGGCCCTTCTGGCGTAGCCGAATAGTGGCCTGATTATTCCGTTCGCAAAAATTAGAACGAGACGTGCGATATTTTATTCCGAATAGTGGTAGTACTCACATAATGGCTTTTGTGTGAGGGTTACCTGGTATGCGATATCCCACTTAAGGTAGCTACGCACGGAGTGGTTCATTATGTGAGGAGAGGCATGTGGATGTACATGTTCGGCATTGGATAGCGATTGTGGTAGCTAGGGAAACTAGGTAAGACATAGATACGACGTGATTTTAGGGACACGCAAAGAAAGCCTTAAATAATATAATTATGGTAATGTGTTGGTTAATGATATGATTGTATATAGTTTTACAGAAGGGTGGGTCAAACTAATTACTTGTGCAGAAACGACCCACTCTGTAATTGAGCATGAAATGCGGTAAATATAGAATATGCTTGGCTGGTTATTAGTTTAGTTAGAACCTAAGGCGCCTCGGTGGAGGAACTAAATGCCTTAGTATTATTGTTGGGAAGCTAAGTCACCTCAATGGAGGAACTACATGTCTTATTTATTATGCGTATGGTTTGTTGTGTGGTTGGTGGGAAGTTAAGGCGCCTCAGTAGAGGAACTACCTGCCTTAATTATTGTAATTAAGAATGTTGTATTATTCGTTGGATGTTAAGGCGCCTCGGTGGAGGAACTAACTGTCTTATTTATTGGGTATATATATGTATTAGTATGATTTGTATTTTAGGGCTACTCACACCAGCATTGTTTATAATGCTGACCCGATTTGCATGTTTGCTTATCGGGTGTGTTCATTAAATGAACATAGTTGATAAGTCTTGACAGGTTTAGTGTTGAAGAAGGTTGGTTGCTGCTTGTGGTTTGCATTAGCGTCGCATTCAGGATATGTTTGTTTTCCCTTAAGGTGTAATAGATTTTAGTTGAGACAAATGTAATTTGTATTTTCAGTTGTAATGATAATTAAAGAGTTGTTGAAAGGAGATTTGTAAGTTAATCAGATTTGTGAAGTTTTTAAATGAATAGGACTTTTGTTTATCTTAAAATTTTATTGGTTTTTAATTATCCGCATATTTAATCTGATTATGGGCTTTTGGGAGTTTAGAGTGCATCACACCTCGAAAATCGAAGAGTCGGGAACAAATATTGTTTTTGCGAATTCTGTCGAAATTCGGGGTGTGACAGGTTTAGTTTCTTAATCGAGTTCCACAAGTTGCCCAGATTGTTAAGGCAACTTGATGGAAACAGAATATTTCTAAAACCAAAATGGAAGCAGACCAAATTCATTATTCCAAAAACAAACCTAATAGCTTAATGGTTTGAATTTAAAATAACAACCTTCCAATTCCATTCCTTAAAATTTTCACTACTACAACACTAGCTAATCATAGATATACCAAAATGGGAACATTCTCACATATTCATATTCTCACAAACTTGCAATAAATACTTCCAAAATGGTGGATAGAGGATACAAAACAATGTTGAACCATTAATGCCACCCCCAAACAAATCAGGAAGGTGGGATTAATGAAAAACAATAGCATGCTTGGACAAAAATTTAATTAAACTAAAATTATACTAAAAGCCAAATATTCGACAACAATTACATAATTCAAAATGAACTACTTAACTAAACAACTAAAAATAAAATTCTACTAAAAATAGGGAAAAAAATCCTAAACACAATACAACTAAACTACGAGCCACGAGATGAGGATGGTTCCGAATCATCAGTCCTGCGTTGACGACGCTCATGCCTCTCAAACTCGTCAGAAGTAGAACTCTGATAGGGTGGCAAGCATCGTAGAACTTCCACTTGGAACTTCTGCTGACTCTCTAGATATGTGTTCATGGATTCCTCGCGCTCCTTATCACGCTGGACTAGGGTCTCAATGGTAGCATGGAGCTCTGGGTTACTAGCATTGAGCTCCTCAAAGTTCTGATGGATGTTCACCTGCCTAGTCCGTAGATCCACACAAATGGTATTAAGAGAATGCATGCCACGATGAAGTAATGTCATGCGTTCTACATCAGAAGTAGCCTTTTCCAAGGCATTGGCCTCAAAACATACCAAATCTTCCTCATCATCATCCAAATCAACAACCCTATCCTCAGGCAACCGCCATGTCTTCTGAGCACATTCCGAATAAATCTTTGCATTTGAATGCAACTTCAACATAATCCGATCAGTTTTCAGAACGGCTCCAAAATGCAACATGATCTTAGTAATCAAAACAGGGAAGGGTGCAGTATGGATTCCAACGCCTCTAATCATATTTAATACAAAGTCGAGGATGCAAATTCACACCTCTTCTCCTGCAATATCCACAGAACGTGCAGACAGTTCAAACTTATATCACTAACTTTTGAGGTGCCAATGATGTTCTTACCAACCCACTGAGCTACAGCTAGCTGGTTAGTTCTCAGCGATGACTCTCGAACACAATGCAATCTCGCATTGTACTCGCCTTCCAAAACAGTCTCTCTCATCAATGCCTTTATTCCACCCCATTGTGATTCATGTACTGTGACTACGGGGTGGTTGTTTGGCTTAATGCCTAGCAACCTAAACAACATCCCTGTACACATTTCTCTCCTCGCACCATTCACCTTAATAAAAATCCTTCGACCTTCGATCTCCTTCTTGTAAAAATTCAAAACCAAATCCGAATGGTAAAAATCATTCTTCGTATACCACAACATCCGCCAACTCCTATGCCTCATCTCATCATTGTAAAATGGTGCGAAATGGTCCGATGTAAAAACTTGTTCCGGGAGAATTTTTCATTTTTGGGCCATTTTTTTGTTTTTGATTTTGAAAATGGGGTTAAGGTAAGGTGGAGGAAAGGTATCGAAACAAGGAATCGAATTAGGGTTTGAATGGCGTGGGTTCACGATGGATGTTGGGTTTTTGGTGGTTTAATGGAGGTGGAGATGGAAAAGATGATTTGGAATAGCGAAATTGGAGTGGGATTGTTAAATTGTAGTTATAAGAATCGGTGGTTTTTTTTTTTTTTTTGTTAATGGAGGCTGATCGAGGAGTGAAGATGGAGGAGAACTCTCCAAGGGTTTCTCCTTGAGGGTGTTAGAGAAACACGTGCGAAACACATGCATACAAGGTTTTGGGCCCAAGCCCAAACAAATTCTAAATTGCCCATTTTGTCCTTATGCGCACAAACTTAAAACTGAAATTCTCGATTCGTTAACGGTCCGATTTTTGTGAATGAGCTATTAAAACGATCAGCAAAGATAGTACAATCCAATGATCCATAAAAAAACTCAAATCTAACCGTGGTTGACATATAAGAAAATGGAAAACTCCTCGTAGTGCGTGAATGACGTAAGTTATGCGAACAATTGAAATCTAAATTTATAGATATTATCAACCCGAATCAAAATACAACTAAACGGCATAAACAACAAGAATATGAAGTTGAAAGATCAAGAAAAGGAAAGACCAAACACCCCACCCCTAAACAAATTTTAGACAACATGGTTTAAAAAATTTGTTTAAAAACGGGTCTTTTAACATCAGATTCCCGAGACTTACTATATTACTATTTTTATAGTTTTCTTTTTTTTTTTTATGAATACGGATTAATATAAGGGAAAATAATAAAACAATAAAGACATAATTCACACCATAAAGAAACATGACTCAAAAATCGATAAAACATACAAGAATGGAAAACGTGAATTATGTTAAACGTGGACCTAGGATCCGGTACTTACAGCCACACACTCCAAAGAGAGGGCCTAGTTACCTTAATGGTGCACTTACCAAAATATAAGATTTGAATGGAGTACAACGAAGAATAAAATGAGTATTTTATAGTCGGATACTCGAAACTTTATCTAAAACATATATATATAATGAACATGCAGTTTACGATATATCAACAACCAAAATAGTTGTGGATCTTTCCATAAATAATGATCACAGGAAACACACCCAAACACAATTAAGCACCATGATTTCCCAAAACATGACCTAGCGTGATGATAGTGAATACTGATGGATCTAGAACCTAACCTAGCATGCAAAGTCTTCTTTTTCCACCAACGAAAGGGTGGCCAAGTGAATGATCGTGAAAAAATGGATGGTTGTGGAAGATATGGTGGATATGGATGAATTTTAGAAGTAAAGAATGGAAAAAATGAGAATGTGGGTTTAGCATAAAACTCATTTGTGGGCATAGGTTGGTATTATCACACATCTAAAAATGAAGATATCAGATGGTACTTTAGGTAGTAGTTTCTTACTAGGAGAGTTTAAAAAAGCGTGAAGCACAGGAGAAACAAGAGGGTCAAGTACAAACTCAATGTTCCTTTGAAAAGGTGGAGGGTAGTGAACATTGGTAGTGAACATTGATAGAAGGTGAATGAGTGATAGGATAATGTGAGGTGGGTGAATGGTGCTCAGCTAGAGCTCTCAAGTTTATATCATCCAAAGTTTTTAGATATGCAAGACATTCTTCAATAGGCGGGTTAGAAGAATCACTGGGATAGTGGGTGAAAAATTCTTCTTCTGTCATGGCATCAATGTTGGAACTTCCGGAAGAAAGAAATTGGTGCATCTGATTATCAGGTAATGTGTTGTCGAAATAATCTTGAGCTAACCTTTCGATCATGCTAACCTCTCTATCAACAGTCGTATCTAGGAACTGTTACATTGTTTTAAAAACATTTACCTCAATAGAAAGATGGCCAAAGGACAAGGGCATCGAACCATCGTGGCAGTTTATGAGCGCGTCGGCAGTAACCAAGAAGGGACGCCCTAAGATGATAGGAACAGAGTCGTTAGCGACTTCTGTATCGAGGATAATGAAATCATCCGGATAGTAGAAATCATGAACCTTAACAAGCATTTTTTCAACCACACCCTTAAGATACTTAATAGAACGATCAGCTAATTGTAATGTCATTTTAGTTGGTTTCATCTCTTGTACACCTATTTGTTTATATAAATAATAAGGGAGTAAGTTAACACTCGCCCAGGTCTAATAGAGTAGTTGTCATGTGAGTTTCCCATATGGTGCATTATATAGTAGGACGCCCAGGGTCCTTGTACTTAATAATTCCATTATGTTAGGATAAAGTTGGAAATTGTTCAGGTAAAAAGGCGTCTTTAGGAATATTTGTTTTTCGCCTAGTAGTGCACAACTTTTTTACAAACTTAGCATGGTGTGGTAACTTTTTAATCGCTTCAAGAAAAGATAGGTTTATCGTTACATTTTTGAAAACTTCTCTAATCTCATCAAAATTCGTATCCTTGGTTAACATGGCTAATCTCTGGGGAAACGGTGGTTTCTCTCTCTCTCTCTCTCTCTCTCTCTCTCTCTCTCTCTCTCTCTCTCTCTCTCTCTCTCTCTCTCTCTCTCTCTCTCTCTCTCTCTCTCTCTCTCTCTCTCTCTCTATATATATATATATATATATATATATATATATATATATATATATATATATATATATATATATATATATATATATTTTTAAATATATATATTTTTAGACCCCAACCTCAGCTATTAAAAGGAGGTTAAACTCTTTGATACATCACACCTCTTGCATCCTCCTCCACTATTACACAAAGCTCATAAACAAGGGGAGGAATGCAATAAACAGTACCAAGACTCACATAAGGATTTATACGATCCCTTACTATACTAAACTTAGCCAGCCAGTCGGCTACCCTATACATCTCCCTATACACATGGTTTACAACCACTGACTCACACACACACATGCTTTTCCTAATAGATTCTACTAGATCCCAGCAATACCAAGGACAGTCATCCTTTCTATTTATCACATTTACTGCTCACAAAGAGTCCGATTCCAACATGATCTTTTAACAGTTCATATAGCAAGCTGCTAGCAACCCAACTTCAATCCCTTTTAATTCCTGTACGATGACAGACCTGAGATTGGTATTTCCCATAAACACGATCAAAGGTGATCCCTCATGGTTTCTCTCTATATTTAGCATATGGATCAACAGGATATTTAACCTTGGCCTTTTGTTTCTTAGGTTGTGGTTTAACTGGTACCTCTACAGGGGTAGGATCTTCAGTTTCTAGTTCGGTATCTAGTAAGTTTTCATTTGTTATGACTACTGGTGGTGTAACAACGGGCATAGTTACGGCGTTATCAACCACTTTGCCAAAACGGAAAGTGGTGATAGCATTTAACTCACCTACGTTTCCATTTTCATTACTAGTATTATCGTTTACCTCAAAGGCTATGTTTGGTGTTTTAGGATTAGGTATAGCTTGACCTGAAAACACACCTTTTGGTTGTACTTTCTCTTGGGTTAAATGCTGTAAGGAATGTTAGATGGACTGTAAAATCTGTTATTCGGTTTGCATGAAGGCGTCAAAATGATCCGGCTGTAGAGGAGTGGTTGTTACAGGTGGTATGACAAGAACTATCTCACGTTGATTATTAACGAGTGGGTTGTTATTGTTATTATTTACCGAAATGATACCTCTATTAGCATTGTAATTATTAGAACTACCTTGTCCTTGTCCTTGTCGTGGTAGAGCTTGGTTGTAGTTGTTCGCTGGCCTAACATTTTGATTATTAAACCCTAGAGGTGTAACTTGTTGATTATTTCGCCAACCGAAGTTGTGGTTTTGTCGCCAAGGTGCGTTAGGTTCGCTATTAATGGAACAAACATTGTCCGGCTGTGCAGATGGATATTCATAGACTAGAGGACAATAGGAGTTGGGATGCGCAAGACTCAAACAAAATTACATGGAATAGAGTTGACATTCATGACAGGGGTAGGTTTTTGTTGAACAGAAATAGCTTCTACCTTTTTAGTGAGAGATTTGATTAAAATTTTAAGCTCAGGATCAGATTTAATCTCAAACATACTGGCAACCTTAACTGTTGAAAAAGAACTAGCGGAGCGAGGGATATTGTCACTACCTCCCCAGTTATTATTATGCTTTGTTTGATATTCTAAAAACCTATAAGCCTCTGAGGCTCCCTTACTGAGGAAACTACCCCCATTCATTATATCAAGAACCTCTTTATGATGGTGTAAAAGCCCCTTGAAAGAGGCACAAACTAATGTGTCTTTCTCAAGGTTATGATGTGGACACTCTATAAGAAGATGGTAAAACAATTCCAGGCCTCTGAAAAGGATTCATGAGGATTCTGGCGGAAAAAATGAATCTTAGAAAGCATTTCATCTGTCTTCAATGGTAGGTAAAACTGTTCTATAAACAATTGAATAAGTTTGGCCCATGAGTCCACAGAATTAGGCGTTTGGGCAGTTAACCAAGACACCGCCTTATCGGCTAGGGTGAAAGGGAACACCCTCAGGTTAATTTGTTCCGCGCCTACCGTAGGATGATGGAATGTGGTAAGAACTTGTTCAATCCTACACATATGCTGATAAGGCTTCTCATGGTCTAACCCATGAAAAACTGGTAGCAAATTAAATATATTTGGGGATTCAAAATCCCCACTGGGTCTGCAAGAACGATGCAAGACTTAGGGCTATTGTTCTGGGCTTTGTAAAAGTCAGAGAGAGGAGTCTCTTTTTCTTTAGCCATTAATTCAGGTGTAGTTTGTGGTATACTAGATAGGTGTGTGTGTTGACGTTCACGATAGATTACGTTAGACGTTTTTTCCTTACCTGACCTTAATCTTATGCAAGGCTAAGTCCAATGTTAAAGAAACACGACAACAGTCAAAACAACCCTGATATGCTAGAATAAATCCTCTAATAGGAGAGGCGAGGAGTGGAAGAAGGAGTACCTGAATGTCTCCTTGATACGCGTTTGAATAGCATCTTGTATATCGCGATTTCAGTGTATTCAAGAAGATAGCAACACTGAATAACTTGAACCAATGAAAGTTTGAACTAACCTGTGAAATTGGGCTTATTCAAAAGAGGGCGCGTGGCGCGCTTGGAATTAACCTAAGCAGGGCGCGAGGCGCGCTCTTACCTTGGACGATGTCCAGGCACTTTGGCGCGGGGCGCGCTTGGAATTGGTCTGAAATGGGCGCGTGGTGCGCTCTTGCTTTGGACAATGTCCAGGCACTTTAGCACGGGGCGCGCTTGGAATTTAGCTAAGAAGGGCGCGGGGCACGCTCTTTGTATTCCTGTGAAAAAAATTAGTTTATGAGCCAAAGAAACACAGTTAGAACCAAACAAGGGTGGGTGGGTATAATAGGATTTTGGTAGGATTAACAGTACTAAAGGAGTTGAAGCTAAACAACGCTAAGATGGCAGCGGCTGATAGGGTTATATACTAAAAGCATTACTTTTGTATTAACTCTAATTCTTTATATTTTGAATGAGAATCATATGGGCAAATGTTATGCATATTATATATGTTATTAGTTATATGCATGCGTCTAATACTTTATGTTGTATATGATATGGTGTGTGGTGACACACAGAAGATCATATCATCAGTACCTTATAAAGTATAAGTAAACATTCACAACCTAGATGGATTTGGACAAACCATTGGTACGGTTGTAGTATAATCTGGTATTAGTCTATCTTGACTACAGGATTACACTAGTACACTTTGTTTGTATTGAACATGACCAAGTGAGGTTATTTCTCTGTATACTGACTATATAAAAGAACAAACACCTCTGTTATTATGGATGCTTGTTCTCCTAATCTGAATATAATAACGGGCACTTACGTGCATTGTACATTGCTTTAAATCATCAATGGGTGATATTCATTTGTTAATCAACAAACTCAATAGACTGGGTAATGACATTGTATGTAAGGTATGATGTTGATTATAGAAGGAATCTGTGACCCGCAGGAACTCGGGCTGATGATGTCCTCTTGGGGAGCTCATAAGGATTGTCATGTAAACCCTACAGGTAGATTTTAATCCGACATGACAATGAGGTTGAGTGGTATTACTCAAGGACATAAAAAGTTGATTAATATAGTTGTCAGTAACTTGACTTAATCAACGGGCATTCGATATCTTAAACACGGGGAGATCAACAAACATATAATATGGAGCCATAAACGTAACACATGATTTAGTGGAACAAGCATATAATATGGGCGAACATAGGAAGCCTAAGCCCGTCAGGAGACCTAACCCTAATTTCTCCTCATGGTCCCTGTTGTAGCCTATATAAA
This sequence comes from Coptis chinensis, assembly GCF_015680905.1. Taxonomy (NCBI): domain Eukaryota; kingdom Viridiplantae; phylum Streptophyta; class Magnoliopsida; order Ranunculales; family Ranunculaceae; genus Coptis; species Coptis chinensis. The sequence goes on along the minus strand of NC_141458.1, from coordinate 55,213,981 downwards.
GAAGCCTTTTTTCTTGGCCGATTTCACCTATTCACTTTATTGGAAAAGAGAGGCAAAGAGAGAAAGAAAAGGTTGGAAGATTGTTTCCCACACAACATCCATTCTAAGGATAGGAATACAATAGAAGATCAAGAGGTTGCTGATTCATAGAGTTTGGATTCTCAGAGAAATCACAGCTGATAAAAAAGGTATGAATTTCTAACCAAATCATGAACACCCTTTATTCCGCTGCGCATGGGTTTTCACGGTTCGTAAATCATTCGATGCAACCATAACGGTTCCTACAACGGCGTAATTTGCTAAACGTAAAAAGTTGTGTTTTACTCATACTTAACTAATTAAATTTAAATAGAAGTAAAGCATTCGAATTAACTTTAAACTATCAAAGTTATCTCTCGTAAATCAGAATATAATTGGAGTAAAGAATTTGTTCCACTCCTAGCTCGTTTAGATGTAATGTTTCCTAGTTTATGTAATTCTAACAAAATCGATAAGAGTAATGAAATGAAATTATGCTAAGATAGTGATTTAACTAATTTAGATGTTATGATTTAAACTACGACAATTCAATACTACGATATGAATATGGGAAGGAATTAGGGGGATTTTATTCCACATTGAATTCAACTTAATAAACTAGAATAGAATTTGTTGTAATCATAATATTTATGTTTTCACGTAAAGGTTGGGCATTTATAATCCCTAATTATTCATGGCAATCTCTACCAACTAATAATTAGTATGTGAAACAATTAAACTCATTCTCATGGTGAACTAATTACTTTCTAGAGTGGAATAGGTTATCACAACTATATCTACACTAAAACAATCAAGTCTTCATCAAAGCTTCATCAAACCCCTCTAATGGAGGTTTAGCTTTGATTCATCAAACTATCATTCATAGAATAAGAACAATAAGAACAATACATTATTGAAAGAATAATAATTACTTTATTAATCTAATTGAAAGAGAGTCTAATGATTCAAAACTGTATTAAAAACTAAGTATTGACTAATTAATTAAGTTTAATCTAAATTTATGGATAACTAACTATATATCTAAGAGTGATGCCTTATCCCTCTCTATATAGAAGAGGACTAGGTCTACAAATTCGTGCATGGGCTTTGGAGCCATGTTTTGGGCCATAAAATCGAGCCCAAAACTTGATTACTTCTCTACTGGAAATTACTGCAATAGCCTTTTTGTTCACTTATTCTCCTCTGATTGGGTCAAGGCTTAGACCATTAGAAATCTCCTTCCGAGTCGGTCGTTTTGACATATGGTAGGTCCAATTCTAAGTTCTGAGTCCAAAGATACAGCCTTCGGAAGTTCTACTGATTTTTATGCACTATTTCTGCCCTCGTTGACTATGACTTTTCAGCTTTGACCGGTCTTTAAAAAGACTTTTTCTCCTTGAATCTTGGCCTTTAATCATAGAACTTCTTAGTAACCAACATTTGCTTCTTTATCTCGCAAAAGGGACACATTTCTGTACATAATTGACTCCAATGCCTGAAATACATAAAAGCACGTAAACAGCACTAACTCTTATTGACTAATCACATAATTGCTCTAAAAGAAATATTGTTAAGGGGTTAAAATTACAGTTTTGGGCTCTTATCACTCTCTTATAGTAGTAGAAAAATTGGCAAAAAGTACAAACAGTGTTTTAGTGTGTGATTGTGAATAGTGAAAATAGTGTTTTATAATCTAAACACGCGTAATGTAAACAAACTAGATGGCAAACGACACCATTAACAAGTAAATATCATTTTAATTATTGATGAACAGTAGATGTATGAGATCTCGAATAGTTTTGGGCTCTTATCACTCTCTTACAGTAGCAGAAAAATTGGCAAAAAGTACGAACAATGTTTTAGTGTGTAATTTGTGAATAGTGAAAATAGTATTTTATAATCTAAACACGCTTAATGTAAACAAACTAGATGGAAAACGGTGCCATTGACAAGTAAATATCATTTTTATTATTGATGAATAGTAGATATATGAGATCGTGAACAGTAAATTATAGTGGAAAAATAGTAAATAAAATTCATCAAAATCATATGATAAAGAGGAGAGTAGTCGTGTTCGTCAAACTCTAATTCGTACACTACTTAGATGCGAGTCTAGATTGCAATTATGTTTCACTAATAAGAGTCAAACAGTAGATATGATGTGAAAACAGTAAATTTAGAGAATGAATTAAGGAATTAGAAAGGGTTTAATCTGCCATGCGATTCGATTTTCTATTACTTAGTATTAAATCGCTTTGTTAATCCCTAGTGAATACCAAGTCCTCTGGGATCAAGGTTTCACTAGCAAGAGAGTATGCTCTACCACAAATCTCTTTGGTGGTGGCTCTATACTCTAGTTCTCCATTATGAGCTCTATCTCTAGTTACTCATAACGAAGAACTTGAAGTTCTTATTTGCAAAACAATAAATCCTAAAAATTAATCATCCTCACATGGCTTCATAAACCTCTTCTAATGGAGGTTTAGCCTAATGTCATAGGAATTATTATATAAATGTAATAATAAGAAAACATAATGTAAGGAGTATTGAATATTAAAGAACTAAGTTTTTTATTGATAGGTTCTAATGGAGGCTACAATGCTAACCCTAATAAAAGTAAAAACTAATTAAAACTAAACTAAACTACTTATTAACTAAAGAGGGGAAGAGATGAAGGTTTTATAAGTTTAGTCTTAACCCGCTTTATATAGAAGAGAGTTAGGTTTACATTTTCGTGAATGGGCCAAAAAAGAGGACTTTGGGCCTCTAAAGTGAGCCCAAAGTCCATTAGGTTAAGTCTAAAAAGACTACAACTGCTGAAAATTACTTCAGTGCCCTTTTCGTTTACTTTTATAGCTCTGGTTGGGCTAAGATTGGGTCCATTGGAAAGCAGATTCCAAGCCGGTCGTTTTGACATAAAGTAGGCCCGAGTCTAAAGATACGGCTTTTTAAATTCTACTAACATTTCTGTCCTTTTTCTACTCGGATTGACTTTGATTTCCCAGCTTTGACTGGGCTTGAAAAAGGCTTTCCTCCATGATTCTTGGGCTTTAAATGTGCAACTTCCTTGGCAATCATCTTGACTCATTGTTTATGCAAAAGTGGTGTTTTTAGTCACCTAATCAACTTTAAGTCCTGAAATGCACAAAAAACGTAAACATTACTAACTCTTATTTATTATAAACATAATTGGCCTAAATAGATTACTATTAAGGGTTTTAAATTATACTTTTAGGTGCTTATCATCCTTGTCTGAATGTATTTTTTGGTTTGTTTAAACCTGGTGGTGTTTGATTTTGTGGAATGTTGGTCCATGCGAAGTTTGGATGTTGTCTCCAAGGTGCATTTGGTACATTGAAAGCACATACTTCTTCTTGTTGAAGTGATGATAGGTTTATGATCAAAGGACAGGTGACATTTATATGATTTAAGCTTAGACAAAAATTGCATGGTGAGGTATTTACGTTCATGACAGGATGAGGGGTTTGGTCTTTTTGTTTGGTTATGAGGGCATCTATCTTTCTTGTGATTAAGGTTTTGATTTCTGGATCTGATTTCATCTCAAAAATACCACTAGCCTTAGATGTATTGGGTTGGGCTGTTCTGGAATTATTCATGTCACCCCAATGGGTACACTTTTCAGCTTGGTTTTCAAGAAAGGTTAAGGCTTCAATTGCACTTCTATCTAAAAAATTACCATTACTCATGATATCGAGGGTTACTTTATGTTCTGAGAGAAGGCCTTTGAAGAAATATTAGACAAGAGTGGATATTTCTAGTTTATGGTGAGGACATAAATGGAGTAGGTCAGAGAATCTATCCCATGCTTAGGAAAATGTCTCACTCGGACTCTGTCTGAAGAACTGTATCTTGCTTCTTATCTCTGCTATTTTCTTCGGTGGAAAGTACTTATTCATGAAAGAGAACACAAAATTTTCCCATGTATCGAAAGAGTCGGCCTTCTGTAAAAGAAGCCAAGTGTGACTCTTACCAGCTACAGTGAAAGGAAACACTCGTAGCTTAACCTGATCATCGGTGATGCCCAGATGATGAAAAGTATTACATACTTCATGTATCCAGTGTAAATGCTCCTACGGTAACTCGTGTTCTACCCGTGGAAGATGAGTAGAAGATTGAACACGTTCAGTGAAATACAAAAATCGCTCGTGATTGGTGTGAGTTGTATACAAGATAGATGCCCATCTTGCAACGTTGTGTAGAAGTTGGAGAGAGGCTCTTCAGCTTGCACTACTTCATCAGCCATCTTATGAGATGGAGGACTAGAAACAGGAGATTGTCTAGGGCGACGAGCTCTCCTATGTGAGTAAGTTTTATTCTTGCTAATAATAAAAGTGCTTGAACGCAATATCATACACTTTTAGCAAGACCCAAAAACTATCATAACATGCGCAAATGGTGCAATGTATGCTCAAGAATTCAAAATTCATTTTTGCAAGTATAGAGTTTTGAAAAATTTGCTTTTGGTCTATATTTTACTGTGCCCTGTTTAGAGGAACAATTGGGCGCGAGACTAGGATGGCTCTACTACACGTCTCAGAAGAGAAGGCAGTCACTTCACCAAGTGGTGTGCTACCAAGAATCTCACTCACGATGAATTTAGGGGAAGGGAGTGAGGAAGGTAGTTGGTCCACCAAAATCTGGGAACTAATTACTCTAAATCCTCGTGGCTATATTTTTGTCATTTTCTGGAGGAGTGTGACTACTTTGGGCTCTAGTTAATTCATTTTAATTCATTTTTTTGGTCTAGGGATTACAAGAATCAAGCAACGTCCAATTTACCTACATTGGGAAATGATTTCCCAATGGTTGTAATGTGGCTTAAGTTTCAGCTTTATGCGCAAATATAATTATAGTACAGAAAGTAAATTTCAAACTGTCATGTAAGCATGCTTGAAAAGAGAGGGTATCCTCTTACTTGGGCTTCGAGGAGGTTTAGAATTTACCTCTCAAGTCGTGCTTACACGCTACTTGAGGAGAAGGTGACATTGGATAGCGCGTGATCTGAAATTAGGCCCAATCTTTCGAGCTTTACCTTGTTTTAAGTTACAATAAAGGCCCACTTAAAAAGCCCACAAGTTAGGTTTTTGATAATTTATACAACTTTGCCTTCAAGGGCCCAAATTTAAAACTAAACTAATATTATATTAATCTAATATATTAACTAGTTTTAGATTAATAAACTAGATTAACTAGACTCAAATGGACTTAGAGTATTGATTACCAAGTTGATTCATAGTGTGTGAGCTATGATCCACAACTTGTCACACACTTAAACTTCCCAAGGCAATTAAATCTCTAATCCCTTGGTAAGTATATAACTTAAACCAAGTTTAACTCATGTTCATCATAAAGAATCAATTAAAAACAAATTTTTCCTAATTTTTTCATTTTTCTTTTTATCTATAACTATTACAAACAAGTTCCACTGATTTCTCCTAGTCTATTAAAAAATCTAGGCTTGGTGTGCCACAATTCATCAAAAACCAACGAAGCTGCCAAAAAACTGTACCCACATCTCTGGAGGTGACTGGGTGGTCGCCCCCTACCAAGCTCGCAGTCGCCCGCCGACACAGGTGAAGTTTGGTTGTTCTTTGGCTGTAACTTCAACTCCTCTCCAACTTTGTTGTCCTAAACCCTGATTTGCAAGAAAGTAAATCAGTACTGAAAAACAATAAAATAAAATGACGAAAAATTGAAAAAAAAAATAGAAATGGAAAGATGAGAATGATGCTCCCTTCTTAGATTCTCAACTAAGCACTCACACTCCTCCAATCCATGACGGCGGTGCCATTTGAAGTTTGTAATCAGTGGTGTGTTACTTCAAAGAGTTTGTTTAGAACTGAGGTTCATCCTAAATTGTTTAGAGTTTGAGTGTGGGAGTTGTGAAAAAGAAAGGTAGACTCTTGGTATAGATTAGATTGGTTTTAAGCTAATGAAAACATGAAAGCTTTAGTTGTTGGTATTGAAATGACATAAAAACATTGAAAGAAAGATTGATTGAAGATTTAAATAAGAACAAGTGCTAAGATTGAAGATTGAAATAAGAAAAAAAGAAAATAACAAGTTTTAATTAAAAAGGAAATGAAGAACAATAAAGTAAAACCTGGAATTGAAAAACTAGATAAGGAATTAAACAAACCAAATGGTTTGGATCCTAAGACAATGGATGCTTTCTCTCTCCCTTACTTTTAGATTATATATCTATACTTTTGCCTTTTATAGATTTGCCCTTCTCTATTACAAATGAGACACCTCACACTTCACTTTTGCTTTTTGATTTCATCTTGACCAAGGTAGGTTTTGGAAGAATGTCATATTTTGATATAAGGGCATCCATCTTTGATCTTCTCAGTTGAGGACTTTGACTTTTGATCTTGACCTTTGACTTTGACTGTTGACTTTGACTTTTTTAGCACTTTTCCATAGCAGCACCTGGTCTTCATAATAAGCGTGATTAAAGCTCATTTCGGTGTTAAGACGCAGCTTTTATAAGGCAATAAAAGTTATAGATTTGGTGAAATACTCCATAACCTGAAAAAGGCAATAAAAGTTTTGAGTTGTCTTTCCGTTAAGCTTAAAAAAGGCAGTAATACAGTAATTGATAACCATAAAAATAATAGAATCCTAAATATTAATGCTACAAGAACACTAATACGTAATCCTACCGTTCTTACGTTTAGATCAATTCTTCTTACTCTCAAAACATATTCATGCAATATAATGAGTAAGGAATTCGTTCCACTCTTAAACCCTCAAGACTTAAATTGAATTCAACTAATCAAACCCAAAAGGAACAGTGAGAGTGATGTGTTTGGTGTGAAATTTCTATACTACCATTCTCAACACAAGAACAATAATAACAATAAGACATAATTAAATTAAACTGAATTTAAAACTAAGATTGTGAATAAAGATAATTAACTTTATTGATCTAATAAAACAATAAGAACAAGTCATGATTGAATGAATAACAACTATTTTATTTATCTAATGAATGATATTCAATGATTTAAATAACTAATCTAAAACAAAGAATGAAACTAATTAATGGAATGAATGTAAAAACTAGATCTAGATCTAAAAACTAATCTAGATCTATCTTTTTCTAACCCTAAACTCCATTAACATTAGCTTCCTAACCTAACTGCCATTAACAAAGAGTCAAGCTTTTGTTTTTATACATCCAGATCCAAAAATCGTGCATGGGCTTGGAGCCATGTTTTGGGCCAGAGAATCAGGCCCAAAACCCAATTTCTTTAGTCCAAAAAGGCCTCTTCAGCTGCAGTTGGCTTCCACAGACTTTTCGTCCACTTCTGCTCCTCTGATTGGGTCAAGGCTTGGACCATTGCAAAGCTCTTTCCGAGCCGGTCGTTTTGACATAAGGTAGGCCTCAATCCGAGGTCTGAGTCCAAAGATATGGCATTCGAAGTTCTCATCGACTTTTGCTCCTTTATCTCGCTAAAGTGGCACATTTCGCACATAATGGACTTTGAAGCCCGAAATGCATAAAACACGTAATCAAGATTAACTCTTACTTATTATTCACATAATTGGTCTAACAAGATGATTATTAAAGGGGTTAAAACTACAGTTTTGGGCTCTTATCAAACCACCCCAAACAAAGATTTTGCTTGTCCTCAAGCAAAGATGAGAAATTAGAATAAGTGACCAAAAATGGAGTTCTAACTACTCTCGTTTTCACTGAAAGCGATTGCATTGACCATATGCAACAGGCCTTAAACCACTAGGAATTCCCTAGTGGACGAAGTTATAGCCTCGCGGAGAGTTTTCCAAAGTTGAAGGTACTCACAAACTTCATCTATACTACAACGACTAAGAAAATAAAACTATTGTTTCCTTATTCATGCTCAACTATCTATACATCTCTCTAGCAATTACATAAGAATAACCCAGTCGTAACCCTAAGCTAATATATGCATAAAAATCAATCATCTAAAATAAACATATAACAATGAGTAATACTATGAAATGTAATAGCAGGTCCGTTTTAAAACTCGAATAGCGGCCCTTAAGTAGGTCCTCACATAAATGTCAAGACAAAACCACTGATTTTTCCACTCAAGTTTTCTACTACTCCAAGCAGTGGGCACACTTTACCTTTACAATCTCAATGACAACAAGGAAGCCGGGTCGATCAAACACATCCGCCACTTACTATCACACTAACCTATTCCTAATCGAGCTAGAGGTCTTTATTAGGTGTCAGGGGATTAGGAGATGGTTTAAGAAGGAAGGAAATGGATATTCTAGAGGACAAGTCCGAGATAATAGAGTCTTCATATTATGTAACTAGAGAAAACCTTGTTATTTACTTTGCTTCTACACTTTGTTTCCATCCTTAGCCATATTTTTCTTTTTCTTTGGCCTTTGATTCCTTTTTTATTCTATTTTTTCGAGTTTTATTTATTTCTTTTTTTTTTTTTTTTTTTTTTTTTTTTTTTTTTTTTTTTTTTTTTTTTTTTTCTTTTCTCTTTGGATGGAAACTTCTTTTTCTTTATTTTCTCAAGCAACTAACTAATTTTTGTTTACATGTGTTTTTCTCTTCTTCTTTCTTCCTCATTCTATTCTCGACTTATTCTAAATTGGGTAGGTTGATTTTTTTATTTTGTTTTTGTTTTTGTAACAGGGTAAAGGAATTGTGGTTTATGGAAGGCTAAAGAAAGGCTCGTGAGGGGCTTAACTAGCGGAAAATAATTCATAGGTTTGAATTTCTAGCTATATCGATCCAAAGAGGGGCCTAAATTCTCGCTTTTTAGATATGGTTTAGTGATCAAACAAGTGGACGTGTGGATTTTCTATCCGATTTTACTTCTCCCTTGTGTCATTTCTCAAATATTTCGGCTTCATATAAGGCTTTAGGCTATATTCTCACAGGAGGATTTTGTAGAATAAGTACTCTAGCCTAGATTTTAAACTTACTACTAACAATCATAGATACTCATGTAATATATTTATAGATAGATGCAAAGATTATTACCTACATATTAACCTAAGTTTCTAACAATTATTCCGATGCAAAAGCTACTTGGAGACTTCTAGATTGTTAAGAGCATGGAGAAAGAAAACAATACCAATATTCCTAAGTGTATAGCATAAACTTATTTATTTATATTTTTTTTGAAATTTTAACTTGAAAACAAATGCATATTATACATATCTATATCCTAACAGATGCCTTAATTACACGTATTTCTATGCCCCCCAAACAAAAGCATGCTTTGTCCTCAAAGCATTTAAATAAAGAGGGTAGAAAAATACCATGGAAATGCGGAAATTCGAACATCCGCAAAACAAGGTGAGAACATACTAATATAGGAAATAAAACCGACGAACTCTATAAGAGTTCCACCCATTATGGGGTTAGCATAATTAAATTGCTTGGGACATAAGCAGACACTAATTGAAATTAAAAAAAAAACTTACCTCCACTCCAGCGTTTACTCATCATCCTCCTCTTCTATAAAGAAGTGAGGTTCCTTTGCATCCTGCCATGCCATTATAATTTGCCAAGCTTGCCGCCATTTATCATCTACGGATCCTAACCTGTTAAGCGCCACTTGGTCGGATGGGGTGTAAGGTGCAACCTGATGAGGTTGTATCCTCCACCCTTGCCAAGTCATTGCACGGAAAGATCGAATAATAGAATTGGTGGGTCTCACAATGTCGACCCCAACCCAGTCCGTGAAAGGGGCACAAAAAATAGGGAAGAAACATAGTATAATACGGCAAACTAATATAGGCATAAGAAGATACTTATGCCTCATGCTATGGGCTCGTGCTAAACTAGACATTAAGGTCTTAGGAAGGTCATATAGCAGGCGTTCCTCAGCTAAAGCAAGGAAAACATCGCAAGTGGCATTATTCGCAGAAGAAAAATGTCACTCCCCTAATATGTTTAGCATGATAAAGAACATTACCGTTATCACATTAAGGGACAAGTTACCAAGGGCTATATTATATGTCCCTTGGTCCTCTACACGGAAATTGTGCCGGACCCATAAGCCTCATGCAAAAGTCATAAGTGTAGACATGAATATTATCTACCCAATAGCATCATGGGTCTTGTATTTCAGCCGGCATGGCAAGTCCAAGAACAAATGCTTGCAAGAACCATAAGCAGTCCCAAATTTCACGCGTGTGATCACTCACAAAACCAAGCACCATAAGTAGTGCTTTGAAACAAATCTTCGAAAGATTGTTCCCAGATCAATGTAGGAGATGTCATCTCAAAATTACGCCCGAATAGCTGTGAATGATCCGAAACTACCCGTGAAAACTGGAATTTTTTCTGGTCCCACGGAAGCGAAAGGCATTAACTAGTAGCGAGTCAGTCGCTTTTGTATTTTGGAATTCCAGTGTTTGAAGCGCTGGTCGCGCTTTGGGCGGGCGCTCTAGGTCCAAATAGAGATTTGAATGGTCGCGACGAGATGAGGGCGGTCGTGGCGCTCGACAAAATTCTCCAAAAAAAAAAAAGTAAAAGGCGCAGGCGCCTCGACAAAAAAGCGCGCTGGAATTTGCTTTCGAAACCGGAGTTTAGAGAAAAAAGAAGGTAAAACTTGGAGTGGAAAACTTTTTTTTTTTTTACAAGGGAGCGAGGTGGTGGTAAGAATAGGAAGTTTAGTGATCAAGCATGGAAAAACTAAACACTTATTCCCCAAACAAATTTTTGAAAACAGTTTGTAAAAATTTGTTTTAAAACGCGGATCTTTTAAAGTCGATTCCCTAGACTTAAAGTGATATATATGTATTTACATGCAGTTTCCCATATATCAATAATCTAAACAATTGTGGATCTTTCCATAAATAGTTAACATGGAATGCACCATCAAACAGAATTAAGCACCAAGATTTCCTATGACGCAACTTAGTTGAATAAGAAGGTGTCCAAATGAATGATCGCGGAGTAAATGAATGGTTTTGGAAAATACTTGAATGTGGATAAGTGAGGAGAAAAGGAAAAAATGGAAAAAATGAAAAGTGTCAAGGTGGCTTGTCCTTGGGTGTTACTTCTTCACCAGCTTGGTTTTAGATAGTTATGAAGCATGAGAAACGCCAAGGTCAAGTACAAACTCAATGGTTCTTTGAAAAGGTAGAGGGTGAGGAACATTCGTGATGGAAGGTGAATGAGTGACATGAGGATGTGAGGTGGGTGAATGGTGTTCAACTAGTGTTCTTAGGTCTATATCATCGAGGCCTTGAGATATGCAAGACATTCCTCAATAGGTGGGTAAGAAGAATCACCGGGATAAAGGGCAAAAATTCTTCTTCCGCCATGGCGCCAAGAGATGAATGGATGTCAATAGAGAGAACTCAAGGAGTCGCAAAAAGAAGGAAATCTTCCTCGATGTTATCTACGCCTAGGGAGTAGAAATTGGATCCTTGTCTTCTTCCATAAGAGGGGTATCTACTAGTGTGGGGACTAAAAAGTGTCACCGCGACTAATGTGAGGTACAAAACTCTCAATGGACTTCACTTCTCCTTCTATAGGCAAACCTAGTTGTCCCTGTTTTTGTCTAAACATGTTAACTTCTACGTAAAGATTTCCAAAAGAAAGAGTCATCGAGCCATCCCGACAATTGATTTGGGCATATGGCGGTTGCCAAGAAAGGACGCCCTAAGATGATGGGAATGGAATCATGAGCAACTTCGCGGTCAAGAATAACAAAGTCGGCAGGATAGTAAAAATCCTGAACTTTAACAAGAATATTTTCAACTACACCCTGGGATACTTAATAGAACGATCGGCTAACCGCAAAGTCATTTTGGTTGGTTGAAGTATTGTTAGACCTAGTTGTTTATATAAATAAAAAGGGAGTAAGTTAACACTCGCCCCCGTGTCTAATAAAGCAGCTTGTTATGAAGGTATCACCTAAGGTGCATTGTACAAAGAGGGATCTAACCGTGGTCCTTGTACTTAACAATTCGCTATGTTCGATAAAGAGGGATATTGTTCAGTTAAGAATGCTTCGTGGGGTATGTTGGTTTTCCTTTTCTTGGTGCACAACTCTTTTAGAAACTTAGCGTGTCCAGGTAGACTTTTTATAGCTTCTAGAAAAGGTAGGTTTATAGTCAAATTTTTAAACACTTCCTTAATCTCATCAAAATTCTCGTCCTTTTTAAACACAACTAGTCTTTGGGGATATGGTGCTTTATCGCTATTTTTAGCAGAAGGGATAAAAGTTTTATTAGTCTTTGCTTTATCTCTAGCCGTTTTCCAACTAGGTGTCCATATTGGAACCTCTCTAGGTGTAGGGTCTTCACTTTCTATTATGGGTCTTGTAATGTTTTCCCTTTTGGTTGTGGTTTAACCGGTACTTCTACAGGTTGTAGGGTCTTCAGTTTCTATTATAGTATTTGGTATGGTATCATTTTTAGTTTATGGGTAATCTTTAGGCATAGTCACTTGGTTATCAACTACTCGCCCGAACGGCGGTAGTGATCACTCAGAGGTCCCCTTTGGTTTATATTACCATTACATAAATACTTTTATTTCAAAGGCGGTGTTTGTCGACTTAGGATTAGGCAATCGCTTGACTTGGAAACACGCCGGTTTGGTTATTATTTTGGTTAGAAGACATGTCAATAACCTTTTGGCACAAAGACGCATCATTTGCATCGTTTGTTTCATCATATTAGAGTTTTGATCATGCCGATCTTTCATCAAGTTGGAGTTTTGTTGCATAATTTGATTTTGTTTCTCCAACAAGGTCACTACTACTTTGTCGTAGATGGTTGTATTGGAATTAAAGCTTGTTGGCGCCGCTCATGTCTTGATGTTGATAGTTCCGGGTTATGGGTACTAAACCTCTATTCTGGTCACCTAAGTTCCCTTTGTCCTTGATGTTGAGTTAACTGGTTGAAGTGTGGTGGTTGTGGTGGTGTTTGTGCATAGACAAGAGGACAATAGAAGTCGGAATGCTCAAGACTACAAATGCAGACATTACAACGAAAGTAGAGAGTTAATGTTCATGGCCGGAGTGGATTGTTGTTGAACAGAGATGGCATCTACCTTTTTAGTGAGGGCATCGATAAGAGTTTTAAGCTCGGGATCATGTTTAACCTCACGAGAAGAAGGAGAGGAGCGGGAGGAATCGTTACCTCCCCAATTGTTGTTCCTCTTAGATTGATCTTCTAAGAATGTATAAGCCTCCAAGGCTCCTTTACTAAGAAAACTACCCCCAGACATGATATCTAGAACCTCCTTATGATAATGTGAAAGCCCCTTGAAGAAAGCACGAATAAGCGTGTCTTTCGCAAGATTATGATGCGGGCATTCAATGAGAAGATCGCTGAAACGATTCCGTGCCGAAAAAGGATTCATGAGGATTATGGTGAAGAAATGAATTTTGTGAAGCATTTCATCTGTCTTCAGTGGTGGGTAAAATTGTTCCATGAACAATTGAACAAGTTGAGCCCATGAGTCCACAGAGTTTGGCGCTTTGGGCAGTTAACCAAGACGCCGCTTTGTCGGGCCAGGGTGAAAGGAAACACCCTAAGTTTAACTTGATCCGACTTACGCCAGATGATGGAATGTAGTGAGAACTTGGTCTATCCTAACGATGCTGCTGGTAAGGCTTCTCGTGGTCTAAACCATGAAAACCGTAACAAGTTAAATATATTAGGGGATTCAAAATCCCCACTAGGTTTGCAAGAACGATGCACCTAACTTAGGCCATCGCTAGGGCTTTATAAAAAATCGATAGAGGAGTCTCTTGTTCTTTAGCCATTGATGCAAGTGTAGTGTGTGAAATTCTAGATAGGCGTGTTGTATTTATTTCAATGAAAAACAAGCCCGATTATACTAGAATTAAAACTCCTCCCACGTAAGAGGTAGAGGAGTGGAAAGAAAGGAGCACTGAATGCCTTCCTTGCTGCGCGTTTGAATACCGCCTTGTATATCGCTGATTTAAGTGTATTTAACAAGTTAGAAACACTTAATAACTTTAAGGAATAAAAATATGCATTTACCTATGAAAATTGGGCTGTTCGGATGAATTTTCCTTGTTGGGCGCGGGTAGGGCGCGGGTTGGGCGCGGGCGCGCTCAAGGTAAGTTGAAATTACAGTGAATAAGGGCGGGTCGCGCTCAACATGGGCGCGGGCGCGCTCCAGGGTTTTCAAGTTTTAGGCCTTTTATCGTACTCCAAAAATCTGAAATTTTTACAGTAATTTGCTAAGACGTCTATCAAGTAGCCTGTAAATTTTTCAGATCGATCGGAGCAGTGAAAGTCCCTCTACAGCCCTCCAAAGTTTGCGAAAACCGTTTTCGGACACAATACAAACAACCGAATGGTTAACCCATCAAAACAAATCCAAAAATTTCCAAATTTTACTGGAGACTCCTGACAGATTCTAGTTGTTCCTGTAAAAATTTAGAGCAATTGGATGTCTACAACCTCTCCTTATTGGATGGTGTTCCAGATATTAAGTGTTTGCAACACTGCAGAAACACACTGGAAACACTCTACTATTTAGGAGGTCAAAACAAATCAAAACTCATCAAATTTTTACTACAAACTCCTGGATTAGGATAGATACTCCTGTAAAAATTATAGAATTTTTAGAACTCCCTAAGTAACCTTATTCGTCTGTTTTTCAAGAACATACGGTGGAAACTGAAATGCAGCACTGTAAAGATCGTATTTGTTTTACAAGGTAAACCAACTCTGAAAAATCTGAAAATATTCTAGTAAATCAACAACACATTAAATATTATGTATGAATATTTTCAGAATTTTCGAAAATTTAGAAATACCTTCACCGCAGTGTTTTTTCTCAGTGAATCAAGAGTCCCTATGCCCGAAACAAAGTGAACAGTTCCGAAAATCAAGAAATAAGAATGAAAAATTAAAAGGGTGGGTGGGTAGAGAATGGGGGATTGCCCCTTGGATTCAAGCAATTGAATTCTTGTCATGAACGAGATTAAGATGGCAGCGGCGCCATTTGATCCCCGGCAGCGGCGCCATTTGATAACCATAAAAATAATAGAATCCTAAATATTAATGCTACAAGAACACTAATACGTAATCCTACCGTTCTTACGTTTAGATCAATTCTTCTTACTCTCAAAACATATTCATGCAATATAATGAGTAAGGAATTCGTTCCACTCTTAAACCCTCAAGACTTAAATTGAATTCAACTAATCAAACCCAAAAGGAACAATGAGAGAGGATGTGTTTGGTGTGAAATTTCTATACTACCATTCTCAACACAAGAACAATAATAACAATAAGACATAATTAAATTAAACTGAATTTAAAACTAAGATTGTGAATAAAGATAATTAACTTTATTGATCTAATAAAAACAATAAGAACAAGTCATGATTGAATGAATAACAACTATTTTATTTATCTAATGAATGATATTCAATGATTTAAATAACTAATCTAAAACAAAGAATGAAACTAATTAATGGAATGAATGTAAAAACTAGATCTAGATCTAAAACTAATCTAGATCTATCTTTTTCTAACCCTAAACTCCATTAACATTAGCTTCCTAACCTAACCGCCATTAACAAAGAGTCAAGCTTTTATTTTTATACATCCGGATCAAAAATCGTGCATGGGCTTGGAGCCATGTTTTTGGGCCGAGAGAATCGGCCCAAAACCCAATTCTTTCGATCCAAAAGGCCTCTTCAGCTGCAGTTGGCTTCCACAGACTTTTCGTCCACTTCTGCTCCTCTGATTGGGTCAAGGCTTGGACCATTGCGAAGCTCTTTTCCGAGCCGGTCGTTTTGACATAAGGTAGGCCTCAATCGGAGGGTCCGAGTCCAAAGATATGGCATTCGGAAGTTCTATCGACTTTTGCTCCTTTATCTCGCTAAAGTGGCACATTTCGCACATAATGGACTTTGAAGCCCGAAATGCATAAAAACACGTAATCAAGTATTAACTCTTACTTATTATTCACATAATTGGTCTAACAGTATGATTATTAAGGGGTTAAAACTACAGTTTTGGGCTCTTATCAGTAATATAAGGGTAATAAAATACACATTTGGGAGTTGATCACATCGCAACAGACTTTATTCGACTTTATCAATAGGCATGGATGATAAGAGCCCAAAACTGTAGTTTTAACCCCTTAACAATAATACTTTTAGACCAATTATGCGAGTAATAAATAATAGTTAATGCTAATTATGTACTTTTATGTATTTCGCATTCAAGTCAATGTAATGTAAATGTGCCACTTTGGTGATATAAAGGAGAAAGGGTTAGTTGCTAAGAAGTTCTGTGATTAAAGGCCAAGACGGGCAGAATCAGCAGACAAAAGTCAACAAAACTTTCGAAGATTGTATCTTTAGACTCAGACCTCGGAATTGGTCGTACCTTATGTTAAAACAACCAACTCGGAAAGAGCTTTCTAATGGTTTAAACCTTAACCAAATCAGAGGAGAAGAAATGGACGAAAAGCCTGTTGAATTCAAACCCAGCTGAAAAGGGCCCTGTGGACTGAAGAAATTGGGCTTTGGGCTCGATTTTTCGGCCCAATACATGGACCCTTAGCCCATGCACGAAAATATGGATATGGTCTCCTCCATTTCCACACACGAGACTTAGTTCTTAAGTATGAATTAGCTTAGGATTAGAGTAGCCATTAAAACTTAGTTATAGATCTAGTTTTTCAATTAAGTAATTAGTTCTTATTATTGTTTTAATTTCAGTATTGAATCACTGTTTATCATTCATTAGATAAATAAAATAGTTAGTCTCTTGATAATTTCGATTTTGTTATTTAAAATTTCTTAGATCTAATTTCAATTCTTAGTCGTTCATGATTTCTTAGTTGTTAATTTAGATTTCAATTATTGTTTAGTTGAATTTAATAAAGTTAGAATCTTTATATTATGTCTTATTCAATTTCATATGGAAATGATAGTTTGATGAATCAAGGCTAAACCTCCATTAGAGGGGGTTGATGAAGCCTTGATGAAAACTTGATTGTGTAGTATAGAATCGTTGTAAGAGTCTATTCCACTCTAGAAGGTCGTTGATTCGCCATGAGAATGGGTAGACGTCCTCACATGCTAGTTATGAATTGGTAGAGATGGCATGTATAATTAGGGATTAGAACGACCAATTCTTACCGTCAGCGTAAGAATTGGATTACAACAATCTATGTTAGTTTCTTAAGTTGGATTCAAAGTGGATTTAATTCCCCCCTAATTCTTATTCTAGATTCAAACTTTAGTATTTCGTAGTATAATTCGTAAAACTCTCATTGACTTTGGTAGGATTGATAGTCGTAGGAAACTTGAATGCTAAAGAACTAGGAGTGGAACGAATCTTCTATTCCAACTCTACTTCAATAGTATCGAGAGTAGAAATCTTTGATAATCACAAGTATAGTTCAGTTTTAGTTTTACTTGCGTTTAGAGTTTCATCACTTTATTCATTAGTAAAACTATTCAATTGCACTATTATCAAATGGCACCGCTGCCATCTTAGTTCCCTTTAGTATTGTTTTTTTTAGAATTGTTAATTTTCCAAAGTCCCATAACCCACCCACCCTTGTTTGATTCTCACTGTGGTTGTCTATTTTAGCACTAAAAATTTCACGAAGAATTACGACCTGCGACCGCACTAAGCGCTGGAACTCCAATTTTTAGCCGATTAAACCAGCCTTTGCCAAGGCAAAACACGAAGCCCCAGCTGGAAGCGCTGGACCTCGAGGTTTTCCCTGAGCGCGACCTGCGCCCAAACACCTGGAACTCCAGCTTGAACCTAAGTGCTACCTGCTCCCTACCTAGGCCTATTCTGAGCGCGACCTGACCCCTCTACTGAAACTGCCCGATTTCCATAAGTTTGTTTCAAATTCCCATTTCTTCATAGTTTTCAGTGTTCTAATTAATTATACACACTGAGCACGCGTAAATAAGACACTATTCATAAGCGAAGCAAGGAGGCATTTGGGTACTCTTTTCTTCCACACCTCGCATCTCCTGTTAGAGGTTCATACTAGCATATCAGGATTGTTTGGATTGTTATTGTGTTTCATTAAGATTGGCTTAGCCTTGCATGAGATTAAGGTCGGGGCCGGCCAAAAAACGCCCTTAACGTAATCAACCGCAACGTCAACAAACACGCCTTTCTAGTATACCACTCACTACACCTCTAGCTAATATACCACACACACCACCAAGTAATGGGTGAAGAAAGAGAGTCCTCTCTCCGACTTTTACAAAGCCTTGAACGATAGCCCTAAATCTTGCATTGCTCTATCCGGACCCATTGGGGATTTCCAAATCCCCAAATATATTTAATTTGTTACCCGCTTTTCATGGGTTAGACCATGAAAAGCCTTATCGATTACGTCGTTAGGATTGACCAAGTCCTTACTACATTCCACCATCCTACGGTTGGTGTTGAACAAATTAAACTAAGGGTATTTCCTTTCACTTTAGCCGATAAGGCAGCATCTTGGTTAACTGCCCAAGTGCCAAATTCTGTGGACTCGTGGGCTAAACTTGTTCAACTATTTATGGAACATTTTTACCCATCACTGAAGACCGATGAAATGCTTTCCAAGATTCATTTCTTTCAACAGAATCCTCATGAATCATTTTCAGAGGCTTGGAATCATTTCACCGATCTACTTATAGAGTGTCCACACCATAACCTTGTAGGAACCGTTATTTCAGAATGACTATTTCTACAAACCGCGAACACCACGCGCAGCGGAATCAATGGGTGTCCACGATTTGTGATAGAGAACATACCTTTTAGATCCGGTTTTGATAATTCTGAGAATCCAAGCTTTATCAATCCGAATCAACAATCAACTTCTTGATCGTCTGTTGTATTCCTTTAGAACAGATTGGACGTTGTGTGGGCAACGATCTACCAATCCCCTTCTTTCTTTCAAGATCAGAAACAAATTCAGATCTACTTTTCTTGCCTCTTTTTCATAACAATGAATAGTGATTTTGGCCAGAGAGAAAGTATTCTATTTATAGGCTACAACAGGGACCATGAGGAGAAATTAGGGTTGGGCCTCTTGACGGGCTTGGGCTTCCCATGTTCGCCCCGAACACACGGCCCAAGTCCGTCAACAAATGGCTTATTCCACTAAAGGCCATTGCTGCACTACCGCTCTAATCCCAAATTACGTGTCAGCGTTTATGGGCTCCATATTAAATGTTTATTGATCTCCCCGTGTTTAAGATATCGAATGTCCGTTGATTAAGTCAAGTTACTGACAACTATATTAATCAACTTCTTCTGTCCTCGAGTAGTACCACTCAACCTCATTGTCATGTCGAAATAAATCCACTTGCAGGGTTTACATGACAATCTTTTTGAGCTCCTCAAGGGGACATCATCAACCCAACTTCTTGTGGGACACAGATTCCTTCTATAATCAACAACACACCTTACATATAATGTCATTACCCAATCCATCGAGTTTGTTGATTCACCAATGAATCTCACTCATTGATGATTTAATGTAATGTATAATGCACGTAAGTGCCCATTATTATATCCGGATTAGGAGGACAAGCATCCATAATAACAGAGGCGTTTGTTCTTTTATATAGTCAGTATAAGGAGAAACAACCTCACTTGGTCCTGTTCAATACACACAAAGTGTACTAGTGTAATCCTATAGTCAAGATAGACTAATACCATATTATACTACAACCGTACTAATGGTTTGTCCAAAACTATCTAGGTTGTGAACGATTACTTATACTTTATAAGGTACTGATGATATGATCTTCTGTGTGTTCACACCATATCATCTACAACATAAAGTATTAGACTCAGGCATATAACTAATAACATATATAATATGCATATATATTTTCCCATATGATTCTCATTCAAAAAATGAAGAATTAGAGTTAATACAAAAGTAATGCTTTTAGTATATAACCCTATCAAACCTCGCGAAAGACACGCTAGTTCATGCCTTTTTCAAGGGATTGTTACAACACCACAAGGAGGTGCTTGACATAATGAATGGGGGTAGTTTCCTAAGTAAGGGAGCCTCACAAGCTTATAAATTTTTAGAAGATCAAACTAAGCATAATAATAACTGGGGGTAGTGACGATTTCTCCTGTTCCGCTAGTTCTTCTACAACAGTAAAGGCCGCCGATATGTTTGAGATGAAACCCAATCCGGAACTTAAAAATTTAATCGAATCTCTAACTAAAAGGGTAGAGGCTATTTCTGTTCAACAAACGCCTATCTCCATTATGAATGTCAACTCCAATCCATGTAATTTCTATTTGAGTCCAGAGCATCCCGACTCCTATTGTCCTTTCGCCTATAAACAACAACAATCACAACAAGATAATGTTTGTTCCATTAATAGCGAACCTAACACTGCTTGGCGACAAAACCCCAACTTCGGTTGGCAAAATAATCAACAACCTCCAAGGTTGTTTAACCCAAATGTTAGGCCAACAAATAATTACAACCAAGGTCCACCAAGGCAAGGACAAGGTCAGGGTAATTATAATTATAACAACCAAGCTTAACCACGACAAGGACAAGGTCAGGATAATTAGAATAATTATAACAATAATAATTATAATACTAATAGAGGTATCGTTCCGATAAATAATAACTACCAAAATCCACCCATTAATAATCAACGTGACATAGTTCCTGTCACACAACCAATAGCAAATACTACTCCACAACCGGATCATTTTGATACCTTTATGCAATCTCAACAACAAATTTTACAAGCCATCCAACTTTCCTTACAGCAGTTAGCTCAAGAGAAAGTACAACACAAAGGTGTGTTTCCAAGACAAGCGATACATAATCTAAAACACCAAACACAGCCTTTGAGGTCAACGGTAATACTAGTAACGAAAATGCAAACGTAGGTGAGATAAATTCCATCACCACTCTCCGTTCAGGTAGAGTGGTGGATAACAAAGTAACTATGTCTATAGTTACCCCACCAGTAGTCCCTACACTAGATACTGAAATAGAAACTGAAGATCCTACCCCTATAGAGGTACCAGTTAAACCACAGCCTAAGAAACAGAAAAGCAAGGTTAACCATCATGTTGATATATATGCTAAATATAGAGAGAAACCATCGTTTCCTCATAAATTAGCTATGTTAAACAACGATACAAATTTTGACGAGATTAGGGATGTTTTTAAAAATCTAACGATAAACTTACCTTTTCTTGAAGCGATTAAAAAGTTACCTCACCATGCTAAGTTTCGTAAAGAGTTTTGCACTACTAGGCGTAAGACAAAGATTCCTAAAGACGCCTTTTTAACCTAACAGTTTCCAACTTTAATGGAACACAATGGAATCGTTAAGTACAAGGACCCTAGTCGTCCTACTGTATAATGCACCTTAGGGGATACTCACACGACCAATGCTTTATTAGACCTTGGGGCGAGTGTTAACTTACTCCCTTATTATTTATATAAACAAATAGGTCTACAGGAAATGCAACCTACAACAATGACGTTGCAACTAGCTGATAGGTCTATCAAGTATCCTAAGGGTGTAATGGAAAATGTGCTGGTTAAGGTTCAGGATTTCTACTATTTTGCGGATTTTGTTATCCTCGATACAGAAGTCGCTAACAATTCTGTTTCGATCATTTTAGGGCACCCTTTCTTGGCAACTGCCAACGCGCTTATAAACTACCGCGAATGGTTCGATGTCCTTGTCTTTTGGCCATCTTTCCATTGCTTAAAATGATCAAACAGTTGCCTTATACGAATATCGATGGAGAGGTTAGCATGATCGAGAGCTTAGCTCATAATTATTTCAAAACCACATTTCCAAATGACCAGATGCACAAATTCCTTTCCTTTGGAAGTTCCAACTTCGACAAATACTCCTTGGACGTAGAGGAAATTGAGGAAGATTTCTTTCAACTCTTTTGCAACTCTTCCCTGCCACCACGCAAGTCCCACCTTGCCAACATCCATTTATCCCTTGACACTATGACGGAAGATGAATTTTTCACCCTCTATTCCAGTGATTCTTTTGACCCACCTATTGAAGAATGTCTGGCATATCTCAAGGCTTCTAATTATCTATACCTAAGAGCTCTAGCTGACACTCATTCATCTTCCCTCACCAATATTCCCCACCTTCCACTCTTTCAAAGGAACCTAGAGTTTGCGCTTGACCCTTTTGTTTCTTTTGTACTTAATGATTTTCTAAATCCTCTTAATACAGAAATAAATTCCCAAGGGAAAGGCACTTGACACCTTCATTTTCAGAATTGAGACAGTTCCCACCTACACCATGAATGAGTTTTATGCCAAACCTATATTCTCATTTCTTCCGTTCCATACGTCTAAAATTCATCCATATCCACCATATCTTCCACAAACATCCATTTTCTCATGATCATTCACTTGGACATCCTCTCGTTCAAAGGCGGAAAAGAAGGTGCATGCGCGGTTACATTCTAGATCCATTAGGCTTCGCTTTCATTTCAATAAGTTGCGTCGTAGAGATTCTTAGGGCTTGATTATGTTTGGGAGTGTATTCCATGTCATTTATTTATGGAAAGACCCCTAACTCTTTAGGTTGTTGATATATGGAAAACTAAAGGATATATATATATATATATATATATATATATATATATATATATATATATATATATATATATATATATATATATATCCAGTTATTTGTGTGGCTATAAGTACCGGATCCTAAGTCTTTAAACATAATTTACGTTTTCCACTCTTGCATGTTTTCTCGCATTTTTAATTATGTTCTTCTATGGTGTGAATTATACATTTATTGCTTTATTATTTTTCTTATATTAAATCTTATTCATAAATAATAAAAATTGTTAAAATCATAAAAATAGTAATTTAGGAAGTCTCGGGAATCTGACTTTAAAAGACCCGCTTTTAAAACAAATTTTCTAAACTTCGTTGCCAAAAATTTGTTTGGGGGTGGGGTGTTCATTTCTGTACTGGATTGTTCAACTTTCCATTTGTATTACATAGGTCGTTTAATTGTATTTCGATTCGGGTTGACATTATCTATGAAATTAGGGTTCATTCGCTCGGATAACTTACATCATGCACGCACTTCAAGGTATTTTCCATCTTCATATATGTCATCCATTGTCAGGATAGAGTGTTTTATGGATCATTGGATTGGAAATTCTCTCCTGATCATTTCCATAGCTCATTCGCAAAAATCAGACCGGTAACGAAGAGGCAAATTTAGTTTGAAGTTGCATGAAAAATCAAAAAATTCAACAAATCAAATTGGGCTTGGGCCCAATCTCGCGCACACATGCAACGCACGTGCATCTCCATCTTCAACATAACAATCGCGATTTCACCTTCCAAAACCGCCATTAACAACTATTTAGCTTAAAAACCTAACCTAAAAAAAAAAAAAACCTAACTACACCCACACCAAACATTTAAATCAATCTCAATTCCTCTCCAAATCATTCACCCACCAATTCCCACCACCAAAACATTAGAAAAAACAAAAAAAATTGAGAAATTTGAACTGCCGCGCCACCACCACTGTTTGGTTAGTGAGGTTATCTCAAACTCCATCCCCACATTCCATTTAACCCCCAAATCGTTCCAAAGTCAATGGTTCAAAGACGTCGGATTTTGCCAGAGCACGTGTTTACTGCCAACCACTTCCCACCGTTTTACAGTGACAAGATGGTTATGAGAGATTGGAGTGGTTTGTGGTACTCGACAGACGATTTTTACCATGAAGATTTGGTCCGACAGTTTTATAGGACGAGGGAGTTGGATGGAAATAGGATTTTTGTTAAGGTGGCTGGGAGGAGGAGAGAAGTATCTACTGGGTTGTTAGCTGAGATTTTAGGCATTCCGCTTATACGCCATCTCGATGCCACATTACAGGATTTCCAATTTACTGGGGTCGAGCCTTTGATGAACGTGACTGTTTTGGAAGGGAACTACAATGCGAGCTCGCATTGTGTTCGCCAGTCGTCTCTCAGAACCAACCAGCTGGCTGTAGCTCAGTGGATTGGTAGGAATGTCATAGGGAAAGAGAAAGTCAGTGACATCGGTTTGAACTGCCTTCACATTCTATGGATACTCCAAGAGCAGAAGTACGAGTTCTGTATTTTAGAGTTTTTGAGTAACATGATTAGGAGAGTTGGGAAGAGTATTACACCTCTCCCTATTTTGATAACGAAGATCATGATGACCTTGAGAGCGACTCCGACTTCTGATAGGATTTGCCTGAAAGAGCACCGAAATCCTCATATTTATACGGAGTGTATCCAAAGAGTTTGGAGGTTGCCTGAAGAGAGGGTAGTCGAAGAGGATGACTCGAAGGATGAGGAGGACACGGCATGTTTTGATGTTGATGCCTTTGAGAGGTGTAGGTCGGATGCAGAACGCATGGCTGTGATTCATCGTGGCATGCGTTCTCTCAATACTATCTGTGAAGACCTCCGAACTCGGCAGGCTACCATGCATCATAACTTTGAGACTCGTGCCCAGTGTAAGGAAGAGCGGTGGGAACAGACGAGGGTCGAGATGGAAGCTCAGCGCAAGTTCCGAGACGATATGCTTGCACGCTTTCCACCGGGGGGTGCTTCTTCTGAGGAGCAGTCTGTGAGGCACGAGCATCGTTGCCGTAGGACGGATGGCTCTAGCCCATCAGGAGCTTAGGAGCCATCACCTTCCCATGCCCCTTCCACTACCAGCAGCGAATGGTTTAGGAATATTATGAGTTAATGTTGTTTTGTATTTGCTTTTTATTTAGTTCGGATGTTAATTTATAAATTCCATATTTAATTTTGAATTTGGTTGTTAAATGTTATTTGAATTTCAGTTTTAATATAATATGGTTCTTTTCAAATTATGCATTATTTTTATCGTTAATCCCACCTTCCCGAATTGTTTGGGGGTGGTATTATGTACTATAGCATGATTTTTGATATGATCCTCCAGTTTAGAATTTGTGTTGGAGTGAGGGTTGAGAATATTGTCGATCTGGGCATCCCTATGAATGGATATTGTGGTAGGATGAAATCTCGATGAGTTAGGTAGTTTCTATCCTAAATTCACTCTAAAAGATATTAGAGTTGTTTTAGAATCAATAATATGAATTGTTTCCGTTTTCCGTTTTAGAAATTTTTTGTTTCTGACAATTGCCTTAAAACTTTTTGGTAACTTCCCGATTCGTTTTAGCAACTTAAAACCTATAAAAACTCCATTCATTCTACACTCACAACCCACACTACACCTCACTTTCATCTCTTAACTTTCACTCCCACGATTCCCATCTTTCTTATCCATTTTAGCACTATCGCCAATTTCTGGAGCGGCATTCCCCTTGATGAGAGCGACCACTCTCTAGGCATCGTGTCGACAGAATTTCATCAGAACGCGACCAACACCCTACCAAGCCCTGAGCTAAGCACGACCTGCGCCCACAACACTGGAATTCCAGTTTTCATCCTGAGCGCGACCCCGCGCCATACCCAGGCATAGGTGGAGCACACCTCGCGCCCAGAACCCCGTGGCCAAGAAAAATTCTAATTTTTTGTGGGTTGTTCCAAGATCCTTCGCAGCTATTCCAGCGAGTTTATTGGGGATGACATTCCCTTGTATCATACCGGAACAGTCTTTTGAAGACTTGTTCCAAAGTGACACCTATGGTGCGTGGTTTCGCGAAGTGATCATTCTAGCAGGATGGGAGCCACTATTGGTAAGTCCTGATGAACTTTATTCTCCCGCACTTACATCTTATTTTTATGATAAATGTAAGTTCTTTGATAGACCAGATGGTGATGGAGAACAAGTGTTCTCCATCACCATCGGGGATGAACCAATGGAAATTTCCTGGTTCTTGCTAACCTTTGTGCTTGGACTTGCTATACCGGCCGAAATACAAGACTCATGGGCCTATTTGGTAGATAATATGTACATGTACAACTATGATGATTTGCATGAGCATTACGGGGTAGGAATATTTAGGATAGAGGACCAAGGGGATTATAACGTCGCCCTTGGTATGCTATTCTATGAACACGGGCCTATGTGTTTTGGATCATGCTAAACATTAGAGGGGAATGGCGTTATTTTGAATCGAAACTTTGATATTTTCCTTGCTTTAGCTGGGGGATGTACACTCTATGATATTCCCCAGACCCTAATGTCTAGTTTAGCCCGAGCCCATAGCAAGAGGCATGAGTACCTTCTTATGCCTGTTTTAATTTGTCGTATAATGCTATGTTTGTTCCCTGTTTTTTGTGCCCATTTCACGGATTGGGTTGGGGTAGACATTGTGAGACCCACCAATTGTATTATTTGATCATTCTGTGCAATGACTTGGCACGGGTGGAGGATACAACCTCATCAGGTTGCGCCTTACACCCCATCCGACCAAATGGTGCTTGACAGGTTAGCTATAGTAGACGATAAGTGGTGTGAAACCTGGCAAATTACCATGGCGTGGTAGGATGCGAAGGAACCTCATTTCTTTATTAAGGATGAGGAGGAAAATGCTTAAATGAGAGTTAAGGTTAGTTTTTATTTAAGTTAGTGTGTCTGCTTATGTCCCAAGCAATTTGATTCTTGTTAACCCCATAACGGGTGGAACTCATATCGAGTTGCGTCAGTTTTTATTTTCTATATTAGTATGTTTTTAACCTTATTTTCCAGATATTCCAGAATTTCACGCGTTTCCATGGTATTTCTCTACTCTATTTATTTAAATACTTTGAGGACAAAGCATGCTTCTTGTTTGGGGGGGGGGGTTATAGAAACACATGTAATTAAGGCATCTGTTAGGATATAGATATGTATAATATGCACTTGTTTTCTAGTTAAAAAAAAATTCAAAAATTTTTAAAATATAAATAAAAAGTATGTTATACACTTAGGAATATTGGTATTGTTTTCTTTCTCTATGCTCTCAATAATCTAAAAGTCTCACGTAGCTTTTGCATTAGAATAGTTTTTAGAAACTTAGGCTAATATGTAGGTAATAATCCTTGCATCTATCTATAAATATGTTACATGAGTATCTATGATTGTTGGCGATGAAGTTTCAAATCTAGGCTAGAGTACTTATTCTACAAATCCTGTGAGAATATAGGCTAAAGCCTTATATGAGTGAAACATTTGAGAAATGACACAAGGGAGAAGTAAAATCCGGATAGAAAAATCACACGTCCACTTACTTGATCACTATACCATATCCTAAGTGAGAATTTTGGCCCTCTTTAGATCGATATAGCCAGAAATTCAAACCTATGAATTATTTTCCACTAATCTCCCCTCTGAGCCTTTCTTGAGCCTTTCATAAACCGCAAATCCTTTACCCTGTTACAAAACAAAACAAAATAAAAAATCAACCTACCCAATTCTTTGAATAAGTCTGAGAATAAAGATGAAGAATAGAAAAGGGAAGAACCTTTGAAATCAAGAATTTGTTAGTCGCTTCAGATGAGAAAAGTAAGTTTCCATCCAAATAAAAAAATAATAAAAATAAAAATAAAAGAAAAAGAAAATAAAGAGTTAGAACTCCAAAAATAGAATCAAGGAGTCAAAAGCCAAAGAAAAAGAAAAATAATATATGGCTAAGGATGGAAACAAAGTGTAGAAGCAAAAGTAAAGAACAAAGGTTTCTCTAGTTACATAATATGAAGCCTCTATTATCTCAGACTTGTCCTTTTTGAATATCCATTTGCTTCCTTCTTAAACCATCTCCTAATCCTCGCAACACCTAATAAATACCTCTAGCTCAATTAGGAATAGGTTAGTGTGATAGTAAGTAGCAAATGTGTTTGATCGACTCTGGCTTCCTTGTGTGTCATTGAAATTGTAAGGTAAAGTGTGCCCACTACACACTGGAGTAGCGAAACTTGAGCGGAAAAATCAAAGTGGTTTTTGTGTTGACATTTATGTGAGGACCTACTTAAGGATGCTATTCTGAGTTTTCAAAAATGGACCTGCTAGTACATCTCATAGTATTACTCATTGTATATATGTTTATTCGTAGATGATTTATTATTATGCATATATTAGCTTAGGTTTCGACTTGATTATTCTGTATTCATTTCTAGTGAGATGTATAGATAATTGAGACATAGATAAGGAAACAATAGTTTTATTTCTGAGTCATTGTAGTATAGATGAAGTTTGTGAGTACCTTCACTAGAAAACTCTCACGAGGCTACAACTCGTTCACTAGGGAATTCCTAGTGGTTTAAGGCCTTGTTACATATGGTCAATGCAATCGCACTCGGGGAAACGAGATTAGTTAGGACTCCATTTTTGGTCACTTATGCTAATTTCTCATATTTGCTTGAGGACAAACAAAATGTTGTTTGGGTGTGGTTTGATAAGAGCCCAAAACTGTAGTTTTAACCCCTTAACAATAATACTTTTAGACCAATTATGCTAGTAATAAATAAGAGTTAATGCTAATTACGTATTTTTATGTATTTCAGGCATTGAAGTCAATTATGTGCAGAAATGTGCCACTTCGGCGATATAAAGGAGCAAAGGTTGGTTGCTAAGAAGTTTTGTGATTAAAGGCCATTATCAGTGGAGAACCTATTTGATTACCTTGTGGTGGGCCATTATCATTGTTTCACGCAAGGCAACTATTTACTTTTGGATTTCTCACCACACTGATTGATAGTCTGTCAAGATTCCCTGCTATAAATCACATCTCTCTCCACTCCATCAAGGATCATCTTCATCAAGCATCGCAACTCCAAAAATCATTCCTGAGCAATCCTTCCAGGCTATGTAGACTCCCCATCTTATGGCCTTCACTTCCGTGACTACATCACCAGCATTGGGTGGTCTTTCCTACTTCTTCCACCGGACCAAACTTATTCTCCAAGTTTGGATGCATACTTTTATACCAATATGGAAGACACCCGAGCATTCAACCATGTACATAGTTTCTTCCTATACGGGTTCATAATCACAGTTTGGGACATACAACATATTTTCTCTGAGGCAATGATTGCCCTAACTTTGGATTTGCCTTATCACCAGCCAGCCACAACATGGTCATACATTAGCCAGAATTCATACCGTTCATTTTCATGGCTTCATTTTTGCTAGACATATGGAGATGGTCTAGCACGGATTGACGAAGGAGCTGCACCTAGAAGATGGCCAGAAACCACCATTCCCTTAGCAAACATGACCATGAACGTGGGAAATGCGATATTGTTTGTACTTCTAATCATCATGGGAGATTGGAATTTTTCTACTGCCAATGACATTGCATGTGTAGTCATCAATGCTCTTGCTCAAGGTCATACACTCTTTGATATCACAAATTGTGTTATCTCTAATTTGAAAAGAGCTCACAATTTTCGAGCACGAATATTTACTTTTACCTGTAGCCTCATGCTGAATTATGAGTACACATTTCCCACAGTTTTTTGCCACTTTCAACAATTGGATTAAAGTAGATTCTATGTGCTCTGCAAACAAAATAATTTGTTCATTAAGATTTTGCGCATGGCGGCGACCGTCATGGTACCTGAGGTACGTCCGCTGTTTCCCTGATGACGACGATATGTTGGCACATTTGAATGAATTAGGGGAACCACAATGGAGCACCATTTGGAAAACTATTATATATTGGCACGATGCTAAGGAAATACATTTCACTCAAGATGATGAGAGAAAGTCAGTATCTAGTGGTTGGTAAAATTGGAGTAGAACAATGTGTGTATATATATGTAACTGTATACAATTGTGTTTGGTGTGATATCGTTCTTCCTTTTTGTATAATATATTTGGTTATAAAACCTTTATGTTGCAAATGTCCAGTCCTAATTTTGCTCACGGCTCTCAGGTAATTTATTTCTCTTGATACTTCGAGGACTAAGCATCTTTCTGTTTGGGGGTGCTTTAAACCTGTTGCAAAAATTAGGCAACTTATAGGTTGTATATAGTTTTTATTCTAAATAAATGTACTTTGTGACAAAGTCTTGTTTCCTTTTCTGTGATGAAAATTGTCTAGAAATCTCACATTAGCATTCGAATTAGGATTCGTTCTTAAGAAACTTAAGATAATACGTACGCAATAGTTTTTACGTTTTTTCATGAGCATTCATGCACTAAGTATCATTGACGATACATAGCAATAAGTTTTTGGAACCCACGGTTAGTTTCCTTAAATTACCAATCCTATGAGAATCTAACCAAAAAGCCTTCGATATGTGTGAATTATGAGTAATGACACAGAGGGGTAGGGGTAGCTTTTCCGAATAGAGAAAATCACGCATCTACTTACTTAATCATTATCTGAATCCTAGGCAAGAATTTAGGCCTTCTTTGGATCGACATAGCCAAAAATTCATACCTCTACATTTTCACTAAACCTTTCATTTCCACTAAATGATAAGTATGAGAAATAGAATGAAATGTGGAAAAATAAAGAGAAAGACTTGTGCCAAATCAAAATCAGTTACTTGCAGCAGAAAAAAATATATATATAATTATGTTTCCCAAAATTCAAAAGAAACAAAAATCAAAGTTAGAAATCCCCAAAATCAAATCAAAAGGAATCCAAAAGTTTAAAAATGCAAAGTATGGAAACTCATGTTAGAAGCAGAAAAAGAAAACAAGGATTTCTCTAGTGTAAATATCTAAAAGACCTTATTCTCTCATACTTATCTCTTTTTTTTTTTCCATTCCCATTCTCTTCTACACCACCACCTAAGCCCCATAATACCTAATAAAGATCTCTAACTCAATTAGGAGTAGGATGGTGTGATAATTAATAGTAGACGTGATTAATCAACCTCAGCTTCTATGATTGTCATTGAGATGTGAGTGAAAAGTGTGCCACTACACACTGAAGTTAGGGAAACCTGAGTGGAAAAATTATGAGCGAATTTGTATTTCGACACAACCTGTGATAACCTATTTAGGGACACTCTCCAAAGGATCCAGAAACAACCATGCTTGTACATTTCAATATAAAGTTCACTGTATGCATATTTATATGTAGATGTTTTGATTATTGTATGCATATTAACTTGAGTTTTAAAGGAATTAATCCCCATTCCCCGCTAATGAGATGTATAGATATTTGAAATTAATTAAGGGAACAAGCCTTTGTTGTTAAGTCGTTATAGTATAAATGAATAAATAAAGTTTGTGAGTATCTTCTCTGGAAAACTCTCATGAGGTTATAACTCGTCCACTAGGGAATTCCTAATGGTTTAAGGCCTTGTTGCATGCGGTCAATGTAATCACACTCTGCGAAATGAGAATTAGTTTGGACTACACATTTTTGGCCATTTATTTGTTTTAATGTCTCTTCTTTGCTTTAGGACAAGCAAAGTGCTATTTGGGGGTGGTGTGATAAGTACCCAAAACTATAATATAAAACCCCGTAGAGACATAGCATTTTGGTTAATTATGTGTTTAATAATAATAAATTAATAATATTTTTGTGCTTTTACAGGATTGAGCATTCAACGTGAAAATGAGGATAAAAGTCAGTATTTAAACACAAAATAGTGTGTCTATATGAAGTATTTCGGTTTAGCCCATGTGAAGCTCAGTGAAGCCCGACTAAAGCCCAAGGAATCAAACAGGACAGTTCCAAATCAGAACATGATCAAAGCTCTGGAAAAGTATCATACTTTCAAAACCCGTATTTGCTTAACCTGGACTCCAATGGCGGAAAATGAACCATCAGAAAGATCAATGCGGCAAGCTCTACACATAGGCGGGACTTTGTAAAAAATCAACTTTTTGGACCCACCACTTGTCGAGGCATGAAGGACCCACTGTGCAGACCCACGAAATCTGGAAATCAAGCTCACACGTCAAGCTTCTACACAAATAAAACCATGGAAGACTTTTGTACATAACTTTGGCACAAAAGTCCTAATTGGTGGCATGATTAGGTGGCAAACAAATTTATTTGATTTTGGCACAAAAGTCCTGATTTGTGACTTAATTAGGTGACTTAATGTCTTGATTAGAAAAAATCAAGATTTCTCATTTATGGATGTAGTTAGATGTTCGAATTCACGTGGATCTAAAGAAAATGAGCAAGAAATAACTTTGGCTCCATTAGCTAGTTTTAGTCCGAAGTAGAAAGTTTCCATGTTTTGTAATATGTTTTATGCCTAAGTAGTCTTGTAATCTTTTCAATGTCTTTTTAAGGATTTCAATAAAATCTTTATATCTAAATTAAACTCTATGTCTTTTTATTACTTCATTTAACAACCATTATTAGAAAGAAATTTTTAGTAACTTGTATATTAAGTCATCTAGAAAAATTGTTTAAATAATATTTGTAAAATCCTGCACTCATAATTTCCTCAAAGAGTTATTTCCAGTTAGTTGTAATAAACGTTCTGATCTTTTGGTATGGAACGAAACCCTCACTCCAATTATATTGCAACGTGCACATGTGTGAGGTATTTGAATGAGTGTACTCGAGTGTGTGTGAGAACAAGTTTTTTTTACACGTGCAAAAATGCTTCTATCATTGGGTCTTTTCTTGGGCTAATTGATGGATGGATTGTTGGAAGGCCAATAAAATTTGTTGTTGAGCTTGCATGTATACATTGAATCTATCGGGCTAGGAAGGTTGAGTGGCCATGGGTTATTTAACAGGAACTATCTCACGTTGATTATTAACTGGTAAATTTTGATAGTTGTTATTTATCGGAACTAAACTTATTATTATTATTATTATTATTATTACATTGCCCTTGTCCTTGTCTTGGTTGATATTGATTGTAATTGTTAGTGGGCCTAACATTTTGAATATTAAAACCTAGAGGTGCTGCTTGATGGTGATTATTGCGCCAACTAAAATTAGGATTTTGTCTCCAAGGTGCGTTAGGTATATTCAAAGTGCAGATGTGTGATGATTTTTCCTAATCTAGAAACACAAGTATTTTGTTGATGATCAAAGAACAATGAAAAGTATTGGATCAAGAAGAAGAAAAGATTTAGAAGATGATGAGTTGAACCAAGTTCTTTAATGGCTGCCTACGTATCCTGTGTCTAGTAATCCAACTCAAAGCGTAGTTCAACTATTCTATTTATAAGAATAGATGAGGTTTCCCAATTAGTGTTTAACTAGGAGACCGTCTCTTGTTAAGTCTCATCTTGACTCTTCTAGAAGCCCCATGTTTCCCAAGTCAAATAGGTCTCCTTTATTGACTTAAACAACAAAAAAACATGTTTAGGTTCGAAGTAGTAGTTAGAGCTCCGAGCCTAGTAGTTGAGTTCCAGATTTGGAGTTCATAGTTAGGAGTTGGTTATACGAACCTACTACTCCAACTAGTTCCAAAGCCCATGAACCTGCTCTGAACCTAGGAGTTGAGTTGCTGATTTGGAGTTCATAGTTAGGACTTGGTTATACGAACCTACTACTCCAACTAGTTCCAAAGCCATCAAACCTGCTCCGAACCTAGGAGTTGAGTTCCAGATTTATAGTTCATAATTAGGAGTTGGTTATATGAACCTACTACTCCAACTAGTTCCAAAGCCCACGAACCTGCTCCGAACCTAGTAGTTGATTTCAAGATTTGGAGTTCATAGTTAGGAGTTGGTTATACTAACCTACTACTCCAACTAGTTCCAAAGCCCACGAACCTCCTCTTCTTGTCTCACTTCTGAACTTAGGAAGTGTCTCACTTTCGAACCTAGGAAATGAGAGGATTTGAACTTGAAGTACGTGTTCTAGTACTTTCTACCCACACCAAGACCATATCCGAGCCTTAGGAAGATGTCGCCACGTGTTACATATCTATTTGCTAAAATATGCACACACAGATGCCCCCTTCATGGGTTGTGAATCAAACCCTTAAGGAAAAAGCCCATGTAAAAATGTACTTCACTTCTCCTTCTATAGGTAAACCTAGTTGTCCCTGCTTTTATCTAAACATGTTAACTTCCAAAGAAAGATTTCCAAAAGAAAGAGTTATTGAGCCATCCCGATAATTGATTTGGGCATTGGCGGTTGCCAAGAAAGGACGCCCTAAGATGATAGGAATGAAATCATAAGCAACTTCTGTATGTGTCGAGAATAATGAAGTCGGCTGGATAGTAAAAGTCTTGGACTTTAACGAGAATGTTTTCAACTATGCCCTAGGGGTACTTAATAGAATGATCGGCTAATTGCAAAGTCATTTTGGTTGGTTGAAGTTCTGTTAGACCTAGTTGTTTATATAAATAAAAAGAGAGTAAGTTAACACTCGCCCCTAGGTCTAATAGTGCAGTTGTTATGAAGTAATCTCCCAAGGTGTATTGTACTGTAGGACGACCGGGGTCCTTGTACATAATAATTATGTTATGTTAAGATAAAGAGGGATATTGTTTAGTTAAAAAGGTTTCTTGGGATATGTTGGTTTTCCTATTCATGGCGCACAACTCTTTTAGAAACTTAGCATGTCCAGGTAGACGTTTTATAGCATCTAGTAAAGGTAGGTTTATAATCAAATTTTTAAACACTTCCCTAATCTCATCAAAATTCTCGTCCTTTTTAGACACAACTAGTCTCTGGGGATACGGTGGTTTATCTCTATATTTAGCATAAGGGTCAATAGTATTATTAGTCTTTGTTTTATCTTTAGCCATTTTCCATCTAGGTGTCCATATTGGAACCTCTACAGGTGTAGGATCATCAATTTCTATGGTGGTATTTAGTAAGATTGTACCTTTTGGTTATGGTTGGACTGGAACTTCTACAGTTATGGGGTCTTCAGTTTCTATGACAGTATTCGGTATGGTTTCATTTTTAGCTTCCGTTTGTTGGTGATCTATAAGCATAGTCACTTTGTTAGGAACTACTCTACCTGAACGAAGGGTAGTGACTGCCTGTAGGTCCCCTTGGATTATATCACCATTACAATGAATATTGTTCACTTCAAAGGCGGTGTTTGTTGATATAGGATTAGGCACTGCTTGACCTGGAAGTACACCTGTTTGGTTATTATTTTGGTTAGGAGACATGTCAATAACCTTTTGGCACAAAGGCTGCATTAATTGAAATGTTTGTTGCATAATTTGATTTTGATTTTTTAGCAAAGTTACTACTACTCCATCTATAGATGGTTTGACGGGTTGAGTGGCCATAGGAAGAGTGACCGGAACTAAGGCTTGTTGCGTGGCCATGTCTTGATGTTGATAGTTCTGGGTCATGGGCACTAAACCTCTATTCTGGTCATCTAAGTTTCCTTGTCTTTGATGCGGAATAAACTGGCTGAATTTTGTAGTGGGCCTAACATTTTGATTATTAAAACATGGAGGTGTAGCTTGTTGTTATGGATTATAATTAGTGTTTTGCCTCCATTGTGTGTTAGGTTTGTTATTAAAAGCGTAGACATTTTCAGGCTGTGGTGGTGGTTGTTCATAGACAAGAGGACAATAGAAGTCGGAATGTTCAAGACTAAAACAGACATTACAACGAGTAGAGTTTATGTTCATGACTAAAGTAGGTTGTTATTAAACAGAGATGGCATCTACCTTTTTAGTGATGGCATCAATGATAGCTCTAAGCTCGGGATCAGGTTTAACCTCAAACATACTGGCAGCCTTAACTGTTGAAAAAGAAGGAGTGGAGTGGGAAGAGTTATTACCTCCCCGATTGTTGTTTCTCTTAGATTGATCTTCTAAGAATTTATAAACCTCCAAGGCTCCTTTACTAAGAAAACTACCCATATTCATGATATCTAGAACCTCCTTATGATGGTGTGAAAGACCCTTGAAAAATGCGCGTACAAGCGTGCCTTTCGCAAGGTTATGATGCGGGCATTTAATGAGAAGATTAGTGAAACGATTTCGAGCCTCTAAAAAGGATTCGTGAGGGTTTTGGTGGAAAAAATGAATCTTTTGAAGCATTTCATCTGTCTTCAATGGTGGGTAAAATTGTTCCATGAACAATTGAACAAATTTAGCCCATGAGTCCACGGAGTTTGGCATTTGGGTAGTTAACCAAGACGTCGCCTTGTCGGCTTAAAGTGAATGGAAACACCCTAAGTTTAACTTGATCTGGACTTACGCTAGGATGATGGAATGTAGTGAGAACTTGTTCTATCCTATGCATGTCTTGATAAGGTTTCTCAAAACTGATAACAAGTTAAATATATTCGGGTGAATTCGAAAATCCCCCACTGGGTCTGCAAGAACGATGCATGACTTAGGTCCATCGATCAAGGCTTTGCAAAAATCAGAGAGAGGAGTGTCTAGTTCTTTAGCCATTGTTGCAGGTGTGGTGTATGATATTCTAGAT
Organism: Coptis chinensis; assembly: GCF_015680905.1. Classification (NCBI taxonomy): domain Eukaryota; kingdom Viridiplantae; phylum Streptophyta; class Magnoliopsida; order Ranunculales; family Ranunculaceae; genus Coptis; species Coptis chinensis. The sequence continues at coordinate 55,177,703 of NC_141458.1, read as the reverse complement.
AGGTGTGTACTTTTACGTTTACGATAGGTAACGTTAGATGGTTTTTTTCTTACCAGACCTTAATCTCATGCAAGGCTAAGTCTAATATGAAAGAACAATAACAGCAGTCAAGTTTTTACTGCAAACTTCTGACTTATGATAGATACTCCTGTAAAAATTTTAGAATTTTTGGAACTACCTAAGTAACCCTACTGAAAGCTGAA